>NW_024429217.1:7055473-8382125 GCF_017639785.1 Mesocricetus auratus | reverse complement strand
ACAGGAAAGAGATCAGCCCCTCCAAGACCCCAACCCCAGCGAGGCCAGCTTCAGCTTCAGCTGCAGTAAAGAAGGAGACCAGTGGAGACAGAAAGCCCCCACCAGCACCCACTGGAAGAAGAGATGGGAAGAAGACAGAATAAGAGATCACTCAGCAATAGAAACACCAACACGACCCCACCAGAATCCAGGGATCCAACACCAGCAAGACCTGAAAAGCACTACATAGATGAAGAAGAGGAGACAGACCTTAAAAATTATTTCATGAAGATGATGGAGAGCCTCAAGGAAGAAACGAGGAAATCCCTTAAAGAAATAGAAGAAAAAACAAACAAAAAAATCCATGAAATGGGGGAAAAATTCAAGAAATAAACAAATCTCTCAAAGAATCTAAAGAGCACCAAGAAAAAACAACCAAGAAAATTAAGGAAACAGCTCAAACAGTTGAAGGATTGAAAGCTGAAATAGAAACGATAAAGAAAACACAGAATGAAGGGATGCTGGAAATAGAAAAGCTCGGTAAACGGTCTGGAATCACAGATGCAAGCATCACCAATAGAATACAAGAGATAGAAGAGAGAATCTCAGGTGTTGAAGACTCATTAGAGGACATAGCATCGTCAACCAAAGAAAATCTCAAAACCAACAAATCCTTAACACAAAATATCCAGGAAATATGGGACACCGTGAAGAAGCCAAACCTGAGAATAATAGGTATAGAAGAAGGTGAAGAACTTCAACTTAAAGGTACAGAAAACATATTCAACAAAATCATAGAAGAAAACTTCCCTAACCTAAAGAAAGATATGCCTATGAAAGTACAAGAATCTTACAGAACACCAAATAGGCTTGACCAGAAGAAGAAGTCACCTCGCCATATAATAATCAAAACATCAAACCTACAGAGCAAAGAGAAAATATTAAGAGCAGCTAAAGAAAAAGGCCAAGTAACATACAAAGGCAGACCTATCCGAATTACACCTGACTTCTCAATGGAAACGATGAAAGCCAGAAGATCCTGGTCAGATGTCCTACAAACGCTAAGGGAACAAGGATGCCAGCCCAGACTACTATATCCAGCAAAGCTCTCAATTACCATAGATGGAGAAAACAAAATATTCCATGACAAAGCCAGATTTAAACAATACGTATCCATGAATCCAGCTCTACAGAAAATGCTAGAAGGAAAACCTAGAGCCAAGGAAGATAACTACATTCACAAAGACACAGGCAATATAGAATCATACTTTACAAAACACTAAAAGAAAAAGGGAGGAGAAACTACACAAAATAACTTCACTAACAATAAATCAAGCGCAAACAAGGATCACCAATCAATGGTCATTAATATCCCTCAATGTCAATGGCCTCAACTTACCTATAAAAAGACACAGACTAGCAGAATGGATACGAAGACAGAACCCTTCCTTCTGCTGCATACAAGAAACACATCTCAACACCAAAGACAGACGTTATCTCAGAGTAAAGGGCTGGGAAAAGATCTTCCAATCAAACGGCCCCAAGAAACAAGCGGGCGTAGCAATCCTAATATCTAACAAATTAGACTTCAAATTAAAATCAATCAAAAGAGATGAAGAAGGGCACTTCATATTCATCAAAGGAAAAATACATCAAGACGAAGTCTCGATTTTAAATATCTACGCCCCAAATACAAAGGCACCTACATTCGTGAAAGAAACATTACTAAAGCTCAAAATGCACATAAAATCTCACACACTAATAGTAGGAGACTTCAACACTCCGCTCTCACCGCTAGATAGGACCTCCAGACAGAAACTTAACAAAGAAACAAAAGAATTAATAGAAGTTATGACCCAACTGGGTTTAACAGACATCTATAGAACATTCCACCCAAATACAAAGGGATATACCTTCTTCTCGGCACCACATGGAACCTTCTCTAAAATTGACCACATAATAGGAAACATAGCAAATCTCCACAGATACAAAAAAATTGGAATAACCCCCTGCATCTTATCAGACCACCATGCATTAACATTAGAATTCAACAATAACACAAATCGCAGAAACCCTACAAACTCATGGAGATTGAACAATGCACAATTGCACCATCCCTGGGTAAAGGAACAAATAAAAAAAGAAATTAAAGACTTCCTCGATTTCAATGAGAATGAAGACACAACATACACAAACTTATGGGACACTTTGAAAGCAGTGCTGAGAGGAAAGTTTATAGCACTAAGTGCCCACATGAAAAAACTGGAGAACAGTCATACTAGAGAATTAATAGCACAGCTGAATGTTCTAGAACAAAAAGAAGCAAACTCCCCAGGAGGAGCAGACGCCAGGAAATAATCAAATTGAGGGCTGAAATCAATCAAGTAGAAACCAGGAAAACATTGAGAAGAATCAATGAAACAAAGAGTTGGTTCTTTGAGAAAATCAACAAAATAGACAAACCTCTGTCCAAACTAACCAAAAGACAGAGAGAGAACATGCTAATTAACAAAATCAGGGATGAGAAAGGGGACATAACAACGGACTCTGAGGAAATCAAGAGAATCATCAGGGCATACTTTGAAAATCTGTACTCCACAAAATTTGAAAATTTAAAGGAAATGGACAATTTCCTGGATAGATATCACTTGCCAAAACTAAATCAAGAACAGATAAATAATCTAAACAGACCTATAACCCCTAATGAAATAGAAGCAGTCATCAAAAGTCTCCCAAACAAAAAAAGCCCAGGCCCAGATGGCTTCAGTGCAGAATTCTACCAGAAATTCAAAGAAGAGCTCATTCCAATACTCGTCAAAGTATTCCACACTATAGAAGCAGGAGGCTCACTGCCAAACTCTTTCTACGAGGCTACAATTACCTTGATACCCAAGCCACACAAAGACACAACTAAGAAAGAGAACTATAGACCAATTTCCCTCATGAACATTGATGCAAAAATACTCAATAAAATACTTGCAAACCGGATTCAAGAACACATCAGAAAAATCATCCACCATGATCAAGTAGGCTTCATTCCAGGAATGCAGGGATGGTTCAACATTAGAAAATCTATCAATGTAATCCACCATATTAACAATCTGCGAAAGAAAAACCACATGATTATCTCACTAGATGCTGAAAAAGCCTTTGACAAAATCCAGCACCCCTTCATGATAAAGGTCCTAGAGAGATCAGGGATAACAGGAACGTACCTGAACATAATAAAAGCAATATACAGTAAACCAACAGCTAACATCAAACTAAATGGAGAGAAACTCAAAGCAATTCCTCTAAAATCAGGAACAAGACAAGGCTGTCCACTCTCTCCATATCTCTTCAATATTGTACTTGAAGTTCTAGCTACAGCAATAAGACAACAAAAGGAGATAAAGGGGATACAAATAGGAAAAGAAGAAGTCAAGCTTTCATTATTTGCAGATGATATGATAGTTTACATATGTGACCCAAAAAACTCCGCAAGGTTACTCCTAGAGCTGATAAACAGCTTCAGCAAAGTGGCAGGATACAAGGTAAACTCAAAAAAATCAGTGGCCCTATTATATACAGATGATGAAGTGACTGAGAAAGAAATCAGAGAAACATCACCTTTTACAATAGCCAAAAACAGCATCAAATATCTGGGGATAATGTTAACCAAGGAAGTGAAAGACCTGTATATCAAAAACTTTGTGTCTTTGAAGAAAGAAATCAAAGAAGATACCAGAAAATGGAAAGATCTCCCATGCTCTTGGATTGGTAGGATCAACATAATAAAAATGGCAATCTTGCCAAAAGCAGTCTATAGATTCAATGCAATCCCTATCAAAATTCCATCACAATTCTTCAAGGACCTGGAAAGATCATTAATCAACTTTATATGGAAAAACAAAAGGCCCAGGATAGCCAAAACATCCCTATACAATAAAGGAACTTCAGGAGGCATCACCATACCTGATTTCAAGCTCTATTATAGAGCTATAGTCCTGAAAACAGCTTGGTATTGGCACAAAAATAGGCAGGTAGACCAATGGAACCGAATCGAAAGCCCTAATTTTAACCCACACACCTATGAACACCTGATTTTTGACAAAGAAGCTAAAACTGTACAGTGGAAAAAGAAAGCATCTTCAACAAATGGTGCTGGCATAACTGGGTAATGGTATGCAGAAGACTGCAGATAGATCCATGTTTATCGCCTTGTACAAAACTTAAGTCCAAATGGATCAAAGATCTCAACATACATCCAGCCACACTGAAACTTTTAGAAGAGAAAGTGGGAGATACTCTTCAACGAGTTGGTACAGGAGACCACTTCCTAAACATAACACCAGTGGCACAGGCACTGAGATCAACAATTAACAAATGGGACCTTCTGAAACTAAAAAGCTTTTGTAAGGCAAAGGACACAATCAAAAAGACAAAAAGGCAGGCCACAGAATGGGAAAAGATATTCACTAACCCTACATCTGACAGAGGGCTAATCTCCAAAATTTACAAAGAACTCAAGAAACAAGTCTCCAAAACACCAAAGGATCCACTTGAAAGGTGGGGTACAGAGCTAAATAGAGAATTCTCAGTAGAGGAGGCTAAAATGGCCAAGAGACACTTAAGAAAGTGCTCAACATCCTTAGCCATCAGGGAAATGCAAATCAAAACAACTCTGAGATACCATCTTACTCCTGTCAGAATGGCTAGAATCAAAAACACCGAAGACAATTTATGCTGGAGAGGATGTGGAGAGAGAGGATCACTCCTCCATTGCTGGTGGGAATGCCGACTCATACAGCCTCTTTGGAAATCAGTATGGAGATTCCTCAGGAAAATGGGAATTAATCTACCACTAGACCCAGCAATTCCACTCTTAGGCATTTATCCAAATGAGGCAGGTTCATACAACAAGGGCATCTGCTCCACTATGTTCATAGCAGCATTGTTTGTAATAGCCAGAACCTGGAAGCAACCTAGATGCCCCTCAACTGAAGAGTGGATAGAGAAAATGTGGTACATTTACACAATGGAGTATTACTCAGCAGAAAAAAACAATGGAATCTTGAAATTCGCAGGGAAATGGATAGCACTGGAAGAAACCATCCTGAGTGAGGTAACCCAGTCGCAAAAAGACAAACATGGTATGTACTCACTCATATATGGATTTTAAATATGGATCAGGATAGTGCCAGTCTGCACTTCCACAGATAGAGAGTCTGGGAAACAGGAAAGAACCTAAAAGATATGCATATATGCATAGTACCCAAGAGAAGAGGATGGAGACAAGATCCTCTGAATGGATGGGGAACAGGGCGAGGGGGGTAGTGGGACCTGGGAAGAGTAGAGGGGGTAAAGAGGAAGGGAGTTGGTCATGGGGGAACAGGAAGTTGAGGGGGTGGGGGTAAAATAGGGGGAAGAGGGAATCATAGGATCGAAGACAGATCAGGCACCAGAGTGACCTCGAGTGATCTAAAGGTATAACATCAATTGGCAAGCTAAGCAATAGTGGAAGGACCACCTCGAATGCCCATTCCTGATAATGAACTTGATGTCTATAACTATCCGGGAGCCTTCATCCTGGGACTGATGGAAGCAGAGGCAAACACACAACTAAGCACTGAACTGAACCCAAGGAACCCAGTGACAGAGAGAGAGGAGTGATGAGCAAATTGGCAAGGAATGGGCTGGCAAAACCAGCAGAGACGGCTGATCTGAACAGGGGAGTGCTCTTGGACCCCAGACCGACAGTGGGGAGGCCAGAATGGGACTGATCTGGACCCCCCAAATGTGAGTGTCAGTGAGAAGGCCTGGGCAACCTATGGGGCTCTGAGCTGTGGATCAGTGTCTATCCCTGGTATACAATCTGTCTTCATGTGCCTATGGCACAAAGAGAGATGCTCTCTCAGCCTGGACTCTTAGGGGAGTGCCTTGACCCTACCAAGAGTGAAATGATAGACTCTAGACATCCCCTATGTGGAGGGATTTGGCAATAGGGTGGGAGGGAGGGTGGAAGGGGAGTGCGGGAGGAGGGGAGGGAGAGGGAACTGGGATTGACATGTGAAACAAGCTATTTAAAATCAAAATAAAAAATGATTAAAAAAAAAATTATAAGAACATGCTATATGGTATGGATTGAAAAAAATGAAACTTGATCATATACTGAGGCAGGAAACTATAGGGAACAGAATAGCATCTGGTGGTTCCATGTGGTTTGGACTATGCATGCATTCTTCTAATAATGCAACCTGAGACCCTTATCTTTATACATAACTACCCACAAATATAGAGAGGGAGAAAGACACACACACACATAGAGATAGAGAGAGAGAGAGACAGAGACAGAGACAGAGAGAGAGAGAGAGAGAGAGAGAGAGAGAGAGAGAGAGAGAGAGAGAGAGAGAGAGAGAGAGAGGGAGAGAGCTTCGAACAAGGCAAGAAACTTCTTGGTGACTTAGGAATGTGACTGTCATTCAGTTATAAATATACCTGCTTTAAACAAGGGAAATAAGTTGCTCCCCTTATGAAATCGATGATAACAAATCATTTCCATTTATGCACACCCTTGAACTTACCTAGGAGCTACATGCAAGATATCAATCTATCTGGGAGATTTTCAGCAAATGTACCCTAAGAAAAGTATCTTATAAGGAACTTCTAGGAGAATTACCCATTTGCTATCTTATGTAGTTGTATAATTAGGTGTGCATATGATTAAAATCAGGCATATTTTGGGAAAGCCATACTCAGAGACAAGACATTAAGCAGCTTGTCTGTCAATTAAAATATACAACTCAAACAGTTCCCTTTTCTACAGACTATTGCTTTTCAAAGATTTCCTGAATCAAAAGCAGAACTCTTAGTATCTTTTTTATGTGGCCTGCCATTAATATTATTTGTAATTTTTTACCTATATTGTAACTTTGGTGTAAATATTCTCTGCTACATTGAAATCCACAGTAACTTTCAATTATTGAATAACAGGCACCAAAGCTGGAGGGAATTGTCCGAGATTCCAACCACTGTTCCTCTATAACAGATTATTATCCACTCTACTGAACTGCAGTGTTGGTTCACCCAGACCCACTAAATCAGACTTCAATGTTAGTCCTAGTCTTCCAACTTCAGTTACTTTTCAGGTACATATATGGTGATGCACCCATCAATATTGGTCAAAAATATGTTCACTATTAAGTACAGAACACTAGAAATCTTATGTACTTGAAAGTACATATAATGGAGAAGAAAAGAGAAAAGAAACATGAAGTAAAATTTAATAGAATCTTCCATTTGGGACAAACAAAGGCAACACCTACAGGGACTATAGATTCCACCTATTCTCCATCCACTTCAAAGTTTCCTGTTCCTTGGGACATTTATTCCATGTCTTTTGTTGATTTCCATAGATGCAATGTATATTCATGATGACCCCTTTTTCCCTCAATATATGTTTTTATTTAAATTAGAAACATGAATGCTTCACATGTCAATCCCAGCTCCCTCTCCCACCCCTCCTCCCTTGTCCCACCACCAGCAAACATCCTGCCCCTCAACCAATCCACACACCATTCCCCAGGGAGGGTGAGGCCCTCCATGGAGGGAGCTCCAGAGTCTGTCATTTCATCCAGGGAAGGACCTAGGCCCTTCCCCAAATGTCCAGGCTGAAAGAGCATCCCTCTCTTTGGAATGGGCTCCCAAAGTTGATTCATATGCCATGGTAAACACCCAAAGACCTCAGGGATTTCTGAGGCCTCCTCACTGACACTATCATACAGTCTGGATAGTTCCCCTGCTATACTCATAACCATCAGTTTGGGGTTCAAGAGCTCCCACCTGTCCTGTCTTTGTGGGTTTCACCAGCATGGTCTTGACCACTTTGCTCATCACTCCTCCATCTCTGTCAATGGGTTACAGGAGTTCAGTTCAGTGTTTAGCTGTGGGTATCTGTGTCTGCTTCCATCAGTCACTGGATGAAGGTTCTAGGATGGCATAATGGTAGTCATCAGCCTTATCATCAAGGAGAGGCTATTGATGTAGTCTCTCCACTATTGATTAGTTTGCCAGTTGGTGATATCCTTGGAGATCTCTGGAGATCTCAGTAGTGTCAGCTCTCTCCTCAAGACTATAATGACTCCATCTATTATGGTATCTCTCGTCCTGCTCTTCTCTATTCTTACCTTGACTCAAACTTCCTGCTTCCCCATGCCTTCTTCTCACCTCCTCTTATCCCCCTCTCTTTTTCCTGGTTCTCTCTCCCCTCCCCCTATATTTCCTATCTGTTCAGGAGATCTTGGCTCATTACACTTCTCTGGGGTATCATACATCTCTCTTGGGAACCTCCCTGTTTCCCAGACTCACTGGCACTGGGATCGAAGGCTTACACTCCCCTGATCCATATCTAAAATCCATATATGCGTGAGTACATACCATGTTTGTCTTTTTCTGACTGGGTTAACTCACTCAGGATGGTTTCTTCTAGTTCCATTCACTTGTCTGCAAATTTCAAGATTCCATTGTTTTTACCGCTGAGTAGTACTCCATTGGGTAAATGTACCACAATTGTCTCTATCCACTCTTCAGTTGAGTATCTAGGTTGCTTCCAGGATCTAGCTATTGCATATAATGCTGCTATGAACATAGTGGAACAGACATCCTTGTTGTGCGAATGAGCATCTTATGGGTACATGCCTAAGAGTGGAATTGCAGGGTCTTGTGGTAGACTGAGTCCCATTTTCCTGAGGAATCTCCATTCTGATTTCCAAAGTGGCTGTACAAGTTTGCACAATCACCAGCAATGGACGAGTGTTCCCCTTTCTCCACATCCTCTCCAGCATAAGCTGTCATTGGTGTTTTTGATTTCAGCCATTCTAACAGGAGTAAGATGATATCTCAGAGGTTTTTTTTTTTTGCATTTCCTTAATGGCTCAGGATGTTGAGCACTTTCTTAAGAGACTCTCAGGCATTTTAGTATCCTCTATTGAGAATTGCCTATTTATTTTTGTAGCCCAGTTTTTAATTGGATCCTTTGGCATTTTGGAGACGTGCTTCTTGAGTTCTTTGTAAATTTTGGAGATTAGCCCTCTGTCAGATGTGGGGTTAGTGAATATCTTTTCCCATTCTCTGGGCTGCCTGTTTTTCTTGCTGACTATGTCCTTTTTCTTACAGAAGCTTCTAAGTTTCAGGGGTTCCCATTTATTAATGTCAATCTCAGTATTTGTGCTACTGGTGTTATGTTTGGGAAGAAGTTTCCTGTACCAATTCATTCAAGGGTACCCCCCACTTTCTCTTCTAACAGGTTCAGGGTGGCTGGATTTATGTTGAGGTCTTTGATCCATTTAGATTTAAGTTTTGTACATGGCAATAGATATAGTTCTATCTGCCAGCATCCAGTTATGCCAGCACCATTTGTTGAAGATGCTATATTTTTCCATTTTATAGTTTTAGCTTCTTTGTTGAAAATCAGCTGTTCGTACATTTGTGGATTAATCTTGGGGTTTACATTTGATTCTATTGGTCTAACTGTCTATTTTTTTGCCAATACCAATCTGTTTTCAGGACTACAGCTCTATAATAGAGCTTGAAGTCAGGGATAGTGATGCCTCCAGAAGTTGTTTTGTTGAGGAGGGTTGTCTTGGATATCCTGGGTTTTTTGTTTTTCCATATAAAGTTGAGAATTGTTCTTTCAAGGTCTGTGAAGAATTGTGCTGGGATTTTGATGAGGAGTGCATTGAGTCTGTAGAATGCCTTTGGCAGGATTGCGATTTTTACTACATTGATGCTTCCTCTCCAAGAGCATGGGAGATTTTCTATTTTCTGGTATCTTCTTTAATTTTTTTAAATATGCAAAGTTCTTGCAATACAAGTTTTGACTTGTTTGGTTAGCGTTACCCCAAGGAATTTTAAGTTGTTTGTGGCAATTGCAAAGGGTGATATTTTTCTGATTTCTTTCCTGGCCCTTTTATCATCTGTATATATAAGGACTATTGATATTCCTGAGTTGATCTTGTATGCTGCCACTTTGCTGAAGGTGTTTAACAGCTCTAAGAGTTCCCTGGTAGTTTTTTGGGTAGCTTATGTAAACTACCATATCATCTGCAAATACTGAAACTTTGACCTCTTTCTTTCCAATTTGTATCCCCTTGATCTTCTTTTGTTATTTTATTGCCCTAGCTAGAACCACCAGAACAATATTGAAGAGGTATGGAGTGAGGGAACAGCCTTGTCTTGTTCCCTGATTTTAGAGGAATTGCCTTAAGTTTCTCTACATTCAGTGTGATATTGACTCTTGGTTTGCTGTGTATAGCTTTTATTATGTTCTGGTGAGTTCCTGTTATCCCTGATCTCCCCAGGACCTTTATCATGAATGGGTGTTGGATTATTTAAGGCTTTCTCAGCATCTAGTAAGATGATAATGTGATGTTTTTCTCAGCTTGTTTTGATGGTGGATTACATTGATGAAGTTTTATATGTTGAACCATCCCTGCATCCCTGTAATGAAGCCTACTTGATCATGGAGGATGAGTTTACTGATGTGTTCTTGGATCCAATTTGCCAGTATTTTATTGAGTATTTTTGCATCAATGTTCACGAGGTATATTGGTCTGAAATTCTCTTTCTTTTTGTGTCTTTGTGTGGCTTGGTTATCAATGTCATTGAAGCCTTGTAAAAAGAATTTGCTGAAGACCCTTCTGCTTCAGATGCTTGAAATTCTTTGAGGAGAAATGGTATAAGCTCTTCTTTGAATTACTGGTAAAGTTCTGCACTGAGGCCTCTGACCCTGGGCTTTTCATTCTTTTTTTTTCTTGGGAGTCTTTAGATGACTGTTTCTATTTCCTTGGGTGATATAGGTCTATTTAAAAAGCTTATCTGTTCTTGTTTTAACTTTGGTAAGTGATATCCATCCAGAAAATTGTCCATTTCCTTTAAATTTTCAAATTTTGTGGAGTATAGCTTTTCAAAATATGACCTAATGATTCTCTGGTTTGTTGTTATGTCTTCCTTTTCATTTCTGATTTTTGTCAATTTGCATGTTCACACTCTGCCTTTTGTAAGTTTGAATAAAGTTTTGTCTATCTTGTTGATTTTTGCAAATAACAAACTTTGTTACATTGATTCTTTGTATTATTTTCCTAGTTTCTACTTTATTGATTTCAGCCATCAATTTCATTATTTTCTGGTGTCTACTCCTCCAGCGTGAGTTTGCTTCTTTGTGTTGTAGGGATTTAAGTTGTGCTGTTAATTCTCTATTGTGACTATTCTTCAGTTTCTTCATGTGGGCACTTAGGGCTATTAACTTTCCTCTTAGCACTGCTTTCGAAGTGTCGCTTAAGTTTGGGTATGTTGTGTCTTCATTCTCATTGAATTCTAGGAAGTCTTTAATTTGTTTTTTTTATTTTTTCTTTGACCCAGGAGTGGTGCAATTGTACCTTATTCAATTTCCACGAGTTTCAGGGTTTCTGCAATTTGTGTTATTGTTGAATTCTAACTTAAGGCAAAGTGGTCTGGTAACATACATGGACTTATTCCAATTTTTTGTACCTGTTGAGGTTTCCTATGTTGCCAAGTATATGGTCATTTTTTGAGAAGGTACCATGTAGAGTTGAGAAGAAGATATATTCTTTTGTGTTCTATAGATATATGTTAATCCCAGTTGGGTCAAAACTTCTACAACATGCAATGCTTTCCTATCTTCAAAAATAAAATGAAACCTAATAAATTTGAAATAGTCTCAGATATAAATCAGAAAAAAATCAGACATCAACACTTCTTAGAAATACAGTCATGGAAATAATAGCTAATACATTGGAAACATGGAAATGACATTATAAAAAATTGATAAAGTAAAGAGGGAAACATTATTTGATTCAGAAACTTCAAAATGTTCCCAGTGGGATTGTTAGAGGTTCAGCCAAGATTTTCTGTATTTACCTTGGAGTATCTGTCAGTCACTGTTAGATTTCAGCCAGCCGTTTCTGGTTCTGCTATAGGCATTCATTTGACCAGTGTAGGACAACAGAGAGATAAATGGTCTGTGGAGATATGGGAAATATAGGTGAGATTATCATGGTAAAAATCATTAAAAAGGATAAGGATTGGGGGAGAGAAAGGATGGGAAAGAGCAGAGTGATTGAGAAAGAAGGACAGACACAGAATAACAGGATGGAGAAAGTAAAGGAAAAATGAAAAAAGAATGAAAGAAAAATAGAGGAAGCAAAGAAAGATGGGAAGGAGGGAGAGAGAAAAGAATGGATGAAGGATGGAATAATTTGCACCTTTAAATCTTAACTTTTTATATTTTATGATTTCCTATGAATGCATGAAACAAAATACGGACCTGGATCGCACAGCATGAGTTTCTGAAAATATGCATTCAAAGATGGAAAGCACACAGCTTTCCAGGTTTCATGTGTACCTATGCAGTGCAGTGATAGTGTCTATAAGTATTATTTGTTAAGTGATGCTTGGTGCAATAAACTGTAAGCAAACAGAACCTCTTTGAAAATGAAAATATTAAAATAAACATAAATACATCATGTTCATTAAAATCACATCAAACCTAACAATGAAAATATTGGAATTTGATGTAACATTTTTTCTTTTTAGGTTTGGCATTTTGCAATCCTGCTATAAAATGGTTACCCAACACTAGCATGACATATTCAATCCTCCTTTTTACATTCCCTATTTCAAACTGTAAAGTCTTCATTAAGGAAGATGGCAATAACAACAACAAAGGCTCATTTTGAAATACCAAATTGTGAAGTACAGACTTCTAATGCATAGAAAATAAAGTGAGGGACTACCTAATAGAGTTACTTTTGCCAAGTTCCCAAATGAATTTAAGTGTCCTGCCTTTAATCCCTGTTTTTTCTATATTCTGTTACCTACACACATGCCAATTATTTCCTCTTTTAAGTCAGACAATTAACATGAAAGTATAATTATATTTAGTATCTCTGTTACCACCTTGACAGTGTTCATTTAAATGACATTTATTGAATAATAATTAAAACATTACTATCCAAATGTTCCTCTCAAGCATGCTTAAGGAATATGCCCTTTGATTTTGTTTTCTTTTCTTTCTTAGGAAATAAATATAATTAGTTGGAAAATTAAGTGAATAAAATTATAGATTTGAATGATTAATAAATAAGAGAATATTCTTCAGAATACACAGATGAGGATATCTTAATTGAAACTTTTGTATTTGGGAACATATTTATGCACATTGAAAATATAAACCACAATATTCTGATTACACACAGAGAGAGAGAGAGAGAGAGAGAGAGAGAGAGAGAGAGAGAGAGAGAATAAACTATCACTGCAGTGAAGCGATGCTGGGTCTGCATGTGTATATGTGTATACCTATGTATGTTTGTGTATGTTTCTAAACTGTCATAAAAATCTACTCCCAGGAAGATCTTTAAGAATAAAATATTGGCTCTTAATAGCTATCGCACTTCGATTATAGATTGCTAACTATTAAATATTAATCATGTTGTACATTCAGTATTCAGATCTCAGCTTATAGACACTTTAGTTTGGATTTTAGGCATCCTCCATTACTTTCCTTTATCCCTATCAAACACCATTCTTCATTTTTTATCAGTATTCAGATTTATTTCGAGAATCTATAGAAGACAGAAATAATGCCATATTTTTGGTCCTATATTTGCCTTAATTTGATCTGAGCATTGGGACAGAGCTTTACCAATAAGATAAAAATGTATACAGAAGACATTTACATCAGAGCATCATCCATAATTCGCAGGGCATTGTATTAACAGTGAACATCCCCACCTCAGTATTGATGGGTTCTCTTTCCAGTCATCTTTGCTAGTACATGTTATTTTTGTCTTTTCTATGATTTTCATTTTAGCCTCTGAAGAATCATCTTGTTACCGTGTTAATTTCTGATTACCTGATGATTGCAAATGCTAAAACCTTTAACTGATAGGGTAATTTTAAACAAATGACCCACAAAGATATTTGCACTAGTGGGATGTGGGGCCTTGTTGGAGGGAGTGTGTCACTGTTGTTATGGACTTTAATATTCCCTAGGGCCAAGATACTCGCAGGAGAACAGAATATTTTATGTTGCCTGAATATAAAGTTGCAAATCTCTTGGCTCCTGCTCTAGCACTCTGTCTGCCTGAAAACTGCTATGTTCCACCATGATGCAAAAAGACTGAAACTCTGAAACTTAAGCCACCCAATTAAATGTTCTACTTTATAACGGTTTCTATGGTCATGGTGTCTCTTCACAGCAAATGAAACACTGAGACAGAAGTTCACACCAGGGACTGGAGTTTTGCCTTGATAGTCCAGAGAATGTTTTTGTTTGGAATAATGTGGACTTTGGGAGTTTGGTTTAGGAAAGCAAGGGTTTGCTTTAAGCAGTGCTTAATGAGCCATACTAGTAGGAGCATGTAAGACAGGGTTGCCAAGTGTGATTTGATCTGTGGGTGCATCAATCAAGAGATTTCAGAGGAGAATTTCTGCCTGTTGCCTAGAGATTTTTCTGTGATATTTTCGTGAAGAATGTGGCTGCTTTTTGCCCTTGTCAAAACAGTCTTCCCTGGGCTAAAGTGAAGAGTTTTGGATTAATTCCATTAGCAGAGGAACTCTCAAACCAGCCTACTATAGACTCTGTCATGTGGTTATTAATGATATTTTAATGATGTTTCATAATGAAAAGGAACAAGCTGAGCAGAATAAATTACAAAATTAAACTTTGAGGAGAAAAGTAGTACCAGGAAGTGGAAGGAAACTAAATCCTGTATTCAAAGAGAGAGATTAAGAAATGGAGTAAATGGAGTGGTGCATGCATATAATTCAAATACTACAGAGGCAGGGACTGATGGGTCTCTGGGTTTAAGACCAGCCTGTTCTACAGAGCAACCTCCAAAACAGCAAAACATAGGCAGTGAAAGGAACCATCAAATACAGAATGCTGGTGAAGATGTAATTGAAAGATTTCTGAGTTCAAGGCTAGCCTGTCTACAGATTCAGATAGAGTCAAGCTTTTACATTGAAAACAACCATTGAAAAAAGAAAATTGGTGATGATTTCATTAAATAAGGGGACCTTGTTCTTACCCAATAAACAGCAGAATGTGACAACTTGGCCATGCTCTTCTGACTTTACAGGAAGGTTAGAAGAGAGGCTAAGGAATTTGCATCCAAGACTAAAGAAAGCTGCTGAGGCCAGGCATGTGTCAGTGGTGTCCCTGAATGGATGGAGGGGTCATGTGATGGTGAAGCATGCAATTCCTTGGAGACCCCAAGATGTTGGTGATGCCAGAGTCATGGGATACCTCTCAAGGAGAGTTGCTAACAAGGAGTAGAACCAGCCCAAGAGAAAAAAGTATGTTGAAGTCAACAATGCTGAATGAAGTTGGAGTTATGAAGAGAAATTTGATGTCAGATGTGGAGATGTAGTTTAGGGGTGGCCCAGGTAGTCTTTGCTCTTGTTTTGGTCAAGTATTTCTACACTATGTTCCCTTCCCTATGTTTTGAAATGGTAGTATAGATTCTGTGGCATTATATGTTGAAAGTATGTGATCTGTTCTTTTTGTTTGATTTTATAGGAAATTACACTCAAGAGATTGCATGAATCTCAGAAGACACATTGAACTTTGATCTTTTGTAGACTATGGGTACTTTATAAGTTGGACTGAATGTGCTTTTGCATTATGATATGGCTGCATGTCTTTGGGTGCCATGGAGTGCAATGTGGTGGTTTGAAAGAATATACACCCTGAATGGAGTGGCTCTAATGGGAGGTCTGGCCTTTTAGGAGTAGGTGTGATCTTGATGGAGGAAGTGTGTCACTGCGGGTATGAACTTTGAGGTCTTCTATGCTCAAGCTACTTCTCTGATGATGGTTAACTAAGGTATTGATCTATGAATATAGCAGAATTCGGAGTCATCATGTCATTTCTTTTACTTCTTTTAAGACCAATGTATGTAGGGTTATCTCATGTCTCTGAGCTATCTCCCACCAGCAGTGAAGGAGTGTTTCTGTTGATCCACATCCTCACCAGCATGAATTCTCACTTGTGTTTGTACCTTAGCCAAGTTGTTTTGATTTACATCTCCCTGATGGTGAAAGGTGTTGAACATAGAATACAAGAATTCAAAAGACAGAGGCAGATGGTTCTCTGTGAATTCAAGGCCACCCTGAGCAACATGAGAGTAAATCAATCTGAAAAAGAAACAGAGCTCACACCTTTAATCCTAGCATTAGAGTGGTGGAGACAGGAGTGATATGGCTGGGTGGAGAGAGGAATATAAGGAGGGAGGACTATAAGACAGGAATGCATTGCAGCCTCAGTGAGTCTGAGCAGCAGTGTAGTTGGGAGCAGTGTGAGGTTCAGTGGATCATCTCTGTGGTCTGAATATCAGTAGAGGTGAGAACTCTCTACTGGCTACTGGCTAGCCATTTTGCTTCTCGAATCTTCAGCTTTAACCCCAATATCTCTCTCTGTGTTTTTTATTATTTGTGCTACAACATTCCTGCTCCTATTTGATGAAGCCTGTTTTATCCAGTGGTAAATGACTTTTAATATGTTGTTGGACCTGGATTGAAAGTATTTAATTGAGTATTTTTACATTACTGATCTGTAATTTTCTTTCTGTGTCTTTATGTGATTTGGATAGCAATGTTACTTTGGCCTCATAAAACAAACTGGGTGAAATAATTTGAGGAGTATTAGCACTGACTGCTCCTGAAAACTTGGTAGTATTTTGTGTTTAAAACATTTGTCCCTGCACCCCTTTGGGAGGGGAAGGTTGGGACAGTTTAATAACTGCTTATATTTCACTGGGAATTGCAGATCTGTTTAAATTGTTTATATGGAATTGATTTAACTTTGTTAACTGGTACCTATGCACAAAATTATTCATTTATTTTGCATTTCCCAATTTTTTCAAGTATAGGCTATTAAAGTTCACATTTGTGATACTCTAGATTTCTACTGTGTCTTTTCATTTCTGATTTTGTTAGTTTTTGTATTCTTTCTCCACCTGTTCATTAATTTTGATGTGTCAATCTTGTTGATTTACTTAAGGAACCAACTCTGTTTCATTGATTCTTTGTATTCTTTGTCTCTGTTTTACTGATTCCAGTGCATTACATATGTTCAGGCTCTTCTGGATTTTAGAATCGTCATTGAGTAGGCTGGCATAATTTTAATAGGTCTGTCTTTATATGTTACATGGTTATTTTCTCTTACAGCTTCTTGATATTATTTCTTTTTTCCCCTGTGTCTAATGTTTAGAATGTTATGTTGCAAAGGGACTTTGTTTTCTTGTCAACCTGTTTATTACCCTGTATGCTTATGAGAGTCTGTTTCTGTATGTTAGGGAAACTTTCTTTGATGATTTTGTTGTAAACATTTTCTGCGCCTTTGAGCTGGATTTCCTTTCCTTCCTCTAATACTATTATTCTTAGGTTTGTGTTTTCATTGAATCCTAGATTTCCTTGTTAGTTTGTGTTGGGACATTTTTATATTTAATATTTTCTATTGTGTGTTCAATGCCTGGAATTTTTCTTCCATCTTTTTTATTCTGTTGGTGAATGCTGCCTATGTAGATTCTGTTTGAATTACTAAAATTTTCATTTTCAGATTTCCCACAGTTTGGGTGTTCTTTATTAATTCTATTTCCACTTTAATGTCTTGAACTGTTTTACTCATTTCTTCCTACTCCTTGTACTTACCTGAATTTCTTTACAGGATTTATTAATTTCCCCTTTAAAGATCTCTGTAATGTTCATACAGGCTGTTTTAAGGCATTTTTTGTGCTTCAGCTATGTTGGTACATTTAGGTTCTGCTCTGATAAGATTACTGGGCTTTAGTGGAGACATATTGCCCTTGCTGTTATTGATTGTGTTTTTATTCTGGTGTCTAGGTATCTAGGATTGGAAGATTATAGTTCTAGGTGTTGTTATCTGGTTTTGCTTTAGTTTGGTGGATGTTTCTTTTCTTGATATCAGTTTTCTTCCTGGATTTTAGGAGAGGGTAGTGTCTCTGTGTTGCTTGGTAGGAAATTTTTTGTGGGGCTAGTATACATGGCCACCTTGGGTTCAAGAAGCGGTGTGTTTCTGGGTTTTAGGAGCTGACATTTAGGAAAGAAGTTAGGTTAGTTGTCTGCGGGGGTTAAGACTAGAGAGAAAAGCAAGTATTCCATTAGAATAGGTTTATTTAATCTCCTTAGAATGGGAGTTGACAGTGAAGAGAGGTCACCCCAGAAGCTCTACTATACATCTGGAGATGATACTTGGGGATTGCATCTGGAGGAACAGAAGGTGAGGGGAAAAGCTATAGGCAGCCTACCTGCTTCACTATGGATAAGCAAGAAGTGCCTATGTGAGTTGGGGATTGTAATAAAGCAATGAGTGAACAGAGGTACATTAGGAGGGGGAAGTCTTTAGGATCCACTATAGTGGCATGGTTGGAAGCTGCCATGGGTGTTCTGATGCAGGGGTAGGAGTGACACATATGGATTAATTCTGGGGTAACAGGGGTAGAAGTGAAGATCTGCAGTTAGCCAATCTGACTGGAATCTTGAACTTCTACTGTCCCATTGCATATTTATATACCTTGGAAACTAACCTAGACATATGGTTTCTTTGCTTATATTCCACATAATCGTGTGAATACTAATAAGAGCAATTAAATACAAAGTAACTACTAAGAAATTAATGAATAAATTCATTTATATTGGAAAAGAAGGAAATTCTACCCCTGCTCACACACATTATCCCATGTGAAAAAGTTTTGAGGCCCCAGCACATTGACTCTTTCCATGTAAGTAGACAGAATTAACATATTTAAAAATACTTTTCCAAAGTAGTGAAAATTCAGTATCAATTAGTAATAATTTTAATTGAACTTAAATGCTATTGATTTACCACTTGCAACACCCTGCAGGGAAAATGCTAATATGACTGCTAGTCAAATATTATTCATCAAATGTTTGTATGTTATGTAATTGAGGTATACAAAGGAGATTTTTAAAAAACAGACTTGACATATCTCCAGTTCAGTGAGGCAAGTGACAGGAGCTCTTTATTTGCAAGTCTAAAGCAAGAATGCAAATTTTATACTATTTTTATCAATTCTTTAAGTGCATTTTGATCAGATTCAATTTTGATCCTTGAAAATATTTCTTTTCTCATCCTGGGACAAAACACCTTCCTAATTAACAAAAGAGTGGAAATATCTTTTGACTCATAGTCTAAGGTAATAGAGTCCATCATGGGAGGAAAGACCTGGCCACAATACTGATTCTGAACTGTAGTTGAGGGAGCTTGCTTACTTCTGGGTGAATAAGGAAGCAGAAGGATGTGATGGGTAGGAGGTCCAGGCAAGTATTCCCCTTAATGACCCATCTGCCCCCTCCAGTGATGCCCCACTTCCTAAAGATGATGGGTCAAAGCTGTCACTATCCAGTGACAAAAGCATTTAAAAACACAAGGATATTTCACATTCACATGCTAACACTGTTCTCACCTATGCATGTCACTCTTACACCTTATCTCTTCTGTAATTCAATTTTTAAACCAAAAATTTTAATAACTGAACTTTCTTGACATTCTTACAGTACTTTCTTCTTAGTGAGAATCAATGTTCTTGTATCTCTGGATGCAAAGATATGCCACTTGTATTTTTACCATTATAGATTTTATGCATACACATGGAAATGTGTTCATGTGTTCATATGCTTATGTATTTACTTCAAGAAACACAGTATGTGGTCACACAGTATATTTCATGAACATCCAGTCATACCATAGGCATGTACATGAGAAAGCCAGCCTCACTGCATAGACTCACTAAATGCATATAATATGTGATTTATATAGTAGTTAGCCAGTTAAGGCTGTCTCATAAGAACATCATGGTCCTTCCTTACGTCAACATTCATTTGTCAGCATCACTGCCTTATTATTTATTTTTAGGAGCCAATAAATCAAACCAACTTTCTCAGAGGCGAACGGTCATCATAAGTGAATTCAAAGGATAGAATAGAGTCAGATAACTAGGACTATGCTGGCCATCTTCACTGCCACCAAAAAGCCTGTTCCTCCCTTCATTTGACTTTACATCTACTTTCTTCAAATTCTATTGATGAATCTTGAGTCTAGTACTTATCAGATTCCTTTGTTATACATCATATTTCTTTCATCTCTTACTTAATTTTGAATTCCATATTCACTTGTCAGACCACTTATTTGTTTCTTCCCCAATTGTACCATCAGGTACACTCAGTGAGACAAGAAAGAGCCATGTGCTTTTCTTCAACATGTCTAGAGAAAAAGTGTTATCAGACATGAAATAGAAGCAAATAATTATTCATCTACTGTAAGTTTAAATCATCTGACTTTGATTTCTCTGTTCTGCAGAACTCATTATTTCCTTTTCATGTACCAAAAGCTTTCACAAACTAAAGTTAGATTAATCAATCACATAATGTTATTCACTGACTTGCTAGGCAAAACAAAAAAAATCCTTAAGCATTGATATTTGACTGAATGTTATAATTCTTTTTCATGTAACTGTATTATGGCAGTTACTAGTTTAAATTAACCTTTTTTATAAGCAGAAAGGATAATGTCTCATGTTCTTTAAAACTATTTTTTGTTACAGCTATGTATAAGAACAAGCTTTCCTTAAATGAGATGCATAAAGGTGATATTATTAGTTGTTGCATTGTTTAAATTATTTTCCCACTCTAAGTTTTTATGCACCTGTTAGCCCTCTTAAGTCCATGATGTTATTTGTCATGATACACTAGTGACCTTCTTATGGTGTTAAATTGTTCTAAAAGAGAACATCATCTCTTTTGTAACCTGGATCAGTAGTCACTGGAAAGCTTTGAACTGATGCCAAGAGTCATTACCCAAAGTTGAGAAGCAGCAGTGAAGGAAGCTTTGCTTTAGAGGCATAACCCCACAGCCCCTGACAGTTTGCCAAAGGACCATATATCACAGTCCCTGGTTCAAACAGTTAAGGCTCTTAAAAATTTATAGCAGCTCTACCTTTGTCAGGGTTATCTAGATGCCCTATGTGGTTTGTGAAGTCAATATGGTTTGTGTGTGTAAGACTATATAATTTGAGAGGCAGCATCTTTGGGAAGACAGAGACCATGACAAGGCATTCACAAACAGATTAAGATTTATGAAGCTAGTTGTGATCAGGAGAATATCTTTGTATTCAAGGCCACATGCCAAGACCAGCTATTGACTTCCCTAGAGCAAGGCCAGGACACAGTATCAGGAAGCAATTTTAATGGGATAAATCAAGCTCCCTTGTTGGCTTCGACTTTTGCTGAGAATGTTTGATGAATCCACAGACTGTTTATCTGGAAGCAACAGATTTGATCTGTAAGCAGCTTTCAAAAAATGATCTCTTTAAATAAATGAAAGAAAATTATTAAAAAGGTACACACCCCATTTAATTCAGAAAGTAGTTCCAACAATAGATTCTTCTTCTTGAAGTCATTGACTTTCACACTACTATTCGCAACAGTAGCAACATTCCAGTTATTAAAGAGCAAAGAAAATAATTTTACGGTTGGGTCACCACAATATGAGGACATCTTTTAAAGGATCATAGAATTAAGAACATTGAGAACTATTGATTGACATAATCCTGTCAAATTTACAAAAAAATGATTAGAAATTTCTTAACCATTTCCTATATAGTATGTTTTTTCTAATACATACAATTCTAGTGTCACTCTGATGAAACATAAATAATTTGCTCATACATGTTTAGGGGAAATATCTTTTCTTTTTTATAACAACATGTAGGAAAAGACATTGCAGACATACTGTTCCCGTTCTATAGTACAAATATATAGTGCATGTGCATGAATATCTGAATATTCTCATGTGTTTGGGGGGTTGCATCGAGACCTGAAGCTGGTACTGGCTGTTTTCCTAGATGTCTTTCCACTATACATATTGTGACACTAAATCACACTTGAACCCCATATTGGTTGATTTTGCTTTTCTAGGTTGCTGTCTTGCACAAAGAATCTTGTGTCTTCATCTCCCCAACTCCAAAGTAGGGGAATTGCAAACAGACCACCACATTCACGTGGCACTTCTGTGATTGTGACAGAACTGTAACTCCAGTATTAACATTCCTCAGTTTCCTTTCATGGGGTATGTGCCAAGATGTTTACACTAAGTTTCCTCCTCTGAGGAGCTTAAGGACAGTCAGGAGCCTGACAGCTCAAGGACTGACAGCATGCCATCTAACAAAGCCTTGCTGCAATTATCAGTGTTTCATGATGCAACTGACTTAAATGCTCCCCATATACCAGTACCAGGGCACAAAGAGGACTCCTAGCATGGTGATACACTTGAAGTTTCTTCAGAGGAGCAGTGGCAAGGAAGGGAGAAGAATGTTCCCAATGTGTGATTACAGCTGGGAAACAGGATCCAAAACACAGGATAACAGACATTCCTTCAGAAGCCATGTGGCAACAAGGGGCTTTGGCACAATGCATGCTGGCAGCAGATGACTTACTAGGGGCAATCCGGAAAGAACCAACGCTTCCAGCCAGGCTCTAATTTCTGTAATATCTTACTCTCGCTTGCATTAATTTCCATTTTGCCTTCTCTGTTGCTAGAAAGGTTTATTGTTTATTTTGTATTTGTATATTTTGTCGCACTTGCTGTGCGGCCTGCATCCGAGAATGTAGCGAGGTGGTTGGGATAGATGACACAAAGACCGGTCGGTTGCTTTAAGAAAACTTTATGCTTCCCAAGTCAGCTTAGGAGGAGACCCCAGTCTGCTTAGGAGAGAGCTCTCAGGAGAAGTCTCTCCAAGAAAAAAGAGCTTCCCTTTTTAAGGACTTCTGCCATCCATCTACATACAATTCTTTCCAGACTTCTCACCCTCCTGGCTGGTGGTTTAATCTCCGGCCCCAGAATCGGGGAGACACCGCAGGGGGGACAGGAAGAGGCATCTAGCCTTAGGGGGTGTTAAAGTCATGGTATCTCAGTGAGCGAGCCCTTATCTGAGCCCTATCAAGAGCTTTAAAGCACTGAATTGTTTTCAGTAAACATTACACAGTTGCCTGCTCCCAGGCTGAAGGGGAAGTGGGTTTTTGCTCAAGGTCTGGTGTCCCCACAATTAACCCCTTTTTATTTTTAAATGAGGCACTCCTGGCTTAGGTCAAGTAGGGTCACCCTCCCTGGCCCATCTTTGGGGGACCTTGAACCCCTGTCTTAGGTGGAAGGGGGTCTTCCCCACAGGTTGCCCGTCTTTTGAGTGGCCCCACCCTTAGAATCATCTGTAATAAGGCTTTATGGCCATCGGGATTGCCATGGGCTAAGGCACTTTGAACTCAGCATGAAGCCAGAATGCCTACTGTCACTGTTACCATTCCTAGGACCCCCCACTGACATAGCGCCTCTCTGTCATCTGCCCATCCCCCGATCTGGGCCTTAGCATTCTACCACCAGCCTTTCTTTGCTACAAGGGTGATTTATAGTTACAATTTGACGGTCAAAACAGTGATAACATTTATAATCATTTTAAGATCTACTTAGGAAAGCATTAGAGAATGCACTTGCACAGATACATTAGGTACAATCATTGATGTTACACATGTAGCATTATAAAAAATATGAACAAGAGGCTTGTGCACTATTTACAGAGTACCAATTTATTCCTGTGGTGATGTAGTCTGTCGATTAAATGTCAGTAGTATCAGCCGAACATGTAACCCGAGTCAAAGTCTTTTTTTATCGCACCAGGACAAACCACATTTCTCCAGAAAAACACACAGGCATAGGTGTGATTCCCGAAACAGGAACTACCAAGTCTGATATTTCAAGTGACCATGTCCTTTTCAAATACTGAAAAGAGGCTTTTGCCACTCACCACAGTCCATACCAATGTCCAAATGTTTTATTTATTTATTTATTATTATTATTTTTTTATTTTCCATTTTAAATTTAGATAAGAAACAAGGTTGCTTCACAAGTCAGTTCGAGGTCCCTCTCCCTTCCCTCCCCTCCTCCCGTGCCCTCCCCCCATACCCCCCCCGTTATCCCCTCATTCCCCCAGGGAGGGTGAGGCCCTCCATGGGGGTGTCCATAGTCTGTCATTTCATATAGGGCAGGGCCTAGACCCTTCCCCAAGAGTTCAGGGTGAGAGTGCACCTCACATTGTTCTATGGGAGTCCAGAGTCCGTGTGTTTACTTGGGATGGGTACTGATCTGCTGTCCAAGGCTCAATAGATTACCTAGGCCTCCTCACTGACACCCAGATTCAGGGGGTCTTGATCAGTCCCATGCAGGATTCCCAGGCTGATGCCTGGGATTCAAGAGTTAACCTTTGTCTGGTCAGCTGTTTCTGGGGGTTAAACCAGCCCAGTCTTAATCCCTTTGATCATCAGTCCTCCCTCTCTGTTACTGGCTTTCTTGAGTTCAGCTCAGTACTTAACCAGCCACTAAATGAAGTTTCTGTTTCCCAGACTCTCTGGCCATAGGATTGTAGGCTGGCACTCCCCAGATCTATGTCTAAAATCCATATATGAGAGAGTACATGCCGTGTTTCTCTTTTTGTGACTGGGTTACCTCACTCAGGATGGTTTCTTCTAGTGTCATCCATTTGCCTGCGAATCTCATGATTCCATTATTTTTTTCTGCTGAATAGTACTCCATTGTGTAGATGTACCACATTTTCTCTATCCACTCTTCGGGTGAGGGACATCTAGGTTGCTTCCAAGTTCTGGCTATTACAAATAAAGCTGCTATGAACATAGTAGAACAGACATCTTTGTTATATGAATGGGCATCTTTTGGATATATGCCTAAGAGTGGAGTTGCTGGGTCTTGTGGTAGGTTTATTCCCATTTTTCTGAGGAATCTCCATACTGCTTTCCAAAGTGGCTGAACCAGTTGGTACTCCCACCAGCAATGGAGGAGTGTCCCCCTTTCACCACATCCTCTCCAGCATAAATTGTCATTGGTGTTTTTGATTTTAGCCATTCTGACAGGAGTGAGATGGTATCTCAGAGTTGCTTTGATTTGCATTTCCCGGATGGCTAAGGATGTTGAGCACTTTCTCAAGTGCCTCTCAGCCATTTTAGACTCCTCTATTGAAAACTCTCTATTTAGTTCTGCAGCCCACTTCTTAATTGGGTGCTTTGCTGTTTTGGAGACTTGCTTCTTGAGTTCTTTGTAAATTTTGGAGATCAACCCTCTGTCAGATGTGGGATTAGTGAATATTTTTTCCCATTCTGTGGGCTGCCTTTTTGTCTTGCTGACTGTGTCCTTTGCCTTACAGAAGCTTCTCAGTTTCAGTAGGTCCCATTTATTAATTGTTGATCTCACTGTCTGTGCTACTGGTGTTATGTTCAGGAAGCTGTCTCCTGTACCAATTCGTTCAAGGGTACCACCCACTTTCTCTTCTAAGAGGTTCAGTGTGGCTGGATTTATGTTGAGGTCTTTGATCCATTTGGACTTAAGTTTTGTGCATGGCGATAAACATGGATCGATCCGCATTCTTCTACATGCCAGTCTCCAATTATGCCAGCATCATTTGTTGAAGATGCTTTCTTTATTCCATTGTATATTTTTAGCTTCTTTGTCAAATATCAGATGTTCGTATGTGTGTGGGTTAATACCCGGATTTTCAATTCGATTCCATTGGTCTGCCTGTCTATTTTTGTGCCAATACCAAGCTGTTTTCAGGACTATAGCTCTATAATAGAGCTTGAGGTCAGGGATAGTGATGCCTCAGGACGTTGCCTTGTTGAACAGGGTTGTTTTGGCTATCCTGGGTCTTTTGTTTTTCCATACAAAATTGATTATTGTTCTTTCAAGGTCTGTGAAGAATTGTGCTGGGATTTTAATGGGGATAGCATTGAATCTGTAGATTGCTTTTGGCAGGATTGCCATTTTTACTACATTGATCCTACCTATCGAAGAGCATGGGAGATCTTTCCATTTTCTGAGGGCTTCTTTAATTTCTTTCTTTAAAGATTCAAAGTTCTTACGATACAGGTCTTTCACTTGTTTGGTTAGCGTTACCCCAAGGTATTTTATATTGTTTGTGGCAATTGTAAAGGGTGATGTTTCTCTGATTTCTCTTTCAGCCCTTTTATCATCTGTATATAGTAGGGCTACTGACTTTCTTGAGTTGATCTTGTAACCTGCCACTTTGCTGAAGGTGTTAATCAGCTGTAAGAGTTCCCTGGTAGAGTTCTTTGGGTCATTGATATAAACTATCATATCATCTGCAAACAGTGAAAGTTTGACTTCTTCCTTCCCAATTTGTATCCCCTTGATCCCCCTTTGTTGTCGTATGGCAATAGCTAGAACTTCAAGTACCATGTTGAAAAGGAATGGAGAGAGTGGACAGCATTGTTTTGTTCCTGATTTTAGAGGAATTGCGTTGAGTTTCTGTCCATTTAATTTGATGTTGGCTATTGGTTTACTGTATATGGCTTTTATTATGTTTAAGTATGTCCCTGTTATCCCAGATCTCTCCAAGACCTTTATCATGAAGGGGTGTTGGATTTTGTCAAAGGCTTTTTCAGCATCTAGTGAGATGATCATGTGATTTTTGTTTTTCAGCTTGTTTATATGGTGGATTACGTTAATGGTTTTTTCGTATGTTAAACCATCCCTGCATCCCTGGGATGAAACCTACTTGATCGTGGTGAATGATTGTTTTGATGTGTTCTTGGATCTGATTTCCCAGTATTTTATTGAGTATTTTTGCATCAATGTTCATGAGGGATATTGGTCTGAAGTTCTCTTTCTTGGTTGTATCTTTGTGTGGCTTGGGGATCAAGGTTATTGAAGCCTCATAGAAAGAGTTTGGCAAAGACCCTTCTGCTTCTATTGTGTGGAAAACTTTGAGAAGAATTGGTATAAGCTGTTCTTTGAATTTTCTGGTAGAATTCTGCACTGAGGCCATCTGGACCTGGACTTTTTTTGGTTGAGAGACTTTTGATGACAGCTTCTATTTCCATAGGGGTTATAGGTCTATTTAAATTATCTGTTCTTGATTTAGTTTTGGCAAATGATAGCTGTCCAGGAAGTCATCCATTTCCTTTAAATTTTCGAATTTTGTGGAGTACAGGTTTTCAAAGTATGACCTAACGATTCTCTGGATTTCCTCAGAGTCTGTTGTTATGTCCCCCTTTTCATTTCTGATTTTGTTAATTTGCGTGTTCACTCTCTGCTGTTTGGTAAGTTTGGACAAAGGTTTGTCTATCTTGTTGATTTTCTCAAAGAACCAACTCTTCGTTGCATTGATTCTTTGTATTGTTTTCCTGGTTTCTACTTTGTTGATTTCAGCCCTCAATTTGATTATTTCCTGGCGTCTACTCCTCCTGGGGGAGTTTGCTTCTTTGTGTTCTAGAGCTTTTAGCTGTGATGTTAATTCTCTGGTATAACTGTTTTCCTGTTTCTTCATGTGAGCACTTAGTGCTATGAACTTCCCCCGTAGCACTGCTTTCAAAGTGTCCCATAGGTTTGGGTATGTTGTGTCTTCATTCTCATTGCATTCGAGGAAGTCTTTAATTTCTTTTTTTATTTCCTCTTTGACCCAGGGATGGTGCAGTTGAGCATTATTCAATTTCCATGAGTTTGTAGATTTTCTGCAATTTGTGTTGTTGTAGAATTCTAATTTTAAGGCATGGTGGTCTGATAAGATGCATGGAGTTATTCCAATGTTTTTGTAGCTGCTGAGGTTTGATATGTTGCCAAGTATGTGGTCGATTTTTGAGAAGGTTCCATGTGGTGTTGAGAAGAAGGTATATTCTTTTTTATGTGGATGAAATGTTCTATAGATATCTGTTAATCCCAGTTGGGTCATTACTTCTATTAGACCCTTTGCTTCTTTGTTGAGTTTCTGTCTGGTATTCTTGTCTAGTGGTGAGAGTGGTGTGTTGAAATCTCCCACTATAACTGTGTGGGGCTTTAGATGAGATTTAAGTTCTAATAATGTTTCTTTAATGAATGTGGATGCCTTTGCATTGGGGGCATAGATGTTCAGGATAGACACTTCATCTTGGTGGGTTTCACCTGTGATGAGTATGTAATGACCTCCTTCATCTCTTTTGACTGATTTTATTTTAAAGTCTAGTTTGTTAGATATTAGGATTGCTACCCCTGCTTGTTTCTTGGGTCCATTTGATTGAAAAAAATTTTCCCAACCTTTAACTCTCAAGTAATGTCTGTCTTTGAGGGTGAGGTGTGTTTCTTGTATGCAGCAGAAGGAAGGGTTCTGTCTTCGAATCCATTCTGCTAGTCTGTGTCTTTTTATGGGTGAGTTAAGGCCGTTAATATTGAGGGATATTAATGACCATTGATTGCTCATCCTTCTTCGATTTGCGATGGTTGTTGTTGGTGGAATTATGGGTGGAATTTCACCCCTTTGTTCTTTTGGCTGTTGGTAGAGAGGGATTCTCTAATGCTTATGTTTTTCTGGTTGTAGTTAGCTTCCTTGGGTTGGAGTTTTCCTTCCAAAATTTTCTGTAGGGCTGGGTTAGTGGACACATATTGGTTGAATCTAGTTTTGTCATGGAATATCTTGTTTTCTCCGTCTATAGTGATTGAGAGCTTTGCCGGGTATAGTAGTCTGGGCTGGCATCCATGGTCTCTTAGTGTAGGTAGAATATCTATCCAGGACCTTCTGGCTTTCAGAGTTTCCATGGAGAAATCAGCTGTAATTCTGATAGGTCTGCCTTTATATGTTACTTGACCTTTTTCCTTAGCTGCTCTTAATATTCTTTCTTTATTCTGTATGTTTGGGGTCTTGATTATTATGTGGCGAGGGGCTTTTTTTTTTGTGGTCCACTCTATTTGGTGTTCTGTAGGCTTCTTGTACCTTCATTGGCATGTCTTTCTTAAGGTTGGGAAAGTTTTCTTCTATGATTTTGTTGAATATGCCTTTTGCCCCTTTGAGGTGGATTTCTTCTCCTTCTTCTATACCTATTATTCTTAGGTTTGGTCTTTTCATGGTGTCCCATAATTCCTGGATGTTTTGTGTTAAGGATTTGTTGGATTTAAGGTTTTCTTTGGTTGATAAATCCATTTCTCCTAATGTATCTTCAACACTTGAGATTCTCTCTTCCATCTCTTCTATTCTGTTGGTAATGCTTGTATTGATAGTGCCTGACTGTTTGTCCAGCTTTTCTATTTTCTGCCTTTCTTCAGATTGTGTTTTTTTTAGTGTCTCTATTTCAGTTTTCAACCCTTGCAGCGTTTGCATTGCTTCTTGCAATTTTCTGTTTATCTGTTCGTCTGTTTGTTGCCTTTTATGAATTTTTTGGTTTGTTCTTTCTTCCATTTCTTGCATTTTTTGGTTTGCTTTTTGTTCCATTTCTTGGATTTTGTGCTTTGTTTCTTCTTCCATTTCCTGCCTTTTTTGGTTTGTTTCTTCCTCCATTTTTTTCATTTTTTGCTTTGTTTTTTCTACCATTTCTTGCATTTTTTGCTTTGTTTCTTCTTCCATTTCCTGCCTTTTTTGGTATGTTTCTTCTTCTAATTCTTGCATTTTTTGCTTTGCTTTTTCTTCCATTTCTTGCATTTTTTGCTTCATTTCTTATTCCATTTCGTGCCTTTTTTGGTTTGTTTTTTCTTCCAATTCTTGCATTTTTTGGTTTGTTTTTTCCATTTCTTGCATTTTTTGGTTTGTTTTTTCTTCCATTTCTTTGAGGGATTTTCCAATATCCTCTTTTAGGGCCTCTATCATTCATGAAAGTGCTTTTAAGGTCGTTCTCTTCTGTTTCCTTCGCGTTAGAATATTGGGGTCTTGCTGGTGTGGAGTCTCTAGAATCTGGCGGTGTCATATTTGTTTTTCTGTTGCTGACCGTGTTTTTGTATTGTCTCTTTCCCATCTCTTCTCCTAGTGGGTGCAGAAAGAGCCCCTTCCTGGTCTGGGGACCAGAGTTCCCTTTTGGTGGGTTCTAGTAAGTCCAGTAATCTGGTGGTTCTTCTATACCTTGTCCAAATGCTGGTCCGTGGGTGGAGAAGAAGAACAGGAATCTGGGGCGCTTAGCCTCCTACCTGGTCCCCTGGACCCTATGCTGGGTCCTGTTGTACCTGATCCGGAACAGCTACTTGCCTGGTCTCCCTGGCTCCTGTAGTTTCCTGGTCTCTTTGGTGGGAGAGAAGATCTGGAGTCTGGGGTGCTTGTCTCCCGCCAGGATTGGGAGCTCTGTGCAGTTCCTAGGCGATCTGCAGGCTCTGGAACACAGGCCGGGAAGCTGGCCTGTTTACCTGATGCTGCCGGAGGGACAGCTACTTCCCTGTACTCCCAGCCTCCTCTCGTTTCCTAGACTCGTTGGTGGGAGAGAAGATCTGGAGTCTGGGGTGCTTGGGCTCCGCCGGGTTTGGGAGCTATGTGCAGTTCCCAGGCGATCTGCAGGCTCTGGAACACAGGCCGGGAAGCTGGCCTGTTTCCCTGATGCTCCCACCGGGATTGGGAGCTCTGTGCAGTTCCCAGGCGATCTGCAGGCTCTGGAACACAGGCCGGGAAGCTGGCCTGTTTACCTGATGCTGCTGGAGGGACAGCTACTTCCCTGTACTCCCAGCCTCCTATCGTTTCCTAGACTCGTTGGTGGGAGAGAAGATCTGGAGTCTGGGTTGCTTGGGTTCCGCCGGGTTTGGGAGCTATGTGCAGTTCCCAGGCGATCTGCAGGCTCTGGAACACAGGCCGGGAAGCTGGCCTGTTTCCCTGATGCTCCCACCGGGATTGGGAGCTCTGTGCAGTTCCCAGGCGATCTGCAGGCTCTGGAACACAGGCCGGGAGGCCGGCCTGTTTACCTGATGCTGGCATAGGAACAGCTGCTTCCCTGTATTCCCAGCCTCCTCTCGTTTCCTGGTCTCGTTGGTGGGAGAGAAGATCTGGAGTCTGGGGTGCTTGGTTCCCACCGGGATTGGGAGCTCTGTGCAGTTCCCAGGCGATCTGCAGGCTCTGGAACACAGGCCAGGAAGCTGGCCTGTTTACCTGATGCTCCCACCGGGATTGGGAGCTCTGTGCAGTTCCCAGGCGATCTGCAGGCTCTGGGACACAGGCCGGGAAGCAGGCCTGTTTACCTGATGATCTGTCCAAATGTTTTAAATGGGTCCTTTTTCCCCCAAAGGGAAAAGCTGACAAAATGAATTCTGTTGTTTTAAGGTGTATCAAAGGCTAGCTGCTAATCTTCCAGTTTTGTTGGATTTGGGATGAAAACTCATGGGTCCAGGAAGTTGATGTAGCAAGCCTGATGAGAAGCTGGAAATCTCGAACTGACTGTTTTATTTCTTTCTTGGGCTGTAGATTTGATGACATCAAGGGTCAGGAACACCGACTTAGGAGATCTCGAACTGGCTTGAGCAGGCTCCCACGGTCTCAGGTCATTTTCTCTGCTCCATGCATCTCACCAAATGTTGTGACAGCTACTGAAGCTTTATTCTTTTCCTGTAAGAAAACACAAACATGCCCTCGACCCCAAATTAGGGTCTTCTCTACTGTCTAGTGTATGGATGTTTCCATTTGACCTGAGTAATAGTTGTTTAACTTTCATTATGTCAGAATCTGTCTGAAGCAGATTCCTCACTGGCATTTACGTTTTAAAAATTTTTAAATGAAGAGTGGATTATTTAATGAATCATGTGGGGACTGGGGACATTACTCCCCCTTTTATTTTTAAATTTTGTTTGAACTGTTGAAGTTGGACCATAACAGTAGAAGGATTTGTCTACCCTCCTTAGTCAACTATCTAGGTGAATTGGGATCACTATTTAAAGTATTAGTAGATGTCCTATAAAAGGGACATAACCATTAAGTACCTTTGAGAATCATTTAAGGATTGTAAACTATACTATGTCCCAAATAGTCCCTTTTTTTTTAACCTGTAGCTCTCACTAGCTGACAAGGCCTCATTTGCATCTGAACTGACAAGGCCTAATTTGCATCTACACAGACACCTTTGGGGGTGGGGGCCTGCCAAAGTGGCAGGGCAGTTCCCTGAACAAACCTCTCTCTCTCTCTCTCTCTGAATGGCTCTGAGGGCTTAACTTGATTTTTTTGTTAAAATATTAACCGACTGACTGGATGTTTCTTTTGGCTATATCTAAATCGATTTAGGTAGTTTTTAACTGTTTGAAGGGATTTAAGTATCCCTATAATCATATCCAAGGCAGTTAGAACAGTTGCTTTTGTCAACATTTACGCATTTACATTCCACACTTCATACATACTGACATGGCCACGTCCATACACACAGACCATGCATACATCTCTCCTTTTGCCTAGGTTATAATTAGTTTGTTGAACTGAAACTTCTTTAACAGAACAACTCCAGTCAATCTTTGAATTAAAACAAAAGGTTGAAAAAGTCCTGTATGTCCCTCGTCATTTCTTCATTAGAGAAGTTTTGAGCTACACTCAGGGGCTAGAGCCATACCCACTCCTTGTAATTCTGTAGATGCAAAGTAGAAAGGCCAGGCTTTTGCCAAAAGTTTTTAGAGATGACTCACAAAATTCAATAACCTACCCTATATAAATGTAACCAAACATTTTTATTTTATATACCTTTGTCTTTTTCTTTACTGAATACTAATACCTCATTTATTAACTGTTACCAGTTTATTTAATTTACCCATCTTTAATCTATCTTCCCATTGAGGATGATCCTCCAATCTACCCTGCAACTGAGGGCAACTTCTTATCTTAGGTTCCCTTTCTTTTTTGACCTTTGTTAGGTGAGGGCCTAGACATTTAATCCAATCCACCCTTCAACTGAGGGTTCAATCATGGAGATATTAAATATTTTTAATAAAGCAGAGATTCCCCTTTTAGGAGGGAGAAACTCAGACTCTCGTGTTGGCAGCAGCCACTCCCAATGTATTTATTAGTGCTATAAAGGTGATGAATGGGGAGCTGCAGTGACTAACTGGCATCAAAACGGTGGGAGGGGTTTTCCTCACCAGTGCCCATACTTCCCTTACCTGAGTTTGGCAATGTTTGGATCATTTTTATCATGGCGAGCATTCCTAGTGTCGGAAGCAGAGTCGGGGTCAACATGCCTGATGCACCGTTCGGGGACCCAAATAGGCTTCTCACTTCCTGGAGGGAAAACACAAGCAGCCCCTCGGACCCTAGCTAGTAGGGGAGTGGGTGGCTGCCATTTTCCTGTAATCAAATCCTTCCATCTGACCCATCCCAAAGACTGGGAGGGTTTGTTCCAATGTCTCTCCATAGCAGACAAATTATTACGGTCTATGGTCAAAAAATTTAAAATATAAAGTATGGTGGATAACTGAATATTGGGGGAGGCGACATATTCCCCCTTTTTTATTTTTTTAAAATACTGTTTGAGAGTGGCATGGGTGCGCTCCACAATGGCCTGTTCAGTGGGGTTGTGAGGAATACCAAAAGAATGGACAATGTGATGTTCCCTGCAAAAGGCAGCAAAGCGATTGCTGGCATAGGCAGGGCCATTGTCCGTTTTTAGGGCATCAGGAACGCCCATGTAGGCAAAGGCCTGCAGGCAATGGGAAATAACATCTTTAATCTTCTCTCCTGAGTGGAGAGAGGCAAAAATCAGTTTAGAATACGTATCCACCGAAACATGCATGTATTTTAATTTCCCTGCCTGTGGCAGGTGAGTTATATCCATTTGCCAAAGATGGTTGGCCCTGAGGCCCTGGGGCACTGAGAGGTAATCTGTGTAGCCATGGATAGGGGGCACCCAGTATGAAATTTAATGGAGCAGGCATTTAGATGATATTGCTCATGGAGCTGGTGGGCAAGCTGCTCCTGAGTGTATAAGACCCTAGGGCGGGTCAAGAAGCCAGCAAATTGATTGCCCTGGGCAAGGGGTCCTGGAATGTTAGTATGTGCACGAATAAATCCCACATAAGCAGGGTGGATGTGCTGCCAAATAAGATGTTGGAGCTGAACTAATAAGGAACGAATCTGAGAGGTTGGAAGAACATATGGAGAGGTTTCTAAAGGTCTGACAATGTTGGCAACATAGACACTATCAGTATATAAATTAAAGGGCTCCCCCTCAAACATTTGGAAGGCCATCAAACAGGCAAACAACTCTGCAGCTTGTGCTGACATTTTCCCTATGGGTATCCTCTTCTGCACCTGAGAAGAAACCACCACCGCGAAACCTTTGGAGGAACCATCTGTAAAGACTGAGCGAGCTCCAACTAGGGGGCTCTCCTTTAAAACCTTGGGAAAAATCACAGGATGTTGTTTAAAAAAAGACATCAAGGGGCTATTGGGATAAAGGTTATCAAACTTGGCACCTGTAGATGTAATAAACAGGGTCCACCCATCATGGAAGGTCTGTAGGTGTTCCATCTTCTCTTTATCATAAGGAAGAATAATTTTATCAGGACTCTTTCCAAAGGTTTGGATGCTAATCTTGTGTGCCTTCCATAACAATTGTAAAATCAGATTATAGTAGGGGGCCACTACCTTCTTAGGGGAGGCTGACAAATGTATCCAATAAATGGGGCCAGTCTGCCAAAACACAACAGTGGGCGAAAAGCTAGAAGAAAGTACAACCAGAACAAGAGGCTGTCCATAATCTATACGCCGAAGGTGGGCTTGCTCTATACTTTTTAACAACAATTGTAGGGCATTCCTGGCCTCTGGGGTAATCTGTCTAGGGGAAGTTGGAGCGGGAGACCCAGGAAGAATATCATAAAGGGGTTTAAGAGCCGCTGTTTCAATAGAAAGAGAAGGGCGAATCCACTGCACCTCTCCCAAAAATCTCTGCCAGTCATGAAGCATTTTTAAATTTGAACAATCAATTTGGAGTCTTTGGGGCCGGAGGCCAGTTTGTTGAATTTGGTGACCCAAGTAAGTATAAGGGGGTCTCTTTTGGATCTTTTCTGGAGCCAAAATAAATCCACGGGCCTCCAGGAGCTCTTGTAGCTCTGCAAAGGCTATGTAACATTGCCTCTCCTCGGCTGCAGCCAAAAGAACATCATCCATGTAGTGGATGATGTAAAGATCAGGGAACTTACACCTGAGGGGTTCTAAACAGGCAGCTACATAAATCTGGCATATAGTTCGACTGTTAGCCATCCCTTGGGGGGAGCACCACCTATTGGAAGCGAAGTGCAGGCTCCCTAAAGTTAATTGCAGGAAGGCTAAATGCAAATCGAGGACTATCTTGAGAATGTAGGGGAATGGAAAAGAAGCAATCTTTTAAATCAATGACAATCAAATGCCAGTCTTTAGGAATGGCCACAGGTGAGGGCAAGCCAGGCTGGAGTGCCCCCATGGGCTGCATGGTCACATTTACGGCCCTCAGGTCTTGTAGTAACCTCCACTTTCCTAATGGTTTTTTAATTACAAATATGGGGGTATTCCAGGGGGACGTGGAGGGGACCAGATGGCCTGCCTCCAATTGTTCTTGAACTAGCTGATGAGCCGCCTGGAGTTTTTCTGCTGGTAAGGGCCACTGTTCCACCCATACGGGATCATCTGATAGCCATGTGATAGGTATGGGGGCTGGCGGCGCAACGGTGACCCTCATTAAAAATGGTTAAAATCCTTCCTGTTCCCTGGGGCCCTGGTATTCAAAGGGGGGGATGCCACCAGGCAAGCCTCTCCCTGTTCTAGTTTATCTAGTCTCTTCCCCTGACTCCAGCCCATCCCTTGCTGGGGGGGCCCCGCTTTTGGACTTGGGTGCATGGGTGGTGAGGACCACTCCCATTTCTCGTAGGAGGTCTCATCCCCAGAAGTTGGTAGGGAGGCCAGACAAAACATATGTTTGAAAAAACCCTGTGTGGCCCTGAGAATCTTGCCACTTTAGCATTCTGAGGCTCTTTTGTTGCACAGCCTGTCCTATTCCCTGGAGGGTCACCTTCCCTTCCTGCTTGGCCCAGGCAGGGGGCCAGAATTTATCTGAGAGGACAGAAATGTCCGCGCCAGAATCTAAAACGCCTTTGAAGGACTTGCCTTCTATCTTTAATGTAAGCTGGGGGCGGTTCTCCATGGGGGCTACCCAAAATGCTGCTGGGCCAGTACTTCCAAAACCTTGGTTATCCCTTTTCTCTTTAATTTTTGGAGCCTCACAAGGAGCTGTAAGGAGGAGGAGTAACTGAGCAATCCATTCTCCTGCTGGGATGGCAACAACCCCACTATCCACTGATGTCATTATTTTAATCTCTCCCTCACTATCCTGGTCTATAACACCAGGGTGTACCTGGATGCCTCGAAGGATAGTACTGGACCGTCCCAAGAGTAGTCCAACTGTGCCTGGGGGCAATGGCCCATGTACCCCAGTAGGGAGGGCCTGGATCCCCATCTCAGGTGTTAGAACTGCCCGGGTGGAGGGACCGATGTCCAGTCCTGCACTGCCTGAAGTGGCTCTAAGGAGGTCTGAGATATGAAGGGGTTGCTCTGGGGGAGTAAACGAATCTTGCTGCTGCCCACAGCGGGGGTCATTGCTCCATACACATTGGTTTTGGGGCCCTGGGGCGGGGCCCTCTTCCAGTTTTTTTGATTATTATTAGTAGGAAGGAAATTGCCCCCCAAGTCAGTTCTAGAGTAACAGTCAGTGGCCCAATAATATCCCCTTTGACAGCGGGGGCATAAACCAGGTCTCTTGAGACTAGTAGTACTATTTTGAGGGCACTCTCTATGGAAGTGTCCCTCCCTACCGCAGCTGAAACATGTTTTTCTCCCTCCCTGATTAGATATTTTTCCCCCCTTGGGGTCGAATAGTAGCAGCTAACACTTGGCCCTGGATGAAATTACCATTAATGTCTCTACAGATCCGGATGTAGTCATTTAGACTTTTGTTGCGGTGGCGGCGAAGAGCCTCCTTACAGTACTTATTTGCATTTTCAAAAGCCATCTGTTTGATAATTGGCATTGCAGGCCCAATGCCCCCAAATATTCTCTCTGTTACCTGACTGAGGCGGTCTACAAAGTCTTGGAAAGGTTTGGAGGGTCCTTGAAGGACTCTGGACAGGTTATCCCATCCTTCCTTTGAAGGCAATGCTTTCCAAGCACCTTGGGCTGCTGCCGCCACTTGGGCATAGACAGCGATGTCATATTCCATTTGTTGTTGAGCGGTGGCATACTGACCACTCCCAGTAAGCATCTCCACATTTCTCTGGGGCTGTCCGGCCTGTGCATTCCTTTGGGCTGTCTGGCTGCATCTTTCTTGAAACTCACCTCTCCAAATCAAATAATCTCCCCCGGACAAAGCTGCTCTGCAAAGCTGCTGCCAATTGCCAGGTGTCAAATTAAGAGGCACAAAAGATTCCATTAAGGAAAGTGTAAAGGGAGCCTGTGCTCCATAATTTAGAGTTGCCTCTTTCAGTTGTTTCATATCTTTGAAACTTAAAGGGTTATGGCGCCTAATGACCCGCTCAGGGTTGTTTGGGTCTGGAACTTGCATTACTGGGGCCACTACCGAACAGCATTGGACCCCTCCTCTGGGTCTTCCCTCCAGGTCCGAGAAGGAGGAGTCCCTCATTTTAGAGTATGGAGGGTTTATCTCCCTGTCCTGTCTTTTTTTAATTCGAGTCCTTTTTAGTGCCTTTTTAAGGGCCGAGACCTCAGCAAGTAACCGTTCCTTCTCAGACTCTGACAAGTCAGAGTCTGGGTCTGAGCTATTTTCATTTTCTAGGTCTGACAGAGTAGGATATACCCGATTCTGACTGAAGTCCCTCCTTTTGGGTCGTGCCCCCGAGATTTCTGTTAACTCTTTTGTTGTTGCTAAGAGGCTCCTCCTCATCCTCACTAACAATGGAACCTCTAGTTTCAGTCAGGGTTTCTCCAGATGATTCACTGTCACTCTCTGCCTCAGAACTCAGGGAGGCTTGAGTCTCAATCTCTTGTAACTCTGAAAAAGCCTCTTTTGTGGCCTGGACTACCTGGCGGTGGCTAGCCTTATCTGTCAAAAGTGCGCCCTTCACTAATCTCCATAAGGAGAACGTGGATGGGGACAGGGACTCAGGTCCCTCTTTTCGTAAAAGTTGATGGAGATCACGGCGAACCTCCTCCCAATCTGGGATATTTAAGCTCCCCCCGGTAATGAACCATGGACTGGCTCGTTCGATCGACTTTAGAAAGCCTTCTAAGGTTTTAGACTTTACTGTAGTCCCATGCCCTTCAAGTAACTTTTTAACTTGATACTGTAATTTAAGCTTCCCAGAACTATTCCCCATGGTTTCTTTTCTTTTTTCCGCAATCTGTCCCTGGCCAGAAAAAGAGACCAACCCACTCACTTACCTCGCTTTCACAATCCTCCAATTGTTGCACCTGCTGTGCGGCCTGCATCCTAGAATGTAGCGAGGTGGTCGGGATAGATGACACAGAGACCGGTCGGTTGCTTTAAGAAAACTTTATGCTTCCCAAGTCAGCTTAGGAGGAGACCCCAGTCTGCTTAGGAGAGAGCTCTCAGGAGAAGTCTCTCCAAGAAAAAAGAGCTTCCCTTTTTAAGGACTTCTGCCATCCATCTACATACAATTCTTTCCAGACTTCTCACCCTCCTGGCTGGTGGTTTAATCTCCGGCCCCAGAATCGGGGAGACACTGCAGGGGGGACAGGAAGAGGCATCTAGCCTTAGGGGGTGTGAAAGTCATGGTATCTCAGTGAGCGAGCCCTTATCTGAGCCCTATCAAGAGCTTTAAAGCACTGAATTGTTTTCAGTAAACATTACACAGCTGCCTGCTCCCAGGCCGAGGGGAAGTGGGTTTCTGCTCAAGGTCTGGTGTCCCCACAATATTTGTTGCTTTTTAAATTGTTGTTTCTTTTAGAGACAAGTTCTAAATCTGTGGCTCATATTGTCCTAAAAGTGTCACTTTTCTCTCAGCTTCACATGTCATACTTGAGATAAATTGCTTGTTTACACAACTTTTCCAAACCTAGAATATTGTCCCCTCTTCCTATCTCTCTTGTTCTGTCTCTCTTATGAAGAAGATACAACTATCTTTTTGTTTTCACAAATTTAATTTGTAAAAGTCGTGTTTATATTGTTTAGAATTAATACTGAGAAACTTCTGGTATGAATAATAGTTCTCAAGCTATGTTTTCTTTGTATCTTGAAATAGCATCCTTCTGTGAGTCCTAGCATTTTTTAGGTGATTTGAGAGGAGGGAATGAAACCACGACACAGGTTCAAGGTCATAGGACATTCAAAGGGAATGTGCAGGAACAGATTTCTTAGCATTTTGTAAAACTACATCTGCATCCTTTTCACTAACTCACATTGATTTTCATTATTAGTTTAGATTTATAAATAAGGAACTATTTTGGCAAACTTAACCAATTGCTAGTTTTTCCCCACTCTTTAAAAATAGGTCTTTAATTGAATTGTAATTATCTCATTTAATCTCCCATTTCTTCTTTCAGCATCTTTTTAATTTTTTTCTTTTAATTAGAAACAAGCTTGTTTTATATGTCAATCCCAGATCCCTCTCCCTCCCCTCCTCCCCCTGACCCACACCAAATTCCTATCCCATCCCCTTTCTACTCCCCAGGGAGGGTGAGGCCTTCCATGGGAGATCTTCAAAGTCTGTCATATCATTTGGAGCAGGGCCTAGTCCCTCCCCCATATGTCTAGTATCCCTCTTTGTGAATTGGGCTCCCAAAGCCCATTCTTTTTTTTTCTGTTAGAATTTTTTCACTTTTTTTATTACTCTCAGTTCCCTATCCCTCCCCTCCTCCCCCACCCCCAATATTCTGAACCTCCCACCCCACTCCATCCTCCCTGCAATCCCCAGGGAGAGTAAGGGCTTCCATAAAGCATTTTTCTCCCATTTTTATTTTATTTTTGAGATTATAATATAATCACATCATTTCTTCCTGCCTTTTTCTTCACTCAAACCCTTGAAATTTCTTCTTCTTTTTTTTTATTTAAGTTAGAAACATGCTTGTTTCACATGTCAATCCCAGCTCCTTGTCCCTCGTTCCTCCCCTGCCCTCCACATCAGTCTGTCATATCATCCCGGGCAGGGCCTAGGTCCTCCCCTTGTGCCCAGGCTGAGAAAGCATCCCTGCATGTGGAATTGGCTCCCAGAGTCTATTTGTATGGCAGGAATAAATACTGATCTACTCTCCAAGGTCCCAAAGATTGTCGAGGCCTCTTATCTGACACCCAGATTCAAGGTGGGGGGGTGTCTGAATCAGCTCCATGCTGGCCTCTCAGTCATTAGTTTGTGGTCCTTGTTTAGGTCAGCTGCTTCTGTGGGTTTCATCAGTCTGGTCTCTATTCCTTTGCTCATCACTCCTCTTTGCAAATGAGTTCCAGAACTTCAGTGTGGTTTTTAGCTGTGGGTGTCTGCCTCTGCTTTCATCAGTCACTAGATGAGGCTTCTAGGATGGCATATAAGGGAGTCATCAATAGCAAGCTGTACATGGCTTGAGTTCTGTGTTTTGAGTATTCTGCTTATATCACTAAACAGAGCTTTATAGCTTTATATAACTTATTTTGAGGAGATATTAAGTTCAAAATCACAGTGAGATTCTACAACTGAATGTATTATTCTTTGACTACCAAATACATTTCATTTCTGTGCTGGTGGTATTTCCTGATGATTTTTTTATTTGTTGTGGTTGGAGGGACCATGGGTGAGAATATCTTGCTTTGAGGCGTAAGCTGATTTTTTTCATGTAATTCTCCTGACTCAGTGACATGAGGTCATAAGGTAGTTAAATATATATATATATGTTCTTGAAAAAATTTACAAACCTCTGGTAAATATATTAGGTAAAAAATAGCACAGTTATAAATTTCATAGAATATTGAGTACCCACTTATAAGTTTATCTTTCTTCTGTTCATATTCATTTAATTATTCACTTATGTCTCAATGTTGATTGACAAAGTACAAAAATATTAAATTTATTAATACAAAATTTTCAGATAATGATAACCATCTGCTTAAAATATCAACATTTCAAAATCATTGTATTTAAAAACAAATAATGTGTATATGCTTTGTAAACCTTACATAAGAAAATCTATAATTTTCTCTAAATGCCATCTATACCCTGGCTACCTGTATTTGATTCAAATCCTATGAGTATTATCAATTAGGTGGTTACTCATCAGGTCTCCAGTCATTCTCCTGCCAAAATTGGATTCCACTGTTTACTTTATTTTTAATTAATTTTATGTAAATTAAAAACAATCTTATTTTTCATACCAATCCCAGGTTCTTCTCCCTCCCTTCTTCCCATTTCCCCCACCACATCCCCATCTCACCCCAAATCCACTCCCCAGAGGTTGAGGCCTCCCAAGGGAGATCATCAAAATCTGCCACATCATTTAGGGCAGGACCTAGAACCTGCCCTCTGTATCTAGGCTGGGAGAGTATACCTCCAAAGGGAATGGGCTCCCAAATCCATTTGCGCATTAAGGATAAATACTGGTTCTGTTGCCAGAGGCCCCACAGACTGTCTAAGCCACCTTCCCCCAACTGACACCCATGTTCAGAGGGTCTGGTTCAGTCTTATGCTGGTTCCCTAGGTATCATACTGGGTCCTTATGCTCATAGTTGCTCTGGTTAACTGTTGCTTTGGGTTTCTCCAGCATGGTCTTGACCCCTTTGCCTATCACTCCTCCATATCTATAACGGGATTCCAGGAGTTCGACTCAGTGCTTAGCTGTGAATCTCTGCTTTTCCTTCTGTTTGTGCTTCTGCTTCTGCTTCCATCAGCTACTGGATGAAGGATCTATGATGGCATTTAAAATGGTCATCAATCTCATTATGGGGTAAGGTCATTTAAGGTAGCCTCTCTACTATTGCTTAGATTCTTTTGGATCTCTAAACATTTCACTAGTTCCAAATTTCTCATTAATCCTATAATGGCTTCCACTAATAAATTATCTCTTTTCTGGCTATCTTTCTCTGTTCTTCCTCCAACTCCATGTTCCTGATCCCTCCTGTTCTCCCCTCCTCTTTCTCCTACCTCCCTGCTCCCCCATGCTCCCAATTTGCTAAGGAAATCTTGTTACTTTCCCTTTCTCTGGGGGAACCATATATGCCTCTTAGGTTCCTCCTTGTTTCCTAGCTTCTCTGGGGTTGTGGATTATAGGGTTGTTATTTTTTGCTCTATGTCTAATATCTCATTATCATAGAGTAAATTCCATGTTTTTCTTTCTGTGACAGGGTTACCTCACTCAGGTTTACTTCTTCTAGTTCTAGTCATTTGCCTGAAAATTTCAACATTTCATTGATTTTTTTAACTGAGTAGTACTCTGTGTAAATTTATCACATTTCCTTTATCTATTCTTCAGTTGAGGGGCATCTAGGTTGCTTCCAGGTTGAAGCTATTACAAATAATGCTGTTACATACATAGTTGAACAGATGTCCTTGTGGTATGAATATGCATCATTTGAATATATGCCTAAGAGTGGAATTGCTGAGTCACTATGGAAAAATAAGGGAGATAGTCAGTAAATATGCTAATGTCACAGATACTGAAATACCAACTCCTGCTCTTTTTTAAGGAAAAGATACCTTACCTACACAAGCTTTTATATACTTAGCTTTATTTATCTCACATATGTGTCTTTTTGTCTGTGTGGGACTTATGCATGGGTATTTGCATGAGAAGTGTGTCAGATCCACCAAGGCTGTTACATATTTTCTAATATGGGTGCTGTAACTGAACTTTGTATCCTAGAATAACAACAGTACTCTTTAACTATTAAGCCATGTTCCCAGCCCCTGAATATTTTTAGACAAGTATACCTGGCCTGTCTACCAATGCTTATAGTAAATAAACATGGTCTATTGCTGTCCAGAATGCAACAAATTTATTACAGCCCAAATACATGAAAGAGGGACTAGGCCTTCCCTCAAATGATGTGACAGACCTTGATAACTTCCCACAGAAAGCCACACTGTCCTTGGTGAGTGGGTAGGGGTTGTGATGGAGGGGTTGAGAGGGAATGGGAGAATGGGAGGTTGAAGTAATTGGGGAATGATATGTAAAATAAGGTTGTTTCTAAAATAAAACAAAAAAATTATGTCTGCTAAGTAACTAGATGGATATTAGGTATAATAATAGAAACATCTGTTTTGTAGTAACATCCATACAGAATTGTCATGGATCCTCACTAGCGATGTGAAGAGAACACCTAAAATAACAAAGATGATATCTGAGTTGAGCCTCTAATGACTCTAAGCTTAGTCTGTACTTCACCTACAGGGAATTGAATTTTATAGTACTATTCACCACTTGATAAATTCACTGATATAAACTTTTGTTCTCAGCCATTGGCAAAATAAAAAAAATGTTCTACAAACTGCTAAAGTAACATATAATTTAGGTGTAGTTCAAGAATCATTAGTATCTAATTATAAATTCTTGCTTTTATTTGGAAATGTAACTTTAATATTATAATAAAAATAACTATGGAGAACCTAGAGCTATAACTTTGAGAGGGTGTGTTTATCTCCATTTTGTAAATTTGTAATGTTGTATAATAGCCTGTCAAGGAGTTTTTCCATTCTGAAAATATCTGTTTAATTTTATACTAACTGGGGATTTGTTCTGCTTTGTTTTGTATACTTTAGTTTCATGTCATTTTGAGACAGGTTCTTTCTATGCACTTCTGGGTAATCTAGTACTCAATACACAACCCAGAATGGCTTCAAACTTATAGGGAAGTTTTATAGTTACAGGCATTAGTCATCACTCCTGACTTGTTCATTGTATTTTGTTGATGTTAGTTTCTTATGCATTTAAGCAGAAGATAAGTTTAACCAACTCCTTTATTTTGCCACAGTAAACAGTTTATGATTATGCCTTAATTTTAAAACTTGCAGTGAGATAGAAGGGCCTACTGTAAACCTAAGAATTCTCAATTGCCTTACTTGGGGAAAAAGAGTTTTTGAGCAGTAAAATACAATTTAGAAATTTAAACTATAAGAAGTTATCTGAAAAGGGCCCATTTAATTGCTTTATATAGCTAATGCGTAGAAGATAATGTCTATGGGACTGTGGAATAACATAATTTACTATGATAGAGATGCCCTGTGATTTAATGGGTAATTTTACAGGAAATTCCATCACCTATTCATAAGCTGCCCTTTGATAATTGTTTAGAAAAAAATATGCTTTCTAGACTTGAATATAAAACATAGAGGAAATTTAATAAAAGTAGGTCTATAAAAGTAGAATTAACTAATAACAAAATATGAATAAAATCAGTCACATACCCATATGCACATACATACAAACCACATGGGTTCAGTTCCAGATTAGAGAGAAAAGCTTTTATTTGATAAATATTTTGAGAACCATCTATGTTAGAAAATATATGGTATATTCATGGTGTAACATTCATGTAAATAAATCCCACATCTAATAATGCCAGGAAAATGAAAAGTAAAATCTAACTTAATGTTGAATCTCTTAGAAAAATGCAAAGATGTTGCACATAGAGAAAATTTACTTGTTTTTCAAATCACAAAATTAGACTTGCTTCTCAGAAAACACAGCACTAGAAATTAATTACTGTAAAGAACACATTAAAAATTGTGATCAACAAGCTAAATTCCAACTACTTATAAAAATGACATAAAAGAAGAAATAGGTAAAATATACAATTTTTCACTTATCAGAAAATTATTAATAAGGACTAGACAAAAGTCATAAGTGTTAAAAAACACATACTGGTCTTGCAGAAGAATTGGGGTTGATTCCCAACACCAACATACGATGACTCATACCAGGATTTCTATGGAAGCCAATTCCATGTCTTGATGCCTTCATGTACCTGCACTCAGGCATATACAACTTCCCATACATACAATTTTGGAACAAAATTAAACAGGAAATGATATGAATAAATAATAACCTATAAATATTAATTATATCATAAACTGTCTATGTAGCCACTAAAACATAGTTTTACACAAATAAAATTCTGACAGGTCCTTCACCAAGCATAGCGTTTGAACAGTGAGCCTGTACCAAGGTAAAGGAACAGTCATACTTGCCTACTAAAGTCAGAGACAGAAGGATAAAACAACCTTGAACAAATTAAACAATTATCAAGCAGAATGTAATCACAGTTATGAGACATCCTGTAAACTACACTTGCTAGACTGATAAAATCAGACACTTTTCAAGAGTGGTTAAACTTTCCAGTGACATTACAAGTGAAAGTAAACCTAAAATGAAGGCAGTAAAAAACTAAGCACACACAAATGGAATACTGTATAACAGATGTAAATTGATGGCATTCAATTAAATGTAAGGAATAAAAAGCATAAATGATGGATTGAGTACTGAGCCCATAGGTATAAAATTAATTTCACAGTTCATAATTATAAAGGATAGTATCTACGATATGTATATTAATTTATGTAAAGTAAACATGCAATTATACATAACTCCAGGCATTTAGCTAAAGAAAGAGTCTAGAAAAATATTTCTTGGAAGAAAACAAAGAATTGATAGGGGACAGTGTCTCTTCATGATTTGATAAATCTCAAGTAGACCAAACAAGTTCCTCCTTTCCTACTTGCAGTTATAGAAATATTTTCAAAACGCACTATCCCAAAATAAAGGGAACTGTCTTTCAAAAAGCCTCATCTTCTTTTCAGCTTACCTCCTCTTCACAGTATGCCCCATAGACTCTCATCTGCCCTGGAAGACTTCTTTTTGGAACCCTCAATAGAGGCATATGTCTGATCACGATTCCATGTGAGTGGAGAAGCTTCTCTGAGTTCTGGAAGGCTGGCTCCAGCAAACCTTACATTATTGTGGCCCTATGATCTTACCTGTGGAAAGAAATCCATTTTAAGTGGCTGTGTAGTTAGTTATTAATTTGCATCTTCTCAAAATGTAGAACCACCTGAGAAGAAAACCTTACAGACAAGGTTAGCCTGAATGCTCTGCTGTATGGGATTGTCTTGAGTTTCAGTGAGTTTCAGTTAAGGTTAAAGATCCTAAATGTAGGCAGTACCTTTTAATGGGTTGTTCACTGGACTGCGACTTAGTAGAAAAAGCTGAGTGTTAAAGCTGAGTGCAAGGACACATTCTTGCATTTTTGTTCTTGACTCTCTTGATTGTGAATGTGATATGACCAAGATCATTCCTGCCTGAATAGCTCTTAAAATTCCTGCCTTGACTCCGGCTAAATGATTGGTTTCAACTTGCAATTATGACCGCATTAAAACCTTTTTCCTCTGTGTTGCTTTCTGTTAGAGTAACATACAGAAGACATTTTGCTTACTGGAGTGGTGGACAACTCCTACACACATGCCTACTTCACTTCTATGGATGATAGACGTTGAAGTGTGTTGTAGCCTGATGGAAATTATTAAGGAGAAGGGGAAAGTTTATCATGCATGAAAGTGAATGGCTACTTTTTGAAGTGACATCATTAGTAGGATGTAGTGAAAAGAGCCAATCCTTGGTGCAGCTTTATAATCTACCTACTGTAACCAAGAAAAAACATTAAAGCAATAATGTCGATGGATTAATAGTGTGGACAAAGCCTCATTGTTTCTTCTTCTTTGGAAAGGAGATTTTTACTTTTATTTCTTTTCTTTTTATTGCAAATAGGTAAGTTTTGTCAAACAAAAGCTAACACATTAGAATAAGACAAAACAAACAGAAGGAAAAGAGCCCAAGAAAATGTATAGGAAACATACAGAAACCCACTCATTTGCCCACTCAGGAATTCCATAAATAATAACTAGAAGCCATAATATATATTCAAAGACCTTGGAAGATACAAAGATATATATATACAATGGTTTTGGATTTTTTGTTTGCTTGTTTTTAAAGTTCTAGTATGAGATTGTGAGACAAGGAACCACCAAAGGTACAAATTAGTTCGTTTTCTGTTGCCTTTCTACTGCTGAGCCTAATGGCCTACTCTTAAGAGTGACATGTTCCTCTACTGAGACATCCTTGGAAGAAACTAAATTTTCATTTGCGAGTGATTATCAAAAGACAGTTTCTGGGTTAGTATTGGGGTATATGTTGACTTGTCCTTTCAGCTTTATGAACCATCTTGTGCAGACCCATATAGACCCTTTGTGTGCTGCATTATGCTCTGTAAGGTCATATGTGCATCCATATTTGTTTTTTTGTTTGTTTGTTTTCTTTGCTTTATTGTGGTCTTTGTTTTTGTTTTTTGTTTTGTTTTGGTTTTTGTCCTCCACCCCATCCCTAGTTCTTACATTCTTTCTTCTTCAGAATTTCCTGAACCCTGAGGCAAGGGATCTGATGGTGTTTCAGAAAAAAAAATTACTCACTATAATGATATTCGATGCTATATAGGGAAAACAATATATTTATTTACCAGAGAGAGAGGGAGAGAGTCGCACAGACCAGGAGTTAGAAGCATGGCTGGCTTCCAGGAGAAAAAAGGAAGCCCCTTTTCCTTTCACTTCCTTTTATCTCTACCTTGACCCCGCCCTGTTGGGTGGATAGCTTTGTGGGGTTCACTCCTACAACTCACTGATAAAGAAAAACTATACAAGATGTTATCTCTTTACTCTGATAGCTGTTTCCTTTCCTATTATTACATATAAAGACAAGAATTTTTATTGGTTACATTTGTCAATATTTACTATGTTTTAAATTTAAAATGAGTAAATATATCTATACCTATTCTATTTTAGACGTAAACAGGTTAAATGTTGACACATAACATGTATATGTTAAACTGACTCTTTACATAATGAAAAATTAACATAAATATTAGCACCATCTGACTCTTGATCAATATGTACCACTTTTAGTTGACTCAATAATAGATGAGTAGATAGATATCTTTGACTCAAAGAACTATTTTGATCATATGGGTGTTAAGATAATAGCAATAAAAAATTAGTATACATAGTATACATAATATTATTCGCTTAATTGAACAAGAGTTAATGAATGCATTTAATCATCCTTCAAGCCCTCATTATATCAGTGCTGACACTCATATATGAATCACCATGAAAAAAATCACAGAAAAATATTCAGGGAACAGAAAAGTAAATTAGCTAATCTGTTGTTGGAACTAATTAAGCCAATAAACTTTGAAAAGGGGGAAGTGGATAGAATGGGACAATAGGTAGATTAGTGTATCTACTTGTGTACTATTTCAGTACTATTAGATGATTTACATTGACTGCAGATTCTTGTATATTGATACATATGTAAAATTAATTTTACATTCCTGTGTAAGAATTTTTATATTGATTTAAACTTGAAATTATATTAGTTCTTATATGTGTTCCTCTTTCTGTTTATAAAGTTTTTAAATACCAATGTAAAATTATTTTGCCTTATTGTATGGTTGTACATTTCTGCATATGCTAAGATACCTTGCATATTGATTAAATTTTAGGATATTGTTATATATTGCACTACAGATCTCTACCTTTGATTCAAGATACTTACATATTTTTACTATGACTGTTTGAGGTCATTGTCCTCATGACACAAATCTTTTTAAAGACTGTTGTTTATTTTTATATGTTAAGCTTCATTTAATAAGCAGTATATGTTATTAAGAATTAAAGCTTGCTGGGCGGTGGTGGCACAAGGCAGGGCGGTGTTGGCACACGCCTTTAATCCCAGCATTCGGGAGGCAGAGGCAGGCAGATCTCTGTGAGTTCGAGGCCAGGCTGGACTGACAGCCTCCAAAACAATACAGAGAAACCCTGTCTCATAAAACCAAAAAAAAAAAAAAAGAATTAAAGGTTATAGTTAACTGAGTGTGTCATACCTACTTATGTATATTATGCTCTCTTGATACACAGAGATGTATTCCGCATAGATAGATAATCTTCAAAAACTTCAAAGACCTACAGAATATGGCATTTAATATTTTAATAATTTAGAACTCTGTTGACATGAGACATGACTGCTCCTGACAAGGCCAAGCTATTCCCAAGAGTATTTTGGGCACTGCAGACACACCACTTGGACATTTTTTTCCGTGGCAAAGTTGGAATATTGGGCAAAGAACTGCCCTTGCCTCAAATGCTGTCAGTGGACATGCTGCTCCAACTGGACAAGCAGGATATAAACAAAAAGAGAAAGCTGAATCTTGACTAGACAAGGTAGGACAGTTTTTTGACTCTTTCTGCTTCTGAAAATGGTCTGTCAGATATTCTAGGCCTTAGTCAAATTGAATTACCCAATATGTTTGTGAGGTTTAGGGTGACTGTCCATGTAGTCAACCGTCTCTGTCAGTTCCTGAACCTTTGGAAACTTGCCTGCTTACACTTCCTGCTAACTCAAGTAATAATATTTTCCTTCTCAGTTCTTTAATGGAGCTGAAGACAAGGTAATTTAGTGAAGACATTTAGTTACAAAACTTAGACTCCTCAGGATAGTACATCTGTTAGACTAATGTCTATTATTTGCCAATTACCATTAGCCTGGACATTTAGTGTGTGCTTCTTGCTTGATGATGTTCTTGTTGGTTATAGTTCTAATTTTGTGTATTTTTACCCTTTTCTTGAACAGTACTTGATATTTGTTTTCATTGCATATAGTTTTGCATTAGGTTTAGAACCCTCTTTTTTAGACTGAAAGGAAAATTGTTGTAGGAACTAATTCAGCCAAAAGTCTTTGAGGTATCAGCCCCTTGAAGGTGGAGTTTTTCAGTCTTTCAGGTGCTCTGGGCAGACTGGGAGGTGAGAGCTCTCTCTCTTTCTTGGGTCATTGAGTTTATGGCAGCAACCAGAACATAAGGACAGGAGACATTGCTTTGTACTTGTGAGTGGTTCTCCAATAAAAACTTGACTTTGCTTTATCTGGGCTTTCATTGACTCTATCACAATAGTCCATTACCCTAGTTTATGAAAGCACAAAGGAGTCATAGATGAAAGGGACACTGTCTTTGTCTATTTTAGGAAAATATTCTTCACATGTAAAATACTCAAAATGTTACAAGAATTAAAGAAAATATGTTAAATTTTTATCTTTGCCCTACATAACTTACTGTATGAAAATAAGAACAGTGGAGATCTATCGAGCTTAGTCTTCTGTTCCGATTAAATCTTATTTATATAACAATAGAATTAAAAGAAAAATGTCAATAGGAAAACATATTTAAATCATTAACCTTGGAGTCAGGGAGGAGACATTAATGCAAGCATAGAACTCTACATAGCTTCTCACATTCTCTAAGTCCAAGCTTCTTTCATTGTAAATGATTACAAAGTAGCTATTACATAGCGGGATGTGTTAATTAAATCAAATAAACTATTTGAAGCTTTCAATAACCTGATATGACATGAGGATTAATCCATACAGCCATTTCCTTTGTGATTATTGTTTTACAGCAATTATACTGGAAAGTTACTCTTTGCCTATTGGATGAACTAAGCTATCACTGTTTGAGTCTCCTTAGAAAAATCATGTCTCCTTACAATTTTAATTCAATGTGTACCTTCGCAACATTAGTTTAATGAATATGGATGTTTTATTATCTATATAATTAGAGAATATATATGTATGTACATATGTATATGAATTTCTTAAGATTATATATATTTTACTTAACATTTCAGCACATTGGTGGCCATGTCTTTGAATGCTGTTTAATGGAGTAGACTCCATCAAGAAAGAAGTCTACCAATTAAGTCATGTGAAATCCAACTTCCTCCAAATGCACTTCCTGGTACAGTGAGTATCTGCAATCTGCTTCCTCATTTGCATAACATAATCATAAAATTTAATAAAATCTTTAAAACTATTTACAAATTATTACTAGAAAGTAGTACAAAATATATTTTATCTCAGATTACAAAATATATAAGAGCTTATAATGCACTGTTTATTTATCAACTCATATACATCCGCATACATAGACAGTGTATCTTCACCTACTAATGTATTTAATGTAAACTGATTCACTTGCTAGACACTGAAGCTACAATACACATGAACAAATACTGTCAAGTTTTCTGTGTAGATACTTTGTGTTGTTGTTGCTATTGTTCGTTTTTTCTTTGTTTTTTTCCTTTTTTATATAAATTAGAAACAAGCTTGTTTTACATATCAATCCCAGTTCCCCTTGTCCTCCCCTCCTCCCTTGCCACATACCAAACCCCTACCCCAGGGAAGGTGAGGCCTTCCATGGGGCAAACCTCAAAGTCTTTAATATCATTTGGAGCATGATATTGGCCCTTCCACATGTGTCTAGGATGAGAGAGTATCCCTCTTTGTGGAATGGTCATCCATGTAGATCTCTGGACATTTCTCTAGTGTGAGAATTCTCTTTAAACCTATAATGGCTCTCTTTACTATGGTATTTCTCATTCTGCCTTCCTCTATTCTTTCCCCAACTCCAACTTCCTACTGCCTCATGTCCTCCTGTCTCATCCTTTTCTCTCCTTCTCTGTCTCCTAACTCACTCTCCCTTCCCCCATGCTCCCAATTTACTGAGGAGATCTCATTTCTTTTCCCTTTTCCAAGGGAACATGTATGTCTCTCTTAGGGTTCTCCATGCTTCTTAGCTACTCTGGCAGTGTGGAATGTAGGCTGCTAATCATTTGTTCTATGTCTAAAATCTATATATGAGTGAGAACATATCATGTTTGTATTTTTGTGACTGGATTACCTCACTCAGTATGGTTTCTTCTAGTTCCACAGAATGGGAAATGATATTCACTAACCCCACATCTGACAGAGGGCTGATCTCCAAAATTTACAAAGAGGTCAAGAAACAAGTCTCCAAAACACAAAAGGATCCAATTAAAAAGTGGGGTACAGGACTAAATAGAGAATTCTCAATAGAAGAACCTAAAATGGCTGGTAGACACTTAAGAAAGTGCTCAACAACCTTATCTATGAGGTAAATGTAAATCAAAACAACTCTGAGAAACCATCATACTACTGTCACAATGATTAAAATCAAAAACAATAAGGACAGTTTATGCTGGAGAGGATGTGGAAAAAGGAGAACACTCCTCCACTGCTGGTGGGAGTGCCAACTCAGACAGCCACTTTGGAAATCAGTATGGAGATTCCTCAGGAAAATTGGAATCCTCTAATTCCACTTTTAGGTATATACCCAAATACATGGAAGTAGAAGAAACCATCGTGAGTGAGGTAACCCAGTCACAAAAAGATGAAAAAGGTATGTGCTCACTCATATACGGATTTTAGACATGGACCAGGTGAATGCCTGTCTACAATCCCACCAACAGAGAGTCTGGGAAACAACGAGAACCCTAAGAGAAATATTCATGGTACCTAGGGGAAGGGGACAGGATCTCCTGATTAGATTAGTAGCATGTGCAGAGGGCAGAGGGATATGGGAGAAAGCGAGGGGAGAAGAGGTGTGGAGAGGAAGACATAGCAGAGAGGAAGGTTGAGTCAGGGGAAGAATAGAGGAGAGCAGAATGAGAGATACCATAATTGAGGGAGTAATTATAAGCTTGAGGAGAGATCTGGCACTAGTGAGATTACCAGAGATCTACAAGTATGGCATCAACTGGCATTCTAAGCAATAATGGAAAGACTACCTTAAATGCCCTTCCATGATAATGAGATTGATAACTACCTTATATGCAATCCTAGAGCCTTCATCCAGGGCCTGAGGGAAGCAGAGACAGGCATGCACAGCTAAACACTGAACTGAACTCCTGGAACCCAGTTACAGAAACTGTAACTGGTCAAAAACAGGCTGGTGAAACCCACAGAGACAGCTGACCTCTTACTAGGGGGAGCTCATGGAACCCAGACTAATGACTGAGAGGTCAGCATGGGACTGATCCAGAACCCCTAAATTTGGGTGTCAGTGAGGAGGCCTAGGCAATCTATGGGGCCTTGGGTAGTAGATCAGTTTTCATCCCAGGCATAGAAATGGACCTTGGGACCCCATTCCACATGGAGGGATGCTCTCAAAGCCTGGATACATGGGGGAGGGCCTAGGCCCTACCACCCACGATAAAACTGACTTTGGAGATGCCCCATGGAGGTTCTCACCTTCTCTGGGGTACAGAGTGGGTGTTGGGTTGGGGGCTGGGGGTATTGGGAGAGGCAGGAAAGTAGGGTAGGGAGAGGGAGCTGGGATTTACATGTGAAGCAAGCTTGCTTCCAATTTATAAAAAAAGAAACAACAGACAATAGCAAAATCCTATAAGTTCCTAAAATCTATACTTTTAACAGAATAATTACAAAAATATTACAACGCAGATGTTGTTTCCAGCCATACACACAATTTATTACTGCAATTATATTAAATAAATGTTATTATTTTACAATCAGGATTTTACAATTGTTTCACAGTTACTGCCACTTACATTTCTATAAGCAAGCATATTGCTATTTACTCTGAATGTCAGAAAGTCTATTTTCCATGTAAAATTTCAGTAAGTACTTTTTAAAATAATTTTATTTTATGTGCATTGGTGTTTTGTATGAATGTGTGTCTTTTCTTTTTTCCAAGATTTATTTATTTATTACATATACACCAGATTGAGTTGTAGATGGGTTGCTGGGAATTGAACTCAAGACCTCTGGAAGAGCAGTCAGTGCTCTTAACCTCTGAGCCATCTCTCCAGCCCCCAGTATTTTTTAAGTGAGCAAATGCTACAAGTAAAAAAAAATCTCAAAATTCAACCATGTATGGGAAGCTGATTACAAAGTTCATCATTTCTTTCTTATGATGAGGAATGATCATTCAAGTAGAGTGAGCACATGAAATGTTCTGGGAGGATACAGAGGATGGAGCAAATATGACCAAATGCAAAGGACGAAATTCTCAAAGAATCAACACTAATAATTTGCAATGCTATGGCAGAAGACAAGGAATATTTTATACACCATGAATATTGGGCAATTAGGTACAATTGCTGCACTTCGTATATCAATAGTCTCAAAGTGCATCATTAGTTTTGGTGCTTGAAAAATAATGGAAGATAAACCTACATGTTGAAGTCATGGAAGAATAGGAAGACTGTGAGTTACCTTTATTACAATAGGTTGCCTTGAATTTTAAATATGTCCTATGTATAGGGAAATCTGAAAAAAAACTCTATAGTCACAGTCCATTAGTTGTCATGAGTGTTTTTTTAAAGTAGTCTAGAACAATTCAGTTATTTTAAGCCAAGTGTAGATTGAATTAATTTATTCTGGGAAATGAGGCTCCACTAATTAGGTTCAGCCCTGAGGCCAGTGGCAAGTTGTCAATATTGATTTTCCTGTTGAAGGCTAGGGACTCCTTGTTGTACTCACCTGTGGGAAATCCAGTTTTGTCTGCTGATCAGCAAGAAAGTTACTGCCAACCTCCACCCTTTGATGGACAATTAGCAAGCAGTAGACTGTGATAAAAACAAATAGATTGTGTAAAATGCTAGGAGTTTACAATTCCATGTGGTTTTTGTTTTGTCTTTTGTGAATAAGAGGAACCTCAGATGTTTTTTAATCATACAGAAAGCATTTTAGGAAAATAATCAGCAAACTTGACCTTGAAATAATGGTTTGAAACATGTCAAATACTTTAACATGAAGGAAAATATCTCTGAAAACTCTCTAGTTGGCTTAAACTTGATACACAGTCACTCTGTATTTCCATTCTTAATAATTATCTATAAAATCTCATGATGACACTTGTTTTCAGAAATATGAAATACGAAAGTGCATTTTCTCAGTGCATCTTGTTGTATTCCAAGCTTGTAGTCGTAATTTCTTCCAACCATACATGTTAGTCAAGCTGCTATCTCTCCCTCCCTTTCTCTCTCTCTACCTCCCTGCACTTTTCTTTCTCTGGCTCTTTTCTTCTGTCGACCTATCGCCCTCTCTCCAGCTCTCCTTGCTTCATACTCTCCTTTCCTCCATACTGTCTTATTATTCAGGAATCTCATGGGTTCTTTACTCCTGGCTAGAACTCTCAATCCACTTTGCCTTATTCCAAATATGAAGGGGCCTGTAGATTCTCTAAGTTGAGCATGACTGAGATGTGTATCATACCATTTAGGTTAAAACCTTAGAGATGATGTAGAGCGAAGAAAGCTGGATTTTTCAGCAGAGTGTTGTGATTACAGGTAATGAGAAACTGCTGAAGATGAGACAAAGAATTGCATCTGTTTCAGTTTGTTATCATCAGAGAACCTTCTTCTTGAAGTCGATGGGAACTAACACAAATTCCCACAATTGTAAAGTATACAGAGAGTCAGAAACCCAAGAACACTCAATTTTAAATTTGATGCATCCATCAAACCCAACTCTCAAGTTTCACGGATCTATTCAGATGAGGATGCAGAAAGATTGTAAAAGTCAACAAGAATTGAAGATACCAAGGACATAGTGTCTTCCAGACACAGCAGGACAAGACAGACTAAAGAATTTACAGAGACTCTGGCAGCTTGCACAGGGTCAGCATAGGTCTAAGTGAGACGAGTTCATAGTGCTGATAGGGAGAAGTGGACATGATCTACCATTCCTAATTAAGATGATATCTGCAATTGACCACTTGCAAAAGAAAAAAACAGTTTTCTCCAATGTAGTCTCACTGGGTATAAAAACCACACTTAAAGGAAGTCTTCATATCCGTGAATAGATGGACAACACAAAACAAACTATGAAGAATGGCATTTTTGGATTTTTTAAGATCATACTTGTCTTTTATGTGTATATTATGGCTTCTGGTTGTTGTTTCAACAGATTTTGGTTTGTGCATGAGTGTGTGTGTGTGCATAAGTATGCATGTGTACTTCTTTTGTTTTTTTCCTTTTTTTAGTTTTCTTTTTATCTGTATTTTCCTGTTTGTTTTTTATATATAGAGAAAAGATATGTGGGGTTGGATGGGTAGAGATGCAAGGAGGATCTGGGAGGAGATAGGGGAAAATAAACCATGATCATCATATATTATATTCATTTTCAATAAAATCACCAATATGAAATAAAAAAGAATAAACAAAAAGGTAACAGTGATCCACTCAAACTAGAGATGGCAATTAGACCCTTTCCCTACAGCTATGGAAAGAAGCTTCTCTGCCAGCTCTTGGAATAAAGACTCAACAGATGAGAATATTCCCATCCCTGGATACCAAACTCTAAACATAATTTTGCTCTGTTGGACAGGCTCATATAATATTCCTGGTTATTCCCCTGCTTCAGGTCCCTTACTACTGGGATTACTATCTTGCAATATCATGACTAATAAAAGCAAATTTAAAGAAATTTAATGACATCAAAAGGCTCTCAAATAACTCATCTGTGTCCAGGTATGGAGCTATAGTATGTTTTACCTGTTCTAAAGAATTCATATTGGTAACAGAAGCACAATGTGTTCTCCTCATGGTGTATTTTATATAGATATGAATCATGAGTGGAGTGCTTTCTCTATTTCAAATGTGTTACGTAGTCATTCTCAACTATTCCATCAAAATTGTCATGATAAGCCAAAGGAAATTACTTCTCATCCTATTACACCAACCTTGTACATTTTTCTTTATATCCCTGCTATGTATCAGGCCCTTTGAAATTCACAGAGTCTGCTATGGTAAGTCAGAAAACAAAACTTATGGTTCTCCTGGAACCAACACCCTGCCGGAGAAGACTCTAAGACAGAATCATTGAAGACTCTTTATATAATAATTACCATGAAAATGGTGGCATGACATGAGAGATTGATCATATAGACATATGGAATATATTTTTGATTTGATTTTATTGTTTTTGTAGGGACAGTAAACATCCAGGGATACAGCAGACAGCCATTCTGATAGTATTTTCCAAATCAATATGAGTGTATCTACCATTAGTGACAGACTCAGCTGTGGTTCCTTAAACTGAATAAATACGTGGCATTTTTAAATATTAAAAAGTTGAGCTCAGCAGCTGTTTTTACTCAGCATTGGTATCCTTGGAGAGAACTCTCTAACAGAAACATAAGAGTTATGATAGGTACGACTTTGCATGTAATTATACTTGGTAAAAGCTGCGCACCTGCATGAAAGGAAGTAGTTTCTTAGTTGGACTTATTTCCACCAAGGATAGACAAAACAAATTTTTATTTATCTTCATAGAGATGAAAAACATGTCTAAGAGAGATTTTCCTGTCATTATTCCTGTTAAACTTTTAATAAAATTAATCATCTATCCCCATAGGCATGTTAATATTAGATGTCACTTTCTTAAAATGAATTTAGACAAAAACTAAAATAGCATGAGAAACAACTTTTTATATACAATTATGAAGGAAACAAAAACAACATGAAAATTGTTCCTTATTTATTACTCCTTTAAGAAATCATATGTGTTATGACCATATTTCCTCCACTTGCCAACTCTTCAAAGACACACACTTCCCTACATACAGTTTTCAGTGTTTGAGAGAGTTTAGCATCTTTCATTCCTCTTCCAGTTCTTGGAGGATGAACTCTCATATTTTCAGGAACCTCCTCTTTCTTAATTATGATTTTTATTTCCTATTGTGTTATTTTGTGGTTTGACAGGTTATTGCCATGGGCATGGACTTGTTCACTGTTTTTAGGTGCTCCATTCACTCTCCAAGACAGGTACTTTCTTCCATCATATCTTTTCTCTGTCAAAATTGTCAAACTTATCTACTCTATCTAGTCTGATGCAATCTGACCACAGTTTTATAAGATTTAGCTATAGGCAAACCTATAGGGCATTTTATTTAGTGAATAATTGGGGAGGACTAGCCCACTGTGTATTGTGAACTTAGAGGCTTGGTGCTTCTGGGTTCTATGGAAAACAGGCTGAACGAGCCACAGTTAGCAAGCAGATAAGCAGCACCCCTTCATGGCTTCTCTATCAGCTCCTGGTTTCAGGTTCCTGTCCAGTTGAACTGCCTTTCCTGATTCACTTGGATAATTAACTGTGACGTAGCAACATAAGCCAAATAAACCCGTTCTCCTTAAGATGCTGTTTGATTGCCGTGTATCATCACAGCAATAGTAACCCTAACTAAGACAGTGTCAGTAAAAGCTGCCTGGATGGAACTTTTCTATTACTTCATCTAAAGGCTTATTTTTACAGAAACAGTAAGACAATCAAATCATATAATCTGCAGAATCACAGTTGGAATTTTTGAGTTTCTGCAGTAGAGAAGTGTCTTTTAATGTGAACTTCAAAAACCATGGTCTTAAGGACATGGTAAATTGTACCTCCCCTTTCCTTTTCTGCTGAATTATTTTAAAAGATTATGAAAAAACCACATTATCCACCTAGAGACCCCATTTTCAAAAATACCCATGGCTGCATCTTCACTGACACTTCAGGAAGCAATCCTTTGGACAATAAATCACAAACTGTGGGTGAGAAACAAAGAGCAGGAGGCAAACAGGAACCCAAGGACTTCAGGACTTTTACTATAATGAGTATGTGTTTTGCCTTTATCACAACAAATATCATTTTGTATTTAAATTTTACTTCTTTGATATGACATCCATTAGTGGGAATGTTAGAGCAATAATCTCAAATATATATCAGAAAACAATTTTATTGAACAACGTAATTTTTGGCTAGAAATTAACAAGTTCAGGTCTCTGATTCTGGTTGATCTGTGCTTATATTCCTGGCTGTTTGTAACATACTTCTCTGCTTCTTGGTAAACACACATCTCTGTGTCTCACACACCTAACAGCCAAGTCTCCTTGTTGTCTATCACACAACAGCCATACTGCATTGTCCTGGATCTCTGAGCAGATCCACAGAGAAAGTTCCCCATGACATTTAAAACATGCTTAATAAGGGAGGGAAAATATTTAATTCAGTACAAACTGGAATTAAGCTTCTTTCATTTCTCTATTGAGAAGAGTACAGAAGCCCCCAAAATTTACTGAACGATAAGGAAGCTTAGACACTTGTGCCAAGGAATGGTTGGGATTCTATGTAGTCACAGAAAATTGAAATTTGAAACTCTGTGAATGACTTGATGTTTTGCATCATAGTGAAGACGAAAATCTCTGCTGACTTTGTGCCTCCATAGCTCTTTATATCATATTGCAATACACAAAATGGCGATGTTGGAGTAGCTGAGAGAGGAAAGCTCTTAGGAGGTGCTGACATTATCAATAATAGTGGACTGTGAATGTCATCAGAAATTACACCTTCTCCAGAGTTTTCAGTTAAACACTCGCAAATCCATTATCAGTATTATACTGGTATTGGAGAAAGTTTGCTTCAATAATAGTCAGTGGAAGTATCCTGTGGCATATATAAGTAAAGTGTAAAATGTCAAAGGTGTCATCTGTCATTGTTACATACCATAGATGAAGGCATTTTTTATAAATGTAAAGCAGGTATTATAGAATGTCAAATTACTAAATGTGCCTAAAGGTGTAAGAAGGTAAATCCACAAGCAAAAGCTAGACACAATGTGGCAATACATGAGTCATTTAATGCTTCACATGCTCATGAGATAGGCAGATTTACAAACTCAGAACTGTTTGGTGAAGTTATAATGAATCTAAATTTCAAAGTATACTAGTACTTAAGCAGAGACGTTTGCATAAAAAGAAGGCTGAAAATAGATATTAATTTTGGAATATAAATGTTCTTCTGAATTAAGTCCATCTGGGAAATTTTATTCTTCTATTATCAGCTAGCAAAATAGACAAAACAAACCCTGTGGCATGGGTCTCAGTCAGGAAGGAGAAAGGAAGAGCAAAGGGGGAAAGAAAGAGAGGAAGTGGAGGAGAAAATGAGGGGGTATAGTATTCCATATTCAGAACACAGGGAGCTTAGCCTCAACCACTGTGAATACACTCTGAAATCATGTGTTTCCCACCTACTGAAACAAGGTCCTCATTAATTTTATAACACAGGGAATTCCAGAAATGCCTACATAATTGCAGTGGCTTCATATTGAGTTATTTGCAAACTGACAAAAACATGCAGTTTAAGTAGTTATAACAGTAACTCTGTGATAAGAAATTAATAGATGTTGATTGGACTCTTGAAAAAATTCTGTACCATCTGTCCTCATTCAAATCCCTAAATATGCTACTGTTTCTGTAAGATGATACATAGCATTTAAAACACAGTTGCCCCTGCAGTGTGCTAAATTTGCTAGAATGTGTATATATGGTAAGCTATCTACTTTTTTATTACCTATTACTTCTTTGCCACAGTATATATACCAGTCATCACTGGTAAATGTGAAGGAAACATTTTCATTTTTCTACCATGTGAATTCTAAGCATCAAATTCCATACACCATTTATTGTACTTCAAACTATACTGCAGACTACTAGGAATTCAAGCAACATGGCACATGAATGCAATAAAGATTCTGGCTAATGTAACAGGATAGAGATCCCAGAAAGTAATTCATGTCTTTACCGACAAATGATTTTTAAATTTTTCTAACATTTATTCAAAGCAAAAGATGTCTTAGCCTATTTGCTCTTACTTAAGGAAAATTTTTTAATCCTAGCAAAACTATTTTAAATTTTAAATTTATGCATACATGAGACAAAATTATTTGCCTCTCTATGGTGGTCTCATTTCAATGTCTTAATTAGGTTCATCTGTCATAATGTCATAATGTCATAAATGACATTATTTCCTTTATTTCATGAATATATAATTACCCCTTTTGATATATAATCCATTACCTTTTCTTGTTTACCATTTGATAAACTAGTATTATTTATTCTTTTGAATAATTACCATGAATTATGATTATTTGATCATATCACACATAAAGAAATGTACAATATTGCTTTGTTTTTAATACTGTAGTGTATACTAAAGATTTGTAGTGTGATGTCATGCCTTGATCTTGGTTACAATTGCTTTGATATTCAAGGTAGTATGTGTTTCTAAGGGAACCTAGTGATTATTTCCCCGATTTCTTTTAATGATGCTACTAGAATTTTGATGAGAATTTCACAGAATATTTACGTGGTTCATGTCTTTTCAATGGTTTCTATCTTATTTAATTTTTATTTTCATTCATACTGCACAAACTATAATTGATAGAACTCATATTCTTAAATATTGTGAACAAGTAAAGTCTATATAAAAACAATATATATGTGTGTGTGTGTGTGTGTGTGTGTGTGTGTGAGTTCTCTGTTTTGTTTTGGGTCTAATACTCTGACTAAGTCCACTTGAGGAAGAAAGAGTTCATTTGGTTTATATTTCTGGTAACAATCTAGCACTGAGGGAAGTCAGGTCAGGAAGCCAAGGAGAAACCGTGAAGGAAATCTCCTTAATGGCTACCTCATTCTGGCTGGCTGGCTGTAAGATTTCTTATATATTCAGGCTATCCAGTGATGGTGGCCCACAATTAATTAGAGCTTCCCATATATATCATTAATCAAGGTCTTCTCTCATAGATGTGACCACAGGACAATGCAATGAAGGGAATTTTTCAATCCCAAGTGATTCCAGGTTGTGTTAATGACAAACACTGATCATCATTGTAGTTCATAGACATCATGGCTAGAAAGGACTGTTGATGGTGTCCCTTCACTGGCAGCATGCACTAGTACTTTGTCATAGCAAGGCAGATGCCACGGGAAGGAGACTTTCAGGTTAGAGTCAGCTAGAAACATCTGAGTCCTGTGTCTCAACATTAGCAGAAAGTCCCACTTCTGAGAGGTAAGCCAGGGCAATAGCAATAGCTTTTGTTGTCTTGGGAGTCACTTGGACTCAACTGACCAATAATTCAAATGGAGGATTTCAAGCTTGGTACAGGGGATTTTGTTAGGTAGCCTATGACTCTTGCATGGAGCACTGTCAACTCAAGTGGTATCACACACACGCACACACACACACACACACACACATACATACACACACGCATGCATGCATGCATGCACACACACTTAACACTAAAGTTGTAATGGTAACATTTATACCTTGGACATAAGCAGCAGCTGTCTAATGAACTAAAGACCTGATCAACAGAAAGAAAATCAGGATGGCTCCTACTGGAAAGAAACATAGCCAAGCCAACTCCCTAGGGCTGAAAAGGTCATGTTTTTTGAGGAGAATCTTACATTATTACTTTACTGGAACAACAGAATTGCTGGATACATTTTGCAAGTTACCATATACCCACAGATACATGCAGCTCTCAGCTGTCATCAAAGAACTTCACTTTGTAGCAAATGGACCTTACTGAAAACCACAACTGCATACATAGCAAGTATCAACACATAGTTCTTCAGCACAACTTCTGTAGGTAAGCCTCAGGGAACACCACAGACATGGAGGCAGAAAAACTGTTCAATGCAGAGGACTGGGAAGTCTGATTGGAGATTCTGTTTCCTAGAAATAGCTACTTAAAGAAGAACTGAACAGAGAAAATATCAAGGGACATGCTAATCAGGAAAGGAAAATTTTCAGAATCCCACACCTAGACAAAATATTACAGGCAACTCATGACTGCTGAGAGAGAGGGAATTAGCCTATCTAAGGATGAGTCCTTTAAGTAGTTGTCCAATGCACAGTGGTCAGCCCTGAAATTATATATATGCAAACAACATATATTTTTTGGTGTGTGTGTGTTTCTGTGTGTGTGTGCGCGCGCGCGCACGTGCGCGCTTGTGTCTATAAGCAAAGATAGAGTTGCCATCAATTTTAGAAGGAGACAGATGGGGGCATCTGAAAAGTAGAGACACGGGAGGGTTAAAGAGAAGAAAAGTATAGGGGAAATGACCTAATCATATTTTAATTTAAACTGCATTAAGTCAAAAGCTAACCAGGATAAGGAGGACATGATATTTAGTTTGATTATTGCAGTACAATGAATACACATTTTAAAGCAAAATATTGTAGAAGATAAATACAGATTTAAATTTGTATATATAAAATAGGAGTCTTATGAAAATTATATTTCAAATAAAAGGCACTGGTAACTTGAAAATGACCTGACATCCAATTTATTGTAATATATGTGGAGTTATCTCATCTTGCAACATAGCATGGGTTAGTATTTTGATCCAAAAGATGATTCAGAGTTTGATCATTTCTTGCTAGCTAAAATATTTCAACTTACATATCCGTCAACTTAGGAAGGATTGTAAACTTGGCTTCATATATGCAAACACATACTCAAACACACTTGTTGCTGTCTTTGGATAAAGGCCATATTTATTAAATGTATTTTTTTCTTAACTAAGCGTTGTGTCATTTATCTGTTCACATACCAGGATCTGTAGTAATCATTTTACAGATGCTGACTCATTTTTTCCTTCTAAAACAAACACTCCTAGAAACATGCTGTTGTTTCTCTTTCATGGAGAAGGAAGTGAAAGCTAGTGGAGGTCAACCATCACAACAAAATAGCACAGAACTCAGAGTCTTCAGTATAGGCCATCCACACTCACTGATGACAGCTCCCTGAGTTATATATCTAGAGATAATTCGGTTTCAGAGGGAATAATGACTCCTTAGCAGCCTAATCAGCGCCTCACATGTGCATGCCTTCCAATGAGTCCTGGGTACATTTGGATAATGATGTGGTGGTCCAGGAATTCACTATGTCATCCATTACTCTCAGCCACTACATATTTTACTTGTCATTATAGCTCAGGACTTAGTCTGAACAGCAGAAGCCTAAGAAACCTTGTTTTATAAAAGGCAGTTACAGGAAGGAAGGGGTGGGATACATCAATGATGTAATTTGAAAACTCTCAACTGATGAAAAGACCATGGTCAGAAAAATGAGATGCCAAAGATAATCTAATCAAAAGAGATAATGCTCACCAAATTTTATGGAATCTTAAGAAAATAAACAGGCTTTCCCTCACATCATTGACTGAGTGAATTAACTGTTAAATCTCTCTGTAGAATTGACTAGACAGAGCACATTTCTATGTTTTTAATACTCCTTTTCTCAATTTACAATTTATCTTTTCTCAAGGGAAAAAATAAGGCCTATTAGCTAATTTTGCAAATAAAAATTTTGAAAATATTAAACATTTTGTAGGCTGTTTTATGCAAGTTGAATACTAACTTTTAAATAAAAATTTTGATATTTGTGTCTAGGGAGGAATTATATAGCTAGACTTTATTATCCTGTTTCTCCTGGCGGTATTGCTGTATCCAAGCTTGTTATGACATATCTCAATATGATCTCTTATTTACTCTAAACATTCTTATGCAACAGACTGAGGCCCCACAGATGCTTGGCCTTCTGCATTGAAATTAGTGCTTTTTGCCTTCTTACTGTCTTTGTCTTTTGTTCTGGATAAATAATTAGACACCATAACTTCATATCTCCAGAGCACTCCATAAGCCATCTGCTCTTGCCTCACCAAAGTCTGGAAATATGTTTTTACTCTTATCTCTTTCATGTAATATTCTTCTTTCAGTTTAAATCCCCAAGTTCCAATGTGAATTTCTTATTGAAAAAGAATGTGAAACAATTGACATTTTGCAGTCTGCTCTGCTTCAGCAATAAAATAAAGACATGCTTAAGTCATTGCAGTGCATCAGGTCCCCTCAAAATATTAATTTTCAAAGCATGGGTATCTGTAGTAAGCATTGAGTTGACATAAAATTGTAAACAAAGGCAGGAAAGTGTCAGAGGAAAACAAAACAACTGAAATGAGAATCTAAATTTTAAAGGGGAAAAACTGAGGCAGCAACCTCACTGTGTAATTGTTAGGCTTGAGAACAAAATTTTGACTTTGGAATTTGTAATTGTTTAGATAAAAAGTTCTCTTTATTTTCTAGAAGTTCCCTGAACAACATCTTATCAGAATAAATTAGCATGAGAATCCAAACTCCAAAAGCCTCACACCTGGGAATCTCAAAGCACTGGGACCAGCATCTGCCTGGACAAGTGCTCCATAGCTGGATTCTGTTTTTGTGTTGACTAGTTAAAAAAAAAAAGAAAGAAAATAAAATATCCAAAATATCCAAATTGTTAGAGTTACAAATCATCACATATTAAAAAGTCCTGAAATTTGCTTTGTAATTTTAAAACAAGAAAAAAAATTTCCCGTCTAATTATGGACTCACCTCCTGCCCAAACACAAGAATTTAATGACTTTGGGATTCTCAAAGACCTACTTTATTCAAGCTTCTCTGTTATAAAAATTCTTCTCATCTAGCACTTCATCAGATAAACTGATTTTTCACTTAGTAGAAAGGTTTGTGATGGTTTGGCTGTTCCACAAGACTAACATTTCAGATCAAAATGTTTTAACTCACTTCTCCTTCCAATTCTAAGAAAATTGTTTTCAAAATTATACCAAGATTGCAGTTACATTTCACAAAGTCTAAAACCAGATAAACCAGATAACTCAATTCATGTTTTTACCCTTATACCATGTGTTCTGAGGGGGGAACATGGGTCCTCAGATTGGCAGCAAGCACCTGTGTGAACAGAGCCATCTGTCCCCACTTTCCTTGTTGAAATGCCTTTCTTAATAATGTTGCACTTAGACAGTGTCAGCCATGTCTCTGGGTAAGCAAACTGCTCAAATCTCACACATACTCGCTCAGAGCCTGCACACACACTACTTCCAATCATCCCTCACTTCCTAGGCATCCCCAAGTCCAGCAGAGGCATCTTGCTGGAACAGAGGACTCAACAGACCACCAGAACTCCAGGTAGGCTGAACACCTGGGGTCTAACCCTCACACTCTCAGTTACCACTCAGCAGATACTCAATACCCACCACTCCTTATTGGCATGTGACAACCTCCAACTCAGACAGACACCACCTGCTCAACAAGAGTCCACCCATAAAAACTCCAGCCCCTAACTCAGGTCCAGACCCTACTCAACCAAAGGCCACTGCAGCCAGAAGATAAAAGAAATGGAAACCATTTGTTGTCTTATTGCTTTATCAAGAACATCATAAATAATATTGGAGAGATATGGAGACAGTGAACAGCCTTGTCATGTTCCTGATTGTAGAGGAATCATATTGAATTCCTACCCAATTAGTTTGTTGTTGACTGTCAGTTTGCTTTATATTGCTTTTATTATGTTCAGGTATTTTCCTATTATCCCTGATCTCTCCAGGACCTTTATCATGAAGAGGTGTTGGATTTTGTCAGAGGCCTTCTCAGAATCTAGTGAGATGATCTTGTGGTTTTTCTTTTTTGGTTTGTTTATATAGTGGATTTCATTGATGAATTTTCATGTGTTGAACCATCCTTGCTTTCCTGGGATGAAGTCTACTTAACTTTGGTGGATGATTTTTTTTTCATGAGTTCTTGGATTCAATTTGCCAGTATCTTATTGGTTAATTTTGCATCAATGTTCATGAGGGTTACAGGTCTATATTCCCTTTCTTAGTTGTGTCTTTGTGTGGCTTGGTAACTAAGTTAATTGTAGCCTCATAAAAAGAGTTTGGCAATGAATCTTCTGCTTCTATTGTATGGAAGACTTTGATGAGAACTGGTATTAGCTCTGATTTGAATTTCTGGTAGAATTCTTGTCTGAAAACATATGAATCTGGAATTTTTTTTCTGGTTTGGGAGATTTTTGTTGACCTCTTCTATTTTATTAGGGGTTATAGGTCTACTTGAATTGCTTATTCCTCGTTGATTTAATTTTGGTAAGTGATATCTATCCAGAAAATTGTCCATTTCCTTCAAATTTTGAATTTTATGGAGTACCAATTTCCAAAATATGACCAGATGATATTCTCTGGATTTTCTCAGTGTACCCTGTTATCTTCCCCCACTTTTCATTTCTGAATTTATTAAATTGCACATTCTCTCTTTGCCTTTTGAATACTATGGATAAAGGGTTGTCTATCTTGTTGATTTTCTCCAACAACCAATTCTTTCATATATTGTTTTCTTAGTTTTTCTCCTGTTGATTTGAGCCCTGCAAGGGGGTACAAATTGGAACACAAGAAGGCAAATTTTGACTATTTGCAGACGATATTATAATTTACATAAGTGACACAAAATCTCTACCAGGGAACTCCTACTGCTGAAAAACACCTTCTGCTTTCAGCTTGTTTATATGGTGGATTACGTTGATGGATTTTTGGGTTTTGAATCATCCTTGCATCCCTGGGATAAAACCTACTTGATCGTGGTGAATGATTGTTTTGATGTGTTATTGGATCTGATTTGCCAGTATTTTATTGAGTATTTTTGCATCAATGTTCATGAGGGATATTGGTCTGAAGTTCTCTTTCTTAGTTGTGTCTTTGTGTGGCTTGGGGAACAAGGTTATTGAAGCCTCATAGAAAGAGTTAGGCAAAGATCACATAATCATCTCACTAGATGTTGAAAAAGCCTTTGACAAAATCCAACACACCTTCATGATAAAGATCTTTGAGAGATCTGGGATAACAGGGACGTACTTAAACATTATAAAAGCTATATACAGTAAATCAACAGCCACCATCAAACTAAATGGACAGAAACTCAATGCAATTCCTCTAAAATCAGGAACAAAAGAAGGCTATCTGCTTTCTCCATACCTTTTCAACATGGTACTTAAAGTTTTAGCCATTGCCATACGACAACAAAGGGGGATCAAGGGGATACAAATTGGGAAGGAAAAGGTCAAACATTCACTGTTTGCAGATGATATGATAGTTTACATCAATGACCCAAAGAACTCTACCAGGGAACTCTTACAGCTGATTAACACTTTCAGCAAACTGGCAGTTATTAACTCAAGAAAATCAGTAGCCCTACTATATGCAGATGATAAAAGGGCTAAGAAAGAAATCAGAGAAGCATCACCCTTTACAATTGCCACAAACAACATAGAATAACTTGGGGTAACTCTAACCAAACAAGTGAAAACCTGTATCGCAAGAACTTTGAATCTTTAAAGAAAGAAATTAAAGAAGCCCTCAGAAAATGGAAAGATCTCCCATGCTCTTAGATAGGTAGGATCAATGTAGTAAAAATGGCAATCCTGCCAAAAGCAATCTACAGATTCAATGCAATCCCCATTAAAATCCCAGCACAATTCTTCACAGACATTGAAAGAACAAAAATCAACTTTGTATGGAAAAACAAAAGACCCAGGATAGCCAAAACAACCCTGTTCAACAAGGCAACATCTGGAGGCATCACCATCCCTGACCTCAAGCTCTATTATAGAGCTCTAGTCCTGAAAACAGCTTGGTATTAGCACAAAAATAGACAGGTAGACCAATGGAATCGAATTGAAAACCCGGATATTAACCCACACACGTATGAACATCTGATCTTTGACAAAAAAGCTAAAAATATACAATGGAATAAAGAAAGCATCTTCAACAAATGATGCTGGCATAACTGGAGGCTGGCATGTAGAAGAATGCGGATCGATGCATGTTTATCGCCATTCACAAAATTTAAGTCCAAATGGATCAAAGACCTCAAGATAAATCCAGCCACACTGAACCTCTTAGAAGAGAAAGTGGGTGGTACCCTTGAATGAATTTGTACAGGAGACAGCTTCCTGAACATAACACCACTAGCACAGACAGTGAGATCAACAATTAATAAATGGGACCTCCTGAAACTGAGGAGCCTCTGTAAGGAAAAGGACACAGTCAGCAAGACAAAAAGGTAGCCCACAGAATGCGAAAAATTATTCACTAATCTCACATCTGACAGAGGGTTGATCTCCAAAATTTACCAGGAACTCAAGAAGCAAGTCTCCAAAACACCAAAGGATCCAATTAAAAAGTGGGCTGCAGAACTAAATAGAGAATTTTCAATAGAGGAGTCTAAAATGGCTGAGAGGCACTTTAGAAAGTGCTCAACATCCTTAGCCATCCGGGAAATGCAAATCAAAACAACTCTGAGATACCATCTCACTCCTGTCAGAATGGCTAAAATCAAAAACACCAATGACAATTTATGCTGGAGAGGATGTGGTGAAAGGGGAACATTCCTTCATTGCTGGTTCGAGTGCCAACTTGTTCAGCCTCTTTGGAAATCAGTATGGAGATTCCTCATAAAATGGGAATAAACGTACCACAAGACCCATCAACTCCACTCTTAGGCATATATCCAAAAGATGCCCATTCATACAACAAGGATGTCTGTTCCACTATGTTCATTATTTATAATAGCCAGAACTTGGAAGAAACCTAGATGACCCTCAACTGAAGATTGGATAGAGAAAATGTGGTATATTTACACAACGGAGTACCATTCAGCAGAAAAAAAAAAACAGTGGACTACTGAGATTTGCAGGCAAATGGATGACACTAGAAGAAACCATCCTGAGTGAGGTAACACAGTCACAAAAAGAGAAACATGGCATGTACTCTCTCATATATGGATTTTAGACATAGATCTGGGGAGTGCCAGCCTACAATCCCATGGCCAGAGAGTCTGGGAAACAGAAACTTCATTCAGTGGCTGATGGAAGAAGAGGCACACTCCAATTGCTAAGCACTGAGCTGAACTCATGAAAGCCAGTAACAGAGAGGGAGGACTGATGACCAAAGGGATTAAGACTGGGTTGGCTTAACCCCCAGAAACAGCTGACCTGACAAAGGTTAACTCTTGAATCCCAGGCATCAGCCTGGGAATCCAGCATGGGACTGACCAAGACCCCCTGAATGTGGGTGTCAGTGAGGAGGCCTAGGTAATCTATTGAGCCTTGGGCAGTAGATCAGTACTCATCCCGAGTATACACACGGACTTTGGACTCCCATCCAACAATATGGGATGCACTCTCACCCTGAACTCTTGGGGGAGGGTCTAGGCCCTGCCCTGGATGAAATGACAGATTATGGACACCCCCATGGAGGGCCTCACCCTCCCTGGGGAAATGATGGGTTAATGGGGGGGCTTGGCGGAGGGCACAGGAGGAGGGGAGGGAAAGGGAGAGGCACCTGGAACTGATTTGTGAAGCAACCTTCTTTCTAATCGAAATTTAAACTTAAAAATAAATAATGAAAAAGCAAAAAACAAAGAAAAACCAAAAAGAAAAACACCTTCTGCAAAGTGGCAGGATAAAAGATTAACCAAAAAAATCAGTAGCTGAGATGATAAGGCTGAGAAAGAAATCAGAAAAACATCACCGACAACATAAAATATCTTGGGATAATGCTTAACAAAACAACTGAAAGATCTGTATAAAATAACTTTGAGTGTTTAAAGAAAAAAAATTATAGAAGATACCAGAAAATGTAAAGGTCTCCCGTGCTCTTGTACAGGTAGGATCAATACAGTAAAAATAAGAATCTTTCGAAAAGCAATCTGCAAATTCAATGCAAGCACCATCAAACTCCCAGGCACAATTCTTCACAGACTTTGAAAGAACAGTACTCATTTACACATGGAAAAATCCAAAAACAAAGGATAACCAAAACAACCCTGTACAATAAAGGAACTTTCAGAGGCATTACCATCCCTGTTTTCAAGCTTTATTATTCAGCTATAGTCCTGAAAAGAGTATTGGCAGAAAAATAGACAGGCAGACAAATAGAATCAAAATGAAAACCCTGATATTAACCCATACACCTACAAGCACCTGATTTTTAACAGAGAAGCTAAAATTACACAACGATAAAAAGAAAGCGTCTTCAACAAATGGTGCTGGCACAGCTGCATGCTGGCACATAGAAGACTGCATATCCATATCCATGACAATGCAGAAAACTTAACTTCAAATGGCTTAAAGACCTCAACATAAATTCAGTCATACCGAACCTCTCAGAAATCAAAATGGGAAATACACTTAAATGAAATGGTACTGGAGACTACTTTCTGAACATAACACCTTAATACAGACACTGAGATTGACAATTAATAAATGGGAACTCTTTAAACTGAGAAGATTCTGCAAGGCAAAGGACACAGTCAACAAGACAAAATGGTAGCCCACAGAATGGGAAAAGATATTCACCAACCCCATATCTGACAGAGCACAGATTTTTCAAAATATGCATAGATCTCAATAAGCTAGTCACAAAAATACCAAATAATGCAATTAAAAACTGGGGTACATTACTAAGGAGAGAATTTTCGGTAGAAGATTCTAAAATGGCTGAAAGACACTTAAGAAAGTGCTCAACATCCTTAGTCATCAGGGAAATGCAAGCAAAACAATTCTGAGATACCATCTTGCTCCTGTCAGAAAGGTTAAAATAAAAAGCACCAAGGGCAGTTTATTTTGGAGAGGATGCGAAGAAAGAGAGATACTCTGACACTGCTGGTCAGAGTGAAACCAAACAGACACTTTGAAAATCATTATGACAATTCAGTTAAATGGGAATCAGTCTACCACAAGATCCAGCAATTCTACTCTTTAGCATGTACCCAATAGATGCACATTCATACAACAAGGACATTTGTTCAACTATGTACAGAGAAACATTATTTGTAGCTGCCAGAACCTGAAAACAACCTAGATGACCGCAACTGAAGAATGGATAAAGAAAATGTGGTACATTTACACAATAGATTACTACTCAACAACAGAAAACAAAAACAAACAAACAAAATAACAATGGAATCTTGAAATTTGCAGGCAAACGGATGGAACTTGAAGAACTCTGAGGTAATCCAATCACAAAAAGACAAACATGGTATGTACTCACTCATAAATACATATTAGCTTTTAAATAAAGGTTGACATACTACAATCCACAGAGCCTGAAAGGTTAATAACAAGCAGGACTCAAAGGAGGGCACATGAAGGCCGGGCAGTGGTGGCACACACCTTTAATCCCAGCACTCGGGAGGCAGAGACAGGCAGATCGCTATGAGTTCGAGGCCGGGCTGGACCGACAGCCTCCAAAACAATATAGAGAAACCCTGTCTCGTAAAAACCAAAAAAAAAGAAAAAAAAGGAGGGCTATGGATCTTCTGGGAAGGGGACATAGAATAGATTTTGCAGGTGGACTGAGGATGTTGTGTGGATGGGATAACGAGGGATCAGGAGAGAGGAGAGGTATGAAGTGAGAGAATACTGAGAGAGACAACTGAAATATGGAGAATTGCCTTGGAGGGCAAGGTGGAATCCTAAAGCAATGGGAACTCCCTGGAATTTGGGAAAGTTACCCAGCAAAGACACCTAGTAATGGAGCTATGGAGCCTGAGCCAGCTATCTTCTGAAACTAGGCAATACTTCCACCAGTGAGAGTAAAATATCAACACAGCCCAAGACTTTCAACCTGCATTTAGTCCTGCCTGTGAGATGTTCTAGGATCATGGTGGCACAGAACTTGTGGGAGTGGTTAACCAATGACTCACACAACTTGACGACCATGCCATGAGGTGAAGCCTACCCCTGACACTGCCTGTATGACTGGGATCCAGGGGCTGGATATCCCAAGACCTAGAACAGAACAAAACATGATTTGAAAAAAGAAGTGAATAAAGTGATTCAAAATCATATTCTGCTATGCTCATAGATCAATATATACCCCAGTTGTCAACAGAGTGAAGTGTTATCCACAAATAATTGGAGCAAATTCAGAAACCCATAATCAAATACTAACCAGAACTCCCAGAACCCCACAGAAGATGGGGAGGAAGAATTATACCAGGGAGAGCATTGAAAACCATGAGAATATAGCACAGAATCAACAAAGCAGGGCTCATAGTGGCTCACAAGGACAGAAGCAAAATTCACAGATCCTGTATTTGTCTGAAGTAGGCCATTTGCATATATGTCATGGATGTATAGATAATCAACCAAAGGCACTTTGCGTTTTCCTACATATGTCTCACTACTCTTTAACATAGCTGAGAACATCACTGATTCTTTGCAAGTTTCTGTATTATTTGTCTTCAGTACCATTCTTCTAATAGATGTCAAATATTCTCTGAAGCATCTGGGAGGGGTATGTTTGCTTCCATATTTTTATACCTCAGTGAAGTCAATTGATTATAGGATAATGAGAGGAATTTTTCCATGTGTGCTTTTGCCTCATCACGTCTCCAGTTACTGAAATTTACTAAGGTTTTCAACATCCACAAGGGATCTAGTATAAAATAAATTTAATAAATATATAGGACATGATTCTTCATTTAAACAACAATACTTTGAAACAAATTAAACACAAAGGTAAAATTTCCTTACAAGTTACATGTTCCTTTCCTCAAAACCCACTATGATCTACAACAGAAATTGGTGAGGCACGTGGTGTGATAATGGTAACCTTACAACCTTGTACTAACTCCCATAACAGTTAAGAAATTAACCAAATGAACGCGTTGACATGGAAAATATAAACTCTACAAAAACTTAGATTTTTATATTGGCATTGACATCTATGTCTGTGGTGTGTGTGTGTGTGTGTGTGTGTGTGTGTATGTGTGTGTGTGTGTGTGGAGAGAGAGAGAGAGAGAGAGAGAGAGAGAGAGAGAATAGAAATTATATAGATGAGAAATCATCAAATTCCTCATTTGTAGAATATACCTTAAAACAGTTAAGGGGGCCAGTAACTTAAGAAAGAAATTGTCATAATTATTTAGAATGTGACTATAACACATTTAGGTGGCATGAGTTTTTCTAAATTTTTCCTTCTATTGTTTATTCTTCCTCTTAATTTAATTTCTCTGTGTATGTAACTACTTATGCAGAAATTCAGTGAGTTACTTAAATTTAGTCAGAAAAATGGCAAAACTGCATTTTGGAAAGAAGAAATTCTAGCAGTTTTGTAATTGTATCAAAATTTTGGAGCCCAAATATGTCACAAAATCCTAATTTTTCCATAGTTTGCAGAGTATTTCTCTATATGTATATATGTTTATAAGTCCAATGGTATGTAAGACCATAAAAATGAGTAAATTGTAAGGAGATATAAATATTCTGACTTATTAAGAAAAGAGTAGAATATAAATTATATTTTCTATATCATGACATAAGATTTGGAAATAACTTCAAATAAGTCATTATTTACTTACATTCTTATATTTCTTTCTCATTTTTAAAGAATACATGTTTAAATGCATATGAATTTTGCCTCCTGTACTCATGAGCACTATGTGTGTGTAGTCCCAATGTAGGACAGAAGTCAGCAGCAGAAACAATGAAATAGGAATTATCTATGGTTATGTCTACCATATCTGTGCCTGGAACCACAGATCTTAGATTTTCTTAAACCCTGAACTACCTCTCCACTTCCTGTGAATTTTCAAAGCCAAATAAGTGAGTGCAAATGCAAAAAAACTACAATGTAAGAAATTTTAGTACTTTAGAGATTTTAATTATTCATCATAATTTTATTCACATGTGAAACAATGCAGGATATAAACTACCAACACAGTGTGAAAAGAGGGAATAAACATACGTTGCACAAAATGTTATGTAAGTAAATATGATACTGACCATTAGAATATAATCAATAAATTTAATGAATATAAAAATACCAATATAGATAAATGTATTGAAATAAGTAGCTTCTATCAGATTAACTTGCTAAAGTACAGTGGAAACATAGAGGCAAAATACCCATAGAGTCTGGAAAACAATGAATACATAAGGAAAACTATGAAGGCATGCAGGAGGAAGCTGTGACCATGAAAAGGAACACATCAGGAAATGATTCAGAACTTATCCCTCCCTCCCTCCTTCCCTTTCTCCCACCCTCCCTCCCTCCCTCCCTGCCACCCTCCCTTTCTTCCTTTATTTCTTCTTTATTTCCTTCCTATCAATTTTTTTATTCTTCATGGAATTTCTCTCAAATTTCTGCACAGATAGTAGAAGGTAAATTGAACCAATTATCCTAGGGTAAAAAAACAAAGAACATTTGTGGGATTTTGTAGATGGCTGAATGTTATGGATATCTTCTCATGAAAATAGAAGTGAGACCCTCTTCCAGGAACACTGCATATAGATTCAACACATGCTTACAGACCTCACACACATCAGCACTTGTGCTTTGAATATCCACGAAGCATAACGGGAAAATCCAAGATCATTCAAACTATGCTCACCACATTAGTTCAAGAGAAGGTATTGAGATTTTGACAAAACTGTGGAAATAAAGTAAAAATGCATAGCAATATTTGAGTCTCCATAATGAACATACCATATAGAAATGTTCAGACCCTGTGTACAAACAAGGATCACACCCTAGAGCAATGAGTGGGACAAAACCTAGATCCAACTCTAACTACAAGCTTTGAGGGTGAAATTCATCTAGAACATATTCTTTCTCCATCCAGTTGACATCTCCTGAAACATTATGATAAGTTATTTCTACAGCAGAATACTTTACAATCAAAGATTAAGTTATTGAAGAGCATTCATGCCAATGTTTTGAATACTGACATTTCAAAGATACAATGAAGTTCCTCTAGGAAGCAAGAAATGTAATTGTTAAATTTAGTTTTCTTTTACCCACCAGTACCTAGCTAAGCATTCTTAAAATATAAATAAATAGCTGTGTGTATTCTGTGAAACTACCATTTAAAAAATGAAAGATTATTGCATATTTAAAAATATGTTTAGTAGTATTGATAAAATAATAGTAATGTGTCCAACTTACAAGATTTTCCTGAATAGAGTATAACTCAATGAACTGAGAGACTTTGGGGAAAATACAATAATTAGAAAATTGGATCAAATCCAGTGCTTGATCAGCAAGTTTTTAAAAATAATAGATTTTTATATTAATATAATACTTTAAATAATAGATTAGCTAATAAAGATAAATAAAACATGTCCTCAAATGTCTGGAAGTTATATCTTTCCAAATAAGCTAAGAAGAAACCATTACAGCAATATTTGATTTGAATGAAGCAAGGTGAACTACAGGTAAAAGTTTTCAATTTGCAGGACCCACATGGTAGAGTAAAATAGCTGACATTTCCAAAGTGTACACTGCACCAACCCCTGAGTGGCATCCCACACTGAATAAAAATAAAAAGTCTCAAATTATATAAATATTTGGAATGAATAATAAGGGCAAAATTAGTTCTTTCAAAGTAATTAACATGCTGCTATATCAATTACTAAAAGAAAGAAATTTGATGTTTACAAAACTGAGGTAAATATTTTCAGGTCTAACATAGCTAAAGGTTTAAATAAGTAAGAAAACAAGTCCTGTTTAAGCATTGGAAGCAGAAAGTGAAAAACTATGATTTACCTGTGACTAGGGATATTTTACCTGAGGAGTTTTACAATGTTTCTATGGGAACATAAAACATTGCTTCCATTGTATATTTATGTGTCTTTACAAGGCTCTATGCATATGTCATAAAAAATAAAAAGGATAGCCCAATGCAAAATAAATACATTTTAATCATGTGAAGATTTTAAAAATAGAATAAAATATGTGCTTAATCTTAAATGAAGTATATAAGAGAAAGAAAACATGAGAATTGCCACATGAAGTTTTCTGTACAGAACTATAATTTACCATTCACTGAAGCATTGCTTAATGATATCATATTACAGAATCTTATGCCACTCATTAAGAAATACCCATCGTAGACCACTCAGCCACACTACCAATCTATAATTATTCAAATGAAATTGTATTTGATAACTTTATGTAATATTCATTAATGTGCATACTGTGGAAGCTTCCTATAGGTAAACAAAAATAATGTTACAGAAATAGAAAATTTAAAATTTATAAATTTTCTCAGGAATATTAATTTCTGGAATTATAAATTTTAAAAATCAGAAAACATTTGACATTATTTAAAAGATCAAATCAACAATGCTATCATCCCTGTCTTTTGCCTCCAGAGGAAGGAACCTGGACAATACTAGATGTAGAAGTTTGGTTTAGAGCTACACAACTGTATGTACTTTTTCATTCCTTCCTCATTGCTTAGAAGTGTCTGTTGTTATTAGACTGTTTATATTTTGCTATTGCACACTCATCCAAAGCCTCCAGATCTACTACTTTCTGGAATGCTTTTGTTTGTCTGCTTTGACCCTTTTGACATGGGCAAGGGAAATAGTATCGAGTGATGAAATTACTCAATATTTTCTATTTCAAAAACAATTAGGAGTCAAAGAAAATTGCTTCTCAATGTCTGAATAATATTTCTTTGTATAAATATATGCTTTCATCATGGTATATCAGTTGACAGACTTTGAGGCCATTTTCTTCAGTTTACTGCTATTGTGAATAGAGAGTCATATTCAGTGTGGAGGGTTCTCAAAAAGCTATATCCACATTACCCTACTATAATATCCTTTGGCATAGACCCAAATAATTCTATATTCTAACATAGTGATACCTGCTCATACACAATATGTTTCATTAGGTAATATGCTATCAAAACTATTCAAACACTGTTGATTGGAACTATGCTCATCCCTTAATTCTAAAAGTGAGAAATTGTGCGTCCCAAGTGACACTTGGAACCTGATGCTATACTTAGTAATTTATTTAGTCATTCTGTGAATAACTGCATTAGAAAGAACAAAAAAATACAGAAATCAAATCTTTGTCGTTGATCATATAACATTAATGATGCTGTCATTGTAGGTACTTGAACTAGGCATCTTTCCTATCTTACTTAGACTGTACATGTAAGCAATGTTGAATCCCAGAGGGAAATTCCCAGTCTCTTACCAGACTACAGAATAAAGAGCAATGTAAGTTGCCTCTAAGATATGAACATTTAATTCATGTTTAATTCCTGTAAAATACAAAGGTTCATGCAATTTGTGGATAATGCACTCTTACTTTATGTAGGGTCTTTAAAGAAGAGATCAATATAGCTTTTGATTTTTAATACTTGACTATTGACCTGGCAAATTCCTTCTTTTCAATTCTAGTCAATAGAACAAGATCACAAAAGTTCCCTATTTGGTAGCATGTATAGTGAGAAGCATGTTGTCTTTTGCCTAGGGACCACACGTGTATTGATCAGTTTTAAACTGTGTATAGTATACTGATTCACTGCAGTGATGGAAATGAAAATTGAATATGGTAAATATGAGTTGGAAAATTCTCCAGGTAGTCTTTTAGTACATGCATACTGGACAGGGAAATATGTAGAAAATATGGAACAAACTTTCCCTATGGTGCATGAGAACAGACCTTTCTGAAATGACTGCCACTTGAAAAATAAATCTTAAATTAATGTGGAAATTGAACACCTGACTTTTGAAACACAAACTGATAATCTACAGAGGCATGAACATTTCAGACTAAGTAATGCCAATTATCTGAGTTGTCAAATGGAAAAGTAGTATTCTGATGAATATATGATAAAAAGGAGACTTGCATACTCTCTGTGGGAATCTAAATTATCATAGGCATTTTGGGTAAGTCTAAGAAGGTCCTTTCCCCCACTCACAACAGAACAACCCTTTGACCTACCTCTCGGGAATATTTTGCTGTCTATAGAGAGATTGAAATCCATGTAGCAAAAGCTGAGTTATGCCTATGCACACTGCAGTCATAGAAAGAGTAGCTGAGATACAGGCTAAATATAGATGCTGTGAACAAATGAGTAGATAAAGAAGACGTGGACTATATGTGTAAAGAATAGTACCCGGCCATTCAAATAATAGAATTTTTTTCAACAGAAATGGATAAACTGTCTTTGGTGAAAAGGGTCAGTTAAGAAGGATGAATACTGCATCCTCTTCTGTAAATGCTGATGGAAGCGTGTCAGAAATGCTGGTAAATATGGCCAGAGTAAGGGTGAGAAGCAGCACACTCTGTTATGATATTTCACTCTGATTTTGTTAAGTTTTCATCCATTTCTTATGGTCCTGCCTGTGTTCCTGTCAGTAGAACTGTTATAAGCTACAGCTCTTTGGAGGACATAGTCCTACCTCCCCGGCTATTCTAGTACTCCCTCTTTGACAGACTGTATTGAAACTAATACCTAGTTACCATGTCATACAACCAGCCCAAGGGGATGCCAGAGAAGCTGACTCACATGTGAATATGTGTGGATTTATTTCATTTGTTCTTTTTGATGTCACACATGTTTTTATGTATCACTGAAGGTAAAAAGATACAGCAGCTTGTAAATGTCAATTTGTGAACATGAAGATTTCAAGAAGTGTTTTGGCCCCCAGAACTGCAGACATGTGGCTTGTGAAAGCATGGAGAAGTTCCCTCACTATCTAAGAATTTTATTCTTTACAGTCAGGGTCAGGCCTGATGAGTGAGTGTTGGAAATGAACCTGGGGATCTACTGATCTAATGCTCTAGTTCAGACTCAATTTTGTCCTCCTTTAAAGCCAGTAAGTTTATATGTCTTTCGACTTCAAATATAATCATGCTTATCATTTTATTATCTCCCAGAGAAACGTGAAATCACCATAGCAACAGGCATCTAATTCCCTATTCCTTTATAGCTAGTGTTTCTCCCACTCTAGAGGGGTGTTCTTCTAGCATGATGTCATAAGCAATGATTCAGTAGTTCCAATATAACAGCTCACATTGAATCCTTTTCTAACAATCTGTGTCCCTGTTGTCACAAGTCTAACATATAATCCAGCTGTAAAATCCCAATGTAGTTGTGTTTTGTTGGGCTGCACTGTGAATCTCTACACACATTATGATTTCAAGTAAAAGCAGAGCCTGGGGGTTAATATGCATGGAGCTGTATTAAGGACTTGGTGTAAGATTCATATCTCCTTTATGAGGGAACATAGAAACTCTGTAGCAGAAAGAGAAATGAGGTACAAGATTCACATATTCCATAGATGTCTTTAACTTGCCAATGTCTCTGCCTTATCACATTTTGCCTGAACCTTTAGGGTGTTTCATTAACACAAGTGGACTGAAGGCTTTCTAAACAGGGAACTAATACCTCTATAAATTGACACAAATCTCCTAGAAGTTAAAGACAAGCCTCCAGCAACCCAAGCCATCAACAAATCCTATATCTTAATTCTTTTTTTTTCTTGAGATAAGAGTGTATAGAAGCTGATCACAGATGACTGTGTGTATATTCTTTCTATCAATCAGTGCTCAGAAAGCAAAGAAAAACCACTTCAATACCAGACAATATGAACTAGGCTGATCAAGAAGCACTAGAATTGTGAGCACATGTTGGGTGAGTGTCTAGACTTGTGAAATTCTGTGTGGAATTATTTGTTTCCAGGCCTTTTGAAACAAATGGGTGAAAATTCAAGAAGATATATTGTAGTAAGTATAAGACAATTAAGAACTTGTAACCTAGGGCTGGAGAGATGCCTTAGCAGTTAAGAGCACTGGCTGCTTTCCCACAGGTCCTGGTTACAATTCTCAGCACCCACATGGTGGCTCATAACTGTCTATAATGATAATTTCAGCCAATCTGATGCTCTCTTCTGGTGTGTATACATGAAGACAAAACAACCATACAGACAAAAACACAATATTTAAAAATAAATAGATCTTTAAAAAATAAAGAACTTGATCCCAAATCCAAAGGCTTAAGTTACATAGTTAAGCAATTATTGTCCCTAGCTGCTTAAGTTACATAGTTAAACAATTATTGTCCCTATCTGCTTCTCTTCTGAGAGTTAACAGATATGCAGATGAGCTTGGAAACAAGAAAATAATGGCTATCAATATCAGGTGCAACGCTAGGTCTATAGCATGCCTCTCTATTTGTTGTGTGTTAAGCCTTTCATAGAAATGTCATTACTTGAAAGTCTCATTGACATAGGGATGCAGAGAGTGGTGAACTGAACTTCTGCATGAACACTCACTATTGTTTAAGCATACTCTCAAATCCACTCCTGATTTCAAGAATTTTGAGCTATTTATTTCCTTAGAGGTCTTTCCTTAGATGTCTGAGCCCACTAAGGAAATTCTGGCTATATCAACAGGAATTATTGGGGGCTTCTAAAAAATAGCCACAGACACAAGTAAATGTTTTTAAATATAAACTTTTTAGTACTGTTGATATCCCAGGTGCCAAAATTCAGTCAGTGAAAGACAGTTGGTAATGAATAAATGGTTTTTTTCCATGATGTAACTAGGAAATCCTGTGTGATGTTAATATATTCACTTGGTACCCAAAGAATTGAAATTAATTTTTGCAATGCCTTTTGATATCAAGTTCTACATTATAAAATCTTAACAATGAAACTATCTGTGAAATTTGTTTACTCATTTCACATAACTGTGCTTAGGAGTCCCTAAGTATCAGTTGAATTTCTTTGGAATGCAAACTTTTGAAATCTTTGTTGCTTAAATGGACAGCATGTTCTCTTTCTTACCACTTTGAGCATTATATTTAATGAAGTACTTCTATGGACACTTAGTCTTATGTCTTCCATGGTAAGGATGACCCCTTTGAATACTTAGCTATCTCAAGGCAAAAGGCTCCAAGCTTTCACTCTATGTACGTGGGTATTGCTCTATACTCTCTTTATCTCTGCATCACACACAACATTCATTGAGTTCAAAGGAGCCTTCTCTACATGGGTAAAGAAAATCAGAAGTCACCACGAAGGGAGAATCACGCATGCTCTATGCTGCCACCGTTTTCCTCATATTTATTTTATCCAGTGAACAGAACACATGGAACCAGAGAAGCCCAAAACCCTACTAAAACATTTAACCCTATAAACAATTAAAAAGTCACTCTACTTAGGAACCATTAATTTAATTAGAAACAGAAATTATAACCATTTACTGACAACTTTTACATTTATACACATCCTGAGAAAAATGTCATGTGATAAAATTTTTAAAATAGCAGATAAAATTTCAAATTTCTTCTGTTTTCCACATAATAGTAACTAATATTTCTAAATAATACTGTATTTTGTCCTACCATATAAAGTAAAAATATTTAATCTTTTTCTATTTTCATCCTTTGGTTTAAATGATATTTTCCACAATGCCCTTTCCATGTGTTATTTCTAGAATACAAAACCTTGTGTATGCAAAAAATTTAAGCTCTGTCTTACAGATGTGTTAAATGAGAAGATGACCCATGAAATCTAAACACTTCCGAACTTTCAGCTCCTTAAGTCTATACCATTTCAATTTTATAGCAATACTCCTGACCATTTTGTAACTATTACAGAATCTTATATGCCAAGCATGTCTAGGGCATTGTGCTCTTGAACTCTGAGCAAATATGATTACCCAAAGGAGACTACAGAAGATGAGGTGCAAAAATGGTCCCTTATGAATGGAGGCAGGAGCTCCAGAGGCGGCAACCCACCTTATATATATGTTTAGACACTGAACTGCTTTTGGGAAAAACAGAAAAATGCTATCTTTGGTGGAGTAGTCCTTATAATTTGTCCATTCTCTTGCAAATTACACTATATAAACTACTTGTAGTGGTTTAACAGAAAATGGCCTCCAGAGGGAGTGGCGCTATTAAGAGGTATAGCTGTGTGCAGTGAGCATGGCCTTGGTGGAGGATGTGTCAATGTTGTGGCAGGCTTTGAAGCTTCCTATACTCAGGATACCATTCAGGGTCTTAGTCAATTTTCAGTTGTATGCAATAAATAGGAGGGTCAACTACTTCTCCAGCACCATGTCTACCTGCACTTTGCCATGGTCTCCACCATGATTATATTGAATTGAACATCTGAAACTATAAGAGAGCCACCCCTTTGCAATGCTTTCATTTATGAGAGTTTCCTTATTGATGGTGTCCCTTCACAGCAATAAAAACCACAACAAACACTGAATTTGGTATAATGGACTGGGGTATTACTGTGATAGGCCAGACCATATGTTGTTTGTTTGTTTGTTTTGTTTTTGTTGTTGTCTTTGTTTGAGTAATATGGACTTAGGAAATTTGAATTGGGAAAGTAGTGAAATTCATTAAGCACTGTTTAATGAACCATAGTAGTAGAAGCATGGAAGACAGTGGTGTTGAATATGATTTGATGAACTGTGGGGATCAAGAGGGTTCAGAGGAGAATAATGTAAGTATGTGGCCCAGAGAATGATCTTTTGATATTTTTGTGAAAAGAAGTGGTTGGTTTTTGTTCTTTTCCAAGTAGTTTGCCTAAGGCTAAAGTGAAGAATATTGGATTAATTACATTGGCAGTGGAAATCTCCAAAGACTCTTGTATAGACTCTTTTGTGTAGTTATTAGTGGTAACTCTTATAAAGATTTATAATGAAAAGTAACAGGCTGAGCATTGTAAACTACAAAAAATAAAAAAAATATTGAGGAGTAAAAGAGCACTAGGAAGTAGAATAGTGCTAAATTCTTTGTTTAAGGAAATAAATGTATATAAGAAAAGGAATATAGGCAGTGGTGACCTCAGGGCAAGATCCCATCCAGCTTTGTTCCCAACTTGTGAAAAGGAACTAAAGAGCAGTTTAGAGAAGGGTGTGGTGGGGTATGCCTGTTATTCCAGCGCTCAGAAGGCCAACACTGGCAGATATCTGAGTTTGAGGACAGTCTTGTCTACAGAGCAAGTTCCAGAACAGCCAAGGTTGGGCAGTGAAAGACAGAAAGTTAGTAAAGATGAGTACAGGGGCCATAAGCTATTCCCAGCAATTAGCAGCTAGAGCCATGTGGATATGCCTTTAGAGTTAAGAATAGAGGTGAAAGGTTATGGAATTTGCTATTTGAGATTAAGGAAAGCCACTGAGGTCAGGCATGTACCAAGTGTGTCCCTGAGTGGAGGCCTAGAGAAAATACTGAAAGAATCTATGATGGTGAAGTCTGGGTTGTATTAGGGAACCCAAAATACTGGAGATGCCAGAGTTGTGGGATACTTGATGAGTAGAACCGGTACCAAGGAGTGGAACCAGCTGAAGAGAAAAAAGTATATTGCAGTCAACAAAGTTGAATCGAGTTTGAGATCTGAAGACTGGTTTGGCATTAGACATGATGATGCTGAATTTGAAGTTTGCCCAGCTGGTTTATGGGTTTTGCTTTGGTTCAGTATTTTCTCATTATGCTCATTCTCCTACATTTTGGGATAATAATGCAAACCCTGTGCTATTGTATGTTGTAGGTATATGATGTGCTTTTTTATTGTAATTTTATAGAGAATTACAGTTATGAGAATGTCTTCATTCTCCAAAGAGACTTTGGACTTTGACACAAGTTTTAAACTGTGATATAGACAACTGGGACTTCTGAAGTTGAACTGAATGCACTTTTGATTTAGGATATGGCTATAAGCCTTTGGAAGCCAGAAATTGAAATGTGATTGATTGAAATAAAAATGGTCCCCGAAGGGAGTGAAACAATTAGAAGTTATGGCTTTGTTGGGGTAGGAATACCCTTGTTGGAGGAAGTGTTCCAATGTTGGGACAAACTTTGAGGTTTCCTATGCTCAGACTACAGCCCAGTGTGTCAGTCAACTTCCTGCTGCCTTCAATACGTTGGACTCTCAGCTACTTCTCAATCATCATGTCTGCCTTGCAGCCTGCCTTACTCCCCCATGATGGTAGAAGACTGAACCTCTGAACCTGTAAGCAAGCCATACCAATTAAATGTTTTCTTTTTTTTTAAATATCAACTCTGGTATATTTATTATTTGTTTTTTTTATTTTATTTTCCAGTTTAAATTTAGATAAGAAACGAGGTTGCTTCACAAGTCAGTTCCAGGTCCCTCTCCCATGCTCTCCCCTCCTCCCATGCCCTCGCCCCAACCCCCCCCCGTTAACCCCTCATTCCCCCAGGGGGGGTGAGGCCCTCCATGGGGGTGTGCATAGTCTGTCATTTCATATAGGGCAGGGCCTAGACCCTTCCCCAAGAGTTCAGGGTGAGAGTGCACCTCACATTGTTCTATGGGAGTCCAAAGTCCGTGTGTATATTTGGGATGGGTACTGATCTGTTGCCCAAGGCTCAATAGATTCCCTAGGCCTCCTCACTGACACCCAGATTCAGGGGGTCTTGATCAGTCCCATGCTGGATTCCCAGGCTGATGCCTGGGATTCAAGAGTTAACCTTTGTCTGGTCAGCTGTTTCTGGGGGTTAAACCAGCCCAGTCTTAATCCCTTTGATCATCAGTCCTCCCTCTCTGTTACTGGCTTTCTTGAGTTCAGCTCAGTACTTAACCAAGGGAGTCTGCCTCTTTTTCGATCAGCCACTAAATGAAGTTTCTGTTTCTCAGACTCTCTGGCCATAGGATTGTAGGCTGGCACTCCCCAGATCTATGTCTAAAATCCATATATGAGAGAGTACATGCCATGTTTCTCTTTTTGTGAGTGGGTTACCTCACTCAGGATGGTTTCTTCTAGTGTCATCCATTTGCCTGCGAATCTCATGATTCCATTATTTTTTTCTGCTGAATAGTACTCCATTGTGTAGATGTACCACATTTTCTCTATCCACTCTTCGGGTGAGGGACATCTAGGTTGCTTCCAACTTCTGGCTATTACAAATAAAGCTGCTATGAGCATAGTGGAACAGACATTTTTGTTGTATGAATGGGCATCTTTTGGATATATGCCTAAGAGTGGAGTTGATGGGTCTTGTGGTAAGTTTATTCCCATTTTTCTGAGGAATCTCCATACTGATTTCCAAAGTGGCTGAACCAGTTGGCACTCCCACCAGCAATGGAGGAGTGTCCCCCTTTCACCACATCCTCTCCAGCATAAATTGTCATTGGTGTTTTTGATTTTAGCCATTCAGACAGGAGTGAGATGGTATCTCACAGTTGTTTTGATTTGCATTTCCTGGATGGCTAAGGATGTTGAGCACTTTCTCAAGTGCCTCTCAGCCATTTTAGACTCCTCTATTGAAAACTCTCTATTTAGTTCTGCAGCCCACTTTTTAATAGGGTCCTTTGGTGTTTTGGAGACTTGCTTCTTGAGTTCTTTGTAAATTTTGGAGATCAACCCTCTGTCACATGTGGGATTAGTGAATATTTTTTACCATTCTGTGGGCTGCCTTTTTGTCTTGCTGACTGTGTCCTTTGCCTTACAGAAGCTTCTCAGTTTCAGTAGGTCCCATTTATTAATCTCACTGTCTGTGCTACTGATGTTATGTTCAGGAAGCTGTCTCCTGTACCAATTCGTTCAAAGGTACCACCCACTTTCTCTTCTAAGAGGTTCAGTGTGGCTGGATTTGTGTTGAGGTCTTTGATCTATTTGGACTTAAGTTTTGTGCATGGCGATAAACATGGATCAATCTGCATTCTTCTACATGCCGGTCTCCAATTATGCCAGCACCATTTGTTGAAGATGCTTTCTTTATTCCATTGTATCTTTTTAGCTTCTTTGTCAAAGATCAGATGTTCGTATGTGTGTGGGTTAATACCCGGGTTTTCAATTCGATTCCATTGTTCTACCTATCTATTTTTGTGCCAATACCAAGCTGTTTTCAGGACTATAGCTCTGTAATAGAGCTAGAGGTCAGGGATGGTGATGCCTCCGGACATTGCCTTGTTGAATAGGGCTGTTTTGGCTATCCTGGGTCTTTTGATCTTCCATACAAAATTGATTATTGTTCTTTCAAGGTCTGTGAAGAATTGTGCTGGGATTTTAATGGGGATTGCATTGAATCTGTAGATTATTTTTGGCAGGATTGCCATTTTTACTACATTGATCCTACCTATCCAAGAGCATGGGAGATCTTTCCATTTTCTGAGGGCTTCTTTAATTTCTTTCTTTAAAGATTCAAAGTTCTTACGATACAGGTCTTTCACTTGTTGGGTTAGTGTTACCCCAAGGTATTTTATGTTGTTTGTGGCAATTTTAAAGGGTGATGTTTCTCTGATTTCTCTTTCAGCCCTTTTATCATCTGTATATATTAGGGCTACTGATTTTCTTGAGTTGATCTTGTAGCCTGCCACTTTGCTGAAGGTGTTAATCAGCTGTAAGAGTTCCCTGGTAGAGTTATTTGGATCATTGATGTAAACTAACACGTCATCTGCAAACAGTGAAAGTTCAACCTCTTCCTTCCCAATTTGTATCCCCTTGATCCCCCTTTGTTGTCGTGTGGCAATGGATAGAACTTCAAGTACCATGTTGAAAAGATATGGAGAGAGTCGACAGCCTTGTTTTGTTCCTGATTTTAGAGGAATTGAGTTGAGTTTCTGTCCATTTAGTTTGATGTTGGCTGTTGGTTTATATATATAGCTTTTATTATGTTTATGTATGTCCCTGTTATCCCAGATTTCTTCAATACCTTTATAATGGAGGGGTGTTGGATTTGTCAAAGGCTTTTTCAGCATCTAGGGAGATGATCATGTGATTTTTGTTTTTCAGCTTGTTTATATGATGGATTATGTTATTGGATTTTCATATGTAGAACCATCCCTGCACCCCTGGGATGAAACCTACTTGATCGTGGTGAATGATTGTTTTGATGTGTTCTTGGATCTGATTTGCCAGTATTCTATTGAGTATTTTTGCATCAATGTTCATGAGGGATATTGGTCTGACGTTCTCTTTCTTAGTTTTGTCTTTGTGTGGCTTGGGATTCAAGGTTATTGAAGCCACCTAGAAAGAGTTTGGCAAAGACCCTTCTACTTCTATTGTGTGGAATACTTTGAGAAGAATTGGTATAAGCTATTCTTTGAATTTCTGGTAGAATTCTGCACTGAGGCCATCTGGACCTGGACTTTTTTTCGTTGGAACACTTTTGATGACTGCTTCTATTTCCATAGGGGATGTAGATCTCTTTAAATTGCTTATCTGTTCTTGATTTAGTTTTGGCAAGTGATAGTTATCAAGGAAGTCATCCATTTCCTTTAAATTTTCGATTTTTGTGGAGTACAGGTTTTCAAAGTATGACCTGATGATTCTCTGGATTTCCTCAGAGTCTGTTGTTATGTCCCCTTTTTCATTTCTGATTTTGTTCATTTGCATGTTCACTCTCTGCTGTTTGGTAAGTTTGGACAAAGGTTTGCCTATCTTGTTGATTTTCTCAAAGAATCAACTCTTCATTGCATCGATTCTTTGTATTGTTTTCCTAGTTTCTACTTCATTGATTTCATGCCTCAGTTTTATTATTTCCTGGTGTCTACTCCTCCTGGGGGAGTTTGCTTCTTTGTGTTCTAGAGCTTTCAGATGTGCTGTTAATTCTCTAGTAGAACTGTTCTCCAGTTTCTTCATGTGGGCACTTAGTGCTATGAATTTCCCCCTTAGCACTGCTTTCAAAGTGTCCCATAGGTTTGGGCATGTTGTGTTTTCATTCTCATTGAATTCGAGGAAGTCTTTAATTTCTTTTTTTATTTCCTCTTTGACCCAGGGATGGTGCAGTTGAGCATTATTCAATTTCCATGAGTTTGTAGGTTTTCTGCAATTTGTGTTGTTGTTGAATTCTAATTTTAAACCATGGTGGTCTGATAAGATGCATGGAGTTATTCCAATTTTTTGTAGCTGCTGAGGTTTGATATGGTGCCAAGTATGTGGTCAATTTTTGAGAAGGTTCCATGTCCTGGTGAGAAGAAGGTATATTCTTTTTTATGTGGATGAAATGTTCTATAGATATCTGTTAATCCCAGTTGGGTCATTACTTCTATTAGACCCTTTGCTTCTTTGTTGAGTTTCTGTCTGGTATTCCTGTCTAGTGGTGAGAGTGTTGAAATCTCCCACTATAACTGTGTGGGGCTTTAGATGAGATTTAAGTTCTAATAATGTTTCTTTAACGAATGTGGATGCCTTTGTATTTGGGGCATAGATGTTCAGGATAGACACTTCATCTTGGTGGGTTTCACCTGTGATGAGTTTGTAATGACCTCCTTCATCTCTTTTGATTGATTTTATTTTAAAGTCTAGTTTGTTAGATATTAAGATTGCTACCCCTGCTTGTTTCTTGGGTCCATTTTATGGAAAAATTTTTCCAACCTTTAACTCTCAGGTAATGTCTGTCTTTGAGGGTGAAGTGTGCTTCTTGTATGCAGCAGAAGGAAGGGTTCTGTCTTCGAATCCATTCTGCTAGTCTGTGTCTTTTTATGGGCGAGTTAAGCCATTAATATTGAGGGATATTAATGTCCATTGATTGCTCATCCTTCTTCGATTTGCGATGGTTGTTGTTGGTGGAATTATGGGTGGAATTTCACCCCTTTGTTCTTTTGGCTGTTGGTAGAGAGGGATTCTCTAATGCTTATGTTTTTCTGGTTGTAGTTAGCTTCCTTGGGTTGGAGTTTTCCTTCCAAAATTTTCTGTAGGGCTGGGTTAGTGGACACCTATTGCTTGAATCTAGTTTTGTCATGGAATATCTTGTTTTCTCCGTCTATAGTGATTGAGAGCTTTGCTGGGTATAGTAGTCTGGGCTGGCATCCATGGTCTCTTAGTGTAGGTAGAATATCTATCCAGGACCTTCTGGCTTTCAGAGTTTCCATGGAGAAATCAGGTGTAATTCTGATAGGTCTGCCTTTATATGTTACTTGACCTTTTTCCTTAGCTGCTCTTAATATTCTTTCTTTATTCTGTATGTTTGGGGTCTTGATTATTATGTGGCAAGGGTTGTTTTTTTTTGTGGTCCACTCTATTTGGTGTTATAGGCTTCTTGTACCTTCATTGGCATGTCTTTCTTAAGGTTGGGAAAGTTTTCTTCTATGATTCTGTTGAATATGCCTTCTGCCCCTTTGAGGTGGATTTCTTCTCCTTCTTCTATACCTATTATTCTTAGGTTTGGTCTTTTCATGGTGTCCCATATTTCCTGGATGTTTTGTGTTAAGGATTTGTTGGATTTAAGGTTTTCTTTGGTTGATAAATCCATTTCCTCTAGTGTATCCTCAACACTTGAGATTCTCTCTTCCATCTCTTCTATTCTGTTGGTAATGCTTGTATTGGTAGTGCCTGACTGTTTGTCCAGCTTTTCTATTTTCTGCCTTTCTTCAGATTGTGTGTTTTTTAATGTCTCTATTTCAGTTTTCAACCCTTGCAGTGTTTGCATTGCTTCTTGCAATTTTCTGTTTATCTTTTCGTCCATTTGTTGCCTTTTATGAATTTTTTGGTTTGTTCTTTCTTCCATTTCTTGCCTTTTATGGTTTGCTTTTTGTTCCATTTCTCGCATTTTGTGCTTTGTTTCTTCTTCCATTTCCTGCCTTTTTTGTATGTTTCTTCTTCCAATTCTTGCATTTTTTGCTTTGTTTTTTCTTCCATTTCTTGAATTTTTTGGTTTGTTTTTTCTTCCATTTCTTTGAGAGATTTTCCTATATCCTCTTTTAGGTCCTCTATCATTTTCATGAAAGTGTTTTTAAGGTCGTTCTCTTCTGCTTCGTTCGCATTGGAATGTTGGGGTCTTGCTGGTGTGGAGTCTCTAGAATCTGGCGGTGTCATATTTGTTTTTCTGTTGCTCACTGTGTTTTTGTATTGTCTCTTTCCCATCTCTTCTTCTAGTGGGTACAGAAAGAGCCCCTTACTGGTCTGGGGACCAGAGTTCCCTTTTGCTGGGTGCTAGCAAGTCCAATAATCTGGTGGTTCTTCTATTCCTTGTCCAAATGCTGGTCCAGTGGGTGGAGAAGAAGAACAGGAATCTGGGGCGCTTAGCCTCCTACCTGGTCCCCTGGACCCTATGCTGGTTCCTGTTGTACCTGATCCGGAACAGCTACTCCCCTGGTCTCCCTGCCTCCTCTGTTTTCCTGGTCTCGTTGGTGGGAGAGAAGATCTGGAGTCTGGGGTGCTTGGCTCCTGCAGGGATTGGGAGCTCTGTGCATTTCCCAGGCGATCTGCATGCACTGGAACCCAGGCGGGGAAGCCGGCCTGTTTACCTGATGCTGCCGGAGGAACAGCTGCTTCCCTGGATTCCCAGCCTCCTCTTGTTTCCTGGTCTCATTGGTGGGAGAGAAGATCTGGAGTCTGGGGTGCTTGGCTCCTGCAGGGATTGGGAGCTCTGTGCAGTTCCCAGGCAATCTGCAGGCACTGGAACACAGGCTGGGAAGCAGGCCTGTTTACCTTATGCTGCTGGAGGAACAGCTGCTTCCCTGGACTCCCAGCCTCCTCTCGTTTCCTGGTCTCGTTGGTGGGAGAGAAGATCTGGAGTCTGGAGTGTTTGGTCATGATGTCTTTCAGAGCAATAATAACTAAGACAACTCTGTTCACCAGTCTATACTTAAGTGGAATCCTTCCTGTAGTCTTTGGTCTGTCTCTGCATTAGCATTCCATCTGAGCAACAATACATTGAGCATTTTTTAATGTATGTGTATGAATGTTTTTCTTGCATGTATTTATGTGCCACATGTGTTGGTAGATGACATGGTAGGTCAGAAGCGGGAACAAGAGTCCTCAGAATTGGAGTAATTGGCAATCCATTGTTTGGAATTGGGTTACCATCTGAGACATGGGAACTGAAAATGGGTTGAGAAAAGAAAGTACTCTTAAGAACTGAGCCATCTCTCCAGCCCCAACATAATTTCTTTGACTGTGAGAGAAGCATGTGCTTGTTTTCTTTAGTAAGTGCTACCCAATGAAGGGGAAATCTGCTAGACACTGTTTGAATTGTCTTCAAGTCTGTTGGTGGAGTGTGTCTAGCCCTCCTGCTGTTAAGATCACACATTTCAGAAATATTATCTATATGTATACACACACATATATGTATGTATATACATACATAGATATATAATAAATATCATGGATAATCATAATAAAAAATTAACATATACATTTAAAAGCAATTTCTCTAAATATTATTAATAGCATATATAATATGTATTATTATAATGTATGTTATAAATAATACCAAATTATAGAGCAGGTACTAGACAATTAAATTGAATGTTTTTATGACATTCACTTATATTTGCATTGTTTTTTCTGTTATCCATTTCTCATCTTGTCCTTGCTGAACAAGGACACAGTACATTAAGTAACTATATGGACCATACTCATTGTAGACCGTCATCTGTCTTTGAGAGACTATTTTGTCAATATTATGTTTTGAGGGCAAGATCCTTTGAGTTGCTAATCTCTTTTTTCTTGCTCTGATGAAATTCATAACTAATTTTATTGTTTGTTTTTTTGTTGTTCTTTTTTCTTTCTTTACTAGAAAAGATGCTGTCCATAGAAAATTAAGCATTTGTGATCCTGCTACAAAGGAAATTGTTACAAAACCAAGTGGATGACAAAATATTCCTAGGATGTAAACCAAATGCCAAAAAAATTGGCAAAAGATATATGACACTGTGTAGAAAATATTTTCCAAGATTCAACCCAATTTTATGTTCAGTTGAACTTAACCACATCTATAAAGTATTTACAAATATGCACACCATAACAAACAAAAGTACAACTTTATGTTCATTTGAATCTAACCTCATCTATAAAGTATTATAAATATGCAGCATGCTAAGATGCAAAAGCACAAACTCAACTCTGAAACTAAACTCATATAGATAATAATACTAAAATGTCATATATCCATCTAAATGTGCTTGCAACATATACATTGTGTTTAAAACAAATGAAAATTTATTCATGGCTAAATTCCTCTGAAAATATCTTTGTGTGGCCATATAGTTGCAAGAGGTATCTACTGGCATCCCATAGCACATACAATCTTATTGCAACATGCAGTTTAAAATATAGAAACTAAGCGTTTTAATGCATGTGGTGAAGTTGAGCATTACAGAGTTCTGACACCTTAAGAGAAGGTTGTGTTCATATCATGGGATTTGGACATAAGCAAACATACTGAAAAGCCATGTCTCCTCTGAAAACACAAGCTTTCATTTTGTGGGTGTTTATTCTGAATAACAAGCTTTTTAGAAATGATTAGGATCAGTGTAAATTATACTGAGTGAATTGCTTGGGATACAGTACTATAACAGCTGTCAACAGTGATGTTCACTAAAAATGATATTTAATGAGTGGACAAATGAGCTACTCAATTATTTCTACCAGAAATCCTGTGGCTTACAATACACATGAGCAGGAAAACATTTGACAAATACCATAACTTTCTCAAGACTCTTCTTTCATGTTTTAACTTGTAGGGGTCACTTTCCATGCACATGTGTACAAAGTGTGTGTTCTGCCCTCAGGTGAATATGCACCACAGTGCACTTGTGGGGATTATAGGACAGCTTCACCTTCTAGTTCTCACTCCCCTCCTTGTTTTATTCAAGCATGCTTCACTGTTTGCCACTGAGTACGCTAGTCTAATGTCTCAATGTCGTTGATGTTTTATATGGATTCTGTGGTTCAAACTCAGAAATTTACACTTGGACTGCAAACACTTTACTCACTGAGCCATTTTCCTAGCTTCAAATTCTTCTTGATGCTCAGATTCTCATGCAATTGATGTCAAGGTTCATGGACTCTATCTGAAGTCATCCTCAGCATAGAGTCCAATCTACTTATTTTATTAGTTAATCCTGTCTTCCATTCAACACTATTTATTATGTAGCATGTTCAAGACAAAATGTTATTAAACATTTAGAAATCATTAGGCTTCTTCTGTTTCTATTTATTCATTTCAATAGGCAAACACATTCACCAATGTTTTCTTTGTTTAAAATAATAAGAATTTTGAACTGGAAAGATGTTTAACAGTACTTGTTTTTCAACAGATCTAGAGTCCATTTCCTGGAATCTATGTCATGTGGCTCAGAACTACCTGTATACATGCATATAATATTATTTTATCAAGACTATACTCCTAAAATCACCCCCTTATTTCTTCCTTGTCATCTATACCATTTTCCTCTCAATATACTGTACCATTTTTACAATCATAATAAACTTAGTGTTGCATTTGTGTGCATGAAGGTAGCCTCTCATAGCCATATCCCTGAAGGCAAAAATTTCCCCTTTACAGCAGTTATCAGCTACCCAAATCTCTTCAAATAGAGGTATATGTTTTTGAGGCCTCAATCCATGTTAGGATTTTTTTTGCTTGATTCTGCTTCAGTGTTGTGTACACAGTCATGGCTTTTGTGAGTTCTTAACACTCTGTGAGCAACAGAGGTGTTTCCTCTATGCTAGTGGTTCCCAACCTTCTCAGTGTTGCAACCCTATAACTCAGTTACTCAAGTTGTGGTGACCCTCATGCATCGTTCTTTCATGGCCAATTTTCCTTCTTTTATGAGTCACAATGTAATATCTGTATTTTCTGATGACCTTAGACAACCTCTGTGAGAGGGTCTATAAAGAGTTCATGACCTACAGGTTGAGAATTACTGATCCATGCCCTCTGATTAGTGTATTGTCCAGATGATGTTCTGAGTTTCTTCAGTAACAATGCAATTAGATAGTTCATACAAGCAAAAGATCATACACACACAGACACACACATATACACTAAAAGAGAACATGATTTTATATGTGGATACTTATATACATATATTTGTATATCTTATATGTGTAGATATGAATATACATATAAAATTATTTACATATAAATATATACAAATATATATACATTGAAAGGTAACAGGAATTTATATATATATGTTCATATATACATATCTATACTGAAACACATAGACAGAGATAGATAGATAGATGATAGATTGATAGACAGACAGATAGGTGATTAGAACCTGAATTTAAGAGGTAAATTTGTCTCTCTTATCACCTGATTCTGGCCAACACCTCTGGTGGAAGTCTTCTACAGTATAAGAGGCCAGGTCTGTATCCAGAACACAGAGACAAGGCTAACTCCATGAAAACCAGGCTGAAGCCTCACACCCTATCAGAATCCAGGCCAAGATCTTGAACCCAGAAAAACCCAGCCTGTTCAGAAATCACACACATAGCCAGAATTCCAGCCCCAAACTTGGGCAACAACCCTCTGCAGGACCAGAGGTCATCCAGGCCAGCAGCAGTCTATAGCCTAACGTCAAGACTCTCTACCCAACAACAGGCCATGTCAGTCAAAAGACTGGCAAGGAAATAGAAACAAAGGACAAAAACACCCACCCAAAAAAGACAAATCCAGAAATCCCTAGGCCTATAATCACTCCAATTTCAGATGCCTAAAAGTAGATGTAAGAACACAATCACAGAAAACAGCAAATGCAATATGTCACCACAGGAGGCTCGACCTCCCACTAAAGTAAGTCCTGAATATTCCAGCATATCTAAAGCACAAGAAAATGACGTTAAAATCAAATTTATGATGATGCTGCTGCTGCTGCTGCAGTTCCTTGAAGAGGATATGAATAAATATCTTACAGTAATCAAGGAAAAGACAATCAAAAAATGAAAAAAAATCATTAAAACTCTTAAAGAATGTCAAGAAAATCAAGAAAAGACATTTGGCACCAATGATTAAAAATGCTGAAGACACAAAAATGAAAATAGAAGCAATAAAGGAAACAAAATCTTAGGGAATTCAAATAATGGAAAATGGGTGACCAGGAAATACAAATACAAGCATTACCAAATGGACACTCACACTTGTAAAGGAAACACTACTAAAGTTTAAATCAAACATTGATCCTCACACATTGATAATGAGGGGAGGGTTTAAATACTGCACTATCACAAATGGACAGCTTGTACAGACAGAAACTAAGCAGAGAAGTAATGTAGCTAACAGATTTTATGATTCAAATGGACTTTATAGATATCTACTTAAAGCCGAATTCCTGGAATTCAGTTATAGAGAGAGAGGAATGATGAGCAAATTGGTCAAGACCATGCTGAGGGAACCCACAGAATCAGCCTACCTGAACTGGAAAACAGCATAGGACAGAACCAGAATCCATGCACGTGGGTGTCAGCTGTGAGGCCTGGGAACTCTATAGGGGCCCTGGTAATGGAACAGCATTTATACCTAGTATACAAATGAATATTGGAAGCCCATTCCACATAGGGGGATATTCTCTCAGCCTAGACACACAGGTGAGGGCCTAGACCCTGTCCCACATGATGTGACAGGCTTTAATGATCCCCCATAGAAGGCCTCATACTTTATGGAGAAGAAGAGGGATGGGATGGGGGTCACTGGAGGGCATGGGGTAATGGGAGGGAACTGATATTGATAAATAAAAATAAGATTGCTTCTAATTTCAACAAAAAATGAGAAAAAAGATATCTACTTAAGAACATTTCACTGAAATACCGAAGTATACACTTTCTTCTCAGCACTTCATTTAACATTCTCCACCACAAAGCAAGTGTCAATAGATACAAGAAAATTGAAATAACTCCATAAATACTATCAGATCACTATGGAATAGAGTTGAATTTCAGCAACAACAGAAAGTGTACAATCTCATGGAAGCTGAATAACTCTCTATTAAATAACCTCTTGACAAGGAAGAAATAAAGAAATTAAAGACTTCCTAGAATTCAATGAAAATGAATACAAAACATACTCATGTCTATGGAAAACAATAAATATGGTGCTAAGAGGAAAGGTCATAGCACTAACTGCCTCCATAAAGAATTTGCACATCTGGACATTGGTGGTGCACACCTTTAATCCCAGCACTCAGAAAGCAGAGGCAGGAAGATCTCTGTGAGTTCAAGACCAGCCTGTGTCCTGACCCGCAGGACATTCAACGTGGGTCTGATGGACACCTAGGAGAAAGATGGAGGACAGGGGATACAGGAATGGACACCAAGACAGGATTCTGATCAAGGCGAAAACTTTATTTCATCACAAAGGGATTTATATAAGAGAAGTGAGGAGGGGGAGGGGAGAAGGTGTACTTGCAGCTGCAGGGGCAAGAGGTCAGTGGGAGAGGTGGTCTGCTGTGTTGCCTGGCTACCTAATCTACAGGGCGAGAGGTCAGGGGTAGGAACTCCTATGTTGCTTGATAACCTGACAGCAGGATCTAATCCTATCTATTACAATTTACTACTGCTCAGGCCTATCTCCTGACTACCTTTTAGTTTTCCAATTAAGCTAATCTTTAACTGACAGGTGAACCCCATACTTGTTACTTGGAATTTGCTTTATGTCAGAAGAGGTGCCAGGGTGGTCTTAGTGTCATGTCTTCTCTATGAGTACGTGATACAGCCTAGCTGACTGATGCATGGAGGTCCCTGACAAGCCTGGTCTACAAAAGCTAATTCCACGACACGATGCAAAGCTACACAGAAAAACCCTGTCTCAAAAAATTAAAAAAAAAAACAAAAACAAAACAAGGCAAAAAAGAATTTGGAGTGATCTCATACTAGTGACTTAACAGCACCCCACAAAGTTCTCGAACAAAAAGAAGAAAACACACCTAGAAGAATATAAGGCAGGATATAATCAAATTGAAGATTGAAATCAATAAAACAGAAACAAAGCAATACAAAAATATAAATGAAATGAGTTCATTCTTTGTGAAAGTCAGCAAGATAGACAAACTCTTATCCAAACTAACTAAAAGACAGTGAGAATATTGCAAATTAAGAAAATCACAAACAAAAAGGTGAATATTAAAACAGATACTAAGGAATCCAGAGAATTATCAAAATTTGGTTCTCTACAAAATTACAAAATGTGAAAAATGAATAAATGTCTTGATAAATGCCACTTACCAAATTAAAACAAGTTCAAATAAAAATTTAAATGAAACTAAACCCCTAAGGAAATAGAAGCAGTTATTAAAAGTACCCCACAAAAAGCCACAGTCACACAATTTTACCACAGAATTCTAGCAGACTTTCAGAAAAGACCTAATGGCAATACTTCTCATTTTTTCCATAAAATAGAAACATATGGAACCTTCAAATTATTTTTATGAGGCTAAAGTCATCTTGATATGCAAACAACACAAAGACACCATAAGCAAGTAATTACAGTTCAATTTCTCTCATGAATACTGATGCAAAAATACTCAATAACATATTTGTAAACTGAATCCAAGATCACAACAAAAAATCACCAACACCATCATGAAGACTTCATCGAGAGATTCAGGGAAGGTTCATCATACAAAAACCTGTCAATATAATCCACCACACAAATTGGAAGAAAAAAACACATGATCATCTCATTAGATGCTGAAAAAGCCTTTGACAAAATTTAACACCAGTTTATAATAAAAGTACTAAAGACATAAAATTTGTAAGGGGTACACCTAAACATAATAAAACCAACTTATAGCAATACTAGAGCCAACATCTAATTTAATAAAGAGAAACTCAAAGCAATTCCACTAAAATCAAGAACATGGCAAGGCTGTTCACTCTCTAAAAATCTATTCAATAAACTATTTGATGTTGTAGATGGAATGATAAGACAACTAAAGGAGATCAAGGAGATACAGATTGGAAAGTAAAAATTCAAAAAACTCATTATTCCCCATAATATGATAGTATACACAAGTGATCAAAAATATTCTTCCAGAAATGTCTTACAGTTGATAAACATCTTTAGTGATATGACTAGATACAATATTAGTTGAAACAAAAACAGTAAAGATACCTTTACAAATCATAAATTGGGTTAAGAAACAACTTTCAAAGTAGCCACTAACTATATGAAATACCTTGGTGTAACTATAACCAAGCCAGTACAAGACCTGTGTGGCAAGAATTTCAAGACTGAGAATCAGTCTCCCACAAGACCTAGAAATTCCACTCTCAGGCATATACTCTAGAGATGCACATTCATACAACAAGGATGTCTGTTCCACTATGTTCATAGCAGCATTATTTGTAATAGTCAGAACCTGGAAACAACCTAGATGCCCCTTAACTGAAGAGTGGATAGAGAAAAATGTGGTATATTTACACAGTGGAGTACTATTAAGTGGAAAAAACAATGGAATCTTGAAATTTTCAGGCAAATGGTTGGCTCTAGAAGAAACAATACTGAGTGCTATAACCCAGTCACAAAAAAGGGAAACATGGTATGCACTCATTCATTTATGGATTTTAGACATGAATCAGGGGAGTGCCAGCATACAATCCCATTGCCAGAGAGTCTAGGAACAGAATCTTCATCCAGTGGCTGATGAAAGCAGAGGCAGACACCCACAGACAAACACTGAACTGAACTCTAGAATCCAGTGTCAGAAAGAGAGAACTGATGGTCAAAGGAGTTAAGAATGGGCTGATTTAACCCACAGAAACAGCTGACCTGAACAGAGGGGGGGCTCTTGGAATCCAGATTGATGGCTGTGTGGAAAGCATGGGACTGACCCAGACCCCCTGAATGTTGGTGTCAGTGAGGAGGCCTAGGTAATCTATGGGGCCTTGGGTAGTATTTATCCCTGACATACAAATAGACTTTGAGTGTCCATGCTACAATATGGGACTCTTTGGGGAGAGCCTAGGCCCTGCCCTGGATGAAATGACAATTATTGTAGATCCACCATGGAGGGCCTCACCCTCCTTGGGGATCAGAGTGGAGATTGGGTGGGACTTGGGGACCTGGTGGGGTGGGCAGGGGAGAAGGGGAGGAAGAGGGAGCTGGGATTGACATATGAAACAAGATTGTTTCAAACCTAAATAAAAAAAACTTAAAAAAAAAAGAATTTCAAGACTTCAAGAAAATATTCAAGAAGATATCAGAAGATGGGAAGATCTCCCATGCTCATGGATCAGTAGGATACATATGGTAAAACTATCCACATTTTGAAAATCCATCTAAAGATCCAATACAATCCCCCATTAAAATTCCAGCACAATTCTTTACAGACCTTGAAAGATCAATATTCAATTTTATATGGAAAAACAAAAAAATATCTGGAGTGCTAAACCAACACTGTGCAATAAAAGACACTTCAAGAGGTGTCACCATCCTTGATTTCAAGTTCTATTACAGAGCTATAGAAATAAAAACTGCATAGTGATGCATAAAAAGAAACACTTGCATTAGTGGAATTAAATAGAACACCCAGATGTAAATCCACAAACCTATGGATAACTTATATTCACAAAGAAGCCAAAATAATAAAATAGAAAAATGAGAGCATTTTCAACAAATGGTGCTCCTCTAACTGTATGTTGGCATGGAGAAGAATGTAAGCAGATCCAAATCTATCACCCTGCATAAAACTAAAGTTCAAGTGAATCAAAGACCTCAAACTAAAACCAAGCATGATATGGCAGACTGAAAAACTCCCATGGAAGGCCTTATCCTCCCTAGGGAGCAGAGAGGGGTGGGGGTGGGGGATTGGTGGAGGTAGTGAGACACAGGGAAGGAAAGAAGGGTGAGGGAGCTGGGAGTAACATGTGAAAAAATTTATAATTTTTTATTTCAAAAGATAAAAAAGAATTTTTAAAAAAGATCAGCAATTAATAAATGGTGCCTCATGAAACTGAGAAGCTTCTGTAACACAAAGGACACCTTCAATAGGACCAAATGGCAGGCTACAGACTGGGAAAAGATTTTCTTCAAACCTGCATCTGAAATGACTGATTTCCCAAATGTATGAAGATCTCAAGAAATCAAATAATCTAATTTGAAAATAGAGTACAGGTCTGAACAGAGTATCAACAGAAGAATCACAAATGAGCAAGAAACTCAAAGACATGTTGAACATCTTTAGCCATACCTGAAATGCAAATCAAAACTACTCTGAGATTCCATCTTATACCTGTCAGTATTGCTAAACTGAAAGGCACACATGACAGATTATGCTGGAGAGAATGTGGAGCAAGAGGCACAGTGCTCCATCTCTGCTGGGAGTGCAAAATTGTATAGTCACTTTGTAAATCAATATGGCACTTTCTTGCTGGTCGTTGGTGGCGCACGCCTTTAATCCCAGCACTCGGGAGGCAGAGGCAGGCGGATCTCTGTGAGTTCAAGGCCAGCCTGGTCTACAAAGTGAGTTCCAGGAGAGCCATCAAAGCTACAGAGAAACCCTGTCTCGAAAAACCAAAAAAAATATGGCACTTTCTTAGAAAATTGGGAACCAATCTGCCTCAAGACTAGCTATAACATTCTTTGATATATGTAGAAAGGATGCTCAATCATACATGAAGGACACTTGCTCAACTATGATCATAGTGGCTTTATTTGTAAACTCCAAACACTGGAAACAAACCAGATTCCCCCAATGGAAGAAGGGATAGAGAAAAGTAAGAACACTTTCCTTTCACAATGGAGTATTACTCAGCTGTTAAATCAATGACATTAAGAAATTTGAAGGCAAATGGATGCAACTAGAAAAAATTATCCCAAGTAAGGAAATCCAGACCCAGAAAGGCAAACATGGTCTGTACTTACTTGAAAATTGATATTAGCTCTTAAGTAAAGACTAACCAGGCTACAATCAACAAACCCAGAAAAGCTAGGTAATAAGGAGGGCTCAAAGCTGGTACACTTGGATCTTCTTTGGTGGACTGGGGGCTGATGGGAGCCTGGGGAATCAGGTAGGAGGGGGATTGATAGGGAGAGTACTGAAAGAGACAACTGGAAAGGGTGGGAGCATTTCAGGAACAGATAGATATTTCATTCAAGGAAAACTCCCAGGAACCCACAAGTGTGACATAGGCAGACTCGATGCAATAGCTTGTAGACTGAACTGCCAGCCTGCATGGGACTGACCTAAGCCCTCTGCATATATGTGACTTTATAGTTTGATCTTCTTGTGGGACTACTAACAGTGGGAGCAGGGGGCTGTCTTTGCAACTTTTGCTGGCATTTGGAATCCTGTTCCTCATATTGAGTTGCCTTGCCCAGCCTTAATATGTGCAAGAGATACATAATCTTACTGTAACTTGATAAACCATGGTTGGTTGAATTCCACAGCAGGCCTAGCCTTATCTGAATAGAAATGGAGAAGGAGAGCATTGGGGAGAGAAGAAGCAGAGAGGAGGTAAGAGGGAGGGGTAACTGCAGTAGAGATGTAAAATAAGGAAACAAATTTTAAAAAGAGTCTCCTTAGATATAACACAAAAAAGAGAAGAAATTGAAGATATAGAAAGAGTTGTGGGGCAAAGTAGTAACTATGAACAAAATACTATGTTCATCTATGAAAATATAAAGAAAAATAAAGAGAAATAGTATCTGCTATAATTAAGTAGCATCTGCTATAAAGTTCTTTCAACGATGTTTTGAGAATGAAGTTTTACACTATAAGCATTTTACATACTGTGGAATATTTAAGCATCAGAAAATCTATTTGTTAGAGTGTATCTCTACTTACATGTGACCCTGGTAATTTGTGCTTTCAACATTTGGCAATAACCAGTGTGCATGTATTCCTGTCATATACCCTCAACACAGGTCTATGTGTTACTATCACACATCCTTGCAGGCCTCAGCAAGCTCTATGATAAGTATATTGAGACTTATGGTTTTTAATACTACCTTTTCCAAGCGCTAAGAATTGTTTATTTTGTTTGATAATATTGGCTTTTTTTTTCTGTAGCTGCACTACATTAAACACTGCTCTTTCTTGCAACCTGACTTCAACATGAAGGCACAGAGTAATTGGATAGTTAGTGCTGAGGGCTGGAATTATATAGAACTCTGATGGACCAGGGAAATACAAATTTAAAAATTTCAGTACAGTTATTCATCATTCTATAAAGAATTGTTTCAAATCAAAATATACAATTTAGAAAATAATAACAACATATTAGAATAAAATATTTAATGACAACTTACTAAGTAGCTGTCTCTCAAAAATTCTGATATTTCCATATGCCCTTTATTAGCTATTTTATGTAAGTGGGTTTTCACTAATTTCAGAGTAGATGGTTCAGGCAGTAGTAGATTAGTTTAATTATTGTTATTTGTTGCTACTATTCTTTCAATTCTTACTGTGATTAAACATTATTAAGGCTCTGCCATATGGTGGCTACCTCCTCCAACTAATCAGATGTTTTGATGTGTGTTAGTGACAGATTTGTGTTTCCTTCTGTGACTGATTCTATTTCTCATTTTCCATTTAAACACCACCCTGTGTTTGGCACTCTTAATTTCTAGTTGTTCTCTAAAACTATAATCAGGGAAGTGTTATCATAAATGCTTCAGAACAGGAGTGAGAAGACTGAATTCTAGAAACTAATTAGGAACTTTGTAGTATGCCTGTGTGGGGGCTTTTGCATATGACACAAATGTTTCTGATAATTTTCATTTCATTTCCGAATTGAAGTGATGGGTAAAATATAATACTACGTTCACTTATAAATGAAACCTTTCATTTGTGAAATCATTGTCAAACATCTAGAGATAAATAAAATAACCCATATCAAACATAGTCTTATAAAATTAGTTGGCAACGCTTTATTATTTAACAAATATTTGTGTACTTTTAAGAATTTCTGTTATTTTTGTTATTGTGATAATAGAGTTTGTTGGTGAATAGTCACCCTAAGGCTAATGTTTATTTATATGTGTTTATATATTTTATTTGAGTAGACATCTGACATTAGATTTATGCCAAAATAACACATAATTATGAGTTTGATATCATAGAATTTTTCTTTGCTGTGCTACACTACAAACAGAAGGACAGCTGAAAATAACACAGTGAAGGAAACATTTTACCATCAAATCCAAGCCAAGGAATGCTCTCCATAAATGGAAGACAAAAAATCTAAATCTCTGTCTACCCTGAGACTGTTATGACAAATGATGTCTACTGTCATCTTTTAAAGGGATGTGAATTATACTACAGGCTTTCCAGTCAAAAGTAAAGGTTGGAAGCAGATGTTCCAGCAGCAGCATCAGGTACAACAGGTCCTGTTTCTGGGCCTGTGTTCCAGTGCCTGGGGATCGCCTGGGAACTGCACAGAGCTTCCAATTCCGGCGGGAGCCAAACACCCCAGAATCCAGATCTTCTCTCCCACCAACGAGACCAGGAAAATAGAGGAGCCAGGGAGACCAGGGGAGCAGCTCTTCCAGTGAGATCAGGTACAACAGGATCCAACAAAGGACCCAGGGGAATAGGTTGGAGGCTAAGCGTCCCAGATTCCTGTTTTTCTTCTCCACCCACGGGACCAGAACGAGGACAAGGAAAAGAAGAACCACCAGATTATTGGACTTGCTAGCACTCACCAAAAAGGGAACTCTGGTCCGCTAATGACCAGACCAGTAAGGGGCTCTTTCTGCACCCACTAGAAGAAGAGATGGGAAAGAGAAAATACAAAAACACACTCAGCAACAGAAAAACAAATATGAAACCACCAGATTCTAGAGACTCCACACCAGCAAGACTCCAACATTCCAATGCAAGCGAAGCAGAAGAGAATGACCATAAAACCACTTTCATGAAAATGATAGAGGCCCTAAAAGAGGATATAGGAAAATCCCTCAAAGAAATGGAAGAAAAAACAAACCAAAAAATGCAAGAAATGGAAGAAAAACAAACCAAAAAAGGCAGGAAATGGAAGAAGAAACGAAGCAAAAAATGCAAGAAATGGAAGAAAAAACAAAGCAAAAAATGAAAGAAATGGAAGAAGAAACATACCAAAAAAATCATAAAAGGCAACAAGTGGACAAAAAGATAAACCGAAAATTGCAAGAAGCAATGTAAACACTGCCAGGGTTGAAATCTGAAATAGAGACAACAAAAAAAAAACACAATCTGAAGAAATGCAGCAAATATAAAAGCTGGGCAAATAGTCAGGTACTACCAATGCAAGCATTACCAACAGAATAGAAGAGATGGAAGAGAGAATCTCATGTGTTGAAGATACACTAGGAGAAATGGATTCATCAAACAAAGAAAATCTTATGTCCAACAAATCCTTAACACAAAACATCCAGGAAATACGGGACACCATGAATACACCAAACCTAAGAATAATAGGTAGAGAAGAAGGAGAAGAAAACCACCTCAAAGGGGCAGAAAACATATTCAACAAAATCATAGAAGAAAACTTTTCCATCCTTAAGAAAGACATGCCAATGAAGGTACAAGAAGCTTACAGAACACCAAATAGAGTGGACCACAAAAAAGTCCCCTTGCCACATAATAATCAAGATCCCAAATTTACAGAATAAAGAAAGAATATTAAGAGCAGCTAAGGAAAATGCCAGGTAACATATAAAGGCAGACCTATCAGAATTACACCTGACTTCTCCATGGAAACTCTGAAAGCCAGAAGGTCCTGGATAGATATTCTACCAACACTATGACACCATGGATGCCAGCCCAGACTACTATACCCAGCAAAGCTCTCAATCATTATAGATGGAGAAAACAAGATATTCCATGACAAAACTAGACTCAAGCTATACGTATCCACTAACCCAGCTCTACAGAAAGTTTTGGAAGGAAAACTCCAACCCAAGGAAGCTAACTACAACCAGAAAAGCATAGGCATTAGAGAATTCCTCTCTACCAACAGCCAAAAGAAGAAATGGGCAGCCAGGCGGTGGTGGCTCACATCTTTAATTCCAGCACTCAGGAGGCAGAGGCAGGCGGATCTGGGTGAGTTCGAGGCGGGGCTGGACCGACAGCCTTGAAAACTATACAGAGAAACACTGTCTCGTTAAAACCAAAAAAAAGGGGGGGGGATGAAATTCCACAAACAACAACCACTGAAAATCGAAGAAGGATGAACAATCAATGGTGATTAATATCCCTCAATATTAATGGCCTTAACTCACCCATAAAAAGACACAGGCTAGCAGAATGGATTCGAAGACAGAACCCTTCCTTCTGCTGCATACAGGAAACATGCCTCACCCTCAAAGACAGATATTACCTGAGAGTTAAAAGTTGGGAAAAAATTTTTCAATCAAATGGACCCAAGAAACAAGCAGGGGTAGCAATCCTAAAATCTAACAAACTAGACTTTAAAATAAAATCAATCAAAAGAGATGAAGGAGGTCATTACATACTCATCACAGGCGAAATCCACCAAGATGAAGTGCCTATCCTGAACATCTATGACCCAAGTACAAAGGCATCCACATTCGTAAAAAAAATTACTAAAATGTAAATCACATATAAAGCCCCACACAGTTATAGTGGGAGATTTCAACACAACACTCTCACCCCTAGACAAGAACACCAGACAGAAACTCAACAAAGAAACAAAGGGTCTAATAGAAGTAATGACCCAACTGGGATTAACATATATCTATAGAACATTTCATCCACATAAAAAAGAATATACCTTCTTCTCACCAGGACATGGAACCTTCTCAAAAATCGACCCCATACTTGGCAACATAACAAACCTCAGCAGCTACAAAAAAATTGGAATAACTCCATGCATCTTATCAGATCACCATGCTTTAAAATTAGAATTCAACAACAACACAAATAGGAGAAAACCTACAAACTCATGGAAATTGAATAATGTACAACAGCACCATTCCTGGGTCAAAGAAGAAATAAAAAATATTGAAGACTTCCTCGAATTCAATGAGAATGAAGACACAACATAACCAAACCTATGGGACACTTTGAAAGCAGTGCTAGGGGGAAATTCATAGCACTAAGTGCCCACATGAAAAAACTGGAGAATAGTTATACTAGAGAATTAACAGCACATCTGAAAGCTCTAGAACACAAAGAAGAAAACTCCCCCAGGAGGAGTAGACACCAGGAAATAATAAAACTGAGGCATGAAATCAATGAAGTAGAAACTAGGAAAACAATACAAAGAATCAATGCAATGAAGAGTTGATTCTTTGAGAAAATCAACAAGATAGACAAACCTTTGTCCTAACTTACCAAACAGCAGAGAGTGAACATGCAAATTAACAAAATCAGAAATGAAAAAGGGGACATAACAACAGACTCTGAGGAAATCCAGAGAATCATCAGGTCATACTTTGAAAACCTGTACTCCACAAAAATCGAAAATTTAAAGGAAATGGATGACTTCCTTGATAACTATCACTTGCCAAAACTAAATCAAGAACAGATAAGCAATTTAAAGAGACCTACATCCTCTATGGAAATAGAAGCAGTCATCAAAAGTCTTCCAACGAAAAAAATCCAGGTCCAGATGGACTCAGTGCAGAATTCTACCAGAAATTCAAAGAATAGCTTATACCTATTCTTCTCAAAGTATTCCACACAATAGAAGTAGAAGGGTCTTTGCCAAACTCTTTCTAGGTGGCTTCAATAACCTTGAATGCCAAGCCACACAAAGACAAAACTAAGAAAGAGAATATCAGACCAATATCCCTCATGAACATTGATGCAAAAATACTCAATAGAATACTGGCAAATCAGATCCAAGAACACATCAAAACAATCATTCACCACGATCAAGTAGGTTTCATCCCAGGGGTGCAGGGATGGTTCAACATATGAAAATCCATCAACATAATCCATCATATAAACAAGCTGAAAAACAAAAATCACATGATCATCTCCCTAGATGCTGAAAAAGCCTTTGACAAATCCAACACCCCTTCATTATAAAGGTATTGAAGAGATCTGGGATAACAGGGACATACATAAACATAATAAAAGCTATATATATAAACCAACAGCCAATATCAAACTACATGGACAGAAACTCAACTCACTTCCTCTAAAATCAGGAACAAAACAAGGCTGTCCACTCTCTCCATATCTTTTCAACATGGTACTTGAAGTTCTAGCCATTGCCATACGACAACAAAGGGGGATCAAGGGGATACAAATTGGGAAGGAAGAGGTTGAACTTTCACTGTTTGCAGATGATGTGTTAGTTTACATCAATGATCCAAATAACTCTACTAGGGAACTCTTACAGCCGATTAACACCTTCAGCAAAGTGGCAGGCTACAAGATCAACTCAAGAAAATCAGTAGCCCTACTATATACAGATGATAAAAGGGCTGAAAGAGAAATCAGAGAAACATCACCCTTTGCAATTGCCGCAAACAACATACAATACCTTGGGGTAACTGTAACCAAACAAGTGAAAGACCTGTATCGCAAGAACTTTGAGTCTTTAAAGAAAGAAATTAAAGAAGCCCTCAGAAAATGGGAATATCTCCCACGCACTTGGATAGGTAGGATCAATGTAGTAAAAATGGCAATCCTGCCAAAAATAATCTACAGATTCAATGCAATCCCCATTAAAATCCCAGCACAATTCTTCACAGACCTTGAAAGAACAATAATCAATTTTGTATGGAAAAACAAAAGACCCAGGATAGCCAAAACAACCCTCTTCAACAAGGCAATGACCAGAGGCATCACCACCCCTGACCCCAAGCTCTATTATAGAGCTACAGTCCTGAACACAGCTTGGTATTGGCACAAAAATAGACAGGTAGACAAATGGAATCGAATTGAAAACCCAGATATTAACCCACACACGTATGAACATCTGATCTTTGACAAAGTAGCTAAAAATATACAATGGAATAAAGAAAGCATCTTCTACAAACGGTGCTGGCATAACTGGGGGCTGGTATGTAGAAGAATGCGGATTGATTCATGTTTATCGCCATGCACAAATCTTAAGTCCAAACGGATCAAAGACCTCAACATAAATCCAGCCACACTGAACCTCTTAGAAGAGAAAGTGGGTGGTACCCTTGAACGAATTGGTACAGGAGACAGCTTCCTGAACATGACACCCCTAGCACAGACAGTGAGATCAACAATTAATAAATGGGACCTCCTGAAACTGAGAAGCTTCTGTAAGGCAAAGGACACATTCAGCAAGACAAAAAGGCAGTATACAGAATGGTAAAAAATATTCACTAATCCTACATCTGACAGAGGGTTGATCTCCAAAATTTACAAAGAACTCAAGAAGCAAGTCTCCAAAACACCAAAGGATCCAATTAAAAAGTGGGCTACAGAACTAAACAGAGAATTTTCAAAAGAGGTGTCTAAAATGGCTGAGAGGCACTTGAGAAAGTGCTCAACATCCTTAGCCATCCGGAAAATGCAAATCAAAACAACTTTGAGATACCATCTCACTCCTGTCAGAATGGCTAAAATCAAAAACACCAATGACAATTTATGCTGGAAAGGATGTGATGAAAGGGGAACACTCCTCCACTGCTGGTGGGAGTGCCAACTGGTTCAGCCACTTTGGAAATCAGTATGGAGATTCCTCAGAAAAATGGGAATAAACCTACCACAAGACCCAGCAACTCCACTCTTAGGCATATTTCCAAATGATGCCCATTCATACAAGGATGTCTGTTCCACTATGTTCATAGCCACATTATTTGTAATAGCCAGAACTTGGAAGCAAGCTAGATGCCCCTCATCCGAAGAGTGGATAGAGAAAATGTGGTACATTTACACAATGGAGTACTATTCTGCAGAAAAAACAATGGAATCCTGAAATGTGCAGGCAAATGGATGACACTAGAAGAAACCATCCTGAGTGAGGTAACCCAGTCACAAAAAGAGAAACATGGCATGTTTACTCTCTCATATATGGATTTTAGACATAGAACTGGGGAGTGCCAGCCTACAATCCCATGGCCAGATAGTCTGGGAAACAGAAACTTCATTCAGTGGCTGATGGAAGAAGAGGCAGACTCCCAAGGCTAAGTACTGAGCTGAACTCAAGAAAGCCAGTAACAGAGAGGGAGGACTGATGACCAAAGGGATTAAGACTGAGCTGGTTTAACCCCCAGAATCAGCTGACCTGACAAAGGTTAACTCTTGAATCCCAGGCATCAGCCTGGGAATCCAGCATGGGACAGATCAAGACCCCCTGATTGTGGGTGTCAGTGAGGAGGCCTAGGTAATCTATTGAGCCTTAGGCAGTAGATCAGTATTCATCCCGAGTATACACACAGACTTTGGACTCCCATCCAACAATGTGAGATGCACTCTCACCCTGAACTCTTGGGGGAGGGTCTAAGCCCTGCCTTTATGAAATGACAGACTATGGACACCCCAATGGAGGGCCTCACCCTCCCTGAGGAAATGAGGGGATAATGGGGAGGTTGTGGGGAGGGCACGGGAGGAGGGAAGGGAAAGGGAAAGGGACCTGGAACTGACTTGTGAAGCAACCTTGTTTCTCATCTAAATTTAAACAGAAAAATAAGTAAATTTAAAAAAATACATAAAAACCGGGCGGTGGTGGTACACGCCTTTAATCCCAGCACTCGGGAGGCAGAGGCAGGTGGATCTCTGTGAGTTTGAGGCTGGGCTGGACCGATAGCCTCCAAAACAATACAGAGAAACCCTGTCTCGAAAAACCAAAAAAAAAAATACATAAAAAGTAAAGGTTGGGTAGCACATGTGGCTATATATTAACATTTTTTTTTGTTTTCAGGAATACAGTAGCAAATACAATAATTAAATTTTTCTTTACAGCTGAGTGGTATTCCATAATGTATATGTACCACATTGTCATTATCTCTTGAAGGACATTTAGGTTCTTTCCAGTTTTTTCTTATTGTGAGTAGAACAGCAATGGACACATGGCTGAGCAAGTGTTAAGAATAGGACAGCAAGTGCTTTGGGCACATAACAAGGAATACATAGCCACAACATATGTTAGCTCTTCTGTTAGCCTTTTGATGATTCTCCACACTGTACTCAATAGTAACTGTACCAGCTTCAATACTACTTAAAATGAATGAGGGGGCCTTTAACCACAGTATTACCAGGATATTTCATAAGGTTTCTAGTTTCTTTCAACATGACTAAATAGTTATGTAGTATTATACTTTTTATTGACTTTAACATTTATATTTGTGATCTTTTGAAAAATTATTTTTACTTCATACACATCAGAAACTCAGTTATAATTACCTTTCAGTTTACTACATTGTTGAAGGCCTTATGTATTATTACATTATATTTGCCCATATTAAGGATCAAACCAATGATCAACACTTTTTCTAAGATGAAGGAATCTGATGTAATTGCACTTAGACAGAAATGTGATTCAGGCTGATGATATCTGGGGCCATGCAGAATATTACATGTAACCTGTAATCTCTTTGCTCAGATTAGAAATCCCTAGAAGATAACCTGTGACAGACAGAAAGAGCAATTCCATTCTTAATAGCAATAAATCAATAGCTCTTGTGAAAATAGGCCAAAACTATGGAATGATTTTGAAAAAAAGTATGTTTTGCTGTGGAAATCTGCCTTTGTGGATTTTTACTGTGCTTTTTAAAATATTTTTTATTTTAGAAGCATTCTTATATGCACATCAATGCCCCTATTCCCTCCACCTCCCATCCTGCTATGCCCTCCACCAGCCCTCACCCCACCTTCCACCCACTCCCCAGGGATAGTGATACCTTCCACTGCGCATAATCAAAGTCTCCCACATCATTTGGGGGAGGGCCCAGACCCTCCTTCCAATATCTTGGCTGCAATAGTATTCCTCAAAAGGGAATGAGCTCCCAAAGTCCATTTATGCACTAGGGATAAACACTGGCTCCACTGTTAGAGGTCCTGTAGACTACCCAGGCCTCCTAGCTGGCACCCACATTCAGAGGGCTTGGTTGTATCCAATGCTCTCCCTAGGTCAGGGCAACTGTTTCTGAGGGTTTCTCCAGCACCATCTTGTCTCCTTTGCTCATCCCTTCTCCCTCTCTGCAACTGGTTTCCAGTAGTATGGGTCAGTGTTTAGCTGTGGGTGCCTACCTCTGCTTTGATCAGCTATTGAATGAAGACTCTAGGAATGGCAACCAAGGTAGTCATCAATCTCATTATAGAGGAATGGAATCAAAGGCAGCCTCTCCACCACTGCTTAGATTCTTAGTTGGAGTCATTCCTGTGGATCCCCTAACATTTCCCCTCTGTAAAACCTCTCTCTAAACCTGTACTCACTCCTTCTATCCTATCTTGCTCTCCTCTATTCCACCCCTGCCTCAGCCCTCCTGTTCTCCTCCCCCCTCTACTTCCCCCCTCTCCTCTTTCCACCTCCCTCTCTCTCCCTCTGTGCTCCCAATTTCCTCAGGGGTTCTTGTGCCCCTCCCCTTCTTTGGGGATCATGCATTTTACTCTGACAGATGGATGATTTCTGAATACACAATGAACTCAAGAAGCTAGCCACCAAAACACACAAAAAAATCCATTAAAAAGTGGGGTGCAGAACTAAATAGCAAATTCTCAATACAGAAATCTCAAATGGCTGAGAGAAAAGAAAGTGCTCAATATCCTTAGTTATCAGGAAAATGCATCTCAAAACAACTCTAAGATATCATCTTGCACTGGACAAAAAGGCTAAAATCAAAAACACAAATGACAGTCTATGCTGGAGAGGATGTGGAGAAAGGTGAATATTCTTCCATTTCTGGTGGGAGTACAAACTTGTATGACCATTTGGAAATCAGTATGCTGGCTTCTCAGGAAAATGGTAATCAGTCTACATCAAGGTCCATCAATTTGTCTCTTGGGCATATACCCACAGAATGCACATTCATACATGGACATATGTTCAACTATATTCATAGCAGCATTGTTTGTAATAGCCAGAAACTATAGACAACCTAGATGCCCCTCAACTTAAGAATGGATAGAAAAAATGTGGTACATTTACACAATAGACTATTACTCAGCGGAAAAAAAAAACACATTAAAATCTTGAAATTCACAGGCAAATGGATGGAACTGGAAGAAAACAACTGAGTAAGGTAACCCAATCATAGAAAGAGAAGCAGCGTATGTACTCACTCATATATGGATATTAGACATTGAGCAAAGGACTACTAGCCTACAATCCACACCACCAGAGAAACTAGGAAACAAGGAGGACCCCAACAGTAGAATGAAGATTAGATCTGGCACTAGTGAGATGACCAGAGATCTGCAAGGATGATAGCAACTGACAAACTAAGCAATAGTGGAAGGGCTACCTTAAATGCCCTTCCCTGATAGTGAGTGTGACGACAACCTTATATGCCATCCTAGAGTCTTCATGCAGTGACTGATGGAAGCAGAGGCAGAAACTCACAGCTAAACACTGAGCTGAACTCCTGGTATCCATTTGCAATGAGGCAGGATTGATGAGCAAAGGGGTCAAGACTGGACTGGTAAAACCCAGAGACCTCTGACCTGAACAAGGGGGATTTCTTGAACTCCATACAGATGGCTGAGAGGTCAGCATGGGACTGATCCAGACCTCCTGAATGTGGGTGTCCGTGAAGTGGCCTAGGCAATCTATGGGGCATTGGGTAGTAGATCAGCATTTATCCCTGGTGTACTTTGCGATGCATTCCACAATGAGGGATGCTCTTTTTTCCTGGACACAAGGGGGACAGCCTGGGCCCTGGCCTGGATGAAATGACAGACTCTAGAGATCCACCACAGAGGGCCTCATCCTCCCTGGTGAGCAGAGGGAGAATTGTGGGGGAGGTGATTGGGGAGTTTGATAGAAGGCAGGAGATGAGGGGAGGGAGAGGGAGTTGAGATTGGCATGTGAAGCAAGCTTGTTTGTAATTTAAATAAAGATAAAATATTTTCTTTGACTCCTTTCTTCCCTACAGTTGCCTTTTCTGTGCTGATGTCTTTTTGTTTTGTTTTGTGACGAACTAAGTTTAAACTGGACTTTCCATAGGTACAGCTATAGCATTATACCATGAAAGTCAAAATGAGTGTGAGGCCTCTTTGTAACCTACAATACAATACCATTTTTTGAATATTACCTTGGTAAGAAGCTAGGTGATCTTCATTGCAAGGACATTTTGTTATACTTCCAAAGAAGTGTCCAATGTAAAAAAAAATCACTTCTATGAGTTGCTTTGAAATTTATAACATCTGCACTGCAAAATGAAATGCTAAAAGACTGAAAAAGAAAAGAAATAAACAGAACCTTAAATATCAGCAAAAACAAGAAATGAATATGGAGAACATATTTGAACAAACATAGTATTATTCCAAATACATGAGGAAATTGCAAATTTAGCAACCTTAAATGAGAAATTAAGTTGAAACATGGATAATGCCAACCATGTAATAATGTAATGACATGTTCAACATGCATAGTTCAGATACTGTAATACAATGGCAATGATACCCTCCTCCAGTCCTATTAGAATGACCAACACAGAACACTAACACAAAAGTGTGGGCAAGGAGGTGAGGACAGAAGAACACTTACTGTGGGGAGGCAAATTAGCAGGGTCACCTTGAAGAAATTTGCCTTGAGGAGATAAACACTCGCCTGCCTTCTGATAAAGCAATCACCTCACTTGGTGTGTACATTTTTATTGTTCTTCTAGATACTATGAGCTGATTATATGCCAGAATGTGTTCATCTGTCCATAGAATATAAAAGGAATGACTCTCGGCGTAATCTGTGGTTTTCACAATGAAGATACATGAGTGTAGACTCCTGAGATGGAGCAGGTGTACTTCCTTGACTAAGGATCGGACACTGAATGCACATTTGTGAGAACGGTGGGATGAGAAGCAGGTCTGTACATCCCACCTAACTTCACTATGACTCCAAAATGATGCTTGAACCCTTCAAGAAACTAGATAGTTTGGCAAATTATCATCTTTTAGAAATGTCAGGTAACCACAAATATTTATGAAGAATCTGTGCAAAGATGTCCAATGATATAAATAGTATATTTACTAAACACAAAGTATATACAAATCCTTGGATTTTAAAAAAAACTTCAACAATGGTTTAAGTGTATACATATGTTTCTCTATGTGCATGTGAGTATCTGTAGGTATGAGTGTCCGTGTGTGTCACTTGTGCATACATATATATGTGTGTGTGTGTGTGTATTTAGGTCTTTGTATGTATATGTTTCTGTGTGTATAAGTATGTATGTGCATATGTATATATTTGTGTATAGATATGTGTGTATTTCTTTGTGTGTGTGTCTTTGTGTACATGTGTTTCTGAGTTTGTGTGCATGTGAATGTATGCAGATGTGAGAGTGTGTGTATGTGTGTGTGTGTTTGTGTGTGTATACATAAGTAAGGGTGTGTGTTTCAGTGTGTATATGTTTTCTGTGTGCTTTTATTATCATAGCTATAAATTATCACCATGAAGAGAGTATGCTTTTATATTTTTCATTTGAACAACAGCAAAAAGTCACAAAGAAATGGCTGACTTGCTCTTTTTCATCCCAAAAGCTGACTAAAATGTCTACTCCAATAATTTTAATATCATCTTGACTATTTATCTTATCTTCCTAATCTCAATTAAAATTGCATAACTTGCCAAAATTATTTTTCCTCACATGTTCATAAATGTGAGCATTTTGGTTTAAGACTGGGATTTTGTGGTTATATATTTGACTATGAAGGCAAACTCCTTGGGAGAGCACAGTTTGTGTGTTGGATGAATGCTTACATTCTGGTCCTTTGTTGGATGACTACCAACCTGAAGTCTGTGAATGTACCTGGCAGCTTGCCAATTCTAAAGGTTTCTATAAAGAATGGGGTGTATTCTGCACTCCTTTCTTTTAAATTACAGCAAATGTATGGGTTGAGAAGCCAGTCACAAAGCAAACATTAACAACATAAAAGATCCTTTGCTGACCACTCACATGAATTTAGGTTTTTTTGCTTCAATACCTACAGAGCATATTCTTTAAAACTTTGCCTTCTCTGTAGGCATCATTTTATTTTTATGAAGGGAAGGAAAACCGCTGTCATTTGGAGACGGTCAGTTGCTATGATTTCAGGAGAAAGCAGCTTCACCAGCCGACTGCTTTCATGAAGTGGCTCCAAGAAGAGTTATGGAGAGTTATGGCCATAGAAAAATTTAGAAGTAAAAGCAAAAGTAAAACAACAACAACACAGATTTATCTTCTGATAAAAATAGAAAACAAATAAGCAAAAGCGGAGCTTTTAGAGGCATACACTTTATTGTGAAATGAATTGAACAATGACTGCAACTGTTAAAGAACAGTCACCACTCTAACCTTAGGAAATTCTAAGATACATATAAAATCTGCAGTGCTGATATCACATTTTAGCATCAAGTATTATATTTGTTTCATTATTCTTCAAACTTTTTGAGAACTGTCTCATTAAAAATCAGAGTTAAGTGGCAGGTCCCTGTCTGATTATTATGGCAGATATTGTGGTAACAAAGTGATATCAGTGTAAGCTTTCTAATTTAATGCTACTTAAGAGTTTATTTTTATGTCATATCTAGAATGGTATCCTCAGGACAAATGATAAATGCTTGTTTTTTTTTGCACAGCTTCATCATAATTTTTTTAAAAAATATGCCTGTACTGCAAAGGTATATATACCCGGTGTTTGCAAGTTAGAAATCCTGATGGGAAATTCAAAGCTTGATGAGTAGACAAAAATTAAGTATAGAAGAAGGTTCCTCTTCTGCTTGGGTCCCATAGTCATGTGGATGCAAATAAACACACAGAGACTTTTGTTAATTATAAACTGTTTGGCCAATGGCTGAGGCTTCTTTTTGGCTAGCTCTCTCTTAACTATTTACCCATTTATATTAATCTCAGTATTTCCACATGGTATTGGCTGACAAGAGAATGTCCAGCATCCTATCTGTCTTTCTATGCCCTTTCCCCAGAATTTTCCAATTTTTTTTAAATGACAGCTTGCTGGCTGTTATGTTCATGTCCCTAACAAGGTTCAGAAGCAGATTTTGTCATTGCATCTCATGAGCTTGAACTCATCAAGAGGAAACCATCACCGTTTCAATCATCATCATACCTTAACATGAAAAAGCAAATGTGAAGAAACAAATTAAAAGACCCCACTGACGGCTGGGCGGTGGTGGCGCACGCCTTTAATCCCAGCACTCGGGAGGCAGAGGCAGGCGGATCTCTGTGAGTTCGAGGCCGGGCTGGACCGATAGCCTCCAAAACAATACAGAGAAACCCTGTCTCGTAAAAACCAAAAAAAAAAAAAAAAAAAAGACCCCACTGACTTAGTAGTATCCATCCTGTTATTTTGTAAGGTTTTTATTTCATATGGGAATGTCTCATCTCAAACGCATAAACCAAAAATTCTGATGTTACGAAAGAGAAAAGAGAGGTATGTACCTACCATGATATTTATTACTGTGTTCTGTGACAGAAGTGTAGGGAGGATACTCTGATCATAAGTGGGAATATAAAATGAAATTGGCAAATGCTCCTGTATAGACTTTGTTATTACAACATTTAATAAATCAACATGGAGCTACTGTGGTGGTAAGGGCTCAATTGCAGGTGTTTTGGGTCCTCTTGCTTTTGTTTTGACTTGCTGTTTAAATACACACAATGCAGTTGTTTAAAATTTGAAAAAAATGTTAGTTATGTTACTTCAATTATTTGATTTATATCTTAATAAAAGTTAAGCGACAGCTATGATGTAATTTGACTTACTCTATGCTGTTTTTCCACCTGCATTGTGCATGAGATTAGGTAACACTACACAAAGAGTTTTGGGTATGTAGGCAACTGTCTTACCTGTTAGGAAAGCAGGAGTAGTAAGCAAGTCTGAATGCCAAAACCTTCTCCAAAGCCTTCTTAACCTGAATCCTCACAACTATAAGCAGTAAGATGCTTAACATAAGAAAATAAGGACATGCTTTCTTACTAATTCGCAGACTTTGTGCTCATTGATTTTAGGAAGTACAATACAAATAGAGCTTTAAAGATCACCCATAAAATTCAGTGGTACTTTTATGTCAGGCACAAGCCACAAGCCTTGAAGATACCCCTTTTCTAACAAGTCTCTCTTCTGAAAACATTTCTTACTCCAAAATACAGCTTGGATCTTTCTCCTGATCTGCTGGCACCACACTGACCCCAAACAGCAACATCATCTATTCCTGCAGTTACTAATGATTCTTCTCAATTCCCTCCACTTGTGTTCTTGTACCTGCCTCTGCTGTTGGTGTCCAGCGTCCAGCCTGATTAATCTCTGAGATGGGGGTCACACACAGCAGCCATTTCTTCAGAAGCTCCTCGTGCTTGCTCTTTGTAGTAGCTCAGCTCTGGCTGCTTAAAAATAAAGCCAAGAAATAAACAACTCCTGTCTCATTAGAGTACCCCCGAGTGTCTCGTAACAACCAGCAGCTTCTATCCTCCATCTACATTACAGTGAAGTGATATTCTCCATAAACTATGTCACAACATCATCATTTTATACAATAGACGCATATTACATATTCTATGAGAGTTACTATGAAAAGCATTTTGAGAAATATTGCATATCAGAATGACTATGGTCATTAATACTGTATAGAAACTTGAATGTCAAGTAAGCAAGAAGCTGCATATGTTAATCAGTTTTGTTTAATCAAACAACAACATATACAATATTTAAAAATAGTGTGTGTGTGTGTGTGTGTGTGCTCACTTTTATGCACCAGTCTATATTTGAGGCCATGGATTTGCCACTACATACATGTGGAGATAAGAAGAAAGCCTTAGGTGTTGGTCTTTGTCTGTCACTTAAGGCAGTGCCTCACTTGTTTGCCACTGAGCTGCACACTGAAGGGTAGCTAGGCCTGTAAAATTCAAACATTCTTTTTCCCTACATTCCATTTCATGCTAAGAGTATTCATATTACAGATACTCCACTGAGCTCAGCTTTTATAGGAGTTCCTGGGAACAGAACTTAGGACTTTTGATGCAAACATTTTTCTGGAATGAGCCATCTGTGCAGAACAACAACTTTATAAATTTACAAAAACATCACATTGTACTCCACAAGCATAATACAATTAGCATTTGTATGCTGAGATATAAAACCAGAATCTTAACTTTTAAAGACTATCACTTACAGTTTGTTTGCTTCATTTTAATAAAAATATAGTTCTTGATGAGACATGATCACAGAAAAATATTCAAGTACAAATTATATCTAAACAAAAGTACGCTTGGGATTCCAAAGGGAATCTTATACCAATGAGACCAACTGAAGTCATTGTGAGCCTTAGAATTAGGAAGAGTTCATGCAGGAAGAACTGGGAGCAAGGCTGACAGGGTGAGGATGACCATAGTAAAGTACAATGTTACCCATATATATATATGGGTATATATATTCTGAAGAAACTGAAGATTGAGATACAAATTGAAATATTCCATGTAAAAGATATAATATCAGAAAAGAGATATTGCCGGGCGGTGGTGGCACCCGCCTTTAATCCCAGCACTTGGGAGGCAGAGGCAGGCGGATTTCTGTGAGTTTGAGGCTGGGCTGGACGACAGCCTCCAAAACAATACAGAGAAACCCTGTCTCGTAAAACCAAAAAAAAAAAGAGAGATTATTATTGTGAATTTGATGTCTTTATACATTATTTTCCAGCTTATTTGTCTTGTGCTGAAAGAAGGTAGGAGCTAGATGTTTCTTAAGATATTTAAAATAGGGAGGCAAACAATTAACACAAAAATAATTACATCTCAGTCTTCTGATACAGAGTGACTCCATATAATCATAAGACCTCCTGAGTTCTGTTTATCTCAAGGTGATAGGGGATGTTCTTACGTGTATATGTTTCTCTTATTGGTTGATGAATAAAACACTGTTTAGCTAGAGAAGCAGGAAGATAGGAAGGTATAGGGGATGAGGGGAATTCTGGTAAAGGCAGGTGGAAAAGCACTGGAAGGAGATGCCATGGAGGGACTGGGAAGACAGACCATGCCTGGCATTCTCTGGTAAGGAAAAAAAACATGTTGAAATACTTAGACTAGTAGAAATGGGATAATAATAAAGACGGAGCTAGCCAATAAGAATCCCTAGTCACCGGCCAATAGTTTTATAGTTAATATAGCGCCCATGTGCTTATTTGGGCCTGAAGGGTCAGTGGGGCCTAGTGGGACAAAAAATCAACTTGAAAATGACTGGTAGAAAGTCTCATAGGAAATCATAGACCCATTCTTTGCAGAAAGAATATTGCCGCAAATATATATATGTATGTATGTATGTATGTATGTATGTATGTATGTATATAGTATTTTGTCCTTGGGGATAAAGCAACACTTGTGAAGTACTGAAAAGGGATATTAAAATGCTTCAAGATGTGGCCTACTTAGTGTAGGATTGAGGCCTCCTGAGTTATCTCATGTCCATGGCACATGCACAGTGGTGTTGGTTGTCATTAAACAGCTTGTGTTTGAACTCATGCTGGTAAGATCTTACATGTGTAGTTCTGACATTACTAGGAGACACAATCAACAACCAACTTCCTGCTGCTCTGGATCTTACAAACTTTCCTTACCCTTTTCCCAATGTTCCCTGAGCCTTGTGTGAGAGTCTTTTCTCTTGGGACTGAGCTCTGAGGCTCACATTTGTTGTGGTTTTCTGTAATGGCCTCTTTGTATTTCAAGGTGAAATTTCCTTAAAGAGAAGCGAGAACTACACTTATCCACATGGAGAAACACATGAATTGTTTATCTTAAAGTGTCAACTCTGCAAAGAAATACTTATAGAGAATATTATACTGACAAAGCAGGATCTATATGATAAAAATTGAAGAAAAAAGTGGCTATGAAATTGACAGGAAGTAAGAAGAATATGGGAAGGTTTGGAGGGAAAGAGGAAAAAGGTGTCATTATGTCATAGTCTCAAAAACAGGAAAATTATTTTCAAATTCCCCAAACAGATATTTGGTTCCAAGTATCCAATCTTTTTATGAACATTCCTTCAACAATCCTGTACAGTTAATATATTAGACAAGGGAAAACAAAAAACAAAAGAGTGGTTACTTCAAAACCCAGAAAGTATGAGTCCAATGTTAACTCCCCCCCAGCCGCAGAACAGCTAATTAGCTATTTAACTGTATAGAAGTTTTGAGAGATGTATAGATTTTGGGTCATGTTCATTTTCGTATGTGATGTCTTCAATTTGCAAGTTCTGTATGTGAAATTTTTAATACAGAATCATTTTAAATATTAAAAAAATATGACTCACAATAAGTTGTAAAATCATTTCATGTGTTTGATTTGCACCTGTAATATTAAATGTAAAAAAGCATATATTTGGGAATACTTTGAATATTAAATATTTTTATTTCATAATACAAAATGATGTAAATCAGCTGTCATTATTACCATAATAATAATTGCTTTTAAAAATCTACTTAATTATTTGCAATAGCCAGAACCTGGAAGCAATCTACATGGCTCTCAAGGGACGAGTAGATTGAGAAAATATGGTGCATTTATAAAATGGAATACTACTTGGAGGGACATAAATGGAATCTTGATATTTGCATGGAAATGGATGGCACTAGAAGAAACCATCCTGAGTGAGTTAATCCAGTCACAAAAAGACAAACATGGTATGTACTCACTCATATGTGGATTTTAGACTTGGATCAGGGGAATGTTAGCCTGCAATCCTACTGCCAGAGAGTCTGGGAAACAGAGAGGACCTTAAGAGAGATAGGCATTGTACCCCAGAGAAGAGTAACGGGATAGGATCTCCTGAGTGGACTGGGAGCATGTGGGGAGGGGAGAGGGAGCTGGGGGAAAGTGAGGAGAAAATAAGTGGAAAGGAGGACATGAGATCAGGAAGGTTGAGTCAGGGAAAGAACAGAGGAGAGCAGGATGAGAAGCATGACACCAACTGGCAATCTAAGCAATAGTGGAGAGGCTTAAATGCCCTCTCCCGATAATGAGATTGACAATTACCTTGTATGCCATCCTAGAGCTTCCATCCAGTGACTGATGGAAGCAGAGGCATACACCCACAGCTAAACACTAAACTGACCTCCTGTAAACCAGTTGCAGAGAGCGAGCAGTTATGCGCAGATGGGTCAGGACTAGGCAGGTGAAACCCACAGAAACAGCTGATCTGACCAGGGGGGGAGCTCATGAATCCCAGACTGATGACTGAGACGCCAGCATTGGACTGATCCAGACCCTCTTAATGTGGGTGTCAGTATTGATGCCCTGGCAATCTTTGGGGCTCGGGTACAAGATCAGTATTTATCCCTGGCATCAGATTAGACTTTGGGATCCATTCAATATGGAGGGATGCTCTCTCAGTCGGGACACATGGGGAGGGACTAGGCCCTACCCCAGATGATATGACAGTCTTTGGAGATCCCCAAGAAGGACCTGTTCCTCCCTAGAGTGGGGATTTGGGATTGGGTGGGAGGTTGGGGGTGGGTTGGTGTGGGACAGGGGAGGAGGGGAGGGTGAGGGAGCTGTGATGGACATGTGAAGCAAGCTTGTTTCTAACTTAATTAAAAAAGAAAACTAAAACAATCTTTTATGTTTTATATGCATGTTTATACATGTATGTATATATGTATGTATGTATGTACGTATGTGTGTGTGTATATATGTATGTATATACGGAGCACTCACAAAGATATCCATCGAGGCCAAGAGGACATTGAACCCCCCGGCAGCTGGAGATGCAGGTGATTGTGTGCTGCCATGTGTGTGCTAGAAACTGATCTCTAGTCTTCTGAAAGATCATCAATTTCTCCTAATTGTAGATTCATTTCTCTAGTCCCATCAAAATAGTTTTTATCACCACATTGTCCAATTTGTTTACAGTGACAGCATATTATCTCAGAAGAAAATGTGTTTCCAAAGGTATTATAATGAGTGAAAGAAACTGAAATGTAGTTAGATATCCACCCTGGTTGGGTCATGGAGAGCAGCCTGGATGTAGACCTATGGAGCAGGAGCTTGCCGGTCATTGGTTTCTTATGTCAGCTACTTCTCTCTGAATAAGTTTAACCAATATTATCCAAGTCCCGTGTAACTTAATCTGTGCATCTACACTGAAATATCTTCAGTTTTCACTTGTCTTGTTCTGTATGTGGTCTAAGAGTATGTGTGTATGTGTGTGAGACTAGTGAAGTACTTTAATTTTCACTGCAAAATCTCTATATAAACACAGCACTATTGTAAGATATTTTGGATGAGGATTTTGATAATGAATAGGGATCAAGGAAAAACATCAGACTATTATTGCATACTAAAGCACTTCACTCTTTCATAGCATGACACTCTTCTAAAATGACCTCATTAGGAATGGTGATAGAAATACTGAAAGGAGAGTAAGTTATATTTATCTTTGGAAATTCAGAGCTCAATTGAATCTCCATTGCACATTTGTATTTCAGGAAACCTAGATAGCTATATTTGGGACAGGTTCCATATCAAAAATCAGCTTCTGGGGATAGACAGATGTCTTAGTGTACTCAATTAAAATTAAATATATATTATGAAAACTATAACTTTATGAAACTCTGAAAATAGAAAGGTGTGTGTGTTTGTTTGTTTGCCTGTATGTGGGTATGGGTGTGTGTGCTTGTGGACATTCATTTGTGAAAAAACATTACATATTTTTGTTAAACAGAGAACAAGTCAAATTTATAGGGTCTAGTTGAGTAAATGATAAATTAATTCTTAATGCACTGACCCAATACATGTTCAATTTGGACAACCAATTACAAGATTATAAAATTTTAGAGACAATCAAACACTGTTGATAGTAGACACTGGGATGAATAGCTATTTAAACGTGTTATCTTGAAAAGGAAAATCATCCAAACCCTGTCTTCAGACTCTGGAGCATCTCAGTTATATCTGTTTCTGAAACCTTACTGAGGCTTGTCAATCAACCTTCCCCTGAATATTTGTTGACACCTGAAATCCACTCATCATGCAGACATCAGCGTATTTGAGTAAGTGGTTGAAAGGTTTCTGTCTCATGAATTTCATTAATTAATTTGCCATATAATTCATTAATTATACTTTATTTTGCTTTTGTGGATACATACTAAATGATATCAAATCTTGTACCCTAAATGAGTCTTTGTGAATGGATGTGCTACCAACCATTACCGAAATCAGAAAAGGGTGCATTTTCATCACCACAGGGAAGCTTGATGCATCTTTCCTGCCGCCATTCTTTCTTTTGGCCCTCTTTGCTTTGGGGCTGAGTGCTCTCCTACAGTAGAGCCCTCTCTGTGGCTCAGGCTGATATTGGACTTTGGATAACACCATGTTCATCCTGACAATAGTTGGGGTTTCTGATCTGATTCACCACTCCAGGGTCTGTATGCAATCTTCGAATATCCTTTTTATTGCAGTTAGCAAGTGATGCTCTGGTTTGTATCAGCATAAACGATGTATGCCTATTCTGTGGGGACACCAGACCTTGAGCAGAAACCCACTTCCCCTTCGGCCTGGGAGCAGGCATCTATGTAATGTTTACTGAAAACAATTCAGTGCTTTAGGGCTCAGATAGGGCTTGCTCACTGAAATACCATGCCTTTCACACCCCCTATGGCTAGATGCCTCTTCCTGTTTCCCTGTGGTGTCTCCCCGATTCTGGGGCCGGAGATTAGACCACCAGCCAGGAGGAAAGAATGGTATGTAGATGAATGGCAGAAGTCCTTAAAAAGGGAAGCTCCTTTTTCAGAGAGAGACTTCTCCTGAGACTTCTCCTGAGAGCTCTGCTAAGCGGACTGGGGTCTCCTCCTAAGCTGACTTGGGAAGCATAAAGTTTTCTTAAAGCAACCGACCGGTCTCTGTGTCATCTATCCTGACCACCTCGCTACATTCTTGGATGCAGGCCGCACAGCAGGTGCGACACTATTCCTTACCTTTTTCTGGAGTGCTTGTGTGAGGTGTCACTGATACAGCTTTTGCCTAGTTTCTGCCACTCAACATAATGGTATCAAATAGCTACATTGCTTTTTGTGCCCCAGCATCTCATTCCATAATGCTGTTGCCTCAATAGAAGGTTTCCTTTTGGCCCTTTTGACGAATTTGGGGCTTGTTTCAAATTCTGAACTTTATGAATAAAGGTACTACATACTTTCTTATAAAACTATTTCCTGGTACTGTCATTTCTTATTTATAGAGAAAAATCATAAAATTATAACATGGAAATATGTATAGCCTTAAATCATTTGTCATCATCTTTATAATGTAATTATACTAATTCTGACTCAAATAAAAGTGCATGATGAGTTCAAGGCCAGCCTGGGCTACAGTACTGATTGTTTTCAGGCCAAATTCAGACACATGGTGAGGGTTTAAAAATACATAAATAAATTTTGTCTTCTCTACGAAGAATCAAGTACTGACTATCTGTGGTTGACATTCATTGGCTTTGCAGAACAAATAATAATGGAGAGTAAACATGAGTACTACCTAACCAAAGAGCCTTAATCTATGAAGTATCTGAAGTGTGATCCACATCTGTGTAGAAGTAGGCTACACATCTGTGTGGAAGTGTACTGCACAACCTTGTAGAAGTGTCCCGCCCATATACCTGGAAGTGTTGAGGTGTGCTGCACATCTGCATGGAAGTGGGCTGCCCGTCTACATGGAAGTGGTTGGTGTTCTGCCATCTGTGTGGAAGTGTGGACGTGTGCTGCACATCTCTGTGGGAGTGAGCTGCACATCTGTACAGCCCCTTTCCTTCATAACAGACGGAAGAGAGTTGTTTACAAATTGCAGAAAACGTCCTGAGCTAGGAATGATGTCTTTCTCAACTTGTGGCCCTTTTATTTCTAAATGGTGCATTTTTTGATGACGATTTTTTCTGTCATTTTGACAAATATTTTTAATATTTAAGTTTTGTATTTTAAATCTTATTTTAAATTTATATATTAAATAATGTTATCTGTTTTAATGAAATATATTGAAATGTTTGGATCTTTTATGTATATTGTGTGTTTTAAATTTTAAAAAATTTTTGAGGAAAATACCAAGATTCTAGGAACTTCAAATCTAAGACAAAATACAGAAAAAACTTGCCTTGTTTCTTTCCCTGCCCTCTACATGGTAAAAGCTTCTGAATACGAGGTTTTCTCTGTGGAAATGTTCCGATCCAGATGGAGCTATGTGGATGTGTGGATTCTCTGCTAGCCTGCAGAGGTTTAAAATGTTCAGCTCCCTGTGTCCTTTCAGCTGGTCAACGGGCTCCCAAGCATATGAACCGCATTTTCCACTAGGTTCACGACTCTAAGTCTAAGACAGCAAGTGTCTGTCTGGGGACTGAAGGATGTGGCATTTTTTTCTCTAACGGAGTGGATTATAATTTGCTACGTAATGATTTTCAATGTTTTGAAGAGACTAACACTGCTAGAATCACCTTCTGTCTGGGATGAAAGAGAAGGTGTTCCTCTGTACACCAGCTTTCAATGTTTATATGGTAAGAATGTATATTTGAATGTATATTTAACATTTTCAAGAGGGTCTCATGTAGGGCCAGCTCGGGGAGGTTGATAGTCCTCATATCCCAACCACCTGAGCTATAGGATTAGAGGTATCCATTTCCATGCCCAGTTTATATGATTCTGAGTATGGAACCCAAGGCCTAGTACATGATAGGCTAGCACTCTACCAACTGAGTCACAGCATTAGCCCTGTATTTGTATTAAAAAGGCAGAAATTAATAATTTAAATAAAATAATGAGGGTAGAGACTGAAACTATGTTGAAACAAATACTGTGCTATATGTAACTACTTTGAAAACTTATTGTCAATAAAGCATACATGAATATTTGTTATTGTGGGAATAAAGAACACCAGGATCGACTTGGTGTGAGTAAAAAAAAAAATAACCCAAGATGTCTTGTCAACTAACTGCCAAGTTCTTTAGGTTTTGCCAGAGTTATTCTTTAAACCCTTTATTGATTTTACTATAAATTATAGACCTTGGCAATAATTATTCTCAGAGATCAGGCTACATGGATATCCTTGAGTAGGAGTGTTTACTGAAGCATTACAAGCATATCATGTAAGGAAGATAAATCTATATTTTACATGCTTCTGACAGATCAAACTGCTGGTCCTCTCATGAAAAATCAACTCAGTCCTGGCATAATGGTCCTCTCTGTAGCCCCAAGATTTGTCTTTTAGGTGGGAGCATGAGAAGACTTGCCATGGTAAGTGCCTGGGAATGGCTTCCCTTCCTGCCCTCACACAATCATTCACTTGAGTGACAACAAGAGTGTCCATGGAAAGTGACTGACTAGTCTTCCCAGAACAGATATTTCTATCTGGCCATTCTCTTTTGTGTTCTCTTTTGAGGTGGCTATGGTGATTACTCAAAAAACCACAGTCTTATCCTCTCGAGGGACATTTGGAGAGATTTATCTAACACTACCCCATATTTTCTTGTGGCCAAATTTTCAACAATACTTTAATACAAGCTTATGCCCAGCTATAAAAATTTTATTATTGTTTTATAATCCATCTGCCTGTTTATCCATCTAAAGACATCTTACTACAAATTACATTATTCAAAGATCTATCCAGGAAGAATTTTCCTTCAATCCCGTCTTTCATGAATCTTCCAGAGTAAAGCAGGCCTTGGACTGTCAACTTCTGCTACAAATGGCCTTAAGAATATCTCAATGTTGCCATGGATATTCACTTAGAGTGAGAAGGCAGTGCGCCAATACTTGTTAACATGCCCATTTGTACTACAAGTTTATGAACCTTATTGTCACCTCAGGGTCTTGCTGTGTCTGCCCCTCTTTATTTCTTGATTATATACCTACATGCATGTCCACATTTATGGGTTGTTGGGTCAGAAACACTCAGAAGTTCAAGAACAAATTTTTGCACTTTGAATATGCACCGAGGCTCCAAAGATCCCAAGGTATAGCATACGGATATAATGGTTAGGGTTGTATTCAAAGGATTGTACAGACTCAAGCTGTTATTGATTGATAGAGCTTGCCAATGGCTCCAGGTGGCATCCGTATCTGCCGCTGACAATTTGAATGTTACTTGATCTGCTGGATCAGATGGCCCATGCAAGGGAGCAAGTCATAGCCTAGCCAAGATTTGCTTATTGGTTTATTTTAGTTGTTGATATTCCTTATACCATTAATAAGTTTTAAATTTATAAGTTAAGATGTTTAATGAATTTTGTGTACACAATGGTCAAAACACAGACATGTATATGCACACAAATTGAGTGACACAGCTTTATCCATGACTCCAGGCACTTGTCTGTCCAAAGCAAGCATGCAATCAGTACATCTTAATTAGGGTAACTTCTGGCAGGCTTTATTGACAGATATAAAGAAAAAGGCATTAGTAATATCAATAGTTATATATCAGGCACCAAGGGATGTGTTAATTTGCACAAGTAATGAAAGTGCATCTGGTGGAGCAGCTGCCAGGGGAGTTAGCAAATGGGTGTGTCAAAAATAATTATCCACCATTCTCAGGATCCATCTATCTGCTGCTCAGGCCAAACAAGTGAGTTCAATAGAATGGCATGGAAATAACTGATAATTCCTGTAGTCTCTAAAATCTTTAGTGGAGGCACTGATTTCAGAATGCCTCTGGGATTGTAGCAGTGTGTGATTTTTATTGTTTCTTCTGTTTGTGTGTGTGTATGTATGCATGGTGTATACATAGTGTGAGAGCATGTCTACATATGTGTGTACATGTGTACATAGTGTGAGTGTTTGGAGTATGTGTGTGTGGTATATATACACCTGTGTGTGTGCTTATGTGAATATGTGTGCATGTGTGTGTTGCATAGGATGTGTCTGTGCATGTGTTTGCATGAGAGGGCGAAGGGGGGTTGGGGAAAGAGTTAATCCTTTCCTGGCATATGTTGTGTACATTCGTGTGGACATGTAACCATATGAAGCCATCAGAGGAAGATTCATAATGTCTGCCATTATCGCTGTGCACCTCACTTTTTGGAACATGGCATTTCCCTGAGCCAGAAGCTAAGAGTTTTTGCCAGGTTGTCAGTCAAGGATTCAGGATTCAGTTTTCACTTACCCTCAATTCTGGAGTTACAGACAAGTACAACAATGCCTAATTGTATGTGAATGTTGGGGATTTGAACCGAGGTCCTCTTGCTTTCATGACAAGATCATTAAATAGGATGAGCCACCTTGCTTGTTCAGTGTAGAGCTACTTTTCCTTTATTCATTTCCTTGTAGCCTCTTCTAGTGCTTTCCCTATTTTTTTGCCAGCAAGACATGTCTGAGATAAGTCAAAGTATAAAGATGCATTCTATCTGCTGAGTGGATTGACTCAAATGATCCATTTCATCAGCTACCTTGGTCCAACTGTGGGATAACACTGGCTGAACTCTATCATGTTGGGGAAGTCCTGTGCACTTGTCAATAATGTGCTGTCTGGCCAATAGGGAATCTAGATAGGAGGGACTAGGAGTCCAGAAGGACTCTGGGTAGGAGAAACACAAGAGAGTCAACATGTAACTGCCATGGGGTAGGAAGCCCGGAACTATTCTCCAGTAATAGAAATACTTTGGTTAACAATTATGGGGTAATTACTTAAGTCAGAGCTAGCCAGTAAGAAACAAGCAAGGCCAACAGCTTCATAATTAATACAGCATCTTGTGTGTTATTTGAGGACTACAACGCGGCAGAGCCCAGGCAACCGGCGGGTGATAAACCAAAGCGGCTAGCAAGGAAAAGCCGCCCTTTACACTATCACGCAATTTTTTAAAATTTATTTTTCAGTTTAAATTTAGATAAGAAACAAGGTTGCTTCACAAGTCAGTTCCAGGTCCCTCTCCCTTTCCCTCCCTCCTCCCGTGCCCTCCCCTCAACCCCCCCCCCACTGTGTGTCTCATTAGGATTGGCCAATGATTCGCTACTTTCCTGCAATGGTGCTGTTGTTTATTTATTGGGCTTTAGTTACTGCCTTTATTTTTGAGATGATATCTCAGTATATAGTCCCACCATGCCCAGAGTTTACTATGCAATCAAGACTGACCTCTAACTTAGAACAATCCTTTTGCCTCTCTTTTCTGAGTACAGGGATGCTGGGTTTGTCACCACACCTGACTCTGTCATCTTTTGGTGTAATAGATTATGTAAAGATTACATACACTATATAATATGCACTTAAATGTTCTGGTTTTTATGTGCTTTAATAGCTTCTCTAGGGAGAACAACAACAAGAAAAATGTGTGTATCCAGGGGAGGGCCTAGGCCCTGCCCCCAAATGACTCAACAGATTTTCATGATACCTCATGAAAGGCCTCACCCTCCCTGGCAAGTGGATGGGGAATGGAATGGGGGTTGGTGGTGGTCATGGGAGGATGGGAGGAAGAGGGAACTGGGACTTAAATGCAAAAGAAGATTGCTTCTAAATTTAATAAAATTTATGTTTATATATAAATAAATGTGTAGTAACAGTGAAAGTAATAAGAATCTAATATCTAACTTCTTACAGTGCTGGTTGTATCTTCTTAAGTGTTTTATATCTGCAAAATTCACGTTACACAGGATGATGACGTTTTGCTTTGAGCAGTGAGTCAATCTCTAAGGGATTTCAAAGAACCCAGTCATCTTTTCAGAGAGCCTCACAAGTGAATGCCTGGCATCACCATTACCTTCTGTGTCCCTATTTCTCCTCTACTGTCACTGCTCTTTCTTAAGCCTGCAGGAATTTGATTGACAGCCTTTGTCTCCTAGATCAGACAGCAGCAAATCTCTTCAACTTTTATGTTAAAATGTTTTTGTTTCACCTCCATTGTTCGGAGAGTTGTCTGTTGAATGTAGAATTCTTGACTTGCTAAGTGTTTTCAGGGTCTCAGAGATTTCCTATTATTCTGTGAGCTGCAGCTCAGATGAGATACCTCTGTTCCAAAGAGTGTGGAAATTTTTCTCTTTGTATTGGATTTTCAGGAGGTTGACTATGAAATACTTTTTATGTTTTTTTTCCTCTCATTCACTTATCTGTCAAATGTTTACCGACCTACTTGGATCTTCAGATAAATTGATGCTTTTATGAAATTTTGTAAATGCTGATTTATTATATAGTTAGCAAGTTTTCAACTAAGTTTCATTTCTGGATAATTATTTTACAGATGTCTGGTTTACAATATTTGCCTAAGTATTTCTTCTATGTCTCCAATCTGATTCTCAGATCAAAGGACCAAAAATACACCAAATCTGGTAGAGGAGAAAATGAGGAGTCTCCAATCATCAGCTCAAGCAAAGACTTTCTATACAGAATACCCAGAGAAAGTGGCTTTAAAAACATGAGACCACATCAAACTGAAAAGTGTCAGTATTGCATTGCCCACCATCATTGGAACAAAGAAGCAGATTACAGAATGGAATAAGAATTTTACTATCTGTATATCTGATGGAGGGTTAATATTTAAAATACATTAAGAACTCAAAAATCTAGATATCAAGAAAATAAGTAACTGAATTAAAATGGGGTATAGATCTAAACAGATTTATCAAAAGAAGAAACTCAAATGGCTGAAAAACACTTGAAATGTTCAACATTTTTAGTTATCAGGTAAATCCAAATGAAAATTATTTTGACATTTCATCTTACAACCTAAGTGGAATTGCCAAATAATGGGGGAGTAGGAGTCTTAGCTGGATATTTGTTTTCACCAAAGGAAGCCTCCAATGCCTAAAATGGAACCCATCTAACCAGTTGTTTGCCAGAGGGGGCCCATAGGAAGCCCCAAGCTGCACAACTTTGGTTGCTCTTCTCAAACTGATGGTAAGGTCCTGTCGCTGAGGGAAATACCTACACAAATCACTGAACATAGAAAACTTGAACTACTTCCTACCTTGAGCATTCACCCCTACTGACAAGTGTTCACGGTACTGGATAATAACCTACCTTCACATTGACAGAGTAGAAAGATAAACACCAAACCATCCACAAAACCTTTGATCTAACATGGTAGCCTGCCTGAAAAATACAGTAGTGAAACAGTGACTCACTCTCAAAGCTGGTGGCAGAAACCAAACAATACTGCTCGAGTTTACGGCCCACTCTATGAGATGGATTCCACACCCAACACTGGTGGACAAGTAACTGAGTCAAAATGGGCCATGGACTTAGGGGAAAATGAAATGCTACTGTTTTGCAAAAGGAATTTAGAAATAAAATGACTCCTAATGACTTTCTACAGTACCAATAGATAAGTGTGCTGCTCAAGCATCCAGAGAGAAGTTCCCTCCTGCAGTGGATGGGAACAAATACAGTAACCCACAGACTGACAACGCAGAGAGAGTTAAGTGACCTTAGAATACTCAGACCTAAATGGGATGTCTCTGTCAAATCCCTTCCCTCAGTGCAAAGACAACATTTCAGGGGAGGAGACAGAAAGTTTGTGAGAGCCAGAATAAGTGAAGAACAGCAAGGAGACAAGGCTGCCTAAACACACATGGACAGTGAACATAGGAACTCAACAGAGACTGTGTCAACAGACACATTGGCTGCATTGGTCTTGGCCAGGTGGGGTCCCAGTGCTGAGAGGGGACATAGACACCAGCCTATACCCCTAACCCAGAGGCTATTACCAATTGAACGGCTTGAAAAAGAAACACCAGTTTTCTCCAACAGAGTCGCACTGAGGATATAAAAGACTCTTAGGGACAGGCCCATGCCTAACATTAGATTCCCAGCACACAGTGAATTCAATGGCTTTTTGGGAAGTTATTCATCTCATAATGCTTTGTCAGTAAATTTTTTTAACCTTGAATGTCCTTTGCTGTTATATTATGCTTTCTGATTCTGTGTATCTATGGGATTTCTCTCCCCCCCTTCTCTCTGTCTATCTATATCTCTCTTTCTGTGTGTGTGTGTGTGTGATTGTGTGTGTCTGTGTTTGAACATGTGCACCTATGTGTCTGTATGGTTTTCCTTTTTTTTTTGCTTTTTCTTTGGATTTTTTTACTCTGTATGCTTGTTTGTTTATTTTATTATGATTTATTTCAACTTGTCTTATTTTTGTTATTAATTTAGATGCTTGTTTGTTTTCTAATAAAAAAGATAAAAGATGAGAATTTGGGGGAAGGAAGTAAGGAGGATTTGCCAAGTGTGGGGGGTGTGAAACTATAAATAGAATACGTTGTATAAAAATCTATTTTCAATGAGAGAAAAATTACAAAAATAAGTAAAAGTAAACATTTTGTATCTTGTATTTTAATTTATAATCCTAGAGTCTACATTTGTTTATTCCTATAATTAGTACTAAATTCTGAACTACCATTTATTCTGGACATTATAAAATCTTTATCAATATACACAGAATGTTGAAAAGCACTACCTTGATCATGTCTGTAGTCTATATTTTAAGATGCTGTTCTAAATTTGCTTACTTTGTATTTAAATTGTAAGATTTCTTCATGATAATATTTTGTGAGAGTGGAGGGTAGAGACAGGGTTTCTCTTTGTAGTTGTGGCTCCCCTGGAATGGACCCAGTACACTAGGCTGGCCTTGAACTCAGAGATCCACCTGCCTCTGCCTCCCAAGTGCTGGGATTAAAGCAAGCGCCACCACTGCCCAACTATTTTCTGTTTCTAAACACGATTAATAGTTACAATAATGTTAGGATGACAGAGAGAACACATCATTGAATGTTTTTAATATTTATTTGTTTATTTATTAGAGAAGATCGCAGCATAGAGGCTAGACTAGCTTGAGAGTGATGACACACCTGTCACAGTGTCTCATGAGTTAGTATAACTAGTGCAAGCCACCCCACCCAGTTAAATTTCTAAATTTTCTCTTTCTCTGAATGGCATTGATCCTGTTCTAAGATTTACTAAAATTATATCCTATTTATCTGTGACCACAAAGATTTTACTTCATTTCTGGTATCAGCCCTGAACCTTGGCCACATCTTGGACTCTGAACTATTCTCTATGCTCCCAAGAAAGGCGGCAATTCTTTTGTTTGCTTTGCATTGGTTTGTTTTGTTTTGAAGACAGGGTTTTTCTGTGTTATCCTGCCTGTCCCGCAACTAAGGGCTCACTCTGTAGACTAGACTGGCCTTAAAATCAGAGGTCCACCTACCTGTGCTTCCTGAGGTGTAGGTTGAAAGTTGTTTACCAGCAAGGCCTAGTGATTCTTTTCTGCCACACTTTGAAGTTTTCATCTCTCTTAGGTTCAACAATAATTGAAGTTAATTTTAATCTTTGTATGAGGTGATACATGCCACCTCTGAAAGTAAAACAATGGACACTGAAGTTGCCTAATTAAGTTCTTGTTATGCTGCACCCTGAGTGTAATAGCCAAATAAAAATGATTGCCCTTCATGTTGATATAAGTGACTCTGTGCATGAGCATTCAGGAGTTACATTCAAATGAAAACAGAGTCCAAACTAACAGTAGGAATTAGCAATGAATCATAGTAATACATTTTCTTTCATGCTGTTTCTTCCCATGGTTTTGGAACTATTTACCATATATTTCCATTTCTGAAGAACTGTCTCAGGCATGAGAAGTTTTGAGGTCACCCCATAGACTTTTTCTTATAAGGTAGAATTAGATTTTAGGGCATTCTTAGGACCCTGCTTGTTCTACTACAGGTGAGAAGTTCTTTGTGATGATTTTCATGATGTCCCACCAAAACGGACACTATAGGAAACAAAAATTACCACTTTGCCACAGCCCCATTTGTGATGTATTTCTGAATGGCAGCATATAGAATCCTTTTAAAGAATAATGTAACCCCATTGGACAGATCCTTTACACCTTACTCACCATTTTAGCTGAGGGAGATGCCCCAAATCTGCAGCCAACTCTAGTCCAAGATCTTTCCCCAGTAATTGATCCTGCATCACTTAACTGTATCTTCTATCCCCAAAAGCAGAGAGAAAGAAATGGTTGTCATTTAGAAAACTATGTCTATTTTATATTCCTTGTAAGAGTCTTAGATATTTTTTCTCAAGCAAACTTGCTCCAATCAATGAGCTTCAAGAGCTTTTCTCTGTCAATCACTTTGGATTGTATACAGAGAAAAAATAAGGTCAATTAAAAATGATGGGACCTGGGAAGAAGAGAGGGGGTGAAGAGGAAGAGAGTTGGTCATGAGGGAACAGGAACTTGAGGGGGTGGGGGTAGAATAGGGGGAAGAGGGAATCATAGGATCGAATACAGATCAGGCACCAGAGTGACCTCGTGTGATCTAAAGGGATAACACCAATTGGCAAGCTAAGCAATAGTGGAGAGACCACCTCGAATGCCCATTCCTGATAATGAACTTGATGTCTATAACCATCCGGGAGCCTTCATCCTGTGACTGATGGAAGCAGAGGCAAACACACAACTAATCACTGAACTGAACCCAAGGAACCCAGTGACAGAGAGAGAGGAGTGATGAGCAAATTGGCAAAGAATGGGCTGGCAAAACCAGCAGAGACAGCTGATCTGAACAGGGGAGAGCTCTTGGACCCCAGACCGACAGTGGGGAGGCCAGCATGGGACTGATCTGGATTCCCCAAATGTGAGTGTCAGTGAGAAGGCCTGGGCAACCTATGGGGCCCTGAGCTGTGGATCAGTGTCTATCCCTGGTATACAAACAGTCTTCGTGTGCCTATAGCACAAAGAGGGATGCTCTCTCAGCCTGGACTCTTAGGGGATTGCCTGGACCCTACCCAGAGTAAAATGACAGACTCTAGATATCCCCTATGTGGAAGGATTTGGCAATAGGGTGGGAGGGTGGGGGGGGAAGGGGAGTGCAGGAGGAGGGGAGGGAGAGGGAACTGGGATTGACATGTAAAACAAGCTATTTAAAATTAAAATAAAAAATGATAAAAAATGATTATTTACCAAAATAGGAAGATGAAGAAGAAAAGAAAGTCAAAGAAGTTGAACACCTTTGATCCCAGCACTTAGAAAACAGAAGCAAGTGAAACTCTAAGTTAGAGACCAGCATGGTCTACAGAGCAAGTTCCAGAACAGCCAAGACTACACAGAGAATCCCTGTCTCAAAAGGCAAAACAAGAGAAAACAAAACAATATGCTCTATTTTTGCCTTTCTTTATTGTTTTGTTTTTCACTTAAGTTGTGTTCTAAGATGGAAAGTTTAATTTTGAGCTTTAATAGTGATAACATAATCATTGTTGTCTATGAGTAAGTTCCTCTGTGCTGATTAGAGGTCCAAGTAATCTCCATCATACTTTTTGAGACATTCTTTCACTAAATCTAGAACAGACCAGTTTCATTTGACTATTCACGTTTTTGTTGTTGTGTTGTTGTTGTTGTTGTTGTTTTGTGATGGGATCCACATTTGATCATCAAAGTCTAAAGTAGCTGCATATTTGCTAACATCACCAATAAGCCACTGGGTATAATTCTACATAGATGTGGTGTCCTCTTTTTTGTTAAGAACTTTTCCTTGAATTCTTTAAACAACTGGGGCAATTCACCTGTGGGTCATCTAAATTGTCACTCTTCTTTGGAAGACTGCTACTACTACTTTAATAACCTTCCAAGGACAGCTATTTGTCTTGGTGTGAGTTTTCACAGATTTGGTCTTCAAGAAGCTGAGCATTTGTGCAGGTTTTCAAATTGGTTCATATGTCTAAGACACACAATGTTTCCTATTTTTTATATATTTTGATAGCTCTAACTTTCATTTCTTCTATCTGCTTTTAGTTGAACTTCTTAGAAACTTGTTTACTTTTCTTCAAAGAACCAGCCTTTAGATGATTTTTTAAAGTTTGGCTTTAAATTTAATTTATTGTATGCTATTTATTCCATTCTCTTAGCTTCTTTTGATATAATTTGTTTGAATGGTTTCAGTTGTTTCGTTTGTGTGATTTGTTGTCTCTTCCTTTATTTTAAGGTAGACAATTGGTTTGAAATTGTTTTTTCCCAAATACATGCAGAATAAGATTGACATATTCTTCTGTGCACTGATTTCCCTACCTTGAAAAAGTCTAATAAATCACATTTCCTCTCTCACTTATTTGAACATATTTTTAAGTATCTACTTTTATTTCTTACAACTATGTATCTGTGTGTACAAGTGCAAGTGCTTGCAGATATCTAAAAAATGATATTAGATACTCTAGAGATGGAACTTTTGGGGGGTTTTCAGCCTCTGACATGTGTGCTGCAAGTTATACTCCAGTCTCTGCAAGAACAGTACATAATCTAAACCACTGAGTTATCTATCCATTGTCCCAGTTGTATTGTTTTCTTGAGATTCAAGACTTGTACGTTATCTGGAAGTCGGTTTCCTACCAATCGCTACTCTCAGTAGTAGAGATTTGGTTAAATATTTGGACTCTCAAAAACAATGTGAAGGGAACCCAAAGAAAGAACATTCAAAACTGAATTTCAGTTAAGTATAAAGAGCACCTGCTACAAGTTGGGAGCATGGAAATCAAATGAATATCAAGGCAAACTTTTCAATGGGATCATGCTAAAGAAAAGCATTGCAAAGAAAACTCCTGTACTGCAGTGATTTTACTATCACTATGTGCTTTATTAAATCTCGCTTTAAATGGGATCATGCTAAAGAAAAGCATTGCAAAGAAAACTCCTGTACTGCAGTGATTTTACTATCACCATGTGCTTTATTAAATCTCAGATTCATTAAGACATTGGCTGCACTTTTTAAAAATTCTTTGTTTTATGTTAAACTAAAATAGTCAGATGCTTTAAAAGGGAAAAATACACCAAAATGTTAAATGATGGGAGTAGGTTTTTTAAAATAATTTATTTTCTCTAATCCTCTGCAAAAATCAGCCATGAAATTTAAAGACTATAATTGCATGTTTCGTGTAAAAATAATTTGATTCAAAAATAATCTCTTTAAATACTTGAATGTATTCTATTTCAGGAAAAGGTTATTTGAGAGGCAGAAATTAGTCAGGAAATGCCCATGAAAGACTCAGCTGTATTCACCATTTTGCAAAATGTGAGCATGGATTTTTCAAAATGAAGGGGAAATTAGGAGATGCTATGTTTTTGTCTCATAATCTACTACAGGTGTGGCCTAACAAACAAGTACAGATTCATATGACTTTGAGGATATGGAGAATCTGGAATATTCTGATAACCAGCAAATACATCCAGAGAGTACACAATAGAATCATTGGTCTTATAGTAATCATAGTTAAAGTAAATAGATGTTCCTGTAAGTATTGCTGCAATCAGCAATACAATTTTACTAAAGACTAGAGAAGTAGTGTAATTATGTAGAGAATAAAATAAGATTAGAAGGAAATCGAGAAAATGGGGAAGAAAAGAATAGCAGGATTCTGATACCTTTGGATCCTTCAGTCTGTATAAATCACACCTTGTAGTTCTTGACTCATGTTAATATTTATGAAGTGCTTATTGAGATTGCAGAGAAAACCAACAACATTGTTGGCATGGATTCCTCTATGTGATAATTGCTGCTGATTTGAAAAGAAAATTGTAAATGAATATAAATCAATCATTTCCGGTAATTTTTCATCTAGAAAAATATTCTCTTTTTGTTGTTTGTTTGTTTGTTTTGTTTTGGGGTTGAGGACTTGGTTTTTCAAGACAGGGTTTCTCTGTGGCTTTTGAGGCTGTCTTAGAACTAGCTGTTGTAGATCAGGCTGGTCTCCAACTCACAGACATCTGCCTACCTGTGCCTTCTGAATGCTGGAAATAAAGACATGTGCCACCACCACCTGGCTTCTCTTTTGTTTTTAAGATCAAATACATAGTAAGAATTACTTTTAATTCATTTTATCCACAAAGATGTAAGTAGAATAAGTAAATACAAAACAAGAGAAGTGTAGTGTGAAAAATATTCACATATTTTCTTTCTGAGTCCTCTAGTTAATTTAAGGTGAGGAAGTTTCTATAACTTGTTTAGGAGAAGTCTATCAATACATGGGAGTCACAGGCTTGCTAAGTTGGAAGCACATTGACAGTAATAATCATGCTAACAATAAGCCACTTATGCTTGGGACAAATATCCAGAGTTCACTATCATGGTGCAAGCATCGTGAAAAGGAGTCTTGTTTATATAACACTTCCACATATACCCTAAATAGCACCATGTACTTTTTCTTTGCTAATCATTATCCCTACCATAACCAGCCAATTGCTTCAGTCGGTAGACTATTCATGCCCATGGGTACTGTTACCAAACCATCTTTCTGAATCAGACATAACTGGAGGAGGAAGGGAAGTCAGTAAAAGGTTAAGGAAGTAGAACCAAAGAGGGGAAGCCAGCCCTTTCTTCTTTCATATTGATTTAAACTCAAGCAATGCTCATATGAATTATTTTACATTTTCTGTTGTGTGGACCCCTCCCCATCCCATAGGAGTCTAGGCTTATCTTCTAGTTGCCACAGAGAAAACTGTCCAGAAATGTGTGTGTTGCTAAGGAAACACATCTACTCAATTCACAGAATAGCAAAAACAAACTATGTAGCATTGTGCAGAAGAGAATGCAAGAAGTCTTACTGTCACAGTGACTTACAGACATAGGATGGAGACTGGGCAATCTTTGCAAACTTAGGGAACTACAAATATGCATGAGTGAGAAGTATGGATTATCTCACAGAAAGGGATTTCAGGATGAGTCCTTGTGATGCAGATTATCTCTAAATAGAGATAAGAGAGACACAGTGTATTGTAAGATCAGCCTATAAGAAAGTTGAAAGTAGGGTCTTCTAAGTGAGTTAACAATAGATTATAAAATTTTTTGACTTTATAAGTTGCTCAAAGAGTATAATACATGTTGAGGTTCAAAGTTCAAGCACAGTTTCAAATAAGTAAAGTTTAAATTAAAAATAACTCAGATGTCACAATTTAGTCACATACTCCCACTCTACTAGAGTTGGCTAATGTCCAAATTTTATGATAATATCACCCTCACAATTGCTAAGTTGGAATGTTCAGGCTGTACTTACAATACTTGGCTAAGAGGCTATTCTGTCTAAATTTTCTTTGCAAGCAAAAGTCAGTGGAAAATGTGCTGTCTCTATTTACGTAAAAGAGACCTATACAAAGGCCATGGAAAAACTCAGATTAACTTGAAAGAAAAATGGCCTTCATAGGATCTTGATCTTGATCAGTTCTTGAGTATACATAATTCTGAAATAAGACATTACAGGAGACACAAAGGGGGAAATAGGGAAAGACAACAGGGAGTCTAGCCTTGCAGGGAGTGCTATATAAAAAATTTACATCCAAGGGTAATGGAATTTATATGTTCCAAACACCAGATTGATGGAGAATGTCCTTCTGGATTGGTTGGTGAATAAATACTGATTGGTCAGTAGCCAGTTAGGAAGTATAGGAGGAGCTACCAGACTAGGATAATGTTGGGTAGAGGGAAAGAGAGGAACCACCAGGGAGTTGCCATGTAGCCACTGGGAAGGTAGGATACCTGAGAATTCTCTGGTAAGACAAGACAATATGGAAATACTTAGATTAATAGAAATGGGGTTAATAATTAAGAGGGAGCCAGATAATAAGAAACCTGAACCATTGAGCAAAGAGTTAACAATTAATGTAAGTATCTGCATGTTTTCTTGGTATTAAGTTTTTGCCAGAACAGAAACTTGTGTACATCAGATATCTTTGAGATATCTGCTGTGATTTTTTCCTTTTGACTTTCTGGGTCATGTAAGCATCACTAGAAGTCAAGGACAATATTTTAGAGGAGGTGGCATGTTGCCATAAGCATTTAGTCAGGAAACAAAGTGACAGAATGAAATGGTTCCATCAGATGAAGAAATATTTGAAGAACCAGGCGGGAAATCACTGTGTCTGATAAAGAAATGGGTGCCAGTGAGCCAGAAGAACAAAAGAGAAAAGATAATTAATGTATTGGGTACATATGTATGTTTTCTGCTTGCAATGTGTGCTGGATTCTTGAGTTGGTGCCTGTATAGCACCTTCTGGTACAACAGTAAAATGCGCTAGTCGATACATATCGGGACTTCCTGCTAACAGGACCCTAAGAAGACTGACTACCTGACATAACCCAGGGAGGACTCTGACCTTGTTAAAAAACAAGAATTGTTACTAGGTAAACAAAAAAGGAAACTCAGCATTGCTAAAGAATTCCAAGACAGTTTTCTGTGTACCAAGAAAGTCATTATTTCTTTATCCGCAGAGTTCACAAACTTGGGCAATGATGTCTGGCTCCTAGTTTCCCAAATGGTGACCATCAGCTCAACCACGCTGCATAAAGTCCCCCTGCTTTACAGCCCGGCTTCTGTTTTCTGTTCCTTTGAGACAACCCTTTAGTTTGTTCCCCAATCGATTGTTTCTTCTACCCACAGAGTGGTCTAATTTGGTGATCCACTGTGTCTCACTTACATATACCGCAGGTAAACATGATTTAGCGGTATTGTGAAATCAAGATCATCTACCCCAGCAAAAGACTCAATGACTTTAATTGTGTACACCTTAGGTTTACATTACACAACAACCCAATAGTAGGTTCTTAAGGAAGATAAGTCATTTCCCTTAATAATTATTTAAAACATGTTTACATAAAGTAGTTCTCAGAAGAGAGCATCAATGATGAGCATTTAATATCAGCTCAAAACTATATAAATAAACAGTTTATAGAAGTGACACATCAAAAGAACTTGTCCATGTATTTCTCCTATTTGAAATCTAGATTTAGAAAAAGTCATAGTTTTAAGAGCTAATAAAGTGTTAATATCAGAAGTAATATCACGGCAAATGTAAACAAAGAAACTGAAACAATCTTTACAATTCTCCAGGATGAAAAAGATAATTAAAAGTAATATTTCATAGAGACACACATATGTATAGCTGTGCCCTGCAGATATTAACACTTTTTTAGCTTTTCCATCAATTAGTCTAAAATATTCTACTTTCTGGAAGATGCTTGTTAAATAATTATGTATGCTCACTTGCATGCTTAATTATCAAGACAGATTTTCTTAAAGGCTGTCTTTTGCTCATTCTCCCCACAGAAAGCAAAGGCTTAAATTGCTTTTGTTCAAAGAAAATAGTTTCATTAGAGTTATTTCCACCTCAATGAAAACTAACCAATGTCTTTCAAAGGAATTTAATAGGTGTCTTCTAATTGAAAGAGTCGACAAGTTTTTCCTGTGATGGAATAAATACCTCTTGTAAAATTGTAATACTTGTAAAGTTTAGAGAAGAGAATGCCTCTTTGAAACTAAAACTGTTGAGTCAGTACTGTCACGAGCAAAAATCATCATTTAAGCCAGAAAATGATTGACAGTAAAAACTGTCACACACATAAATCTAATCAATTTAAAAATAGGATGAAATCAGAAATGCATTTTGCAAGATGAATAACATTTTTATTATAATGTTCTTCCCAGCGGCACTTCAAAAAAAAATAAGAGAAGCACCTGAAACTCAAATAAGGGATGTTCCAAATCATAAACAACACACAAGGTTACAATCCACTGTTTACTGATATTGTATGCAAATGAATTACTGACATGTTCTATCCTAATATTAACTAAAGAAACCTGTATTATTTTTTGTGTGTAGTTGTCTCAGCACACGGATTTTTGAATTTCAGAAATATGGTAGCTAAGCATCTCTGTGATTAAACTGAATGTAATATGATATAAGGAATATTTTCACTTTAAATCTGCTTCAAAGAGGCAATAGTCATTATTTCTAATAAAAGACATCAGAGGAATAAATGTGTCACATTCTGTTCAAAAGAAGTTCAAATACACCTTGAATGTGCATTTCTATGAGCTGTTCACTTGGGAACTTTTTATGGATTTATAGAGTACTGCATAAGAAGAGAGACATCTTAGCTACGGTGGCTTCATGGATGATACTTGGGGATTTGTGACAGTGATTCAGTGTCAGTGGCTTAGCCATTGTTGCTCTAATTTCCCTCCAGTGTACTGTGGATTGTATGTTCCCTATGATCCTTGGGCTCTTTTGGACTGGAACAATTTCCCAGATTTGCTTCATTCTGATGATCTTGCTAGCTATTTATTTTTTAGGATGAAATTCCTTTGGGGTTTTCTGGTGCATTTTTCATTACTGAACAGCTAAGTACAAAGGAGGCCAAAGAAATTAGCTGCATCATTCATAGAACGAAATTATATAACATCACTTCAGTGAACATTCAAGGTGATCTTATAGGGTTGATACTGTCTTGGAAAGAAGTTTGTGATTGTCAGAATTCCCTGACATGGCTTGGCATTGGTGGCACACGCCTTTAATCCTAGCACTTGGGAGGCAGAAGCAGGTGGATCTCTGTTAGTTCAAGGCCAACCTGATCTACTGTAGAGAGAAGCCTTTTCCAGTTGCCTGGGCTCAGCCTTGTTGTAGTCGCCAAATAACACAAAAGACACTGTATCAATTATGAAACTCTTGGCCTTGCTTGTTTCTTACTGGATATCTCTGACATAAGAATTTACTCCATAATTATTAATTTAAGTATTTCTCTTACCAGAGAATAGTTCTGAACTTTTACCCCTATGGCAGTTACATCTTGACTCCCTGTGTTTCTCCTACCCAGAGTCCTCCTGGACTCCTAGTCCCACCTATCTTGCTTCCTTATTGGCCTACAGTGCTTTATTCAAATAACCAATAAGAGACAGATTTCAGAATGACATCTCTCATCAATCTACAGAGTGAGTTCCAGAACAGCCTTCAAAACAATACAGAGAAACCCTGTCTCGAAAAACCAACCAAACAAGCAAACAAACAAAAACAGAATTCCCTGACATGATTTCTACATTCCAGAAATACAAGGGATAAGTCTTAGTCCGGTAAGATACACCATTTAAATCATTTCTGAGTTACTAGTGCATTACTCTCCATTGATTTATTTACTTATTTATTTCTTACAAACTGTGAATATTTGTTTTATGGTTTGAATTCAACCCAAACTTTTTATCCTATGATTTTTATAATTCAACCCTAAATTATGTGATTCATCACTTAACTTGTTCCTGTTTTGGTCACTGTGGTGCCTTTTAGCTGACTCCTATATCCCTTTGATATATCAATCATCATTATTTCTCCCATGCTTTCTTACTTCCAAAGTAGCAGAAGACATTATCATGCCTTGTGTCCTATGAGTTCTGACAAGATATTTACTTTGTTATCTTGTTTTTGTACAACTTTGATGTACTGAACATATATTCTTGTTGAAAAGTTTTCTTTAACTTATTTGCTCTAACATTTTTTGGGTAAATCAAAAGCTAAGAGAAGCAGTAATTGGATACATCTGAGCACTGTGGATTTAAATAGAGATTTTATGAGCATTATATAAGCAGACCATGAAATTAGCTATTACTCCGCCACAAGAAAATATATATACTGGAAATCTTGCAATTAAGCACTTGTCTTTGAATTAGTTATTCTCTCTATAAAAGCAACTCACTAAATGTTCTGGAAGTCATTGCAACCACAGCTAGGGCATCAATCCTTATATGTTTAGCAATTCTTTGTATTTAATCCTTTGCCACTGAAATATTTGCAAGCATATTTTTGCTGTGCCTCAAAAATCTGCTCTAGGAAATTAGAAACAGCCTAATCTTAAACTCACCTCTGCTACTAAATGTTCATTCAAAATTGTTTTTCAAGATCTCCAAAATACCCAGAGCTCTTCCTGAGTTCCTCAGGAGGAGTAATAGTATTGCTTCAATTTCTCTGAGGATCTTGTATTTGTGGAACATGTAATACATATTATATAATTTGTTAGTATGGTGTAAATATATTTCTGAAACTCAACTTAGGTTATATTATAGGAACAAGAATAAGAAGTGTTATGGCAGTTCTAATATCCTAGTAAAGACACTATGTTCCCCTTCCCAGATAATATTCATGAGGTTCCTCATATTCATGAGAGGGTTAGAGGACCAACAAGGAAATCACTTAATCACGCCACATTGAAATATTTGTATTAATTTTGTATGGATTCCTTTTCTAGTTTCATAGATAAACACATGGAATGTCATATTATTTCTGAGAATCTGTGTTTTCCATGCCTCCTATAAGTGAATAATGGAATTCAGATTTTCTGAGACAGAAAATTCTTTAGCAACAGAGTATTTGGTACCCAGTGTCAAGTCACAGAGTAAATCTAATACTAGTAATCTAACATTACAATAATGAGACATATGACTCGGATTCACTCAGTTAGCTTCAGCCTTGTTTGCTCATCTCAAAAACAAACATCGTCTCAATGTCAAGTATGTGTGGATAAGATGACACTGAGATAATTGTATCCAATCTCTAAGTCCCTGCTCACTTTAACCAGGACTCCTAAATAGCACTTCTTTTCTTCCTAATGTATTTTAGCAGTGACCACCAGATTCTTTAAATAATAGTTCTTCTCAAGATATAGAAATAATGTGTCATTTCTTCAGTGTAGATAATTAAGAATTTCCCTCAAGTACCTGCTACTTATTAGTACTGTAATAGTAGTAACTTTTCTGTAAGTCATTTGTGAAGGAATCTTTTCATAGGCCGTGCTTCTGCATCATCCCTTCTAGACTAGCGTTTATAACTTGATATCCAGAAACAGCCTCATGGATTTCTGTTTACCCTCTGGATCTGTGGGCATAGGGTCGGTGCTTCCACGGTGATAATAAGAACAGGACTCCTAGTTACCTTTATGATTGAATGATTTGCGTTTTGGTACAGAATTTATTTCCTAAACTGTGCTCAACTTCGTTGTTTTTGCCATTTCTCTGTGTGTCCTCCATTGTTTGTATTCATTACCTTCATGTTATTGTTTAAATATATTTACCATATTTAAATGTATCTTCTCACACCTTGTTTTTCTCATTTACCTTACTCTTCATCTCCATAGAATACACACTTTTCTTTAAGTGATTTGCACAATATTTCCTCATATATTCTCCTCTGTTTAGTCCTCTGAAATCAAACCATCAATCTAGTTTTTAATGTACCCCATTTCTACTTTGGAAAATTCTCACTCTACCTCCTCTGCTATGTCCTTTCTGTCACACCTAATGCAAGTTTCCCTTTAAAAATGAAATGACAATTACAGATTAGGACAGTTACCATTGGTGTGTGCTATATGGAAGCTACAACATTTATGAGATTTATTATCATGTCATCTGAAGGTGACTGTCAATTATAAACTGAAGGGAAATCTCTTCTCCCTTTCAACATGATATCTCATCACCTCCCTAACATCCATGATTAACTTCTTCCATTGGAGATAGATGTACTGTTATATGGTTTACTTTCCAGGATTGAATGATGGAAACACAGAGATTTTACTATTAGGGATGAATTATAAATTATAATTGTGTACTGTGGTAATGGGGAACTCATTTTTCTCCCATTAGTATTTGAAACCATTCCTTTTCTTTTTCTTTCACAACTAAATCATATGGTAGACAGGCTACCTCTGGCATGTTGAAGCAAATTAAACTAAATATTCAAATAAATTTGAAAGCATGAGATGTAGTCTACTAAAGTAATATTAAATTTATTGAAGAATTGAGGTGTACAGGTGTTTGGAAAACATTGAGGAAAAGAATCAAATGAAGAAAGCTATCAACATACAGTGAGAATATATCAAAATTGAAAGAAAAAAGGAAATGTCCATCAGGGAGTAACAAAAGTTGTAAATTCTTTTTGTTTGTTTGCTTGTTTGGTTTTTGTTGTTTGCTTTTCAAGACAGGGTTTCTCTGTGTAGTTTTGGATCATGTCCTGAAACTAGCTCTTGTAAACTAGGTTGGTCTCAAACTCACAGTGATCTGCGTTCCTCTGTCTCCCAAGGGCTGGATGCACCACCAGCACCTGACCAAAATTTGTAAATTCTTATAAAAATAGTTAGTTTTAGAAATACGTTGAGTTCACTGGTAGAATTATTGGGGTTATCTATGTGTACTATCATATTATCTACAAATAAAGATACTCTGGCTTCTTTCTTTACAATCTTTATCCTCTTTATCTCCTTTAGTTGTTGTCTTATTGCTTCAGCTGTATCTTCAAGTACTACATCTAATAAATTTGGAGAGAGTGGACAGCCTTGTCTTGTTCTTGATTTTAGTAGAATTTCTTTGTGTTTCTCTGTTTAATCTGCTATCAGCTTACTTTAAATTGCTTTTATTATGTTTAGATATGTCTCTTGTATCCTTGATCTCTCCAAGACTTTTATCATGAAGGGGTGTTAGATTTTGTCAAAAAAAATTTTTGGCATATAATGAAATGATCATTTTTTTCTTTCACATTGTTTACATGGTGGATTCCTAATGATTCTCTGCTATACTCACAGACAGGACCACGGGTTAATCACCATCAGAAAGGCACCATCGAGAAACTGATAGAAACAGATGCAGCGCCTCATAGTCAAACATGAGGCTGAACTTGGTAAATCCTGCAGAAGGGGAGGGAGAATTGTAGGAACTAGACAGTTAAAGGACACCACAAGAAAATCCACAGAATCAACAAACCTATGCTCACAGTATCTCACTAAGACTGAACCAATAATGAGAGAGCCTACATGAGTCTAATTTCTGCCCTCTGCATATATGTTTTTTTTTTTTTTGGTTTTTACGAGACAGGGTTTCTCTGTATTGTTTTGGAGGCTATAGGTCCAGTCTGGCCTCGAACTCACAGAGATCTGCCTGCCTCTGCCTCCTGAGTGCTGGGATTAAAGGCATGCGCCACCACAGCCCGGCTGCATATATGTTTATAGTTGTGTAGTTTGGTGCTTTAGGAGTTTGGGGCTCCTAAGAGAGTGAGTAGGGGCTATTTCTCATGTTTTTGCCTGCTTTAAGGACACATTCTTTCTTACTGGGTTGCTTCAGCCATCCTTAGTATGAAGAGAGGTATCTAGTCTTATAGAAACTTTATATGCAGAGTTTGGTTGGTATCCCTTGAAGGCCTGCCTTTTTCTGAGGAGAAATGGAGGAGAAGTGGATGGAAAATGGATAGGGAAGTAGGGAAATGGAGGGGAGGAAGCAGGGAAAACTGTGGTCACAATGTAATATGTGAAAGAATAAATTAATAAAATAAAGAAACATTGAGTCAAAAATTAACTACAATTAAATAAAAATGAAAGGCATGCACATTCAATTGCCTTATTTGTAAAGCTGTTTTTCAGCGTTATGTGTAAATTATTCCAAGATTAGTTAATACTCAATATGTAGTTTTTGAACAAATTTCTCTAAAAATATTCAAATATATATGAGAGCATGTAGAGTACCTCAGTAAAAGATATTAGACTTTGTGCTTAAAATTTCTTCATATCTTCTTAGGAAGTAATGAGCAGTGCATATTTTCGAATGTTTTAAAATTATGATGATTATTTGGTGATTTTTGTTAACAATAGGATTTTAAAAATTCTGTCAGCTTTCCGCATCTTTTTTTGAACTTGTCTATCTCCGGCAGCTTTACCTGAGACAAATAATTATGAACATTGTTTTATCAGAGAGAGAGAGAGAGATTAGCATTTAAAATCCCAAAATAGGAGTATCATGAGATATGAATATTAAAACTTTCAGTATCTCATAACTTTGATCATGAATGATGTTACTCATAAGAACTTACCTGAGTTTGTATTTCAGATTATATTTTGTAGACAGATCTGATATAGTCATGCTGCCTGTCTCAGTCACTGTTCTGTGCTGTGAAGAGACATGATGGTCATGGCAGCTTATAAAAGAAAGCATTTAGTTGGGACCTTTTTATAGTTTCGTAGGTTTCTCAAGTGGGAAACCTGTCACTAGGAAGGAAGGAAGTTATGGAGCTGGAGAAATAGTGTCTGTCCTCTGCAAGATGGAGTGAGAGAACAGGACTGGGCTAGGATTGGGCTTTTGATAACTGCAAGCCAACCCCCAGGGACAACTACCTCCAACGAGGCCATATCTCCTAATCCTTCCTAAACAGTCCACACTAACCTGGGAATCAAGCATTCAAATAGATGAGCCTATAGGGGCTTGAAGGTATATCATAATGCAAAATGAGTTTAGTAGAACTTCTAAAGATTCCATAATCTTTTACAAACTCAAGACTAATTAAAAGTTCAAAGTCTCTTCTGGGACTCATGGCAAGCTCTTTACAGTAATTCCCTGCACAATTAAACCCAAAAAGCACATCACATATTTCCTAACATACAACAGATCAGAATATGTATTACCAATCCAAAAGGGAACGTAGGGAGTATAGTGGGAAAATACTGAACCAAGGCATGATTGGAAATAAACAGGGAAAACTAAATTCTGCATCTCAGTAGCTAATGTCAAAGTCCATTTCTGCTTGATCTCCCCCTCTTTCCAGCTTTGGGAGTTCTCACTTGGGCTGGTTTCATACCCTGTCTGAAGCTCCTCAGCAGATAGCTCATAGAGCTGCCATTTATAGTACAATCCAGACTTCACCTCACAACTTCAGCAATGTCCTCTCTAGGTCTCCATGCAGGTATTTCTCTTCCACATACCTTGTTTATGGAGGCCTTCCTCAGCCTTGGAGGAAGGTTACACATCCCCTTTTCTGCATGCTTTTTGGTAAAAACCAGAATAACTTGGCTAAAGTTGCTAAATTCTATTGCCTGCTGGGGTACAACCTGCCCTTCCACCAAAGACTTAAATTTCATAAGCTTTGGCTTAATGACTATAATAGGCTGAGGAAATCCCTCCAAATTTTCAATTCCACAGGTTGCAGGATTGTTTTGTTGAGGTCTTGATCTGAGGGCATCACTTTAAAAGTCTCATCTCCTTGAGGACCTGGCTCAAACATTGCGTTTCTGGTGATTTTTCCTCCTCAAACTGTACAATTTTTGTATCTTATTTCCACACTTGCTCCTTTTCATTGTAGATTTGCATAAGTGTGATCACTTAACTACATGACACAGTCAATACCAGGTTGTCTTGGAAGCCAAAAGTCTATGATTACCCTCTGGTGAATTATTTTGGCAAAGGCAGAAAGCAGCCACCTTATTTGCCAAAATATCACAACAACAATCTCTTGGTCAGTTGTTAATATTGACATTGTTCCCTTCTGAAATTTCTTGATCTGGGCCGACATGGTCCATATTGCTTTTATCACTGTAGTTTTCTATGATCCTACAAGGATGTCCCACTAAACCCTACTTACAGCATGCAATGGTTTTTCTAGTTCAAAATTCCAAAATCTTCCACTTTATTCCAACAATCTGCATGGTCTGACCTGACACAGCAATGCCCCAGTCTCTGGTGCCTAACTGTCCTAGTTACTGTTCTATCAAAGCTACACCATTACCAAGGTTGATTATAAAATAAATCATTTCATTGAAGGGCATGTTTACACTTTTTTTCTGAGCTATTTTGATTTTCATTTAAAAGTTTTTTTTCACCATTTCTCCCTCCCTTCTCTTCTCCCTGCCGCCACTCTCCTCTTCCCACCCTCATATACTTCTCAGAGCATATAAGGCCTTCCTTGGGAGTCAACAAAATCTGGCATGCAAAGGTGAGACGGGACCAATCCCTTCCCCTCTGTATCAAGGCTAAGCAAGGTATCCCGCCACTGAGAATGGGCTCCAAAAGTCCAGTTCATGCACTCAGGATAGGTCCTGGTTCTACTGTAAGAACCCACACCCCCCTCATCAGATCAATCCACATAACTATCACCCACATTCAGAGGGCCTAGTTTTGTTCTATGCATGTTCCCCAGCTGTCAGTTCAGAGTCACTGAGCTCCGACTAGTTCTTGTCACCTGTCTCTATGGTTTTCCCAGTCATGCTCATAATTCATATGAACCCTCCTCCTTCTCTTCAACTGAACTCTAGGAATTCACCCCACTTTTAGGCTTTGGGTCACTGCATGTGCTTCCATCAGTTAATGGATATAGGTTCTATGACAAAGTTGGAGGAGAGACAGAGGGTGAGAACATTGAAAGAGATAACTTGATTGGGGGAGCCATTATGGGGTGAGGGAAAAACCTTGTGTCAGGGAAACCTCCAGGAATCCACAAGGATGACCCCAGCTAAGACTCCTAGCAATATTGGAGAGGGTGTGAGAATGGGCCTTCCCCTGTAATTAGATTAATGACTACCCTATATGTTTATACTTTCAGAAGGCTAGTGTATTATCATCATGGTGGAAATCATGGCAGCAGGTAGGTAAGCAGGCAGACATGGTGCTAGCACAGTATCTGAGAGCTTACATATAAAATGAAGACACAGAGATTACTAGCCCTGGATTGGGCTATTAAAATTTCAGAGCCCACCCCTACTCATACACATCCTCCAACATGTCATACCCCCCAATCCTTCCTAAATAGTCCACTAAATGAGAACCAAACATTCAAATATATTATCTTATGCGACACATTCTTTGTAAAGCCATCACAATGTCCATAGTATTTATAACATGAATCAGACTTTATCTGTAGCCTAATGTCAGAATAATCCTTAAAATTTTTAAATGTATTAATTTATTTTTGCTACTCTCTACAACCTGATGGAAAGGCCCTGTTGAGAAAGATACAACTTATGTCATTGAACATACAGGAATTAGACTGGTACCCAACAAGAAGCTTCACCAGTGTTGAGTGGCATTCATGGTGGAATGAAGGCACTTTGTGCTGCTGGAAGAGACAAATGCTCATGCATATCACCTACCTACAAACCCTGAAGTCTATAACAGTGACCTGTTGACATATTGGTGCAATTGTGACATGGGTACTGTGGGAGAAACTAACTACACTGTGATTGGATTTAAGGCAGATTCAGTGAGATGGAACATGATACTGCTAAGCTTACCAAGAACCTGCAACTAGACAAGTCATGAGCCCTGAGGGGAAAACTACTGCTATTACTAAAATAAATATATCAGTGAAATGACTCCTGAGGACATATTGCTGCTACATATGTAGATCAGTGCCTCTCTTAGGCACTGAATGTTGCTTCAGAATTTTGATAAAACCTTTGGGATAAAAATGAAACCACAAACTGCTTCAGTAGATTTGTTAGCTGCCAACTATTTGCTTATGCTTTGGGGTGAATTTTAAATTAATTGTAAAAAGAAAGGCTAGCAGGATTTCAGAACACACTCAGCACATCTCTGTGTTAGGTTCTAGGTAAGGAAGACAGAATAGGCAGAAGTTTTTCCTTCTAAATGAAAAATGTCAGCTATTTTGATATGATTGGCCATAGTCACATTCACTTGTCATTCAAGAATAGAATAATGGTGTCTCTGAAATAAACCACAAATTGTTTAAGAAAACTCTTAATGATTTTTAAACCTTTATGTGTACAAAAATACTGCTGTTATGGGAAAAAAGTCCTTGACAAAAGTATAAACTTCTCTATAACCTGAGGACTTGCAGATGGTGCCATGTACCTGAAGCTTCATTAGATTGACAAAAGGACCCAATTCTGATACCAATCCCGTGACTTAAAAATTGAAGAGTTCTTTCTAAACATTCTATCTCCTTGAGCTTCACTTTCTTCTTCTGCTAAACTGAGATAATTAAGCCTGGCCCATCTGTTACAACATGTGTTTATGAGGAGAATGGTGGGGGTATAATACATGAAACATTTAAATTGCTCTGTGAGAGTGCACTGCTGGTAGTTGCAGTCATAACACAGGTATCATTAATAGAAAGCACAGGGGATGAGCACAGAACTGACAACAATACACAGAAGATGTGGTGGTAGGCAGTGCCTTCACACACAGGCTTTATCATTAAAACACATTAAGAATGCACTATAAAACAAATCATGTTACCCCAGAATTGTGAGAACTAACCAACAACCATTTTTTCCTTGAGTTTTTACTGTGTAAGAGGCCATAGACAGAACAAATATGAGATTCTATAAAAACAACAATGCAGATTAGCAATGTGTAGATTGTTAAATTTTGTTACATAATTACAATTTTATATTAAGGGGCTCATAGTATTCAATTTTGCATTTAAAAGAATTTTATAGTATTGTACATAAGAAAGGGAATTTTAATATCTTAGAGTGGATCAAAATTGCTCTACAATAAAGAATATTCTTTGCCAGAGAATGATATCTTCATCTTCACAACTTTATAATAACCACTGACTGTTTTCATGATCATTTCTTCATGGAATTCTGAAAATTCTTGATTAAGAAAACACACTTAATCTATTGAAATTAAGAAAACCAAAAGAATTTGAACACACAGTGAATTGAGAAAAAAAGGTGTGGTCGACTTTCAGAGGCATGCAACCCAAGTTATGTTGAAATAGTATTCTCATGAAACAGTTATACTCAGACAGAGTCTAGAAACTGTCATGATATACATGAAGCAACAAAGTGGTTCACTGGCTCACTCTGCCTCTTTGGAGACAGGCATTAGTTTAAATACATCTCTGGGTTTTGACACTGGGAAAGTCATTAGGTTTCCCAAACATAGCCACACAATATATTAAATGCATCTGGATACTTGTGATGATTAAGATTATTAGTGCAAAGGCTTCAGTGGCATTTGTGTATTTTAGTAGTAGATAAATATAATTGTTTTATTCATTCTTCTCCACTTCCCTCTGTTTTGGTTTACTCCTCCTTTTTCTTTGTTATCTTCCTGTTATGATGTTATCTAACTAAGGTTCTTTTGCAACACAGTATGAGAAAGAGTAAAGAAGACTGGAGAATTTTATGTCACACAATCATCTAAAGCTATTGTAAAAACAATTTTAATTTTTATAAAGATCTCTTTGCTATTATTGTAAAAAATATGTTGCTTCAGGCAGGCAGTAATAGTGACAGAAATATGGGCTTATACTCTGTCCCAAATTCTACATGGCACACTGTGATATTTTGTCATTGCAAAAGTCTCCAAAGAAGTAATGTAATGAAGACTGTAGAGGCACTTAGCAAATACATTGTGGTGTCAGCCCATGTTGGAAGACTCCTGAAAAAATGACAAGGGATTTTAGTTGTGCTAAGAGTATAAGAATTCATAGTCTGTGTTCCTGAGATGGGTATTTCAAATATTATGAATGAAATTTTTTATTAATATTAAGTAAGAACTATGTTCAATTAACAGTTTCTATCCCAAGTGTGTAGAAATATATACACATGTATACATGCATACATGATTCAAATATACTACAAAATATAGAAATTAGGATAAAATAGATTCATATATCTCCATTATAGGGAAAATTAAAATACTGGATAATAAATTACTCTGGTATCAGAATTGGGTCCTTTTGTCAATCTAATGAAGCTTCAGGTACAAGGCACCATCTGCAAGTACTTGCATTATGTTAAAAGTTTTAAAGAAAACTGATTAATTGAATTTGGTAGAGCAGATTTATTTATCTAAAAAGACCAAAATCAACAGCAAATACAAGCTCTGGTGAAAGTAAAATATTATAGGCACTTACAGGCTAGGAAGAGAATTTTCTTTTTTGTTTTTGTTTTTTTTTTCTTTGTTTGTTTTTTTTTTTTTGAGGCAGGGTTTCTCTGTGGCTTTGATGGCTGTCCTGGACCTAGCTCTTGTAGATCAGATTGATCTCGAATTCACAGAGATCCACCTGCTTCTGCTTCCCCAGTGCTGGGATTAAAAGCATGTGCCACCAACACCTGTCTCAGGAAGAGGATTCTAAGGGACAGATATAGTTAAAAATGATAAATGAGAGCTTTGAGTTCTGGTCTAAGAAGAAGTTTCTTAGCTCTACAATTAGTAATGTTGATAACAACAAAAAAGAAAGATGTGCCTTACTACATTTTTCAGTTGAAACAAAATGTGTAAGGATAAAGTGATAGAGGGTAATGTTATGTTTTAATAAATTATAGCTATATACAAGAAGCCAGTCTATACTTTTTTTAAAATCACAAAGAAATGGGTAATCTTACAACACTTTGCTCATAACAAAATCTCAAGACTCTGTATACATAATCCATAGGTTCACATCTAGCTCAGAAGGAAACACTGGCAAAAGCAGAAGAGAGGATAGAAAGATCAGTTCCTTATAGCTGGCAATGGCAGTGAAGGCACAATGTCCAGTGTAGTGTTTCTTGAATAAGTAAGCTGGCCACCCTTCATGTGGGAAAGCACTTGAACGTTAGGCACACTTGTAACCATACTCAGTAGAGCAACAATTTGACAAGAAACGATGGCAAACATATTTTTGCTCACACTTAATTCACAGCCATAGAACACATAATGTTTAAATGTCCCAAAGAACACTAAAGGGGATGCTCAGCATGCATCATACATTTGTAGTTGAAACTCAAGGATAAACACTCTGAAAACACATTGAAACATGTGTTAGGTCTCAAGGTGCCTTCCTGTATGAGCAGCTAGTGCCTTCATGGGTAAAGATTTATATGATTTTAAGTGGTGTTTTAGACTCACGTGTATCACAATTGTGTCACTGAAACAATTATTTGTTGAATGAAGTTTCTGTTCTGCATGCTCCGTTGACCATTTAGTACCAAATAAACATACAGAGGCTTATATTAATAATAAACTGTTTGGCCTGTGGTTCAGGATTCTTATTGGCTAGCTGTCTCTTAATTATTAACACATTTTTATTAGTCTGGGTATCTCCATATCATCTTGGCTTACAGGTGATTCCCAAGCTTCTTGCATTCTCACCAGCTAAAAGGCATTTCACTGGCAATTTATTATCAGCATTCCTCTTTGCAGATTTCTCCTAGTCTGGTAGTCACATGTGAACTTCCTGCCTGGCTACATCCTTTTTTTTCATTGGGCAAAACAGCTTTATTCATCTACCAATAAGAGAAAGTATTCATGACACAGAAGGATATCCCCTATCAGTTATTTATGACTGATCACAGAGAGCATCCAATATTTCACTAATCTACTTTGGATCCCAAGGGTAATGACATAGTCATACTCCTCTCTCCTCAGAAAGCCCAGAAAGTGTGCAAATAAAACAAAGAATGTTTTCTTGATAATAGTTTTCACTATACAGTTTCCACCAGACAGAATTTCAGCATAGTGTAAATCTATTATCAGATAAGCCTGGTCTTTGGGGGGTGCTACATAATAAAATGGACATTAGATAACAATGAACCACACAATTATTTCGTGTATGAAAAGAAGATTCTTTACCCCAACTTCTTATTCTGGAATATATTGATCAATGGGATTAATTTGAAGGCTTTTGCATTCTTTTAATTTTATTAACTTTTATTGATTCTTTGTTGTTTTCAAATCAGCCCATTACCCATACACCCTCCCTCTGACCTTGCAACCTCACCACACAAAGCAAAACAAAATTTGAAACCAAAACCAAACAAACACGCAGGGCAAAGCAAAGAAGAACTAAAATAAAAAAAAAGAAAGAAAGAAGAGGAGGGGGAAAATAAAAAGGAGGAGGAAGAGGAGGAGGAGGAGGAGCCTGTTGAAGCTGAAGTGGTGACCGTCAGGTGAGTCACACACATTTCACCATTTCATCTTTACTTGCAAGCATCATTTCCAGGAGTCATTCCTCTAGTCTGAGGCCTCTGTCCTTTGTCATAGCATAGACAGTGGAGTATAATTGGGTCATACCCAGACATCCTGCTGTTGTCTTGTGTTCTGGAGATCATGCTGCCTTAGATCTGCAGGTTCGTCCCCTTCACATGCTCCAACAGTTCACAGATGAGTTGGATGCTGGGGTAGAATAACTCACAGCCCTGGTCCTGGGCGTGGATGCCACTTAGACTAGCCAAGCTGTGGGCTATTTCGCATTTTCACTTCTCCCCATATTACCCTCCCATATATGTATGGCTCCTGCTGTGGAATGGTCTTCATACAACAACTTGGTCTCAGCTGACTGACAAAACCCCAGGCATCTACATAGCCTTTGGTAGCACCAAGAGTCACAAATGTCAATTCAGACCCTGCCTGCAGTAGGGTCATTGACCCATACATGGCCATCAGTAGCATCAGTGAAGATGACACCATAGCCCCAGGTGATAGCATAAGGACATTCAGATCTGCTTGGCCCTGGTGGCAGCATAGCCCTTGAACACCCACATGGCCACCAATTGTGACCTAGGTCTCTGTCATGCCTGTGGCCTTTGGTGGCAACATTGACCACAGAAACCAATATAGAGCCAGGCTGTGGTAGAACCGCAGATCCAGACAGGGTCCAGGGAAGCAGCTCAAGCTTGGATGAAACCATGGCCCCAGGTGTAGTTCAACAGGTTTGGCATGGCTCCCACTGCAGTGAATCCCTCAGAAGAACCATTATCAACCTGACACTCAGTGATAATAGGAATAGGCATCAATGCAGATCCCGGCATCAGGAGGGCCATGGACCCAGACATGGCTCTCAGAAGCAGACCATGTCCAGATGTCCCCATGTCACAGGTGGGAGCACAAACCACTCCAATTGGCATGGCCTTCAGAGCAGCGATGCCCTCAGACACCATCATGACCCCATATAGTAGCTCAAACTACAGGCCCCTGCATAACCCTTAGTAGCTATAGGAGCTGCCTACTTCTTCTCAGGACCCGTCGGCTGCTTTAGGATCCTGGAGCAAGATGTGGCTTTTCGCTATAATTCAGGCCCAGACATCACCTTGAACTTGGGTGACAAGTAGACTTTTCATGTCGGCCTGTTCCTCAGCAACTTCACCTTTTCAGGTCTCCTCAGCCCATGAACCCTTCCCTCTTTCTCTCAATTTCACCTGCCCACCCTACTTGCCTACCATAAATGCCTGGTGCCTGGAGTCCTCTCACAGGCCTCAGGCTAGAAACCCTGGTTGCATTTGAGTAAGTCCTGCTGGCCCCAAAGCAGGGCATGGAGGAGAGCTATTGGTCAATCAAAAGATTTTTTTTATTCAGATAGTTCACTGATATAATGAGCATCAGCCATAACTACAGCTGGACAAAGGATGAAGGTCTCTTCTCAGTGAGGGACTTACTTTCCTCTCCGGAAAAAAATGGAAGTTGTAGAACAAAATCTGTATATGCTGACAATACCCCCCAGAGTGCATTGTGAGTGCCTGGAAAATCGTAGATGGTATTACGATAAAGACATATTGTTACCATTCTTTATTTTCCCTAAATAGTCCATCCTGTTTTCCGTGGTCAGCGAGAGAAAGTGAGAGGGAGGTGAAAGAGGAGGCATTAATATGAGAGAACCTCAAGGCATGCTTGCGTGCTCACGTCAAAATGAAACCTATTAGTATGTACTCTAATTTTAAAGAGGAGAGACAGACGCAACGTAAATTGTTTAATAATGCTTTTAATTATGTTTTATCAGACTTACCATAATATTATCCCAAATATTCAACTTAGCAGACTGAAATTTGTATTTTTTTGAAAAAGAATTTTTTTTTTGCAGCACACAAAATAATTGCACGAAACACCAGATATTTGCATCAACTGCTGTACAAGTACCCTTTACAGTACATTAAGGCTTTTTATGATATTTTGTAACATGTAAATATTTCACACTGATCAAAAAGTCAAATTACAAAGCTAGATATGTCAACACCTGCTAGCAAGCTATAAAAACTTTCAACCTAATTCAGAAATAATTAGGCTAAAAATGAAATAAATAACTTTTAGGGCAGGAATGTGTTCATTAGCTGTTTTCTTTAAGCAAACTGTAGAAGCACATAGGGGACAATGGCTAGACATTCCATAGCTACACCAACTAGCAAGAAGATGTGGTGTTTATAATGTGACCCAAAATGTGTACATCCAGAAAGGTCTATGTGGGCAACAGGAAGCATAGTGCTAGGACTTATGGCAGTGCCCCTTACCATATAATTTTAATATTTCCATTTACCAAAATAGTACTATGTAATGTTCTCCTCCCTAAGAGCATGCTAGTCCCAATTTCCTTGAAGGAATCGTGATCCAGAAACCTGCCCAATAGAAGAGGTTTTACTAAGGAAGCTGAAGTATGGCAGAAAATAGGAAATGTGCTAGTATGTGGCCAGTAACTCAGATAGGAAAATAAACTAGAAGGGTTTGCTAGCTTAGCCCTTGAGGGTCTATGTTTTGAGGTAGAATTATGACAATTACGGGCAGCCAACACTTTGTAACAAGGCCTTGCCTTACAGAAAAAACAAAACAATGAACAATTGTTTTAAAGGAAGCCAACCAAGCATCATGTATGTCATTGTCAGGATATGAAAGTGTCTCCATTTATTTTTACTCTTATGGTTTTGCTGAAATTATATAAGAAATTATGGAAGTATTGATTATACATGATTATCCATGTCATACCCGATTGTCTATGTGATATGTTTGGCTGGGAAATGAGTGGTTAGAGACTGTTGACCCAGAAATCCAGGTTCCTCAGGTATCATGAGCAACAAAGTAGATATGAGCAGTTGGTGTAATAGAACTTATATTGTATTATGCTGAGGGTCATCACACAAGGTTCACATCCTAAATTACTAACTACAGTTTTAAGCTTATGTCTTCAAGGCTGCTCATATGTGTGCCATATCGTAGCTGAAGGTGCACCATCTAACCAAAGTCTCTCACTGGAGTCAGGATCCTGAGAGAGACTCTCCAGACACAGGGCAGATATAGATGGCATCTCTCCAGATGTGCAAATGTGTACTGTACAGTGGGTGTCATGTGGTCTAGGCCTGTGTCTGTTATCTTAGGTGAGTGATGTCTCTGGGTTTTTGTCATCAGGTACAGTAGTCTCTGGAGCATTTTGTCAATGCTCCTCCTAAAATGAGGCTTAAGAAACACACCCAAAGTAATAGTAAGGAATTTGCATGAAAAAAGGTCAATACAAAAAACCAAATGCTATCCTTTATCCACTGGAATAAGCTTCATTTGGGGAAGAAAGTATAGTCATATATAAATATCCTATCAATTACATCAAATAAAAGGCATTCTTTAAGGTTGGTAACTTTATGGGTACAGACAGTAGTGTCTGCTTTCAGTGCACCTGATAAATGTTAATCTCTGCTTATCTGTCATCCCAGGGTCTCAGTATCCCTAGGAATCTCATAACCCACTGACTGTAATTGTGGTTTGTTAATGGAGAGAAAAGTGGAAATGTCAAAATGGCTTTCCTATCAAGTCATATTTATGTTCATTATTTTATTGGAAATCTGAGTCAAAAACAACTCTGTTAGAGAGTTAGGAGAGATGTTAAGAGAAGCTTTTTCTTTTGGTTTATCCACCGCCAGTCGCCTGGGCTCTGCTGCGCCAGCCTGGTTCTAGAGCCGCATTAGTCCCAAATAAACACACAGGAGGCTATATTAATTATGAAGCTGTTGGCCTTGCTTGTCCCTTACTGGCTAGCTCTGCCTTAAGTAATTACCCCATAATTGTTAATCTAAGTATGTTTCTTACCGGAGAATAGTTCCCAGCGTCCTACACCCATGGCGTCACATGTTGACTCTCTTGTGTTTCCCCTTCCCAGAATCCTCCTCAACTCCTAGTCCCTCCTATCTAGGTTTTCTATTGGACAGACAGTACTTTATTGACAAATGCACAGGCAAATAACATGACTTCCCCAACAGAGAGAGATCTTGAATATTTTTACCTGTTTCAAGAAATGATCTGTGACTTTAGTAGCATTTTATATAGCTATTCAACCAGATTTTCCAGAATAAAAAGTGGAGTCCAAGGTGTCCATGATGATGTCACAGTTATCAATTGTGAGGCTGAAGGCCTTCCTGGAATGTGCAGAAAAGACTCCATTGTGAAGATCTCTGCAGTATACATCTTTGTTGGTTTACAAAGACTGAAGGGGTCAGTTCTGATAGTTGGAGTTCATTGGACAGAGGCTGAATGACCTCAAAGGTATTGGTGAAGTGAGATAGTATGATCCTTTAAGTTGTAGACATCCTCTGTATTAGTCCAACTAGTCCATAATAAAGATTCAGCAGGCAAAATAAATCCATTCTCAAATTTCTTAGATATTAGGTATGTGTATTATCTCGTATTACATTGTAATATTAGAATAAGAGAAAATGTATTTTGCAGGATCCATGCTCAAACTAAGAAGTTTGCCTTGGGTCCAGTTGAGTCTTGTAGGACTCATTTTCTCTTGAAAATCCTGTAAAACAAGAGCTGAGATGGGTATTCCTCCACTCAATGTAAAGCAAGTCTTCCTTGGATACTGTCTTCTCTTTGTCTGTTCTTTGAAATAAGTTGTGGCAGATAATTCTGACAGATCTGGTAGGCTATAACCAGTCTCTGCAAATTTTCATCTGTATACTTGTCATATCTGCCAATGATTGCTTTAATACATTAAGTTCATGTGAAGGACTGTAGTAATTTTGTGAGCAGTGACTAGTTAATCAGACAAGGCATTAACAGGCAATGCTTGCTGTTTAGTAAGATTTATGATGTCTGTTATATCTTCATTGATGTCTGAAAGAACAGAATGGCAGTTGCGAGTAAGGAGGCAACCAAGATAGCTCCACCAGCCATCAATTGTAATGGTCTTTTTTGCAGCAAACCTATTTCCCTAAAAGTAGGACGAGACTGGAATCCTAAATTCTGGCTCAGAGCAGAGTTCTTCAGGAGGGAGCCATGATTTTAGACTGAAAGTAATAGAGATCTTCTGGTCTGTAGGAGTAACTGTAAGCTTTCAGGCATCACCATAGGCTCTCTGGTAGTCCCTGGTAGGTTGACAAATGCTACTTTATAGCATTTGTTTTCATCCCATTCTCCATCAATGATGCAAGAGGTTGGGTTGCTGTCTTTGATTGCACAGGATTTCTACATTATGGGGGAAATATATACCTCATCAAATTGGCATCCTATAGTCAGAGTTCCTGAATGTGAAATCTTGAGCATTCTCTTATGGGTCAGAAAGTCTCCAGTGCCTCATTTCTCCAGGTATGGTAGTGGAAGAATCATGGAAATCCCTAAAAGAAATAGAAGAAAAAACAAACAAAAAAATCCATGAAATGGGGGAAAAATTCAAGAAATAAACAAATCTCTCAAAGAATCTAAAGAGCACCAAGAAAAAACAACCAAGAAAATTAAGGAAACAGCTCAAACAGTTGAAGGATTGAAAGCTGAAATAGAAACGATAAAGAAAACACAGAATGAAGGGATGCTGGAAATAGAAAAACTCGGTAAACAGCCTGGAACTACAGATGCAAGTATCACCAATAGAATACAAGAGATAGAAGAGAGAATCTCAGGTGTTGAAGACTCATTAGAGGATATAGAGTCGTCAACCAAAGAAAATCTCAAAACCAACAAATCCTTAACACAAAATATCCAGGAAATATGGGACACCATGAAGAAGCCAAACCTGAGAATAATAGGTATAGAAGAAGGTGAAGAACTTCAACTTAAAGGTACAGAAAACATATTCAACAAAATCATAGAAGAAAACTTCCCTAACCTAAAGAAAGATATGCCTATGAAAGTACAAGAATCTTACAGAACACCAAATAGGCTTGACCAGAAAAAGAAGTCACCTCGCCATATAATAATCAAAACATCAAACCTACAGAGCAAAGAGAAAATATTAAGAGCAGCTAAAGAAAAAGGCCAAGTAACATACAAAAGCAGACCTATCCGAATTACACCTGACTTCTCAATGGAAACGATGAAAGCCAGAAGATCCTGGTCAGATGTCCTACAAACGCTAAGGGAACAAGGATGCCAGCCCAGACTACTATATCCAGCAAAGCTCTCAATTACCATAGATGGAGAAAACAAAATATTCCATGACAAAGCCAGATTTAAACGATACGTATCCATGAATCCAGCTCTACAGAAAATGCTAGAAGGAAAATCTAGAGCCAAGGAAGATAACTACATTCACAAAGACACAGGCAATATATAATCATACTTTACAAAACACTAAAAGAAAAAGGGAGGAGAAACAACACAAAATAACTTCACTAACAATAAATCAAGCGCAAACAAGGATCACCAATCAATGGTCATTAATATCCCTCAATGTCAACGGCCTCAACTTGCCTATAAAAGGACACAGACTAGCAGAATGGATACGAAGACAGAACCCTTCCTTCTGCTGCATACAAGAAACACATCTCAACAACAAAGACAGACGTTATCTCAGAGTAAATGGCTGGGAAAAGATCTTCCAATCAAACGGCCCCAAGAAACAAGCGGGCGTAGCAATCCTAATATCTAACAAATTAGACTTCAAATTAAAATCAATCAAAAGAGATGAAGAAGGGCACTTCATATTCATCAAAGGAAAAAACATCAAGACGAAGTCTCGATTTTAAACATCTATGCCCCAAATACAAAGGAACCTACATTCGTGAAAGAAACATTACTAAAGCTCAAAATGCACATAAAATCTCACACACTAATAGTAGGAGACTTCAACACTCCGCTCTCACCGCTAGACAGGACCTCCAGACAGAAACTTAACAAAGAAACAAAAGAATTAATAGAAGTTATGACCCAACTGGGTTTAACAGACGTCTATATAACATTCCCCCCAAATACAAAGGGATATACCTTCTTCTCGGCACCACATGGAACCTTCTCTAAAATTGACCACATAATAGGAAACATAGCAAATCTCCACAGACACAAAAAAATTGGAATAACCACCTGCATCTTATCAGACCACCATGCATTAACATTAGAATTCAACAATAACGCAAATTGCAGAAACCCTACAAACTCATGGAGATTGAACAATGCACAATTGCACCATCCCTGGGTAAAGGAACAAATAAAAAAAGAAATTAAAGACTTCCTCGATTTCAATGAGAATGAATACACAACATACACAAACTTATGGGACACTTTGAAAGCAGTGCTGAGAGGAAAGTTTATAGCACTAAGTGCCCACATGAAAAAACTGGAGAACAGTCATACTAGAGAATTAATAGCACAGCTGAATGTTCTAGAACAAAAAGAAGCAAACTCCCCCAGGAGGAGCAGATGCCAGGAAATAATCAAATTGAGGGCTGAAATCAATCAAGTAGAAACCAGAAAAACACTGAGAAGAATCAATGAAACAAAGAGTTGGTTCTTTGAGAAAATCAACAAAATAGACAAACCTCTGTCCAAACTAACCAAAAGACAGAGAGAGAACATGCTAATTAACAAAATCAGGGATGAAAAAGGGGACATAACAACGGACTCTGAGGAAATCAAGAGAATCATCAGGGCATAATTTGAAAATCTGTACTCCACAAAATTTGAAAATTTAAAGGAAACGGACAATTTCCTGGATAGATATCACTTGCCAAAACTAAATCAAGAACAGATAAATAATCAAAACAGACCTATAACCCCTAATGAAATAGAAGCAGTCATCAAAAGTCTCCCAAACAAAAAAAGCCCAGGCCCAGATGGCTTCAGTGCAGAATTCTACCAGAAATTCAAAGAAGAGCTCATTCCAATACTCATCAAAGTATTCCACACAATAGAAGCAGGAGGCTCACTGCCAAACTCTTTCTACGAGGCTACAATTACCTTGATACCCAAGCCACACAAAGACACAACTAAGAAAGAGAACTATAGACCAATTTCCCTCATGAACATTGATGCAAAAATACTCAATAAAATACTTGCAAACCGGATTCAAGAACACATCAGAAAAATCATCCACCATGATCAAGTAGGCTTCATACCAGGAATGCAGGGATGGTTCAACATTAGAGAATCTATCAATGTAATCCACCATATTAACAATCTGCGAAAGAAAAACCACATGATCATCTCACTAGATGCTGAAAAAGCCTTTGACAAAATCCAGCACCCCTTCATGATAAAGGTCCTAGAGAGATCAGGGATAACAGGAACGTACCTGAATATAATAAAAACAATATACAGTAAACCAACAGCTAACATCAAACTAAATGGAGAGAAACTCAAAGCAATTCCTCTAAAATCAGGAACAAGACAAGGCTGTCCACTCTCTCCATATCTCTTCAATATTGTACTTGAAGTTCTAGCTATAGCAATAAGACAACAAAAGGAGATAAAGGGGATACAAATAGGAAAAGAAGAAGTCAAACTTTCATTATTGGCAGATGATATGATAGTTTACATAAGTGATCCAAAAAACTCCGCAAGGTTACTCCTAGAGCTGATAAACACCTTCAGCAATGTGGCAGGATACAAGGTAAACTCAAAAAAATCAGTGGCCCTAGTATATACAGATGATGAAGTGACTGAGAAAGAAATCAGAGAAACATCACCTTTTACAATAGCCAAAAACAGCATCAAATATCTGGGGATAATGTTAACCAAGGAAGTGAAAGACCTGTATATCAAGAACTTTGTGTCTTTGAAGAAAGAAATCAAAGAAGATACCCGAAAATGGAAAGATCTCCCATGCTCTTGGATTGGTAGGATCAACATAATAAAAATGGCAATCTTTCCAAAAGCAGTCTATAGATTCAATGCAATCCCTATCAAAATTCCATCACAATTCTTCAAGGACCTGGAAAGAACATTAATCAACTTTATATGGAAAAACAAAAGGCCCAGGATAGCCAAAACATCCCTATATAATAAAGGAACTTCAGGAGGCATCACCATACCTGACTTCAAGCTCTATTATAGAGCTATAGTCCTGAAAACAGCTTGGTATTGGCACAAAAATAGGCAGGTAGACCAATGGAACCGAATCAAAAGCCCTAATTTTAACCCACACACCTATGAACACTTGATTTTTGACAAAGAAGCTAAAACTGTACAGTGGAAAAAAGAAAGCATCTTCAACAAATGGTGCTGGCATAACTGGGTACTGGTATGCAGAAGACTGCAGATAGATCCATGTTTATCGCCTTGTACAAAAGTCAAGTCCAAATGGATCAAAGATCTCAACATACATCCAGCCACACTGAAACTTTTAGAAGAGAAAGTGGGAGATACTCTTCAACGAGTTGGTACAGGAGACCACTTCCTAAACATAACACCAGTGGCACAGGCACTGAGATCGACAATTAACAAATGGGACCTTCTGAAACTAAAAAGCTTCTGTAAGGCAAAGGACACAGTCAAAAAGACAAAAAGGCAGCCCACAGAATGGGAAAAGATATTCACTAACCCTACATCTGACAGAGGGCTAATCTCCAAAATTTACAAAGAACTCAAGAAACAAGTCTCCAAAACACCAAAGGATCCACTTGAAAGGTGGGGTACAGAGCTAAATAGAGAATTCTCAGTAGAGGAGGCTAAAATGGCCAAGAGACACTTAAGAAAGTGCTCAACATCCTTAGCCATCAGGGAAATGCAAATCAAAACAACTCTGAGATACCATCTTACTCCTGTCAGAATGGCTAGAATCAAAAACACCGAAGACAATTTATGCTGGAGAGGATGTGGAGAGAGAGGAACACTCCTCCACTGCTGGTGGGAATGCCGACTCATACAGCCTCTTTGGAAATCAGTATGGAGATTCCTCAGGAAAATGGGAATTAATCTACCACTAGACCCAGCAATTCCACTCTTAGGCATTTATCCAAATGAGGCAGGTTCATACAACAAGGGCATCTGCTCCACTATGTTCATAGCAGCATTGTTTGTAATAGCCAGAACCTGGAAGCAACCTAGATGCCCCTCAACTGAAGAGTGGATAGAGAAAATGTGGTACATTTACACAATGGAGTATTACTCAGCAGAAAGAAACAATGGAATCTTGAAATTCGCAGGGAAATGGATAGCACTGGAAGAAACCATCCTGAGTGAGGTAACCCAGTCGCAAAAAGACAAACATGGTATGTACTCACTCATATATGGATTCTAGATATGGATCAGGATAGTGCCAGTCTGCACTTCCACAGATAGAGAGTCTGGGAAACAGGAAAGAACCTAAAAGATATGCAAATATGCATAGTACCCAAGAGAAGAGGATGGAGACAAGATCCTCTGAATGGATGAGGAACACGGCGAGGGGTGGGGGGAGTGGGACCTGGGAAGAATAGAGGGGGTAAAGAGGAAGGGAGTTGGTCATGGGGGAACAGGAAGTTGAGGGGGTGGGGGTAGAATAGGGGGAAGAGGGAATCATAGGATCGAAGACAGATCAGGCACCAGAGTGACCTCGAGTGATCTAAAGGTATAACATCAATTGGCAAGCTAAGCAATAGTGGAGGGACCACCTCGAATGCCCATTCCTGATAATGAACTTGATGTCTATAACCATCCAGGAGCCTTCATCCTGTGACTGATGGAAGCAGAGGCAAACACACAACTAAGCACTGAACTGAACCCAAGGAACCCAGTGACAGAGAGAGAGGAGTGATGAGCAAATTGGCAAAGAATGGGCTGGCAAAACCAGCAGAGACAGCTTATCTGAACAGGGGAGTGCTCTTGGACCCCAGACCGACAGTGGGGAGGCCAGCATGGGACTGATCTGGACCCCCCAAATGTGAGTGTCAGTGAGAAGGCCTGGGCAACCTATGGGGCCCTGAGCTGTGGATCAGTGTCTATTCCTGGTATACAAACTGTCTTCATGTGCCTATAGCACAAAGAGAGATGCTCTCTCAGCCTGGACTCTTAGGGGTGTGCCTTGACCATACCAAGATTAAAATAACAGACTCTAGATATCCCCTATGTGGAAGGATTTGGCAATAGGGTGTGAGGGAGGGGGGAAGGGGAGTGTGGGAGGAGGGGAGGGAGAGGGAACTGGGATTGACATGTAAAACAAGCTATTTAAAATTAAAATAAAAAATGATAAAAAAAAGAAATCACAGGGAAGCTGTGGGTATGTTTCCAGGGGCTCCAGTTTGGAAAGTTCCATACCTGCAGTTTTCCACCAATGCAAGTTTCTGTGATCTTGGTTTTTAATGTTATACCTTAGCACTAAGGAGTTATAGGCTCTAGGGCATCCTCTGGTTGAAATTCATATCATATATATTATAGGACTGATGCAATGCAATTTGAAGCTGGTATAAGTCAGTGCTGGGATTTCAACAGACTGGTAAGCAGTAAGCAATGTTCCATATTCTGTGCAAGGAAAAATGTATGTAGTATCCCTGGCATGTATATTCAGAGGAATTGGGAAGTCTGTCATTTCACTGTCATACAGTCTATGCATGGTATCTCAGTTCCAAAAATTCTTCCTAATTTGGCAAGCAGATTATTTTTGGTTATAAAGAAGTGTTCTTGTATATTATTTTTAATTAGTGAACTCCATAGTTCCTTTGATTTCATAATTTTCCTTAAAATGTGACAGTAAATGTACTTATATAGTTTTAAATCTTCTGGAGTGGTGTATGTAAAGACGGATAGATCAGTTAGGTTACTCTGTTTTTTTCCCAACATTAAGACTTCTGGATTTATTAGTGTTGAACTAAACCTTGTATAGTGGGTGGTCCAGTGAAAGTTGAGACCCTGATTGACTACAACACAATTTTAATAGACTTGCCTTCACATATACAGTGTGACTTAAGAGATTGTGTTGAAGAGTTGTTGTCCAGCATGCAAGAGGTAAAATTAGTAAGTACATTAGTCCAGCTTGCATCCCCAGAGATTCTATTATAGGGGTTGAGGCCTTTTGCATCAAAACTTAAGTGGGATACAGGATGTGTCTCTATAAAATATGACTGTGCTATGGTATAATCTGAGGTCTTTAGAACACCACACATACACAAAGTATTTAGGTGTCTACATGGATTTTCAGCTAGTAGAGTGTTTCATAAGATGTGAAGGGTTGTGGCAGCAGGTCAGTAAAGGTCAATGGAAATTTATAATATTTATCCTCAATGATGCCTTTTCAAGCCAGTCAATAAAAAGTACAAATTTTTGGCCTTCCATATCAATTGGTTTTTCTTTTTTTTTTCTTTTTTCTTTTTTTTTATTTTATTTTCCAGTTTAAATTTAGATAAGAAACAAGGTTGCTTCTCAAGTCAGTTCCAGGTCCCTCTCCCATTCTCTCCCTTCCTCCCAAGCCCTCCCCCCCCCCCGTTATCCCCTCATTTCCCCAGGGAGGGTGAGGCCCTCCATGGGGGTGTACATAGTCTGTCATTTCATATAGGGCAGGGCCTAGACCCTTCCTCAAGAGTTCGGGGTGAGAGTGCACCTCACATTGTTCTATGGGAGTCCAAAGTCCGTAAGTCCGTGTGTATACTTGGGATGGGTACTGATCTGCTGCTGACCAGACTACAGCTGACCAGACAAAGGTTAACTCTTGAATCCCAGGCATCAGCCTGGGAAGCCAGCATGGGACTGATCAAGACCCCCTGAATCTGGGTGTCAGTGAGGAGGCCTAGGGAATCTATTGAGCCTTGGGCAGCAGATCAGTACCCATCCCAAGTATACACACGGACTTACGGACTTTTGTAGTCTATAGTCAGGAACCACATTTGAACTTTAGATACTGTGAAGTGTATTCCTTGATCTGACTCAGTTATTATTGGGCTTCCACATCTGACTATGCAACACCAGAATGTGTGCATTTTTTCCAATTGTTTTGATCAATGGCTTTCTATCGCTGACACAAGCCCTGGTTCACATCTAAAAGAGTGCAGGAATGTTGGCCCCTTTGAGTATTCAAGGGTCCAATAAATTCTATTTGTAGGTTATAATTAAATTGTTTAGGAGACTATGTTATAACTGATAATTGATGTCTGCATCTAGTTTTAAGTGCTGGACAAAGGTGACAGTCTCTAAAGACCTGTTTATACACCTGCCTGGAAACCTTACTGTTCCTTTATCAAACCACAAGAACAAAGTTTGTGTGCCTATATGCAACAATGTTTTGTGTAATCCTGGGATTTATTCCTTGCTAATTGTGCTAACACTCTCAGGTTTCTTAAGCATTCTTCCTGGGTTCCTTTTAATTTAATTCTCCATTTCTACTCATTTCTTAGCATTGGGGTCATCTTTCAAGTTTACAAACTATGTGATCTATCTTGCTAATTTATTATGAATTTGTTCCCTAGAAAATTTTAATTGTCTAGCCTTAATTGAACAGGATGCCAATTTTTCAGTTATTTCATTATATTGAAATGTCTTGCCTGTCTTGCTTGTGTCAGTGTCTACAGGAGCTACATCACTTTTGATGTCTTTGCTTCATTTTCATACACGCCTTCCTTGACCAAATATCTTTGCCGTTTATCTGCCAGTTAGTGGTATTCCATTGTGATGAACATATATCTAAATCATAATCCATGCTCAGAGATGAGATTACACTGTCTCTTAAAAGCTTTTCTACATTCCTGTCCCCATTGGAAATCAGCTGCCTTTCTAGTAACCCCACAAAGAGGTTTCATAATGATCTGTAAATATGGTATGTAGTGCCTCAAATATGCAAGCATACCAATTAGGGGATACATCAGAGTTTTGTCCCTGAATGGGGAGACATTTAAAATCTCATGCAATGTTATCTGGGACCTTGGTTCCTTCAGTTGTCTAAACACATCTAAAATTTTTGTTGAGATATCTGAATGTCTCACCTTGTGTTTATTAATGGCCCAGCCATCATATACCAGGGTATCAATTACTGTCTCCATATAGTTTTAAACACCATTTTGATCAAACTCAATTCATGGTGGAAGGACAATGGAAAAATCTGAAAGAAGCAATGGAACTCAATAGAAACTGGAGATTCACAATAGATCATAGGAACTTTATTCAGTTTTCTACCCCAAATATCAGGAAATTTCCCTAACGCAGAAGGTATAGTCTTAAAGATTTAGGAATGGTAACCCAAAATTCTTTGGCACTATATACTACCAGACATGTTCTTTAGCATACCATTTCAAGTGGACTCTAGAGATGTTACTATTTTTATCTGGAGTAGTGAACAGTACATATTCAAAAGAATGCCTTGAGGCCATAAGAATAGCCCAATGATTGCTCATGTGACACTAAGATGGTGACCCAAAAAACTACTTAACTCTGATTGCTTACTTTTAAGCTATGTAGATGACATTGTGAATCTCCATTGACTGTGAGGTTTCTTTACTGGCCAAACAAGTCTACTAAAGTTGAAGGTTTGTGTTGGTTCACTAATATCTTCCTTCAACAATCTATTTACATGTCAGTAATTGGTTCGTCACCTCTCATCATAGGGTATTGCTTAGTAAATGATCCCGTAATTTTAGGGAAATCTACAGGAAGAGTTTGTACTTTGTGGATGTTACAGCCCAAGGGTTTAAGATTCTTAATGTAATGCCATTAGGGAAGTAATTTGGATTGAACATCCATCCCAGGCACACAATTAGATGCTAAAAGCATAAATAACATGGAGATATTTAGAGATAAACTATAAAATAATAATTATGTATTTTCTATTACTACTTTAAATGGTTTTCCTGCTACTCCTTTAATAATTACATACTTTTGGGGGGTTGGTAGGGGTGGGTAGAGATTGCAAATTGTCAGTGCACTCCGTGTATATTTATCAGGCAATTTATTTCTTGGATCATTACCCTGATATTTGACGAGATTTGTATGAACAGCTTGGAGTCATTCCTTGATTCCAGGGTTGTCAATCCCATAAAAACCTTGGTATGCCTTAATAGTATCTGACCTTATCTTCCCAATGGTCTTATGTCCTTGATTTTTCTGAAGAATATAGAGTTGTTTCTGTGGTGTAGTATTGCACAGCCTCTTCCTAAATGGCCACATTGTAGGTGAGTGTTTCCATGGTGTTGCTTTAGTTAGATTCTACACATTAGACTGGAGGAATATTAACTTATCTGTCACCATTTCCCTAGGTTGCTTGAAGAATTTAATAGCTCCTCCAACAGTTTGGCAATTGGCCAGAGTTAATGTCAATGTCACTTTCAAGTGTGGAGGGGTACCCTTAATTAGAATTTTTCTCATGTCAAGAAACAGAGGTGACACCTGTAGTATTGGACTGTTATGGAAAATTAAGTAAAGTATACCCAGTTTCTATTGAGTTCAATTGCTTCTTTCATATTTTTCCATTGTCTTTCCACCACAAATTGAGTTTGATCAAGTATGGGGAAAGCCTGCCTCCATGCAGCCATTATCCAATCCAATAAAGGGTGGGTTTCTCCTAGGACTAAATCTAAAATTCATTCCAGACCTTCAAATATATGGAGATTTTCTAGATTCCCTTCATTGTGACTGAGACTAACATTTCTGCATCAGCTACCTTTTCCTGTAAGCAGGCATCGTATCTCTTCTTTCAGTGAAATCTTATCTGTTTGCTGCAGCTCTGTGTTTCTACATGGCCTGGATGCTACCTCAGTGGTCACATGAGTATCACTCATTAAATGATTAGAAGCAGCCTTAACCTCACTGGCAGTTTCTGTTAGAGAGATCCTTGTGTCATTGAGGCATCTGACTGGGTCATTATCAGGTGCCTCCATGTCCTCTCTAAACGGGCTGTCTCTCCATTCTGCCAAGCTTCTGCTTACGTGTTTCCCTTTCCCATTATCTGTATCAATGTCTCTAATTACTTTGCATTAGAACACAGTTACCTCTGAGGTACCAGTATTATCTGACAAGAGCTCAACAGCCAGTGGGGTTTACAATGGAACAATGGAATATCAGCCTTGGGTTCCTTCTTGATCTTGGATAGCATTTGTTGTACTGAGCAAAATATTTTATACCATCTACCTCTGGGAAGATTCTTGTCATATACATTCATTTTCTTAACTCCTCTTAGTGTCTGCATTTTTGTCAATTTGATTACCAATTAATAGAAGAATTTGACTTCTCATTATTTTAAGTACCAATTTATTTTGCTGGTAGAATAAGCCTGATTTATTGGTTTTTCAAATTTAAGATCTGTCCTTCTTACAATTTTCTTGGCTGCCCAGTCCTTCATGCAACTCTGGGAGAACTGTCACAGAAGTTCCTCCTCAGGAAGTCTTGAGTCATAATTAATTTCACACATGATGATCCATGTGATTTGTTTGGAAGTTACTTGCTTGTACTTCCCGCTTACTTAGGCAATATTATTTTTCTATTATTTTTCCTTCTGGTCTTTGATGGGGTTGAAGACTATATAGTCAAAACTACTTTCCTCTCAGCTGGGTGATGGTGGCTCATGGATTTAATCCCAGCACTCAGGAGGCAGGTGCAGGCTGATCTCTGTGACTTCAAGACCAGCCTGGTCTACAGAGTGAGTTCCAGGGCAGCCTCCAAAGCCACAGAGAAATCCTGTCTCGAAAAACCAAAATAAATTCTAATTTCCTGTCATAACTTACCTAAGACACTTTAGGTATAAGACTTATAGACTCCTCAGGATAGGACAACTACTGAAATAATACTTATTTGCAAATTTCCTTATTGTATATAGTTTTCCTGGTGTGTTTAGATTGCTCCTATTTACACAAAGGGGTTATTGTAGGAATTCATTCAGCAAATAGCTTTTGGGGCACCAGTCATTTTTTGCATGATCTGAGATGCTACATATGGACTGATAAGTGGAGACAAGAAGCACACTCACTCTGTTCTGTGATAGTCAAGGATCTGATCACAATTTCCAGCATCCCTGAGGAGATTACTCTGGTGGCTCTCTCTCTACCTTATTGTCATTTGTGAGTGTTCTCCAAATAAAAATGTATTATTCCTTTATTTTGGGCTCTCATGCTATTTGTTTACAAAAGTAGATATGAGTAGTTGGTATGATAAAAACTATACTTTATTATGCTGAGGTTCATCACACAATGTTCATAACCTAAATTCCTGACTATGTCATAAGTCTGTCTCCTCAAGACTGCTAACCTAAATTCCTGACTATGTCCTAAGTCTGTCTCCTCAAGACTGCTAACCTGTGCAACATATGTGAGCTGAAGTTCAGGTCTAGTCTGTAACAGAAGTCTCTCATTTGAAGGTCAGGTTCTCTAGCCATAGGGCAGATCACAGTGGAAACTTCCAGAAGTGTAGAGCAGAGCATTTATTTTGCTGTCTGCTTATGTACTGTCTAGTGTCAGCAGGACATTGCAGACTTGTGTCTGCTTATCTTGACTGAATGATGTCACTGAGTTTTTGTTATCATTTGCAGCCATGGGTGTAGTGTGGATCCTGAGTAAGTTGTTTTTCCATGTCTGAAAGGCATCTTTAACAAAGCTCATCACATAGGTAGACATAGATGAGGTAGACATCTGATCTGATTCACCAGCTCAACACCATCACTGTTAGTCACTGAACTAACAAAGCCTACAATTGAGCAAATTGGCACATCCCCAAGGAGTCCATATCACAGCCACTAACCAGCAGTGAACATTTCAAAAGTAGGTATCCTCAGGCACTGCCACAGCTGAGGCATTTCTCCTCAAACTGCTTTGGACAGAAAATTATAGTGTAGTAATAAATATTGATTGCCAACTTGACAGGATCTAGAAGCACACATTATGCAAACCTCTCCCGCACTTATATGGGGATTATCTAGATTAATTTATGCTCTACTCTGAGTAGGCAATTTCTGGCCACCAAGGACATACATATACAATCCTCATATTTACATGGTAACACAAACATATAAATAAAAGTAAAACAAATCTTTTTAAAAGGAGCAAGTCTTCTAGTAATACAACTTATTCTGCTAATTTAGTTACATTTATTCATATATTTTCTAACCACTATGGCAAAATTGAGATGAGTGAGAAATTAGAAGTGCCTACTATTCCTAAATAATATACTAGAAAGATAACGTGCAGAATCCCAAAGCCTTTATTGTTTTATGTATACAGTTAGAAGAAACTGGGACCTTTATTTGCTTCCAAGAGCCAATTAATTAATCCCTGGATATCCACTTATTAAAATAATACAACAGTGTCCTTACTGATGTGTGCTTCTGTGTGTGTATGAGGAGACATTGATGGAGATCCAGTTGGGATATGGAAAAGTAATGATGTCTGCAAAGTCAGCTTTGTTTGGTGGTTTGCTGACAAGTTGGTATCAAGCCCTGCTAATAGACATTTCCAAGTATTTAGAATTAAACTAATCCTAGTTATTTGAATATTGAGGTACGAAATCCTAAATCTTGGATGTGTATAGTGATTTTCAGAGACTGTTGTTTAAAATAGAATTGTTATCTCTGACAAGGCAAACCTTTTGATTAAAAGATCATAGTTAGGGAAAATATGAAGTAAGTAACTAATAAAACACATAGGTTCAGAATTTAAAAATAACACTAATTTAAACATTTCAACTGAAGACGCTGAAGCATGTGTATGGAAGATGAGAAGTTTTTTCCATGGAGGAAGGGAATACAAAAGCAAATTTCCTGGTAAGCATTTCCTTTAAAGCCATGGAATGCACTCCAGGCTAGCTTTACAGTATTCAAAATAAAAGTGAGCATTTGAAGAATTGCATGAGGCTTATGAAAAGAGAAGTAATATCATGTACTGGAAATATGACAGAATCCACAGTCTAGGATATAATTTCAAGATAGAAAATGGAGAGTCTTTGCCTGGAGTCCTCCTTTAGAGCAGAAGTGATTTAATTTATGTAGATTCCATGATAAATTTTGGAAAATTATTGAAACATTTTAAAATCCATAGGGAAACATCATAAACCCTTGAATACTAATCTGGAAATATTTCACTCCTTATAATATTTTTCTCTTCATTTTCCTTTCTAGGATTCTTTACATCATTAAGAGGACATGGTTAAGATCTACTGTGTTTAAGTTAATATTTTAGGCTCTAGAGAAGCAGCTAGAAAATGTTTTTTCTCAAACAGCACTATATATATGAATGGGAAAAATGTAATGAATTATTTTTATGAAAATAAAATAGACTAGTACATAGAGCAAAGAAAATAATGGACATTCTAGAATAACTAAGCAAATATGTGAGAAATGGCGATATGGAGACTGGATGCTTAAGTTACTCAAATGAAGAGGAGAAATTTTACAACCAGTAAGACAAATTGTCTTGGCCATTAAGGACAATATATTCTAAGAAAGGAAGTAAGAAACCACATAATGAAACACAATGCTTATCCATTAATTTTTAAAAAACTTTATTAAGTGCTTTCTGCTAGACATTGATGATGAATAGGCAAAATCTGCAGAATAACTCTGACTGAGATGAAATTTAGTGCACATAAAAATGGATAAAACAATAAGCATACTCTTGCTTTTACAAGAGTACTTCCTACATCTTCAGCCCCAATGCCGACACTAACCACACATGGGCAGTACAAAGCTTCCTGTATAATATATAATATTATATAATATAAATTATGAATTAGACATAAGAAATAAACAATAAAATGAATCAATGGGTACATCAAAATATCACTGCCAACATTCTCATTCTTTGAGAAAAATGTTGAGCACATCAAGGGATTCTGTAGCACAGTGTGTGCTCCTGGAATAGTATACCTAATACTGGGAATGATCCTCAAGTAACTGATTGGTGACTGGAATATATACAGCCAATACACCGGACAAAGATTAATTTACAATTTAGGCAGGATAGAGTAAGGGGCCATTTGCACAGAATCAGAAGAGTTCACAACTTAACACTTACAGTGATTTTTCTTGAATTGGCCATATTTTTAGCCTGTTATTGCCTATGCAAGTAAAATTACAGAAAATAATGGACATCTTTAACTAATATATGCATTAGTTACTTTTCTCCTTTCTGGACATAATGACAAACAGGAAGCAGATTCGAAAAGGAAGGATGACTATGACTTTCGTTTGGAAGATAGTTTCCATCATGGCAGGGAAGGCATTGTGGAAGAAGGGGGAGGCCTGTTGGTCAAATTCCATGTGCAAGCAAGAAGCTAAAAGAGACCAGGAAATCTGTCTTGGCTCACCACCTTAAGGTCAGGTGCCAGTGATCCACTTCCTCAGCAGAAACTACGCTGAATAAATGTCTCACAATCTCCCAGATATCTTCAGCAGCCTGGGTGGTTCATGTCACACTCAAACCACAGCTCCAAATTGTGGATCCCTTGAAAGGAGATTAGAGATGACCACGTGGGCACATATCACACACTGAACTGACAAGTACTTCACAAAACTGCTTCTGCAAAGACCATTTCAGATAGTTTTATGACTATTTTTTATTACAGGAGAAAAAGTGCAATAGTTACACATTTTGTTTGACTGTCACATTTCTGTTTTTTTAATCTTTATTTTAATTATATGGATACTCTGCTTGGCTATATGTCTGTTGACTGTGTGTGAGTGTGTGTGGTCCCTGTGAAGGTCAAAAGAAAGCATCCCATCCCCTAGAACTTTAGCTACCGGCAGCTGTGAACTGTCATGTTTGTGATGGTAATCAAATCGAACTCTGCAAACACAATCAGTTCTCTTAATGAGCCATCTCACCAGCCCCCCATTTGTTTCTTATACATTTTGTTATTTAATCATTATTCTTAGTTATTTAATTTGTGAGTTTACACTCAGACACACAAACACACACACATATATACACAGACACATAGATACACACAGGTACACAGAGACAGACACACAGAGAGACACTCATATGTCTGTATAAATTCCATTAAATCCCTCTGTGTATTCGACACATTGTAAAACCCATTCTATGAAGTTTTCTTTTAATGTCACATAAGATATGTTTCAGTTGAAACCTACATTTCATTCTTTCCATGAAATCACAAATTGCTTGAGTGAATTTAATAAATCGCTAGGATTTATTAAAACGCTCCATATTTTACATCAATTTTACAATTGCTTTCATTCACACACATTTAATATGGCTATTTTGAAGCATCAATTTCTAATGTCTTTACTAAGAATGGGATCATCTGCTAACACTTTACTCTTTTGTGTTTAGTTATCTGATCCAGCATCTTAGAATGACAAATTTTGCTTGCATAATGATATTGAAAAAATAATATTGAATATGGAGTTTTATCTTGTTTTATAGAGAGAAATATGGTGATATATTTTTTATGGTCTAATAAAGAATGCAAAGCCAGATACCCTAGTCAATCATAGAGGCCCAGCAGTCGTGGCACACACCCTTTAATCCCAGGAATCAGGAGACTGAGACAGATGGATCTCTGTGAGTTCAGTGTCGCCCAGGCCTATATGAGAGTGAATCCATCTAAAAGAGAAACGGAGCTCATATCTTTAATCCCAGCACTCGAGAAGTATATAAGGTAGGAACATGGTTTTGTAATCTGGCAATTTGTCTCCAGCCACATTGAGGACAGGATTGCCCCAGCCTTGAAAGAGGTAAGAGTTATCTGACAGCTAGTCTGCTTTGCTTTTCTGATCTTCATCTTGGATCCCAGTATCTGTCTCTGGGTTTTTATTATTTATGTTGCAGTAATAAATTCAGGCCCGGTCTTCTTGTGGACTTGATTGCTCTATGATCACACTCCTATGTTGGATTTAAAGGTCTAAAGTTTCCTCAGGAGATTTAACTGTGTATATAATTACAAAAACAGGACAAATCAGTTAAGGCAGGAAAAGTTTATCACAGTAAATGTGTATCCCAAAAGGAAAATTGTGCGACTGGGTCTTACAGATTTCAAGTCAGTTTAAGCACATTGCTTATTTAAACTTCAGTATATTCAGGGTGGGAAGCTATCAGGTAAGGAAGGGGATATGTTGAAGAACAAGCTCAGATAAAAGCTGAAGGAGTAACAGAAGGAAATTATCAGGGAATGAAGGGAGCTAGGTTGAGAGAAGAGGGATTTCGACATGGGTTAAGCATTTGCTCTAAAGGAAAAGACTACAGGGTAAGCACAGAGGATGCATCAAAGCACTCAGGGTCAAAGTTAAGCCGGAGGTCAGCATGAACCATGTATGGTCTCATGGTCTCATTGTCAACTCAGCCTAGAATTTTCAGACAATGCTACCTGCCTCTCTATGCTTAAGTTTAATCTCTGCACACTTCTTGGGTGCAGCCCTTACACCAAGCCTGTGTGTTGTCAATAAAGCCTATGCTGTTTGCCACACCTCCTCTGCCTCTTATGTTCTCATGAACGGCCTCCATTTCTTTTTATTTATTCTTTGAAATGTTTATGTATGAATACAAGGTATCTTCATTATATGGATTCTCAGCTTCTTCTCTCAGTTTCCAAGCCCATCCTCCCAACATGTCTTCCTTAGTTTCATATATATATATTATATCATATATATATTATATATATATCCAGTATCTAATTAATATTGCCCATGTGCATGCGATGTGATGACATACTCATCCCAAATTCTAATTCTCTACAACTGTTGAAATCTGCTCAATGTTTTATGCTCCCAATTATTGTCTTCTTCTGAGACTCTTAAAATTCTTCTCTTATTATGCAAACTTTATAAGTATAAACTGTGTTTTTTAAGAGTTCTAGACTTTTCTATAAGCAAGTGTTTAAGATAAACATTTGGTGTTTGGTAAAGTGGTGTTTTTCTGAGTGTAGTTATCTTCGTTGTGTTGTAGGTTTCCTTCCAGTACTTCTGTAGGGCTGGATTTGTGGATATTTATTGTTTAAGTCTGGTTTTGTCATAGAATAGCTTCTTTTCTCCAACTATAGTAGTTGAAAGTTTTGCTGAGTACAGTAGTCTGTGCTGGCATCCCTGTTCCCTTAGCATTTGTAGGACATCTATCCAGGACCTTCTGGCTTTCATACTTTCCACTGAGAAGTTGAGTGTTATTGGATAGGTCTCCCTTTATATGCTACTTGGCCTTTTACTTTTGCTGCTCTTTATATTTTCCCTTTATTCTGTAGGCTTGGTGTTTTGATTATTATGTAGTGAGGGGACTTCTTTTTGTGATTCAATATATTTGGTGTTCTGTAAGCTTCTTGTACTTTCATAAGCATATCCTTCTTTAGGTTGGGGAAGTTTTCTTCTATGATTTTGTTGAATATGTTACTGTACCTTTGAGCTACATTTCTTCACCTTCTTCTATACCTATTATTCTTAGGTTTGGCTTCTTCAAGGTGTCCCACATTTCCTGGATATTTTGTGTTAGGGATCTTTTTCCTTGATAATTTCTTTGATTGATGAGTGTATATCTGTTAATGAGACTTCAACACCTGTAGTTCCTGATCATTTACACGGCATTTCTATTTCCAGCATCCCCTCATTTTGATTTCTTTATTTTTTTTCCTATTTCAGCTTTCAAACCTTGAACTGTTTGAGTTGTTTCGTTCACTTGCTTGTTCGTTTTCTTCTTGGCTCTCTTTAGATTCTTTAAGAGATTTGTTTATTTCTTGAATTTTTGGGTTTGCTTTTTCTTCTATTTCTTTAATGAATTTTCTTACTTCCTCTTTGAAGTTCTCCTGAAGCAGAGCTGCAGGTGTCCAGAATTCACTTCTTTTAAAGAAGTTTTTAATATTAAAAAATAACATTTGAAAGTAAACATAAATGAAACATCTTTAGGAAGTAGTATTAGATCTTTTCATATAAAGGAGGAAAATATGAACTAAGAATTCAATAGTAGCAAAATGGGTGAATATGTCTAAAACATCAGAATTGAGTCCAAAATTTATGAAAATATAATACATTTTAATTTTATGTATACATGTGTTGCTGAGTGAGTATATACTGAATTTCAGAAGGTTCCTGTAGAGATGAGAAGTGGGCATCTGATGCCAGTGGTGGTGATAAACCCAACATGGATGTCACGAGTGTAACTTATTCCTCCAGAATAACAACAAGTGCTCTTAGCTATCTCTTCCCGTAGCAATCAAGTGCAGATACAAGATACAGTATTGACTTTGTCCATGAAGTGCAAGTGATGATTTCACCCTTATCTGAAACCTGTATAAGGTAGAACAAACATCAGAGCTTGCTAACTGATGGGATGAATTACGTCAATCTCTTGCAGTCTGATGGTCCCTGTTCTCAGAGCTTTCCTCATAACAACAATTGGATTTTCTTCTAGATAATTTCTCATTAACTTTCTTCATTAAAGATAAAATGAATGAGTGAATTATTCCACAATAATAAATAAATGGTTGGAACCGGTAACATAGCTTGACAGGAAGACTCCCACATACAAACCTGATGGTCTGAGTACTGCTCCAGGGAAGGCAGAAAGAGAACAGACACCTATGTGTTGTCCTCTGTACTCAGTATGTATACGTGACATGCATGTACCTCCCAAGTATACACCCATTCACACAGACACAAAAATAAAAAGTTAAAATATAAAAAGTTGATTTCAATATTTTGTCTTTTTTATTCAGGAAGCAAATGCCACATAGTGTGTTTTTCTTTATATACCTAGAAATTTGCCTGAAATCTCAGCAATGGAGTGCTGAGTGATTTACACAGCTTAATTAACTGTGTTCTGGATGCGAATATTTAAATTATCAGTTGAACCTGATTCTATCAGTGCCTGTCTATCCTTTCAATCTTGCCAAAATGCTGACTTTATAACTTATCCTTTAATCTTCTTACATTTTCCATTTTATTTCTATTTTTGAAACAGGTTTTCACTGTATAGTTTGTGCTGATTTCAGACATATGGCAATCTTCTAACTCAAAAGAATGACAAGTTTTATTTTTGAGTGCTTATTGTGATTTTCAATATTTTTTCAAATTTAAGTAGGCATCTATTTTTCCACAAGACTATCAAGTAATTTTATAGTCTACCACTTAAATTTTACACTTTTAATTAGCTCCTGATTACATAGCTATCAGTTCTCTAGAAATATTATTTTGAACATTCCTTACAGTCATTAGTCAAAATAATGTTCATTTTGTGTTAAAGTTGTCAGTGTTGTTACTTTCCACTGGTAATCTCTACACATTACATTGAAGCTTTTGATTTGTATGTCTTATTATTTTTAAAAATCAAGCATATTAGCATACCTACTTAAGTACTGGATAACATACACAGATATTCTGATAAAACTGTAAGAAAGTATATATATACATATATATATTAAACATTTAAACATCCAAGGCTATTCAAAATGTACAAGTCCTAAGTTCCCCTTTCTATTATGTAGAGAACATATTTACAGTGAAATATTTTTCCCTGAGCTATTCTAGAACAAAAAATAAATGAATCTGTAACTAAAGGGAAACAACTCTTAGATAAATGAAAATCTCTTTGAAGGCATTTTTCTGTTTCTTTAAAATTCAGTGTAATAGCACAAAACAGGTTGCTAATAAATCATTATGTGGCATTTTAAGGTGATTATCAGAACCACACATGTTAATAGACATCAAGGATGAGATGAATCTGACAATGGGGAGAAAGGTTAAATGCCTTTTGAAGCACAAAATACATTTATCAGAACTACTGCAAATGTTTGCCCATTTATCTTCTGTCAAAACAATAATCTGTCAAATTGCAATGAGATCCTGAAAGCTGGGTATGCAGTTCATCAACGTGCCATGTGCTGAGAATTTTCATAGCCTTTTAATCCCCAGAACCAAGACATTGAGAAACTGCAGCAAATCAAACAAACAAAAACTGATGATTAAGGATCCATTCCTTCTTAATTACAGGAACTGAACTGTGTAAACTCAAGCTTAAAGGGATGAGTCCATGTTTTATTAATGGGGAAGAGTCTTTACCATCATAATTAGCCCACAACAACACACTCCCCATGTACTAGCTGATGTCTCAAGTACTCCAACTGTAGCACCTCACTCTACAAACTCTATAACCATGGCTCCCGATGTATGATACATGCAAATTCTATGAGAAGAGACTGAGACATAACAAGAAAGTCTGAGCACAGCTGACCAGGGCCTGCAGACTATAAAGTAATTTCATTACCACCTTAGACTTCACATTAATTACTCTTCTTGCTGTAAGCAAATACCCAACAAAAGCAATTTAAGGGAAGGAGGGAAATTCTAGCTTATGGTTGAAGAGCATATGGTGCCTTGTGGTTGGAAAGCATGACAGACTCTTGGTGGCGGGAGCATGTTCCTGAGACTCCTCACATCTAAAACTATAAACAAGAAGCAGGGAGAGCTGAACCCCAGCAGGATCCCTCCTTGTCTCCACTTCATTCTATCCAGGCTTGCAGCCCAACAGGATAGTGCTGTGCCTCATGTAGGGTGCATGCTGCCCCCTCATTCAAATCTCTCTGTAGTCTCCCTCAGAGAGCAGCAGATATGTATCTCCTGAAGATCCCAAAGCAAGTGAGTTTGAAAATGAAAATGAGCCATCACAGCAACCTTAGGTAGCTTCACCTGTGTTTCTATAATGAGTTGTTCATACAGAATTCCTTAACATTGTCACTAAGATCTGAGGTAAAACTGATATAATTAGACCTTATTGAGTTAAAAAGACTGTCTATTCATTAAATCAAAAACCTTTTATATAAGTGAATTTTAAATAAGTAACCTTTTAAATAAGTAACCTTTTAAAGAAGTAACTTCAACCTACATGAATATACTGATAGATTGTTTTGGGACAACATAAAATCCTGCACTGTGTTCTCCCAAAGAATTTTTTTCTGGATGTGTGGTTGCACTACATAGTTTGGAAGAAGGATGCCTTGAGTCTTCTTTAAGAAAGAAAGAATTAACCCCTAAGGATAATTGATAGATGCTTTCAATATTTCAAAATCATTTAAAATGTTTTTTAAATATCTTATTGCTTTTGATCTAAAGAAATGCATGGATACCCCTCTCTCAAATTTTCTACTGAATTTAGTTTCAACTGCGGCATCAGTAGGAAATACAATGGTATTTATGTATTGGTCACACTAGAATTGATAAGGTGTTGGCAATTGTAGATAATAGTGTTGTCAAACATGTCTCATAGCCTTAATATTCATTCATACATTAGGCACACAAGTCTTCACTGGGGCTAGCATGAGTGGTAGTCTCACTCATTTCTCTCAATCCAGAGATAAATTATACTTGAAATGAATGCCTAGAGTAGATCAGTGGCACCTGTCCCTTCTCACTATTATCAACTCAATAAAGAATTCCATTGCTCGTCTCCCTCCACAGTGTTTGCCTTCATCTCCCTGTCATCTCACATCCTTAGCCTCACAGATTACTCACAAGCTAGTAGGGGTGTTTTTCTCAAAGATGCTAGTTTTTTGTCTTCTTTTTTTTGGTATATAAAATGTCACCAACAATCTTCTAGATATGGAAACACATGAAACAGTCAGTCATATGTGCTGTATAAAAAGCTGTGTGATTCAGCTCACTGTGACAGAGATCCCCATATTAAACAATCCAACTCAAAGCCTAAATTCACATTGTAGGAATGATAAATTTCATGACAATTTGTCAAAAGGAAGTGTCTCATTTCTTTCTCTTGACTACATAAATACTCAGCATTCCTGAGTGGAAGCCTGAAGTATTATTTGCATTCTTGGTCTGTGGGAACGTGTGTGTGTGTGTGTGTGTGTGTGTGTGTGTGTGTGTGTGTGTGTGCGTGCGTGGTGTGTATGTGTTTGCATGTGCATGTAATCACCTGTGCATGTGCTTGAGCACATGAGTGCAACACACTGGTGTGTTGATGATGGTGTGAATTACTTAACAGTAGGGCACTTAATTCTTCAATTACAACAGTTGGACCTAATTACTTTTAAATTTGCTTTCTCAAATGACAAAAACATTGTTAAACAAATCTTCATGATAAGGTATAAACTAAAACCTTCCTCTTGGCTTCTTTAAAGTTACAGTAGACTACACTGTGTTGAGGCCACCTACAACACCACTTGCTTGGCATTTATTATAATTTGTGCAAACACCCTGTCCATTACAATCACTTATCTTAAATCTTGACTATGTGTACGTAAATATTATACATCACTGGCAAGTTTAAGAAATGTTATTATAATAAAAATAATTCAACTAATGTATCATTATAGATTCACTAGTTTTAGGCAATCAAAACCTGTCTGGACTACAGTTAGTATGTGATGTCTCTTCTGACTCATTAAACTGCTCCCACTTCTATGGCAAAACAAAGCACTTACTCAGCTTCCAATTAAATCTGCCACTTAAGCAGAGGAACACAGACACAGTTTTCTTCTCTTTGTTTCTCTCTCTCTCTCTCTCTCTCTCTCTCTCTATATATATATATATATATATATATATATGTATATATATATATATATATTTTAGTCCTAGAGCAATTTTAGGTTTACCAGAAATTTATTCACAGACTTCAGAGATTGACTGTCCTCCAAATTGCCCAACTATTTACAGTTGCTTTCATAGAATCTCTATGGGTTTGCATTTGTCATCACAGAAAACTAGTAGATGCTACGTACTGTAAAGTAAAATCTATAAATTATATTATAGGTTTCTGTACAATTTACTGGTTTGTGGATTTTGATAAGAAGATATGCTCCATGTATTCATTCCTATTTTGTAATATTTTAATGTCCCCTTTGGAAATTAAATTCATGTAGATATATTTTTTTCATGTGCATTCCACACTGCTCTCCAACTCCCCACACTGTCAGAAGATGCTCCAAGAATGGAACTTTGTGAGGAAAATTCTGAGGGATTTCAAGAAAAGACCAAGAAAATAAGACAAGAGTCTTGTGAACCTCAGTTTCTTTAAAATATGATATTGTTCTTGGAAAGTATTTTTGTGCTACTCCCAGATTAGAATGAGTTTACTTCAGATTATTCATTACAACTGGCTATTGATATTTTTTTTGCTATGCCTCTATGGAAAACATGGTTTTGGCGGCTTGTCCTTGTGATTATACATTTTACTGCTGTGACTCTTCTTAATCCTCATAGTATAAAGTGTCTGATGTTCAGATTAAAATTGGCTATTGCATGAGACTTTAGTCTGAGTTATTTTTAGTCTCTGCTCTCCCTATTCTCATCACCTCTAGAAAAGTAAACAAGGGGTGTCATGAATCATGGAAGTGATGTGGGCTACAAGATAAGAAAATGTGATGTCTCACAGAAGTTTAGTGAGAACAATGGGCCAGAAACCACTGAAGGCTTTGTCTTATGTCAAGGTCGTGCATACATTTTTAAAGGATGGAGGACTACAAGTACTAAAATCACAGTTATTAGATTGCTTACAAGTTGTTCATTGATATAATCCCTGGTTTCCAGAAGAAGGAATCTTAGATGAAGTATAGGATAGTCCAAAAGAATATTGAAATGGCATATAAACATGTTTGATTTTGGGTCACTTGGGCATTAATTTGGACTGTTATCTAAATATTTAAGGAAGATAAATAGAAGAGGAAGAGAGGACTAATACCTTGAATCAATAAAAAAATGAGTAATCAAGCCTTACAATTGATAAAAGAAGCAAAAGAAAAACAAGATTTTTATTTTCCCTGTTCACGCAAAATTGAAAGTAAAAACAGTATCACCACCAACTATACCATTTTAGATATGTATCCTTCATTGCCTGAAGATGACCCTGAAGGCATGAGGAATTTGATAAGCAATCTAACCTTGAATTCTCTCCACTTTTTAATGAGGACCTAGGAAAGTCTATGAAAAAGCAAACTTTACAATGCAGGAAAGCCAGAACATGGCAGGAAAAAGAAATTAATTTACCAATCCAGACTGAAAGAGACAATTTTGTATCATGGGCATTCTTCACTTTCTTTAAACTGACTTATTTTCCCTACTGAATTGTCTCATACAGGGATTATAGTACAAAAGGATAAACCCTTGGAATGGATTTCTTTACACGATAAAGGCCATAAAATAATAACTGCTTGCCTTTCCCTTCTTGGTCAATTAGTAAGTCAGGGGAAGACCTGATATCAGCAATTATATTGATCAGCTCTTTGCTGTATTATAACACCCTTAACTAACAGTCTTTAAGAACAATATTGAGCTCTATGTATTTTCAAATTTTGTTCATAGATTACTTTGTAAAGAAATTATTATCCAGCATGCAACATATGGGGTTTTCTCATATGTACTGGATTATGAATACAAAAACTTGTCCAAACTTCTCCCATTTCTACAAACAGATACTTATTTTACTGATGGTTCACCTGAGGGTATAGGAGAGATTCATTATCCAGACATTCATCAGTCTATTAATATATTCTTTTCCTTGTCCCAACAGGTAGAACTGACCATTTCGTTTCATCTACTTCATTTAATTCATAAGACCTGAAATATTATTTCAGATTGTTCTTATGTTGTAAAATTATTTCCAGCAATAGACTCATACTCAATCCACATGCAAACCTCCCTGGTTTCATTGCAGAAGCAGCTGATGCACTACCTGCCCTGTGTTTATTCTCCAGAAGAAAACTGGGAAGAGGTAAACATCTGTCATTACAAATGGATTTACTGAAACAGTATAGATTTTTCTTTGTCTCCTTAAGCCCAAATACACCAAGGACCATGGCAGAGGGTGAGGAGATAGTGGAAGTCTCCAGATATATAACAAACCTCCAACTAAATGACCAAAGGAGATATTAACTATGACCATATCATCAGAATTCAAGTCTTCCCTTTCTCTGGCCAGGCCAAGGCCCTGTGCACCAAGACGTTGGGATCCTAATAGACTCATTAATCCCTCTGGAGAAGATAGTGTTTTAATTTTCCTTAGGCTTTGAATCACTTCCACATTGCATATGATATTTTGCAATATGTGTTCTTATTAAAGGGCATATATGGGCTTATATTCTAAAGTACACAGGAACTATTAATCATACAATTCTGTTTAAATTTTTCTCTATATTTTTCTGGTCAATATAATAATGTTGCTAATAGTACTGGATATAGTTTAAATATCTGTTCTTGAAGGCAACATATTATTGTCAAGGATTTCACTGTTCTAATATAATTTTATAAATTAAAGGATACTAGATTATTCATTACAACTGGCTATATTTGTTTATATGCCCCCATGGAAAACATGTTTTTTCCGCCTGTGGCTTTTCCTTGTGATTAAACATTTTACTCATCTGATTCTTCTTTACCCTCAGTATAAATTGTCTTGTGCTTTGAATAAAGTTGGCTATTAGCATGAGACTTTGGTCTGTCTCATTTTTCAGCTCTGATCTCCCAGGATCCACTGAGTCTCTAGCAGTAAACACCACATGACTTGCCCATCATTGTACCTTCCAACTTTAGTCATATTTTTATGCTTATTTTTATTTTGTTTATTAATCTGCATCTGATTTCCACTTAAATGCAGTACCCAAGGAAGGTCAAAAGAAGGCCTCAGATCCCCATCACAGGAATTACAGACAATTATGCCTCCACACATGGGTTCTGGGAACTAACATCAGGTCTTCTGAAAAATAGCAAATGCATTTAAGGGATTGCTGAACATTCTCCAGAAGTGGTGTTTGAAGATTTCCACATTCCAGAAGTATTGTTAGAGAAACCTAAAAGTAATAAAAGAAACCTGCATTGTCCTTAAATTAGCAATAAGTGTTTCTAGATGAATAATACTATGATGGAATGTTGTGGTTACAGTGTTGATAAACATTGGGGAAGGCCTTTCTACTTTTCAAAACACAGGCATGAAATGATAACTACAAAAATTCTGAAAGAATTTAAACATCAGTCCAAAACTTCCCTTGGGGGAAGTTATAGCTGTGTGAACACTCAAGAAAAAAAAAGAAGCCTAAAAGGCTTCAGTAGGGGCATACTCCAAACTATGATAGTCTTTTGCAAACTAGATAATATATTTCATCAAAGAAATTTCACATCTTGACGAGATAATTTCACTATCAATGTCTAATAAATGATTATAACATTCAGCATTTCATAAACACATTTTCTCTTTCAAATAGCCACATTGGAGGCAGGGGTGGTCACTGTTTCACAATAGACATTGAAACTTCACTGTCTGAAGTACCATTACCTCACTGTATCTTCCTGCTGTGGATATTACAGTACAAGGATCCCATGATCTATAGAACCACACGTGACAGACTAGATGGATTATGCAATTAATTTATTACCTCCTAAAGCACCACAAGACAAGAACTGTCATTTTTGCTTAATAGGGCAGAGTGGTGAAGTTAAAAACAATTGCTTAATATGCCCCAGATCACATGCATTAGTAAATGTGAATTTCTTTCTTTGTGGAGAAATCAATATAGCATATAATTTTCCATTGTAACCATTTTGCTTAATTCAGTGGCATTAACTGCATTAACAATGCTTAGTAGTAATATAAGACTTTTTGTCATTTCAAACAGAATCTTTGTACTCATTGAACACTAACTGTAAGTTGTCTCTCCTCCAAATCACTTGTAGTTTCTATTCTTTCTGTGTCTGCAATTCCATACCTTCTATGTGATTACTATGTACAGCAAGCATGTTCTGTCCTTTTGTATCTGTTTCACTTAAACTGTAGCTTTCATGTTTAAACAGATGGTAGTGTGTTGTCAGAGCTGGACTCTTTTGAGTTTAGAGAGAAATCTCAGTGATTAAGAACACTCCCTGTTCTTGCAGAGGACACAAATTCAGTTCACAGAACTAACACTAGGTGCTCCTGAGCCCTTGTAGTTTTCTAAATCTATCATGACAAGGCAATTCACAAAATGAAAAGATGCCTTTCTGACTTCTGAATGCACATGCACTTAAGTGATCATGAAAGACTGTGTGGTTCAAATGACCGTGGTTGTTTGTCCAATTTGATGTTGTCCCACTGAGGAGTGTGAAGTGTGTTTGATAGATGTGGAGATACCATGTCAACACTTGACAGGGAAAAGAAAAAAGAACATTGTATTCAAAGTATAAACACACAATGTGACATAAATTGATTCTTATCACTTCATGCAAACACTATATGAGCATTACAATAAGGTTTCCCCTTACGATTAAGACTGCAGTGAGAACACAAACGTTTTATTGATAGAATGTATCAAAATTGACATTTGCAAATAATTCAGTGAAGATTAGCTAAAAGGTTGCAGAAAATTGTTCAAAATTGGAGTCCGTCTTGTATTGTGGTACTGCCATTGCTGAACAAAGCTGGCACAAAGTTGGAGCCCCATAAAAGTGTCTTGAGAGGCTGAGTGAATGGATGAATGACTGTTGGTTTCAAAGTTTTCTGTGTTTTAATTGCAGTGTGGAGACTAGCTCTAAAAATAGAGCAGGTATATTGAAGCACTCCTAAGCAGGTTAGCCATTGATGAGACGCTTCTTGTTTCTGCTACTTGCCTTACACTCTGCCCATTTCTACATTTGTAATGTGCTACATTTGTCTTCTGAACCATTTGAGAATCCATTATAGATAGGTTCTTTTATTGCAACTACAGTAACATATTACTGTAATGTATTTTTAAGGCTAAATGAATACACAATGACATTATCTAATGTTTGTGAGATGATGAAGTTCCATCAATTTGCAATATATTTACAATTTGTAAATTATAAAGTTACTATTTAACAATATAATGTCCACAGCAACTACACTCTGACAGTCTGCACTCTGTTTTCGAACCCCACATTGCTGCAAGATGCCATCTCACTTCAGCACTCCTCAATCTTGCACACTTTCTTCGTAGGCTATCTTTGTCTTCCGTGACCTTTACATTCTAAAGAATTCAGGCTTGTAATTTTATCAAGTTTCTTGCTAATCAGATTGCTCTCATTTTTCCTCCTTGCATTCAGAATAGTGAGGCAAACATTTGACCTCTAACAAGCGCACTCCAGTCACCAGAGTTATTTATATACTCTAGTTCTTTGATGCCATTCTCATCTGCTTCATTCTCCTGGGATAATGCCGACTCTAATTAAAAGCAACATGGCAAGATGTAACTACAGATAACTTTCATAAAGTTTGTTCATGGACGAAATCCTTAAGTTATAATAAATTGAAACTATTAAGTGAGAAACTTGGTGTTGTCTATCAATTAAATTAGAGAAAATTTTTATCTGCAATGGACAGGAGAGATGTCCCAGCAGGTGAAAGGACCCCCCTCAAATCTGACAATTGTAGTTCAGTCTCAGAAACTCAAGGTAGAAGTAAAGAAGCCACTGCTGAAAATCACTCTCCACAGTCTTCCAAAAAATTAAATATTAAACAGAAAACCTTTTATGTATATACATTATTACTACAGTCCATAAACCTACATTTCTCTATAATCTGGATTAAATCTAAGTACAACTGAAAAAACTTGGAATCAAATTTTCTTTTAAAATGAGGACCAAGGAATCCAAATGTACTTGTTTAGGTACCTTCCACACACCACTGATTTTGGGTACTAAAATCCGTTGTCGCCAGCACCATGAGAAGTATATTTTGAGGGTGGCACATAGTAGGAGATTTTAGGAACCAGACTTGTGTCTCCTGACAATCATATTCCTGTCATGCTGGAATTTACTTCTAAACTTACTTTTCAGTTATCATAATCCTCAAGCTCTAACATCATTGTGTAAAAGCCATAGAGAATAGAAGGGAGCAAAATGCAACATCTCCGTGCATTACAGATCTCAGTCAGGTCTGAAATGCTGGGACTCTCTGCCATATGCAATAAATGTAATAGCTCTTGAGGCCAATAAACATCTGTGACCATGTATTTTATGCCTTTCTAGACCCCCAGTACTTTTCTGTTTTCCTATACACAGGTCCTCAGAGTCCTGTTCTTCTGTACATTTTTGTTCCAACTGCTCCGTGGAGTCTTCAGGTACCCTATCAGTGCTGTTCTCACTGTGGCTGCATTTGGTTAATGCTGGCTACATCTACTGTTGCCTCATTGCTACTATTGCACTGGACAGGTAATGTTGTACTGAATACAGCAACATTCATAATTACAATGTCTTAATAATTTACCATTAAAATTTAATCAGAGACCAGATCTTTGTATCTTAACCTTTCCCTTGCTACAGAGGTACATTAGCCAGAGTCCCATCTGAGTTCTTAGAAACTCTGCTCTCTCTTTTTTATTTTTGAATTTTGTCAGACAGTAGATTCTGTACACCTTCGAATGTTTATTTAAGCTCCCAATATCGGTAACAGAGAATTAATATAAAATGACTAAAGCCAACATGACTGTCATGTCTTTGACTTCAAAATGTGTTAAACATGGGGATGCTTATGATAAGATTAATACTGACTACCACTTGATAAAAATAATTCAGAATACTCAACACAAAGATATGCCAAGGTTTATTAGCTAATTAAATTTCTGCTTAAATATAGATTCAAATTGTTCTTTTCAAAATAAACTCAGCAGATATGAAGAGGCAAAATTGCTTGTCTAATCAATGCTTACTATGCATTTTCTCAAAGAAGAAAAAATGTAATGTGACATGTGTCCTTTCAAACAAATCCCTTGGTTTATACCAAGGGGGGGAAGACTCAGTACTTGACACTGTATATTCTAGAGAAAGTTTTGTGTTTTCTCCAGTGAAGCATAATACTTGTGCTGTATCTCATTTGTGTAACTCCAGAACCTTCTAGAACAGACATCTACCCAACAGAAATGTAGGCAAGAATATGAAGGTTGTTTTTACATTAGACTCTGTGTTTGCCTCAGCAAATAAAACTGAACTGAGCAATATAATCATTGGAAGACTTCAGAGGTTGCTTCCAAAGCTGTTACTTAGATGGGTTATTTGTACTAAGTATACTCATGGTGGACAAAGGGAAAAGACAGATAGGGCAACACTTTTGGAAACAACTGATCGATATTAGTGATAAGCACCAGGGAATCCATGTTCATGCTAGGACTTTGAGACCAGTTCCATAAACAGGTGATTGTTAGCTTGATTTTTACTCATAAGACAGATTAAAAACATTACCTCTAGAGTGAAGGGTATTTTTATGTCTTAAAAGGTACATGTAGCTAGGGAAATAGAACTATGTCATGTTCGTATGATATTGATTTATTTTAGAATGTCTGATTGTTGCTTATTATCTATAGATTTTACAAGGTTAATGAAAATCTATAGGAGAAATTTCCTTCATGTAATAATAAAGCCAAAATGATTATATATATTATATTTATTTCTTAACAATAAACACTTAACATTTAATTAATTACTATCAGAAGTAGCATAATAAAATTAAACATTTCCTAATGCAATAAAACGATGAGATTTACAATTTAGTTTCATTAATACACTGAGAAGTTGAATGTAATAATTAATACTCATTTAGAGTAAGTTTCTATGGTGTATGATTCACTGGTGGATTCTGCCTATTTTAATACAATAGATTTTGAAAACAGTAATATCTAAGGTAAAATGTCCTTAATTCTTGTGATTCAGAAACACTGTTGGGAAACATAATTTACTACTTCCCCATCAGAATTCATCACCTGTCTAACTTCAGGAAAAACAAGCCCACAATACTCTTTTTTATATGTATGACTTCCAGGCTCCTCACCTTCCTTCACACTATTCAACAACTTCCTTTCTACCATTTCCACAGTACTTCAAGTTGTCATCCAGGAGGGATCAAATATAATCTTGACTGATTATTTTTCCTGCCTTCTTTAGGGAGTTAAATCAGAAGGTCACACCATAGACAAAGATCCTGGCTGATTTACATGCTCATTCATTATATATTTCAGTTTAGGGGACTTGAACGTTTCAGTATAAGAATAATGGTATATTTGTCTCCATTTTCCTGGAACAGGATCCTTCTCTGTAGCATATGGCTACCAGGAAAGGAGATGCTCATTTTAAGCATGCCCAAATCATCCCTTCTCTCATTCCCATTTAAGAGCAAAGTGAAGGAGTACCCATTGTATATTTTCCTTGTAGTACAAAGTCACCTCTCTCCCTAGAGAAAGATAATCTCAACATTCAATTTTTATAGAACCTGAAAGTTGAAATAATCTTTTCAGGGGCAAAGCTCAACACATTACCAGTGGGTTTAATATTTACTAGGGCTTAAGATTAATGTGATAAAAAAATTCTTTCATCTGTCTTAAAGAACAATAAAAATCCAAACTTAGTGGTATCTACATCATACTATTATTACCCTTTTAATCAACCAACATATATTTTCATAATATTTTCAACCACAAGATAAAACTATTGAGGTATTAAACAGTACACATTTATTCCATGTTTTAAAAATCTTAGAAATAAGGAAGCCATGCTGCTTTCTAAACAAGGGTCACAACAACATCCCATGTGTTCTTGGTAATTGTGATAACTGTCTTTTTCTAAATGTTCTATATGTTAAGACAGGAAAGATTCGAGGAGAATATGTAAATAAATGTGGGCATATGTAATTTATATGAGTTTTTGTGTGTGCTTATAAGGTAAAATGACAGGATACATAAAATATATGAATATAATTGCACACTTAGGTTTCGAATGGAAAGAGGAGACAAAGTATCAAAACACTTAGAAATAACAGCTTTGCTAGTTAAATTTCTTTTTATTTTTAAAATTAAACATGTAGTCTCATAATATGAACATGGAAATTACAGCATCATGACATATCTTTGACAGCTAAACATGAAATTGGAAAGGAATAACACTTGACACTTTGGGTGGGCTACAATTTCTTGTATAAATCTCCAAAGCATGGACATAGTTACTTATCAGTTTGAGATTAACATTTCTGTTTTCCTAATTGTGCCCCTATCCCTACTTGCTGTCTAGTAATTCATAAAGTCCATGGAACTTTAGACCTTAAATTTTATATACAAACCATTACTAGTCATAATCATAATTTATCTGATAAAAACAGCTTGTGATGACTTGTGAAGGTCCATTCTAGAACATTCACCCAGTGACTGATGGAACCAGAGGCAGACAGCCACAGCTAAACACTGAGCTGAACTCCTAGAACCTAGTGGCAGAGAGGGAGGAGTGATGATCAAAGTGGTCGAGACCGGGCAGGTGAAACCCACAGAGATAGCTGACCTGAACAAGGCTGATGGCTGAGAGGCCAGCATGGGACTGATTCAGATCCCCTGAACATGGGTGTCAGTGAGGAGGCTTCAGCAATCTTTGGAGCCTCAGCTACTAGATCAGTATTTATCTCTGGCATACAAATGGACATTGGGAGCCCATTCCAAATGGAGGGATGCTTTCTCAGACTGGACACATGGGGGAGGACCTAGGCCCTGCTCCTGATGATATGACAGTTTTTGAAGATCCCCTATGAAGGGCCTCAGCCTCCCTGGAGAGTAGAGTGGGTATTGGTGTTGGGGGTGGCAGGGTTGGTGGGGGATTGGGGACAAGTGAAGGAAGAAGGAGATGGGATTGGCATGACAAGCAGGCTTGTTTCTAATTTAAATACAAAGCAGAAGAATCAGAATGAAACAACCTTGAAAATAGCTTGATCATGATGATGGAGGCTCTTAAAGAAGATATAAAGAATTCTCTTAAAGAAATGGCAGAAAAGACCAACACATATTGGAAGAGATCAATAAATCCCTTAAAGAAAGCCAAGAAAAAGCAATCAAAAAATCCAAGACTTGAATACTGAAACGGAGTGGAAAGGACAATTCAAATAGAGGTGAATAGAGAAGCTTTTTCCTTGAGGGAATCCTTCCCGCCAGCCTGATTCTAGAGCAGCATCAGTCCCAAATAAACACACAGGAGGCTATATTGATTATGAAGCTGTTGGCCTTGCTTGTTTCTTACTGGCTACCTCTGACTTAAGTAATTACCCCATAATTGTTAATCTAAGTATGTCTCTTACCTGAGAAGTTTCCGGGCTTCCTACCCCATGGCATTGCATCTCGACTCTCCTGTGTTTCTCCTTCCCAGAGTCCTCCTGGACTCCTAGTCCCACCTATCTAGATTCCTATTGGCTCAACAGTGCTTTATTGACATAAGACTTCCCCAACATCTCCTCTTTTCTGTTAAAAAAAAAGAAAGGTCTTAACTTTAACACAGTCAAATTGTATATAACAGAACAGTTATCAAATAAGAACATAGTTACAATATTTTAGCAAGATTTAAAGGAAATATCATCCATCCCATTCTTGTGAGTCCAAAGTTCTATATGTAGCTTATATTTTATCATAACTAAGGAAAACTATAACTATAACTATCTGTCTTCAACTCCATCAAAGACCACAGAAGGGTAATATGTAACACTAGGATTGACAGAGATATCTTACTGCCTGGACAGTCACCCAACATTCCTCTGTAACGTTGGGGCATCCATCTTCAGCCCATAGGCCACAATGTGTCTGGAACACTTCTCAGAAAAGCAGGAAATTTCAAACTGTCCATCTGAGTTGGCAGTCTGTCAGTCGTTTTTCTTTGTCCTGCAGAAAGTCTCGTAGACTCTTACATGAAGCAGGAACCCTGTTAAGACTGAGTTCAGCAGTCACATTACTGTGGGTCCTGTATGTCCAGTTTATACAGCAACAGTCAAACAGTCTAGGCAAGAGCAGTTTCTTCCCAAATGGCTAATCTTGCCATGTTGAAAGCAAACTCCATAACAAGTTTCTTCGATGCCCATCTTCCTCTCAGACGTAGTTGGTGCTGTCAGGAGCAGACATTTCTCATTGTCAAGAAAAACCCTAAACCATTTTAAAAGCCATTTTCTGAAGGTCTTTGAGAGGTTTGAAGATTATCTATCTGTCTCAAATACATCTCTATATATCTAGAAAACCTAACTTACCTAACTATAAGTTCTGACTATTATAAGTAACTATCTATAATCTGTATTTAATTACGCATTACATTTTAAAAGATCAGTATAAGCACAATACTTAATCAAGAGGAGAAATATACATATCACAAAATTGGCCTTGAATTTGTATCAATAAATGAAAAACAATACCCATACCATAATTCCCCTTTTTACCATTAAAAGAGATTGGCTGTGATCATTAATCAATTATAAACAACCCCATTTAAATGAAAACAAAGATTTATAAACAAGATGGGAATTAGGACGTCGCTCATTCCAACCTGCTTTGTGCTGGAAGGGGGCGCTGTTCATACCATTGGGATCATGACAAAACTTAGAAACCTGTGCAAGTCCTTATTTTCAGGGTCTGTAAGAATGCATCATCTTAGCTGTTTCGATTGTTGAAACACCTGGCTCACTGCTTCCAGGGGTCTTGGTTCATCAAACCACAGAAGCCTGGAAGGAATCCTCAGATTTTCATTTTCTGTAGAAACATAAGCAAAAACTCCTTTTCCAAGTAACACATCCTTATACTTAAATTTTGAAGTCAAGCCATTTTCAAAAGATATAAGTTGAATTAATTCAGCAGCATTTATAATCAAGTGTACTTTAGCAGTTGTTCCTTCCTGAGCAATCAAAAAACTGAAAAACACAATAGCATACAGTATCTAGACTCTCTGTGTATTTTCCATTTTCCATCTTTACGTGGCTTATTTATTTATCTATTATTACTTTATTTCTTTTACTTTTATTTATTTTTCTCTGAGACAGGGTTTCTCTTTGGAAATCTGCCTGCCTCTGCCTCTGCAGCAAATTCTACCGGCGTGCACCACCAAAGCCAGCTTCTCTATTTTATTTTCGTTTTTTTTTTTTTTCTCTCTCAATCCTATGTATATTTTTAAACACACTGTAAACCTTTAGAGGTTTTGTTCATCCAAGTCTGACTTTACTGTAAATCTTTACGTTTTTCTGGCCACATGTCTTATCTGTTAAAACCTCGGCTGTTTTAAACTGCCTTTTCCAAGATGGCAGGCGTAAGCGTGATTCCAACTTACTGTCTTAGTTTGACATCCAGCAAAAGCTGCAACTTCCAGCTGTACATACACACCTTTTCATCGTTAGCAGAGTCTCTTAAAGCAACCTTGCTGAGTTTTTTTTTTTTTCTTTTTATGTCGAGTCAGGAAGACTAACTTAAGCCAGCCGCGAGTCTCTGCTTGCTGCAAAAAAAAACAGAGCCTGCCTGAGAAAATGTTGTTACCAAAATTTTGTGCTTCTCTCTGTTTTATTTTTTGTTTGTTTGTTTGTTTCTAAAATTCCTTTAAAGCTTTTGTCATTCTACGTGGAAATTAATCCTGCTCTGACACCATTATGTAAAGAGCTTTTTCTTTGAGAGAAGCCTTCCTGCCAGCCTGGTTCTAGAGCCACATCAGTCCCAAATAAACACACAGGAGGCTATATTAATTATGAAGCTGTTGGCCTTGTTTGTTTCTTACTGGCTACCTCTGACTTAAGTAATTACCCCATAATTGTTAATATAAGTATATCTCTTACCTGAGAAGTTTCCGGGCTTACTGCCCCATGGTGTTACATCTCAACTCTCCTGTGTTTCTCCTTCCCAGAGTCCTCCTGGACTCCTAGTCCCACCTATCTAGTTTCCTATTGGCTCAACAGTGCTTTATTGACATAAGACTTCCCTAACATGGAGGGAATTCTAGAAATGGGAAATCCAGATAAACAAACAGGAACTACAGGTGCAAGCATAACCAACAGAATGCAAGAGATGGAAGACAGTGTCTCTACCACCAAAGCCACAATAGAGAAAATAGATTCATCAGTCAAAGGAAACATCAGTTAAAATCAACAAAGTCATAACACAAGGTGTCCAGGAATTTTGGGAGACCATGAAAAGACAAAACCTAAGAATAACAGGGATAGAAGAAGAAGAATACCAGCTCAAAGATACAGAAAATACATTCAGTAAAATCATAGAAGAAAACTTCTCCAACGTAAAGAAAGAAATGCCTATAAAGATACAAGTGCTTACAGAAAACCAAATAGACTGGACAAAAATTCCTCTTGCCACATAATAATCAACACACAAAATACACAGCATGAAGAAAGAATTTTAAGAGCTACAAAGGAAAAAAATTCAAAAAACCAAAAAGGCAGACCCATCAGAATAGCACCCGACTTCTTATAGAGACTCTCAAAGCCAGAAGTTCCTGGACAGACATTGCACAGACTCTGAGACTGTTGATGCTACCCCAGACTGCTATACCCAGTAAAACTTTCTGTCACCATAGGTGGAGAAAACAATATATTCCATGATAAAACCAAATTTAACCAATAACTATGCAAGACCTACAGAAAGCACTAAAAGGAAAAGTTAACCCAAGGAGTTTAGAGGCACCCAGGAAAGCATAGGCAATAGATAATCGCATACCAGCAAATCCTCAGAAAAGGAAACACACACACACACACACACACACACACACACACACACACACACACACACCCCACACCACCACCACCAAAACATAACAGGAATTAACAATTACTGGACACTGATATTCTTTAAAATCAATGGACTCAACACACTAAATAAAAAAGATCCAGACTAACAGAGTGGACACAAAAACAGAACCCACACTTCTGCTCTATACAAGAAACCCACTGCAAATTCAAAGACAGACATTTTCTCATAGTAAAGGGTTGAGAAAAGGCTTTCCAAGCAAATGTACCTTAAAAACAAGCTGGTATCTAACAAAATAGACTTCAAACTAAAGGTAATAAAAAGAGATGATGAAGGATATTTCATGTTCATCACAGGAAATAAATCTATTAAGAAGAAGTCTCAATCCTGAATATATATGCCCACATAGAAGGGCACCCACATTCAGAAGAGAAACATTACTAAAGCTTAAATTGTACATTGAACCACACACTTCAACACCCCACTCATGAGTGGACAGGTCTGCCAGGCAGAATATTAACAGAAACATAAGGGATCTAACAGTTGCTATGAATCAAATGGCCTCAACAGATACCTATAGAACATTCCATCCAAACACAAAATAATATGCCTTCTTAGCACATCATGGAACTTTCTCTAAAATTGACCTGTAATCAGTTACAAAGTAAATTTCAATAGATAAAAAAATTGGAATAACTTCCTGTGTCTTATCATATCACCATGTCTGAAAGTTAGAATTTAGCAATAATATGAATTCTAGAACACTGACGAACTCATGGAAACTGACTGAGTCACCCCTGGGTCAAGGAAGAAATGAATAAAGAAATAAAAATTTCCTAGAATTCAATGAAAATGGATGCACAACATACCTAAATTTATGGGACACTGTGAAAGCAGTGCTAAGAGGAAAATTCATAGCACTAAAGGCCTGTAAAAGGAAGTTAGAGCAATCCCACACCATTGAATTGACAAAATACCTGAATGCTCTAGAATAAAAAGAAGCAAACCCAAACAGGAGGAGTGGACAACAGGAAATAATCAAATAAGTGGTTAAAATCAATAAAATAGAAATAAAAGTAACAATAGAAAGAATCAATGAAACAAAGAGCTGGCTTTACAGAAAATCAACAAGATAGACAAACCCCTATCCAAACTAACCAAAATGCAGAGAGGGAGTATGCAAATTAATAAAAATCAGATATGAAAAAGGAGACATAACAACAGACACTGAGGAAATTCAGAGACTCATCATACATACTTTAAAATCTATACTTCTATATGGAAATTTAAAAGATATGAACAATTTTCTGTATAGGTTCTATGTACCAAAATTAAATCAAGAACAGATAAGCAAATTAAAGAGTTATATCCTTTATATAAATAGAAGCAGTCATCAAAACTCTCCCAACCAAAAAAAATCCCTAAACAAGATTGTGCAGCACAGAATTCTATCAGAATTTCTAAGAATAGCTAACACCAATATTCGTCAACTTGTTCCACACAGTAGAAACAGCAGATAGCCAAATTCATTTTATGAGGCTGCAGTAACCCTGGTACCCAAAACAAACAAGGACATAGCAAAGAAAGAGAACTACAGACCAATATCAAATATGAACATTGACATGAAAATGTTAAAACTGAATCCAAGAACACATCAAAAAAACAATAATAACAACAACAACAAAACTAATCCACCATGACCAAGTAGGCTTCATCTCAGAGATGCAGGCTTAGTTAAATATATAAAATCTGTCAATTTAATCCACCATATAAATGAACTAAAAGAAAAAAATCCGCATGATCATCTCTTTAGATGCCAAAACAAAACAAACAAAAACAAACAAACAAACAAACAAAAAAGGATTTGCCAGGCAGTGATGGCACATCCCAGCACTCGGGAGACAGAGGCAGGTGGATCTCTGTGAGTTCGAGACCAAGCCTGGTCTACCGAGCGAGTTCCAGGACAGGCCCCAAAACAACACAAGAAACCCTGTCTCGAAAAAAAAAAGCAAAAAACAAACAAAAAAAGCTGTCGACAAATTCAAAACCCCCTCATGATAAAGGTCTTGGAGACATCAGGAATGTATTTTATCATAATAAAAGCAAAATACAGCAAGCTGATAGTCAACATCAAATTAAACTGAGAGAAATTCAAAGCATTTCCACTAAAATCAGGAACAAGACAAGGCTGTCAACTCTCTCCATATCTCTTCAATATTGTACTTGAAATTCTACCTAGAGCAATAATACTACCAAAGGCGATCAAAGGGATACAAATTGGAACAGAAAAAGTCAAATACTCACTATTTTCAGATGATATGATAGTGTACTTATATGACCCCAAAAAACTCAACTTGGGAACTCTTACAGATGATAAACACCTTCAGTAATGTGGTGGGATACTAAATTAATTCAAAAGAAAATCAGTAGCCCTCCTACATACAAATAATATATGTACTGAGAAAGAAATATCACCCTTTATAATAACTACAAACAACATGAAATATCTTGGGGTAACTCTAACCAAACAAGTGAAAGACCCATGTGACAAGAACTTTAAGTCCCTAAAGAAAGAAATTGAAGAGGATATTAGAAAATGGAAAGATCTGCCATGCTCGTGGATAGGTGTCAGGAACCTCCAGCCATCAGTCAGCTAGGCTGTGTCACATACTCATAGAGAAGACGTGACACTAAGACCATCCTGGCACCCCTTCTGACATAAAGCAAATTCCAAGAAACAGGCCAGCAGTTTATCTGTCAGTTAAAGACTAGCCTAATTGGAAAACCACAAGGTCCTCAGGGGATAGGCCTGAGCAATAGTAAATTGTAATAGATAGGATTGGACCCTGCTGTCAGGTTAGCAAACAGCATATAAGTCATACCCTGACCTCTTGCCCTGTAGATTACGTTGCCAGGCAATGCAGCAGACCACCTCTCCCACTGACCTCTTGCCCCTGCAGCTGCAAGTACACCTTCCCCCTTTCCCCTCCTCACTTCTCCTATATAACTCCCTTTGTGATGAAATAAAGCTGTTGCCTCATCAGAATTCTGTCATTGCATCCATTCTTTGTATCCCCTGTCCTCTATCTTTCTCCTAGGTGTCTACCAGACCCATGTTGAGTGTCCTGCGGATCGGGACAGATAAGTAGGATCAACATAATGAAAATGTCAATCTTACAAAAGCAATCTAAAGATTCAATGCAATCCCCATCAAACCCCAACACAATTTGTTACAAACCTTGAATGAATAATACTCAACTTCATATGGGAAAACAAAAGATCCAGGATAGCCAAAACACCCGTGTACAATAAAGGAACTTCTGAAGGTATCACCATCCTTGACTTTGAACTCTACTGTAGATCTACAGAAATAAAAACAGCTTGGATTTGGCATAAAAAGAGACAAGTGGATCAATGCAATCAAATCAAAGACCCTGAAATTAATCCACACACCTATGAACAAAGAAGCCAAAATGATACAATGGATTAAGGAAAACATCTTTAACAAATGGTGCTGGTTTAACTAGATGTCAGCACGTAGAAGACTGCAAGTAGATTCATATCTATCTCCCTGCATAAAACTCAAATCCAAGTGGGTCAAGGACCTCAATTCAAATCCTGCTACACTGAACTTGATAGAAGAGAAATTGGGAAGTAGCGTTGTCACCACAGACTACTTCTTAATTGTAATACCAGTTGCACAAACACTGAAGGCAACAATCAATAAATGTGACCTCCTGAAACTGAAAAGCTTCTGTAAGGCAAAGGACACTGTCAATAAGACAAAAAGGCAGCCAACAGAATGTTAAAAGATCTTCCTCAACCCCACATCTGACAAAGGGTTGGTCTATAAAATATATAAAGGAATCAAGAAATTAGACATCAAAAAGAGACAAATGGATCAATGTAATCAAATCAAAGAGAGATGATATGAGCAAGGCAGGTCAAGACCATGATGGAGAAATCTACAGAGACTGCTGAACCAAGCTTGTCAAAAATCTTGGACTCTAGACATACAATTGTGGAGACTCTAGAGAACCAAATTAGGCCCTCTGTAAGTGGGAGACAATTGTGAAGGTTGAACCATATGAGGGGTCCCTAGCAGTAGTATCACAATACCAACCTGGTACATGAGTTGGAGTCTACTCCCTATGCTGTGATGCCATGTTTAGCCTGGCCCTGCCCAAACCTATTGCGCCAGACTATGTTGATGCTCATGGGAGTCCTTACTCATGAGGAGGAGTGGACTGGGGGTGGGCTGGTGGGGAGGCAAAGAGGGTGGGAGGAGATGAGGGTGGGCAGGAGCAGGTGTGGGAGGGAGTACCGTGATTGGAATGTAAAATATAAAGAAAAAATTAATAACAAGAATTGTATATAATGGTAGTAACTTTCTGTATTGGTACAGCCATGTGGCCTAGCAATCTGAAAGAAAGAAGTCTTCCTTGTTATAAAAAATTAGGTGACAGAGATCAATATGGAGATGAAGATTGCTTAGAACCAGAGCATAAGTTTAAGTAAATGTGCTAGAAGAAGTAAATTGAGGTTTCCTCATTGTAAGTTCATATTCAAGCATTCACATATGAGTTAAGCCTCAGTTAACCTATACACATAACAGAAATTTGTGCTTCATTAGAGCAAACCCAGATGAAATAAACCAGGAATATCCTAACATAATTGTGACCTCAGAAAATTATGACCTGATGACTAATATAAACATATCACAGTTACAAATGCTGAACATTCTCAATGTTTTGAAAGATTAGCAAGCAAAGGAGCATATGAAAGCATTTACCTGGTGTTTTCTATATTAACAAGAAGTAAAGCTGTAGATCAAAGGAAGTTTCTGCATTGAAAACTACATGCTCAGCCGGGCGGTGTTGGTGCACGCCTTTAATCCCAGCACTCGGGAGGCAGAGGCAGGCGGATCTCTGTGAGTTCGAGGCTGGGCTGGATCGATAGCCTCCAAAACAATACAGAGAAACCCTGTATCATAAAAACAAAAAAACAAAAAAAAAACTACAAGCTCATGTCAACATAAACTTAAACCAAGAGAAACTCAAAAGAATCCCACTAAAATCAGTAATACTACAAGTTTGACCACATTACTAGACGTATTAAATATAATACTTGAAGGAAGCCAAGGTATACAACTAGGAAGGAAGGGTAAGTATGTTTATTTGCAGATAATATGGTAGTATACATAAATAAGCCTAAAGATTTCACAAGGAAACTCCCACAGCAGATAAACATGTTGAGCAAAGTAGCTGAATACAAAATTAACTAACAAACAAACAGTAGTTTTCCTATACACTAATGACACATAGACTGAGAAAGTATTCAGGGAGACAGCAACTTTCATAATAAGCTCAAATAATACAAAATATTTGGGGATAACACTAACCAAGAAAGTGAAAATCTTGTATGATAAAATCTTCAAGTCACTGAAAAAATAAATTTATGTCAATTATCATTCTCACTATTAGCAGATACCCCAGACAAAGTTTTCTGGGCAACTTACATTAAAGATAGAGAATACAGACAATGTAGGCCATGAAACAACAAAATGAAAATCCTCATGATTTATAAGAATGTATCTCTGTTTAGGAAAAACTGATCAAGAATTTAGTTCATTAATCCCACAATGAAATAACACAAATTTCAGCTAGTTCAGAATAACAAAAAAAAATATTTCCCACAGTTCTACAGCCTGGAAAGTCCAAGTATTCAGCACTGCCATGCTTCATTGTCTAGTAAGGGAGCCTTATGTTCTCAAGGAAGCTGTTACAATGCTTTGTCACACAGAGAGGAAAGGGGCCCTCAACTCATATGGCAGAGTAAGGCAAAACAGACCCCACCTCATGGAACCATTTTATAAGGACATCTCATCAGTCCCCATGATTGACTATCCTCCTGAAGACACCCCTTCTTCCCTCCCAAGCCTGAAGCTGTGGGTCTGGATTAAGTTGTTCAACTCTCTCTCATACCTCTCTTTCCTTCTCTCTCATTCTGTAATACATTTTATTTCATTTATTACATTTATTTTGTGTGTTTGTGTTTGGCATGTGAGCTGCAACATATATATGCAGAAGTCAGAAGAGAGTTTGTGGGAATTGATTTTCTTCTTCCACCATTTGTGCCCCAAGTATCAACTTCAGGTAACCGGGGTTGGCAGCAGTTTACTTCACTGAGTTGTCTTGCCATCCATTAACACAAAAAATATTGAAACCAATAAGCACACAAAGTACTTATACCTGCCACACATGCAATAGTATTTCAGAGTTCAATGTCTTTAATCCAATGACAGGACAATGAGGGAATGCGATATCTGTGAGACAGGCCTTAGAAAACCAGAAATGAAAATAGATTGCATGTTAAAACTGCATTGCAATCGCTAAGTTTTCTGGCAGAAAGCAGGTTTACTCATGTAGTTTAAGCAGTGCAAGAATTTAAGCATTAATTACAACAATGTTACAAATTAAAGACATTTAAGGGAGATTTTTTGCAAAATTAACAAAATGTTTCCATAAATGTCATGACTCCCTGACTTTTTAAAGTGAAAACATTATTAATATCTTAGTAAAAGACTAAATTTAGTAACCATAAAGTGTAAATTTTTGAATAAGCATGAAACTTTAGAATAAAACTGGTCTCCTGCTCTTCTTAATGGAGCCTGCATATAGTACCCCAAGATCACAGGGGATAAAGTTTGCACATTGAGTTCAGCTGCTTTAAATGCCTTGGGATCATAAGACATTCACTTCAAAAATAACCAAGACAAATTCAATGCTATCCATCTGTAATAAAGGGAAGTAAAGGTGATTAACAATCCTAAAAGCAGCTTCAAAGCTCTGAGGAAAGAATTGAAAGCCTCTCGACTTCTCTCCCTGCAAAACATCATTTCCAGCTTGGAAATAATGAATTCCCTGAATGGCTCTCCTGGATCTAAATGTATGTTCTCTCCCCTGGCTTCTGACCTTTCCTTTTCTTTGAAAAAAATAATAACTTGTTGATACCTTAGTAGTTTCCAAACAGCTTTGAGATGGTATCTGGTTGTTTCCAAGATATCCGTATTTTCAGCTTAACTCTTGCACAATTTTGATTACCATCCAAATCACTTTCCCAACATTTGATAGAAAATACAGCCAAATGTTTGTTCCTTAAAACTCTCCTCTTTGGAGATTACCCAATACTTAAGTTCCATGGAAGTGCTATTCTCTGACAGAGAGGACCTGAGAGGTACACATTTAATTTCTTTGGAAGGGTTTTTATCTTCCTAGAATGTTCTCAAAGAAAAGCACTTTGACCTTTCTGAGGAGTTAATAAAAGGTTTTAGAGCCACACTCCAGTCTTTACCTGCGGAGCTCATCACTGCTGCAATGCCCTGCACTTGATATTTACCCACAAATCTTTTCCTTCCATAATTTAAACATCTTCTGTCTTCTGAAGAGATTGGATGGATTAAAAATGTGCGCTGACCTCCTAGTATCTAACACTTCCACAATCTTTTTTTTCTTTATATTTACACAATATCCCCATGAATGTTGCTCTAAACTTGAAGATGACAGCAGGTGACACTTCTATATTTAAATTCTTCTTATCTGGGTCTCAATGATTATTCAATATAGTTTAGATTTTCTACATAGCAACTAATATTCTGAGAACTACTTTCTGCCACAATGATCTCCTGTTTTGCAGTTTCCAGAAACATTTTCATCAAACTATACTTAAACTATTTTTTTGGATTTCAAATGTTTTGTTGATGTTTTGTGGTGTTTATTTGTTTATTTTTTAATCCATTCTCAAAGAATTCCAAATATAATGGAAATATCCTATTTCCAGTTACAAATATTGGTGTTATTAATTGTCTATTGATGAAATATAATCAATAGTAAACAGTTAAAATTAAAAAATACTTATAAATTCATTCTTTGAAAGTCAAGATTCTCTGAATGTCTTCATGTATTTTATGTGGCTTTACATATTAATGTAGATAACTGGCCTCACAATGTGTACAGTGGCTCTTCACTGAAGCTCATTAATATGGTTCTAAATTTAATTAATGAAGATACTTCATTTTTTTAGCTCGTGCCCTTGTAAATACTAGCCATGATATTAATTCTGTCACTGAGAGTGATTAAATGTCTTCATGAAATCCTAAAAATGGGGCATCACAGACTTTTATAACCATATAATGAAAGAGGTGGTGAAATCACTGTATCCAGTCAGTAAATACAAAGTGCTCTAGGAGCCAGGCCGAGCTTCATGAGTTGAGTTAAACCCAAAGGACCTGCATGGTGGAAGGAGAGAACCAACTCTCACAAATTGTACTTTGACTTCCATGTAAGCGCAGTGATACACATGGGCCTGCACATACATATACACACAAAATAAAGAAATAAACACCACAGTAAATAGTCCACAATTTTCTGGTGACTTCTAGATTATGTTGAGAAATAAAACTCCAAGAACTCGGGAAGTTTAAAATAAAGTGTATATACATTTTCCTGGAGCATATGTCACTTCCTCTGGGCTTCTATATTATCTGCCTCCATGGCAGAAACAAGCCTGCACTTCAGTGATCTCCACCAAAATCTTTCTGCTCTGAGTCGTAATAAGCATTTGTGTACTTCTCTCTGTGAGGATACTAACATATCCTCCAATTCACTTACAGCATCCTGTTATGGATAATGAGACATTAGTATAAGTCCCTTTCCCTGCTAGTAGTCCTGTTGGACACCTAACATTTCCTTTTAGATTTTGGCTCTGCTGAAATATCACAGCTATGATTTTGACCAATGTTGTAGTATGGAATTCTTTATTTGTACCACTGTATTACAAAGTGGGACACTTTACTTATTTCCTTTATCATCATCACTAGCAGATATTCTACTTTCTTATAGATATTCACATGATGGCACCAGGTTCTAATTAATGAAAAGAACATCAAGACAACTTTTTAAATAAGTAAATGTTATAATGCAAGCCTTGGTGTATCTTCCTATTGCCTTGATAAAATTTATGACCAAAGCAGCTTGAGGAAGACAAAGTTCATTGTGGTTCATCGTTCAAGGTCACAGTCCATCACAACGAGGATAACAAAGCAGTAGGAACTTGAATCATCAGATTATACGGCATCCACAATCAAATAGCATAGAAATACTAGTTCTTCTTCTCAGTCTACACTCATTTTTATGAAAGAAATGGAAGAAGAAACAAAGCAAAAAAGGCAAGAAATGAAACAAAAATCAAACCAAAAAATGCAAGAGATGGAAGAAAGAACAAACCAAAAAATTCATAAAAGGCAACAAATGGATGAAAAGATAAACCGAAAATTGCAAGAAGCAATGCAAACACTGCAAGGGTTGAAAAACTAAATAGAGACAATAAAAAAAACACAATCTGAAGAAAGGCAGAAAATAGAAAAGCTGGGCAAACAGTAAGGTACTACCGATACAAGCATTACCATCAGAATAGAAGAGATGGAAGAGAGAATCTCAAGTGTTGAAGATAAAGTAGGAGAAATGGATTCATCAACCAAAGAAACCCTTAAGTCCAACAAATCCTTAACACAAAACATCCAGGAAATATGGGACACCATGAGAAGACCAAACCTAAGAAAAATAGGTATAGAAGAAGGAGAAGAAATCCGCCTCAAAGGGCCAGAAGACATATTCAACAAAATCATAGAAGAAAACTTGCCCAACCTTAAGAAAGACATGCCAATGAAGGTACAAGAAGCCTACAGAACAACAAATAGAGTGGACCACAAAAAAATCCCCTTGCCACATAATAATCAAGACCCCAAACATACAGAATAAAGAAAGAATATTACGAACAGCTAAGGAAAAAGGTCAAGTAACATATAAAGGCAGACCTATCAGAATTACACCTGACTTCTCCATGGAAAGTCTGAAAGCCAGAAGGTCCTGGATAGATATTCTACCTACCCTAAGAGACCATGGATGCCAGCCCAGACTACTGTACCCGGCAAAGCTCTCAATCACTATAGACAGAGAAAACAAGATGTTCCATGACAAAACTAGATTCAAGCAATACGTATCCACTAACCCAGCCCTACAGAAAGTTTGGAAGGAAAACTCCAAACCAAGGAAGCTAACTACAACCAGAAAAACATAGGCATTACAGAATCCCTTTCTACCAACAACCAAAAGAACAAATGGGTGAAATTCCACACATAATTCCACTACCAACAACCACAGCAAGAAGGATGAGCAATCAATGCTCATTAATATCCCTCAATATTAATGGCCTTAACTAACCCATAAAGACACAAACTAGCAGAATGGATTCGAAGACAGAACCCTTCCTTCTGCTGCATACAAAAAACACACCTCACCCTCAAAGACAGACATTACCTGAGAGTTAAATGTTGGGAAAAAACTTTCAATCAAATGGACCCAAGAAACAAGCAGGGGTAGCAATCCTAATATCTAACAAAGTAGACTTTAAAATAAAATCAATCAAAAGAGATGAAGGAGGTGATTACATACTCATCATAGGTGAAACCCACCAAGAAGAAGTGTCTATCCTGAACATCTATGCCCCAAATACAAAGGCATCCACATTGGTAAAAGAAACATTATTAGAACTTAAATCTCAGCTAAAGCCCCACACAGTTATAGTGGGAGATTTCAACACACCACTTTCACCACTAGACAGGAATACCAGACAGAAACTCAACAAAGAAGCAAAGGGTCTACTAGAAGTAATGACGCAACTGGGATTGACAGACATGTATAGAACATTTCATCCACATAAAAAAGAATATGCCTTCTTCTCAGCACCACATGGAACCTTCTTAAAAATCGACCACATACTTGGCAACATATCAAACCTCAGCAGCTACAAAAAAATTGGAATAACTCCATGCATCTTTTGAGACCACCATGGTTTAAAATTAGAATTCAACAACAACACAAATTGCAGAAAACCTACAAACTCATGGAAATTGGGTAATACTCACCTGCACCATCCCTGGGTCAAAGAGAAAATAAAAAAAGAAATTAAAGACTTCCTCAAATTCAATGTGAATGAAGACACAACATACCCAAACCTATGGGACAGTTTGAAAGCAGTGATACGGGGGAGGTTCATAGCACTAAGTGCCCACATGAAGAAACTGGAGAACAGTTATACTAGAGAATTAACAGCACAGCTGAAAGCTCTAGAACACTAAGAAGCAAACTCCCCCAGGAGGAGTAGACACCAAGAAATAATCAAATTGAGGGCTGAAATCAATAAAGTAGAAACTAGGAAAACAATACAAAGAATCAATGTAACAAAGAGTTGGTTCTTTGAGAAAATCAACAAGATAGACAAACCTTTGCCCAAACTTACCAAACAGCAGAGAGTGAACATGCAAATTAACAAAATCAGGAATGAAAAGGGGGACATAACAACAGACTCTGAGGAAATCCAGAGAATAATTAGATCATACTTTGAAAACCAGTACTCCACAACCCAAAAATTTAAAGGAAATGGACGACTTCCTCGATAGCTATCACTTGCCAAAACTAAATCAAGAACAGATAAGCAATTTAAATAGACCTATAACCCCTATGGAAATAGAAGCAGTCATCAAAAGTCTCTCAACCAAAAAAAGTCCAGCTCCAGATAGCCTCAGTGCAGAATTCTACCAGAAAATTCAAAGAACAGCTTATACCAATTCTCCTCAAAGTATTCCACACAATAGAAGCAGAAGGGTCTTTGCCAAACTCTTTCTATGAGGCTTCAATAACCTTGAGCCCCAAGCCACACAAAGATACAACTAAGAAAGAGAACTTCAGACCAATATCCCTCATGAACATTGATGCAAAAATACTTAAAATACTGGCAAATCAGGTCAAAGAACACATCAAAACAATCATTCACCACAATCATGTAGGTTTCATCCCAGGGATGCAGGGATGGTTCAACATACAAAAATCCATCAATGTTATCCAACATATAAACAAGCTGAAAAACAAAAATCACATGATCATCTCACTAGATGCCGAAAAAGCCTTTGACAAAATCCAACACCCTTCATGATAAAGGTCTTGGAGAGATCTGGGATAACAGGGACATACTTAAACATAATAAAAGCTATATACAGTAAACCAACAGCCAACATCAAACTAAATGGACAGAAACTCAACACAATTCCTCTAAAATCAGGAACAAAACAAGGCTGCCCACTGTCTCCATACCTTTTCAACATGGTACTTGAAGTTCTAGCTATTGCCATACGACAATAAAGGGGGATCAACGGGATACAAATTGGGAAGGAAGAGGTCAAACTTTCACTTTCTGCAGATAATATGATAGTTTATATCAATGACCCAAAGAACTCTACCAGGGACCTCTTACAGCTGATAAACACCTTCAGCAAAGTGGCAGGCTACAAGATCAACTCAAGAAAATCAGTAGCCCTACTATATACAGATGATAAAAGGGCTGAAAAAGAAATCAGAGAAACTTCACCCTTTACAATTGCCACAAACAACATAAAATACCTGGGGGTAATGCTAACGAAACAAGTGAAAGACCGGTATCGCAAGAACTTTGAATCTTTAAAAAAAGAAATTAAAGAAGCCCTCAGAAAATGGAAAGATTTCCCATGCTCTTGGATAGGTAGGATCAATGTAATAAAAATGGCAATCCTGCCAAAAGCAATCTACAGATTTAATGCAATCCCCATTAAAATCCCAGCACAATTCTTCACAGACCTTGAAAGAACAATAATCAATTTTGTAGGGAAAAATAAAAGACCCAGGATAGCCTAAACAACACTGTTCAACAAGGCAATGTCCAGAGGCATCACCATCCCTGACCTCAAGCTCTATTATAGAGCTATAGTCCTGAAAACAGCTTGGTATTGGCACAAAAATAGACCGGTAGACCAATGGAATCGAATTGAAAACCCGGATATTAACCCACACATGTCCGAACATCTGATCTTTGACAAGGAAGCTAAAATTATACAATGGAATAAAGAAAGCATCTTCAACAAATGGTGCTGGCATAACTGGAGTCTGGAATGTAGAAGAATGCGGATCGATCCATGTTTATCTCCATGCACAAAACTTAAGTCCAAATGGATCAAGGACCTCAACATAAATCCAGCCACACTGAACCTCTTAGAAGAGAAAGTGGGTGGTACCCTTGAATGAATTGGTACAGGAGACAGCTTCCTGAACATAACACCACTAGCACAGACAGTGAGATCAACAATTAATAAATGGGACCTCCTGAAACTGAGAAGCTTCTGTAAGGCAAAGGACACAGTCAGCAAGGCAAAAAGTCAGCCCACAGAATGGGAAAAAAAATATTCACTAATCCCACATCTGACAGAGGGTTGATCTCCAAAATTTACAAAGAACTCAAGAAGCAAGTCTTGAAAACATCAAAGGACCCAATTATCAAGTGAGCTGCAGAACTAAACAGAGAGTTTTCAATAGAGGAGTCTAAAATGGCTGAGAGGCACTTGAGAAAGTGCTCAACATCCTTAGCCATCCGGGAAATGCAAATCAAAACAACTCTGAGATACCATCTCACTCCTGTCAGAATGGCTAAAATCAAAAACACCATTGACAATTTGTGCTGGAGAGGATGTGGTGAAAGCGGGACACTCCTCCATTGCTGGTGGGAGTGCCAACTGGTTCAGCCACTTTGGAAATCAGTATGGAGATTCCTCAGAAAAATGCAAATAAACCTACCACAAGACCCAGCAACTCCACTCTTAGGCATATATCCAAAAGATTCCCATTCATACAACAAAGATGTCTGTTCCACTATGTTCCTAGCAGCATTATTTGTAATAGCCAGAACTTGGAAGCAACCTAGATGCTCCGCAACCAAAGAGTGGATAGAGAAAATGTGGTACATTTACATAATGGAGTACTATTCAGCAGAAAAAAAAACAATGGAATCTTGAGATTCGCAGGCAAATGGATGTCACTAGAAGAAACCATCCTGAGTGAGGTAACCCAGTCACAAAAAGAGAAACATGGCATGTACTCTCTTATATATGGATTTTAGACATAGATCTGGGGAGTACTAACCTACAATCCAATGGCCAGAGAGTCTGGGAAACAGAAACTTCATTTAGTCGCTGATGGAAGAAGAGGCAGACTCCCTCGGTTAAGTACTGAGCTGTACTCAAGAAAGCCAGTAACAGAGATGGAGGACTGATGACCAAAGGGATTAAGACTGGGCTGGTTTAACCCCCAGAAACAGCTGACCTGACAAAGGTTAACTCTTGAATCCCAGCCATCAGCCTGGGAATCCAGCATGGGACTAATCAAGACCCCCTGAATGTGAGTGTCAGTGAGGAGGCCTAGGTAATCTATTGAGCCTTGTGCAGCAGATCAGTACCCATCCCGAGTATACACAAGGACCTTGGACTCCCATCCAACAATGTGAGGTGCACTCTCACCCTGAACTCTTGGGGAAGGGTCTAAGCCCTGCCCTATATGAAATGAAAGACTATGGACACCTCCATGGAGGGCCTCACCCTCCCTGGGGAAATAAGGGTATAATGGGGGGCTGGGAGGAGGGCATGGGAGGAGAGGAGGGAAAGGGAGAGGGACCTTGAACTGACTTGTGAAGCAACCTTGTTTCTTATCGAATTTTAAACTGAAAAATAAACAAAAAAATTTAAAATGACTTCCTAGAATATATTATTTTCTTGTATATCATATGTATGTTTATCACATTGTATATAATATTTCTGTCTTAAAATTCATACCATAAAAATGTTTTCAGATCAATTATATATCTAATATATGAGAATTGCAACATGCATTATGGAACAAATCTTTTTGCTTCATTTTCTTTTCTTTATTCATTTCTATTTATTTTTGAGACATAGTATCATGTACCCCAGGTTGGTCTGGATCTCAGAATGCAGCTGAAAATGATCTTGAACTCTTGATCATCCTGGTTCTACTTTCCCTAAGAAAGGAGTACAATTTGTACCATCATGCTCAGGTCATGAATGCTAGGGACTGAGCTCTGGATCTCAGGTATTCTAAATAAGCATTCTATCAACAGATCCACATCTATAGCCCTTCATGTTATCTTAAAATGCTTTCATGCACAACACAGGCACAGAGAAATCCTAATCACAAAATTATGTTTTGGAAAATAAAAAACACAAGTAGTACTAAATCATCCATTTCATTAAATAGCCATTATTAAGCAAGCTTATTTTAAAGGCAAGGCAGAAAGAAAAAACTCACAGAGAATAAATCCTCTAAAAACACATATAAAAATAAAGAAAGCAGGCTTTCAAGCCAGGAAAAAAATGGGCAGTTTCAAAAAAAAATATTCAAAGGAGGCAAAGATAAGGTACATGAAACTCAAAGAATGGACCTTAAAAGTAGATATTGATTTTCAAGGGCAGGTTAAGAGTTTGCACTGAGTTTGTTTCTGTGAGAAATTACAAGGAATCTCTTCCATACTATCCTAATAATATGGTTCCCTAAATAAGCCTTGAACAAGAGCAGCACCAATTTACATAATAATGTGCAAGAAAAAAATACCACAGGTTTCTACTCCTAGACAAAGGACTCCAGGCGAGTAAGGAATGCTGAGAACAGGAGAATTAGTCTTCACCACTAGTGAGCCAGTTTCTCTGGATAGACAGGAAATGCAAAAGGAGAATCAGCTTATATCACAAACCCTTACCAAATAAATAAATAAGTGCATACAAACATACATACATACATAAATGTAGAATCGTTTAAGGTAAATTGTCTAAGAAATTTGCCAAACAGATGCTTCAAAAGCAAAGAAGGCAGCTTGCATATGCTGAAATAATGAATTTCCTCAGCAAATACAGGGGGTTGCAGAGAACCAAGCCTCCCAATGGCCTTGCTGGGAAGAACTGCTTTCTATCTCTGAATGCCTGCACATATGAGCTGATATATCCCATCAGAATATCAGGTGTCAGTGGTGCAGTCCCAATGACAAGCCAGCATTGCAACTGTGTTTGTTGCCTGCAGTTGATTTTGTGCAGCTTGGCTAAACTTCTTTCACATGATAAAGATTATGGAACCACATGATAGGTGGGATGATGCAGCCTGAATCAAGAAATGAACTGACCTATGAGTGTGATTAGAACAAGATCAATAAGAAGTGATTCTCCTTGACAGGTAACTCTGACCATGCCATCTCTTATTAACTGTGGTGTTCTCTGCATAGAGATTCTAATTCATGAGCCCTGGACTCTTAGGAAGAGTTTTAAGGAATCTAATGGCTTCTGCTGAACTTTTAGGTCTTGCTCAAGAGCTGAAATGAGTGAAAGAGACAACTCATTTCTGTGTAAGGTGATGCAACAGGGAAGATAAACTGGCTATTTAGAAGGTGAAACAGTCAACTGACAAGTGTTTTCCAATCTAATCATTCATGTGCAATGACTATTTGCAAACTGAGGAAAGAAAAAAAATCTATTTACTAATCAAAATATATTTCAGCAAAGATCAGTGAGTATTTAAAATTTGTTCCAAGTGTTTCATTCAAAAATGTTATAAAGAATGCAATTTTACTTTGGTACATATATGAGTACTTGCGGATTTAATTTATTTGTTTATTTTTGGGAGCCTACTAGAGCCTAAGAAGTAGAGAGTGGTTAGGAGTTTAATGAAATTGTCAAATCCAGTAACTCTTCCTAAAACTGCTTCCCCCACTCCACTACTTAAAAAGTTCCTTCTCCACAGTGTTGTCTTCAAGCCTTCTGGGTTATACTCAGTTAACCTCCAGTGCTGTCTGCTCACTTCATGTCTACTGTTCTCTTCTTCATAGCTTCTTTGAAAGGTCTTATGAAATTTGCTAAGCCCACCCACTGTGGTGACTGCTTCAGCTGGCACTCATTCTTAAGTACTCTAAAGCTTCCCATAGTGTGAAAGCCATCACACTGTGAAAACCATCACAGTGGAACAAGCCAGCCATGTCTTACTCCCCTCTGAGTCTTTAGTGTCCATGACTTACCGACACATGTGGTGTTCTCCCAGATGTCTAATGTTTGACTCTGTTTCATGCTTCAGAAATTTATCAGTAGTCTTTAAGAACAGTAGTGAATAAGTACAGAAACATTTACACAGTATAAAATAAGACACTATAAAAATTTCTCTATCACACATAACAAACTAAATGAATACTAACTATACATTTTTTCTGGAACTCTGAAAAAACAGTCCTTTGTTATATTTAAACATAGGTCTCCAACATTTGAGAAGTATTCCTCTGTGTGTTGATTTGATATGGAAATGCTGACAGGAATGGTTTCATTCTCAAATGCTCTGTTGTGTCTGTTTTGCCTACTCTACCATTCATATTGTTTTATACCCCAGTTCAAAAGTCATTAATAATAAGCAGAGGCATAAGACAAATGACTCACCAGATAAATGTAGTCAAGACTAAGTCTGATAACCTGACTTCCAACACCAGGACCAGTATGATGGAAGAAAAGAACAAACTTCTGAAAGTTGTCTTCTGATTGCATATGCACTCTTTAGTGCATGGGTGGTCCTTTTTACACACACACACACACACACACACACACACACAAAGTAAATAAATGCTTAAGAAATATTTAAAAGTTGCAAAGGAAAGAAAAAGAGTAATATTTCTGATCAAAATCCACAAGCAATGCAACTTCTAAATATCCTATTTACATGCAGTTAAAATATCAACATTTAGGTAGGTGATTACAAACATAAAATCAACTCATGGTTCCTGTAGAAACAAACTATGAAAAACTCTAGTTATGTAAGATTAACTGAATACATTTAATTGTAAGCTATCCTAACATTAAACTAAAATTATTGTCATAAAAGATGCTTGAGGAAAAGGAAATGTTATACATCCTGAAGACTATGTGACAGGAGCTCAAGGAAGACTAGCTGCCCAAGAAGAACTTCACAAATCGACAAACTCTAGATGTACCTTGGGAATATCCATGATTCAGTTGTCTCAAACGAGCAACTATTAACAATAAATCTTTGGGAACAAATGTAAAAACTTTACTGCTATCTGGTCTTTGCTATAGAATTTGGGAAATTCAAAGATTGGCATATTCAAAATCCTTGAAATGAATCAACCTGATGAAGGGTTGAAGTACAAGTTGTTAGGGAATGGGTAGCTCAAGATAGGCTGTACAGTTGCCATGCCATAGTGATCCCACACCAGTCCAGTGAATAACTCCATACCAGGGGTCACAGCTCACCTTTGGTAAACTTAAGAGGTCCCACAGTAGCCTTCCCACAGTGAACTTACCCATTCTGATGAATAGCTCTGTCCTTTAAAATTAGTGAGTCACAAAATAAAAGAAAAGCAGAATCTGGGAAAGAGATGCGGAGAGGAGCCGTGATTGAGATTACAAGGAAGTAAGAGTGGGTGGGGCTAGAGAGAAACCAGAATATATTTTATACATGTATGAAATTGTCAAACAATGAGCTTAATTAAAATAGGAATGTGTGACAGTGAGCATTGGAATGAGATGTTTAAGGACTTGTCATTGTTACAAAACTCTTTGTGTTTTATTCCAGTAAAACAAACTATTCAGTAATTTACCTATCAGTATAACGTCACCAGGGACTTCTGGGACTATCACACGGGTCTGTTCCCTTTCTGCCGTATGAGGTAACCCAGTGAGCCTGATCAGAGGACTGACTAAAAAAGAAGCTTTTATAGCTCTTGTGCAGCTGCATGTAGAAAAGGGTAGAGGGGCCTGTGAAAAAGTGAGCAGTCTAAGAGTTAGTCAAAAGGTAATGACTACAGCAGCCAAGAAGGATTGTGTGTGTGTGTGTGTTTGTGTGTGTGTGTGATGAAAGGTTAGACCTGCATTTGTGAAAGCCCATTTCAAATATCTATTTATCACACATATATAATGTAACTTATAGGATAAAATTTAATGCTCTTCACTTATGAACGGAAGAAAATGTTTCATCCAGTGATTTGCAGAACAGTGTGTTTCACTAAATCTCATGTTCTCCACCAAGCCACTGTTATGCTAAAAGAGAACAGGAATGGATGAATTTAGTTAGCTACATTCCGTGCTCTCTAGAAAACACCTGTATCTCTTATTTCTTAAGTGAACAGGTACATCTCATTCAATCCTTTATTATGTACTAAATGCCATTAACTCTATGTCAGAATCTATAACACTAGGAAACATTCAGCCAAGATCACTGCTCATTGGTCTTTAATCCTCCAAATTACCTTCAAAGACCCTCCCATACTGTTTAAATGCATATTATTCTATTTGTGCTGCATCTGCACACACATGCATCATCAGTACCACCATAAGTAAAAGGCAGTAAGTCAATTGTTTTGAGAATTGTGTCAAGTCATGAGCTTAAGCCATTCATAGTGTTCTTCTCTGGGGCTATTTCGCAGGAATTGTCAAAGCCGTGCAAAATAACTAATTAGGAAACTAAGGGGCTCACTTGTTTCTACCCAGACCTTAAAATGTGTTTTTTTCCAATACCAATGGCTTTCATTGTTACTCAACCATTCACCTGAAACCTTTCTTTCCTGAGAAAATTTTATATAGTACCCATAATTAGAATTAGGCAAAAAGTTATAGGAAAGGAATTTATTTTGTAGGAAGATTATGTATAATAAATATGTAAAATATGCTATGGAAAAATATTGTGCATTGAGAATCCTTTGAACACAAGAGTTAAGAAATAAGAAAAAAACTAACTAAAATTATAATATTTTCATAACTAATCATACCCCATTCTATAATAGTAAATTCAAATTCTATTGTGCGGTTTTGTTTGTTTGCTTGTTTGTTTGTTTGTTTGCTTAGCTAGTTAGTTGGTCTGTTTAGTGGTGAGTTGGTTTGTTGGTTGGCTGGATAATAAGTTGCTTGTCAGGTTGGTTGATGAATTGGTCTTTAAAGAACAGAGATGAGACAAAATGCTAAGGAAAGAATCCCTCTCATAGCTTCTAGAAAAATATGCTGATGACTGAGCTCTTTTCTGTTTCTATGCTTATGCAGGTAAAGAAGGGACCATTGCTGAAGTGTGAGGATCTCTTTCCTTTGTTCCTGGAAGTGCCAACCTATTCTTATGATTGTGAAGACCCTACAATAATAGCCTGGATCTGCTACACAAGCATCACTGTGCCTGAGTGATTCTGCCGTGCTTTCTCCACTCTAACCGAATTTTAAGACATTCCTACTTGCTTCATCCTTTTGAATTCAGATGAGGTTTGAACTGTTCACAGTACTTTAGAAAATACATTCACTATTTTTTCAAATGAGCTTATAAAGTAATTACTAAATTTATATAATTTTAGTATACATAAATCATTAAACCATATCCTGATTTGTCTTTAGACATCACAAGTACTCATTTCCTCACTAATCTGCATGTCCTTTCCTCCACCAAGTTTTAATCTTCTGATTTCACATCTAGTCTATTACCCATTTTCTTTCTCTTATCCCTCGCTATATAATTATTGTACCCTTTTTATGTGTTCCACAAATATGCAATCGCAAAAAACGTATTTGCAGACATATATTAGAATTTCAGTTATAGAACTGTTAGTTTTCACTTTATTTTTAACAAATAAAAGCTGTGAGGCATTAGGTGGCCATTATCTAAGTTATGTAATATGCTTGCCTAGAAATATTAAATCTTAATGATGCCTGGGACCAATTTATTGACATAAGTAGAGGTGGGGTCTTTCAGAATTTTTCTGGTATGTTTAAATGATAGTAGTATATTTACTTATAGCTGTAGATATAATGTGTTTTGTGAGAGAAGAATAAAAATATCAAATGCTGCATATCTCAAGTGTATAGTGAAAAGTGATTCATGTCAGGATTGGTAGAATCTAGTTTGTCTTTTGCTATTTTGAAAGACATAAATTTAATATGCCACTATAGTGCTTAAGGAGAGAAATAATATCTTCTAAAGTGAAATGTGTCACTGCTATCTTTTAACAAACCAAAGTTATTCTTACAGAAAACTTCTTTTTAAAAAGATATTCAGCAAGTAACCATCTTTCAAGGTTGGAATAATGAAAAAAAAACCCTGGAAATATAACGTTCAGTTAAAAAGTAGCCAAACGAAGCAGAGGAATCACGTTGACATGCAATATCTATTTCAAATTTCAGTGGGAGGTATGGATTATGTTTCTTACAAACTTTAATAAAATTGTCTCCCAACATTTTACGGGTGGAGGTGCATTGATGAGAAAACATCTCTCTACAAAGGCAGCAGTGACAGATGTAGTGAGAGAAAACATGGCTGTAATGGTGAAGGAATCAGGACAACCCCACTGGAGAGAAGAGGGAGGTAGAAAATAGTGGAGGGGAGAAGAGGATAGGGGAGGAGAACATGAGGGATCAGGAAGACCGAGACAGGAGAAGAACAGAAGAGAGTAAGAAAAGTGACATCTTAATAGGTTTGAAGAGAAATCGGGTACTAGGAAAATGTCCAGCGATCCACAAAGATGACCCAACTAAGAATATAAGCAATAGTAAAGAGGCTACCTTAAATGACCTTCCCATATAATGATCAGCACCGGAGTTTTGACCTGCTCCGTTTCCGACCTGGGCTGGTTCACCCCTCCTTAGGCAACCTGGTGGCCCCCCGCTCCTGGGAGGTCACCATATTGATGCCGAACTTAGTGCGGACACCCGATCTGCATAGCGCACTACAGCCCAGAACTCCTGGACTCAAGCGATCCTCCTGTCTCAGCCTCCCGAGTAGCTGGGACTACAGGCATATGTCACCGCGCCCGGCACCTTCCCATATAATGAGATTGATGACTACTTTAATGCCATCCTAGAGTCTTTATCCAGTAGCTGATGGAAGCAGAAGCACATATCCACAGGTTAGCATTAAGTCTAACTCTTGGAATCCAGTTGTAGAGAGGGAGGAGGGATGAGCAAAGGGGTCAAGACTATATTGGAGAAATCCAGAGAAACAGCTGATGTAACCAAGTGAGAGCACACAGACCCCAGTCATATAGCTGGGGAACCAACATTGGCCCAAACCAAGTCCCCTGAATATGGTTGCCAGTTAGGAGCCCTGGGCAGTCTATGGGACCTCTGAGTATGAAACCAGTATTTATCCCTTGTGCACAAATGGGCTTTGGTAGCTCATTTCCCATGGAGGGATACTCTCTAAGCACTCCCCCAAATGACATGACAGACTTGATGATCCCCCATCAAAGCTTCACATTCCCTAGGGAGTGGATGGGGGTGGGATGAGAAGATTTGGGTGAATGGCAGAACAGGAGGGAGAGGGAACTGAGCTTGATATGTAAAATAAGATTGTTTCTAAATGAAACAAATTTTTTTAAAAAAAATGCTACTGTGTATTATCAGAAGGGTCAAGAAGTGTGGTACAATTAAGCATGCTTGCTACACCCATAAAATCTCACCATCATGACTGCCCAAATGTGAGCTGAACAAGGATGACACAAATGGACATGCCAAATGACTAGAGATGAATCTCCATGGCCTCTACTCTAAACAAAGAACTACAGAGAACTGAGTCAAGTTGGGAATGGGAAAGGTGGCCTTCTCCTGGGAATGGCTCACTACTCGATTGTTCAGTGCCAAACTGTCAGACCTGAAAACCACACATGCATGTAACAAGTGCACTGACAAGGAATACATATGTATATATAAGTAGATATACTCATGCAATAACAATTTATGAAAAAGAGGTCATGAATCTGAAGGAGAGTGGGAAGGGATGTATGGGAAGTTTAGGAAAGAAGAAAGGGAAGGGAAATATTCTAATTATATTATAGTCTCAAAAAACATTCTTTATTACTGTGTTTTGGTTTGACATACTTCAGTTCTGCTTATGGCAGTAATTTGACGGCATTCTCTTTCCTGGCTTCCTGGGTGTTTTATTTTTCTATTTTATTTTATTTATCATTGTGGTTGTTTGAATGTAATTGTCCCCATAATCTCATGGGGAACAGCACTACTAGGATGTATGGCTTTGATGGAGTGGGTATTGCCTTGTTAGAGCAAGTGTCACCATTGGGGTGCACTTTGAGGTTTTTGATGCTCAGGATTCCACCCAGTGTCTCAGTCAAATTCCTGTTGCCTGAAAGTCAGTATATAGCCAGCACTACACCTGCCTGAACACCTCCATACTCCCCAAGATGGTGGTGATGGACTGAATATCAGAAACTGTAAGCCAGTCAACCTAGTTAATTTTTTCTTCATAAGAATTGCCTTGGTTATGGTGTTTCTTCACCACAAAGGACACCCTAAAATAGAAGTTGATACCAGGGCCTACTGTATTGCTGTGATAGGCCAGACCATGTTTTGCTTTGGAGTAATATAGACTTTGGTACTTTGGGTTAGGAGAGCACTGGGATGCTTTAAGCACTGCTTAATGGGTCCATAGTGGTAGGAGCAAGGAAGACAGTGGTGCTGTGGGTGATTTGATGAACGGTGGCCTTCAAAGTTTCAGAGGAGGAGCATGCTAGTACCAGGCCAAGCATGTGATATTTTGGTGAAGAAAGTAGCTAATTTTAGCCCTTGTCCAGAGTCTGCCTGAAGCTAAAGTGAATAATTTTGGATTAATTCTGTTGGCAGAGGAAATCTCAAAACAGTCTAGTATAGACTTGTAATGTGGTTATTAGTGGTAACTACAACAAAGATTTATAATGAAAAGGAGACAATCAATCACAGTAAACTGCAAAATGTAAATTCTTTTTTTTTGCTTTTATATTCTGATTTTTTTCAGTTTAAATTTAGATTAGAAAAAAGGATGCTTCACAATCAGTTTCAGGTCCCTCTCCCTTTCCCTCCTCTCCTCCCATGCCCTCTCCCCAACCCCCCCCCCATTATCCCCTCATTTCCCCAGGGAGGGTGAGGCCCTCCATGGGGGCGTCCATAGTCTGTCATTTCATACAGGGCAGGGCCTAGACCCTTCCCCAAGAGTTCAGGGTGAGAGGGCATCTCACCTTGTTGGATGGGAGTCCAAAGTCCGTGTGTATACTAGGGATGAGTACTGATCTACTGCCCAAGGCTCAATAGATTACCTAGGCTAAGTCCTATGTTCAAGAAAACAAAAAACAGATTAAGAAATAGAGAGCAGTGATGTCAGGACAATGTCCTACCCAGCTGAGTTTCCAGCTTGAGAAAGGAAACTAAAGAATAGCCCAGAGCTGTGTGTGCTGTGGCACACCACTAATTCCAGCAGTGGGAAAGCAGAAGCTGGAGGATCTCTGAGTTTGAGGCCACCCTGATCCTGAAATCCAGTTTCAGAACAACCAAGCTCAGGCAGTAAAGGACAGAAAGTTGGTGAAGATGTATTTGAATGTGGCAGTAATGTACCAACCCCAGTAAGCAGCAGAACTTGGCAGCTTGGGCTGTGTGGGTCTACCTTTTAAGTTGAGGATAAAGGAGAAGGGTTATGGAATTTACCTTCATACCTAAAGAAAGCCACTGAGGCCAGCCATGTTTCAGGGGTGTCCCTGAAGAGATTCCTAGTAGAGAGGTCATTGCATGAAACTGTGAAAATAAATGCAGGTTACCTTGGAGATCCCAAGATGTTAGAGATGCCAGAGTCATGGGATACCTGCTGAGTAGAGCTGCTAACAGGAAGAGGAGCCAGTCCAAGAGAGAGATGTATTTTGCTGTTGTTTTGCTTTCAATACAGTGGCTGCACCATAAGCAACTGTTTTCCCAACCTGCAATGCAAATCAGCAGCTTCTAGAAGCAATTGGCTGCAATGGCTCCAGCTAGGAGGGAATTCTGTTCCAGCAGGCACTGGCTCTATTATAATTACTAAAGGACATTTCATTTAAATCTCTATCCTTCTATAGAACTCAGGATTCAAAAGCTGAGGTAAATCCTGCAAGCTCAGAGAGACTGCACAACAAGCTGCTACCCTTCTGTCCTTGCTTGCATTTCCTCTACTGCTAAAATTATACAATGGAAAACAGAATGCATCTTCAAAAAATGGATGATAGCATGTAGAAGACTGCAGATAGATCCATGTCTATCACCATGTACAAAACTGAAGTTCAAATGGATCAGAAACCTCAACATAAATCCAGCCACACTGAAACTCTTAGAAGAAAAGTGGGAGGTACCTGTGAACGAAATGGTACAGGAGACTGCTTCCTGAACACAACACCAGTAGCACAAACAATGAGATGGGATCTCCTGAAACTGAGAAGCTTCTGTAAGGCAAAGGAAACAGTCAACAAGACAAAAATGCAGCCCACAGAATGGAAAAAGGTATTCACTAACCCCTCATCTGAGAGAGGGCTGATCTCCAAAATTAACAAAGAACTCAAGAGGCAAGTCTCTAAAACAACAAAGAATCCAATTAAAAAGTGGGCTATGTTCATTGCAGCATTATTTGTAATAGCCAGAACTTGGAAGCAACTTAGATACCCCTCATCTGAAGAGTGGATAGAGAAATTGTGGTACATTTACACAACGGAGTACTATTCAGCAGAAAAAAACAATGGAATCCTGAAATTTGCAGGCAAATGGATGGCACTAGAAGAAACCATCCTGAGTGAGGTAACCCAATCACAAAAAGAGAAACATGTTATGTACTCACTCATATATGGATTTTAGACATAGATCTGGGGAGTGCCAGCCTACAATCCCACGGCCAGAAAGTCTGGAGTACAGAACCTTCATCCAATGGCTGATGGAAGCAGAGTCAGATTCCCACAGTTAAACACTGAGCTGAACTCAAGGAACCCAGTGACAGAGAGAGAGGACTCATGAGCAAAGGGGTTAAGACTGGACTGGTTTAACCCCCAGAAACAGCTGACCTGGCAAGGGTTAGCTCTTGAAACCTAGATTGATGGCTGGGAATCCCCTCAATGTGGGTGTCAGTGAGATGGCCTAGGCAGTCTATGGGGCCTTGGGTAGCATATCATTACTTATCCCAGGCATACAAATGGACTTTGGGTGCCCATCCCACAATGAGACAGGCACTCTCACCCTAGACTCTTGAGAGAGGGTCTAGACCCTACCCTGGATGAAATGATAGACTATGGACACCCCCATGGAGGGCCTCACCCTCCCTGGGGAAAGGAGGTGGTATTGGGGGTTTGGTGAGAGGGTGTGGGAGGAGGGGAGGAAAAGGGAGAGGTACCTGGGATTGATATGTGAAGCAACCTTGTTCTAATTTGAATTTAAATTTAAAAATTAAAAAAAAGAGCAAAAAAACAAAAAGAACCCTAACTCTGCTTAGTTGCTCCCTACCATTTTCAGTTGGCTAGTTGCTCATTGAACCTCCTGACCCCAGGTTAATTTTATTTAATCAAACAATGTAACACATCTTCACACAGTTAAAATAATTTTTCACAAGTTGCAGCCAACAAATTTACATAGAGTTGGAGATATGAAGAGTGTTTTGCCATCAGACATGGATATACAGAGTTTGGAGTTTACACAGCTGGTTTTCAGTCTTGCTTTGGTCCAGTATTTCCTCATTATGCTCCCTTCTCTATGTTTCACAATGGTAACACATATCCTATGCCATTATTTGTTGGAAGAGACTTGGAACTTTGGACTTTTAAACATTATTGAGACTGTGCTAACTATAGGGACTTTTGAAGTTGGACTAAGTGCATTTTACATTTTGATATTGTTACAAGTTTATGGGGCCAGGGAGTGGAATGTGGTAGTTCACATGTAATGTGACCCTTCATAATTCCATAAATAGTGACACTACTAGGAGTTATGGGTTTGTTATAGCATGTGTGACCTTGTTGGATGAAGTGTGTCACTATGAGGGTGGGCTCAGGATACCCTCAGTATGTCAGTCAACTCCCTGTTGCCTGCAAGATACAGGAATCTCAACTACTACTCAAGCACCACCTCTGCTTGTATGCCTGTATGCTCCCCACCATGATGATAATGAACTGAACCTCTGGAACTGAAAGTGAGCCATTCCAATAAATTATTTTCTTTTGTAATAGTGAAGTGACCACCCCCCCCCCCTTTCAGCAGCCATGACAGGCAAACCTTTGCTTACATGAACTTGCTGTTCCTGTCCTGGTCACTAGGAGGTCAGATGCCCTCTTCATGGCAAGGAACCAATCAGAAGTTAGCTGGCAGGGCTGTGCTTTATGACTCTGGGTGTGCTTTACAGACAAGTGCACAACAGTGGTGTACAGAGCATAGCGACCACCCTGGGAAGGCCTATGGGCCATAACAACCAGTTGACCAATCAAACACAGGGCAGATCTGCCGAAGCCTGTGCACCAATCCTGAGACTGTTGCCTACCCCTAGACACTCTCCTTATGCTGCCCTTTCAGATCGCCACCTTGCAGTTTCTTGGGGTCTTTCTCCAATCATCCGCCACGGTGAATGGATGAAAGGCCCGAGCTAATAGAGTTAGCTCCTTAACTACAATAAAAGACTTTTGCTTTTGTATCAAAATGGACTTCTTGGTGATTTGGGGGCTCAGAATTTGGGCACAACAATAGTTGCTGTGACCATGTCTTTTCACAGCAATAAAATGCTATCTAAGACAATCATAAATATAATAGAACATATATCTGTGCTGCATACCTCCCAGCTTTGTGAACTATATTCAGTACCCCAGCCAACACATACCTCTATATTTTATTAAAATTATTGAGTAAACATGACTGAGCAAGCAAAGAATATTGAGTAAAACTTTATTTTCTGAACAAGGGGGAGCTCTTGTACCCCAGATTGATGACTATGTGGAAAGCATGGGACTAACCCAGACCCCCTGAAGGTGGGTGCCAGTGAGGAGGCCTTGGGTAGTATTTATCCCTGGCGTACAAATAGACTTTGAGTGTGCCTCCCACAATGAGGGATGCTCTCTCAGCCTGAACTCTTGTGGGAGGGCCTAGGGCCTGCCCTGGATGAAATGACAGACTCTGGAGATCCACCATGGAGTGCCTCACCATCCCTGGAGATTGGAGTGTAGATTGGGTGGGGGACTTGGGGTGCCTAGTGGGGAGGGCAGGGTAGGAAGGGAGGGAGAGGGAGCTGGGGTTGACAGGTCAAAAAAGCTTGTAACTTAAATTAAAAAATGTATTTTCTATGAAGCATTTACATGCACACCAATCATAAACAATGACAAAGGCCAAACTTTCCCTTATAAGTTATCAACTCAAATCAATAAATATATGAATGTGTAAACACAGACACACAAACACACGATGGGAGATGTCCTTCTGTATATATGTTCTCTTATTGGTTGGTGAATGAAACACTGATTGGCTGATTGTCCAGGCAGGAAGAATAGACAGGGCCAGGAAACGAGGAGAATTCTGGGAAACATAGGCAAATGTCATCACCATGTAGGATGACAAAGGAGAAACAGGACATTCTACGGTCTAGACATTCTACGGTCAGATAACACCACATGAGATACTTAGATTAATAGAAATAGTCTAGTAATTAAGATAGAGCTAGTCAATAAGAAACCCCAGTCATTTCCCAACAATTTTATAAATAATATAACATCCATGTGTTCATTTGGGGCTGAATCGGCCATGGGACCAGGTGGGCAAAGAACCTTGTTACACAGATATATGAACAAATATCATCTACTTGTTTATACTAGTAAATGACGTCCTATTTGCAAACACCATTCTCCATGCTGATGTACTGTCTCCATTTCACCTGTATCATGATGTTCCTTCAGTTATTTCTATTCATGGATAATTAGATAACTAAGTAAGGGGACATGACAACATTCAGGGTAATTTTAGGAAAGGTTACAAGACAGATTTTACAGCAATGCAAATGTTTAGTTGTGGAATGATAAACAAATGCAGTAATTAATCTCTGAGTGTTTCTTTGAACAAAATTTGATACTGGTGTTATTTAAGGGAGCAAATAATTTCTATATTTGTGTATGGGGGAGTTAAGCAAATGGCAATAAGAATTAGGAAAGTTATATATTTAAACTCTGGGAAAAGAATTATGAAGAGAAATTATAAGTGATAATTTATATCATATAAGGAAATCCTATCATTGTGTAGTGTGTTTGCTGTTTACTTAGTTACTACTTGTATATTTAAGGAGTAATGGTATAATTAAGAGAAACAGTTTTAAACTATGCAGTCATGATGTGAAACTTAAACAACCAAAAGTGATTATACCCATGTTAGGAAAATGTATGGTTAATGGAAACAATATTTTCCACCAGGATTCAGAGTGTTTCTCTCTTGGATTCTACCCCATTCAGAATACATCTCCTGAAATTTCATTATTTTTTCTCAAAAATTATATGGGGACACGTTTTAATGTTTCAGAATTTTTTGTTTACACTTCTTTGTTTAGTTGCCCTCTAATTGCTGTGACTATACTGTTAGTAGCACTAACCACACTTCTGATTTTCATTGCAGATCATTCCAATGCTGAGCACTACAAAATAATATTAATGATCACACATAATCTTTACTCTTAAGGAAAACTATGTGACTTATTTTTATTAATAACTTAAAAATATTTGATAAAATTTTGGTTCTAATGTTATAGAACCTACTGTGTTTCAAATGTTCATTCTAAACATACCGATGTTGAGTTGGGTCTTTAAATACAGAATCAAAGGGTCAGAAGAAAGGAAGAATAGCCTTAAATCCCTATTATGAAAAGGAATGTGTTTCAGTTGTTGCAATGAAACAATGAATGACACAGTATGCATAGCAAGAAGGATATGCTTCACTGATCGTGGCAGAAATGGCTTTAGCTCTCCTTCACTCTAGATTTAGACATGAACTCCACAAACCTAGAGAATAGGAAGCACCATCTCATAGAAAAGTGGGAGAAGTAATTTCTAAATTTATCCTTTCTGTGCTTGTTCCAGGACACCACTGTATAAACCAAACTCGGAGAATACTCAAGCCTAGTAGATACAGTGCAGAGTATTTACATGTATCCCATGTCATTTGTAGATTGTATATATCATACAAAGTAAATGCATATGTGCTTATTGCTGAGGAAGTAATATTGAGAATACATGTTTGGAGCCCCTCAGATGAAATTAGAAAGTACCTAGTAAGACTGAAGTATATTCTTACGCACATGTATATGTATGTGCCTATATATAAGCATATAGAGAAACAAGATTGGAAATGAAACAGAATATAAGCATAATTATTTTAAAGTCTATTAGAGTTAAATTATGATTCAAAAAAAATTTTTTTGGTTTTTCAGAGAAAGGGTTTCTCTGTATTGTCTTGGAGGCTGTCGGTCCAGCCCGGCCTCGAACTAACCGAGATTTGCCTGCCTCTGCCTCTCGAGTGCCGTGATTAAAGGCGTGCGTCACCACTACCCGGCTATGATTCAAATTTTTGTAACAAAGACATTTCAAGTCAGGCATTGATGGCACATGCCTTTAATCCCAGCACTCAGAAGGCAGAGGCAGACCATCTCTGTGAGTTTGAGGCCAGCCTGGTCTACAGAGCCAGTTCTAGGACAGCCTCCAAAACAATACAGAGAAACACTGTCTCAAAAAAACAAAACAAAAAAAATCCAGACATTTCAAATGCAAGTGGTTCCATGGAAAATTTAGCCTAATATTAAAAACATAATTGACACTAATATCACACCAGCATGTTAACACAATAGATGAGATACATTTATATCATTAAAACTTTATTATAAATAATTACTACTGATAAGCAGTACTTATTTTAGGTACAGAATATAATTTAATGTTCAAAATCAATGTGTGTGCTCCATCACACTAACATACTAAAGAAAAAAAACGCATGATGAAACCCACAAAGACAGCTGACCAGATAAGGGAGAGCTCTGGAATCCCAGACTGATGGCTGAGAGGCCAACAGGAGACTGATCCAGACTCCATGAATGTAGTGCCACGGAGGAGGCCACACGAATCATTGGGGCCTTGGGTAATATATCAATGTTCACCATGGCATACAAATGAACTTTGGGAGCCCATTCCACAAGGAGGGATGCTCTCTCAGCCTGGACACATAGGGAAGGGCCTAGGTCCTGCCCAGGATGAAATGACAGACTTTAGAGATCCCCCCACCCAAGGAGGGTCTCACCCTCCCTGGGGAATGATGTGGGGATTGGGTGGGGGGCTGGGGGAACTGGTGGAGGAACAAGAGAGGAGGGGTGGGAGAGGGAGCTGGGATTGACATGTGAAGCATGCATGTTTCTAATTTAAATAAAAGCATATACTGAGAAAAAATTCAGCAGCTGTTTAAAACTTATCTGATAATACAGGAATAAATTAAAATTTTTTCAAGCCCATGAAACCTCTTACAGAGCAACTATAGCTAGTTGTATATTAAAAGGTAAGGAATGAGTCTTTTCTCCTTAGATTAATAAGAAAAGCAATGATGTTTACTATCATGAGTGTTGCCAGAATATTGTGTGAAATTTTAGCCAGTGCATTAAGTCAAGAAAAGAAAATAAATTAAAACCAGATTACCAAAGGAAAAAATGGAAACATCTATCTTCAAGTTCGCATATTTCCTGGCAGGTATTGCCAGTGTTCTAGACAGAAAAAAAATATGGAGATATAAACATAAGAACAATTGAATATAAAAAACAATGCAATTTATAATTGCTACAAATAAAGAAGTGTATAGATAGTTCTTTTTGGAGAAATTTTCTCAAAATTTTGTGCATTTTTTTACTACAGAAATAGTATAAGAAAGGATGTGAAAAATAGAATGTAAAAGGAGACTATGCTAAAACCATACATTAGCAATGCTAATACCTTATGTAACAAAATAATAATTCTTGGAGGAAAACTTACCATTGAAAGAAAAAAAACTACAATGAAACAAAATTGACATTGTAAGGACACCACCAACGTATACTGTCAAGTATGTAAATAAGCAGTTATCAACACTGAAAAAAATTTAAATATTAACAGCAAAGGATTTTTTCTATAATAAATTATGTTAATAAAGAGATACATTTATCAAATGATATGAATGCTCTGAAAGAAGTGCATATACTAATTATAACTAGTAATTTATGTCTAAAAGCTATAAAGACATTCAGAAAGATAAATTTCCAGCAAATGAACACAGGTTTCTCGACAATGAGATACTATTTCACAACAGGTATACTGAAAGGAAAAATGTGGTTACATCAAGTTTAATAAAAATTTGGAGTAGAAAATCTGCTTTACTAGACAGACTTTTAGGGGCATCTTTAGTTCATTGTTGGATGATGGTTACAGTGCTGAATGCACAGGAGGATTAAGGAGAAAAGTGACAGCCAAAACTCGGCTCTTGAGTTATGTTCTATTGTGTAACAGGTCAATGAAAAACAACTTGAGTACTTCCCTCTCTCATTGTCTCTGTTTCTGTCTGTCTGTCTGTCTTTCCCTCCCTCCCTCCCTCCTTCCGCCCCTCCGTCCCTCTTCCCCCCCTCTCTCTCTCTCTCTCTCTCTCTCTCTCTCTCTCTCTCCCCTTTCTCCTGTGTGTGAGAGGGCATGTGGGTGTGGGTGTAGGTGTACCTAAAATAGTTTTCACAGACAGTAGGTACCGTCCCTCCCACATGCTGGCCTTACAATGCTGGAATTAAACGTTGTGCCACCACATGAAATACACTAAGGAAAGGTAGGCTCTGTGAGATTCACCATGGTGAAATGCATGCTACTCTCAAGATGGCCCAGAGTGGTGTAGGTTTGCTGGGAATTCAGGCAAGCACTCTGATTGATAATGGTCCTATGTGTTGGTTACAGGGTCCAGGCAGAGGCTCAAAGAGCTGGTTAGAAAACATCCAGGAGAAGGAAAACCATGTTTGTCCCAGTGAGTAATACGTAATATAAATACAAGAATATAATTGTTAGCATGAAAGCAATATGATTGTCTGAACTTAAAGCCTTCATATAATTATGAGTCCTTCACTACTAATTATGAAATTACATTATTGTGTAACAGGAGTAATGATGAATCCTTGAGGCAGTTTTTAATCATAATCCTGTTTTCCAAAAATAAATAATTTAATCAGAGCCTTGTTACTAATTTAAGAATTTTTAATTAATGACTTATGGCCTAAAGGATTTTTTCTGCAACAGAATATAATAAGCAAGTGGGGTAATTAGTAGAAATGTAATGATTCAACTGTCAATTTCCAAATTATTGGATTTAGTATGTTGGTGAATTAACAAAATTATACCTTATATAAATTTAAAATTTTTAATTGATATATATCAGTCATCAGGTTTTAACTATAAACCTTTTAAAATGAATGAATACCCCTCGATATAGACTTCATAAATAAAAAATATAAAATTGGACCCTTTCGCTTGGATTAATTATAAAATTCTACATAGTTGTTTCCTAAATTTAATATTCATATGCTTTTATGCTTCATGAGAATTCTGTTTAAGTATAATATTTTGGTGACATGTCAGAATATGTGTGAGATGACTGTCTGAACACGTCTGGGGAGGAAAACTGTTTGATAGGTTTTTTGTTGTTGTTTTTTGTTTGTTTGTTTGTTTGCTGGTTTTTTGAGACAGCGTTTCTCTGTGGCTTTGGAGACCATCCTGGAAATAACACTTGTTGACCAGGCTGGCCTCGAACTCATAGAGATCTACCTGCTTCTGCCTCCCAAGTGCTGGGATTAAAGGCCTGTGCCACCACCACCCAGCCTGTTTGGTAGTTTTGTCTTTCCTGTTTTCACTTTTCTTCTTTGTTACATTTAACATTTTATCCTTCTGAAAAGGTCAGTGTACCTGTTGCTGATGTTGCATATTTGTGGATGTCTCAGGTCACACAGAGAACAAGTTTGTCCGTCTTTATTCTTAGGTTGTCTAGAGCCTCAATGGACTGCATGATGCTGAACCATCTGCTTTACCTAATTCACCCATTTTGTATGCTTGCAAAAGATGCACTTACAGACAGACCAGAAATGATGTAGCTAACTGAACACACCTTTGCTGAGCAGTGTGGGCAGATGAAATGAATTTATACACTTCATCAGGTAGGAGGATCTCCTATGAAATATCTGAACCAATGTTAAGATATGTGTTGTCTACCAAAACGGGCATGTATGCCAGTTTTAAAGACAGTTGCAAGAGGATGTCTGTGGTTGCCATGGTTAGCTTAGACAAATCATGACATTCTTGTGAAAGATAAATGGAACATTCCCATAGACCAGAACAAAACGTTATCATTTTATGCTACAATGGCTAGGTTACCAGTCACCAAATAATGTTAACTTACAGTAGGGCAAGCAACTAATTTTTATTGAAGACTTGTCTGTATAATAATCCTTGGATAGTTTGAAGGATAAAGTCAATCTGATCTTTAAAGAATAATGATCCTGCTATATTTTGCATTTCTTTTATTTTCCTTAAATGCTAACATCTTTAAAATATTTAGCATCTTTACTTATTTAAGTGTTAATCATGTAAAGACCTGACTTCCATATAAAGGACATTAAAGAAAGACTGCTAAAGGAATTTATAGTAAATCTAAAGACACTGCTTTATTTTTTATTATTTACCTTTGGGGAAGAAGAATGGATTTGAATTGTTTGGATATAGACACAAGTGAAATATTTTTAAAAATTTAGGATAAGCCTCATGTCTAGCAGTAGATAACCTACACAAAATGAATGCATTTGTATCTTTAGAGGCTTTTTGTCTCATGTTGGTAAATAACGGCATTATTTCCTACTTCACAGGTTCTTTTTATACATATTTTATGACACCCAGTTTCAGTTTTTTCTTGTGATTCCTGTGTGTGTGAGCATGTGTGTCTTTGCATCTATATGATTTTCTTATGTTTTTTCTTTGGCTCTTTTTCTTGTTTGGTTGTTTAGTCACATTTTAATTTGTTGGTTTCTTATTTATTTTCATTTATTTTGTTATTCAATAGATGATTGCTTGTTGTCTAACAAGAAACAGAAAGGCTATGGATCCAGCAGGGCAGGGATGTGAAGAGGAACTGGGAGGAATAGTGGGAGAGAAAACCATAATCAGAAAACATTATATGCAAAAAAATCTATTTTCTTTAAAAAGAAAGTAAAAATATGCACAAGAGCAAAACATGTATTATTGGATCAATACCTGAAAAAATCTGAATATTTAGTGTAAATAATACATATTAGAAATTTTTGAAATACTACAGTGACTCTAGACACAGGGAACACAAAGAAATTTCTATGTGAGATGAATTTATTTCTTTCCAATCCTTACCTCTAAAGAGAGAAATTATATTTCTTCATACAACTCCATTTACGGAAACTCATTCTCAGGTGCTGTCAATTTGACACAATCTTGAGTCATCTGAGAGGAGGGAACCTTCACTGAGAAAATGCTTCATAAGATGTAGCTGTGGTATGCCTACAGGGCATTTTCTCAAGTAGTGACTGATTAGCGAAGGCCCAGTCCACTGTGGGTGGTGTCATCCCTGGGCTGGTGGTCATGTGTTCTATAAGAATGCAAGCTTAGATAGTTAATAAACAGCATTTCTCCATGGCCTCTATATCGGCTACTACCTCCAGGTATCTCTTTAGCTTGAATCCCTGCTATGGATGGTGACTCCATATATGTAAGCCTTTCTTCCACAAGTTGCATTTGGTCATGGTATTTCATCTCAACAATAGTATCCCAAAGGCAGCCGGTGACTCCATTTTTCAATCATACATAGTGTGTGACACTTTGTATTGTCTGCTAGAGCCCTTTCTTTTCCTTTTTTCTGTCTAACCTCCCTGCATCTACCTATCCCAAATACACTCACTCTTCCTATATATTATAATCTCCAAATATGCCATCGTGCTGCATATATGTTCTAAGTTAAAGATACACTAAAATATGGCTTGAATCATGGAAACTATATATTGAGTTGAATAATGTGAAGGATTAAGGAGAAACTATTTAGGGAATATGGAGAAACACATATTTTAAAAGATTGGTAGAGAATAAGTCACATGTGTCCTAGCATAGCATACTAATGAATTAGCCCATCAATACCATGTGTTATGAATCCCTAAGTTTCCTTAAGTCTTTGAGACCATACAATTTAGATTTTACCTAGATCAGTATCAGAATTGTGGGGATAGGCTTCTGTCACTAAGAGTGCTCCAATCAGAAAACATATTGGCATATGACAGGAGGGAAGGAAAATAACCACAAAACTGTTTTGGAAATTTGCTCCAGGCTAATGAACCTTGTAGAGCCTAAAACCAAGCTCTCTAGGTTTACCTGATGATAACTGGACAATGGCAGTGCCAGGGAACTTTATCAGCCCTCATCTATCATATTTATCAACTGACATCACCAAAATGGCTGCATCTGTTTAGGGCTGTCTCACCAGGAGGCATGCCATAAAGATGATGATCTTACCTGTTAACAGTTGGCAGAGTAAGCTCCCTTGAACTCAAATATTACCTTCTAGAAGGAGAAAGGAGTCTTGGAGTAGACAGAAAACAAACACAGCTTAGTCATTTCATAAAACTGAAATTTACAGGACTCACATATTAGGTCCAACACCCACAAGGTTACAAAAGCCACTGCATAGAAGAGGAGACTCTCCAAGAAGCCAATCTGTCTGCAAGAAACTTCTTAACCTTTCAGCTAGTTGTGAAATGAGATCCAGGGAGGCATCTTTGGAAGAGTTATTTCTATGGTGTTTGATTACTATATATTTGTTCTTGGCTCCTAGGAAATGTCAGAGAGAATACCTGAGTTTTGTGCCTGTTTTTGTATCTATCTGTGAGTTCAGGTTGCTATACAGCTTGATTTGGGTGACTGCCTAGGTGAGAGTGAACACAGAGAACACACACACACACACACACACCACTGGGAAAGGAAAGGGAATGAATACTGAAAGCTCATGTGAGCATTGGGGATAGAGCTTTCATTCAAAGAAACAGAAGCTTCCTTGTTATAAAGGATGAAAATAAAATTTCACTCAGTCAAATCCACCCAAGACCACATCTTTTCTCTAAAAGTGAATAATTATGAGAACATTCCAAAGGCTATGAGTGAAATAATTCTTAGAAGGCCAGCATGCCATAAGAAAAACAAGCCTATTAAATTAGGAAACTGACATTAAAGACTACCTTTAAGAAGTGAAGAGGGATAGTCTCTCAGCCCAGACACATGGGGAGTGCCTAGACACTGCTGCAATTGATATGACAGCCTTTGAAGATCCCAGTTGAAGGCCTCATCCTCCCTGGGGAGCAGAAAGGGGTTTGATAGAGGCTAGTAGGGGGCAGGGTATGAGAGGAGGGAGAGGGAACTGTGATTGACATGTAAAACAAGTTTGTTTCTAATTTAAATAAAAAAAGAAGTAAAGGGAGGTAAGTCATAAGTAAACACAATGTCTGGAGTACCTCTACCATCCATGTTTAAGGAGAGAGGCTAAGTAATGTCGTATAGATATACTGAAACTATCCATTTAATTATCATTGGAATGTAATTTTATACCTTCTTATGTTTTTGTTCTAATGATAAGTAAACTGACAGTTTCAGTATGTCTATTGAAATTATAGCATGTATACATTCAATATACATGTATATTGTATAAAGTATAACAAATTCCTATATCTGTTGCAAAGACTGAAAATCAAAATATTATTGCAAAATAATGCTACCTTAATATATTAATTGATAGGAAATTTAAAATATGTAAAATGGAATTTTATGATTCAAACTGTAAGTGGAATTTGAATTCAAATTTAGATTATTAGTATAGTCTCTTCTTCTTGTGATTTTATGCGTGTAGTTACGCTGTTTTAATTTTTGATAGCTTGTTATAATCAAGAGGTGATTTCCAACCTTTGCGACAATCACAGATCAAAACCTGTAATAGATAAAAATATAATAAACAAAACATCACATCATGCTGCTAGAAAAAATCACTTAAACATAATTTCAATTGGGAGAAAAGAAACAAAAATTCAGAAGACATGCTACATGTGATAGTATTAACAACTTCTCAGGAGCAATTGTCATTTTAAATATAAGTGTATTAAATGTTCCATTTAAAAGATAATCATATAGCAATCTAGTAAAAGCATATTCTCAGCCGCTTAGAAGTGAAGGAAAGAGGATCCAAATTTGAAGACTGGTCTGGATTACATGTGCACTCTAGTCTTTTCTAGGCAGTCAAACTTGTTCTTGGACTATAAAGTGGTCCTAGTATAGGTACACAAATCACCGGAAACCTTGGCAGTCTACTGTGCCAACCTGAAATCCAACTGGTATGTCTATTTAGAACTTACTGTTTAATCTTGCTATGAGTTAGGACTGTTGTCTGCTATCATTGGACTGGAATAAATAGTTCCCATTGAGAATTCAGTTTCTCAGTAGAAAACATGCTTAATTCCACTAATTGCCTTTAGGGTGGCTTCTATCAGCTACACACTTTGTACATGCAAATAATCTTATCATCAGCTGCTATTGAGCTAATTAAAATTCATGTCTGCAAGCACAGGTCAAAACAAAAATGTGCATTCTGATCACTGTTGCACATATACATGAAGAATTCTAGGAAACCAGTTCAACTTTCCATTTAAAAAATTTCTAAGAAATATGTAAATACTATATATGTAGCTATATAACATATAAATACATTGCAGATGAATGGATGCCAGTTCAAAAGAAATTTCAACTGCAAAAGCAAGTTTATAGTATAATATTTATGAATTATTCCATATTCTTTCTATTTAAATACAGGTTAACAAAGAGCATTATTCACAGCTTAAGCCAGTATATACTGTCCCTTTCAAAAATAAATTGTTTGATTTGCTGAAAATTTTAAAAATTATGTTAATTTGATTTTTATAAACCCCAGAATAAACTTTGATATATTTTCTTATATTTATTACCTCAGAATTTAGGAAAATATTTCTAAATAAAGTATAAGTAGATAATTCTTACTTTCATTTTCTATGTAGTGTTATATATATATTGTCCTGTTTTTATCAACAATAATTTAAATTTCATTACTTATAAGCTTAATAATTGGTGATAAAGCACATGTAATTGATATTATTTTATATTCATCCATTTCACAATATTGTACCTAGAATTATTTATGATTTTACTGACGAATTGAAGGCATCATTATACTTGAGCAGGTAGCATTTCAAAGCATTAAGTCTAATTGGGATAAATTGAAAAAATGAAAATATATATTTCATTTGTATGTCAAATGTTCAAGTTCTTCAGATTCTTTCCATCAGAAACTGGAAAGTGAGTTGTTATAACTTCATACAACATTTCACTAAGTATTCTCTCTGTGAGACAAATAGGTTTTGTTTTAAGAATAAAACATTCTTAACCAGAGATGACGGTCTGTTTTTAAATCTGATGTAGAAGGATTACAAGTGATACACCAGTCTGGGCTAGATGAGGAGACCCTGTCTTAAAACCAAGTCAAACAACAAAACAAAAGTAGGATAAATCCTTCTTTAAATATTTGAGTAAAACATTATATATGAAAATAGAGGCTTCTACTCTATACACATTTATTTTATATAGGAATTAAGAACTAGCTATAATTCCTAACAGCTATTCTAAGATTAAAAACTACTACAGGGGAGAATGATTTGATTGGTTTGAAATAGAGTCCTCCAGGAAAGAAAGCAATAACCACCACAGGCCCCCAAACATTAGTTCTATGCAACCCAGGTTAGCATTGACCAAATGAAGAAAATCAAATTTGGTTCAACTTTTTTGTGATATTTTGTTTGTGTCCTGACAAATAACGCTTACTTGAACATCAGAGGGTGGCGCTAGCTAGTAGTTACCCATAGAGGTCTGTCTGGAGGTCTGTACAGACAGGAAACAGGAAGTGAAATGGCTGGATAGAGAGAGGGGATGATAAGGGAGGGTGTGGACAGGAACTCAGTTCCATTCCCTCTGAAGAGTAGGATAGGTAAGATGTGACTGTGGCAGGCTGGGAATTTACTTCTCTGATCTTTCAGCATTAACCGTGATGTCTGACTCCTACTTCTTATAATTAAGACTAATTAGGATCATGCTTCAGAACTTTTCTGCCAATCTCTTTCAGACTCGATTTTCATCACAACAATACATCAAGCTTTTGATGATTTCTCTTAAATAGCTATCATTTCTTTGGTGACATTTTTCAAAGCTGTCTTTTCTATCTTGTCCATTTTCTGTCTTACCCTCACTTATCCTCCTTTTTTATTTTTTCATATCTACTGCTTCCTGCCATTGGCAGTCTCTGATGCTCTGATTTCCTTGGCATCCTCCCAAGTGAGTATCTCTATCTCTACATTGTTGATATTGCCATTTCTCTCCAGTATTATCAGTTCTCATTTCCCTGTGTTGACAAATGAAGTCTTCTCAAAGCCCTCATCCAGAGCTCTGACTTCTTCTCACAGCATCTTTCTGAAGAGAAGAGCTGACATATTCCTTACACCAGGACTATTTGATTATCATAAAACCAACATCTCAGCACTTGTATCAGGCATATTAAATACTATTGTGTGGTTTCCTCAAGGAGTTCAGAGTTCAAAATACAATCTCTGCCTCAACTAAACCCATGGGATTCAACATGTAGAGCTCTCCCTATGCTTTACCCATCCCAGCAGAGGAAGGGCAGCATTTTGCTTGGCTAGATGCACTATGAAGGATCAGTTTTCAATAGACTGAGCCCATTTCTTGCCTGTTCGCTATGCTGTAATTTTTTTCCATTTATTTTATTTATTTATTTTTGTTGCTGTTCTCTAGGTATTGTATAAGAGATACAGTTTTGTTTTTTCTTCTGTTTTCTTTTTTCTCGCTTTTTAAAGGTAGAAACAAGCTTGCTTTACATGTCAATCCCACCTCCCTCTCCCTACCCTCCTACCCCTCCCACCAATCCCTCTAGGCTACCCCCCAATCTCCACTGTGATCCCCAGGGAGGGTAAGAGCCTCTATGGTGAGTAACCAGATTCTGTCATTTCATCAAGGGCAGAGCCTAGGCCTTCCTGCAAGAGTCCAGGCTGAGAGAGCATCCCTCATTTTGGGATGAGCAACCAAAGTCCATTTGTATGCCTAAGGCCCCATAGATTACCTCGGCCTCCTTACTGACACCCACATACAGGGGGTCTGGGTCAGAATGAAAAGAAGCACAGACTAACAAGTATTTTTTTTCACTTTCTCATAGTCTCTTACTCCCCCAGATCTCCTGAGCCCTCATTCTAAAGGTCTTTGCCATCCATTGTAACAGTGAATTTTTTGTTTATTGTGTATTTATGAGTAATTTTAGTACCATAACTGATCTTTCTCTCTCAGAGCTATTAACCCACTGATGCATCGCCTCCTGGTTATACTTGCTGTGACTCCAATTATCTAAGCTGGCAATATACCCTCCCCCAACCCATTCAGCCTCTGATAACCACTGATGTATCTTAAATATCTTTATATTCTTCACTGTAATCTCCTGCTCTATACTTTTTAGGACCTTCAGCGTCTAACCGTATTCAGTAATGTTAAATTTCCTAAATGTTTGAATTTGAAACACCCGCTATGTTTCTAGCAGGTGGGGAAGATTTTCAGGCATTGATATTAACATAGAATGGACAATAATTTAAATGCCCATTAAAAACACAGCACAAAGGTGATATATATATATATGTGTGTGTGTGTGTGTGTGTGTGTGTGTGTGTGTGTGTTTGTGTATGTATGTACATACATACATACCAGTCATATTGAGATATCACGTCTACTCATTTTCCTGCCCATGGAAGACTTCACCTCTTGAGGAATGAAAGTTCTTTATGTGTCCCCAGAGGACGTTTTAAATATCTCTGTAACCATATTTCTGACATTGGTCTACTTCCTGGACTATAAGTTACTTGAGCTAGCCAGGGCAGTGCTGGAAAGCTTGCCCTGGTAGTGAGGATGAGAAAGCTGGCCAACAGACTGAGGGTGCCTCCACCCAGGCTCAGAAGCAGGACTATGAGGTAGCCCAGCCCAATATCCACTTCATCTATGAACTGCTGGAGCATGTGAAGGGTCTGTATCTGCACATCAAAGCTGCAAGATCCCCCACACAAAGAAACAAATGGATATTCAAGAGGAGTCCCAGTAAGGGCCCAGTACCAAGGGTGTAACAGAAACCTGAGTCTTTGAACCAGACTAAAGACTCATTGCAATAAACACTTATAATTTAAGATCAGTGTTTTGTGACATTACAGCCTCGATGTTGGGATTTTTTTCTTTTTGGTTTGTTTTTGTTTTTTGTTTTCAAATTTTATTTTAGTTTGGGTGAAAGGTTGCAAGGGCAGAATATGATCCTGCCTTCTGATCTGTTTGTGTGTGTGTGTGTGTGTGTACATATTATGTCAAATGAAATAAATCACATCAAATAAAATAAATAAATCTAAAATATTTTTAAAACAGCTATTGAACAATGTGATTTGCCCACTTCTGCCTCCCAACTCGGGGATCTCCTGAGCTGGGGAAGTACAGGCAGGTCTACTGGCCCCAAGCAGACCAAGTAACCATGAGCCTGATGAAGGCACTGTGATAATCCAGCTCCCTCTACTGGGAGAGGGACTGCCTCAGACATGCCTATAACCACAGTGAGACCCATTAGAGTACTGAACAGTTCAAACAGTGCAAGGTTTGAAAGATGAAATACAGACAAATTAAAAAAAACAAATTCAGAAGGAATGCTGGAATTGGAAAAGGTGGGTAAACGATCAGGAACAACAGATTCAAGCACAACCAACAGAATGCAAGAGATGTCAGAGAGATTCTCAGACATTGAATATACTCTAAGAGAAATAGATTCATTGACCAAAGAAAATATTAAGTCCAACAAATCCCTAATACAAAATATCCAGGAAATATGGGACACCATGAAAAAGTCAAACCTAAGCATAATAAGTATAGAAGAAGGTGAAGAAATCCAACTCAAAATGCAGAAAACAAATTCAACAAAATCACTGAAGAAAACTGACCAAACCTAAAGAAAGACATGCCAATGAAAGCACAAGAAGTCTACTGAAATCCAAATAGAGTGGACCACAAAATAAAGTCCCCTCAACACATAATATTTAAAGTCCCAAACATACAGAATAAACAAATAATATTAAGAGCAGAAAAGGAAAAAGGAAAAATATATAAAGGCAAATCTAACAGAATCACACCTGACTTCTCTATGGAAACTCTGAAAGCCAGAAGATCCTGCAAAGATATTCTACAAACACTAAGAGACCACAGATGCCAGCTCGGACTATTATAACCTTCAAATATTTCAATCACTATAGATGGAGAAAACAAGGTATTCTGTGACAAAACCAGATTTAAACAATACAGAAAGTACTGGATAGAAAAATCCAACATAAGGAAGTTACTACACTCAGAAAAACAAAGGCAATAGATAATCCCTCTTTACCAAGTGCCAAAAGAAAAAGCAGGGTAGGCCGGGTGGTGGTGGCACATGCCTTTAATCCTAGCACTCAGGAGGCAGAGGCAGGTAGAGCTCTGTGAGTTCAAGGACAGGCTGGACCAACAGCCTCCAAAACAATGCAGAGAAACCCTGTCTCCAAAAAACCAAAAAAAAACCAAAAAAACAAAAGAAAAGAAAAAGCGGGGTAAATCTACAAACAGAAACAAACAGGAATTAACACTTAATGGTTCTTAATTTCCCACATTATTAATGGTCTTAATTTGGCTATAAAAAGACATAGGCTAACAGAATGAATATGGGGACAGAATCTATTCTTCTACTGCATATAAAAAACACACCTCAACTTCAAAGACAGACATTACTTCAGAGTAATGGATTGGAATAAGATTCTCCAATCGAATGGACCTAAGTATAAAGCTGGTATAGCTAACCCAGTATCAAACAAATTAGACTTTAAACTAAAATCAATCAAAAGAGATGAAGAAGGTCATTTCATATTCATCACAGGAAAAATCCATTAGGAAGAAGTCCCAATTCTGAACATCTATGCCCCAAATACAAAGACATCCACATTAATAAAAAAAATTACTAAAATTCATATCACACATATGGCCTCACAGTTATAGTGGGAGACTTCAACACCCCACTCTCACAACTAGATACGACCACCAATCAGAAACTCAACAAAGAAACAAATGAACGAACAGAATTTATCAACCAATTGGGTTTAACAGACATCTATAGAACATTCCATCCATACACAAAAGAATATACCTTCTCATAATCACAAGGAACCTACTCTAAATTCAACCACATACATGGCAACATAGCAAACCCCAGCAGGTACAAAAAAATTGGAATAACCCCCTGTATCTTATCAGACCACCATGCTTTAAAGTTAGAATTCAACAACAACACAAATTGCAGAAACCCTACAAACTCATGGAAATTGAACAGCGCACAATTGAACCATTTCTGCGTCAATGAAGAAATAAAGAAAGAAATTAAAGACTTCCTAGAATTCAATGAGAATGAAGACACAACATAGCCAAACTTACGGGACACTTTGAAAGCAGTGCTAAGCGGAAAGTTCATAGCACTAAGTGCCCACATGAAGAAACTGGAGAATAGTCATACTAGAGAACTAGCAGCACAGCTGAAAGCTCTAGAACAAAAAGAAGTAAATTCACCCAGGAGGAGTAGACTCCCGGAAAAAATCAAACTAAGCACTGAAATCAATGAAGTCAAAACAAAGAAAAATATGAATAGTTAATGTAAAAAGGAATTTGTTCTTCAAGAAAATCAACAAGATAGGCAAACCTTTATCCAAAATAAACAAAAGCACAGAGAGAGAACATGCAAATTAACAAAATCAGGAATGAAAAGGGGGACATTACAATGGACACTGAGGAGATCCAGAGAATCCGCAGGTCATACTTTGTAAACCTGTACTCCACAAAATTCAAAATTTAAAGGAAATGGACAATTTCTGGATAGATATCACTTTTCAAAATTAAATCAAGAACATATAAGCAATTTAAACAAACTTATAACTTCTAATGAAATAGTAGTAGTCATCAAAAGTCTTCCAACCAAAAAAGGTCCAGGCCCAGATGACTTCAGTGCAGAATTCTACCAGAAATTCAAAGAGGATCTAATACCAATACTCTTCAAAGTGTTCACACATTAGAAGCAGAAAGTTCATGGTCAAACTCTTTTTATGAGACTATAATTACCTTGGTAACCAAGACACAAAAAGATACAACTAAGAAAGGGAACTACAGAACAATATCGCTCATGAACATTGATGCAAAAATACTCAATAAACTTACTGGCAAATTGAATCCAAGAACATATCAGAAATATCATCCACAATGGTCAAGTAAACTTCATCCCAGGGATGCAGGGATAATTTTGCATACAAAAATCTATCAATCTAATCCACCATATAAACAAACTAGAAAAAAAACACACAATTATCTCACTAGATACAGAAAAAGCCTTTGTAAAAATCCAACACCCCTTCGTGATAAAGGTCCTGGAGACATCAGGGATAACAGGAACCTACCTGAACATAATGGAAGCAATATACAGTAAACCAACAGCCAACACCAAACTAAATGGAGAGAAATTCAATGTTGTTTGCTCTTTCCAAATCTCTTCAATATTGTACTTGAAGGTCTAGGCAATAAGACAATAAAAGGAGATCAAGGAGATACAAAAAGGAAAAGAAGAAATCAAGCTTTCATGATTTGCTGATGATATTAGAATTGTCACAATTTACCCTAAAAACTCAACATGGGAACTCCTACAGCTGATAAACACCTTCAGCAAAGTGGCAGGATAAAGATTAACTCAAAAATATCAGTAGTCCTACTATATACAGATTACAAATGGACTGAGAAAAAAAACAGAGAAAAATCATCCTTTACAAAAGCCACAAACAACATAAAATATCTTTCAGTAATGCTAACCAAAAAAGCAAAAGACCTATATAAAAAGAACTTTGAGTCTTAAATAAAAAAATTAAAGAAGATACCAGAAAATAAAAGATCGCCCATGCTCTTGGATAGGTAGGATCAACATAGTAAAAATGGTAATCTTGCCAAAGGCAATCTACAGATTCAATGCAATCACCATCAAAATCCCAGCACAATTCTTCACATACCATGATTGAAAAATACTCAACTTTATATGGAAAAGCAAAAAACCCAGGGTAGCCAAAACAACCCTATACAAAACAAAGGAACTTCTGGAGGCATCACCATCCCTGGCTTCAAGCTCGATTTTAAAGCTATAGTCCGGAAAATAGCTTGGTATTGGCACAAAATAGACAGGTAAACCAATGGAATTGAATTGAAAAAACCTGAATTTTGACAAAGAAGCTAAAATTATACAATGGAAAACAGAATGCGTCTTCAAAAAATGTTGCATGTATAATTGGATCATAGCATGTAGAAGACTGCAGATAGATCCATGTCTATCACCATGTCCTCAGGGATGGTGATACCTCCAGATGTTACTTTATTGAATACGGTTGTTTAGGCTACCCTGGGTCTTTTGTTTTTCCTTACAAAATTGATTATTTTTCTTTCAAGGTCTGTGAAGAATTGTGCTGATATTTTAATGGAGATTGCATTGAATCTCTAGATTGCTTTTGGCAGGATTGCCAATTTTATTACATTGATCCTACCTATCCAAGAGCATGGGAAATCCTTCCATTTTCTGATGTCTTCTTTAATTTCTTTCTTTAAAGACTCAAAGTTCTTGTGATACATGTCTTTCACTTGTTTGGTTAGCATTACCCCAAGGTATTTAATGTTGTTTGTGGAAATTATAAAGTCTGATGTTTCTCTGACTTCTTTCTCAGCCCTTTTATCATCTGTGTATAGTAGGGCTACTGATTTTCTTGAGTTGATCTTGTATCCTACCATTTTGCTGAAAGTGTTTATCAGCTGTAGGAGTTCTCTGGTAGAGTTTTTTGGATCACTTATGTAAACTATCATATCATCTGCAAATAGTGAAAGTTGGTGTTTTGGATTTTAGACATGGAGCAAGGGAGTGCCAGTCTACAATTCCACTGGCAGAGAATCTGGGAAACAGGGAGGTCCCTAAAAGAGAGATGCATGGACTCCTGAAGAAGGGGAATAGGACAGGATATCCTTAGTAGATTGAGAGCATGGGGGTAGTAGAGAGGGAGCTGGGAGAAAGAGAGGGGTTGAAGAGTTAAGGACAGGAGTACATGGGGAGCAGGAAGGTTGAGTCAGGGGAAGAAAAGAGGAGAGCAGGATGAGAGATACTGTAATAGAGGGACTCATTATAGGTTTGAGGAGAGATATGGCACTAGTGAGATTTCCAGAGATCTACATGGATGACCCTGACTGGCAATCTAAGCAATAGTGGAGATGTTGCCTTAAATGTCTTCCCTGATAATGAGATTGATGGCTACCTTCTATGTCATCCCACAGCCTTCATCCAGTGGCTGATGGAACCAGAGGCAGACACCCACAGCTAAACACTGAACTGAATTCCTGGAAACCAGTTGCAGATAAGGAGGATTGATGAACAAATGGGTCAAGACTGGTCTGGTGAAACACACAGAAACAGCTGACCTGAACAAGGGGGAGCTCATGAATCCCAGACTGATGGTTGAAAGGCCAGCATGGGACTGATCCAGACCTCCTAAATTTTGGTGTCATTGGGGAGGCTGCAGTAATCTATGGGGCCTTGGGTAGTAGATCAATATTTATCCCTGGCATGCGAATCGACTTAGGGAGCCCATTCTACGTGGAGTGATGTTCTCTCAGCCTGGACACATGAGGGATGGCCTAGGCTCTGCCCTGGATGAAAAGAAAGACTTTGAAGAACCCCATGGAGGGCCTCACCCTCCCTAGGGAGCAGAGTAGATTTGGGGGGGGTTGGGATTCCTGGGGAGCGGGAGGAGAGGAGGAAGAAGAAACTGGGATTGACAAGTGAAGCAGGCTTGTTTCTAATTTAAATAAAAAACAATGTCAATCTATAAAAGGTTTGTAGTCAAGACTTATTGAAGTTTGAATCATGCAGGTTTCATTACCACCAGAACAATGACAAACTCAGTAGTTGGGCTAATACAATTTAAATCAACATTTGATAAAAAATAGTACTTATACCAGTCAATTTCTTAAGAAGTTGAGTAGATTGAATTTTAATTCAGTTCACATGAGAAGCAAGATAAGGAAAAAGTAAGCAGTGGAGAAAAGTTTATGGCTCTGTGTGGGGCTGGAGATATGAGATGGAATTGTAGCCTGCTCACCATAGAGGGCTGTCATTGACTGTGTACATTCCACTTTGCCAAGGAGAGCAGGCATAAAGGACTCACAGAAGACATGCCAGACCCAGATAAAAAGTGGTGGTTCCTGGTATAGAAAATGACTACACAGCCTCCTTTCTTTCTGTTGAATATCTTGTTAATTCAGAAATTGGATTATTTTAATTTTTATTATTTTGTCTCTTATCCTAGTAATACAAAGCTGTGGTTTAATGTCTTGCTGCCTTTTCTTCCATGGTCTGCCCAAGCATACAATACTCACTAATGCAATAAGAGTCTCTCCTTAACTGCCCTGATCTGGACTGTAAAGCATCTAAAGTGGCCACACTTGGAGGCTTCTCACTGTGGGTGGTATTAAATTAACTGGGATTTTAGACTATTAGCAGCAGCTTTTTTGCAGCAAAGTTTGTGTTGTTTTTCTGTTTTCTCTCATCTGAGACTGTTTGTCAATGTGTTTCTGTTTTGATCTCTTCTCCACTGCTGGGATCACCCTCTACTTCCTCATTAGCAAGCATCATTTAATGCCAGCACCCCAGGTAATAGGCTGCCTCCTTGTTCAGCCTTTGGCTTTTCTTGGGACTATTCAACATAGCCTCCTTCTCTTTGCCACAAAGAGACTGCTAGCCCTTTGTGAACCTATATGATAATTAATAATCAATTAAGAGTTGATAACAAAATTGCACTCTCTTGTACTTTGGCACCACAAGTAATTTATTTTCATTGCACCAGTAACCCCTGTCACCAGCTGCATGAAAGTCCTCACTGCCTGTGATCCTCCCGTCCCTGGAAAGTTGGCATAAGGGGAAATAATGAGATGTGTATAAAAGAGGTGTCAGAGAGCTGTAAGACACTGCTTAATTTTTGTTGCCACACGAAGTAGGCTCGTGTGGCACCTTACAAGGAAGGTGTTCTTTAAGCACAAAATATTTGCGTTGTATCTGTACTGGCTTCTTAATAAATTATATCTGGAGATTTCATAGACACAAAGCAAGTTTTTACCAGTCAGCAAGCAAAACCAATGGAACTTCTCCAGCATTAACAAACCAGTTACCAGCAGAGATCTAACACTTGTGTTGTTACTGGTTGCTCATACGAGGCTGATGGAGGTTCATTAGGAAAATAAGGGAAAATGGGCTAAAAAGAGAGACCCTATGCTAAAATTAATTAATTACAACTAGACATCAAAATTAGCTAATTTTTGGAATGGAACAGTGGATTCCTCAGAAGTGCCACTTGAGCAGACTTAAGGAAGTGACAGAGACTGCCACATCACCAGCTTTTCTGCCATGGAGTCTTCTTTTGCTTTGGGGATCGCTTGGCACTTGAGTAGCTGAGATCTGCTTCCTGACTCTGACACAGCTTCTCTCTGTGTGATCTCACTGTTTTATACCAGTAGAAGGAAGACTGTTTTTCTTTTTTTTTTTTTTTCCTTTTTTTTTTGTGGCGTCCACGTCGAAACACTCAAATCTGCTTGGGTTTGTGTCCAGGCTAGATCACTGGGGATCAGTTTGGATGTGTTTGTCTGCAATAATAGCTGGCCTGTGGTGACTTTTGCAAAGCTTCTGTGGGATTCCTCAGGAAGCGAAAGAGCAGCGAGATCAGCTACGGAAGTCTGGCGTTTTTCCTGTCACCAGTGCGCTTTGTCAATGCTGCAGGTAATATCATGTATATAGTTCTTTGCAGCATCGCTTCCTAATTTGGGGTTCCATTCAGTAGCCTAAAAGGAATCCAATCAAATCAGAACATCCCCAGGGCAAAAACGCAAAAGGCATTGCTAATTAGAACACGGGTGCCATCTAGTGGTTACAATAGCTGTTACAGGCTTACTCTAGCGAGCAAGAGGGAGTACAGTCTACAGGGCAAGTTAGAAGCCTGGGGGCTACTCAGTAAGAGCCTGTTTAATAAGAAAAAGAAAAGAATAGAATAAATAAGACAATTAATTTAATTAAAGATAGATAGATAGAAAGACAGACAGATGAAGGAAGGATGGGTGTGTCAGGAACAAATAAAAGTAAAAAGCTTTTTATAGTGAATTGCCTTGGAAAAATCCTTTAATTCTATAAAAAGTAATAAATTCTGTAAAGAGAATCTCTATCATGGAGCAGGAAGACTAAGAGCCTGGATGCAGATGAGACAGCCAAGGGCTACTGAGTAAAAGAGGTAGCTGAATAGACATCTCAAAACAGATTATTTTCATGTAAACAAAAAGTCAAAAGATGGATCCAGGTTCTCAGCGGGCTTGCTAAGCACTCCATGGGTGAGGGGAAAGACCATTTACCCACACCCCATGACAAAATTCAGGACCAGGTGCAAAACTTGCCCAATACAGGAAACATTTGGAGGCATTTACTCCATGTTGAAAAAGCTGGTTTGCAAACTATTTGTAAGCTACTTCCTCAAGGTCATATGATTCCTAAAGACTTGCTTCCCATATTGGTAGAGTTTTGTAAGTGAAGATATGCTAAAGATGCCTATGCAAAGCAAAACATGGCCACCTTTAAATGTAAACTTAGGGGGTCACAGCGTGGTACAGGACACCTGCAACTCCAGCATTTGAGAGGCTATGGTGGGAGGACTGTAAAGATCTAAGCCAGTCTGGGCAACATAACAGGTTCAAGCCCAGGCAGGGATATAGAGTGAAATTATGCTTCAACCGAAAGTCAAGCTTCAATACATCAAGATTGATAGGCACCCTGAGATTGAAAACTGACCCATGAATAAAGAAATACCAGTGGAAGTTACTGGGTTAAATGAAAAAAGCCAACTGCAAGCCATTAATCTTTCAGCATTTCTTCCTAATTTCTACCACCTTAGATGCGTCTGTACATCCTATCTTGCTTCTTCGATCCTATACTCTCATCCTCATTACTGTTCTCCTGTCTTCCCTTTCTTCCTTGGTACCCTCCTGTCTTCTCCATTCTCCTTCTCCTCCTGTCTTTGAGGAGGAACAGGTTTTACTTGGCCATGGTGTCACAGACTCTGAGCATGAATCCCACCCAGAGGAAGAACTTTTGCACCCAGTGTGTGTGGAAACTGGGACTCTGCCACCAGAGCACTGGTCCGAGTGCTGGATCATCACACCTCTTATTATTTGCAGTTGTGCACGGTATCTGGACATCCTCGACGCAGTTAACGCTCTTTGCGGCTGTTGCTACAGCAGCTGCTAACTAATTTGATGGATTCTCAAAGTCTTACTAGAATTTGTCTATTCTGTTTTCTGAAATCAGCTCTGATAGGAGTAGGATGATGGATGATTTTATAAACCTAAACAGAAATGAAAAGCCTCAAAGTGTGCTCATTTCAAATAAAAGTTGAATTGATTCTTTTTGTATTTAATTCACACCTACTGATGGTGCTGCTGTAAACAGACAATGCAACTTTCTCATTTCCTTAACTGTATTTTTCTTTAAGTATATCTTCTGTCCCACTTTGACTAACAATGTTACTTGGAAGATTAAAAAAAGCACATAGACAACGCAAATAGAAAACACAGACACAATAGGCAAAGTTGGCGGGCCAGTGCACCTATATATGTGGCTATGACAGAATATAAGAAAGTGCATATAGTGTACACAGCTTTCACTTTACAAGAATACTAAGCTCCATGATACATTCTAAGCTTTACCACAGGATCTGCTCACTGCCAATTTGTAGTGCTGTTTGGTAGTATATAGTAATGATGATGATCACTTAACTGGAAACCAGAACCTCACATGAGCAAGTGCGACACGAGGAGAAAGAAAGGGAAAGGTGATTTAAAGAAAACCATCCATAGCATAAACAAGAAAAGAGCTCAGACATGACACCATGGCCACTTATGCACTCCATCTGTCACTCACCCACTGGAGACTGGAGACAGAAAGATTAAGACAGTTACACAAAGGCAGCTGGACAATGAAATCAAAAAAGCCATGTGACAGCTAGATGTATGCACTGTAAGGGTGGCTTTGCAGAGCTTGCCTAGTGAAATACTCAAGCCCCTTCCCAAACTATCATTTTAATTCATTCAGTCCTCAATATTTTATCAAGGTAGAGAAGGGGCCGCCCCACCTGAAATGTCATTGACCCTATTAAATAGACAGACTTGATGACTTAATAATATTTTATTAACTCTGAAGCATTGGGGTTTATAAAGCATGTGCATGGTTTCATATCTTTTAAACAGATATCTTAAGTTAAAACTATAATTTAAAAAAATGCCACTTCCACATGACAGTAATAAAAAAAATTACAGTGATAGTATTTGTGAGCACATTTGAAAAGTGCTCAGAAAGCATAAGTTAACTTGTCTTTCTTCGTGCATGCTGACATTTTCTTATTTTAAGTACCACTATTCTCTTGCTTATACTCCAGCCCTGTGGCCATGACAGAATATAAGAAAGTACATATAGTGTACACAGCTTTCACTTTCCAAGAATAATAAGCTCCATGATACTCACATTCTAAGCTTTACCACAGGAGAATGAAGTCAGACAGATAAATATGTATGCAATATACATGTATAGATACACACATATTCATATCTAATATATATTTTTAAAAACAAGAAGTAATCAAAGAAACAAAATAACCATAACCAGTCTATACAAACTCTTGGTTCTGAAGACATGTAGCTGAGTAACTTTGTCAGTCCCAAGTAATTACTAGACTCTTTCAGTCTCAGTTTGAAGTGACAAAAAGAGATCTTACTATCCCTAATTAACCACACTATCATATATTTTTCATTCTCAAATGATCAGACAACCTCAAAAGGCAAAAATTCTATCACATATTACATTGTCATGTTTTAAAAACTTGGTAGTTTGTCTCACTTTTTTGTTAAAAGGGTACAAGGTTTAATTTGTCTATATCATTCTTTTTGTTTGATTGTCTGATTTGAGAATTACCTGGCTATGTAGTACAAATTCATGATCCTCGTGCTTCAGGATCTTTGAGTGCTGGGATTACAGGTGTCCACCATCCAGCCTGGCTCATGGCAGATTTTCTCACTCACACCCTGAGTCACAAGGTGGCCAAACATCCAAACATCTTTCTCTTGTTGGTGTCTGCTAATGTCAATGATGAGCTAGGCATGTTTTGTGAGACAAGACAGATTAAACTTCCTCATCCTCCTCCTTCCTGGCTTCGGCACATCTTCTCATCGTTTCTTGTACTTGTTGACCTCGTGCCTTGATTTATTGAGCTACATTCATTATTTACTGTAGTGAATAAATTTTTAGAAGTCAATTTTCATCCTTCTGGATCAAGGTTAGTTGAAAGAAAATACATTAAATAAAGGGTGGAATGATTTAAGAAGATAACAAATCATTCATAGCTGTACTCCAGGAAGTGGTTGGGGGGGCAGACAAACAGGCTCAATCTCTGTCATGTGAAAGCTGCAGTTATAATAAACATTGAAAAGCAAAGCCTTGTTGTACAATCTTTAAAACAGCTTTGAAGCTCATAGATTCGACTCTGTCTTACAGCATATTTAAAGAGCTTGTAAAACTCTGTTGATTTCAAACCCCTAAACAGCCTGATGTAGGCATGAGGCCAGCGTAGCAGAGAAACCGCCCAGAAAGCTTGACTCGCTCTCCAACAATCACTCAGCTAACACATAAGGAAAAATAGCCTAATTACTGGAAAGCGGGAACAAGAAAATAAAAAGTATGGAAGGGTAGAGAAGCATTAAATACAAACACACAAAATTGTCTTTGCTGTGAGAAAGAAGCTAGCCTAGATCCTGAGGGTAGCTGTTCAAAGCAGCCTTGGTGTTTGCACAGCCAAGGACCAGGAAAACGACTAATTTTAATTACCAGAAAAGCTGTAAGAACCGGAGCAGAGAGCTCCAGTAGTATTTGGCTTCCAGCTACTGGCTCTGCGCGTGCCTTGCCAATAACAACCTTTTGTACGTAGCTCACTGACGGGGGTGGGGGGGGATGGGGTGGGCAAAGTCTTGTGCAGAGGCTCCATTTCCCTGAACACAGGGCTGGGCAGGAGTCACACACGTGTGAACAGCGTGTATCTCTTGGTACAGATGTAGCCCATGGCTCACACAGAGTGCCCAGTGTAGACAGGCAGGCAGAGAAGAGAGTGTGTGGTTTCCAGCCTTGTGACATACAGGTGCAAGCTGCATGGAGTTGGAGGTAAAACGCATGTAAAAGAATTTATTTCATGAATACTTGATTACCAACACTCACATGAGACTGAAGACAAAGACAGGGAAAGTCCAGAAACCGACAGATAAATGACACTAAAGCTGTCACCTCGGATTTACTACCTGGGCTATTTTTCCAACTATGGGCATTGTGGTAGAAAATTTCAGACAAAACACAAAAACAAAATTTAAAACAAACAAGAAGCCAAACCTACTATTTCCTTGGCTCTTCTAGAACTGACTCTAAACCACCATTATCAAGGACAAGTAATACAGCCCCAAGTGCAGTGCCCTTAGTTGGAACTCACATGAATACACAAAAGAGAATTGCCTCCCAGTTAGAACCTAACCACACTCTCCCGAGTGCCAGATCTCCTCCGGAACCAGCATAAGTGCATGCCTGGGTCTGAGCCTCCTCTGTCTGAGCTATCAGCCCAGCTTTGCAATCAGCAGGGACAGCAGCAGGCCAAGGGAGGAAGGGACCCAGAATCTGCCAGTCCTGGTGCATCCTTCAGCCAGCACGCTCACTGTCACTGGTGAATGTGAAGCACCCAGAGGTGGCCAGGTAGGGGTGGACAGCCTTCCCTACTTTGGAGAGAAGGTGGGGGCGAGAGGGTACCGGTTGGCCAGTGATGCAAGTAGAGTACCATGTGAAAAAGAAAGAAATCCAAAGCCCTGCTTGAGGCACACAGTCTTTTACAGGCAGGGACATGCTAAATGAGCCTTTGCTGCGCGAGGCAGCGAGGCGCCTGGCGACGGTGACAGCGCGGAGGAGCGGGAGGGGCGCGGGCCGCTCCTGGAGGGACCCAGCCAGTCAGGGCGCGCGGCGCGGGGCGCGTGGACGCATTGGAGCATCCGCGCGAGCCCTGAGCAGCAGCGGGAGGAGGCGCCCACCTGCACCTGCCTATATCTCCCAACTCCTCCGCCCCGTGCAACTGCCGGCAGCCAAGTGCCATTAAAGCTCGCGGCCAGGAGGATGCCTCACCTGGGTCCCCTCTGCTGGGAGAGGCAGGGCAAGCCTGAGGAGAATTCCCAGTGAAGGACTCAGAACTCTGCGATTTCTCTTCTGCCACAGGCTGAGGAGCACCCAAGGAACTGTTCCATTTGAGCTGCGCCCAGAACAGGATGGGAGACTGGGATTGAGAGTCCCCGAAATGGACAGAGGCAGCTGTGATCTCATTGGTAAGTGACTGGTGTTCCTTCGCTGGTGACTGCTCCCTGTGATGGTGCACTTAGGTTCCCAACCACTTAGGGTTTTTGACACAGTAGCTTCTGCAAAGCCATCTTTCCTTGCCGTGTTACCAGGGGTAAAAATTGTTCAGTGATGCTGGTTTAAAGATGCGAAAACAGTATTTTTCTCTCCTGGGATTTTATATTGAAAAGTTGAAGCAAGTGTAGAACCTATTTGTGTATCTCATAAGGCCACCCGAAAAAAGAAGAAAAAATAATAGAAGCAAGAAAATTTAGGGATGGTAAATGCCTCGGTGGATAAGAATGATTTTTACTAAGTCAATACAATGTTTAAGGGAGAAAAAAAGAAAAAAGAAACAGGATGGGGTTCTCAGATCATGGCTGAGCATCTCATGAACTGAACAATCTAAGAATAGAGACCGAATCTAGCGGTGCCATAACTTGTTAAAATTCAGTAAAGATGCAAGTAGAGTTCTGCAAAGTTTAGGGAACTGAAAAAAGCAGTGCCTTGAATTATGCTGAGTTATTTTTCCCTACATGCTGTGCATAGATGTATTTGCTGAATACGTGTTTCCAAATTCTTATTTTTATAGGAAAGCAGGGAGAGAATATTAGTTTGAATGTCTATGACTGTGAATATTCAGTGAGCTGAGGATTGCTATGACAACCTAAAAATTTTAGGTTGATTAATCCTTTTGTTCCAAAAAGAATAAGAATTCACTAATATTTGAGAATAATTTTATGTAAACTTAGCATGAGTGAAAAAATGGGTGTGCTTCTCTTAGGGCAGGTTTGGAAGAGAACTTTCACAGTGTTTTCTGTGGAAGGCTTTACCTACCAGTTCATACGCTTTCTTTTGGAAAAAAGTCACTTAGGGAACTCAGCTGCCTGCTCTGTTTCTGAGTCTTAGGCATGACAAAGAAGAATGAAAACAGTAGCAACCCTTCAAATAGCAGTATCATGAAACAAAACAATGCGTTGAGCTAACAAATGTTGGAAATATAATCGGTTGCTATTGGGCTGCATCACACCTACATAAAATTACCTCTAAATGTCACAATGCTATAAAGACTGCATCCTGATTATTACCAAGATTAAACTGAGATTACGGCATGAAGACTTGTATACAAAGTGCCAGTTCTCCTTTAATGTTGAAAGTATTTTAAGATCTTCACAGGTACAAGTCCCAAGTCTTGAGCTTGACAGGTATGTTTATGCTGATCAGATGATAAACACACTAAATGACTACATAAGAATAGATTTTTAAAATGATTAATATAGTGGATAGATAGTGTGCAAAAAGTCAATTAAATCTAATTAATTGTAGAAAGAAACATCTCACAATCAAAATTTAAAACAATATATGTAATATAGAAATAGGACTTTTTGAGCTATCTCAGTTGGAATGCCACACGGTAGTGAAAGAGGCTGTATTACCAGTGGATTGTTTAGTGGAGAGGTTAATGTTTGGAGGTCAGGTTAGTGTACCTCTTAATGTTACCTAAAACGTCTGAACTCTTACAAAGGAAAAAAAAACAGTTTTTAGACTTCTCTCTCCTTCCATGTGCAACTAAATAGTAAGTTAGAATACTTGCATGTTAAAAAATGAAACTTATTACAATGATAAACTAAATTCTAGACTTTAGCTGTGAATCAGGAGTTTCAGTGTCATTAGAAATCTTTTGGGAAAGTATCTGGAAAGAGCTGTGGACATTTTAAACGGATGGCTAATATGCCTGAACATCTCTCAAGATTTGTAAAATGACTTCGGCCATTAGGGGGCCAGAAACCTAGTAGTTATTGGGTAGTAAGAGAGAATAACTTTACTTTTACACACAGATCATGTTTATTCATTAAAGATTATAAATCGGTTGTGCATGAAAGCATATTTAAGCTCACACTTTAAAACAATAAAATAATGAAAGATGTAACTCATTTGCTGATATCCATATCCTTACGTGTCTCTTTATTTGACATTTGTGAAACCTGTATTACCTTAGAGACAGCAGGTAAGAGTGTGGTTTACTGGCCAAGCAGACTTAGCAACCAGGACCAGAGGGTGTCAGTGAAGGACAGAAAGCTTGTCAGAGGCAGACATCAAGTGGGTGCTGTGCTGGCAAAGGCTTTATAGACTTTTCTTTACTTATAGATAAAGCAAAAGATACATTTTGGTAACGATTAAAATAGAAACACAACAATTTGTCTATGTGTGATACTGTGAAGATGACTTTGATACACAGATGTCAGAAATGCTAAGCTCATTTTATAAGAGACAAAGTCATGTCATCAGAATTACACTCTAAAATTTGAATAAACCTGAGACATTTGAAAGATTACAATCTACTGTATGCACACATCATACATACTTGAGTGTCTGTTATTTTTAATTACCTGTGACATATATTTCATTGTTGTTACTAGAAGACTGACAGTTGGTTTCTCTTAAAAGACATGCATGTGTTTATATGCTTAGACATCAAAAGCTTATGCACATGCCTGTCTGCAGCAAGCTAGTTTGTGTTCTGAGATGCTATTTTTCTAGACTAGTGTTAAGGCTATATGAAGGTGTTACCTGAACTTTTCTTCACTATGGAGCAGAGTAGAAGCTGGTCAGAAGCTCAGAACTGTCACACCCCTGCAGGTCTGTCTCCTGAACCCTTCAAATACACAATGCCACATTAGAGGCCAATTCACTTTCAAAAGAAATGAAGTTTATGAAACTCTTTAACACTTAAATTTGTATTGTGAACTTTTCTAATGCCCCTACTCTTTAAGAATATTGAATATTCCTATGCATGTGATTAGTAGGTTATGATAAATAGGATATATTATTTTTTCAATTGGCTTGAAACTTAATTTTTTAAATAAATGACTTCTATTAAAAGTCAATAAAATAAATTATACTGTTTCAATACGATGGCTATTAGGATAATTTTAAATGGCTTTATATAGATAGACTTACCCTTTTAAAACCCATGGCTAATAGTTAAATTATTTAATCAAGATTATTTTTCCTGAGTTAAAGTCATTGAATTTGCTTTTCCAAAACTATTTATAAAACTTACATTGTTTTACACACTTTTTTTCCTAACTTAAACGCAGGCCATTTTTACCACTATTGATCCCATGACTTAAAATTTGAGTGTTTGAGCATACACGCTGCAGCACTCTGTAGGTTCTGTCTGCCAGTGAAGCCCCTTCTGCAAGGCAAGCACTTGGTCAAAGATCAGGACTTCTCCCCTCCACTGCAGGCAGTGAGCCCTTCACACTCACAGTGGTAGGACTGTCATCCACTGTCATCTTTATAAATTGCAGTATTGGTCTTTTCTTGTATGTTTCTTAATCTGAGATTGCTTCAATCACTGCCATATTTTAAACAGTTCCAAATAGAAGTTCATTGGGTAACATACTTATGAAGTTGATTTCCCCTGTGACTTTAAAATCGGTAATTCCTTCAAAATTCATGATGGCCTACAGAATCCAGCAGCCTGGATTTACCATTTTTTAAAGTTTGTCAATAGACCCTTCTTAAGAAATTGAGAAAATCATGTGTTCCATGGATGTCAGTTGTGGTTCCAAGTAGTCCACAGCTCAGGATACACAGATCACCGAGTTTGTGTTTTTAGAAGTACAACGGCCAGTGTGTGTGTGTGTGTGTGTGTGTGTGTGTGTGTGTGTGTGTGTGTGTGTACTAACACAGATTCTTAATCTGTATGCATGTGTGAAGCCTGCTTCTGTTTCCATCATGATGAAAACTAAGAAGGTTATCTGGTTTTAGGTAGCTGTGTGTTTGGGGCCAAGATGATAATGAAAGTGATTGATTATCTGTGTCATAAAAGGTAGTTTCTTGGGCATCAGATATAAAATTCGATATAAACATCTTGTTACATATACAAACACGATCAGAGAATAGGAACTCAGGGCTCTTATTGTCCTCGTAGACATTCCTTAGAAGGAGGTGTTGCCTTCCACTCCTGTTCCATGGCAACTACAGTATAAAAGTTTTCAGAAGAGAATACTGCCAATTCACATTGGTGGTCAAGGTGGATCAAGACATTGTTACTGCGATATTCATATTAGTAGAAATACTCACCAAGAATTGATACAGCAGATATGTTTTCTTGATAAGATCCAGAAATACTTCCTCATCTTCCATAATGTCTCTAATCACTAACCATTTTGTCCACGGTGTCACAGATGTTGACAGGGACTAAGTGATAAATGGGCAATTTCATGAGACATTTACTTTCCAATTTATCAAATTTCATTTATCTTTGTAGATATTGAGCCTCACATTTGCAAGTATTCTTTAATTTAAAGGGGCTTCTTCTTTAAGTTAAACCTAATGTAAAACACGACAGTAGGAGACTGCATGAAATCTGTGTGTGCTCACCTGGGAGCTCCCATGAAGTTTCATACAAGAATTCCCTTTTAATGTTGTAGTGTTTGCTGGGGTACTATTGTAATTAGACTTTGACATTGAAGAATTATTCACAAACTTCCTGGTTATTAAAGTTAATATTAATGAGAATACATAGTACATGATAATAGGAACCTTAAAACTAAAACATATATTGCTGGAAAATCATTTTTGTTTCGATAACATTTCATGTTCATTAAGTCTTACATGGTTCATTGGGCAACTGAACTGATTTAGGTGTTCTGAGCTCTCTGAAAACTTACACAACATTCTGTGTTTAAATCAGACAAATTTGCCTTTGGAAATATTTATTTTTAAAATATAAATCTTCAAATTTTTTGCCAAATTAGGCTTACTGCATCTCCTATGACCCTACAAAATACAAAATAATTTGTTAGTGATTTTTATTTTATTTTAATGTTTTCAACAAGAAGTACTTAAAGGGATCTGAAACCTTCATCTTCACCTCCTAAGACAGAATGTTTTAAGCTATTCTTAGGCTTACATCTATGGTGCTGTTCTAATGCCAACCTTTGGATGGTGGCTGTATTATATGAGTTGATGCTAAATTTAAGTATTTTCTTAAACACTGACAAATATTTTGAGTTACAGATGAAAATCAAACTGTGAGAGAACAGAAAAACATGACATGACAGAATAAAGTCATTAAGTCTTGGAAACGTCCACGTATACCTCCTTTTTTCCCTGTGTCCATCATAAAGATTAATTTATGGTGATACAAAGAGGTGAAGTATTAATTTTACAGGGGTAAAAAGACATAATCAGGATCCAGTTCTATGTCTTATTTTAAATTCCAAAGCATGTTGTAGCATCCAAGTAGATTAGCATGTGGTGAATGAACTCCCTGATATTCATTGATTACCTAAGAAATGTTAGCTTTTAAGATTTGAAGGGTTGGCATGTAAGTATATTTTAAATTAACTCAGGAGGAAATGCTGGGGACCACTGACTAGAGGAGGAGTGAAGACCTTACCAGCTGTGTGACAGCTTTTGTTGGTGAACTTAAGAGTCACTCTACAGTGATCTCACATAAAAAGAATTTTCAAAATTTAAGAAAATTATGAACTATTTAAAATAATAAATGTTCCACATGTAACTTAATGACACAAAAATTACTGGGTAATGAGAGTAAGAAAATTTTATTGCATTTTCAATTTTTAGTTAAATTTTAAACTGTGAACTCTTTAAAACAATAGCATTATGGGAGCATTTGTTAGCAAATCTGAAAACATACCTCTGAAAATATACTTTTTTAATGACTTTCAAAATTCAACTGTCAAGTTGCTTATAAATTGTGGATTTTACTGCTACAAAACTAAAAAGGTAAAATAAAATTATCTGTAATATACTTATCTTAGTTATTATCTAAAACAAATTCTTCTATGGTCAGCTGAATAAAAAATTATTTTAGGATGAATATACATGCTAAAAATATTCAGCACACAGAAGATGGCAGCTTTAATAATTGCTGAGTTTCCTCATATAATTTTATTTTAATGTGATTTAACATTCAAATTCTGACAAATCTGTGTATGTAGGTATGAATAAGAATTAATTTAAATTTTAAAGATTTCTTCCCTTTAATTGTTAAATATCTTGAGGTTCACAACCTAAGTGTATTATACACGAGGTAAAGGGGTGTTGTTGAAATGATTTATCTGCCCTAAGCCTAGGTTTTTCGCCTCTAAGCTGGTATTTAATATTTATAAATAGTTCCTATAGAAAGTACAAAACATCATCCAGATTCAATGACCGAACATTCCTTGGCATCTCTGAATTAATTAATTTGGAGACTCATTTCCTAAGATGTTGTTTCCATTCTTACAGTCATCTTGGTAAAAGGGTGTCTACTTGAGATTTAAGTCCAACTCTTGACGTTTGATAATAAGAAAGGTTACGATATAGGTTTTGCTAAAATATGTGGCTGCCTTCATCTGTCCCTCACATTTTAAGGGGTGTTGGCACTATACAATGCACTGAGGCAGAGTCATGCAAAGCTCTACAGTAGCTACTGAAGTAATTACTTTCATGGCTGCTGTGAGGAAAGGAGAACAGGTGGATAAAGAATGAGAGGAAGTGAGTCCACATGACGAATGTATACAGCATTGCCCTGTGGGTACTGCTACTGTTCTTTTTCACAGAATTCTCCCAGGTTGGTCTATTCACGTGGGTCCTAGCTCTGCGATTTCTCTGTGTACTTCCCAGGGTCTACGATGATTTATCACTAAGTTGCTCTAATACCCACTTAGCCAGTGTAAATAATGGAATGGCATAGACGATTTGGAATTTAAATTGAAGAGTTTTGTCTAGCTTATAGTTCATGAGCTGTGTAATTTAAGATAAGTCACTGAAATAGTGCTGTCATTATTGTCACATGATATTAAGAGTGGCTATTTGGTTCTGATAAGAAGAAAAACTTAATTTTAAATGATAAAAATAAGAATTTTAGGATTACCTACATAGTGAGTATATCCATAGCATATCACTATAGTATATTTATAGTGAAATTTTATAATTACTTTGATATCCATTATATCACAAAGTCTTAAGCTCTGATACTATGAAAGTGGTCTGTTTTTCTTGGCTTGTGATAGTAATCACTATGGAAGGGAAGGCCAAACTCTTTAAAACATACGTGTGAATTAATTGCTGATCTTATGGCCATTTATTCAGATAATTTTTCTGGACAGGAAATTCTTGCATACTCAGTACTATTTGTGGCACTAATTGCCTTTGGAGACTGAAAGGATGGGATTTTATTTGGGTCTTAAACAGATAAGGGAAACATTCAGAAAAATAAATAGCTTAACAGCAAAATTAAGAATGTAGACTACTAGGATTAAAATATATCCCAGTTGTCAGAATGGTTGCCTAGCGCATAGGCTGTGTGTTCTGTTCTCAATACCACATATCCATGATATGATGGTGCTTTCTTGTGATCCTATAACTTGAGGACTGAAGGCAAGTCAGGTGTGGAATTCAGGTTGAGTCTTGGTTATATAAAATGTTCTGTGGCAGTCTAGGATTCCTTACAAGCTGTTTCAGAAATAAAACGAAATAGAGAATAGAGGAGAATGGAGAAAAAGGAGGGATACCTTTGGGGGAGAGATGGGAAAGGGCAGGGAAGGAAAAGAAACTACACTCAGTTGACTCTGAAACTCTTTAGCCTATACTGTGGATCTTGCAGAAATAGAATTGTCCATTGTGAGGTGGTTTGAAATGTTTCCTCAGACAAAAAGAAGTATTAAGATTTGAACATCTGGAAATTATAGACAAAGATTTGCTTTCGGCTGGGGAAAAACACAGAGGGGTCACAGTGGAGTACACCTTATTAGTACATGGGCTCCTTTCAGTGTAGGAATTAGGAGCTTTAAAGAGGCAACAGGGGGCAAGATTTTGTTCTAAATCAAGTGGATAACATCCTTCTCAACAAGATTCGACATTTTATAAAATGCTATTGTTCTTTATATGAATTGGAGAGTACACGTCTCCTTTTTCCCCCTTCTTTGTATGAATCCCTCAGAAAATGATATTCAACGAATTTGAAGATTTCAGGTTTTGCTCCAGTGTCACTGGCGCCTTTCTGGATTTGGAGCTCTTGAGGAGGAAGAGAATTGAAAGACACAACTGAGTGTAACAGTAGCATGAACTCACCCTAACATATATAAGAAAAACCCTCAACTATGCAGTTGGTGTGCTCATGGGGAGCCTCTGGTTTTGTTAGATTCTCATTTGAAACTCCTACAATGGCTTCCCACTGTGTTTCTCTTAGTGACACAAAGACTTCCCTCATTTTCTGGAAGGAGGTTTATCCTAACCTGCTATCCACAGTACAAAGGAAATAAGACTAAAGAAAACTCTTCAGAAACAACACAACTCACCAAAAAACTTAGAACAATGCATTAAGAGGGTCGTGTAGATTGGAAATGGCTTCCTTTTTATCTTGAAACAAAGATACATACAAGATCGAGGCTGCAGCTTAGGACTTTAGAGGTAGAACAATTTTAATTCTACCAAAATATGCATAGGTATTGCATTTTAGATTTCCAAAGATGAGCCCCTTCATCAGGTGCCTGTGTATCACCTACTTGACCAGTAACAACTCCATGTCTTTGTTTTTCATTTACACATATTGCGTGGCACCATCTCTTTTTCCATGTCTTTGTTTTTGATTGTATTATTTCATTTGCACATATTGACTGTGATCTTCTCTTTTTGGATGCTGTTTGCTTTGGTTGTTTTGTTGTTTTCACTGTGGAAAAAATGAAGTCTTTATATTCTTTTACAGTGTTCGTTGCATCACAGATTCTAATTTTGAAGTAAAAGGCAGATGGTTATGAATCTTGTGTGATGGCAAAATGATGCAGACTACATTCATGTACTCAATATTTCCTTCTTTCATTTTATCATGGGTTTTATAGCCTTTAAAGCAATCTTATGAAAGTGTCGTTTTACTATTTTTAAGGGTAAAGTATAATTAAAACATTTCTCCCTTTTCTTTTTTCTCCTCCAATTGTTCCCAAATATCACTCCCAACTCTCCTTCAAATTCATGGCCTCTTCTTTCATTACTTGTTATTGCAAGTCTGTATGTATAAGTGTATACAACTGAATACAAGACAGATTTACCATTACATATTTAAACTGACCTTTTATATTGTGAAGCAGATGATAAATTTTAGAACAAAAATAGGCTCTTAATTTGAGTACAAACACATGTTACACAAATATTTTTCTACAAGTGATAATGAAATATATTACTATGCTGATTTTTTGGGGGGTGGCTTTGTCTTGATCACTTTGGCAATAAGAATCTTAAAGCAAATATATTTTATTATTTATTTGGTAACTCTCATGACACTTTAAGTGGCATATCATATCTACACAACCAATCAGGCTCTTTGTCAAACATTTACTACCTAATCTAGTATAGAATATAAAACAGAAAGGAGTGTTAGCAACAAATAAGAATAGTCTCAAGCAAAGGTGATAAAATTCTATAGGGCATATGAATGCTGGAAAGAAAAGAAACAAGGATGAAAGTAAAGAAAGTGAGAAATTCAGACAGGAAAGTAAGTTAAAGAAGACAATTTTATTTATTTCAACGAAGGTTTAATATGTATTTCTATTGTGAGCTATTAAAAATTCTGTCTTAGTTGATATTTCTTCAAAAACAAAGTTATATTTTTAAGTGGATTCACCTTTTGAGATAAAAATTTAAAGATACAATTATGTCATTTGCTTTTCCTTGGTCAAGCGTCCAGAAACCATATGTTCAACACAAGGTTACCATTTCTGACAGTATTTAGGTAGAGTAAGGGTGTGGTCTGTGTTCTATTGTTCTTTCTCTTATGTCTACTGCAGGGACTCTACATGGCTGCCTCCTTCAAAACAACAAGACACAACAGATATTTTAAAACTTACAGAAAATCCTGGTGCATTTCTAAAATTAATTATCATCTTGAAATAGTAATATCTGTCTGGTGACTAATGATTGAACACAGCAAATTTCTTTTTCATCTGAAGGGATGACTTTGTTAGCTACAGTTTTATCATTCTACCTCAAACACTCCAAGAAAATTTAGTTTTGTACATGGAGAAATGAAAATCCCTATAAATCCATGATGCCTTTTTTCTTTTAACACAGATATCATTTTAAAGATGGTTCACTGAAAGGCAACAATTCATAGACTTGCTTTCCCAAAATAAACATGAACAATCTCAAACTTTTCTTCTAATGCTTCACTTCCAATGGTTTCAGTGCTGCAGAAGATTGGCTTCAGTAGGATCCCTGATTATTGGCCTGTTAGTCATGAGTGATCTGCCACATTGCAGCTGTTGGAAGTTTGACTATAACATGACAATGGGTCTTGCATAGATGAAGATACTTGAAATAATAAACAGTATTTTCTCTATCTCCCTTTACCTTAATTTTACAAAATTGGCAAATATGCAGTGTGATATGCATATTTGTTCAAGTATCTGTCAACTGTTGCTTCATGGCCTTGTATCTTATTAATTGTGACTAGTACTAGGAGAATCCTGATAATGAAGACAGCTTTACATGAGAGTGTTTCCATCTGGGGAGATACCTACCTAGAAAGGGACCACTTGGGTCATTTGATAATATTGTTTTAATGACTTAATTGCCCTATGTTGTATTTTCAGTCCTAGCTACATGAACTGACATTACCTAACATAATGTATTATGGCTTTATTTTCTTCTTGCCTATTTAAATGCATTGCTTATTGCATACATATGGAGCATCTTACTATATGCCCAGTACCAATACATCATGATTTTGGTTCATTTTTCCAAATGATAAGTGATGCTAATGTCTATTGTCTCTTGCTATGTAATTTTTTTGATAAAAAATTAATTCAGGGACTTTGACTGCTATGTAATGTGTGTAATTTGTAATTATTGTGCTATTAAGTTATATAAGTTCTATACATGTTATTAAGCTTGAAAATATAGATGGAGACTTTAACATGATGAATGAAGATAAAGGTTATTAGGATATAAAATAAACCAGACTCGGAAAGGAAAATATTTTGCCATCTACATTATCTGTGAGATGCTCTTTAAGAAGTCAAAATCGTAGGACCAAAGAAGATTGAGCAAGTGCTGGTTAACTGATAGAATAAATATCTGGTAGGACGGGAATAGGTCTTCTGAGGTGGCTTAGCTGGCAAGACATTGCTATGCTAAACTTGAGTCCTTGAGCCCAGGTAAAGGTTGAAGGAAATGCTGATGATGCTGAAGGTGTCCTCTGACTTTCACTTGGCCTCACAGACACATCACACAAAAATGATAATAAATACATTATTTTTAGAAAGAGAGCATGGGGAAAGAGAAATAAGAGGACAGAACAGTTACAGTCATGAGAGTTCAGCCCAGAGGGAGCAAAATCTTATAGACTGAGAATTTGTTACGTGAGTAGATGGAGAAAATGACACCAGGATATTTATTTGCCTGTACTATATGTATATGTGCATTTATGAAATGTTTTATAGTGTCTTATATGAATATACATATAAAATAAAATGAATAGAAACATTTTGTCATTTCCAACAAGAACAAAGGATTTAATGAAACCCAAATATCACCCTTGATATATTGCCTAGTTCCACTTTTCTGACACTGGCCATCTCATCTCACTTTCATGCAAGTATTCTAGCAAATATGATATCTTTACTGTATTTAGGTATCTGCATAACAGTTGAACTGCATATGTGTACATACAGACTATTCCATGGTATGTACATAATGCCTTACAAACCATTTCTTGAAATTATTGATAAATTCATTCCACATATGAAATCAGATATATATGATGTGTAAACCCATTCATTTTTAAGTATCTGGGAGTGTAGCTCATAGGTCAGTGAGAAAGTGCATTTGAAAGTTTGATTTCACTGCCTCATTTCCCTCCACACAGATAAAAGTCAGTAAGACTTCCTTTGTCAATGTATTGGAGTATGTATATTTCCAACACATACAACAAATTATTATTCAGCTTCCTCCCTGTGCCCAGAAAATACACAAAACAGTGTCTCATATTGTTCTAGTTTATGTTAATAATATGAACATCTTTTTCTATGTTTGAGCCTAATGTTTGTGTCCATTCTCCAGTTTAATTCTGTGAGAGTTAAATCTTGATAATAGAAACAAGCAGAGAAACTGAAGCAAGAAGTCAATTAAGATGGTTTGAATCCCCAACAAATTTACTAAGAAACAATGCATATCTGTGATAAACCATATATAGAGATGGCATTGGTGGCACATATCCTTAATCCCAACACTTGGGAAACCGAGACAGGGAGAACTCTGTGCATTGGAAGCTTGCCTGGTCTACAAAGCTATACAGAGGCATGTTATCTCAAAAAATAGCATGTTCCTCACTATTATTAGTGAACAAAAATGTAGGTACAATCAAAAGGAGAGCGCTCCCTCTGAGTAGGTAGAAGATGGTAAAACCTTCCTCTGTGTTCAATAAATCTTTCCAATGGTCTCTCATCCAGCTGGTACAGGATTTCTTTCACTGGAAAATTCTTTTTCAGTCTACCCTTTCTTCTGATCTCATCATCTCAGTGTTATCGAATAGACTTGTGTTTGTGGTTTTCTGCTTTGTCAAATTTTAGTGATTCCTTCTACTTAGGACTACAATTCTCATCTGTGGGGTGCTGTTTAAGAACCACATACGAGTCTTTTAGGAACCCCTGTCTTAGTTATGCTTACCCTGGCTGCAATGGAACACCGTGACCAAGAGCAGCTTGTTGAAGAAAGGGTTAAATTTTTGGTAACTGAGGGAAGTCAGAACGAAAACTCAAACAGGGCAGGAACCAGCAAGAAAGAGCCATGGAGGGGTGCTGCTTACTGTCTTGCTCATCTTGGCTTACTCAATCTGCTTTCTTACAAAACCCAAGATCACTAGCCAACAGATGGTGCCACCCACAATGGGCTGTATTCTCCCTGATCAAGCACTAATTTAGAAAATGTTCTACAGGTTTATCTATATCCTGCTCTAATGGCGACATTTTCTCAGTTGATGTGCCCTCTCCTCCAATAACTCCAACTTGTATCCAGTTGACATAAAACTCTCCAGAAGACTAACTCAAGCTGCCAGGAACCATAAATATTGTGTATTTTATATCGATCTATATGAGCACCAAACCTTTCTTTATATTTTTCCAACTTTTCACATTTGCTGCCAATGTATGTTGTCCCCAACATGATACTCCCAATGTCTCAGTAATTAAATAAAATGTAAATGTAAAGTTTCTTTTTCACCAAGTCATTTGGTCAGTTTTACAAACTACGTTGCATAATATTTGTACTGAATTCTTCAACCACCACAAGCTGCATAATATAATGCCCAAAATACATCAACATTAAGAACCACTAAATGAGAAACATGAGAATGAACCAGGGAGAATTCTCAATAAGTGTTATTCTATGTGTTTGTATGTTGAGGCTTGTCTTTGACCTAAACATATCAATAAAATGAGTAAATTCTGTGACTTATCTTCTTCTACTTGCAAAACTGAAATAATATGTATTCTTAAAAACTATGCTAACACATTTTTAAATATTCGGGACTGTCTAAATTTTAATAAGAATTGATGTTCTGTATTTTTGAATGATACTAAACATCATTTTTAATCTATATGCTAACAAAAATAGTAGTAACACAGGAGAAAACTGAGAAAATCTGCCCTGTTTCTTTACAAATTAATTTTAGAAAAATGTACTGTAAGGGAGTTTGGTTTAAAAGATTTTAAAATCAAGTATGATTACAATTTCTTAAAAGTATTTTCCTGCCTCTGTTCTGACAAAATATGATGATACAGAAACTTAATGTCTGTAGTTCGTGAAAAGGTTAATAGTTATAAACAATAAAGAGAATAAGAAGAAAAGGGAAACAGAGAGAGAGAGAAAGATACAAACACACACAGAGAGAGAGAGAGAGAGAGATCTGTCAAAAAAACTGGTTCTAATAACCTGGGAGGAGTCTCTAAGTACCCCATTTGAGTTCATTGATTGTCTTTATGCCTGGGAACCTGCTCTTAAGCCCTTTCTAAGTCTTTTGCATTTCTCTTTCTGCCTTAAGGAACTATTCTCTCAGCCAGGCTCTCTGAATAAAAGCTCCGTATTATCAGCAGAATGCACCATCAAATTGGAGAGAGTAAGCACTCAAACACTCTTGTTTTTCTATCACTATAGAGACTTAGAAAGCCAGACATTCATTATATTATTTTTGCCTAAATAAATACACTAACACCTGAAATACTGAATTCTGTTATTAGTCGCATTCTCTTTCGCCTCAGTAAAAACACTTAAAAAAAAGTGAAATAATAGACCATGACTTTCCTTGGAGATCAAGGGAGAATAGAATGTTTTAAGGTGTCAGAAACAAAATCATAAGCCATGGCTGTACACTTCCAGTGTCACACTATCAGAATTGTCTTCTCACTGTCGTTTGACAGGTTAGTGGGGTATTCAAAAGCCCTAAAGAAGTTGATCATTGTTTTTGCTTCTTTGCTCTTTGTGTTGAGAAGTATTTATCCTACTGTGGTCTGTAGAACCCATGCAAAGAGAAATGCTTTCCTGTGCCCCAAAATGTCTATGAAGAACTTTCAGAGAAATGTGTACAGAGCAGTAAAAGATCTCATCTGTAAACTGCTTGCTGCAGAATATGAGAATATAGAAGAACAAGAATGTGTTATAAGCCAGAGTAGCATAGTACAATAGAAATGTTGGGGAGGTGAAGAGAGAAAGGACGCTGAAGCTCACTGGCCAATCAGATGAGACAAATTGGCAAGCTCCCCTTACAGCTAGATACTGTCTCTCAAAAAATAACACATACTGTTATTGAGGAACACACATATTGACGTTTGTGTTCTACCATATTTTACATACATACAATCCTCATATGTGCACACACACAGACATACAAGTACTATGATATGAAAGAATTTTCAGCCTTACAAAGTATCAAAGAAACAGATTTTTAAAAATAATTTAATTTATCTTTACTCCATCATTTTAGGTGGAAGGTTATTGAGAGGTGGCTTGTTGGGTGGCAGACAGTTACACTGTGCTAAGTTTTAGTCTCATAAGACTGTTACAATCAGGTAAGATCTATCACATAAGTATTTTCTCAATAGAACTGAGCTGGGATGAGAATTGGGAAACTTCACACTATTTTAGCAAGTTGCCACTTACAAGGAACAAGGTGTTGGAGAAAATGGCAAAGGTGTTACAGTAGGAAACAAATTCTGACAGTAAAGCAACCTAAATGACAGAACTAAAGCCATGCTTCTACTGCATTCAAAACTGCAATGAAATACCAGGAAAACTCATTAAGACTTATGGTGTTAGCCACAAGGATAAATTACTATAGCAAAGGTTCATCTGAAATGACTATATAAAATTTATATTATAAACATATATCAAGCCAATCAGGTTCAAAGTGAAATTTAACTATGTCAAAAATATCTCAGAGAAATAGTGTACATTTTAAGTTAAATGTATGTGTCTCTTTCTTTGGGAAAGATACAATACTGTGATGTTATTATGTCTTTAGCAAAAATATATTCTAAAATGGTGTTTTGCTTACCAACATAGTCAGAGGGTTAGGTAAACAGAATGATTTTCTTATCTCCCTAGCAACGTTTTCAAACTAACACCTTTTGCTCCTTATTCAGTACAATATATTAATCTTACATGGGATGGATATATACTCCAAGGAAAAACATTAAAAATAGTAGTCAAATCCCACGCCTAATGTAATAAAGCACTATAACTTATCTGTTCTCAAACTTTAAATGTTGTGAAACAGAACTAGAATTTACCACTTTAACATCATCTCAAACATGATAGATTATGTCCTTCTTTTGTCTCGGTAATAATTTCATGAAATAGGGTTGAATTGAAAGTTATTTCGTGTTAAAAGTATATTCATAATGTCATAATGTTCATAGTACTTTGTATTAAATAATACACATCAGAATTCACTCATCTAATATTTTATTCCTCTATTGAAAGAGATATATGCACACAGAGAGAAATTTTATAATTCAAATATGGTAGTCATTATCAATTTTTTTTTAGTTTTTACGAGACAGGGTTGGAGGCTTTCGGACCAGTCCGGCCTTGAACTCAAACAGATCTGCCTGCCTCTGCCTCCTGAGTTCTGGGATTTAAGGCGTGTGCCACCACCGCCCAGCCATTAGCAATTTTAAGTGATTAACCAAATAAGAATGTAACACATATTGGACTATTTCAGTATATACAAAACCAAAAGGTATGCTTCCAAAACAAACAGCTAGTATTTATTTATTGGAAGTATCTATTTCATAGACTTTTAAAACATTGCCTTCTGCTCATGCGTCTTCTATTAGTAAAATAATTTGTCATACATTTATTAAAATTAAGAAATGTAAACCATATTGATCTTTTAATTTGAACTGGCAGAAAAAGTGAACACCACACATATGTTTGCACAGTGATTCTTGTAAAATAGAACATTCAATTACAATAACAAATGTAGATAGCATTTGTGCATAATAGAGATAAATAAGTTTACAGTATTTACATAGCTGCAAAGACCAGAAATAAAAAGCCACACCAATTTATAACAATTAATACAGGAAATGGTACTCAATGTATCTAGCCTTCATGTATCTGAGATTTTACCTCAACAATCAGACCTCAGGTTTAAAACATCAGAAAGTAGCTGTGGATGTATGGAAACTAAACACCACATAGCTTGTATACACAGGTAGTCATTTTTGCACATGAAAAATTGCAGCTGTTGCAAATACTTTCTTATGAATATTCACATTTTAAAAATCTGTGCAAATTATTTGACCTCCTGGAACTGGAAAACTTAAGGTGTATTTTCACATTGTGGCAAGTTTTGTTCAATCTCTTTAACATGTTTTCAAACTGTTCATTGAAGGTATTTTATGAGAAATAGCAGAGAAGTTCATATGAACGGAAAATAAAGCTAAATGAGCTGATTCGTGAACATATATAACTCTAAGACTAATACAATTTCTGGTGGTTTACTTACATCCATTTGGACTTTCTTCCCTTTTATTAGCATTTTGTCCAGAAGGCTTCATGGTCAGTGCACAAACTGGTATTAATAAGATAATAAATCAAGTCATGGTGTCAGGTTACAGACAATTTTGAAGGTCATCCCAAACACTGAATTACTGGAATGTCTTTGCAAGCTTTCCTAAACAGGCTTTGTACCACTAGATAACACAAGGCAGATGAAGGATACCTAAGGGAGGAGAAGAATTGTTTTGTTATCACATGATGTGGTTCCAAATCTTTCAAACAAAATAATAGCCATGTTTGTCAACTCTAAAGAAAAACAATGATTGCTACAAAGACTCACTCACGGTTTCCTATTTTATCTCTCCTTTTAATACTCCATATATTATAATAAATTTCCTAATGAAGGGGCTGAAAGAGGTGGCTCTGTGATTAACAATGCCTACCACTCCTACACGAGAATGCCTGGAAACCAGTCCTCACATCCATGTTTAGTCTCTGCAGGCACATGCATTCAAGTACACATATCTATATACAGAAATACCTTCATAAGCAAAATATCTATTTAGAGAACATTCAAAAGTCTTACTGAAGGTTTTCAGTGAGAAAATGGCAATTTCCCGCAAATATCATTACCAGGATTACTAAATAAGAAGTGGATGCAAATTGACTCTTTAGGAGGTGCACTATGTGTGTGTGTCACTGTCTCCTTTATACACTATAATGTCTAAGTGAAGCCCAGGGTTCCAACTCTCAGGTAGCACCTGCCTTGCATCTTCAGTTTGGAGAAGCAGTTTCCAAGAGCTGGCCCCTCATAATGCTCTGCATCTGTGAGGAAACACATTCAAGCATAAAACAACAAATGACATGAGGATTTGGTTTCGTCCTAAACTCATGTCTTCACCAGAAACATTTTCTGCTCTGAAAACTAGGCATGGCTCATACATTGCTTAAAATGTCTTCCTTGAATGGGTTTAGGTAAAATAGTCTATATTAAACAATACCCTTATGAAAATGTCTGCTAAATTTGTCAAGATGACTGGCAATTTTAAATGTTTGTTGCAGTTTCTGCTGTTGTTACAACCAGTGCCTTTCACCTATAAAGAATTGTGAATATGTAATAGCAAGTGTACAGTTAGTGGAAATCAGTAGGACACATTGGTTAAGAAACTTAGAGTGGAAGACAAATCACTGTCTAAATTCTGGAGATTCCATATGAACAATTAATATTTTCTTCAATGCATATCTCTTCTAATATTAATTTCTCATTAAGTGAAGTTTATTTGTGATGTTGACTTATCATGAGCATATGATTTAATGGTGACAGCTGACTTAACTGCATTCACAAATCCACCTGACCTAAATACAAAAATAAAAGATGAATATCCATTTCCAAATATAAGATTCTAATAAAAATCTTATATCACCATTGAAATGTAACTGAATTGAACCTGCTCTCCTATAATAACTGGTATACATGAACACTCTGCCTCCTCCATCTATAAGAACTATAGGAAGGAACACAACCCGAGGTACCATTGCAGAATGAAAACTTCATGAAATAGGCATTTATATTCATCTTCCCTGATAAAGACAAGAAAAGGGAGAAAGGATGTAAATCGTCAATAACAGGATGACCAGGTTCAAATCAGTGTGAATACCCTGGCACCTATGACCCCTACTGCCTGCTGGATGAGTAAAACAGAAGGGGAAAGACTGCTCGTTAAGTTCTCTAAATATTTTTCCAAAGTTTGTGATGGCTCAGATCACTTTTATTTTCTCTGCTTTGCATTTTACAAGGAAAGAATTAAATCTTGATTGTACTATTTCTAAGTTGATTTCCAAATGCCCAGTGATTGCATGAATCTAGTGGGTAGTGAGTGCTTTTACAATGATTTTGTTTCTTAGATAACTACTTTGTTGTTTTCTACCAAACAGCCATTAATTTAAATCTTGCAAATTGGAAACATTGATGCATGGCTGTGCAGCAAGTAGATACATCTTCAGTGAATGTGATTGCTTCTGTAATTCCCCAGCACTGAGAATTACTTCCAAATAAACATCTCCCTGGTGAAATGTGCTGACTGACACTTTGTCAGAAAGAAAAAAGGAGGAAATGCCACATAAGAAGCATAAAGTTTTTAAATTACATGATTTGAAACACCAAAGTAACATGTGAACTTTTATGTATAAGGAAATAAAAAGGGAAAGTGGAAGATGTATTTATATTGGGTTTACTATTTGAAGTGTGAGCTTTTAAAATTAAATTTGGAAGATTTCATACATTTTGTGACTATGATATAAACTCTGGTGTTATTCAAATGAAGTAATTCTTCAATATCAGTTAATATTTCAAATAGAAGTCAAATAATTTCAAATTGAACCAAGTTCATATTTAATAAAATTTACACTTTTATGTTTGTGTGAGAATGTGTATATGTATTTTTGTGTATGTGTGTTCTCTGTGTGTTTATGAGAAAGCACAAGTATGAAGGTTAAAGAAAGCATGTGTGAAGAAAACTCTCCTTCTAGTGGTGGTTTCTCAGACTCAAACTCAACTAGCTGGGTCTGACAGCCAAAGTCTATACCAGTTAAATCATATCACTAGCCTAGGACTTTGATTCTTAAATGAAAGAATCTTTTTTGTGTATATATACAAATTCAATACATCTGGTAAAAACTTGGCTCTTTAATGTAACCTAATTTATTTTAAATCATTCGTCATTTAGCTAATACTGTAAGTGCACTTAATATTTAGAAATAATAAGTTTTCTTGCTTCTCAGTATTTGGGAATTTCCATTTAACTTTCTTGAAATGATAAGATTAGAAATGGGTATATTCTTTTATAAACACGATTTCCTATCTATGCAGTGAACAAGTTTGCTGCTCTAACTATTCAGTGCTTAAAGCCAATGAGGATCATGCATGTACATGTGTCCATGTGCAGCAGTTATAATTCCTTCAAATATGTACATGTGTATTCACATGTATGCTAATATCACACACATGTAGTTATGTAACAAATAATGTTTTAAGGGTTACACCAAATAATATGATTGATTGGCAAAGCCAAAGTAATTATAAGAATGAAATTCAATCCTCTAAAACATAGTAGGTTAGCAGTGCACTGCTTCAGCTCCCACTAGAGGAGGATTCAGAAGATGTTCATTTTCTTTGCATCTCCTCATTTTTACTCACTACGCCCAGGATCTCAGGAAAACAATGTTATTTCAGGAAATGCATCTCTAACTGTTCAATTTTGTTCAATACTTCAATGGCATAAGAAACATTGGTCTCCAGAGTAAAGTAACAAAAATCTAAGTCATTAATAACACATGAATATTTCTCCATTTTGATATTTGCATGGTTTTCACTATCTATAACTAGTGCAACCACTAGTGTTTCATCTGAAAACGTGGCATTCATTCGCAACTTTCAGCACATCATTCATAAACTTTCCTGTGGCGATTTCATTTAGGATGCCAAAAATCACTGAGGGGAGTTCTATTACAAGAAACAAGCCTGGCTCATTTTTGCAAATTTATTTTACTTCCACAGTCAACAGCAGGTATTGATTGCCCACTGTGTTGAGAGCCTTCTACTGGGTATGGTGCGGAAATCATTGTACAGGAAATAAAACATTTCCTTGGAGAATTGTGCATGTATCTTTTAATGAGAGGAAATGGAAAACTTTATAGCAATGATTAGTCATCGGTAAACCCACTCATTTAGTCTTTATTTGTTATCTTTATTCACTTAGGTTTACTATTTGCTAACCTTTTGTTTATTAAATCATTTGAGTTTTCATAATTATGCTAAGGTGCTTAGGCTTTCAATACATATAGTACACAGGCAGGCTGCCATGATGGAATGCTTTACTGTCAAGAGTGAGGGGTGAGCAGAATGGGGACAGTGAGCTTCTGACTGTCCTTAAAGCACACAATAGGTTTTAACTGGAACCGAAAGAATCATTCATGGGAGAAAATGTAATAAACAAAGATCCTGAGTTTGGACACAGTGATGTAGTAAACATGGCAGGTTAGCACAGGTGATACTGAGAGGCTGTCAACCCTGCGGTGTATGTGATTATGTATTTGCATGTATAGATGCAACAGCAATATTGCGTGTTAAGCATACATATATAGGAGACAAAGACGAAATACTCAGTATGAATAGATAAAATTGGCTGGGCAAAATAGGTGAAAGACCTAAGGAAAAATGAAAGATGATAGAGTAAGGGTGTTTAACGAATCAGAATGTTTTGAATAGAATAGTGAGGGTGGTTACTCTCCCACATTTGAAACATGCTTCTGCTTTACCAATGCCTTGGGTCAATGTGGATATAGAAAAGACTATCTCATAAGTGAGACTGACGTTTTGTGAATTAGGGGAGGAGTTCCTTATTAAGTGAAGGTGAAACAACTTTGCCAGTCATTCTTTAATTATTTCAGTCTACCCATGGAGCTATTAAAATCATGGTTTCTAACTATTCAATCTGATTACTAATCGCATACTGTAGTTACAGAAACTCTGAATTAGTGCAATAGAATTGACTCACTAGGTAAAAGTTCTTGTCATACACTTGCCACACATGTGAGTTCAACAATTGAAATACATGATGGAAGAACAAAAACTATCAAAATTTGTCTTCTAATCATCACACACTCACACGTACACACAAATAACAAACAAAGGATAAGTTTAGGAAGGAAATTAAAAATGAAATCTCATCTAAATTCATGTTGTGTACACAGGGATTGCCCAAGCTGGGAACAGGACACATCAGATGGTCTGCTCTGCTTGACCGTTTTCAACATCTCCTATGTACAGTCCCTGTTACATCACATGTGACCATGGAAATTACTGTCAATTTGTAAAACAAAATTTAAAACAATTCATCTATAACATAGCATTCCTTACCTTTTTTTTTTGTATTACCATTCCAGAAAGAGAAAGCGGCAAATCATTTCTGCTTAGAATATTCCAGAATTTATTGCTTGAAAATTTAAAAGACCCATTTCATTGAACCCGCATATCTGTGGAGTGAAATTAAATCCAACCCATTTTCACAGGACAGAAATTATAAAAACACCAAGCAGATTCTGTCAAGCACAGGTTCCATTCTCTAAATCCACCTCAGTTCTTACAGGACTGTGCAAATCTCCTGGGAGGTCTTTCTATACTTTTCTCCTGCATGAGCATTGTCAACTGAGAGTTATAACTGCAGAATGCTGATAGAAGCAGTTATGACTCTATTCATACTTAGAATTATCTGTTTATCCAGGTTTCTCTTCATGCTCAGGATAAAGAAGGCTTGTAATACATGACTAAACATTGGAGCATCAGGCCACGGAACTGATGGCTCCAGTCAAAGCCCAACAAAATAGAAACACTTGGACTGGCAAGATGGCTCAATGTGTAATACCTGCTGCCTGAAACTTGAGTTTGGTTCCTAGGATTCACATTGTGGGAGAGCAGAACTGATCCCTGCAAGTTGACCTCTGACATCCACATTCTCTCTGTGACACCGTGTGCCACACAGTGTTAAAATAATTTATTGAAACATGAAGACATTAAGCTTAAGCTATAGGTTTGGAGCATCTAGCAAAAGCTTTAACTTTCCACATTTTTATTTGACTTAGCCAAAAAATATTTTAAAGAACTTATATGGATCAGGTATGTCTTCATCCCATTGGAAACAGTCATTGACATATAGAAATTGCTGTCTGTTTGTTAAGATTTATTTTATTAAATGTTCAGATGAACAATATTTCTGCACATAAAGTCACTGAAAATCCCACAGTCACTCTATTTTATCCTTATGAAAGTATATTTATGCAGAAGTAAATATGCTAAAACAGCTAAGCATATGTCTCATAGAGCCCTTGCCTAGTGTTCACAAGGTGTGTTGTTTGACCTCCAGTCCCAGCAAAAGTCATAAATAAAATTAAAAAAAAATTAAGCTGGAAAGATGGGTCATTGGTAAAGGCTTGTCACTGCTCTTTCCTAGGACTTGAGTTCAGATCCTAGTATACATCAGGTAAATCATAACTCCTGTATGGCCTCTTTGAGCTCTCATAGTCATGTGCATATTCCCACACACAGCCAGTCATACACAGAACTTTTAAAAATAATAATTAAGTAAAAACATAAAAGAGAGTGTGTGTGTGTGTGTGTGTGTAGAGAGAGAGAGAGAGAGAGAGAGAGAGAGAGAGAGAGAGAGAGAGAGAGAGAGAGAGAGAGAGAGAGAGAGAGAGACTACTGGAACAAAGGCATGAAGAACTGGGAGCATGGAATGAAGTGACTGAAGTCACAACTTTTCTGAAGTCTCAACGGCATTGTTGGCTTTCTTCTATGATCATCGAAATCTGTGGATTTCTTTATTTAATTGTTACTCTAGAATTTCCATATATATGGGTTATTTTGTGCTTGAGAAAAAGATGATCTCCACAAGAGTTGGTGTTTTAGAAGAACAGCAAAGAACATCTGAAAATAAAGTATCTTGAAGAAATGTGTCAAGTATCCACCAGGTAAAGTCAAAATTAGTGATTAAAATTGCAAGGTCCTGTGGCTGTTTCCTTCTTAAGATTTCCACTTATAGATAGCGAAGAAAATCTATCATGGCCCACACTAATATTAATAATAATAATAATAAACTGTCTCCCCAATTACATAAAGACTTTAAAGGAGATCAATCATTTACTGAACCTCAGTGGTCGAAAACTTGCCTAGGCATGAACAATGACCCAGATTCAGTCTTCAGGAAGACAAAAGGAAACACTTGATCGTAAACGTAGTAGATAAACATATATACAAGCACTTTGGATATCCTGCAAAGACAGAATAAGCTTAATATAAGACTTATTTCACCATCATGGTCATAGGATCCCAAATGGAGGCCCAAATAGGCATCATGTTAAAGTCTTATGAAAGAAAACTTTAGAGTAATGAATAGTTTCACAAACTAGTTGAATATTAAATATGTTTTTCCTAAAAATAAGTAGTGTAGTAGCCCTGGAGGTATAACTGCCTAGTCCATCATTAAAATAAGTATTAATATATTATTTATTTCCTTTACTGTTACAGAATTTCATAAATACATATGTTGTGTTTTGATCAATTACACCCCTGTTCTCTTCTGCAAATACTTGCCTATCCACCCACCACTACTTTCCCTTCTAGCCTCATGTGATTTTTTGCCTAAATTTACTCAACTCTCTTAGTACTGTCTGCATGTACACATGTGTCAGACCATCTAGTGGAGCCTGGGTAGCCTCCCAGGGGATAAGAACGTGAAGAACCCCTCTCCCTCCAAAGCCATCAACTGATAATAGCTCCTTATCTCGTCTTCAGTCTAGCATGTGTCCCTCCTCAATGCTTCTTGGGAGTTCGGCTAGTTTGATCTTGTGTAGTTCTGAGGAATGCAGAACAGTTGATGAGATCAGTTGCCCTGCTGTGCCTGGCAAATCCAGATTCACTCCAGATGTTGGATAAGTTTGGTTTTTACCATTTTTTCATCACCACTTTATTTTTTTATTTTTTTTTACCATTTCATCTCTGTTTTATTTCACTGTCACATTTTTTAACATTTTTTAAAAATTTAAATAGCTTGTTTTACATGTCAATCCCAGTTCCCTCTCCCTCCCCTCTTCCCGCACTCCCCCCACCATCCTCCACATTCTCCCACCCTATTGCCAATTCCTTCTGCATAGGGGATATCTAGAGTCTATCATTTCATTCAGGGTAGGGTCCAGGCACTTCCCTAAGAGTCCAGGCAGAGAGAGCAACCCTCTTTGTGCTATGGACACACAATGTCAGTTAGTCTTCGAGGGATTAACACTGATCCACAGCTCAGGACCCCATAGGTAGCCCAGGCCTCTTCATTGACTCTCACATTCAGGAGGTCTGGATCGGTCCCATACTGGCCTCCCAGCTGTCGATCTGGGGTCCAAGAGCTCTCCCCTGTTCTGATCAGCTGTCTCTGCTGGTTTTGCCAGCCCATTCTTTGCCAATTTGCTCTTTGCTCCTCTCTCTCTGTCGCTGGGTTCCTTGGGTTCTGTTCAGTATTTTAACTGTGGGTATTTGCCTCTGCTTCCATCAGTCACTGGATGAAGGCTCCCGGATGGTTATAGACATCAAGTTCACTATCAGGAATAGGCACTCGAGGTGGTCTCTACACTATTGCTTAGCTTGCCAATTGGTGTCATCCGTTTAGATCACTAGAGGTCACAATGGTGCCAGATCTCTCTTCTAACCTATGATTCCCTCTCCCCGCTATCCTACCCCCCCCCCCCAGTCGACCTTCCTGTTCCTCCATGTCATACTCTCTCTTCCACTTCTCCAATCTCTATTTCTCAGCTCCCCCTCTCCCCCAACCCTCGCCATGTTCCCCATCTGTTCAGAGGATCTTGTCTCATTTCTCTTCTCTTGGGTACCATGTATATCTTTTAGGTTTTTTCCTGTTTCCAAGACTCTCTGTCAGTGGAAGTGCAGACTGGCACTCTCCTGATCCATGTTTAAAATCCATATATGAGTGAGTACATACCATATTTGTCTTTTTGTGACTGGGTTACCTCACTCAGGATGGTTTCTTCCAGTGCTATCCATTTACCTGCGAATTTCAATATTCCATTGTTTTTTTTTCTGCTGAGTAATACTCCATTGTGTAAATGTACCACATTTTCTCTATCCACTGTTCAGTTGAGGGGCATCTAGGTTGTTTCCAGGTTCTGGATATTACAAATAATGCTGCTATGAACATAGTGGAGCAGATGCCCTTGTTGTATGAATTTGCCTGCTTTGGATATATGCCTAAGTGTGAAATTGCTGGGTCTTGAGGTAGATTGATTCCAATTTTCCTGAGGAATCTCCATATTGCTTTCCAAAGTGGCTGTACAAGTTGGCACTCCCATCAGCAGTGGAGGAGTGTTCCACTCTCTCCACATCCTCTCCAGCATAAATTGTCTTAGGTGTTTTTTATTTTAGCCATTCTGACAGGAGTAAGATGGTATCTCAGAGTTGTTTTGATTTGCATTTCCCTGATGGCTAAGGATGTTGAGCACTTTCTTAAGTGTCTCTTGGCCATTTTAGCCTCCTCTGTTGAGAATTCTCTGTTTAGTTCTTTACTCCACCTTTTGATTGGATCCTTTGGTGTTTTGGAGACTTGCTTCTTGAGTTCTTTGTAAATTTTGGAGATTAGCCCTCTGTCCTATGTGTGGTCAGTGAATATCTTTTCCCATTCTGTGGACTGCCTTTTTGTCTTGTTGACTGTGTCCTTTGCCTTACAGAAGCTTTTTAGTTTCAGAAGGTCCCATTTGTTAATTGTCGATCTCAGTGTCTGTGCCACTGGTGTTATGTTCAGGAAGTGGTCTCCTGTATCAACCCATTGAAGAATATCTCCTACTTTCTCTTCTAAAAGTTTCAGTGTGGCTGGATTTATGTTGAGATCTTTGATCCATTTGAACTTAGGTTTTGTACAAGGTGATAAACATGGATCTATCTGCAGTCTTCTGCATACCAGTACCCAGTTATGCCAGCACCGTTTGTTGAAGATACTTTCTTTTTTCCATTGTATACTTTTATCTTCTTTGTCATAAATCAAGTGTTCATAGGTGTGTGGATTAAAATCAGGGTTTTCAATTCAGTTCCATTGGTCTACCTGCCTATTTTTGTGCCAATACCAAGCTGTTTTCAGGACTATAGCTCTATAATAGAGCTTGAAATCAGGTATGGTGATGCCTCCTGAAGTTCCTTGATTGTATAGGTTGTTTTGTCTATCCTGGGCCTTTTGTTTTTCCATATAAAGTTTATTAATGTTCTTTCCAGTTCCTTTTGAAGAATTGTGCTGGAATTTTGATAGGGATTGCATTGAATTGTCGCGTCTGCTGCGCGGCCTGTGTCCGAGAACGTGCGGAGGGTGTCGGGGATTGACAACACAGAGACTTGTTCAACGATGTAAAGAAAACTTTAAGCAGGCCCCAAAAAGGTTCAAGAAAACTTCCTAAGAAAGGCTCCCACCAGAGAAGCTTCTGCCCTCTCCTCTCCCCTGGCTGGTTCTGCTCTGACCCCAGAAACTGATCTGGGCGTGGCAGAAGAGGTGGTTAGTCTTTGGACAAGGTCTATGTCAGGGTGGTTTCTGTGGGCAGGCCTTTTCCAGGAACTTAATGCCCCCAGACATTGTATTGTTTTTAGTAAACATGTTTTTAGTAAACATTGTCTTACAGCTGCCTACTCCCAGGCAGAAGGGGAAGTGGGTCTTTGCTCAAGGTCTGGTGTTCCCACATTGAATCTGTAGACTGCTTTTGGCAAGATTGACATTTTTATTATGTTGATCCTACCAATCCAAGAGCATGGGAGATCTTTCCATTTTCTGGTATCCTCTTTGATTTCTTTCTTTAAAGACTCAAAGCTCTTGATATATAGGTCTTTCTCTTCCTTGGTTAACATTATCCCCAGATATTTGATGCTGTTTATGGCTATTGTAAAGGTGAGGTTTCTCTGATTTCTTTCTCAGTCACTTCATCATCTGTATATAATAGGGCCACTGATTTTTTTGAATTTACCTTGTATCCTGCCACTTTGCTGAAGGTGTTTATCAGCTCTAGGAGTTCCCTTGCCAAGTGGGCTAGAAGTAAATCAGAGAAACATCACCTTTTATAATAGGCAGAAATAACATATATTGGTATAGCTCTAAGCAAACAAGTGAAAGACCTATATAGCAAGAACTTCAAGTCTTTAAAGAAAAAAATTAAAGAAGATATCAGAATATGTCTGGTGCAATTAGAAAGGTAGAACCAACATAGTAAAAGACAATCCTACCAAAAGTAATCTACAGAATCAATGAAATCAACTTCTTCTTTTCCCATTTGTCATCATCACTTTAAAGAAAATCACTGAGCCTTATGTGGATGGAGTAAGATATAGATGTCTTATTTAGAACACACCATAGTCTCTCTCTCTCTTTCTCTCTCTCTCTCTGTTTCTCTCTCCCTCTCTCTCTATTTTCAAGCTCTCTCCTTCATTAATTTTATATTTTAAACTATTTTACTAATTTATTTTTTACATTCCACTCCCAGTTCCCCCTCCCTCCTCTCTTCCTGCTCCCCCGATCCCCTGTCCTCCCATCTGCTCCTCAGAGTAGCAAGACATTTCCTAGGAATTCTACTAAGTTTACCCATAATCTCCTTTAGGCAGGGACAAAGCACCTCTCTACTCCCACATCTCTGTGTCTAGGCTGAGCAGGATATCTCTCCATATAGAATGGGCTCCACTAAGTCAGTTTGGTCATTATAGTGTTATGTCTTGGGCCCACTGCCAGTGGCCTCAATTATCGCCCCAGTCGCACCACTGTCACCTATATAAAGGGAGTGTCTAGTTCAGTCTTATGTAGGTTTCCCATTTGTCAGATCTCAGTCAATGATCTCTCACTAGCTCAGGTCAGCTGATTCTGTGAGTTTACCCATCATGATCTTGACTCCTTTGTTAATATTATCGCTCTTCCCTCACTTCGATTATACTCCCTGAGGTTGGCCTATTGATTACTTGTGGATTTCTGCATCTGCTTCCATCTGTTTCTGGAAGAGGGTTCCAGCGTCTCTGGGGTTGTGGATTGTAGCTGAGTATCATTTGCTTTATGTCTGGTATCCACTTGTGAGTGACTGCAAACTATTTTTGTCTTTCTGGGTCTGGGGTTACCTCACTCAGGATAATTTTTCTAGTTCTGTCCATTTGCCTGCGAATTTAAGATATCATTGTTTCTTACCACTAAATAGCACTCAATTGTATAAATACACTATATTTTCTTTATCCATTCTTCAGTTGAGGTTGTTTCCAAGATCTGGCTATTATGAATAATGTTGCTATGACATAGTTGAGAAATGTCCTTGTGGTGTGAATGTGCCTTCTTTGTGTATATGGACAATAGTGGTATTAAGGGTCTTGAGGTAGGTTGAACCCTAATCTTTTGAGAAATTGCCATACTGATTTTCCCAGCATCTCTACAAGTTTGCACTCCTGCCAGCAGTGGAGGAGTATTCCTCTTTCTCCACATCATCTCCATCATAAGTTGTCAGTGATGTTTTTGATCTTAGCCATTCTAATAGGTGTAAGATAGAATCTCAGACTGTTTGTGATTGGCATTTTCCTAAAGACTAAGGATCTTGAGCATTTCCTTACACGTCTTTCTACCATTTGAGATTGTTCTGTTGAGAACTCTCTGTTTAGATCTGTGTTCCATTTTTCTTAATTGGATTATTTGCTAGTTTAAGGTCTAGTTTATTAGTTCTTTGTATATTTTGGAAATCAGTCCTCTTTTGATAAGGGGTTGGTGAAGATCTTTTCTCATTCTATAGGGAGTTGTTTTGTCTTGTTGACCATGTTCTTTGCTTTACAGGAGCTTCTCAGTTTCAGGAAGTCCCATTTATTAATTGTTGACTCTCAGTGTCTATGCTGCAGGTGTTCTATTTAGAAACACCTGTGCCCATACATTTAAATGTATTTCCCACTTTCTATTCTATGAGGTACATTGTGGATGGATTTATAGTGAGGTCTTTTATACATTTGTACTTGAGTTTTATGCATGGTGATAGATATAGATCTATTTGTATTCTTCTCCATGTTGACAGTCAGTTGTATCAGCACAATTTGATGAATATATTTTCCTTTTTCAAAAATTAGGTATTCATAGGTGTGTGGGTTGATACTGGCCTCATTGATTTAATTCCTTTGCTTCACATGTCAGTTTTCGTGCCAATACTGAGCTGTTTTTGTTACTATAGCTCTATAGAAGAGCTTGAAGTCAGGGATGGTGATGCCACCAGATGATCATTTATTATAAAGTATTGTTTTGGCTATTCTGGATGTTTTGCTTTTCCATGTGAAGTTGAGCATCGTTCTTTCAAGGTCTTTGAAGAATTGTAATGGAATTTTGATGTCGATTTCATTGATTCTGTAGATTACTTTTGGTAGGATTGTCACTTTTACTATGTTGATTCTACCTATCTAAGAGCACTGGGCATATTCTGGTATCTTCTTCAAGTTTTTTCTTTAAAGACTTGAAGTTCTTGCCATATAGGTCTTTCACTTGTTTGGTTAGAGTTATACCAATATATGCTATTTGTGCCTATTATAAAGGGTGATGCTTCTCTGATTTACTTCTTAGCCCGCTTGGCATTTGTATATAGGAGGGCTACTCATTTTTGTGGATTGTTTAATTAATCTTTTATCCTGCTACATTACTCAGGGTGTTTATCATTTGTAGGAATTCTCTGGTAGAATTTTGGGGGTCATGTATGTAAATTATCATATCATCGGCAAATAGAGTCTGACTTCTTTTCCAATATGTATTCCTTTAATATCCTTTTGTTGTCTCACTGCTGTATCTAGAACTTCAAGTACTATGCTGAATCGATATGGAGAGTGTAGTCTAGTTCTTGATTTCAGTGGGATTGCTTTGAGGTTCTAGTTTGATGTTACCTGTTGGGTTATTGTATATTGCCTTTATTATGTTTATGTAAGTTCCTTATATCCCTGTTCTCTCCACGAACTTTGTCATGGAGGAGGAATGTTGAATTTTGTTGAAGGCTTTTTCAGCATTTAATGAGATGATCATGTGTTTTTTCTTATAGTTTGATTATATGGTTCAATGTGTTGATGAATTTTCATATGTTGAACCATCTCTGCATCTCTGGGGTGAATCCTACTTGATCATGGTAGATGATTTTTCTGATGTGTTCTTGGATTCTGTTTGCCAGTATTTAATTGAATATCTTGCATCTGTGCTCATGAGGGAAAATGGTCTGTAATTCTCTTTCTTAGTCGTGTCTTTGTGTAATTTGCATAGCAGGGTAACTGTAGCTTCATAAAAAGAGTTTGGCAATGTTACTTCTTTTTTGTCATTAGATCTTCTTTAAACATCTGGTAGAATCTGCACTGAATCCATCTAGGCCTAGACTTTTATTTTTGGTTGTGAGTCTATTGATAACTGTTTCTATTTGTGTAGGGGATATAGGTGTGTTTAAGTTGTTTATCTGTTCTTGATTTAAATTTGGTATTTGATACTTATCTAGAAAATCATCTATCTCCTTAAAGTTTTCCAATTTTGTGAAGTACAGGTTTTTGAGGTATGACCTGATGATTCTCTGGGTTTCCTCTGTGTCTTTTGTTATGTTTCCCTTTTCCTTTCTGATTTGGTTAATTTAGATATGCTCTCTTTCTTTTGGTTAGTTTGGATCACAGTTTGTCTAATTGTCTTATTAATTCTTTGCATTGTTCTCTTTGTTTATATTTTATTAATTACAGCCCTCTACCTGACTACTTCTTGCTGTTTACTGCTTCTGGGTGAATTTGCTTCTTTTTGTTCTAGTGCTTTCAGTTGTTCTGTTAATTGACTAGTGTGAGACTTTTCCAGCTTCTTTATGTAGGCATTTATTGCTCTGAACTTTCCTCTCGTCACTGCTTTCATTATGTCCCCTAATCTGGGGAATGTTGTGTGGTCATTTTCATTCAATTTAACAAAGTCTTTTATTTCTGTCATTATTTCTTCTTGACCCTATGGAGGTTCAGTTGATCGTTGTTCAATTTCCATTTATTTGTGGACTTTCTGAAATTTATGTTGCTGTTGAATTCTAACTTTAAGCTGCGGTGATCTGATAGGGTACAGAAGTTTATTTCAAGCTATTTTTTTATCTGTTGAGCTTTTCTTTGTTATCGATTATACGGTCTATTTTTCAGAATACTCCACAAGGTGCTGACAAGAAAGTATGTTCTTTTGCGTTTGAGTAGAATGTTCTATAGGTGTCTGCTAAGTACATTTGAGTCATAACATCTGTTAGTTGCCTTATTTCTCTGTTAAGTTTCTGTCTGACATATCAGTCCAGTGGTGAGAGTGAGGTGTTAAAGTCTCCCACTATTAATGTGTGGGGTTTGCTTTGTGACTTAAGCTTTAGCAGTGTTTCTTTTACAAATTCTGGAGTCCTTGTATTTGGGGCATAGATATTCAGAATTGATATTTCCTCTTGATGGATTATTCCTATGATGAATGTCAAATGTACTTCTTTATCTTTTTTGATTGATTTTAGTTTGAAGTCTATTTTGTTAGCTATTAGGATAGCTACTCCAGCTTGTTTCTTCCGTACATTATATTGCAAAAATTTTTCCCAATGCTTTACTCTGAGATAATGTCTGTCTGTGATATTGAAGTTACTTCTTGTATGCAGCAGAAGGATGGATTCAAATGTGTTAGCCTGTGTCTTTTTATAGGTGAATTGAGACCATTTATATTGATGGGTATTAATGACCAGTGATTGCTAGATCCTGTTCTTTTTATTTTTGCTGTTGGTGATGGCATTGTGTGTTCAGTAACCTTCTTTGGGATTTGCTGCTGTAAGCTCATCTATTTCCAGTGTTCTTGTGGACATGGTGATTTCCTTGGATTGGCATTTTTCCTGTAGTACTTTCTGTAGGACTGGTGTTCTTTCCCAAACAAACTTTTTAGCAATCAGTTTGGAAGCTACTGCTGGAAACTGCTGCCATCTTTTCACCCAGAGATCAGTCTTGATTCTGGGCTTGAGGATGGGGCCTCCCTGGGACACTGCCCCCAGGTCTGGGACTCATAGCTCCCTTGACACTGCTCAGGGCATGAAGTTCCACCTCCCTTTGATGTTGCTGCTGCTCCAAACCTGAAGCTGCAGCCTTCCTCTGACACTGTTTCTCGACTGAGTTTCAGACCTCTCACTGACCTTATTCAACACTACAGTATCTTATTCTTTGCGCACTGATTAATTCTGGGCCTCTGTGGTAATCGCCACCTACTGCAAAGACCAACTTTTCTGATCAAGACTGATAGATGTAATAATATATGTATTAATGATGTATAACAGTACATCATTTGGTGGAGGATTAATAGTATGTCTAAATAATGATAGTTTCTTCCCTAGATCACAGTAGTTAGCCATTCATAGCTCTTTTGACACAGATAACAGTACCAGGCATGAGCTCCCTCTTGTGGAGCAGCCCATAAATCCAATCAGAGAGTGGTTGGTTAATTCTATGATATTCATGCAGCTGCTGCACCAGAGAGCATATTTGCAAGGCTAGTCATCACTGTGGCTCAGTTTTCACAGCCAAGTAACATGTTTTATTTTTTTCTGCCAGTAGTGTGTGTAGGACCAATATGGTGTCACAGAAATTAGCAAACAGGGATTAAGGTTCCATGTCAGTGGTACCTTCTTTTCTCATGTCATATGATTCAGGTATCAATAGGGTCTCACCATCAAGTGATAGATAATAACCAACAGCAATATAATGTTTGGATAATGAAAGACTGCTAAAAGGTAATATGTAACCAACTTATTTGCAAATGTATCCTCTTGAGTTAAATTCTTCCAGAAAAGTAGTCTGCTTAAAATAACAAGCAAGCATTTACTTGGAACCATGACCACCTGAAAGGTTTGTTTAAGACACTGTCTGAGAAGATTCCCATGATTTTACCTTTAGCACTACTTAAATACTTTGCTTTTTAATTTCTTGAGCTCTAAGAGGACCATTGCCATAAATGGGTTTACCCATTATTTACACTAAGCTCTGTGACTGATGAAGTCTTCCTAGAAACTAAAATAACTGTGAAAGATGACACAGTCCTCACAAAATTTCTCATAACTGTCATTTTGAAACATTTGAGATGTTTATTCTTTAAGATATTAGAATAAATAGCATCTCCCCTCTTCTCCACAACAATTTTAAGCTATGACAATTTGATGTTAAGCCAAATGGAAATGAGATTTCCATAACCTTAGTTACTAACCCAGCGTTAATTTAACAGAATGTAATTTATTCTGATTTTCTTAATTCTTTTGGCATTGTGAAATCAGATCAGTCACTAAGTGTTAATACGTACCCACTGAGAGAATGTGCTCATTAGTCCTGGCATCCATGATAAACTCAGTGCATTTGTTACCAAAGTCTGCTGTCCACTGGCAGTCCTGTATGTTCCCTTCCTCAGAGTATAATTTTCTCCTCAGTTCTATGCTACTTATTCAAATGTTTGTCATCCTCCAGCTTTTACCCACCATAAGCATTCATATACTACAATTGTATGCCTATGATTTCTACCCCCTTTTTTTGAAATTTCAGGCCTTAGTGAACATAAACTTAAGGCAGCTGTTCTCAAGTTGAAAACAGAGTGAGTTCTGCCCTCAAGGCTTTCTTTCAACTCACTGCTGGGCCTGAATGGGTTTTGCTCCTGGCCTCTATCTAGTCCTTCAGCCTGATCATCCAGGCTTCAGGGAATCTTGCCTTTGGGTCATTTGCTTTGGTTTCAATTTCAAGGCTTGCCTGCTTTTCACCCTCAGGTTTTCCGTTTTCTCTTTCTGTATTAGGCTTTGAAGGTCCAATAGCTTAAAATATTTTCTCATTGCACTGTTTTCCTGGTCATGCTTTGGTGGCATAGATATGCCCTGCTGTTTTATTGATCCCATGTTCCCTTTTAAGAATTTCAATAAGCCCTCTTCGAGTTATTCATTTTTATGTTGTAGCTCATTTTAAACATTATGCATATTCAGTGACTGTGATAGTCAATTTTTGTTGTCAACTTTATGAGATTGAGGAATACCTAGAAAATAAGGGATCCCCTTGGGTGTGTCTCTGGGGTTTTTCAATAATGGTTTACTGGACATGGAAAACACTCTTGTATATATACTCTGTCATAGCAGATAGCCCTTGTAACACACATGTAATTTTTATTCTGTTTAGGATCCCAGCCGAAGGGATGATGCCAAAGTTACTGCAATATTTTCTAGTGTGGTGTCTGTGACTACAGTCCCTAAGGTGCAGCAGTGATTTTAATTTTGTTTGTACAGAAACATTAGAATCATGGCAAAATACCATAAAACCACTGTGCATATAAACACCTTACAAGTAAACACAGGTAAGAGAGCATCCATTTTTGAATCAACTTTTCTTTAGTAGGAAAGAAATTTTGGCTTGTATCAAGTGTACATTTTTCTCTTCGCTGTCAACTTTGCTAGAGTAGATTTCATACTGTGGGTACTACCTTCAAGCCAAATTTCGACTTGTCAGTAAACTGACATGCATAAACAGTTTTGAGAAGCACAGTTTAATCTGGCCAGTAATACCTGAGATTTTGTCATCTCATGGGGCAGATGGTCACACTGCTTTTGAAACACTTGACAAATTCTACAAATAATGTATGTTTTTATGTGTCTTCAGTGAGCTCAATATGATCATAGGGAAGACACATACAGACTCGCGTGTATACACACACACACACACACACACGCACATGCACACACATTTGTTTCCAAGTTTTTTAATTTTTTGAAAGTATATTTTAGTCCAATATTAATATAAAATAATATTAAGTGTTTTCATTGTCCACAGATATGATGAATTGCTTTTGTTTTAAAAACAAATGCTATCATTTGATTATTCCAAAATGAGAAACATACCATGCTATTTAGGCTTTTTAGATGGAAGAGAAACTCACATGGTTCTAAATGGATAGGTACAGGAACTCATGCAGAAATGGAACAGCTTCATCAAGTCTGTTTCCATGAATATATTTCTGAAGTAAAACCTCTAATTAATAATGATCATCTTAGTAAATATTTAAGCATGTCTTTTTTCTGCCATATGTAGTTCTTAATGTTAAGAGAATGTTGGAAAAGAGATAGGCCGGGTGTGGTGCCATATACTCATTATCCTATCAAAATGGAGGCTGTAGCAGGAAGATCATGAGTTCAAGAACAGTCAGAGGCACTTACAAAGATTCTGTCAAAACAAATTGGAATAAAACAAAAGGAAAATATACTCAATCCAAGAGAGCTGACTTCCGGTAGAGATCTCAGCTATGTATTTAAAGAGTAAAACCTAACTGTAAATGTGTTCATGAAAAAGTCAGAGATGTTGAAACAGAGGTGGATTTTGCTGTATTAGGGGAGGGAGAAGAGAAAGACTAAGATTTTTTGTAGCCTCTCCAGAGGAAGTAACACAGCAAATATAGACACTGGGGCAGTGAACTGTGCCGATGTGAGGAGACATTCTATATAGAGGAAACTGACAACCAAAAGGGGATATTCTCCCCTAAGAATGTCAAGAAGGCAAGTTTCTTTGAATACTTGTCAGCCTTTACGTTAGGATTGTTAAAAAGAGGAACTCAGAAAGAAACCTTGGTGATTATGGCAAATCATTGAGATTTAATCAGAGACAAGGCTGTGGATGACACTTTATTCATTTGTGTGTGTGAGTTCACACACATACACACACACACACACACATAAGTGTTATGGCTTTCATTTGGAAGTCTGGGGACAGCTTTTGAATGTCAGCTCTCTCTTCCCACCATGTACATTGAGCTCAGGTGCCTCTCTCTGCTCAGTCCAATGATTACATTCTAATCCACATTAATATCTCCACTGCAGTTCAGCTGTGAAGCTTGAAACCATGAGAAAGGATAGTGGCCTGAATAACATTGATAATGGAACTGGAATGCCGAAGCAAGCATTGGGTACCTCAACTTACTGAAAGCAGCCGGGAAGGGAGTCTGAGTGTATTTCTGAAGTGTCATTTGAATGGTTGTGTTACTGTGTTAATATATTTGAGGCAATGGCCATGATTGAACCTGAATTTTCCTACTCAGGAAATGGAGAAGTAATTATCTCTTCATGGAGTTGAGACCAAAAGAAATAGAATAGGTTTGGAAATAAAGCTCAGCTTTTAATAAATGAGATTTGAGTTAGGAATTAGACAGCTAGGGAAATATGCCAAGCTCGAACTTCGTGTTTAAGCTGAAAATTCGGAGAGCGATCTCATTTGGTGGTGGTGGGTTGCTGGTGTGTGTGTACATGTATATGCGTTACACACAGGAATAATGAAGTTCTATTGGTTACAGAAAGTGCATTTTGTCTCTCATAGTAAGAAGTGACATTGTTTTCCAAGTCTGGGGCCTTGCCTACACAGACACAGTATGTGGTGCCCTAGGATTTAATCTTTGCTTCAGAACACATAAGCCATCATTGCAGAGCCTTGTGACTTCGGCATCTCTCTCTACCCTGGATCTTGACCTTCTTCCTGTGCCTGCTCTTCCCATTGAGCTCATGTTCTTTATCTGCCCCAGAGTCTTTCCTTCATTGTCATTAATCAAATATTGGCACATTTCCAGTCATCTAAGCAGGTAGGGTAGGATGAAATATGAATGGGCAAGGTGCCACAGAGCCAGCAGAGAGGATGAGTTCAAGACTGTTTAGAAATTGCTAAGCAAAGAGAATTCAGTGGGGAAAAAGGACCACTGAGGTCGGTCTGCTCCTAAGTCTACACATGTGCATAAATTTTATTTTAAGAATAGAGAAAACTATTTGTTTTTTTTCTTCTCAACTAAGTTGCATTAACAAATTTCCAGCAAATCACCCTGCTATTACTGAAGAGGAGGCATAGAGTAAACATAAATATATGCACCCAGCATTATATGGCTTTTAAAAGGCAAAATAAAATATGACCCTTTAGTTTTCCATTATCCTACCAATTAGCTGTCTTAGCCTGGTGATTAGATTTTTTAAAATAATTCATTAAATAGCTTGGCATGCGACTCTCATGAAATTCAGATGAGGAAGTGGAAGCTTAGATGAGCAGGCAACATCATAAATTAAATTCAACCAATCTGGTTCTTTCCAAGCTCCTGGCCCTGCAAGTCTGATAAAGTATTTTCCTGGGTCTATCCCTAGATTCTCTCCTCAAAGAACTATAGATTTAGACAAATGGCACTTCCTTTATTAGATGAATAATGCACAGCTCCCTCTGATATCATATAACAAAGTATCCAATTTTTAAAAGCAAGTTCCAAATACATATAAAAATGTTGGGCCACGTGTCATCAACTGTGGTCTGCCACCTAGATAATGGTATGAGTAGCACGTGTAAACATACACCACGCCCTCAACAGAAGTGTGAAGATGAATGCATGTGCTCAAGTGAACGATCAGATGTAGTTTCACTTAGTGTAACTCACAGAGGGAGGACTCTTCCTTCTCCCCCTCTTCCCTTTGTGCTCCCTTCTTTGGGCTCACTGCTGCCTTCCATCTCTTATTTTCCCTCCATTGCTTCTTCCATTCCTCCCCCTGTATCCTTTTGCATTCTTCCTTCCAGTCTTTCTTCCCTCTATCCTGCTTCCTACTTTTCACTTATCTCTTTCTTTCAGAGATAGAGCACCCACCAGACACTTGTCATTTGACGTTCAGTGTCTGTGTAAGTTCAAGTTAACTAACACTTTGAATGTATCTATGCATTATTTATTTATAAAATTGATGGAGGACCATACTAGTAAGTTTCTCTTTATATCATCTTGGCCTTATTTATTAGAGAAAATGCTTTATAAAATGCCTGGAGCGTTGCTTAGAACAGAGGAAAGTTGACTCTCCTAATTGAAATTTCTAGTTTGGTTTCATTAATAGCATGAAAAAGGGTTTTTTTGTTGTTGTTTGTTTTGTATTGTTTTTTTTTTTCGAGACAGAGTTTCTCTGTATTGCTTTGGAGGCTGTCCTGGAACTAGCTCTGTAGACCAGGCTGGTCTCGAGTGCTGGGATTAAAGTCGTACGCAACCAATGCCTGGCGAAAACAGGTTTTTAAATAATACAGTATATTTTAGGCAGCTACTCAGAGCAATATATATATATATATATGTATATATATATGGAATAATAAATAATCTCCTTTGAGTCATGTAGTTTTTTAAAGAAAGTAGATTTCATGGTCTGAAAAACATTTACAGCCTTAGACCTCTGAGATTATCTCGTCGCACTCACACACCCTATGTTCCACTAAAAGCTTTGGAAGATCGTGATTGCCAAGCTTATTGACTTTCCTGTAACACACTATTTACAATATGTGCACTGAGCTTCCAGTCTCTATTAATACATCTATTAATATCCCAATACTCTCATGGCCTGCCATTAATAATAATGTCATGAGTACCAGTTCCAACGCACTCTTTTTCTTTGATCATTAAGAAACCCTTCATCTACCTAGATTTTCTCATGTACCTCACTCTGTGCAAGGTCAGGTTTGAAGACAATTTCAGTAAGATTACTGTTGCTTTTAAAAAATGTGATTTCTGATGATAGTTGCTCAAAAAGTCACTTAATTATAGAGATCATGGTTCATACTTTATGTTCTAAATCTATAATTTTATGTAATTTATTTTACATAATACAATCTTGCATGATATATTTTGCCTAATACATTTCATTTTGTAAGCATTTTAAAAGAAAATATATTTAGTACAGGTGACATATATGGAAATACCTGAAAAACAGCAGCCAATATACACCTTTCTTATATAAGTATTAAACATTTTCTGTCAACAGTATTATCACACAAATGTGATTTGAAAACAAGTTGTATGTTCTATATATAATCCAAATGCAAATTTGAAATTACATTATTTATTACGTCTTATTTTTTAGGTAAGATTAGGGTTATGTAAGAGAAAAAAGATTGGTTTACATTCTATGCATATGAATATGGGCATTTATGGAACTGTAGATAAACTACTGGGACCAAAATATTGAACTTTATTTTGTTAATTCTAATACAAACAATAAATCTAATTCTGCATTGTAACAACAGAGAGTCGCAACAGTGCAGTCACAGAAATATAGTATAGCTGGTTAAATTTTTTGAAAGAAAATCTGTAACTTCAGATTATATGTGTTTGTGTATATATACAAATATACAGATGAAATACATACTATGTGTAAAGTTTTTCTAAAATCCTAGAAGCCCATAGGATACAGAAAGTCCACAGACTACAGAACTAAAACCCAAGTGACTGAAGCCATCATAGTTGAAACATAACCTTGTTCTAATGAATAATTAATTGGTTTATAACCAGGCCTATCATTAGTATTAAGATGATGTGGTAATAGAAGATTCGATTAGTCACAGACAGGAAGGGAAAAATGAGATTGATATATGGATTTTTCCCACTGTATAGAAGCAGTACAAGCAATTTACTCTGGGTTATACAGCACAGAAAAGCAGAATTCAGATAATGTATCCTTGGGGAGTTTGCTAGATTTTAATAGTTGGTTCTTTAACATATGTAACCAGTGAAATTAGGCTTTTCTGTATGCACAATAGTATTGCATTTCCAAGAAGCAAAAACTGGGCTTGGAATCATTTTGAGGTGCTAGATCTTCAAGGAATGCTTCTGGAGAGGAAGCCATGTGTGCATGGACAGAGCTGGCCAACACTTTTCCACTCTTCTTCAAGAATGCCTTAGACAAGAACAAAAGCTCAAATTCACATTCATACCTGTTCCTCCAGACTCTACCTCCTCTGGATACTTCCCTTCCCCAAACTCATAACCTCACCTCCAGTCCTGAGATTTCCTTCCTCACTTTCTGCTTGGTTCCATAGCTCTGTGTACATGAAAGTCAGGTTATACACTGGGGAAGGCAGGTGGTGCCAACCCTCCTCTCTCCCCGACCTTCATGGCACCACACTTCAGGGACTTCATAGATATCTGTCTTTACAATAAATTCTGCCCTGACAGCTGGGATTGCACACGGTGTCTATGAAGACCCATATGTTTTCCTTATGTAAACAGCCTGCACAAATAAAGGAATTCTTACTCTTCTAAGGAAAAGACCCATAAGTTGTGGCTCAGGAAACAGACTTCTGGTGCAAAGGAAATGAAGACGCAGTGAGGGGGCAGAATGGATGGTGGCTTTGGGGGCTGTGGAGATGAAAATAGATCTCAGCCCCCAACTGAACACATACAGGCACAGGCAGCCTGAGCTAGGGCACCGGACAGGTGTGGTAGGAAAAGGGGCTTCGTGTGTACCTAGAGTGTGACTTCCTAGGTGTGCTGCTATAACCATTCAGACCCTCTCCAGCAAGTAAATAAACGGAGTGGCAGAGATCCTGAGTATCGCATGCTCCTAACAGGATCTACCCTGAAACTAATATTGTCATGTCTACAAAAACAATACGCCAACCACTCTTCTTGGCATCTACAGACACTGCATTCACAAATAGGCATGCACACATGCATGTATGCATGTATGTGTGTGAGTGTGCCTCCACACACCTACACACACACACACAAGTGTGCACACACGCATACCCACAGACCCATGAAAGTTCATTTTTCTTACAAAGTTTGGGTAACTTGAAGACATATTCAATAGTACAGTCCACTGCAGAGACTCAGGTGGAAACTTCAGAAACTTCATTGGGAATTACTACAGATAAGTCAAATAATTACTACAATCTTGAAGAAATTATTTTTAGGCCCTCGGTGTATGGGTGACTGTTGTGTGCCTCCATCTGTTTGTGCAGCCCCTGGCAGTAGGACCAAGATGTATCCCTGGTGCATGAGCTGGCTTTTGGAGCCCATTCTCTATGGTGGGATGCCTTACTGAGCCTTGATGCAGAGGGGAGGGGCTCGGTCCTGCCTCAACTGCATGTGCCAGGCTTAGTTGGCTCCTATGGGAGACCTTGCCCTATCTGTGGAGTGGATGGAGGGAGGCATGGGGGTACGTGAAGGGGGTGGGGCTGGAGGATAGGAAGGGAGGGGAACTGTGGTTGTTATCCAAAATTAACTGAACATTTAAAATACAATTTAAAAAAAAGAAAATAGGAATGTGGTTTTATCTACACTGTGACTCTAGTGACTCTTACTAAGTCTCATGGATTTTATATTATAGTGAGAATGACAACAAGACCAGAGAAAAAGCTTTCATTATGAAACTCTAAAAGGACAGCTGTGAGTGGTTGGCATATTAAATTTAACACATTCTCCAGCCATTTCTGCACAGCAATACCAGAGATGACAAATTTTTGTAGGAAATATGTTAGCACTCAGTTATAAAATATGCAGGCAGAGTTTCTGTATAGAAAAGCTAATTTGTCCATTGTACCACTACTCATATCCTGTATGTTAGGAAAGATTCTCTAAAGAAACAGAACCGTATGTACATGTGGACTTTTCAGGTTGGCTTACAGACTGTAGAGCCTGGAGGATCTAAGAACAGCTGACAATATCCTGAAGACACTGAGGTCCAGTAACACTTCGTGTAAGAAACTGTGTGCTTCTATGATTCCTGTCAGGATATGAGGACCTGGAATCCTCTAGAGAACTGAGTCTTCCACATTGGAAGTCAAAGAAGCTGAAATATGAGATCCGTGCAGGGCAACAAAGGAGCGGCAGTAGCAACAGGGATTGCCACACATCAGCAAAACGTGAAGTCATGCAACACACAACATTGTCTTCCCATTTGACTGCTTTGTATTAACAACTAGGACATTGCAGGAAGATAACATCCATTCTGGAGGAGGGTGGTCTCTCAGGAATCCCTTCCTGCCAATGTCATCACAGGTCTGCCACCGGTATGGTGTTTAGTTGATTGCAGATGAAATCTAGTCAAACATCAAGATCAGACATCACAGTATGTTTTGACAAAAATAAAAAATAAATAAATAGGCAGGTATGTTTACTACAGCATAAATAGCACCTAGAACATACTTATGTAATTTTAAATTTTATTTTTACCAGAAGTATGAGACATACAGCACATTGTAACCCTAAAGTCAGAATGAGTGCAGACAGTCATGGGGAGTTATTCTGTTCTTAGCATACTATTCTTACCAAGGTGGGAAAAACAAAGCCTTAAAACACCGAGTGTGTTCCCCTCGTGCCTGCTTAAGAGCAAGATAACAGGGATTTGGGTCGGGGCAGTTTGACTTCATTGCATATGTTCTTAATAATTGTATAATGTATCTCTTAATCTCAAGATTCCTGTAGAGTTTCAATAAAGGAGACAGATAGGCAACAAAAGCCAACTACTTACATTAAGATTAAAAACAACAAAGTGTCTTCACTCTGCAGTCAAGGGATCCGTTCTAAACTTGGTTCTGCTGCTTCTTAGATGTTGCATTTCTCCTAGTCACACATTTTAGTTAACCTTGTCTAGGTTGTGTAGAGTTACAGGACATTGACGCTGGACATTGCCGTGTTTCCTGTTCCCCTGAGCCCAATGGAGCTGATGTTCATTAGGTACATATCTTTGTTCAGGGAGTCACCTTTACCAGGCTAATCTTCTATATCTCTCATGGATCCTGCCTAAACCACATGAAAGCATGGGATCTTCCATGTCAACCTTGTCTTGGGACTTTTCTTCTGCTTTGTCTCTTTAAGAGCAAATTGTATAGCTGCTACGTGAGTTTAGCTTCATGATTCTGTTTATGTATATACATAAAATGGAATACATACTAAAGCTGGCATGAAGCACAGGATATGTGAATTCTCTGAAATGTTTTCCTTTAGGCCATGAGAAGACCTTGCCAAGGAACATAATCAAAGAAAACCTATTAGTCTCCAAGCATGCTTGAAACTCATTTTGTGTATTAAAAGTGGAAGCAGCAGGATTATGGGTTTTATTCATCCTACCAGGCAACAACTAAATAGGGTTATCATAGACTTTCAACCAATGACATAAATAACAACACAATATATCAAAATTAAATTCGTACAAACTTATCATAGCTGTTGCATGGTCAGAAATGTTTTGTATTACTAAAATGCGCAATCCTGATTCAGCACAAGGAGACCCCATTGTGCTCCTCAGATAAGCATTGGCAGTTCTGCCAGTGGAGTCATATGCAGGGTGGTTAGACAATCAATACCTGCTACACACAGAAGCTAAAATAGTCTTCAGAGGTTGAAGAACAGAAATCGGCTTCAGTACATTTTTTTGTCATTAATGCCACACATACAAGAATACAAATGGCCCACAGAGAAAAGCAGGAAAATGTCATGAAGGCAAGGAAGTATAGCACTGAAAGGAGGTATTTGAGGGAATTTATAAACGAATAACATAAAAACTAAAAACCATTACAATTGACTGTATACATTATGATGACTTTTGGGAAAATATGTTGATTCTAAGATTCAATTTCTGTAGCAGAAGAGATAATTAAGAAGAAACACTGCACTTCAGAGACTGTAACTTAGATACCCAGCCTCCAAGTCAGACAAGTTCAGGAGGTTCCTAGTCTTCTGACTTTTAAGGCATCTGCACTCACTCCTGTATGCCCCAACATCAACTCATGCATAAACAGGTAAAAAAGTAAATCTTTAAAGGATTTTCCTTTCTACTCCATCAAAAGAGTATATTGGATAATTTATGATATCTTAGTGGAAATCTGATTCTAATATCCTGAGTCATTAGTTAAACCATTGAACATTTACATAATGATTCTTCCAAGCCTACTTCCTTGTAGGGACTAGGAGACAAATTTCCAATCAACAGTTGCTGCATAATGTGATTAGTCCCTGGCATGCTAAGAACACAAGGGATATGAATGGGGGCCTTCATAATAATTCACACAGGAGAGAAGGGTGGGGAAACATTCAGATGGAGAATCACAGGTAGAAGGTAGACTTTCTTTTCTATCCTGGATGGTCAAGAGCCCTGCTGCATAACAAGCAACTGAGTTAAGTACCTTTGGCCACAGAGGTTAAATGCCTTGTGCATAGGGGGTAGGTTTGCGGGAAAGGGTGAGTAGGGTAATTGAAAAACAAGTTTTCAAAACTTTTGGAAGCCAATGGTTGAACCCTCAAAACCTAAAAAGGTTACAGGAGAATTTCAATTAAAAAATCCCACTGTTAAAACTTTCCCTATTTGCATATGATTTGATAGTTTACATAAGTTACCCAAAAACCTCTACTGGGGAACTATTACAGCTGATTAAACACATTCAGAAAAATTGCAGGATACAAAATCAACTCAAGAAAACCAGTAGCCCTACTATATACAGTTGATAAAAGGGCTGAGAAAGAAATCAGAGAAACATCACCCTTTACAATTGCCATACACAACATAAAATACCTTGAGGTAACGCTAATAAAACAAGTGAAATAACTGTATTTCAAGAACATAAAGTCTTTAAAGAAATGAATTAAAGAAGACACCAGAAAATGGAAACATCTCACATGCTCTTGGATAGGTATGATCAATGTAGTAAAAATGGTAATCCTGCACAAAGCAATCTACAGATTCAATGCAATCCCCACCAAAATCCCAGCACAAATTCTTCACAGACCTTGAAATAACAATTCTCAACTTCATATGGAAAAACAAAAAACCCAGTATAGCCAAGACAACCCTGATCAACAAAGCAACTTCTGGAGGCAACACCATCCCTGACTTCAAGATCTATTATAGAGCTATATTCCTGAAAACAGCTGGTATTGGCACAAAAATAGACAGGTAGACAACTGGAATCGCATTGAAAACCCTGAGAACACCTGATTTTCAACAGAAGCTAAAATTATACAATGGAAAAAAGATAGCGTCTTCACCAAATTGTGCTGGCATAACTGGATATTGACATGTAGAAAATTTCAGATAGATCCATGTCTATCAGTATGCACAAAATTTAAATCCAAATGGATCAAAGACCTCAACATAAATCCAGCCACACTTAACCTGTTAGAAGAGAAAGTAGAAGGTTCCCTTTAACAAATTGGGACAGGAGCCTGCTTCTTGAACATAACACCAGTAGCACAGACACTAAGATCGACAATTAATAAATGGGACCTCCTGAAACTGAGAAGCTTCTGTAAGGCAAAGGACATGGTAAGACAAAAAGGCAACCCACAGTTTGGGAAAAGATATTCATTAACCCCACACCTGACAGAGGGCTGATCTCCAAAATTTAGGAAGAACTCAAGAAGCTACTCTCCAAAAAAACAAAGGACCCAATTAAAAAGTGGGGTACATAACTAGGGAATTTTCAATAGAGGAGTCTAAAATGGCTGAGAGACACTTAAGAAAGTGCTCCACATCCTTAGCTATCCAGGAAATGGCAAATCAAAACAACTCTGAGATACCATCTTACTCCTGTCAGAATGGCTAAAATCAAAAACACCAAGGCCAGCTTCTGCTGGAGACGATGTGAAGAAAGGGGAACACTCCTTTACTGCTGGTGGCAGTGCCGATTCATACAGCCACTTTGGAAATCAGTATGGACATTCCTCAGGAAAATGTGAATCAGTCTACCACATGACCCAGCAATTCCACTCTTAGGCATATACCCAATAGATGCCCAGTCACACAACAAGGATGTCTGTTCCACTATGTTCATAGCAGCATTATTTCTAATAGCAAGATCCTGGAAGCAACCTAGATGCCACTCAACTGAAGAATGGATAGAGAAAATGTGGTACATTTACACAGTGGAGTAAACAATAATGGAATCTTGAAATTTGCAGGCAAATGGATGACACTAGAAGAAACCATCCTGAGTGGGGTTATCCAATCACAAAATGACAAATATGGTATGTACTCACTCATATATGGCTTTTAGATATGGATCAGCAGAGTTTCAGCCTACAATCCTAGTGCCAGTGAGTCTTGGAAACAGGGCAGTTCCCAAAAGAGATGCATGATACCCCAGAGAAGTGGAAAGAGTCAAGATTTCCTGAACAGATTGGGAACATCAGGGGAGTGAAAAAGGACCCAGGAAAAAGAGAGGGGGATAAGGGAAGGGGAGAATAAGGCATTGGGGAGCAGGAACGTTGATTGGAGGTAAGAATAGAGGTGAGAAGGATGAGAAATATGATAATAGATGGAGTCATTGTAGGCTTGAGGCGAGAGCTGATACTAGTGAGATCTCCAGAGATCTACAATGATAACACCAACTGGCCAAATAAGAAATAGTTGAGAGACTACATTAATAGCCCCTCCTTGATGATAAGGTTGATGACTACCTTATATGCCATGCTAGAACCTTCATCCAGTGACTGATGGAAGCAGAGACAGATAGACAGATACCCACGCTAAACACTGAACTGAACTGAACTCATGGAACCCAGTGAAAGAGATGGAGGAGTGATGAGCAAAGGGATCAAGACCATGCTGGTGACAGCCTCAAAGACAACTAACCCGACAAGGGGAAGACTTCCAACCCAAGACTGATGGCTGAGAGGCCAACAGGTGACTGCTCCAGACTCCATGAATGTAGTGTCAGTGAGGAGGCCTCAGAAATCGCCGGGGCCTTGGGTAGTAGATCAGTGTTAACCATGGTTTATGAATGAACTTTGGGAGCCCGTTCCAAATACACAGATGCTCTCTCAGCCTAGGTCCTGCTCTGGATGAAATGACAGACTCTGGAGATCCCCTCAAGGAGGGCCTCACCCTTCCTGGGAAATGATATGGGGATTGGGTGGGGGATTGGGGAGGCTGGTGGAGCGACAAGGGAGGAGGGGTGGGAGAGGGAGCTGGGATTGACATGTGAAGCATTCATGTATCTAATTTAAATAAAAACATATATTGAGGAAAAATTCCACTGTTACTTTTGGCTTTTAGAAAGATCACTCTGAATGTGTTCACTCAGTCCTCTGTGAAAACAAATCCAAGGATTCCAGTAGGAGTTTGAGCAAATGAGATGGTACATAGTGGTCCAGTTATAACTATTAATTTCTAGTGACTGTCCTACTGCAGGTTATTGTTCACAAATCAATTTCTCCTCTCAAAGTGAAGTTTCTAAAGAGCAGAAATTCAGCATTTCTACAAGTTCGCCTCTTAAAAGCCCACATCACCACTTGCCACATACCAGGTGCTTAGTAAGTATTGCTTTTTACAATAAACAGCCTGACTGGTTTATATGAAAATAATTCCAACAACTTGAGCAAAATGTTCCTTATAAATCCCAGTTTCTTATCCTTTTGCGTTCCTTGGTTTCCAGGAATCGCTAACCTCTGCTTTAGAAAGTGCAGTGCTTAGGACTGGACTCACTGGCTGCTTCCTGCTCCAGCAGGGGACATTTAATTAGCTTCTTAACATCCTGAGGTGTGAGGGAAGGAGCTTCCCTTCTGCTGATGAGGTCTGCCCTGCCACTCAGCCTTACTCTCTCCAGGTTGCCTCTCTGCTGACAGGCTGGGAGAAAGCCGCTGGAGGAGAATTTACTTGCCACAGGCATAAAATTGGATCCATTAAGGGCTGCCCTCGCTGGTCTCTGTGCAGCACACACTGCAGGAGATTTGCACACAAGGGAGCTTCGACGTAACGTTTTAAATTTTATAAGTTTGTTAACTATGTTTTCCTAAAAACCGGTTTCTTTGCCGTTAGAAAACTGCAAGCAAAACAGAAAAGTGAAGAAAAGAAAAAAAAAAGTAAAAGAATACAGGTCAGGCATCACAGCAGCTAACAAACAACCTCTAGATACTTTCATGTGACCAGACGAAAAGTAATAGAGAGGACAGAGGGGGGACACGGATACAACGGTTCAGTAAACAAAAGCTTTATGTGGATGAACTTGATAAATCAAATGTGGTGCTTTAGTCTCCTTTTCTATTATGCTGGAGTGGTCCTTGTGTAAACATAGGTACCTTCTAAGTGCACCAATCGCAATGTTCCGATGGTTTCAGAACGTTCCTTCCCAGCCTGTACTGGTTCAGCTCCCTAGGCATCGCCTTGACTGCCCATGCTGAAATTCCATCAGTTAGCATGGGGAAATTCAGAAAATGAGTTTCTCAGAAAGCAGGAGTAGAATGAATGGAAAGTAAGGAAGGAAACTAAACTAAAAGTATTAGCTATATTCTAATAATAAGTTAGAAACAGACCAGAGGAACATGGAAATCAGCAGCTCTCGTGAGGAGCAAGGCCTCACTCTGACCTCTGATAGGACCTGTGAGGTAGGCGAGCAGTGCAGGCAAGGAAGTCCTGGTTAGGCAACGATATCTCTGAGCCCCACCCCCAACGTCTATGACTCAATCTGTGCTTCACGGAGGTCTTAGTAAATAGAGTCAGTTTTGATGGTTATACGGTAATTTTCTCCAACATAGATAAATGACAAATTTTGAAAACACATTTATTAAAATTATCTCACAAAGAAAGGAAATAATTCAAAACTTTTATATTTATCAAAGAAACTGGATCTATTGCTTAAAACCTTTCACTAAATAAAAAGAGGGTGTTAATATCATTGGTGGATGATACTTTATGTTTAAAGAATATATAATAAAATATTAAAACTCAGAACATACTTGATAAATCAGAAAACGACAGTCTATGTGTATAGTGTGATCCAGAATGAAGTTAAAAAATGAGAAAATTTATTATTACTGACAACAAGCCTGGCAACATTTAGCCATGAAGGCATGAAGGCAGCACCAGAGAGCTTCAGTTTGACAAGGAAACTTTGAGTGCATATGAGCACGCATGTGAGTGTGCATATGTGTGTGTGTTTGTTGGGCAGGGGATTGTAAAAGGAGAGTTTCTTTGTACAGAACTTAAGAACTTGTACATTTCCAAAACTGTATTTTCTTTAGAAGAAAAAGAAACAAAAGTCCTCCTCATAAGGACCCAGGTCCTTAACCCAAGCCACCTGCATTCTATGTCAGAAAACCTATACCAACGTATCAGAAAAGGGAAAAAAATGTCATGAGGATGACAATGTGATTGACAAAAGTGACCGGTTTGCTGATCTTACTCCTTCAAAGCAGGCAATGAGCAATGAATGCTGCTATAGACAGGGGCTGTGCGTTTCGGGCCACACTTTGTTCTTCTGTAGTTGAAATCTTTATATCCCTCTTGGCTCTCTAGTTTTCACAGGCTTAGGAACTGAGCTCTTCCTCACCTGTTGATCTCTCTTCTGGGAAGAAAGATTTCTCATGGTTCTCACTCTCACATACATTTTGGGCCTTTTTTTTAAACACTGAGTTTCGCTGTTACTCAAGTTAAATCCCAGCATCTAGCTTGTGGTTTTCTGGGGCTCCAATCCAGTATTTAAAATGAGTACATTTGAGAAGGCCTTTACAGTGCGCTCTCTAGTGCAATGACTATCAACAAGAATCACTTTGATTTCTACCTTGAACCAAGGATACATTATAGATTGAGAAGATAAGACCAGGCACATGTCAGGGGGCACAGGGCTCACCAGAAAACAGTTTGTGTTTCTGCACTGCAATGAATGAGGTGACACAAAGCACATGTCACACAAAAACAAAATTCAGGGAAGACAGAGAAACTTCTCTTCAACATGCTCTCTGCATACCAATGAAGATTCAGTCCTCTCTACACATGTACAAGGAAAACTCTGAGGTGTACAGCACAGGGATGCTGCAGAGTCTGAACTTCATGTATTATTCATTGCTCTTGCAGCCTTGAGCACAGCATGTCAATAAACTACTAAGATTCGGTTCAAGTTCTTTCACAATATCCTTGACGATCATTTTTCCCTGTAACCAAAGAGAATGAAATTATTCCTAATTAGTGCATATACACATACACATGTGAGTGTGGCTAGCATAGCTTTTCTCATGCATAGGTCTAATAAAATTAGGGGAGCATTTGTGTAGTTTAAGAATACATACAAATAGTCGGCAGAGAATATAGCCCAAAGCTCAACTAAGACAAGTAATTAAAATTCAATTATCAGAAATGCTAATTTTATATTTTAAATATATTTGAAGTAAAGGTAGGTTTATGTTTAGTTGGTCATAATCTAAATTGAGAATTACATGGCAGTGAAAACAAATAAAAAAATGACTTTGGAAACAACATGTCAATGTGAGACTACTTCAAAGCTGTTTAACCCTAGAAGAAAAATTGTAGTAATCCTCTGTCTTCTAGGACCAAAAGAACACTTCATGTTTAATATTGTCTATGAATATTATTTATTTAACAGATTTATAACTTATTTCCATTTAATGTATACTGTCAAATATTGGGGCAATTGTCAACTTTTGGGGCAATTGTCATAAAACACCATGTGATCAGATATAAAAACTCTGGTTTAGGTTTAAAATTATATTATGGTAATGTCAATAGATCCTTAACTGGCTTAGCAACTAAAAACTAATGTTGCATGCATTGATTATATACTTCAAGAGATTTTTAATTTATCTACAGTAAGATGGATATAGTATTGAAAACTTTTTCAGCCCTGAAGTTAAATTGCATGCCATTTGTGATGTTTAACCTGTTCCTGGCTTCACATTTGTGACTAAAGTCACCTTTCTTATTCAAAATAAAACATGATTTACTTTAAGAACACAATTACCGTTGGTAGAAAAAACGCTTCCAGTTTATGGGGAGATGGCTCAGAGAGTAGAAAGCCTGCCAAATACGCATTAGTGCCTCAGTTCAGATCCCAAGCATCCATGTAAAACTGGGCATTGTTTCACCCTAACTTTGGAGGAACAGAGATATCGTCATACTGTCTGTCTAGAAAATACAGTCCTGTCAAGGTTCACTCATCCTCTCTTTCAATCAATAAGCTAGAGAAGGATAGGGGAAGCAGCTGCAATGCACATCTGCCCTCTAGACACATTAGAGGATTAACATGTACTTGCATAGATAAGCATGGACCACAAACCACCAATGGCAAACACAAAGTGTTCACTTAACATACCCAAAGATACAGATGAAAAACTTGCAAAACAGAGCCAAGTGTTATTGGAAGCTGAATTAGGAAAACGTCTGGACCATTCAGCTTAGCCTGGACTCCACAGTGAGGAAAGGGCAGCCTAGACTGCAAAGCGATAGCCTGTCTCCAAAAAACAAAACAGAAACAAAAAGAAATCTTTTAAAATGTATTGTCTTTTTCTGTCTGAAATGTACTAAACGTGATAGTAATTGAAGTGTAAAATCTGCAAATAATCAACTTCTTCAAATTTCTGGGCATTTCATGACACTCACTTCATAGGCATTTGAAAGTATAAGATTGGAGTTATGTCTTTCTAATATAGTAAGTGATTGGTAACAAGGTGTTCTTACATTTCCTGTGGAAGGGGCAGCATCTTATTTCCTTTGTATTTGGCAACCCAGGCTTCCCTGCATGGACTTCTTTGCAAGGCAGATGGCAGGGGAGAGGGCTGACAGGGGTCTGATGAAGAATCATCGGAGAAAAAATGATTCAGTATTTCATAGAGAATGAAAATTGTAGCCTATTGTGGATTTTTCTCCTTCAAATTGTCTGTAATTTCCCCCTCCTCTCTAAGGATTGCTTATTTTATTATATTTCTGCTTACAGCTGAAGCAGTCACACATTTTTTACACAGATTACCAATTAGAATTGAGTGGCACACAATGGCTCTCATGCCCCACGAGCAATTTGTTTCTCTTCTGTCCTCAAGAGATAGGAAAAGCTGGGCTGGCATATTGCATTTTATGAAACTTCGTGATGGTATTGAGTTTTTGTGGTCTTTTGTGGTTTGCCTAAGCCTCACATTCAGACATTGTACAGAAGGCATTTGGGATATGTTGCCATGTTAACACTGTTAGAGTAGAAGACTTAACAAATAATCGAGATTTAAAACAAAAGTGATGTAGTACATTGCTCAAGGGACAAAAATTATGCCACAATGCTACTGGCACTTATATAGTAATAGAAACGACAATTTTATGTATTTATTTTTTGCTAAAAAATTGGCTTATGAATATTTAATAATACTACTGAAGATAAGTAATTAGGTGTGGAAATGATCTTGACACACTCAAAACAATATCCATGGGTTCTGGGTACTTGTTTTAAGATATTTTGTCCAGCAGTCCTTAGAGATACACATTTAAAATGACTTTGTGGTTTCTGTTGGTGGCAGAAGGTAAGATGGCCAGTCCTTTCCTATGGTTTTTGCCTGTTCTCAGATTAGTGGTACCCGTTTCCTCTTCCCTTCAGCAGCACTTGCATGAGTGAGGGAAGGTCTGCTCTAAGTTTCCCTTCTTTTCTAGCACGCCATTAAAGTTGCTTTCCCTGTCAGTTTGTGATGCTGATTTAAAGTAGTTATCACGTTAACAAAGTGCATATAAAAATAGTTTGCATGCCTTCACTTCTTCTAACTGACTTTATGAATACTTGATGGGGATTATGTATATGTATTTTTGGTATGGAGAGGTAAAGGGATCATGGAAAGCTAAGTGAACCTGAACATTTAAGGCTAATCTGAAATGGGGCAAATTGCTCCAAACAAGAAATGTTTAATAGCTTTTTTTATCCTTTATTAGCATTAGGCTGTGTTTTTTTATTTTTATTCTATTTTTTTTATTTTTTGGTTTTTCGAGACAGGGTTTCTCTGTGGCTTTGGAGGTTGTCCTGGAACTCACTCTGTAGACCAGGCTGGCCTCGAACTCACAGAGATCCGCCTGCCTCAGCCTCCCGAGTGCTGGGATTAAAGGCGTGTGCCACCAACGCCCGGCTCTAAACTGTGTTTTTTAATTAAGAGTCACCATTTTCTTTTGGTGAATTTTTATTTGAGGAATATTTATATACCTAATGAAATTGAAAAACAATTTAAAGTAAATTATGAAAAACACAGTCCGAGGATACACTTTGACACTTGAAACTAAAATTTCTAACATATTGTAAAATACTGTATTGAGATTATCCCTTAAGCTTTACCAATTCTTTCTATATAAATGATTTACTCAACAGATTCATGAAAACTAGGAAGAAATGTAAAATACACTGTATAATATTAGGTTGTAATATCAAACAAAGTGAAGGACTATTAAGTAAGTACACAGAGAACAAGTACACCTTTTTAAGAATAGTTTAAGGATGTGGGATAGAATTCAGAATGTTCAAAATCATTAAGATCTTGCAAAGATGGCCTCTGCTCTAAGAGCCTTTACATTTTAATTGCAGAAAAATACAGAGCATAAATACCTCGTGATGTATTCATTGCCTACATTTCCCACTTGATTTATGAGCTCCTTCCTCCTGGAGCTTTATCCTTGAGCCAAAACAAATTAATTTAAGGTCCTTGAAGGTGTTATTTTGTTTCACACTTCTTTGCCTCCATGCTGCCCTCTCTGACTATAAAGTCCTTAATCACCCTTGTCAACTTCATGGATTACAACTCATTCTGCAAGACATGGTTCAATCTCTTATGGTACTCACCTAGGACCTATAGCCTCTTATTTTGCTGCCACCATTTCTGCGTAGATATACCAACATCTAAGATTGGACTGGGAAAAAATAAAAGAAATCACTTTTCTTTGTGACTATGCTTTCTTCTCTTCTTGAAGTTTTTGTAGATGGGAGCAAAGGACTCTTTGTTTTATGGTTTATGTTTTACCTCTAAGATTAAAGCATTTATTTGCTTATAATCACAATGCTGATATGAAAACACAATACTCCAAAGCAGTTTGTTACTAGTGGTGAAGCTTTTCAGCAAATTCCAAGGTTTGTTTCATTGTTGACCCTTTACTTGAGGGACTGGTCTTCAGGATGTTGACTATTAAACACGAGGAGATTTAAAACTGTAGCCAAGTTGCAGTGCCTCAGATGTGATCTACAGGGAAGAGGGAGAGGATTTTAATTTGCTGCTATATTCACTGTGAGGGGATACATTGCACATGTTTCTCATCAGCATCTGTAGTAGCCTGGTATGATGGTGAATATTCTTAGCCCTCGAGAGGAGAGACAGGCATATCTTTGTGATTTGAGACCCCCGTGGTCTAGTCAGTGAGCTGTAGGACAGTCAGACTACAAAGTAAATCCCTGAGTTAAGCACAGCAAAACAATAAGAACAACAAAAGATTTCTTTAAATGGACAGAGCTAAATGACAATAATGAAAAATAGGAATATATTAACATATTGTTAGTTTATCAGTATTGTTCAGTAATTGCTCTGTATTGTAAATTTATACATGCATTATATCAGAAAAGGAGGGTGTTTAGAGGCAGATATTAGATGTGTGTGAGTAAAAAAGAAAAGAAGAAAAAGAAAAGGAAAGGAAAGAAAACTAATGGAAGATAAAGAAAAGGAAAACTGCTGATTAGGAAACCAGCCATTTCCAAGGTGTGCTTTAAAGTTAGGGGAATGTGTGCTTTTGTTGTAGAGTAGAGGCAATTGGCAGTAAGTAGACATAGAAGACTACCTACAGCATGAATAACTTGTACTAACAGAGAAAAATTGTCTTTTGAGACAACTTTAAGTTTACCATGTATTCTTGGAAAGTCAACTGTCTCTTTCAAAAGAACAAGTATATAGATGCATGTATGGATATTAGTGGTATTGCTGAATTCTGTAGTATATACTAAAATAGAAATTTTTATTTTTCAAAGTCTATGTGATTGTTTAAAATATAAACAGTAATGCATGCAATAATTTTTAAATATTTGCAAACATAACATTCCTCTGCACTCTTTTTTTCAATTACTATAACATATGCTCTTCATCATTTTTCAACAAAATGGAAAGGCTGGCTTTTCAAGGATATAAATTCCCTGCTTGCAGTCTCTACAATATGTTCAGTTCTTTTATTGAGTGGAACTCTAGAATTAACTGGGAAGCTGCCACCTCATTAATTTAACAAAGAAATATCCTCACTTCAATAAGCATAAAGCATCGACAGATGCATAAGAAATATTTCTCAGTTCTCATTCACCCCCTCACAGGAACTTTAATAATGCTTTCTCTATTTTCCCAGGAAACTTGATCTAATTTGTTTCCCCAACTTCAATTAATGTGTAACTAAGGAGCAAAATATCATCACTGTGTGTTCTTCCAAATTGTCAATCATCATAACAGAAGAGTGGTATCAGGATGATATCATACCTCCTCATTGATCCATCAGTATTTCACAGAAATCAGCCTAAGACAGGACACTGAGGCTTTTATGTTCTGTTTTAAGAACCAACACACACACACACACACACACACACACACCCTGCAAAGAAATGAAAAACAGAAAAAAATCTTTCAGTGCACAGGTGTTAAAGTGAGAATTATAACAGTGAGCTTTTTAAAGGGTTTGAAATTCATACATATTACAACCATTTCATACCCATAATTTTTAGAAGCCAATATAATGAGCGAACTATATCATTGAAACAAAAATTAATACAATTTCAAACCTCTATGTTAACTGGGACTTTAGGTTCACTAACCTCTCTCTACTATAAAAGACACACTAAGAATATTTCCCAAAGGACAAACAAGACACCATCTAAAGTGCACTGTTCAAGAAATGTGAATGTTTTATAGAAATAAATGATAAATTTTGTGCACATATAAAACTTATGTTAAGAAAATTAAAATATAGTATAATAAAATCAGTGAAAACCAGCTATAACATTGTATATTTGGCAAGTGGCAGGGAGGGAAATATACCCAACCTAGTGATTAATTGCGAATTTTATCATTACGGGTAAATACAATTCAAAATCTGCATCAAGTTAAAAAAACTAGAAAAAAATAAAAATCTAAGAAATAAAAATTGAAAGATGCTATAACAATGACCATTACTGCAAAAGAAAACACTAGACAGAGGCAGAACGTGGCATGAACATGTGTTTATCAATCATCGTGGTAGCCTTCCACCTATCACCGGTTCTTCCTTCCCCTCCTTGCATTACTATGTGGTTTTTCACCACTCTCATCGCTTAAGTTGGGCACATCCAGTGTTCCTTCCCCAGTTAGTTTCTTATTTCTCTGCTAAAAAAAATCTCAGCTCCCACTGGGACATCTACATTTGCATCTTTTCCCCGACTGTAAAACCAACAATAGCCACACGCTCATGCTGTACATCCTAGTGGATTCTTTCCTCTACTGCCCAGTGACCCTTGAGAAGTCTATACACAATGTAAAGCTCATCTTGTTCACAAACTTACACTTCCAAAAGGAAATACCCAGTCACACACTCACATATGCAACAGCTATTCTGGGAAGCTGTGGATCTTTGTAGACTTAGTTGACAGTGTTAAATTTTATTTATGGTTTATAGCACTATCTTGGTTTCAGCCTGAGCTGTCTACTCCCCAGATCCACTGAGATGAGAATCAGCCTCCCTCTCCCTCTGTTAGGAGCCTCCACTACCAGGCTTTCCATATCAGGTAACCTGTGTCCTATCCACCTGGGCACCAGAAAAGATCCTTCATCCCTCAGTTGCTTCTTATGATAGATTTGATCACAAAGACTATAAAGGCTATTGATCCAGAAACCAGAGATTTCCTGCACTCTAGTCCCCAGGATTGAAACATTAATGATCTTTGGCTTCCTTGCTTTGTTGTTTTGAGTAAACTTGACTCTTCTTTCTCAACCATGTTCTTTAATATTGACCCAAAACTTTCAACAGAGGGCTGAAGAATGGGAATTTTGTAGTAAGACAGAAAGTAATGATAGCAAAATAGATAGCATACAATACTGAGCAACATATTTGTATAACAATAAGGATGGTGTGTGAACAAAAGTGAGGTAAACTGTTAATTCTCCTAGCCTTGGGTTCTTCCTGACTGTGTACAGGCAATTGTCTCTAGAGAGGAGTCCAAAGTCTATCTGCAGACAAATAAATAGTTACTATTTTAATAATTTACTGCATGCCTTTCAGGGTGCTATTCTCTTGTCCAAAAATGAAAGTCTATACGATACAATGTCTTCATCAATGCCTTGAGATCTTTAGTTAGCCAAGAAGACTCCTCAGTGCCTAGAAGTCTGGGTTTTGTTTCTCCACCAATACATGAACTCTCTTTGAACTGAAAAAGATTGTGGTCTTTCATAGATACCCATGTCAATATCAGGATGCTGCCACTTCCTGTCTGTAGGTCAAGGTTCCACAATCTAGATCACCCTCCCACTAATACTCATCATGGAATCTTCCAGCGATGGGTTTCTAGACCTGCTTCTATCAGTTCTGCACACTGTTTGCTTAAGATCTGTGTAGACAGTTTCTGTTTGTCTCCTAGCAATCCAGGGCCCAGCCTTTGCATAATTGCTGTTAAAGCTTTCCAGAGCATAGGCTGCCTACAACATGGAGTGGGCCATGACAAACCTCCACTGCTTAATGCAAAAGAGAAAACAAATGGTGCCTGTGGACTTACTGTGGAGTTAGTTTACATGAACTTTCCTTATACAATGTAAATTTTTCAGAAGACTGGGTTTAGCATATTTAAAATGATCAATGTTTGCTTCTTCTATTCATAAGCTGACTTTTTTCAACTTGGCTGAGAAATTCTGAATTTTCAGTGAATTGTGTTAATGTCAAGCTTAGTTTTAGAGAGTACTATACTTATAAATTTTAGTAATCATTGTATTAAAATGTCTTAGCACTTTCTAAATTTTTTGTCTTTTAAGTAATTAAACTTTCTTTCAAAACAACTAAATATTCGAATTATCCTCATTAAAATAAATTTCCAAGATGCCTTTAATATACAGTTTATCAAGTTCATACAAAATTACACAGCAATAAGTCAAATAGGACCATGATTATGACAGAGATAAAATATTTTCATGCCAGGTGGAAAAAGTAGCTGCTGAGGAAGTTTGAGGATGAATGGGGAAGTTATGCTCTGTCAGTCCATCTGTCCACAAATTTGACTCACAATTTTATTTCAGTTCATGTATCTCTTTGCCATTGTGAAGTTTGAAATTCCCATATACCTGAATTTATTCACTTTTTTCTTCCAGGTCTTAGAGCTTTCTATGAGAAAAAAAGATTATTGGCTTATTCAACCAGGAAAATGTGATAAGTCGAATTAACACAATTTGCTTATGTAGTGACAATATTTGGATAGTGAGAAAAATCATATAAGCTTATGTTGATATTTATTTTTAAATATTTGAATGTATATACTACACAGTTTTGTGTATATTAAATGATGTGTTTATTATGAGATTTTAATATTTAAATATAAAGACTTATTTGTATTTCACATGTGTTTATATTATATGTAAGCTTGTTCATATTTGTTTTCACACTTGGGCTCTCATTTTACTTTCTCTCTAGAAGTTAGATACAAATACTCTTTTCTAGTATATAATGAAGAAATCTGGATTATGAGTTTAAATAATCTCTCAATGTCAAAAACCAAGATGTACCATTTTTGTCCCTGTCTTTTTGCTCTGATTTCTTTTCTCAGTTCTTTTGAAGTAGTTTGAGTATTCTAATAAAATTTGTCTTAAGTACAAATTTTTGTACTTTTCAATACTTTGCTCAACTTGATTTAGACACAGATATTAATGCAACATAATTTCATGAAACTACTTTGTTCACATTGAGCTTGCATGTTAAAGTATGTAAAGGAGGAAACAAAAGTATCCAAGTGTTTACCCATATTCAGAGAAATAAAGTAAATGAACAGCTAAAAATACACATGCTACATGTAAATTTGAAGTAAACATTTAAGCATTATGCAGTCAGAGTCTGAATTATTTCTTCTGCTACTTCATTAAATGTTTTATAGGAAATGTAATAGTTCCATACTACAGGAACACAGATTTATTAATTAGAGAGAAGGCAAGTTTGTGTTGGTGGAGGCAGTGAAATGAAATCATAAAGTGAGTGTGAGGCTTGAGACAGGTCTGATTAAAAAGTGGGAGTATTGCTAATAATAACTGTGGGCACTGTAACATGCTAGCAGGGTGACTGGCAGCTTCTGCTACCTTCCACATATGAGGAAACGTAATCCCATAGCAACACCACCAGAGAGGTATCCTAGGTCATTAATTTAGTACACATTTTGCATATGGAGAATGAAGCATAGGGACACACAAGAAGTAGGAAAGAGATTTTATGACCAGTTCACCTGGATTCTGAGGCTCTGCATTGCCAATACATCATGAACTAGAATCAGAGAGCATCAGTTGTAAATGTCAGAGCAGTCTTCAGACAATCAACAAAGACACTAATGGGAATGGGAGCATGCTTGAGCTGTGTGTGACAAAGCCCAGCACTATCCACAGTGTTCTCGCTTTATTATGTAAGTAAAATGATCTACAATGCTGCATGATTCTTCCCTGGACAATCTATTTACTCATAAAATAAAAATGTTGACAATTTCTTGTAAATCCCACACAATGTGAGGTGCTGGGACACTGTGATAAACTGGATTTGAGGACTCGGGAGATAGGCAAGCACAGAGACAGTTGGTATACATAGAGTGAGAAGGACCTAAAATCCTGTGTTGTATGGAGCTGCAGTGCCCTCACAAGGGTGACTCCGTACCACCTCTCCCTAGTGCTGTCTACACCTCCACTAGGTCTGGCATGCGTTTGTATCATCCACTGAGAAATATGGCTCCTTGTTTGATGTCGTCTCCTAGTAATATTAATAACGATGAAGTCTTTTCAGGGAAAGCTGCAAGTTTTAAAATGCATACCAGCTCTACTTATTGCCCAAGGCTGTTAAGCAGCAAGGAGTATTCGCTGAGATACAGAAGTCTGTTGTTTTCCTTGAGTTTCCCAGTTCCATTTAAAGGACATGCATACCTTGTGCTCAGAAAGAGGTCTGGCGTGACTTCATACTAAGCCATAACTGCCTTGAGATTCTTGATAATTTTGTGCTGTTTGTCCTGGCGTTTTCATTTTTGAAAGGACCATTCAAAATCTAGTCTTGTTCCTTGTATTTTAATTTTGTCTAAAGCCCCAGTCCACTTTGGCTTTTCTATTGTTGTCCTTAATCAGCTTGTGTTTGGACAGCCATGTTGGGGAGATGTTACTGATGTAGCTTCTGACATTACTAGGTTATGTGGTCTCACAGCAAACTCCCTGATCCTCCTGCTCTTCTTACAGTCTCTCTTCTGTGATAGTGTCTGAGTCTTAGATGCAAGGGTTGTTTTATAGATCTATGCATTAGGACAGGGTTCCACAGCTGTGATTGGTTGTGGTTTTCTTTAATTGTCTCTGTCTGTTGCAAAGAAGTTTCCTCAGTGAGAAATGAGGAATGCACTATTCTTTTTCAAATTCACTCAATCCTCACAGAACCCTATGAAGGATATCATTATTTTCATTAGTTAGATCAGGTAATTAAGATAGATTAAGCAGCTTAACCAAGAACTGAATTTCTGTTTGTCAATGTTAATGTATTTTTTCTCTTTTTGTAAAAAAATTTTATTTAAATTAGACACATTCTTGTTTTACATATCAATTCCAATTCCCTCTCCCTCCCATTCTCCCATGTCCCCTCATCCAATCCCCCATCTACTTCCCAGGGAGGTTGAGGCCTTCCATGAGGGTTCATTAAAATCTGTCAAGTCATCTGGGATAGGGCCTAGGCCCTCCCCTGTGTATCTAGGCTAAGAGAGTATTGTAGGAATTTTGGTCAGATCGGGATGGGACAGGTATTCTGGCTCTCGGGAGTCACAGAATATTGATTGTTACACAACTCACATGGAAAGGTATCCTGGAGCTTGGGAGCCATAGCATACTGAGTGTTACATAGCTCAGATGGAAAGGTATCCTGAAGCTCGGGAGTCAAGGATTACCACAGGTTGCAGTAAACTTAGCTGCTTACAGTCCAGCCTCAGGGAAAGGCTTCCCCAGTGTATCGGCTCTGCTCTGGCAGGACAGGGTCTTCCAGCTGGGGATGTTCGCCCAGTGTAGCAGTTTTGCTAGGCAGGAGGTTTCTCGAGCGAAGTTGCTACAGTTCAGCTCTGCTCTGGGAGAGCTGAGAGTGGGGAATAGAGTGTAACAACTTCGCTCTGCCAAGGGAAGGTTTCCCGGGCAAGTGTTACAGCTCTGCTCGCTCTGCTCTGCCCAGGGTCACCTCTACTCCATTGCTGCAGCTGCAAAAGAAGATCTTCACCCAGAGCTCATCCAAGGGGTTTGGTGGAAGGAAGAATCAAGGAGAGTTGAACAGACACAGGGTTTATATAGAGCTTCCAGGATGGGGATTGGTCAAATTTTAGTGCTGAGCTCAGACTGGCTAGAGCTCCTGCTCAGGGACTGGTTAGTTTTTTGCACAGGATTAGGGTCAGATTTGGTTCTGGCTTCAGAGCCAAAGTGTGTTTCTTTCTCTGGTCCGTTTTAGCCTTTTGGCTCCAATTTTAGGGCAAGGGTGCATTCCTTTCATTGACTTTGATTCCAGGGACAAAGTGTGTTCTTTTGGCACTGGTTTCAGGGTCAGTGTACATTTCTTTAGTTCTGGTTGCAGGGCCAAAGTGTGTTTCTTTGACTGGCCCCTTTTCCCTAAAAGTATCCCTTCATGGGACATGGGCTACTGAAGTTTGTTTGTGCACTAGGGATAAATACTGGTTCCACTGCCAGAGGATCCATAGACTGGCCAGTGCTCCTAGCTGACAAGGGGCCTGGTTTGGTCCCGGTTGAGGACTGTACTCATAAGGACAAATGTTTAGAATGAACTCACGAGTCATACTGATTTAGTAAAGTGGTGGTTGTAGGTTCATCTACAAGACCCATGGCTTCAATAACCCTGGGTGGTAGGCTAGGTTTAGCATATCAGTGAGACAGGTAACTCATGTGAAGCTAAGAGTGACCTTCAACTTGAGATTCTCTTGCCTCCACTAACCAGTGCTGTATCTCCATTATACACAACCGTGCTTGGCTTTAATGCTGTTTGTTTTATGGTTTGTTATTTCAAAATTAGTATAAAATTCATGAGCTTCACTGAAGCATTTTGCAACACACTTTGCTTTTGTTGATCTTCCCATCTCACTGCTCCATCCTGCTGGTCTCCTTGTTTTCTCAAGGATCCCACCTGCTTTGCCGTCATGTTTTCTTTCCTTTTCCCAGGTGAGGCCTTTTTATTAATCTACAAAATGATTGAAAGATAATCATGTGTTTCCTACGTGGTCATCAGTGACAATAAATCAGTATAGAATACTGTGCTGAAAACTTGCAAGAATCACATTAAACAGTTTATTACTATAATTAGCATTATTATCAATGGTGTTAGTAATAATAAACTGATTTTTAAAACTTAATATATACACCTTATAACAATGCTTTTACATATTGAAAATCATTCAACATTCCATGCACTATTAATAAATTTACCAAAAGAATTTATATCAACTTAGGGTCTTTTTGTTAAAAATCTATAGTTTTAATGGCAACACTGTCTTTTTTATTTTTAAAACAATCTTATTCTATGTACCAATCCCAGTGTCTTCTCCCTTCTGTCCTCCCACTTCCCCCTCTATCTCCCCACCCCTTGGAGGATCATCAAAGTTTGTCACATCATTTGGTACAGGACCAAAGACCTTCCCCAAGTATTCTGGCTGAGCAAGCTATCCCCTCAACATTTGTACTTCAACCATACAAGTGTTGTGTTAAGAACTGCATCATCATCGCTTCTTTAGTGATAGCCTTTGACATGCTTGTTAAATACCACTTATGGTGATACAGGCCCACCATGCCACCATTCCCTAATTCAGCATGGACTAAAAAATGAGAGCTTGTGTCAACACACACACACACACACTTACACACACACACAAATTCTGTGGAAAGAAGAAGAAAAGGCAGTCTTTGACTATTCATATTAGAATTCTGAAATATAACAAATCTGAAACAGATTGTTTATAAAGAACTATTTATACTTCTTAAGTATCTATCTTATGTGTGACAATTACACATCTATCATCTTATATAGAATGTGACTAGAATTTCTAATATTTATGAAGAGACTATCATTTTTCTCATTGCAATTTAAGATTCAAATTAATTTTGACTACTTAAAGAAAATTATAAAAACAAGCAAAAGGAAAACCCTGTGCCTATAGGTGTGCTTTCTGCATCAGGGTTAAAGTATTTGGTAAATTACCATCAGTTTTATTGTCTAGCAAATTGATGATTTTAAATGACGTGCTTTAGTTTCAACATTGATTACTCAAAGGTGATTAAGTTGTGAAATTATTCATATCTGTCCATACTAAAAGTTATGCATAATCAATAATTTAATAATAAAACCCACCCCATACCATGGTGGTGTTTTGTTTTGTATTTGTATTTATAATCAGAAAAACATTTACACCATGATGATAACATTTATCTGTAGTTGTGATTATGAGTTATTTTTATTTTACAATTTTATATTGATATCCTTTCCAGTGTTTAGCAAGCTTTTTCTACAATTGACTTTCAAAAAAAGAAAATTTCAGAATTCTTTTTGAAAGTGGATCTTTTAGTTTTCTTTTATCTGCTCTCATTATTTGTATAATCGGAAGTTAAATTGTTGATATTGAATTTCTGTCTAAGTGATGTTCTAGACCCAGTTATTGATTAAAAATGTAAATACTTGGGGACGCTAGGGATTTTATTTGCTCATCCTAGATTGTAGATGATTTTTTTTCTAATGAAATCCTAATATACTTGAATGAAAATGAGATTTAATTCTATAGCATGATTACTTTTTAAACTTTAGCCTAGAACACTGAAATAAAGAAGTGAAACAGCAAGTACAGCCACCTAGTGTCATCTTGTGGATACGGTTCTGTGTAGCATGAACTATAAATGATACAGAGACTGATACTGGGTTCAAGTTTCAAGCTGAAGATCAGAGAAGCAAAGCAGCTGGCCACTAGCTTCTTATCTCTACCTCAGGATGAATGAGCTGATCCTGTCTCACCAAGCCTCAGACTGAAACCTTTTCTCAGCATGGCTGGAGGATGAATGCTTCTGTTGTATATACTTCCCTAATGTTGAACTTTAAGGTATGAGTTATAATTCTCTTTTATACTCATTCACTCTTGTGTAGATCTGGGTGGCCTTGGACTCACAGAGGTCTATCTCTTAATCCTGAGTCCTGGGATTAAAAGGTGTGTACCACCACCTCCTAGCTCCTGGCTGCTAGGATTAAAGGTGTGTGTTACCACTACGTGATCTCTATAGCTTGAGGCTGACTTTGCTTTTCTGAATCTTCAGGCAAGATTTAATAAATCATAAATAATGTATCACTACAGCCCTGGGCAGGCACTTCTGCAAGTTAGACCTAGAATATAAACCAAAGGAGGTGTTCATTGCCAAATGCCGATGGCAAGCCAGATAGGAACATGTTGCTGTTACTTATTATTTGGTTTTGTTTCACTTTGTAATCTTTGGTTGCTCATTTATGGCTGATATCTAAAGAAGAGATAGTCAGTGCTTATATTTTAACATCAAATGTAACCTGTATTTGGTAGAAAAAATGGCAGATATATAAGTAGTCAGAATATTACAAAATAATTTAATCAGTTGATGAAATTGAAAAACATGAGAGCAGAGATGATGTCAAATAAGGACTTTGTGAAAATTGACAGTGACAAAATTAGGGACACTTTGTAATGAACACTTACAGCATCTCACATTATATTTTCCAGAATAACACACCATTCTGTTTCCATTTTGCACTACCAATAAAGGCAGGTTAAGGGTAAACACAGGCCATGGCAAACACAGTTATACCACTGAAGCTTGCTGCTGAGAGGATGTAAAGGCTTGTCTCCATCTCAGGTACGCCACTGATGCTTGGTATTGTGTTGGAGGGCTCTGCTTCACCACTTCGTATGGGAGCTTAACCCTCGGTGACTTGCTTAGAAAGGAGAAACCTGGGAGCCAGTATAGGTTTGGACTCCAACTAAGAATCTAGGTAGTGAAAGAAAGTCTGCCTTTGATGCTCCTCCCCTATAATGAGATCAATGACTACCTTGGTTGCCATTCCGAGAGCCTTCACACAGTAGTTGATTGAAGCAGAAACAGGCACCCGCAGCTAAACATTGAGCCATACTCCTGGAATCCAGTTGCAGAGAGAGAAGAGGGATGAACAAAGGAGCCAAGACGGTGCTGCAGAAACAGTTGACCTGACCTAGTGAGAGCACAGAGACTCTAGTGATAAAGCTGGGGAACCGCCATTGGAGAGAATTAAGCCCTCTGAATGCGGTGTCAGCTAGGAGGTCAGGGCAGTCTATGGGACCTCTAACAGGGGATCCAGTGTCCCTCCATAGAGCACAAATGAACCATGGGAATCCATTCCCTATGGTGGGATACTATTGCAGTCCAGATATCAGAAGGAGACCCTCCATCAAATGATGTGGTAGACTTTGATGGTCCTCCGCGGAGGGCCTCACTATCCTTGAGGAATTGGTGGGGGGTCAGTGGGGAGCATGGGACAATAGGATAGAGAGGGACTAGGAGGATTGGTACGTAAATAGGAGTGCTCCTAAAATTAAAAAATATAATTGAAAAAAAAGAAACAATGTAATGGTACAAACTATGAGGTAGTTAAAATTTAGGTGTCATATTTCTGATATTAATACTTTATACCCAATTAAATACTGTTATATATATTTTTCATTTACAATTTTAGTGTCAAATGCCACCCCTCCATTATCACTAAGTGTCTGTGTTTTCTTTGACTATCTGTTCAACATCCTATAATTCTGAGCATTATATTTGTAATTAGCATAAGGGAAGCAAAATAACCATTATTGTCAATATAATGCATTATTGATTAATCTCATTAATATATCATCAGGATTGCTAGTACCATCCATGTATAATTTAAGTTAATGTGGATCTCAATCATTGATCTAGTCTAAAGGAATCTAGACTATAATTATGAGCAACTTGAAATTATAAAATATCTCAAAATACAAAAGACGTAAATGAGTAAATAAGTAAATAAAAATTTCAACGTAACTTCTTGGTATGAGAAGGGCAGTTTCTAGTTAGATTACTGTTCTGAATGTGGGTATTATCCTCATGGTCAGAGCGTGGGTGTGTAGAGAAACAAATGACTGATATTTGGAAAAGACTGGACGGTTTACACATGCAGAAGTTGTTACAAGACACATGAGGCTTGTTTAAGAACAAGAGTGAGAGGGTGTCTAATGGTAAAGGAAGGAACAGCTGCTGGGCTAAAGGCCATGTTTGGCAGCAAAGCAGAATGCTGGAGATCTGTGGAAATGTTAAGGTTTGTTTTTTTGCTTTGTTTTTTTATTTATTAAATTAGAAATAAGCTTGTTTTACATGTCAATCCCAGTTCCCTCTCTCTCCCCTCCTCCCCTTGTCCTCTCCAACCGCTTATCCCAAGCCTTTCTGCTCCCCAGGTCTTCCATTGGGGATCTTCAAAGTCTGTCATATCATTTGGAGCAGGTCTAGGCCCTCCCCATGTGTCTAGGCTGAGAGAGTATCCTTCTATGGGGAATGGGCTCCCAAAGTCCACTCGTATACTAGGGATAAATAACTATGCACTGCCAGAGGCCCCATAGATTACTCAGGTCTCCTAACTGACACCCACATACATGGAGTCTAGGTCAGTCCTATCCTAGTTTTCCAGCTGTTAATCTGGTGTCCACGTGCTCCCCCTTGTTCAGGTCAGCTGTTTCTATGGGTTTCTTCAGCCTGGTCTTGACCCCTTTGCTCATCACTCCTTCCAGATTTCAGCTCAGTGTTTAGCTGTGGGTGTCTGCTTCTGCTATCATCAGCTAGTGGATGTAGGCGCCAGCATGGCATATAAGGTAGTTGTCAATTTCATTACTGGAGAGGGGCATTTAAGGTAGCTTCTAGACTATTGCTTAGATTGTTATTTGGGGTCAGCATTGTAGATATCTGAACATTGCCCTAGGGCCAGATTTATCTTTAAACCTATAATGGCTCCCTCTATTATAGTATCTCTTCCTGCTCTCTAATATCCTCCTCTCCCCTTCTCTTCTCCCCTTCTCTTTCTCCTAACTCTCTCTCTCCTCCTGCCATGCTCCCAATTAGCTCAGGAGAAATGGCAGGTTTTTATCCAACATTCTTCCATGTATCACTAAGGGCCTCATGCTACTAATTTAGTGAGTTCGTTTGACATTGAGCAGGATAGCAACTTCAGTATAACAAGGGAGATCTGTGGTAGAAAAAGTAAAGGTTGTGAGTGCAATTTTCCCTTAAATTTTATATAATTTCTTTAGCTGCCAATATTGTTAATCTAAGTGGATTTCTAGTAGTTTGAGATACTACTCTTAAGAAAGACCATGCATAAGGTCTGGAGAGATGATCAGCAATAGTAGACATGCAGTCTTCAATAGGACCAAGTTTAGTTCCCAACATCCATGTCAGGAAGATCACAGTATCCTACAGCCCCAGCTTTGGAGCATCTGACCCCTTCTTTGCGACTGCAGGCACCTGCTCTCATGTTGAAAAATTCCTGCACAGGTGCAGACAAAAACCCATGCACATGATTGAAATATATTTTTAAAAAGTGAGTTCAACTCTAATGTAAAATAAATCAAAGCCTTGCATATATGTCACGTGTGTCATATAATGTTTCTTTACACTTGTGGTTGCTCTTACTGGGCATCCCCATCAATATATTTCAATGTTTTAATGTTGTCTCTATGAAGGTGAAGTCATAGATCCCGTAGGAATGCAAAGTGATAAAAAACATGAAACCAAGGTGTAGAGTGAAGTCTTTTCCTTGCCAGCTGCTTTGGTTTTTCCCCACCAGTCGCCTGGACTCTGCTGCGTTGTTGTCACCAAATATCACACAGGATTCTGTATTAATTATGAAGCTGTTGGCCTTGCTTGTTTCTTACTGGCTAGCTCTGACTTAAGAATTTAACCAATCTAAGTATTTCTCTTACTGGACAGACATCTTACTTCTCTAGCGGGCTACACCAAGGAGCTTACAAACATCTCATTCTATTCATACATGGAAATTTCCAAATGATCTGGAGCTGTATTTATATTACATTTGCTTTGCACTCTCAACCATGACTTTAAAATCACCCAGGAAAAGTGAAAGCAGAACATTGCAATTAAGATGTATGTGAGACATAAAACACAAAAATACCTTATCTTCAGGCTGGTTAAGTGGAGTGCAGAAAACTAAATGATGATGAATACTGATTGGAGCTGAGACATGTTGAGATATTGTGTACTGTAAAAGAAGAGAGTGAATCAAAAACTGTTGTCTTTAAAATGTAAGCAGTTAAGAACTATGAAAATTTTTGAAACAAAGACATAAAGTAATTGTATTGCAACATGTAATTTTTCAAAAATATTAAGCATTTATAATACTTTCAACATATAACTAGACCTCATTTTTCATCTAGTCAGTAGAAGTGATTTGTCTTTGAATATAATGCAATGCTATTCATTCAATTGTATTTAAATAACATAAATATTTGAACTATCTGTAATTTACATGAATGGTTAAACAAGGATTTTTAGTTGAATTACATTTTACAGTAACTTCATATAAAATGATTTTGTTTCTTTGAAAAATATCTATGGGTTAAATAAGTGCATCCAACTGTGAAAATAATGTGACAAAAATATCTTAGCGTCCATTAAAGTTTATTGGTTTTGGAAAATAATTGATTGTAGATAAAAAAGCTATTGCAATTAGTAAAAAATCTCTAATGTGAAATAAAATTTGTCCATTTCTATGTAATTTCCTGTGGTCCTGCCACAGTGTACTGAACACAAAACAGTGGTGTGACTTGGGTGGCGGGTGATGTTTCTGACACTTATAAATTATGGGCAAATAAAGTTTAAAACAACTGTCTAACATGGGAAGCATTTTCAGATGAGTGTTCTTTTTACCTAATCACGAAGAATATAGCAGTGTCCCTCAGTGGTGGGTGGCATATTGAGATTCATCCTTCACTATGCTAAAATCTTTAACAGGCTTCATCTTCTTCTTGTCTTGGGCTGGTAACTGCAGCTGCTGTGAGTTCATATGTGTAGTGGCCATGTCATGTCCAGAGGCTAGTATTTTATAAAATTCTTATCATCCAGGGAGAATGGTATTATGGGGAAGGTAAAATAGGTCTGGACAGGGGAAAATATGACCAAGATATATGTATGAAATTTTCAAAGAATCCAATCAAATCAAACCAATGATGGCATGAGGTTGTATGCTGCTGTACAGGTTGTAAGTTTTTCATAGGCATCATTTCATGTCTTTTGCCACAGTAATCCAAGACTTCAGGATTAGAAGTAGGGTTAATCTCTGCATTTCTTATTCATAACCTGGATATAATTGTTTTATGGAAGTAGTTTATGTTGACTGTGTACACATGTGCACACACATACACACACACACAAAATCTCAGAACAATTTTTTTTCAACAAAAATTTATATTATTCATTCAACTCAAATTGCAGGTGGCTTGTTTCTTACTATCTCAAGACATGAAGAGTATACATTTCGGTTTACATTTATTTTATGATAAACTATAGCTTTCTTGCAGATAAGTTTTATAAGTAATGATTTTAAGACTATTTCAAATAGATTGCATGTCTAAATTTAGAAACTTTTGAGAAAGGATCTCTTATTTTCTGGGAGTTATGAAGCCACTGGAGATTCTTTTGTGTATGTGTTCATAGTGTGCTACATGTTATGAGATACTGTAGGCTATGCACATTGGCACATAGAGTGTAATAAATATTTATGTGTGCATATATTTACTATATATATTATATATTTCTATTTTAAACCTCCTTTATTGAATTCAATTTAATTATTAACAGCAAAATATTCAGAGAAATATGTGGAGTAAATCATTCAAAAAATTTTCATAGAAGCGGCACCTTCTGTGCTCAATGGGGAAGCTGTTCATCTTTTTACTCAGGTATAACATATCCTGATTACTGTGGAACTCTTTGAAATACATGTGGACTGTTTCAAGGCATTCTGTTGTGTAAAGATTTCTTAAGGGCATTGCTAATCAATTAAATGATAACCAAGTAAAAGAAACAAAGAGAGGACATATATCAAATTAGTAATGGAAAATATGTAAAGCAAAAATAGTTAGATAAATGTGTCCTATATTTAGTACAGTTATACAATGTCTACATATCTACGCAGAGATGATATAGTTCTTAAAATGGTGATTTGCTAAAACAGTAGTATTGCATTATGAGTGAATCAGTGCCTGAGACTTGGAGTTATTTCCATACATTTTATAAGCAATTCATTGTTTATATTGCTGGTTCCTGAAAGGAAAAAAAAGTAGTTCTTTTGCCAACTATATGATTAACCCACATCTACCATGTCGAATCTAATACATTTGCCATGTGTGCCTTTAACAATACAATGAGAGTTCATTTCTTTTCAACAGAAAGCACATAAACCAACATCCTTACTGCTGAATAGTTAGGACTCAATAGTGTGTTAGTAGAGATGAGTTTCCACCATGACTGTAATGTTATCCATGAAGAGCAATACACATAACTTGGGGGGGTCATGTTTAACAAAATTAGCCAATAAAATAGTGGGACAACCTGTGATGGTTTGGAGCAGCGTCAGTCCCTTGAGATAACCACAGCACTTTTATTACGTAGTAGACACTAGCACATCTGGTGGAAAGAGTTAACTGATGGGGTCAGCAAGGCCACAGGAGACAATAAGAAGAAAATCAGACTCTTACTAGAGGTTTTCCTAAACCAACTGCCACCATTCTCTCAGGGAAGGCCACATTAACCTTAGTGGCATAGTGTAAAGTATTAGTTAAACCATGAAGTGTTTTAATACAATGGCAGGTGACTCTAATATTTTATTTATGCAGGCTTAGCTGTCACTTCTTTGGATCCCACCTCTTATTGAGATTGTGTTCGAGTTTCCCCAAAGGTCTTTAATAGAAAGTGTTTCTCAGGACTAAAAGGTTTCCACAAGAGATTCTAATGGTTTCACACTAGTCGCCAACTTGATTTTTCTGCTTCTCAGCTGTCTTTAGTTTCACAGTCCAAAGACCATCTGTCTAGACAGGTGTTATCTCACTGGTATCTAAAAGTAGAAACTGAGCATCATTATTTTTGAAATCTATTTAGAAATTGCAACCCAAGTGATAAAGTGGCACAGGTCAGAACTGTGTTCTGTCACAGCTTTCTTCCCTACAACAGATGGGCTGCAAAATGCCTTTCTTTTGCATGAACCAGCTGCAAATTTAAGAAGCAAATGAGGGCTCTGGTGTCGCATTGTGCAGAAAAATCAGAGTTTAGCAGGTCCATCAAGAGAAGTTTGTGGTTCTGTAACATCTTCAGTCAGTATATTCGTTCTTTATAAAATAGTGTCCAGAATTATACGAATCATCTGTAAGCACCCCATTACAAAATCAAATTCTACTGAAACATATTTTAAGACATAGAAATTTGTGGGTCTTGACCGTGCTCAATGATTTCACTAGAAAGTCACAGTTATCCTCAATCCAAAACTCATGGCTACAACTTACCTATGCACAGCTTCCACTCTGATGAAGGACTTGCTCTTGTGAACATAACTTCAAGATACTTTTGTATGAAAGAGTATTTAGTTCTCTCTCACACTTTCTGTCTGCTCACAGGGGGATTTCTACCACAGAAAGACACACAGAAGTGCACATTCCTCATATAGACATTCACTGGCTTAGAAATTCAGTTTCTGTCAATAGTTACGTTGACTCCAGTATTTTTCTTAATTTATATAAAGGTTGCTTTGCAGCTTAGTTCTCTCATAAAATTAAATTTACACCTTGTTATTTATTATGACTTTAATTGGTAACTGGAGATATTAGCAACCTCTAAATCACAGGTCAGGGAAAAGATAAACAGTGTGGTCAGAGTGGTACAGTATCACAAGTAAACTTGACATTTGATAATTAAACAGCAAGCAGTACCAGTTTTATTTCCCATTACTAGTTCTGTTGTGAGGAGGCTGATGTATTTTGTCACACATTATTTGAAGTCAAAATATATTAACCTGAAGGAAAATATATATCAGGTTTGTGTAGGAAAAATCATAATTAATTTTTTTCATAATTAAAGAAAATTTTGTTTTGTCTCTTGGGATATTACTCAAAATATGGTTTTGATGAAAAAGAGTGCATTAGAGTTAAATAAAAGTCAAACTCATAATGTCCTCAGTTTCCTGGAAATAATGTTTGTAAAGTGTGTTGTGGGTGGCTTGGAAGATGATCTCACAGTGACATGGTTGAGAGCATGAAATCATCACACCTGCTTTAGTAGGGCTTCTTCTCTGATGATCAAAACTTAATCTAATTTAAAAGAACTTGCCCAAATACTATGCTGCATGCCCTGGACCTGCTAAGTGCACTACACCAATGAGCACAGTCTTTAGAGTTCTTGACACTACTGCATGTTCTGGAATCCAAACACCTACAATATTGAATTCCTAGCAAGTTGTGTTGCGTGGCTTCTATCAGGCACTTATATCTAATCACTCAACAGTCTTACACAGTATTTCAACAGAACTTTTGACATACTCTTTTTGCATTTTTAAAGGGCTCACCTATAGGGCAGTGATAAGATGTATAAAAATTTTCCAAAAAAGAACAAAAACTAAACACTATGTGATGTGCTTCTTTTGTCACAGAGGAGATTTTGTATACAATGTCTAAGTAATTAAGAGAAGATATGAGACACCAATGTGTGCCCTCAACTGGGGCAGAATAGTGCCAGCTGAGGTGGTATCTGAGCAGAATGATGCCCCAGGAAGCAAATCATCCCTGTAAATGCCTTTCATTTTGTTATCCCTACTAACACTACTAGAAAGTAACATCTCTAGAATAATGAAGAAAAATGTCAGAGAAATATGTTACATCCTTGTTTAATGGAACTGACAAGGTGCAGGACAGCAAAAAAATTACACATGTATTTAATTGCTCTCTGTGCCTATGCAACTATCACGTTTAGAGCAATGAGCCATTTGGGTTTTAGAACTACATTTCAAAAATTCCTTTTTTTTTGCTATCAAGTATGTGAGCCCCGGTGTTCTTGGCTCTGTTTAAAAATGTTATTATCTTCTACTGTCTTAATGTAATAATAGTCTTGATTTTGTGTGCAAAAGATTTTGAGGAATCTAGTCTGTAAGTTTTTACGGAATACAATAACCTGAAAGCATAATAGATGCGACAGCTTTAATGTCTTATTGAAGACAACTCTAAAAGGAGCACATCTACATAAAAAAGCAATGATGTGATGTCACAAAGTGTTTGGATGTATTTATAGAATAGGGAAACACAGTTTGGATACTTACATATTCCCTGTTAGTAAGCTCAACATTGCAATTGGAAGGAATTCTTTGATTAGGATAGCTTCTTTTTAGATAACCTAGCATAGCTACAAAGTAGACAAGAATTTGTGGCCAAGAACACCTGACATAGGTGTTTCCTCTGGTAAGAAAACAAAGGGATTTAAAGGCATGATGATACTGGGGTGTGATTGGAAATTGCAGGTTAGTTTACTACAAATTCTGACCCTCAGTCACTGTTCTGGAAGTGACCATGATGCATCTATGTTAGTTGACCTTCTACACTCATTTAATCATTGTTGTAGGGAGATAGACAATCTTTGGGATCCAGCACTTGCAACGACAGATGCGTCTTCTAAGGTGGAAGCTTCCAGTGTGTAATATTAGTGGTAGTCTTTCTTGATTATTCCTGCGGAAGGAAGAAGTACTGCCTCTCACGTTTCCCAGCTGTTTTTCATTACAGACTATGCAATTGTGATTGCAGGAGTCCCTAGAATAGAAAAATTACCCAAAGTTTTATCCTGTAAAATCATGAATTTGCAAAGATAGCCAATGATTGCCAATTGTTTCCTTTTTCATAAACTAATAAATCTGGCCTGGCTTAAGTAATGCTTTCTACTGGATTCAAGATTTCATCATTTATATATTTGTACCACCAGGTTTAATATAGAAAAGGAAAACACAGGAAAATTCAGAGTCATGTAGGCTTATTCCCAGCCCTTGTGAGGTTGAGGCAGAGTAATTGTTGCAAGTACAAGACGTGATAAGGAAGTTAATTTAATAGGCGAGGCTGATAGTTCCTCAAAACTTCAAAAATGATTTTAAAAATCTTGGTAACAGTAACTTCATCTCCAAGATTATAACAGCAAATAAGTAAATATAGTCACATGGAAACAAAATACATTTATTGCTTAATAATAGATATGGATACAACATGTATATTAAACTTATAAAGTATAAGTAAATGGTATTACTGTTATATATGAATATATACACATACATATATTTGAACATTATATATAAACACATATGTCACTTATTATCAAAAGACACACCTACATATGACCATACAAATTGTATATGAGTATAGATATAATTCTCTTTAATACAGCTTATAATAATAAATGTAATAGTTATACATATGATTACATCCTCCTCCTATATTAATCCACTTTCTTACACTGTAGGAGAAAATATCTTTTATTCAATTGGTAGTATAATTTTGAAAACTCTAAGTATTTTAGGACACAAAATTTTAAATATTTTAAAAAGTGTGTGTATGTATGTTTCTCTGTGAGTGCATGACATATGTATGTGGGGATGTCTGTGTGGACCTGAAAAATGTTTCAGGTCTCCTGGAGCAGGAGTTACAGGCTGTTAGGAGCCTGATGTGGATGTTGGTAACTGAATGTGAGTCCGCTGGAGACACATTAAACATTCTCAAACACTGGACCTTCTCTCCAGCTCCAAGGAAAATGGGTTTATTTATTTCTCATTTATATATCAATCTGAGGTTTATGTATTATATGCCTAGGTAGTGCTCAAAATGTTTTCTAAATAGATATTATTAAACTGTTTTGATGAAAAAGAGAAAAAGAAAGTAAATAGAGAATTTACTTTCCAAGGTCATACACCAAGCCAGATTCAAACATTGTAGTTGCCTCTGTAAAGCTAACATGCCATTATGAACGTGCTTAATTTTAAAATATGGAATGTGTATCTGAAGATTACTAAGTGAACACAGATCATTCATTTGACACAGTGGTAATAGAAGCATCAACCTTTGAATGCTTCTACCCTCTACTGGACAGTGCTTCCTTAGGCAAAATGGCTTCCAGCAAAACAAGGCTGCATCTCTTATATGTGATGAAATTTAAGTGAACAAAAACAATTCCTTTTCCCGTTTTATTGTAGCCAAGAGAAAAGGAATTGTTTATGTCCATTCACGAGAACTTTCAGGGGAACTTGACCAAATAGAATCACATTAAATAACAAATTATGCTTCTTTCAATTTCTATGCATATAAATTATTCTACTCTCTTGGGGTCTTTGATGTGCTGATACATTAAAATCACTTGAAATATTTGCTGTGATTTGTACAGGGTTTTAAGGGTGAACAATGTAACCACTAGCTTTTCATCTAAGAATCCAAAGTCCGATGACGATCACAAAAGGAACAGAATGAGCTGGATAAACTGGGAGGAGAAGGATATCAGAGTGGGAATGCTGAGGTAGGAATAGCAAGGGATGATTAGAACTCCAGGGGAGGGACATTCAACCTCGGTGCAGACATGCTGTGCAACCAAACTTATTCAATAGGATGAATGTGATCAGTAGGGGAATGAATGAGCATACTCAAGTAATGAGACAAAGGAAATATGGCGTGTGTGAAGAAGAGTCTGTAATAATTCTACTGATTGAAACCAAACTTGTGTTGCTTAAATCTGCCCTCAGAGGTCATGAATAGATTGCCAGGAGGCAAGTCATGCTGAATTGTTGAGTGACAATGGAGCACTGGTCTGTTTCACACTCTGACACTATGTAAATGATCTTTGTAGATATACTGAGTGATGCTGTCCCTGGGGGCCCAAACATCTATAAAAGATGAACTTCTATAGCCACTTTGGAAATCAGTATGGTGGCTTCTCAGAATATTGGGAATCAATCTACCTCAAGACCCAGCAATACTACTGTTGGTCATTTACCCAAAGGATGCACAATCATACCACAAGGACATTTGTTCAAGTATGTTCATAACAGGATTATATGTAATAGCCAGAATATGGAAACAACCTAGATGCAACTCAAGCACAGAATGGATAAAGAAAATGTGGTACATGTAAAAAGTGAACTATTACCCAGTGATAAAATAACAATGGCATCTTGAAACTTCCAGGGAAATACATGTAACTAGAAAAACTATCCTGAGTGAGGTGATCCAGACCCAGAAAGACAAACACAGTATGTTCTAACTCATAATTTGACATTATACATAAAGCAAAGGAAAACCAAGTTATAATCCACAGAAGTTGGGTAAAAAAGGAGGGCCCTAAGAGGCACACACATGGAGTGCCCCAGGAAGGGAAAATAGTTAAAATCTCCTGGATAAACTGGGAGGGGAGATAAAAGGGAGGAGAGGGAAGAAGGGAATATGAAGGATCAAGAAGTCTGAATTGGGGGCGGTATGGAGGGAGAGACCAATAAAAGAAGTATCCTGATAGAAGGAGCAAGTATGAGATTAGGAGAAGCTTGATGATACAGAAATTCCTAGGAATCCACAGGGATGACCCCAGCTAAGGCTCCTAGCAATAGTGGAGAGAGGGTCTGAAAAGCCCTTTCCCTTCAATCAGTAACTTATGGAAGCAGATGCAGTGACCGACAACCAAGCACTGGGCTGAGATCTTGGAGTTCAGTTGAAGAGAGGGAGGAGCGATCCTATGAACAATGGGGATCAAAAGCGTGATGGGGAAAACCACAAAGACAGCTGAGCTGAGGTAGTGAGCACTCAGGGACTATGAATCAGCAGCTGGAGACCCTGCAGGGGACCAAACTAGAACCTCTGAATTGTGTGCCACAGTTATGTGACTTGATGGGTTTGACACTTCCTGGCAGTGGAGCTAGGACCTATTTTGGGGGCAAGAACTTGCTTTTTGGAGCTCACTTCCTATCGTAGGATACTTTGTTCAGTCTTGATACAGTGGGGACAGACTTGGTCCTACCTCAATTTGGTATACCTGACTTTGTTACTTTCCCAAGAAAGGCTTTAACCCCTCTGATGAGGGGATGGGCATGGGATGGGGGATGGGGGGAAGCAGGAGAAGGAGAGGGAGAGGGAACTAGGATTGGTATGTAAAATGAAAAAAAAATTAAAAACAAGAAAAAGAGTTCCAACATATTGTAGTATATTTGTTATTATTTGGTCATGATAATTCAAAATAATTTGTAACTTACTATTTCAAATCCACTTTTAAATAGCACAAATTTTACTTACCAGCTACTTAGCCCAGTACGTTACTGTAAGAAGTTAAATAGTAGTTACTGTAAGTAATTTGATACTAAAGGAGAAGTCAGTCTTTCACTAGCAAAGTTTTATCTCCAAATGATGTGCATTAAAAAAAATTCTGTCTTATATAATCTTCCATGTTCCAAATTCTATTGTAAAATATTTGTAAATATTTTGGAATTAGCAATTACTATTGAGTTAAAAATAATAAAGCAATGTAAGAATTCCCATTTGACTGATGAACACCTTCAACAAAGTGGCAGGATACAAGCTTAAATCAAAAGGAAAATAAAACAGTAGCCCTACTATATACAGATGGTAAATGGGCTGAGAAGCAAATCAGGGAAACATCACCCTTTAAAATAGCCACAAACAACATAAAATATCTTGGGGCAACACTAACCAAACAAGTGAAAGACCTGTATAGCAAGAATTTTGAGTCTTTAAAGAAAAAATTTAAAGAAGATATCAGAAAATGGAAAGATCTCCCATGCTCTCAAATAGGTGGGATCAATATAGTAGAAATGGCAATCTTGCCAAAATCATTCTACAGATACAGCACAATCCCCATCAAAATACTGGTACAATTCTTCACAGAACTTGACAAAATAATACACAACATTATATGGAAAAACAAAAGACCCAGGACGGCCAAAACAACCCTGTACAAAAAAGAACTTCTGGAAGCCTCACAATCCTTGATGTCAAGCTCTGTTATAGTGCTATAATCCTGAAAACACCATGGTATTGGCACAAAAATAGAAAGGTAGACCAATGGAATTGAATTGAAAAGCCTGATATGGGTTCACATACCTATGAACACCAGATTTTGACAAAGAAGCTAAAATTATACAATGGAAAAAAGAAATGGTGCTGGCATAACTGCATGCTGGAGTGTAGAAGACTGCAGAGAGATTCATATCTATCGCCATGTACAAAACTTATGTCCAAATGGTTCAAAGACCTCAACATAAATCCAGCAACACTGAACCTCTTAGAAGAAAGGTGAAAGTATTCTTGAATGAATTGGTACAGGAGACAGCTTTCTGAACATAACACCAGTAGCAAAGACACTAAGATCAATAATTAACAAATGAGACCTCCTGAAATTGGGAACCTTCTGTAAGGCCAAGGTCACAGTGTACAAGACAAAATGGCAGCCCACAGAATGGGAAAAGATCTTCACCAACCCCACATCTGACAGAGGGCTGATTTCCAAAATATACAAAGAACTCAAATAATCCAATTAAAAATTGGGGAACAGAATTAAATAAATAATTCTCAATAGAGGACTCTAAAATGGCTGAAAGACACTTAAGAAAATGCTCAACATGCTTAGCCATCAGGGAAATGCAAACCAAAAAACTCTGAGATTCCATCATACTAAAATCAAAAACACAAAGAACATTTTATGCTGCAAAGGATTTGGAGAAAGGGGAACACCCTTCCACTGCTGGTGGGAGGGCAAAACTCATACAAACACTTAGGAAATCAGAATGGTAATTCCTCAGGAAAATGGGAATCAATCTACCACAAGATCCAGCAATTTCACTCTTAGGCATATACCCAAAAGATGCACATTCATACAACAAGGATATCTGTTCAACCATATTCATAGTAGCATTATGTGTAATAGCCAGAACCTGGAACTAACCTAGATGCCCCTCAACTGAAGAATGAATAAGAAATGTGGTACTTTTACACAATGAAGTACTACTCAGCGGAAAAAAAACAAAACAATGGAAGCTTGAAACTCACAGACAAATAGACAAACATGGTATGTACTCACTCATATATGAATTTCAGACATAGAGCAAAGAATTACCAGCCTATAATCTACACCACCAGAGAAGCTAGGAAACAAGAAAGTCCATAAGAGAGACATACATGGTCTCCTGGAGAAGGAGAAAGGGACAAGATCTCCCAAGCAAATTGTGAGCATTGGAGAAGGGGAAGAGAGTTAGTAGAAAGAGAAGGGGAGAACAGGAGGACATGAGGGAACAAGTAGACTGAGTCAGGGGAACAATAGAGGAGAGAAGGAAAAGAGATACCATAATAGAGGGGAGCCAATATAGGTTTAAAGCGAAGTCTGGCACTAGGAAAATGTCCAGAGATCTACTAGGATGACCCAACTAACCATCTAAGCAATAGTCAAGAGGCTACCTTAAATGCCTTTCTCTGATAATGAGACTGATGACTACCTCATATGCCATCCTAGAGCCTTCATCCAATAGCTGATGGAAACAGAAAGAGACACAAACAGCTAAACACTGAGATGAACTTCTGGCATCCAATCACAGAGAGGGAGGAGTGATGACTAAAGTGGTCAACTGGGCTGAAGAAACTTACAGAAACAGCTGACCTGAACAAGGGGGAGCTCATGGACCCCTGATTGGTAGCTGGGAAATCAGCATTAGATGGACCCAGACCCCATGAATGTGGGTGTCAGTTTGGAGACCTGAGTAATCTATGGGGTCTCTGGCCATGCATAGTTATTTATCCCTCGTATACTAGTGGACTTTGGGAGCCCATCCCATAGTGGACACACAGGGGAGGGTCTAGGCCCTGTTCCAAATGATATGACAGACTTTAAATATCCCCTATGGAAGGCCTAGTTGATCTAAGATGGATATAGTTCTGTCACTCTAAGGAACAGATATTTTTAGGCCACCAATACCCCTAATTCTCCCATGATCAAGTTCATGCACAATAAGTATAATTACCTTGTGTTTAAATATGCAGCATGAAAAAATCCAGAGGTCTGACAGAAAAAGTTATATAACTTATCATTCTCAATTGTATTCTAAACATTCTATTACTGAAACATTCAAATTATCAATTTAGTCTCCACCGAATTCTAAAATAAGTTTGACGGTCTATGCCAGTAACCTTTGTATGCGTAAATGGCACACAACTATTAAGTATATCTTGAGACTGTGGGAAATTGATTCTTTATCTGATAATCATGAGCAAACATATATGCTACATATGTAATTTGTGCACAAGTTTGCATTTCTATGTGTATCTGTTGCATATGTGATCAATGTGGTATGGGTGGAGTTCAGACAAGCCTTTTCCCAATTTTGTTTATTTAAAGATTTACTTTTAGAATCCTATACCTTTGTGTGTATGTGTTCTGTAGGCTATACTCTGAGCACACGTGTGAGCCCAGTGTGGATGATGAGAAATAGAGTTCTGAGGGTTTACACTGGTAATCACTGAGCCTTCAGCACTGTCCTCTGATATTTCATTCATTTAAAGGACGGAACATCTGAAGTCTGTTTCTGGCACAGTTGATGCAGAGCCTGTGTGCGTGCTGCATTATATCGCAGGGTTCACATGGTGTTGGGGGCTACCATGTGAGTGTCAGTAACTGAAATGGGTCCGCTGGAAGAGTAGAAGGTACACTTCATTGCTGAGCTGTCTCTCTCGCTCCAACAAGACATTTATGTCTTAACCTGATATATGTCCTCTATAGGAAATCATCTTGTTTGCCACATATTAGAAGTCCCAAGACATTATTACAAACGTGACATTTCTAATAGATCATGATGTAGCATTATAAATAAATAATAATCTTCTATTATATGAAGAAAAAAGGTGGATAGATTGGGAATGCATAGGCATCTTTTGTTTGAACTTTTATTAACTAAGGTATTCAAAGAAATAATGTATCTGTCCCTGCCGGGGAGACTTAAAGACCACGAATGGCATTACTTTTTGAAAGGGATAGTTAACCAAATTATATCTAAGTGCCCTACAGGGATCCAAGCCCAGAGCTAATTTCAATTTTGTAAAAGCAATATTGAAACTACAGTCCTGAACTACTCTGGCTTACTTCATTACTATACCGAATAGAGTGTACTATCAACATCCAACATTTTGTCATCACTAAAATATTGTTTAATATTGATTTTTAAGTGAGGCACTCAAAACCTCTAGAATCTATCCCTTCCCTTTTCCCATTCCCTCTCATTCTCTCCCTACATAATTAAAATGGAACAGCACTATTTAGTGCAAAAGCATGGGAGTTCCAAGTAACATCCCTACATTTTGGTATATTTTGAAACTTTGAAATACTTTGCATACTTTGAAATATGCTAGTGTTAAAGTTAAAACTCTCAATTTGCCTTTACAGTGAGAGCTTGTAGATGTAATAGCAGGTATTCCCAAATCCAGTCAGTAGGTGAAGTTTCTATGAGCTGAATTCAATATAGGTGACCTGTTGAATGCTTTATTTTATTTTCAAAGTTATGTACATATGTGGGTGTTTATCCATGAGTGTAGGTATTTGCAAGGCCAGAAATGGGATGGGAACCCCTCAGATTGAAGTTATAGTCAGTGCTGAGCTGCCAGACATGAGTGTTGGGAGCTCAAATCGTCTACAAGAGTACTGGGTGGCCTTAACCACAGAGTTATCTCTTCGGGCTACTCTCCATTTTAATTAACATGTAATGTAATGGGTTTCTCTGTGGAATTTCCATTTATGCTTTGGGCTCTCTAGCTCTTTGCTTCTATCACCCTGCCTATCACAGTAACCCCTCTTCCATTTTCAGATTTCATTTATTTTGCCTCCCCACTCTCCAAAAGTGGACAAGTATATTTAAACATTTCATGAATTATTTTGTCTTAGAGAATAATATATATTTTTCTAGTTTTTATATATTTAACATATATACACAGATATTGAACAAAATAAGTAAAGCTTTATATTCAGGATATTGAAATATGTTACCTGAGATACGTAATGAGAAAGAAATTCTTTCTAAATATAATTTTTACTATGTCTAATTGTGTGTGTGTGTGTGTGTGTGTGTGTACATGTAGGTATGAGTATATGACTTAAGGTGTCCAGAGAGTTCAGAGGCTTTGTGTATCCTGGATCTGGTGGTACACATGGTTGTGAACTTCCATGGGTTCTGGGAAAGAAATGTGTGTCTTTTGAAATAGTACTATGCCTTTTCAACTTCTGAGTCATCTCTCCAGCCTTGACAAAGAAATACCTAAATTTATATATTGCAACTTCAGTTTGAGGGGACCCCACCACACTTCTGGCCTCTCAGGCATCTGCAGTCAAGAATAAATACAACACATACATAACAATGACAATAAGGCATGAGAAAAAGTTCACCTAGAAGACTGCATTCGGTCCACAGAGAACCACCCTCCTGACTGAATGGGGGAATGCCTGCTAATAAAGCTAAGGCTCTGAATGTCAGGGAAAATTGAGAGTTTTAACTTTAACACTAGCTTATTTTGAATATGTAGGAATACCATTTGGAACCCCATTAATTCCCACCTTTCTGAAACATTACATTACATGATCTGTCTCTTGAAGGTATCAAATACATTAACTTTAATTATTTGATCAGAAACAAGACCTATTGAAGTTTGTTTGTAGGTAGACTCTTTCTGTCAAGCTTTCTGAGTAGATAAACAGATTCAGACCCCACAATAGATTTCTGTAGAACATACTGTGCTGCAAAGAGTGTGCCCTCCCCAAACCTAACCACACATTGACCCTCTGAATGTGAACATTTTCCAAAGGACAAGCTGCCAGTTCCTGAGAGTTGAGCACCTGAGACCACCCTCCTGGTGTGTTATTTCAATGAGAGGACCTCTTTCGTCTTTACACCAGACTATCACTAAGCACTAAACTAAGTGACAATTTGATTTTGAACTTCTCAACATCCACAATGAGGATAAATATATTCCTATTGTCTTTAGACGCCCTACGCTAACAGTAATTTTGATACAGCAGCCCAGATGCATGAAAAGAAAACTATAAAACTATTTCACCTTTCTTTATAATGATAAAGTATGTGCAGTTAGAATTTTTTAAAGAATTAAATATCCATTTTTAAATGGAAAAGCGTATTACATGTATATGCTAATCCTTTGCATGAAAAAATAAATTATACATAATACATGTAACTTGTCAGATTAATATCAGACTCACAATCCATATTTGAAATGCAAACATAAAATACAAACTAGAAAATACTGAAATCACCAAGCAGAATGCTGCCCCTATAAAGCATAAGCTACCAGCACAGCCTCTCATACTGGCTAGCGCCCTGATCACATTTTCACTCTCCAAGACCGGAGAAACTAGCTAAAAAGTTCCTGAGCATTAGTTATTCTTCATTGTCTTAGCTCCAACACAGGCTCTGCTGTCTAGAAATGTGATAATCAGATTTCCGACTAATCTCTCTCAGCCACACATTGATATGAAACCCAGGAAGAAACCTGGTCAGCCCCCGTAGCCCTTGCTACGGGGACAATGGTCACAGTTTATTAATCCCATTTGTTCTCGACTGAAGAAAGAAATATCTGTGACTGGGTTCCAGGGGGTCAGTTGAGTGGTTAGCTGTGAGTATCCGTCTCTGCTTCCAGCAGTCACTGGATGAAGGTTCAATGATATTATATAAGGTAGTCATCAACCTTATCATCAAGGAGGGGCTATTAATGTAGTCTCTCCCCTATTGCTTAGTTTGCAAGTTGGTGTTATGGAAGCAGAGACAGATACCCACAGCTAAACACTGAAGTGAACTCCTGGAACCCAGTGACAGAGATGGAAGAGCGATGAGCAAAGGGGCCAAGACCCTGCTGGTGAAACCTACAAAGACAGCTGATCAGACAAGGTGGGAGCTCTTGAACCCCTGACTGATAGCTAAGAGGCCAACAGGGGACTGATCCAGACTTCATGAATGTAGTGTCAGTGAGGAGGCCTCAGAAATCTCTGGGGCCTTGGGCAGTAGATCAGTGTTCACCATGGTTTATGAATGAACTTTGGGAGCCCATTCCACATGGAGGGATGCTCTCTCTGCCTGGACACATGGGGGAGGGCCTACGTCCTGCCCTGGATGAAATGACAGACTCTGGAGATGCCCCCAATGAGGGTCTCACCCTCCCTGGGGAATGATGTGGGGATTGGGCTGGGGGTAGTGAGTGGGGGTGAGGCTGGTGGAGGGACAAGGGTGGGCGCTGGGATTGACATTTGAAGCATGAATGTTTCTAATTTAAATAAAAAATAATCCAAAAAAGAGAAATATCTGTGAAGCAATAAATATGCACAGCACATAAATCCCTTTCACTTCAGCTTTCCATAACAGGAGGGTAAGGTGTATATATTGCATATTATTAAAAGTGGCTGCCTTTTAATAATAGAAATGTTTAAACATATCAAGTTCTACATGACGTATGGAAACATGTTTTGAGGCCAACAATCACAACAATCCTATTTTTACTTTTGAATATAGTCCCAGAAGACTTAGGTGTGCAAAAGAGTTGAAATTAAATAGTTCTCTATGGTAGCAACCACATCATTTAAAATTGTGTCAGTTTAAACTTGAAAATTCTTCCTGTAATGTTCTTATACCCACTAAGGAAAACAATGATATTGTAGTTTACATGTAAACCATATAGTTTGTCACCTTCATAATCATCTATGTTATATCTATTACTGTTAGTCCTTGGACTAGAACTTTTGAGCCTCACAAAAGCACATGATTGAGCCGGGCGTTGGTGGCATACGCCTTTAATCCCAGCACTCGGGAGGCAGAGGCAGGCAGATCTCTGTGAGTTCAAGGCCAGCCTGGTCTACCGAGCTAGTTCCAGGACAGCCTCCAAAACAATACAGAAAAACCCTGTCTTGAAAAAAAACAAACAAACAAAAAAGCACATGATTGTGATTCATCGGCCAATGAATCTGTTGTGGTCTTCCTTTGAGCAGGTGGGGACATGTGCTGGTTCATTCCCTATCTGGTGTTGCAGAATATTAGTTTAACTAAGTAAAGATGTGGTTCATTTGTTTATATTGTGTTTAATGGTGTAAAGATGTGTTGCTAAGGCAGCTGATTGGTCTAATAAAAAGCTGAATGGCAATAGACAGGCTTGTAGTCACAGAGAATAAGTAGATGGAGGAAACTAGTCTTGGGAGAATAGAGAGAGAACAAGGGAGATAGGGAGATGCCCAGGGCCAGCTATTCAGGCATCAGACAGACAGAATAGGACATACAGATTGAAAGAAAGGCAAAAATTCCCAAGGGAAAATGTAGGTGAAAAAAAAACAGAATAAGGTTTAAAAGCTAGTGTGAGAAGCATGAGATAAGGCAGAGCATTCATAACTAATAAGTCTATGTGTCAAGATTCGGAACTGGTTGGAGACCCTTAGGAAGCCTGCTACAATTTGGTGTTCCCAAGTCTGTTGGAGGTGAGCAGTTGATCTGAATGTTTCCCTACATGTGTATTTAAGAAATACTCAGAAATCCCCATCCCAAACTTTGATGTCTGTATGAATAACTTAAGGTTCATGGAACAACCCAACAATTGTAGCTTGAAAATATTAAGAGAAGAAAAGGATATTGAACTCCAGAGTATGGTTGATCTTCATATTCATGATTCACACAAGTTTCTACTCTTCCCTATCCAATCACAGGTGAGAAAGGGACACATGAGGCCTGAGCTTCCCAAAGAAGTTATTTGTGGTTAATGTTTGTAGAAAGGGGTGGATTAGAGGCAATGTTTTAGTGGTATAACCACCAGTAATATACTCATGGTCTAGTAAATAATGCTTCAACCATGTTCAAGTACTCAAGCTTAAATAAACTCGATGGATCAGTAAATGGATGCCATGAAATGTGTACAGGATCAAGGGATTAGAAAGGGGGTTAAATGTAGGGATCATGTAAAGACAATCAAATTACATTGAATACATGTTTGAAATGTTCAATAATTAAAATAACTATATGTGAATAAAAGGAGGCACTGGCTGCAAAGGTCAGGATCCACTCATACTGAGATTGCTACTAAGCATCACCATGAATGTTAAGTACCCAAATATCAGGCTAAACAAAGTAGACCCTTCCTCTTAAGGAAAGAGAAGCTAAAATTAGTCACCATCACTTAGGGATTTGATTCCGACCCTAGTTCTTAGAGAGATGGATGGGCTTTACTTGTAAGCATTGAGAGTTCCTCACCTCCACCCCATCTCTTCACCAGTCAGCACTTATAATTCAGATGTTGTACACACTCTCTTTCTCATACTTCCTTTCAAAGTGTGGAAATCCAAAGTAGGGGGTAAGTCAATAATGTTAAAGTTTCAGCTGTCTGTCATTCCTATTTTTATCTCAAATACTACTTCTCATAGAACAATAAATTCTTTCCCAAACTTCAGAACTCAATGGCTTATGGTCTGCAGATTTGAGTAGGTAAGTCCTCCCATGCCTCAAACTTACAGGCCCAAACCACACATCATCATAGCCCGCTCACACCTGTTTTCTCTTTTCTTACTACCTTATTGATGCTTTTTTCCACCTACAACTCCACCAATAAAACAACAAACTTAATAAACAAAATTATTTTTGAAATCCTATCTCACATGAGTCAGAATGTCTACCATCAAAAAAATTACAACAGATGAAGATCAAAGGGAACCCCTATAAACTAGAGGTATGTTTAATACTCACCCAGTCAGTATGAGAATCAATGTGAAGGGTCCCCATGTTATCAGTTATACCATTCCTGGTCATTTACCAAATGATTCCAATGCAACACATCACAGAGATAGATGTTTGTTAGTTTTTTATTACAGCAATTTTCACTAATTTTAGCTAAGTTATTGAACCAGCCTAATTAAAACTAGAGAGGAATGGAAAATGTAAATGTCATGCACTTGCAGAGATAGAGATAGATGATAGATGGATGGATAGACAGATAGATATCTGACATTATTCTCAGATATAAGAAGTTAAGAAGTAGAGGGATTTGTCAGATGCCTGAATATAGACATAAGGAGAAGTAATCATGATGAGCATATTCAGTCACAGAGAAAGAGTGTTGATAGTGTCATCTCAACAACAGGTCCTAGATCCTGTGTACATATAAAGTCACATATGTATATATGTCATGAATGCAGCAGTAAAACTATTTGGAGGAACTTAAAGGGACTAATGGGAAGAGGAGGGAATGACATAGGAGGAAGTGGAGAATGGACAACATGCTCCTAAAATACACACTTTTATGGAATGTCTATATGTAACACATACATTGTAAAATGGATATACTCAATGGGAACTTTTAAATTGAAAAGTAATATGCATACTTTATTTCTCATGCCTCTTCATTTCTTTCTTTAATATTATAATATTTACCCACAAGTAAAAATGTCCCACAGGCCAGAATGTCATAGGTTAACTTTTTACTCTATGTCTTTAGCAGCATCAAATGGCCCAGTATTTTGTTTTCATTTGAAGGATTCTCTCTGGATCCAGTCTTTCCCCAAAATCCACAGTAAGTCCAAAGAACTAAACACCTGTGTTGTTCCTCAGTGCCAATGGAATCAAGTACAAAGTCTACATATATCAAATAATATTGTGCAAGATGTGAAGCTCTGTGTTCTGTCACTGATAATCCATCTTCATCACTACCATCCTGTTTTAACTCCAGCCTTGTACCACTGGTACTTGCTATATCAGCTGTCATGATTTCAACCCACTCCACTGATAGTGTATCCCCATTGTCCACCCATATCTTCTTCCTGTCATATGCATTTACTTCCCAGAATATTCCTGGAGACATCTAACAAATTAAAGCCTCTGTTGCTATTTTTATGAGTTATATATTCTACTTACTTTCTTCCCAAAGAACACATGGTCATGAAATTCTATAATGGACTTGCTATAAACTATACAGGTGCTAACTTTCTAAGTTGAATCAATATAAGATAATCAGAGTCTCATAAACAGTCGTTGATGATCATGGGTATAATAAGCTCATCCCATTAACATTCTAAGATCTGAGATCTTAGACCTAAGACATCAATTGCAATTACAAGCATCATAAATCAGAACAAGTACTTCTAGTGAAATAGTACTTTGTCATTGGTGTAAGAATAATTTGCTTTAGCATTCTGAGGTTTAACCTGGTAGAATCAGTTAAGAATATAAACATGACATTAAGATAATATTATCATTAACTATCTTCTTCTTGAAGCATCATTGTAAGAATTCCAGTGGCTATGGACATGCTATGTCATAAATCAATATGCATTAGAGATTTAATAAAATAAAAGCCTACCAAAAATCAAGCAATGCAATATATATGCAATGAGACTCAACATAACAGAATCATAAAAAGCCAACATGAATATGGTTGTTATTCTAATGGCAGGGAGAACAGTTATAACATACAGGTAACATATACTACAGGATGGTAGTTTCAAGAGCAGCTATGTTAAGATGTGCATCAAGAAAGAGAAAGAAGAAATAAAACCAACTAAATCTGTAGTTTCCATCCAGGAACATAACATTTTTATTTATCATTTTAGAATTTAAAGATTTCTGCTATGATTGCACATGTTAGTTTACACAGGAGCTTAATAATGAAATCCCCACAAATCTCTGCTTTTTTCCACATGTGGATATTTCTTCTGTACTGGTTTATTCATTGCCCATTCATTCACCAAATATTTATTAAATAGTCTAAGCAATATAAATAAATATTCTCACCTCTACATTCAAAAGAGGGGAGAATATGAAGAAGAAATGAATTGGCTAAATACAGTTATGCATAGATTCAGACAGATAAAACTATAACCAATTATGATACATGCTATACAGGAAGTAAGGTCAAGATTGAAGTATTTGAGAGAAAGTTGCTCCCGGAGGGAATTGATAGGTGATAATTGATAATAGAATAAGTGAACCATGTAGAGAACATTCCAGACTGAAGAAACACAGAGAGCAAAGACATTAATTAAGGTGAACGTAATCCAAATAGATTTAGAAAGAGAAAGCCAAAGGGACTAAAATTGGGTTGATTAAGAAGTGTGATTTGTTGGGAAGAGGCGAGTCACATATGACTAAATTCTTAGGTCAGTTTCTAGCTCCTTGAGGATACCTTATGTAAATTGCAAGACCAATGTCTGCCTTCCCAGGAATACAACATGGCAACTTAACTCATTACTTGTTATTTGGCAGTTTTCTCCTCCACATGAAACTCCTCATACTACTTGTCAGTGAATACAATTAAATATATTGTTGGCATTGAATTTTTCTACAAAATGAAAATCATATACTCTATCAACTCTATATCACATTTTATGTATACATAGACCAGTATCTTTATTTAGTATCCCACTACTTGCTAAAACATGTGTTTTAAGGAATTACAACCATCTGAAGTATTTCTTATGAATTTCTTTATATTTTCACACAATAAATGCTGCTTATTGTTCAAGAACAGTCATGTTTTCAATAGAGGGAGGAAACCATTTAATAGTATTGAGGGTTACACCTGAGCATTGCTCCCATTTGAACTCCCTGCTTTCTTTAGACTTCTTAATAATTTTCCACCCTTTGTTCTTAGGCCTTGTGCTATTTGGTTACATATGAACCCAGCCTCTGTCTCAACAACTCTGTTATCTAGCTTTTATGTCCATGTAGTTTTTGACTGGGGAATCCTATGTATTTCTCCCTGTCCAGTGACCACCATTTCCCCTGTTTTACCCATAGGGAAAAGTCAAAATTCAAATCCTGTTACATTCAGGCAGAGACTGAGCTATAGAGCATAACTAGTGATTGTCTTGCTTGACAAAGCTTGACACAGCTTGACCCAGAGACTCTGCACACGATTTTTTATTCACCTATCTGAAATCTAATGGCATTTTTCTCTTGATTTGGTATTTCACTAACTGAACAGATCCTGTCATTCATATTTGAAACCAGGACCTCAAACAAAATACACCTTTCTGTGTGCCCTTGGGTGATGCCATTTTTTTAAGCACAGTCTTCTTACCTTTCCACTCATGACGAACACATCTACAACCCACCCGTCAAATACAGCTCATCCATTCCTAAACTAAGACATAACAACCTTTGTCTTTTGCTTGTAGTACAAGCTTTACCATTGATTTTTCTGAACCAGAAAATAAACAGTCCTCAGCGGATTAGAGAAGGTTTAGAACATGATCAAGTAGAATATTGTTAGAGTTGTTGGAAGCTACACAAATGTGGAAAAGACAGCGATTGTTATTATGATAGAGGTCTATATTTCTTGTAAATATTAACAGACATTTGACACACACCAAGATCATGTAACATAGATTACATTATTTGATCATGTATATTTAATAACCGTTGGGTTTCTTACTACGAATAAATTACTCTCCCTTATTGAAATAAATACATGTTTTATTTTTATTGAACTATTTTATTACTGGGAAAAAACTTAAAAATATATATATCAGATATAAGCAAGTGGCATAGTCATTTGTGAAGAGGACAGATGGATACACTGGTGTCCCTTAAGGAAGAGAGTGATTGGATCACACAAGCATTACAGAAGTCTTCTGTCAACATCCATTGACCAGAAATTTTACTTTCGTATTTTAAATGTGGAGCTGACTCTATACTCAGTCTATGAATATTTTGTCTATCTAAAACTTCATGCATACTGAATACTTGCAAATAGAGTAATCATTAACCATCTCAACTGGAAATTCTAACCATTTAAAGTCAAGCAGTAGGAAGTTGGCTAATTTTAAAATACCTTCTGAAGTGGAGCCAAACTTTACCCTAGACATTTAAAATACTTCACAGTCATTAAAATCATTTATATGTTGTAAAGTTTCTGTGGGCCACATATTTAACAATTTCTCTCTGATTGCACTCTCTCCCTAATTAGCACTCATTGTACAAGGTAGTTTTCATAGCAAGAAGGTAAGAAAATATGCAGAGAACATTTTTAATTAAACCATAGTGAGAGAATTAACCTATGAAGACCTGTAGAAATATTGTCGAAGGCCATCAAATTTCATTAAGTTGATTTCAAATTTCTGGTGTAATGTGTTTTTAAAATTATTTAAGAAAAGAAGAAGTATTCTGTCATATAGGGAATGCACTGAAGTTCTGCATAGATCACATTTATTATTTACATAGAAAATATCTCCTTAAGACAGAATTCTTTACATTTAAAAGACCAAAGAACCCAGGCCTGCTATGCCCATAGCACTAATGTTACCTGTGATCTTGTCTCTTTATAGAAACTGGTTAAAACATCAACCTTCCTTAAAGAAGGACTGTAGGAAGAGATTCCTCTCCCGACTTCCCAGTCTCAAAAAAACTGACTACCACTTCCCAAATTACCACACAGAGGCTTAATATTAATTACAATTGCTTGACAAATAGCTCAGGTTTATTTCTGGCAGGCTCTTACATTTAAGCTAACCCATCTCTAGTAGTTTATATTTTACCATGAGGCTCATGTCTTGTTACCTAACACCTTGCTTCTCTGGGGACTGCTGGCATTTCCCCCACTCCACCTTCTTTCTCTCTAGATCTCTGTTTGGATTTCCTACCTATTTATATTTTGCCTGGCTATTGGCCAAATAGACTTCTTTATTAACTAATTGTAATGAAACACATTCATATTAATTAGACGGGCATCCTACATCATGGACCTATACGAGTTTTGTTTTCAAAAAGACCCCACTGCCTATCTTCTTTAACCCTGAGAATCTTGGCAAGTGAATGGACAGTTCTCTTGGCCTTGAATGGCAAAGGAGATGGGTTTTCTGTGCTAGTGTTTCCTCTCTGTGATCTAATGCTGGATTTGGATCTTAATTTAATTAAGAAAACACTTTCTAAACAATGCAGTAGAGCTAACAATATTTCACACTTGTGCTACTGGAAGTTTTGAACTGATTTCTCACAAAATGTAACTTATTCATGTGAGACATTTTAATTGCATGCTGCATGCCACCTAAATGCATTCTCTTTTTATGATCTCAATATATCTGGCTGAAATATTTTAATCAATACATATACTCATCCCACAATTCAACATGATAGCTGTTAGATGCTTCTATTTATTATTAGCATTTTTAGCAGCTTTGGCTTTGTTTTTTTCCTTGTCTCATTGTGCATTCTATTCCAGATATAAATCTTTCTAAGCCCATCAAGAAGATGGATGAAATGCTGCACAGAGGTACAACTCTGAGAAATTCCATTTGGCAGCTGTGATGTACAAGTGCTTGCCATTTATTTTTAATGGAAATGAGCAAGTTTTTATATTTACATATAAATAATGTTACATTTTAATATTAGTATAAGCATTCTGTCACTTTTATATCTTAAATCAAAGACTCTTTGGTTCTGTGCAATGTTGAAATTTATGATAGAATGGTTTTAACTTTGAAAAAACTCGTTGCATCAGCATTTGTTTTATTATTTTTGAGGTACTAATTAGCAGAGGCCCAGTCAATTAATTTGAAATCAATTAGAGATCTGAAAAGCATTTAAAAAAGAAAGTTCAGACATCTTCAATTTCTTTTTTAAAATAATTGTTATTTTTTTATTTAGGTTAGAAACAATCTTGTTTCACATGGCAATCCCAGTTCCCTCTCCCTCCCCTCCCCAAGTCCTCCAGTCCCCCATCCAATCTCCACTCTGATCCCCAGGGAGGGTGAGGTCCTCCATGGTGTATCTCTAGTGACTGTCATTTCATCCACAGCAGGGCCTAGGCACTCCCCCATGATTCCCAGCTGAGAGAGACTCCCATATTGTAGCATGGGTACTCAAAGTCTATTTGTATGCCAGGGATAAATACTACCCAAGGTCCCATAGATTACCTAGGCTTCCTCATTTCAGACATCTGCAATTTCTATACTACCTTTTCTACTTCAATATATGCTAATATTTCCTAACTTTCATTTAAATGTTTCTGGTAAATATTGCTTTCTTTTTAGAGAAAGATGCCTTGAATAAATTGTTTTTTCAATAAAATAAAAGTTATATTTGACAGCTTTGAAAGATATGTGACAATTATACAGGAATGGATAATTCTAGAAAATGCATGAGCTTAGACAAATTAAGTTTTGAAATTGATAACAAATCCTCCCATTTTTTTGCAGTTGGAAATAGAGACTAAGTACATTGGACAGATAGTCTTCAACTGAGAATGTCTGTCAAAATCTGTTTTGAAGACCAAAAACCTCTGACTGCATTGTCTCACTCAATCTTGTTAGTTTCCTGAACTTCATGCTTCCCTACTTTGTTACTATTATTGCAATTTGACATCTTAATTTTTAAAACTCCTTTGTATTAAAAATTAAAATCCCGAATTATATAACCAGAATGTCACGAATTTTAAATTAGTGTTATCCATAAAGTGTGCAGTAAAGAAATATTTTAACAAAAACTATGAACTGTAGCCCACCTTAGAAAACACAAGTTTTAATGAAACCAAATCATTTTAGTTGACTTGAGAGCCAGAAATTCCTTAAAAAGTAGATAAAACAGCACACTCAAACATATAAACACTCCATAGAACACAAATCCATTAATCCTCTGTCATAAAAACGTAGCTTAAAGTACACACACACCCCACACCCCACACACACACCAATGAAAGAAAGTATACCCATACTTGTCTTTTCACCATGTTTGGATGATGATTAATCCTCAGCTCTCAAAAATAAAATCATTCCCTCAGATCCACTCAGGTGGGAATCATAGAATGCAGGGAAATCACTGCAGGATTTTGTACAACAGGTAAATGATCAAGATGGGACAAGAATTAAATTCAATTAAGCTGGATTTGGTAACCATTGTTGGCCCAAAATTTAAGACCCTGACATCAATTGGTTCATTTTAGCATTATTTAAGCCACTCACCATTTTGGGAATAAAGTTTCCTAATAATAATTAACCCAGTCTCAAAGGTGTAACAAATTTAAGATATGCTTACATTGAAATACTTTACAAAGTATATCTGGTTTCTTTTACAAATATGAGTCCTGTTGACTTGAGATACTGCCCAAGATTTAGGGTGTAGAGAGAATGACTGAGGTAAACATAATATCTGTGGGAGCAAGGATTGGCCTAGCCCTAGATAACATACAAGTCACTTAGGCTGTTACAAAATATGAGTGACATCACTCATATGGGTGGGTTTTATGGACTAGAGGTAAGGCTCAAGATTTAGGCTAAAAGGGTCTGGGATAAGTAAAACATTATAGGTGATAGAGGTCGAACCTGGCTCAACAGAGAGCAAATGATCACTAGGTTGTAGACTCTATCCATTCCCTACATTCCAGGAGGATCATATAAGACCTCATTCCTTCAAAGCGATGAGCTGCATGCTTAACTTTTCCCAACTTGTCCAATGCCTATCTATGTACACAAAGCCTTTTTAAACATATACAACAATGTTTTTATTTCCTAAGGTTTTGACAGTGAGATGTTAGACTTCTGTATTGGTAGGTGATGGTATTTTTAAATAAAAAGCAACCGAGATATAGAATATGTTTCACATGTCATATCAGTAATAGTTACTAATCGCTAAAAATGACCAATATTTAAACTTATATGAAGTTGAAATAAACTGATCAAGATTGTAGAAGTTTAGCATGTGATCTACAATGGGGCAACAGGGACAGGTGAGATAGCAGATCAACTGAATATTTCTATAGTCTTAGAGGATATTTTTGGGGAATTAACTCACAGTCTAAATGTAAGAAACAAGTCTGTATACTGTTGCTATTCTTTTAGCCACTAAACTGTAAAAAAATAAAGATATTCTCTAAACAAAACTATTGTTTTTGGAAACACTGAGCACTGTAGTGGAAACACAAATGCCATAGGAAAGATGTAAGCATAGGTTTTCATGTGTAAAAATAAAAAGAATATTCTGTGAGGTATATTGAAAGAGAGACCGTTCCTGAAAAAATGTCCTTGTCAGAGTTTGTTGTTGGGTCTAAGGTTATGTTTGTGTACCACTGTGGTATGGTTTCTGCAAGGTTGCTATGGTGCAGGCTTTTGTTACAGTAACTATCAGACACATGAAAGCCTTTCCTTCATTATTTTTGGCAACATGTGTATATGCCAATAGGGAAGTCCATTTCACTTCTGAAATCTTTTGCACCATGCCTAAACATCAGAATCATGTGGTGCCTATTTCTATGACTGTGCTAAGTTCAAAGTCTTATATCTGTCTCGGCAACTGAGCTTGAGAACTCTTGCAGGATATTTATACACTGTTTGAAAATGTATTGCTTTGATTGGCATAATAAAAAGTTGAACATCCTATAGCTAGGCAAGAGGTGTGGATGGTACTTCAGGTCAGAGAGAGAACTCTGGGAAGAAGTAGGCAGAGTCACCAGCCAGATGTAGAGGAAGCAGCATGGGCGGTATGAAGAGATGAGGTAACACACCGCGTGACAGAGTGTAGATTAAAATAAATGGGTTTATTTAAGTTATAAGACCTAGTGGGACAAGCCTAAGCTAAGGCCAATCCTTCATAATTAATAATAGGTCTTGGTGGCAGTATTTGGGTGCTAGAGGTACAGAGAATGACTAGTTGCAGAGGACATCAACTTGGGTAGGCAAGATGGGGAAGGACAGTCAGTAAATATCTACTGAAGAATTAAAATTACCAGAAGAAAAATAGTGGTCTGAAAGGGGAGAAACTAGTAAAAATGACTGGGATTCCAACATTTTGGAGAGTGTTGAAGAAATATTAATGAAGAAAGAAATTATAATCAATGCCTTCCTAGATGAGTACCTTTGCTTTGTGAGGTGTGGAGGTTTAATTATTGAATTAATGTTTTTAGGATACTAGGTGATCTTATGTTAATTGTAAGAACTCACAATTCTGAGAAAACGTTTAGTTTTCTCAACCAAAGATGAAGTTGATTCAAATAGTTCCAAAATACATTAAAAAGTGAATTTCAAATTTCAAACTTTTGATTTCTTAAATTTGATTATAAATATATTCAACATTTTCAAATTAAAAAGTGGTTCATTTATAGTTAACTATTTTTAAAGATTTGCCTATTTTGACAGTGGACCACAATTATAAAGTGTGAGAAAATTGATTGAGGTTTTCATGAGTGGTAAATGCTTACCATCTTTAAGTAAAATAAATAATACTTGTGACTAATAATTGTAGTAATTATAAAAAGCCATGCTTTATGTATAACCTAACTATAGAATTCATTTATAAATTGTTCTCTTTGGAGATCTTTTAGAGGTTAGTCTCTAAAAGTTGAGACAAGAGGTATATACTATCACTTTGGGTTACAAATGGCTTTGTCATTGTTGTTTATGCTTCTTGGTCAGCATGAGAGCTCCCTGTTCATGTGGGGTGACATATTTTACAATATGTTCTGTCTTTCTTAGAATTGCTATAAGACTTTACAGACTTTGCTTAAAATTATTATGGAATTACAAATTCTAGTACTTATATCTCTTAATGGATAAAGAATAATAATTCAGGACTTACCAACACATTCATCAAATAACATAAATTAATCATTGTTCATTCTACTTTTACCTCATAAATAACACTTCAAGGAACTCATAATTATTTGTATTCATGAAGAATTCCATCACAGCTTTGTTTTCATGAAGGAGCCACATTATATAAGGAGGAAAATATCAAATGTAGGCATAAATTCTCATATTTGCTCGAGTGAAAATGTGAAAATGAATTTATATGAACAAATGTATTATCAATAATAGCAGCTATTGTCAGTACCATTCGAAGTTGAGAAAAGTTTTCTTCGTAATTTAAATGTCAAAGACTTACTCTTTGTGGGTAAAATTTTTTTCCTTCCATTTCATACTTGTACCGATGCTGCACTAGTAGGGAAAGCATGAAGCTTGGAGGACTTCATGTCAAATAAAATCCTTTAATGTTTTGGTTTTAAAAATCTTTAAAAATTATCTTCTTTATAAAGACACAAAGAGAAATGAGTGCACTTGACAGATACATGGTGAAAAAAAAATAAAACCAGAAAAGCAAGTGTAATAACTATCATTGTTTTCTTTTTCGCGTGGACACAGATCCAATATAAAGGCAAATATCTTTACTTGAGAAGCAGAAGTAATTGCTCTTCAGTTCATAACAAACTTTTAAAGGCAGTACTTCTGTAGGACTCTAGATCTAGTTCTGTCAGAAGGTTCTAAGTCTTCGTTTACAAACTAGATTTTCGCATACAGTTCAAAACTCTTAAGGAACTAGGAGTTTGTGTGTGTGTGTGTGTGTGTGTGTGTGTGTGTGTGTATGAGAGACAGAGAGAGAGAGAGAGAAAGAGAGAGAGACAGAGAGAGAGAGATTACTTTTAAATCAGGTGACTGTGTGCTATGGTATCCATCTTCATGGAAATAGGTAGTTTTTATGAGCATCAGTTTTACTGTGTTGCTTCAAGTTTCCTTATTAATAAAAATCCGTTCTTGTGTGGATGAAGCAGGCACTATTCTAACGCATGTAGATATATATGCTGTATACTTGCAAAAGTTACATTGTGCCATTTTTAAATGAGGAAGAAAAATATGCATAGCAAAAGAGAAGCACCACATGTTTTATTGTTAATTTTTAAGTGCTAATAAACAGAAAACAACAGTTAAAATTTTTCTCACTGGAATATTCAATAACAGGTAAAGCTCTATTATTTAATTTCTTAATAAAACAAGTTTTATTGAAATAGCAATTCATAAAGGGTAAAACATGAAACTTTTCTCTTTTCTATAGGAAAATGCATCATTGCATGATGGGGATGGTAGAATTGGACCATAAAAGCTTATTTTCAATATTTGATACATCATGTCATAAAATATCAGTGCCTATATTTTTTGTTTGATGAACAAATAGTATAATAACTAACCTACATCACTTTTTAGCCTTTCCAACAATGTTTAATACTTATAATAATTCTCCATTTACATATAAAGAAATGAAGGAAATATGTTTTAAAGCCTTTTTTGAAAACTGCTGTAGCTCCCTGTACCAATTTTTATATATATTGGAGGTTGAGGTCTTTGGATTTTGTGAGAAAGGATATCAAAATAGCCTGGAATTCACTATATTGCACACTCTGGCCTCTAACAGCCATCCCTCTGCACAGACTCCTGAGTGCAAGGATTGGAGTATGATTCACTGAATGTTGCTTTCCCTAGGTAATTTATTATTCTTTCCAAAGCTTCATTTGGCGTTTAGCCTGGTCCTGTCTCTGCCTTTTTCTTTCCATGTTAGATAGGTTACACACATCTGTCTTATATTCAAAATTGACTGATTATTATGGTCTTTACTTTCTTTGTTGGCCAATTCCATTGTTTGAGAAACTAATTCGTTTGAATTAACTAGGAATATATTAGGAGCAGCAGAGCTATAGTTATGTTAGTGTAGGAAATGGGCACTGTATGCACTCATCATTTGTCAGTATTGAGAAAATTGTGACACTGTTGCCACTCATGGTAAACATCTCACATGGTTTGCACTTCATGAAAATCTTCATTGTTCTTAAACCCTTTTTATTATAATTTGAACTGAGTATCAGGAGGCTAACATCATTTTACAGAAGAGAATATTTTATAGGCCATTGGAGGACTTCCTCTTTTACCAAACCACAAGACTGACAGAGGTTCAAGAATGCCAGCTGAAAAAAATAGGATACTAGATTCCTTTAAAAATCAACTAATTTAATAGATTTGTGTATGTATGGTGTCTTTGAATGTGCATGTGGATACCTCAGCATGTGTGTGGTCAGGAGTCAGTTTTCTCCATTCTACATGTGGGATCTGGATATGTACATAGCTTAGGATGCCAAGCTGCAGGACTATGCACCTCCAACCACTAAGCCTCCAAAGTTATTCAGCACTTATTCCTCAGTACATAAATAAACATGAAGTTAAAATAAGAGTGTCATTTTCAAATTAGTGATAAAATCATATCCTTGTTAAGAAACAATGCTGAGAGAATCAACCTCACATGGATAAAAATAAAGGTATTAAAATATTATAAAGGATGATGCACACAGTAAACCATTATTTGGAAAAGATCTGCATAAGGAAAAATAAGAACAACCAGCACAGGACTGAACCAGAACCCCTGAACGTGGGTGTCAGTTTGGAGGTCTGACCCGTCTAAGGGGTCTCTGGCAGTGGAACCAGTATTTATCCCTAGTGCACAAATGGGCTTTGGAAGCCCATTCCCTATGGAGGGATACTCTCTCAGTCTAGATACACGGGGGATGGCCTAGGTCCTGCCCCAACTGTGACAAACTTTGATGATCTACCATGGGAGGCCTCATCCTTCCTGAGGAGTGGATAGGGGGGTGGATGGGAGAACAGTAGGAGAAATAGGGGGATGGGAGGGAGAAGGAACTGGGATTAGTATGTAAAATAAGATTGTTTTTAATTTAAATAAAATTGATTAAAAAGGAAAACTAACATAAAAATTAAATGCTTCAGAAGAAATTCTAGATAACGTTTTGTGATTTTGGAAAGAAAACGGTCTGAATAATTAAAAAACAAAACATTGAACAACACAGTTGTCTAGAGTGAATGTTTAATGATATGTTATAGTGGTATTTTCTTGCGTCACTCTGTAAGTATGGACAAGAGACAGGGTGGGAGCATTCACTGTTAATATCGGAAACGTCATCAGTAACAACTGCTCTAGAGAACAGGAAAACCACTTCTACCCCAATAGTGTGCAATGGTCACAAGAAATCTACATATAAATAAATACAGATGGCTAATTAATCTCTGATTAAATGCATAAATCACAAAAACTAATTAAAACAACCAAATTTTTTCATCAGCACACCCCAAATGGGAAGATTAATAATTAAGTTTTCACAAGAAGTACAGATATTGACATTCTCACACTCTGCTCAGTGAGAGCATGAATTCATGAACCTCCACTTTGATTTGTTTGGCATCTGAATTTATTGCGTTCACACTTAGGGCCTGTTATTCCAGCTCCTAAGGACAGCCTCCTCTTTCCTACATGATCATCCCCGAGTAGGACACTCCAGAAACCCCTCCTCCTTCAGTCATTCCTACTGTGTATCAGTTGAAGATCACATACCCTGATAGACTCATATTATTAACTAGTATTCATTCCCTCTATTTCAGAAGAAATAAATATCATAGCTAATATAACTGAAGTGTAAATCATTGAAAACTACTCACAAGATGTGTAATGTTAAAGTCAACTTTAAAAATACAAATTAATTTTACAAATTCTATGACATATGGGAGAGCAGTGAATTAAGTTCCATTTGTAAATATATTTGCCACATTTAGACATTGAAAAATTTATAGGAAAAGTGTCTATTGTCATTCATTATGATACTAGTTTCCTGAAGATCTCTAATAATTATGTTTTCTCCTTATGTTAAGTTATAAGCTCTACATATATGACATTAATATTCAGAATAGCCCTAAGTCTCAAGTCGCTTGGCATTTAGTAATAATTTATGCCCCTAATAAAGACCAATTTGCATAACAGGCCAAAGAAAAACAGAAGAATAAATAAGAAAAGGCCCTGCTTTCATGGGATTTGAACAAAATTGAGAGTGTTTAAAGAGTCCATGACAATTAAGATTACAGTAAAGGATTATCTCCTTTTTCCCAGTGCCAATGTTCACATATTCTTTGCTGATGTTTTATACAGAACTTTGGGTTTCAAAAATAAAAATCACTTAGGCCAGTAACTTTATTTTTATATGTGACTTGGGAAATTGACCATTCGAGGGGACTTTGAATGACTCGGTTCTCACTACAATAATGTATTTTTGGAAATGCTGCTCGGTCGCATGCAGTGTTTTGTTTTCAGTTTCAAAGCACAGAACATTCTGTGAAAGATGCTGATTCTTCCCACAGAAAGGAGTAGCACTGTGGCTTTTCCACTGTTCACGTCAATGTGCCATTAGAATCTGCTTAGCCATGCTTACAACATGCTTCAGTTTTAGCCCTTTCCCCTCAAGACACATCATCACCAGGAACATTTAGTAAGGTAATTCTGACTTTCCTATACTGAGTTGCTAATCATAATTTGTAAGCAATTATTTCTTGAAAGCAGTGAGGATAATAATTGCTCTAAACCCCAATGGTGCAGGCAAGGCATCAAGACTTGATCTCAGGTAACTGACTTTCAAAGACACTAAGAAGAATGAGGTTGTTAACTTGACCCAAGGTGAAATTAAGCACCTTCTGTCTCCATTCAGGACATCAACATGCTGCCTGTAACTTGATAGCAATAATTCCTTCAAAACAGCTATCATCCAGAGGATTAAAAAATACTTGAAAAGAATTTATCTCAAGGCTGTCAAAATACAGTGAAAAAAATGGCTGATTATTAAACAAAATAGATTTTAACAAGTTGGGAAGCAGTAAGCATCATATATCATATGACTGGTGAGCAGCGAAAGGATACTGTGCTCTGGCAGATGGACCGTGGGGTATGTGATTATATGAAGTATACTTTAATAGAATACTGCAGAACAAGTTGATGGGTACATGGAAAAGAAAATGACATTAATCTAGGAAAGTGTACCAGACTGGCACACCGGGAATGGGAAGATGGACAAGGATGAAAGTTCTTAAAGGCACACATCTCTCACTGTTTCTTTCTTACAGCACTGGACTATGGAAGAATCCCTTGACTGACATCTATCATAAATCAATCATATGTATTTGTTTGACCAGGATACTTCAACAGGAAGAAGGGTGTGAAATTATAAAGGGCTTAGTTATTATATGGTGAGATATTTTAAAGTAGGATTATCAGAAGCAGTAAAAGACCACCAACACCATTGAACATTTCTGTCACTACCTTCAGTAATAATTGCAGAGTTAATGCAGTTCCCTTCTCTCTAATAAAATGCCAATCTTTTACAGCAGTAGCAGCAGTGTTAAGGATATTTCCCCACACTGTCATCACCCAAGAATAGTGAACGATAGAGTTATGTGCAAATACATAAAAACTTAAGTTATTTCTGGGTGTTCATGGGAGGCAGATGAAGAAGGTTGCTCCTTGACCACTTATCGTTTTGGCTAAAACTCCCACAGCCCTGCTGTGAACACACAGGCCATGTCATTATTTTTAGATGGTAACACAACCAACTAAATTTAATGCATACTGCAAATGACATTACCCACAGCCTTGGGCTGTCACATTCCACATTTCTGCATGTGCCACTCTTTGCAGGTTACTGTTTTTGTAGACAAAATATCTTGAAATCCCACTCCACTATTTAGGTAGTCAAATACCACTCTAAGTGTAGACTAGGTTAAATGTGTGGATATTTAAAATAAGAAATTGTCTATTATAATATTGTGTGACTGAGAACACTATTGGAAATGTGATTTCGCCTCCACCTTCAAACCTTCAACCTCAACCTCCATTCTGAATGTCACCCTACTTTTTGCCTAATTGCTACTGAGAAGTCAATCCTCTTTCTTGTGTTTATTTTGCTCATGGTACACAAGCACAGTATTTGGGGAAAGCATGGTAAAAGCTGCCTAACTCTTCAGCTCCACACTCTTTCCCAGGCTTTGTTAAATTCACTCCATTTTGTCTGAACAGCAGGTGTTTGCAGGTGTGTGACATGCTGTGGTGCAGCCAGGCAGAGCTACCTTGCTCTACTTTGAAGGAGGTTTGTTTTCCCAACTTCCTGGAGGTTTGCTCTCCTCGTCATGCAGCTTCAGCCAACAGGTGATCAGAGGAAGTCTGTGTGAGGCTTCCTGCAAACATTTCCTTTTATTGAGAAAGGTAGAGTCCCTGTGTAAAGAATAAACTCTCTTCTTGTAACTTTTTGCCTCCACTTTGAAATGTTCTCTGGATACAACTGCCATCTTGGGACCATGAGGCAATAAACCCAAACAAGAAATGTCAGCATGTCACTGGTGTGAAAATTCTGGGTCATGCTTGGTGAATTGGAGCTTGAAAGTATGTTTTTAGGATTTCAAGTGTTCTGCTAAATGACACTCCTTAGCTGATAGAATTCTGAGAGGACACAAAGCAAACGTTTGTTTGGTTTTCACTGGAAAATTTGTTTTCTATAATACGTCGTCTAATATTCACAAATATAATTTAGGTACAAAGTACTAAAACAACCAAAACAGTTTGCTTTTCCCAACCAGAGGGTGATGCTTTGATTCTGGTACAACTACCTGGGCTCTTGTGTTCTTTTGTTGACATATGTGTAGCCAGCAGTGCCTCAAGTTTTCTTTTTCCTTCACTCTTTAGAAATAATTGATGGATGAATATTGTCAGAAAAGAAAGATGACTCATTTCATCATACTTCTATGGGAAATATCCAAGTCACCAGTTCCTAGAGGTATCAGAAGCAGAGTGGAGTCTTGGGGAGTTAGGGAAGTCCTTCCAAATGTCTTTAACTGACATGTGACATTGTGCTAGGAGGTTCCCTCTTCACAGAGTTGCCTTTCCTGATGAGCTAGTTATAAAAAGTAGGGAGACAAAAGGATTTAGTTCCCCTCACCACTGACCTAAGCTCAATATCTTTTTGATTGTGGTTTAAAGGGACTGCAAAGGTAAAGCATATGGAATATTCTAGTGACTACAATGCTAAAGCTTAAGGAATGTTCTTGTCAATTTTTTCTTGGTAATTGTTTCTCCGTTTAATTTTTATTTCAATGTGACCTCTCAGAACAATAACAGCTTTGAGACATTTGCTAGAATACAGTTAATGTGACTCACTTAGAGGAAAATACAAAGGATATAGAGTTCTGAACCCATTTGCTGTTTTGCCTTGATTTTGGTCTTAGTAACTGGGATAAGTTTTGTTCATTGGAATCATAGTAATATCATATTCATTGAGTATATTTATTCCTGTCTACTTATATCAAATAAATAATATTTGTTTATTTTTAAACTTGCTGCTTGTCAGTAAAAATGAAATTAAATGAATTGCCAACATCTTTAGGCTCTATATCGTAGCAGATACTTCATTACACTACAGTCTACAAATTTGTTAATGTATTGTTTGTGTAAAGATTATCCATATATTTGAAGAATAAACTCAAAGAGTCTTTGCATAATCCTTGGAATATAGTGATAGTAATTGGAAAGGAATAAAAGTTTCAGAATTTAATCCTCTGCATTGAAATTAGTAGACTTGATGCACCATTCAAAAGTATATAGTTCATAACCTGGTTATAGAGAGCATTGGACTTTAACCTAGTTTTGATGTGTACGGAGACTGTTTTATTTTTTTCTCTCTTTTTGTAAGAAGTGATTCAGGGTGCCAGCTAGGAGGCCAGGGCAGTCTATGGGTCCTCTAATAGAGGAGCCAGTGCTTATCCCTAGTACACAAATATACTTTGGGAGCCCATTCCCTATGGAGGGATACTATTGCAGCCCAGATACACAAAAGAGGGCCTAGGCCCTCCCCCCAAAGGATGTGACAGACTTTGATGATCCCCATGGAAGGCCTTAATATCCTTGGGGAGTGGGTGGGGGTGGGTTGGGGGGTCAGTGGGGTGCATGGGAGGATAGGAGAGAGAGGTAACTGGGATTTATATGTGGAATAAGACTGTTGCTAAAATAAAAAAAAATAAGAAAAGATGAGAGTCAGTATGAGCATAGCTCTGTGTGAAGGTGACTAGGCAAAGTTGTGGGAGTCGGTGTCCATCAGCTCTTAGCTTACTCATAGTTTACTGTACTATGATGTAACAGATTAGCTTGACTCTTAAAAATTCAGTTTATTTTTTAGATCAGTATATACAATATGAAATTATATTTAACCTTAATGCACAGTAACACCTTAAATATAATATGTTCAGAAGTATACATGGCCTAATTTCAAGAGTAAACAGTACAAAACTAATTTGAGATTAAGAATAAAGAGTAAGAGGAGTTAGCATTCAGTTATTGTTATTTCATTTAAAAAACCCTTTGGTTTATGGGTATTTAAATGACCCACTCTTTGTTTTCAGATTGAAATGTTTACTGTTGTGCTTGTTTCCTTCAAGACTGGAGTTATTTAAAGAAACAAATGATGCAATCTTATGCCTAGTGGGAATCATAGAATATTCATCCTGATGATTTCATGAATTAAAATATGAAGTTACAAATACAAGTAAGATAATCATCTTCAATATAAAATACTAACGTTTCAGTATGGAAGAAAGTATATATGTCTGTGTCGGAACTATTTGTGAAAAAATACAGACATTGAATGACTGATACACATTTGGTATATAATAATATGAATTTAAATGACTATAAAGTGAGAAATATGTGTTGCTGAGTGTTTCTCTACCCAGAAGTATATATGTGTGTACATAAGAGTGTGGTTATATTTATATAGAACACCAGTCTACCTTTAAAAATTCCCATCGGCTCCTGAACATTACATGATTCAGTTTTTCAATATTTCTTTGCATAGTTGGAGAGAAATACATTGACAAAAATTCTTCAAAGGATCTCATTTACATTAATGGTTTAATGAATGTGTTTGGGGTACTAGATTAAAATTTACTGCAGCACACAAATTAGCATTTATTTACCAATCGGTGGTTAATGGGGTTGTAAATCTGATAGTTTGTGATTGTTTCCCATCTTGTTAAGACATTAATAAGGATTTGGGAAATGCAGATGAAAGTTAAGCTCTTTTGTTTATGGAGGCTATCATTCTGTAAACAAGAAACCATTAAATAAGCAATATTTCAGACACAATTTAATGCATCCTAATTGCTAGTCATCACTAAATATTGCTACTATTTGGTCGATCCTATACAACAGCCCACACCCCTTTGTAATACTCTATTTACCATAGTTATAGTTGGCCAGCGATTAGTTGAGTTTACATTGGGACTCAAGTAGTCTTTATAGTAGTTTGTAGAAGGAAGACATGTGTTAAAATAACATGTTCTTTTATGTTCAGGGTTTTAGAGGAATATAGGGGAAAAACGTCCCTTCATTTTATTTCTTTGTTATACATAATAAGAAATGGGTTGATTTTCAACCATCCAAAGCATTACAGAGAATATATACTTCAGATAACCTGGTTCCCCAGTTCCATGGCCTTGAAGAACCAAGGGCTTTTGTATTTTCCTACTCTGATCCAGTGTTTGATTCTGGTCTCGAGTCAGAGTACGAGGGAGTTCAGAGAGAAGGGGCATCCTTCTACTCAAAGACAGCACTCTTCTTGGGAACCTGTTAGCTCACAAAATTTCACATCCTGTTGCTGATTTTTCTGTGTGCTGTCTCCAAAGTAGGATTTTGAAAATGGGCTTAGATACATCAGCTTAGGTAAGGAAGTGTTGAGAAGACAATACTAATATTTGATGAAGTCAATCTTTAAATTTCTTTGTATTAATAGTAAAAGATGAATCCATTCATCTTAATATATAAATTTTAATTCTTGAAACAACCTCAGAAATGAAGAAAATGACATTGTGAGCAATGAGGGACCCTATTGATCAGTGCTTTTCAACGTCCCTAACCCTTTAGTGTAGTTTCTCACATTTCAGTGACTCCCAACCATAAAATTGTCTTTATTACTACATCATAACTGTAACCTTGCTACTGTTATGAATACTAATGTAAAATACCCGTGTTTTCCGATGGTATTAGGTGACCCTTGTGAAAGGGTTGATTGACGACCCTCCCCTCCAAAGTTATTGCAATCCACAGGTTGAGAACCACTGTTCTATCTCTACAGAATAAAAGACAGGAACTTTTTCTTAAGAATGTAAACCTAGGAGGGAAATTTAGATGCTGGGCAGAACATACAAGATGAACAACATGGTATGCACAATGTATTCTTAGACGTCATTTATTTATTTATTTTGGTTTATAACTCGCACTGATTTTGAAAAAAAATTGTCAGTTAAAGTTGTAGTGACATGATAAACATTGACAGGAGGTTCAGAGAATTAGAATATTTTTTCTGTCCTTCCCTACCCCTACCACTTGTGGTGGGTGACCAGGCTGACCTAATCCCTTACCAGCTATAGACTCAGTTAAATGGGCCTTACATCTCCACTGGACAGCACAGTAGAGCTGACCAGGTTCAGGTGAACTGGCCACAGAATGAGAATACGGGAGATCTGACCCAGACCTCATCTGCCAAGTGGTAATATGCATGAGGCAGAGATTCCTAGCTCACATCCACCCACCCACCAAACCACCACTCCATCCCCACCCTCATTGCCTGTGGGAGGTGGGAGAGCTGGCCTGAGCTCATAAGAGTGGGAGAGCTGCCGCTGCCCCTCACGAGCTGCAGCACTCAGGAAAGCGACCCTTGCATCTTGCCTGGACAACACAGTAGAGCTGGCCCTCAAAATGTAGGTGTGGGACAGCCAACTCTGAAGTTGTAAAAGTATGGGAACAGGCTCTGCTCCTTTCTCCTTGTTGAACAGTGATGAACTACCAGTGCAATGAAGGAGAGCCCACCCTGGTGGTGAGGACAAGGGAGAACTGGCAGGCTGACCAACTCTGCACTTACAGAGGCCCAGAACCAGGCTTATGAGTTGGCCAAGCCCAACATCCACTAGATCTGTGATCTGCTGGATCACATGAAGGGGATAATTCTGCAGAACCAAACTTTAAGATCTCTACAACACAGGGCAAAAACAGGGTATCCAAGAGAGTCTGACTGAGGTCCCAGTATGGATAGTGTAGCAGAAACTAGAGGCCTCAAACCAGACCAATGACTCTTTGTAATGAACACATGTAAGTGAAGATATAAGAATAAAAGTGTATACTGTGTGACTTCACTGTGTGACACTCCAGATTCTCAGGTGAGACTGATTTTTCCTTTTTTGTCTCTTAAATTTTATTTTATTTTCTTTGTGGGGGTTGCAGCAGCAGAGGGTGAATACAAAGGAAAGGAGAAATGAATGGGATTAAGTGGCCTGATGTGAAAGACACAAACAATAAATAACAAGAAAGTTAGACATAGTGAAATACATTGTTCGTTGGGAATGTGAGGAAATGAACAGAATATTTTTCTCTCTTTTCCATTCTTTTATGAGCAGAGGTGTTTGCATGCCCATGGATCTCTTCATTTGCTTTGATTTCATCAATTTTCATTGAATAAAACCCTGGCAGGAACAGCTGTAGAGAACTCCTTTTCCCATGTTCCATGGGTGTTTATGCAAACACTAACAACTGCAATTTCTGTAGCCCAAATTCATCACTTTCAGGGAGAATTTATTGTTCATGAAGCTTGGCTCGCTTTGACAATGGCTCTCCATTGTTGTAAGTGGGAGCATGTGGCAGGTATTTGGCTCAATATCTGGAGCTCACAGGGACTTTTAAGGATGAACCACTGTTGCTAGAAAGTCAATTAAAGCCTGCACAGCATATTCTTCTATGTTTCACTCACTCTTAACCTTTTGATGATTTACATCTTCTGTGTTTCCATAATTTCTAAAATACTTTATCAGATTTGATAAATGGGTTCTTCCTAGAACTTGATTATTTCTAGAGTTATATAAGAAGATGTAAGAGTCATACAAGTATTAGTTCTTATTGCTGATGAGTGTTTTGAGCAGAAACTTTGTGAAGCAGCCGTGGTTGTTTGTTCTGGAATTGCAAGTAGAAATAAAGGCTATATAGAGTATTAAAATTAAGTTTTAGTAACTAAGATATTTGGGAGACACAGTGGTGATATGCATCATGATCTTACGAGCTCATATGCTTGCATATAACTATGAAATCATCAAATAAACACTGCAGTTAAATAATTCTATTATGCAAACTCATAAAATGAGTTAATTCCATGTCTGGTGTTGACTTTCATGAGTCTAGTCATGTATTGGATTACATAAGTAGCAGCTATAGGAGAATTACCAAGGAATTTATCATTTTTAATGGATTAATACATGATATATGTGGATCTTTATAATTGTTCAAGATCCAGTATAGTTTCATTGTAATTTTTCCTGTTGCAGCATAATCTCAGAGTGTAATTTGATTCAGATAAACTGAGACAAGTATTACATACGAGCAGCTGTATGTGGCATCTTCAGAACGAAATGTTAAAACTAAATTCTAAAGCTGGTGAAATGTTCCAAGAATAAAAGTGTCTGCTAACAAGCCTGGTGGCCTGAGTTCAGTCCCTGCCCACACGTAAAAACAGAAAAATATTCTTATGAATTGTCCTCTGAGAATCCCAAACCCATGATGCATGCATACATATGTACACACACTTAATAAATATAAAATCTAACTTAAAAATTGGAATCATCAGCAATCTTATTTTAAAATAAAGTTATTTTATGAATGTTTTTAACTTCAGTTTTAAGCATGGCAGCCATGTATAGACATTTAGACTTAATTCTGACTATGCTTTAAAGAGCTGTGACAAGGAATTAACTTGTATTTTTCATGTAATATTAGACCACATAGAATGAGACCGCAGGAAAGAATAATGTAATGGCAAACTTGAATCAGAGTTGGTTGAATATTATACTATTAATGCTTAAGGAACAGCCAGTCAGCACTGGATGAGGACCACATTGAGCAAGGTGCCTATAGTGGATCTGAAAGCCTTTCCTTGTGAACACAGCACCGACACCAAACGCACAGCTCTGGCTCTGATGTGAATGCGTGCTTCTGAGCTGGTGGCCTCAGTTAAAGTAACGAAAGCTCATTGAGGCCTGTCTCTCCTGCAGCATGTTGCTCCCTGAACAGCTGACTACCAAATTGAAGGAGCTTTGCAAGCAGTCATGCCTCAGAATTTTATTCTTTTAACCTGATGTTTAAAGAATGGAGTCTTTCGGGAAGGATGGGGCAATCACTGCAGCAGAAAGATTAGGTCATCATTGCAGGAGACTGATGAGGTGGTCACTGTAGCAAAAGAGAGAAGTCATCGCTGCCACAGATGAGAGTGTTCCTGGTTTGCGTCCTAATGTGGTGAACTGATGCAAAAATTGCTCTTAACAACTGAACAGCAGGCAGGACAGACTAAAAATTTTGAGCTTGTTGAGAAGGGTATATGTTTTATTCATCTCTGTATTTCCATGATCTAGAATCAGGAGGGCAGTGCAGTGTGAACTCAGTGAAGAAATGTCCGCAGAATGAAGAGAATGTTGGAAAATCTGTACAAAGCCAGATACGAAAGAAATAAGATCTGGTAAACTGGTTGAAGACGTGTCTTGCTTATACTCCAGCAGTAATTCTTCTTGCATGTCTCTTAAAAACGAATTTATTTGAAATAAATCATTCACATTGGGACTCGTGTGGGCTGTTGTGTGTTTTCTAAGAGGTGCTGTCAAACCAACAATCAAAGAAAGGCACCTGGAAAAGTGGTGAGAGTCACACCCCTGTGAAGTGGAAAGTGTCAGGTTAGATACTTAAGGATGAACAATCAACCAGCATCTGTTTCTCAAAGAGTGAAGTGGGTGACATTTGGAAGAGGTTCTGACTTTTGAAAAAAGCAGCAGCCCGATAAAAAGCAAACCATGGAATGCGCAGAAGCATAAATAGTAATGCTAAATAGTAGAGGCTGATGCATCTGAAACTAAACTTGACAACAGTTTTTATTTATCTAAAATTTTCCTATTTTTGGTTAATGAACTGATGACCTTTAATTGACACATGACCATATTTGCTGGTTGATGTGATCTTGGCTTTGTAACTCTAGAGATATGTGACCTTGGACATATCTCATTTTCCCCCAGAGCCATAGTTTCACAATGTGTAAGTCAGTTGTTTTAAATTATCTGTAAGATTGCTTCCTCTCAATTGCATAGCTCTGCTTTGGAAATAGTGGATTCTCAATACTACAAAGGCTATAATGAAACTCTTTATTGAGAGAAGTTGAGACAGAGCAAAAGATATCATTAAAAAGTATGTAATTCTAGGCTGCAAAGAGAACAGGCCATTTCTTGTTTTCTATTACAAGTGATTTATGAGCCATTAAGTCAGGCTGAGAAGATGAGCATTCTATTTTATTTTGCTCCTTAATCCAAAGAAGGCTGCAGGCTCCTGGCAGCTGCCACCAAAGCATTTTGCAGGTGCACACAGACCAGTCAACCTATTTTTAAACCCCATCTTCTCAGGACACATAGTCAGTCTTAGTGGGAGCATCATGCAGAAGCAACATTAAGGAGATGCTGTAAAGTCAAATATAAAAGCATGTACTAACACTGAAACTTCAAAATAGAGAAGGAAAGCACAATAGAGAGAAGTTAGGATTCTATTATTCTCTCTTACACAATATATCATGATCTGAAAAATGTAGTTTTCAGCTTAGTTTATATAATTAATGGATTTTTTATTTAAAATTCTCTGTTTTATGTGTACATCTTTCACCTTACTTAAAATTTACTTCACAGATATAAATGGCATTGTTTATTAATAAAAAGTTAATATAATTAATTGAATGATGCATTAAACTTGCACCAAGTACTGTCCAAGTACATGAGGGTGTTAGCTACAAGAAATGAATTTTTATCTAATTTAATTTTGCAAACAGCTTATATTTTGTTTTTAAACAATTGTCTTTGCCTCTCTCATTGAATCATTAAGTTACCTTTCCTTCCTTTCTAGTAACTAAACTCAGTCTCCAGTTAACTATTTAAATTAACCTATCTCATCAACTCTTACCTATTCTGTGTCTCAATTTGCTATTGATGTTTGTGAAGTGAATTTCTGAATGTATTGATGCTGAATATCTAATTAAAACAAGGTACTTAAACCAACATAGATATAGATATTGGGTTATAGTCTTAATTCCCTTTCAAACAGACCCTCTGGAGAGTACAGAAATAAAGCAGTACTGAAGAAAAAAATCCTTCATATTAAAGATAATGGGCATAACCTGATAAGACCCATTGTCAGTACTATAATATTAATCAGAGCTCATTAAAATTCTGCCCCAATAAGGCATGTAAATATTTTTAAATACTTTGAGTATTTTCATTTAAGTCAAGGGTATTTTTATTTTATGTGTATGCATGCTTTTCCTGCATGTATGTAGGTACCTGAGGCCCATGGAGACGAGAAGAGGGTGGTGAATCTCTGCTGAATCTCCTAAAACTGGAGTTACAGTTGGTTGTGAACCCCTATGTGGGTAGTAGAAGACAAACATTGATTGTTTTTTGTTTTTTGTTTTTCAAGACAGGATTTCTCTGTATTGTTTTGGAGGCTGTCCTGGAACTGGCTCTGTAGACCAGGCAGGCATCGAACTCACAGAGGTCTACCTGCCTCTACCTCCTAAGTTCTGGGGCTAAAGGTGTGTGCCACTACCACCTGGTTTAAACACTTAACTTCTATAAGAGTAGTAAGAGCCCTGAGCCACCAAGTCATCTTTACAGCCACTGTTTTGAGGATTGTTATCCCAGACAATGAATTTTTCTCAAACAACCAACATGGGAAAATACCTCAAGCATAGGGATAGGACTGATATGTTCATGTGACCTTGTAACAATACATGTCTCCAACTGAAGTGAGTTATCCCACTTTAAGAATAATCTTTCTTATAAGTTCCTCTTTTTAGATCCTCTCCTGCCTCTTTCCTAACAAAACCACAAGCACAGTTATGATGGCCATGGGCTTGGATTTCCCCATGCCACTAATGTGACAACCCACAGACAAGAGAAAACTGGGAAAATACAGCCATCCAATACCCTCAAATGCTGACGTAGTGGATGTGTCCAGAAGCTCAGGGAAAATGAGCAGCCATTTTAAATCTAGAAAGACATCCACAGATAAAATCAAATTAGGAAGACTTGATTCAAAGCCCACTCCTTTACCTTCCAGATGGCAAATTTCATAGCAATTGGAGTTTTCCACACACCATGACCTAACTGAAGGTAACTGACCAGATGGCATTGATGGAGGGAAACTTACAGAAAAAAAAACTTAAGACAGATGGCTGAGAGAACTCAATGGACTTCAAAAGTATGAGTAATGGCTGAATATTCTAATATAAAAATTTGACAAAAAGGTGAAAGCAATACTAAAAACTCACACAGAAATCATTGAGCTGACAATTTCATGGCTTCTCAAGTTTAAGAGAGTAACGGGACCAAGAAGATATTTAAACTGTAGAAGTAATCTCTGAAATAAAAATCTTCAGAACATATTTGAAAATACACAAAGACATGAAAAGTCATGTGAAATATTTGCGTAGCATCAGCAGGAAATGTTCAGGTGGCTCAAGTACACAGTACTAGAAAGGTTTCAAACATAGAGAAGGATACAGATATTCAATGACAGGAAGGTGAAATGTCAACAGACTTAACTCAAGTGAATCTACCCTGAAATATCTTAAAAATCACACTTTCAAAGGGGAGCAATAAAGAGGAAATTTTTTACAGCTGCAGGGGAAAATAACAAATAACTCATAGAAGTGCCCCCTGTCACCTGAGGAAAAAAATCTCTCTCTCTCTCTCTCTCTCTCTCTCTCTCTCTCTCTCTCCCTCACGCACACACACACACACACACACACACACACACACACACACACACACACAAACTCTCTATCTGGAAGAGAGATGTAAGATTCTCATTTACTGAAGAAAAAATAATCTGCCACTCAGAAATACTCTACCTGGGAAAGTAGAGTAGAAGGACCAAAGATATTCTCAGACAAAGAAATTATTTCAACTAGATTTGTTCTAGAACAAAACTTATGGGCTTCTTCAAATTAAAATCTATAATACTGAGTGTGATGAAATAAGAAGGAGTGAGACTCACTGGTAAGTTATGAAAATGCCTCCAGAATACTCCATCTTCAAAGACACCAATTATAGTCATTCATAGCTTTAATATGAATATAATAAACAATTCCAGATAATAATTCTACATTAGTATGCTATGTGATAGGCAGTACACAAATATAAACAATGGGATGAAAGACAAACATGGTATGTACTCACTCATAAGTGGATATTAGAAATAGAACAAAGGATAATCAGCCTACAATTCAGAACCCCAGAGAAGCTAGGAGGCACCTAAGAGAAACAGCTCACCTTAATAAGAGGGAGCTTTTGATCCCCTGACTGATGGCTGTGAATCCAGCATGGGTCTGATCAAGACCCCTGAATGTGGGTGTCAGTAAGGATGCCTATGCAATGCATGGGGCCTTGGGTAGTAGATCAGTATTTATCCCTGGCATACAAATGGACTTTGGGTTCCCATCCCACAATGAGAGATGCTCTCTTACCCTGGACTCTTGGGGGAGGGCCTAGGCCCTGCCCTGGATGAAAAGACAGACTATGGATACCTCCACATGGAGGGCCTCATCCTCCCTGGGGAAAGGAGTGGGGATTGCGGGAGGAGGGAATGGGGAGGTTGGTGGGAGAGCATGGGAGGAGGGGAGAGAAAGGGAAAGGAACCTGGGACTGACATGTTAAACCACCTTGTTTCTAATTTAAATTTAAAAATATTAAAATTAAAAGAAAAAGGAGTGGCAAACATGGTCCCCCAGAAAAGGAAAAAGGAACTTGATCTCCTGAGTAAACTGGTAGCATAGAGGGATGAGGAAGTGAGGTAGGAATTAAAGGAGGGGAAAAGAGGGTGGGGGAGGAGAGCATGGGGGATCAGGAAGGTAGAGTTGGGGGAAGAACAGAGAAGGAGAGCAAGGAAAGAGACACCTGAATACAGGGAGCCATTATGGGCTTAAGGAGAAACCTGGCACTAGGGAAATTTCCAGGAATCCACAAGCATGACCCCAACTAAGAATCTAAGCAATAGTCAAGAGGCTACGTTAAATGCCCTGCCCCTATAATGACATTAATGACTACCTTAAATGCCATCATGAACCCTCCACCCAGTAGCTGATACAAGCAGAATCAGAGATTAACAGCTGAACACTTGGGTTGAAGTCCTGGAATCCAGTTGCAGAGAGGGAGGAGTGATGAGCAAAATGATCAAGGCCATGCTGGGGAAACCCATAGAACCAGCTGAACAGAGCAAGTGGGAGCACATGGATCCCAGTCTGACAGTTGGGGAACCAGTGTAAGATGGAGCTAGGCCCCCTGAACCTGGGTGTCAGCTGGGGAGCCTGGGCAGTCTATGGGGCCTCTGGCAGAGGAACCAGTATTTATCTGTAGTGCATAAATGGGCTTTGGGAGTCCATTCCCTATGTAGAGATACTCTCTCAGCCTAACTACAGGGGGTGAGGCCTAGGTCCTGTCCCAAATGATGTGATACACTTTGATGACCCCTGCTGGGAGACCTCACATTCCCTGAGCAGTTTCTGTCTCTCTCTGTCTCTCTCACCCTGTGTGGGAATGATTTTGAGGTTCTATGTTCATGTATTTTATAACGTAACCATGTTCTTGGTTTCAGGCATGGCATATTACTCTCCATCCACATTGATTCATTTTCTTTTCAGATGTCTTGACTTTCACTTTCTCTTTGCCTTGTGAACATAGTTTATCAGAATCTACAAAATATACATATACTCTTTGTAAAAGACGAAACTCTTTCTTATGACAACACAATTCCACATATCCACAATTAATCCCTCGTCATTCAAAGATGAGTTTATGGCAAAAGAAAGCACTGTGTAATTGTTCAGTTACATTCCAAACATAAAATACTATGAAGGGGATAATTTAATATTAAGATACTTTGCAAAATCTTTCCATGTCCATTCCTATATTAGTAACTTTAATTTCCATTATGTGTGAAATTATGTATTTAATTAACTCATTATTTCCAGTCATTGCATAATTTCCTGTTATATTTTTTTATAATGGCACCATTGTGTTTTGCCTGATGCCTATATGGAAATTTAAATTTCTTTTCTAAACTATAGTTATTAGAAGAAATGTATGGAAATCTGAGTTTTTGATAATTATGGACATTATGCTCTTGTAGCACATTACAACATATGGGAGCGCTATTAAACACAATAATGGCATTGTCAAGAAAAAGAACAAAACGGTTTGCTGAAGATGTGGAGCAAAGGAAAGATGAATGCATGGGGAGGAGTCAGACTCACAAAACTGAAGCTGCAGTCATTCCACAAGGAGACCAATTCTAGTTCTTTGCAGGTTTGAGAGTTTACTGGTAGAAAGACATAGGAAGATTTTGTTTGTTGGTTTGTTTGGAGGAATCCTTTGTAGAACAGGCAGGTATGATGTAGGAACAGAGCATAGTTGAGGTCCCTGTGATGCTGTAGCTGTTTAGCTCATAGGCAACAAGGACACCTGCCAGTACAGGCTGTTTCTATCTTATAAAAACTGGAAGCCCAAACCTCTCCCATGCAGACAGAGTTGGCTCTCTACTGTTGGATAAACTGGAAGTTTTTAGAGGGCCCAATTACGTTTTAGAAAGGACTAATGACTCTTTCCTAACAGTTCCAAATATTTCAGGAAAAGGTGGGAAGAATTGAAAGCTGGTGCTATTTCATGATTCCAGGATGACGTCATATGGCACACTGTTCATTACTACACTTAAGCTGTGTGGAAATTATTGGAAGATTTCAAAAGTTTTATCAAATTAGTTTATGCGACCCTTGACAGTCAAACATTAATAATCCACTTGCATCCACCACTGTACCATTCTGCCTTCATTACGAAACAATGACTTATAGACATGTTAAAATGTGTGAGTACTGTGTATGCTTGAGTGCATAATGTCTCACATATGACAAGTGTGTCTGCAGGACTGAACCCAACCTTAGTGGCAAGTGCCTTTACCCTCTGAGCCGTTGTGCTGACCCCAAAACAATATTGGACAAGATGGTCTCTTGACTCTGAAAGAAGCTCAGTAGTTTACATCTGTTCACCAGCATCCTATACATTTTTCCTCTAAGCTATTCATGTGCTGGTCCTGTTAGAAAAAGTTGTGACCGATTTTTTTTCCTCTTTAGTCTGCGAATTTGCTTTCCCTGCCTATTTTTTAAACTCCTTTTCATATTTATCTCTGTTTAAATGGCTCCATTCCAGATTCCTTAACAATAAAGTGCAATCTTCTTGGACTCCTCATATTTGTTTAATCTGTTTCTGGCTTAAACCATCATCATAAAAGACTCCAAAATATATCACTTCTTAAAAATTACTGGAGTCCAGCCTTGGTTAGAGTTTAGCCTTGAGATAGGGAGGAGCATTGACTAAAGCAAGAAATATGTCCATCACATGCATTGCGCTCAAGTGATCCCGAATACCTTAAACCATCTTTATACTTTAACTGAGTTTTTTTCCTACCAAGCTTACATGAATATCTTTACTATTGCCTTCTATTTTTGACTATTAAAAATACATCATATTTTAAGAGGTGCATCATAATCATTGTAAAGACTCCAATTGTTCCACTTTATGCATCCCCAAATATACTTTCTCACTCCCTATGTAACCCTATTCTGTACATAGAGTTGAGCATTCTTGCAAGCTTAACTAAATATTAAGCCAGACACATTCGGCTCTTGCATCACTTTCGTCAGCTGGCAGCTCCCTGCAGTTACAAAGCTAAAAAGTAATAGACGCGGGAACAATGCTTTAAAGACAGCGATATTCAAACCCAAACAATTCTCCATGTCTGCAAGATACGGTTTTGTTTAGTTCCCTTTTCTACAAGAGGCCATGTTTCGATCTCCCTGTAAATGGCAGACACTGAGGAGGCACCCTTTTTCCATCTCACTACACCACACTTTTTTCCACCAATATAAGCTCCTGTGAATGACAACGATGGATCTATCCATCCCATGTTTCCTATCACATTTTTTTCCTTTTAGATCATATCTGATCCTACAATTGATGATATATGCATGATGATATATCCAGGGTACTTACTATCAACAGTAGGCATTGTTTGTATTCTTGAGGCTTTTTCCCTGTTCTGTGTACACTTGCCTTACTCTCCAGAACTGTGAGATATAGGTAATGTTCCGAGTGTGTTTTGCTTTCTTGTGTGTTTTTTTTTTCATTTGTACCTAATTGTTTCTATTGAGTCAGAAAAGTTCCCAGGATTAGGAGTTGTAGTTAGTAATTCCAGTAAGAGATTTGAGATGCATTAGCTCCCTGCTGAATCTTAAGGGAAAACATTTGAGAAAGACTAGAATTGCCATGGAAAATTACAGCCGTTGCATTTGTGACTGACAAAGTAAAACTAAAAACCACCCAAAGAACAGCAATAAAATGAGAGAGAAAAGAGCATGCAAGCTGCACAAATTTTTCAGATTCCTTTGTTGTCCTATGAACTTCTGATTTGCCAATGACAGTCCCTATCCACAGTTGCCTTGCTCCAGGAAACCCTTTGAACAGGAAATCATGTGCTGATCTGAGAGTAGGCTGCATGACTCCTGAAAAATATATATGCATATTCAATTTCCTGTGTAATCTCACCATTTGCATGCTTGATAGGAATCTAGGAAGCAACATATTCACGATTACACTTGTATTTTTGTTTTCTTCTTTGTTTCATCTCTTATGGTCTTCCTCATCAATAGGGATGCATCTGCAATCTGACTACTGAGAATTCCTCATTCCCTAAAGTTTATAGTGATGATTGACTTATTCTTTTCCTAAACATTGTCTTAGTCAACAAATTGTTACTTTCCTACATTAAAATACATTATAATGTTGGAGCTGAAGAGAATGTCCTGCACTTTAGAGCAGAAGAAAACTCAGTTCTGCTCCCAGCACCTACATGGTTGGTTACAGTCATGTGTATCTCCTGCCTCAGGGTACCCAGTGCCCTCCTCGGTCCTCCTCAGTTGGCACATGCTTCCACACAAGGATGTACATACAATAAACCTTAAATACATGATCAATATATATAATCCTATTTCTCACCACTTTCTTCACTAGGAATCTTGCCTGGGTCCCTCTGTTTCTCTAGTTTTACAAGTTATTTCTAACTGGTCTCACATCTCCCACTTCAAACCCACATGTCACTACCCTGGATATTTTAATGGCAGTCATCTTAACTCACATTGTTACTTTGTTCAAATTTCCCAACTTTTTCAGTTTATCTAAAAGTTGCAACACTCATAATGTACAGTTTGTTTATGTGTTGCCACTTTCACTCTAATCATTTTTCTTTCTTTCTTTTGATTTCTCTATCTACCCATATTTTATTCACTCTGAACTTCCCACTGTAAAACAACCCTAAATAGGCCAAAGACAAATCTCCCTTCTCATTGTCCATGACGTAGTCCTGTTCTTTCTCACGAGTGATAATAGCGCACTTTCTTTAGAGCAGTATTTTCTCTGCCCATGTCTCCATTTTGCATCTTGTTTACGATAGTGAACATATTACCATCTGACCCCTGTTTACTTAACTACTTCCCTCCACTGTTTAAGTCCGCTAGAGTGTCAATAGTTGAAGTAGTTTCTAAGACATGACAGAACAACTTAATAAGTATCTTTGGGGTGACTGGACAAATGAACGAAGAAATTATCCAATAAGAAACAACAACATTTGAAAATAATGCAAATGCCAAATTCTGTGGTCTGTCTGTCTCTTTAGAATCACTTTCAAATGCTCCTCTTCAAATAGTTCTGTTTCTTATGCAAAATTCTCAGTGTTAGGAAACAAACGAGTCAGGATGCTGATTGCATTTTTGTATGTGGGTATTGAGAACATGGAAGCATGATCAGAGAGAAGGAAAAAAGTAATAGAAAACAGCCCTCATTGGTCAGGTTATTAAACAGGCATCAGGGACAGGGAGGTTCTCTAAGAGGGAGATTAGTTTCACATGTACATTGTTAAATGTCTGGATAATATATACTTTGGAGTAGAAAATAACTCTTTAAATATTATATATTTTAATGCTAAAATTGTACCAGCTACTAAACCATAATGTGAAGAGTTTGATATTATCTGTGTAGATAACGAGGAGCAGGAACACAGGAAAGCAGGCCCCTGGAGCTATGTAGCAATGCTGGAATCATGAATTTGCTTAACTTATTACACACATGTTTGTGTCTACCAACTCTGAACTAATGTATTACAATAATTATATTTCATATAAATGTTAAAGTGAAGCCAGGTTTACTAATTTTCTAAAGATATTCCCTTAAAGTTGATATTTTTTAAATTTAGTGTGGGGATGCATGTCTATGTGAGTGTATGTGCACATGAATGTGGAAGCCAGTACAGCTTCTGAGAGGTTGGACTTGGGTTCTGGAATCTGAACTCTTATCCTCGTTTAAATACTGAATCACCCCCTAGTTAATGTAATTTAACAATCATGTTCCCCATACATTTGTACTTCATTTATATCCTTTATACTAATGGCTGCAACAGAAGCATAACAGTCACAATATATCTTATTGCTTAGATTCAGTCATATCCTTAAATCATAAAAATTCTACATTTGCTTCTTGTGTGGTACCAGTCACAGTGGGTTTTATCTCCAGGTCACTGTGCTACTTTGAGACTAAGGTAGAGACTTTATCTTTTATACTGCATAAACCTGGTTGGATATTAGATGTCGTTATATATGCAATTTTAGCATGGGATTGGAAATAAATTCAGATAGTAACCCAAATCCTTACAACTTTGGAAAGTCAAACCCTTATCTCAATTTCATTTGGGTTATTTAATATAATAGGAATATATTATAACAGGAACTATGGCTCTTATAGTCAGAGAATAAAATTCTGTGTCTAAACTGCACCTTTTACTGGGGGCATCTTTACCTTTAGGTTACAGTACTGAGAATGTTTGGTGATAGGCAGAAGGTACGTATCTTGAGAAATATGAGCACATTTTTTCTCCCATTAATTTTTCAGTATTTTTCATACTACAATTTTAAAAGTGAGCATTTGAAATGGCATACTATACACAGAGTGTCAAATTTCAGTGAGTGGCACTTTCATTATTATGTCATGAAGCGACTTGATAATGAAGAGGAACAGTGTACTGCTGAATCTGTACAGTACATTTATGCCATACAAGAGTCCTTTGTTCACTAAAGTAATAGTTCTTAGCAAAGACTCCTTTGGGGATTAGCTGGCAGAGTGGCTTCTCACACAGAGGCCTCCTTTTCAATAACAATTCACTAATAAATTATGTATAAAAATACAGCTGCTCAAACAGATTAGCATTTTACAGGTGCAGTACTATGATAGCAAGCCATGCACCCAGAGCCTTCAGTTATAGTTTCCTGTTGTAGGTTGTGTAGAGGACTACCAAGTCTTGGTGCCCTCCAAAAGGTATAGGCATAACAGAAATAAAATTAGAAACCAAAGTTACCAAGCTTACTCTCCAGTGAGTTTCAGGGATTTTTGTTTTGTTTTCTTAAGGTGATTTCTTCTATGAAGTCATCAAGATATTGTATGACAATTCACATCACATTTCACTTCAGTAATATAAAACTATTTCTTGCATATATGTGTTTCCTTTACTTGAGATTAATTAAAAACTAAGAACATTTTCCAGGCTCATGGAATGTCCCAACTATTAAGAGTTCTTGCTGCTCTTCCAGAGGAATCATATTCAATTTCTGTTACTGTGTTAGGCAGTTCATAAACACCTGTAATCTTGCCTTCTTCTTGTTTGTTAGGTTGGCTTTTTTTGTTTATTTGCTTCCTTTAGTTGTTTTTCTGCTTGTACCAAGCTAGCAAACCCAGGAGCTGCTGGGAATTCTTTGGTCTCCACTCCTTATCTCCCATAGTAAGGCAGAGATGAAGGCATGCTCTATTGTAGCCGGATTTACATAGTCCTGTATATGTCCTTACACTGGTAAAGTAAGCACATCACCCACCATGTTAACTCCGCATAATCTATACAAGAATTTAACAGATCTAAATTAACATTGGTGAGAAGACACTTCACTTAGTATAATAAAGCAAAAATACAGTTGCAACATGCTCACAGATAAAAGCCTATTTATTGAGTTTCAAATTCTTATTTACAGTCTATAGATATAAATCAAACTCACTTAGTTTTGTGTAATAGAGACAGCACTGAAATAAATTAGACACTTCCATACATAGAGAAACTAGGTTACCCAAACTTGAAGACACAAAATACTGCAATGGTATTTTAAGGAAGACATCTCAAGAGCAGAAGTCAAAGGAGGTCTTTCCCCTTCAAGCATGAGAAGGAACATCATGGAGGGGGTGGGCATGGGAAGGGGTCAGGTGAGTGAGACTAACAAAATCACACTGATGAGGAGGAGCCAACAACCTGAGATTCCTTGGCTCATTCCAGTAACAAATGCTTATTGATTACTGACCAAGAGAGCTGATAAAAACCCTCAAATAAACCAAAATGTGATGGTGAAGATGTGATCTCCAAAAGGTGAACCCATGACAGTTGTATTAATTACTTGAAAAGGGGACTAATTTTGTACAAAATAAAATGGCTTAAACCATTTGAACTCAAGGGTAATAGTCAAATTTTCTTCATAGAAAATTGCTTTTTCTGCACAAAACCACAGTCAGTGAAATTCAAAAAAAGGTTCTTCTCCTATGACCTTAATTAAGATCATTGTGAAATGCATTTAATGGCGTTTCTCCTACTCTCATCTATTAGAATACATGTTAAAGCTGTGAAAGTGTTAACTCCAAAATGAGCATTTCTGTATCCAGATGTTAGGGCAAATGACAAATTTCAATCTCAGTTGAAGCTCAGGAGCTCAAAGGATGTGTTTGTTTTTAATTGATAACCAGGAAAGATAAAATAAGTGGAAAAATAGGATCATTTTTAAAATAATTCATTAAAATATAGGTTTATTAATACATGAAAAGACAGGATCTCCTATCAATGTAGACAGTGTCTCGTACTGTACAAATAAGCAGAAGGGAAAGATAGATCATTTTCTTAGAGTTAATTGCACAACTATGAAATCTACTTTGCAACTTAAATTCCTACAAGCATATCCTATGAGGTACACTTCATTATATGCTTCCCTTTATGAATGTATTCCATTATGAGCCGCATACAGAAGTGGTCAGCTACTGCTGGTTCACCAAACAAAACAGAGAATTTTCATGCCTCACTTTCCTTTCCCTTCATAACACTCATGTGTTCTACATATAGATATCACTTCAGATAAGGTTTTACATTTATCCTCAGCAATATTTCTCTTTAGTGGTCATGACTTATTAACAAAGTAATTTTAATTTTTTGTACTCTGTCTCCAATGACTAGAATTATTTTAATGATATTTTTTCCTTTGAAAATGTCATGCATGTATACAAAGCATTTTTATCATAGTCATCCATATCTTTTCCTTCAGTACTCCTCCTAGGCTTACATGATCTCCCCCAACCTCATGCTCATTTTCTTTTAATAATTAAGTTCAATTAGTGCTACCCATGTGTGCTTGTGTGTGGGGATGTTCACCAGAGTGTGTGCAGCCTGTCTGTAGCCAGACCCCTAAAAAAAGATGAAGTCCCTTTTTCTCATAAGCTGTCAGTCGATAGTAGCTCCTCAGCTAATGTTGGAGCCTCCAAAACCCCTTTTAAATTAATAATAAAACATTGAATGTCTTTATTGTTCAAGTATTTTGCAAATAATCACAATTGCTGTGACTTCATGTGTGCAAAAGCCATGTTATATGCAGAAGACAGGATCCTTATTGCATTCTTTCCACCTTTGTATTGAGTAAGGGAATGTTGATACAGATGTCCCGTGTATGGTGTGTAAGCACTCATAGTCACTTATTCTCAGTACTTTGAACAGTTATGCGTCTTTTCATTGGCCACAACCCACTGCTAAAACAAGCTTTTCTGATCAAGGTTGAGAATGGCATAAATATATAGATGAAATAAAATATTTATAAAACAATTTGACAACATGAACATTTAGCAAAACAAAGTAATAGGTCATTTCCTTAATCCTATCATCTCCCCACTCATGGCCTCTTGATCAAGCATGGACTCCATCCTGTGGTGAAAGCCTCAAATCAGAAAGTAGCAATGTATCCCAGTAACATTCATGGCAACATTCCCTGAGTGTGCATCTTTCCTAGCAGATTGCAGGGTCCAGTGCTGTGATGGACTAATAGTGACTTTTCTCCCCACGTATGCTGCAGACTACCTTCCAACACTATGAAGATTACAAAGCAGAGAGCATATTTACTGGTCAATTTGAGTTTGATTTTGTTATGCTTTACAGCCAAACCATGGTGTCTTCAGCAATAGGGTCTTAGCCCCTAGTTTTGGTGAATAACCAAAGGCAATGGTGACAGGGTGCCAACATCAACAATACCTTGTAGGAAGTGCTTACAACAGACCGGGGATTTTTATGTAATAACCGATGTCTTCTGAGAATAACTCTAATCACTAGACTTCCAAGTGGTTATTTTCAAACTAGTTTTTTTATTTCTTTCTTCGTTACCATTTTAAGAGAATGTGAAACAGGAATTTTCCTTCTAGCCCCAAATTATCTAGAGAAACAAAAGCTAGAAGACAATGAACTCTTCAGTGGCCACATTCCTTAAAGAGCTACATTAACAATGTAAACAGATACTCTCCTTACAAAAATGAAAGCGTTATCAACCATATAAGATCATAGGGAAGACCACAAAATCAATAATGCGGAGATTTAAGAGACAGTGAAAAGAGAGAGTGGCTGGAACAGAAGATGCCTGGGTTCTTAAACACTAATTCCTGTCTTTAGCATCCTTGAGAAGAATAGAAGATACTGAGCCATTAGGTGGAAAGAGCTCTTCTCCCAAGCCTTCTCTACAAAGTGATGATCGCGCACAAAGATGAACCATAGTTGTGTTCACCCTGTTCCAGAGGCACTGGCAGTCAGCACACAGCCAAGACACAAAGTGGCAAAAAGAACACTACAATCAAAGCAGATTTAATAAGAACAAAAAGTATACACTTTCTCTTTTACAGATCAAGTAGCTCCTGATTGAGAAGTAGACTACCTAAGGCAGGGTGATTTCCTAGAAATACTCTCATCACCTGTGTACTCAGACACTCAGGTGAAGGACATTATCACAAACCAACCCTGCTGTTCCACACCCTCCAGACCCATGGAATCCCAAGCATGACTAGAGAAGGAGGAATGGACATGATGAAAAAGCCAGTCCAGAGCTAAGATGTGTGCTTTCAATGGGTCTGAAATGGACTTCTAGTTAGGTAGGAAGGAAGCTGTGGGGATATAGACATATCTGGAAGAGTTACTATATTATGTGTGTTTTAATACAATTTAATATCATAGGCTTTTTAATTTATTCAGGTTTTGTATTTTGTGTTGAATATCTTGAGGTTTATTATTTTTTCTCAATTTTATATTCAGTTAAAATGGTTTAAAACTGTAGATACTACCAAAAATACAAAATTGTTCAGAAAACCTATTCAAATGTCCTTATACTTAAAATATGATACTGCAAAGTCATTTGAAACGATTCATTCAGCATGATACTTCTGGCACTGCACTGATTTTAAATAGGTGTTTTTTTCAAATTATTTTTATGGAATTGTCTCCTTCATAACATACTTGCTTTCTAATAGTATAATATAATACTGACTATGAAACACAAATACACCGACAATATATATATGATCACAGAGGGATTCTTCTTTCTTGAACATATTTTTCCCTTGTTTACCCTTCAAGTAGTTGTTATTAACATACAAATGAATATAAATGGCTATACTTATGTATTTAGCAAAAAGGAATACTGTGTACTTAGTGTTTTTATTTAACAGACCAACACACACACACACACACTCTCTCTAAAACCCATCTTATTTTTATGACAACATGTATGTCATTCATTTTGCAGATTAATTATTCTATATTGTTTTCTTTATATAGCAGTTTTTCCAGTCAGGCCTCTGATGAGCAAGTGGGTTAACTCTTTGCTTTTATTAATGTAAATAATGCTAGACTGAATAATTGTGAATACACATTACTTCATATTTGAAATGAGTAGTATGTGTGTGCCTGTGTGTGTATATATGTGAGTGCATGTGTGCATGTGCACATGTGAGTGAGTGTGTGTGTGTGTGTGTGTGTTACATGCCAAAAATGAGGTTGCTGACTGAAGGGTGAGTGGGTCTCTGATCCTACTGGGGATAGTTAGACCCCCTGGTGTTCCAGTCTCCCCTATGTGTCTGGAATGTCTTTCTCACCACATCTGTAAGCACAGCAACTTAACTAGCATGCTCTGTCTCACAGGAGCAAGATATGAGAATGGCATACACACTGTTACAACCTCTCTGTGACAGTGAAAAACCTTTCTCAGAATCATGAACATTGTGTTATCCTACATTTAATTGTTTTGGATCCAGAGAAATTCTCTTTGAAAATTTTATGGATATCAGTGATTCCCAATATGTTATCCTGATATTAATAATTTATTATGACAGTTCTATGTATTTATAATTTTAAAGATATATACATTTTTCTTTTAAAGCATGTAGTTTTGAAAACTGCTTACTCTAGAAATGGCTTCATCATGTTCATTCTTACATGTATCTGATTTTGGTAAGATAGAAGTTCTTACCACTTATTTTGGTGAGAGAACTCTAAGACTATAGTAAAGGTGTTATTATGCATTTTCATTAGGCAACTTTCCTTCTTCTCTTGTATAATGGATCCCTTCATGTTATTTCTTTTATAACTTATTGAATTTTTAAATAATCTTACCAAACTTCTGTAACCCCAAGCAATGTTTATTGAACTTTCTCCTCTTTAATTATATGTTGGCAATCTTGGGGTGAGTTCATGTAAGTGAACTGTGATAAGTGTCATTAAGTGTTTGCTTATTTCAATTAAATTAATGTCCTCCAAGTGTTACTACTAAGGTGTGGATTCTCTTCCTACTTAGAGTTTAAATAGTACCCCCATTATGTATATCGCCATTATCTGCGAGAGACACAGGCTGAGGTCATATCTTCCATACAAAGAAAATTGTTGCGATGAGCATAAGACACGGGTATCTTTGACACACTTTCTTATTTTCTTGCGAAATAACTAGTGATGGAATGTTGTAGCTCTGTTTTTTAGAATCCTCAGAAACAAGAGTATGTGTCTTGTTGCAACAACAGTTCTGATTCATATTCCTACATGCAGAATATAAAATGGATCTCTTTCCTCCACATCACACCAGCACTACTCATTTATTATCTTTTTATAACAGTTTTTCCAAACAGTATGAGGTAGTAATGTAGTTTGATTTTACTTTGAATTTCTCTTGTGAGTGTGTATGCTACACTTTCATTCATGTATCTTCTTTTTAAAAATGCCTATTTAGATTGTTTACTCAATTTTTAGAATTTAGGTGACTTTTTCACTATTGAGCTGAGTTACCTTTGATTTTTAAATATTGCCTCCTTATAAGATAGATGTGTAATTTCAAATATTCTCTCCTACTCTGCATGATGTCTCTTCTCTCTGTCATCATTTATTTTTTGTGAAACAGAATCTTTGTTGAAATGTTTATATAAATTGTTTTGTTAATGAACTCAGGAGTCACACATTGGGGTTAAAATCTGATAGGTCAAGAAAAATGTTGGGAGAATAATGCACTGACTTTCTCTTTCTTCACATTTCTAGCATTGAAAGGGCCAGCAAATCACTCTAAGCCACTTGGTATCACATCCTGGGTCCTCCCAACTCTCTATGGATAATTTTGATCATCTAGTTCAAGATTAATTTTATTAACAGTCTCAGAGTGTCACAAAACATCGTAGTTTGCTGTTCTTTCATTTGTCTGTTTTTCAATATTTGCCTTTAATGACATTTGCCTGCGCTCGTAGGTTTATAGCAGAATATTCACCACTAAGACCAATGTCAAAACGCTTTTCCACTGTTTATTCTTGTGGTATTTTTAAAATTTCAAGATATCTTTAGTTTTCTTTAATATACTATGATGGGATTTGTTTGTTTGTCCAGGACCACATGACCTTTCAATTCACTTGTACATTCTTCAGGGTTCTCATCTCTGTCATTGCTGTCAGCATTCAGGTCACAAATGTGTCCTGAAGTGCTTTAGTGTCTTATTATTTGGTCTTTTGTAAACAGGCTTGTTTCTTTATATATATATTATTGTTATATAGTAACAATGCAGTTTTGCCTTAATTTTATATCCCACAACATTATTGAATTGTTCCATTAGTTTTGACAGGCTTTGATTGAGTAAGTATTCATGAGGAGTTTCTTTGTAGGAGGTCTTGCCAATCCCAAACAATTTTTTTTATTCTTACTAATTGGAAACCAGCTGTTTCCTTGTGTTACTGATTTTCTCTGGCATGGCATCCGGTGCTACATTGCTATAGTGAGAAGTCATCCTTGTCTTGTACTAGATCTCAGTAGAAATGCTTTTCACTTCTTACCAATGAGTATGGCAGTAGAAATCCATTGTTCTCATTCCCTAGTCAGCAGTCCTTCTAAACCAAATTTATAGAGGATTTTCATCATGAAAACATTCAATTTCATCTAATGGCATTTCTGCATCTACTGAGATGAATTCATGTTTGTGTCCTTCACTCTGTCAATGTATTATTTCTTATTCCTTGATTTGACTGTTTCATGTGACTTACTTATGATGTATTATCCTGGAAAAGGATTTTATTTTTTTATCCCCATCTTTTTCTGACTTTGGGATCAAGGAAAAGTTTGTAATTTAAAATAAGTTTACACAAATTTTGGAAGAGTTCAAAAAGGGTTGCTAATGGAAATGGAAGAATAACCTATTAACAAACATTAGACTTAAGTGTTTGTTTAGAACAATAAATTCCAACAAATAATGCATAACAGTATACCTAACAGCAAAAGAACAAATCACCAATTGTACATTGAACAATTTCCAGGACAGAGCATATAATTTGACTACAATAAAAGCCAACTGATTTAAGAAAATTGAGATTACACTCAGTACTTTCTTTATCTACAAAAGCTTGATATAGAAATCAAGATTGGAAAGAGTTTTGAAGCCTTCACAAATGCATGTAAATTATAGAACATCCTCATAACTGTCAATGGGCCAATGAAAAAAACTTAATTACTATAATGATAATGAATTTTAAAATTATGAACCCTAATACAATTATATTTTGAAATGTTAAAATAAACATTTATACGCATATAGACATATAGACAATTAATGTAGACATACATTAAAGGCAGTGTATATTTTTTGCACTGAATAAGTGGTGAGACTGAGTATGTGAAATTGAAGGGGGGATGGAAACATGACTGATATGGCTAGATGGAGAAAGGAATGTAAGTCAGGAAGAGACAGAAACAAAGAGCTTTTGACTCTGAGGTTCATGGAGATAGAATTGTCATTTCAGCTTGGTAGCTCTTCAACTTAAAGCTTGAGCCCCAATATCTGTCTCTGAATCTTTTCTCTTTTTGTGTGTTAGGTAAGTCCATCACCATTCAATGCAAAGCTAATGAAACTGCAAAAAAAACCTCCACAAAGAAACTATTTTGGCATCTGTGACACAGAATTATTGATTTCTGCTGAGGATAAGATCACCATTAAAACATTTCATAAATGCCTTGGAGAAAAGGTCAAAGCATTCATATCCTATAGAGGTGAAGAACCAAAGGGCATTTGGGGATGGGGATAACAATGAAAGTGTTTTAAAATCAATAAGAAAAATTCAAATAATAATTGATAAAGTAGTGAACTACCAAATTATCAAAAATATGCACTTTTTCATTTTATTTTGTAAGTTGACATAATATAAGGCATGTGGAGGTCAAGGGACAACTTACAGGAGTTGGTTTTCCCCTATTGTGAGGGTTCTGGTGGTGGAATTCAGGTTGTCCAGCCAGCAGTTGGCATTATTGGCTGAGTCATATTACCATTCCATAATTTTAAAGTGTACATTATAATAATAATTAAAGAATATTTTATTAAATTAACATCTAAGAAATATTCCATGGTAGTATAGGGAAGAAAAGAGGAATTTGGCGGGGCATTGGTGCCTCACGCGTTTAATCCCAGCACTAGGGAGGCAGAGACAGACAGATCTCTGTGAGTTCAAGGCCAGCCTGGTCTACCAAGTGAGTTCCAGGACAAACTCCAAAGCAATAAAGAGAAACCCTGTCTAAAAAGGCCAATAAAAAGGGGGGGATTCTTTTCTTTTTTTATTAAAATTTGAACTAGAAACAATCTTGCTTCACATGTCAATCACAGCTCGCTCTCCCTTCCCTCCCTGCAACAGTCTCCGCAACCCCCTACCCAGTCTCCACTCCACTCCACTCCACTCCACTCCAGGGAGGGTGACGTCCTTCATGGGGAATCTCCAAAGTCTGTCATATCATCCGGGCAGGGGCTAGCACCTCCCCCATGTTTCTGGGCTGAGAGAGCATTCCTCGTTGTGTTATAGTCTCCCAAAGACCATTCGGGTGCCATGGATAAATACTGATCTAGTACCCGAAACCCCAATGATTATCGAGGCATCCTCACTGGCACCCACATTCAGGGGATCTGGATCAGTCCCATGCTGACATTTCAGCCATCAGTCTGGGGTCCATGAGCTCCCCCATGTTCAGATCATCTGTTTTCTCTGGGTTTTACCAGCATGGTCTTTACCCCTTTGCTCCTCCCTCTCTTCAACTGTATTCCAGGAGTTCAGTTCAGCATTTAGCTGTGGGTCTCTGCCTCTGCTTTCATCAGTAGCTGGATGAAGGATAGCGTATAAGGTATTCGTCAATCTCATTATCGGGGAAGTGCATTTAAGGTAGCCTCTCCACTATTAGCATACAACTTGATAGAGTACATCCAACTTATCAAAATTCAACTTTATTAGAGTTTTATGTATGTACTTAATAACAACTGATGTAATAAAAATTAAAATGTGACATTTTCTAATGTTCTTTGTGCACCATTGTTTTTCACATGTAAGGAGCACACACATTGATAAACACAAATACATAAATGCACATACACGACTATATACATTCAGGCAAACCTATACACACATCTAGGCACATACATGCAAATATATGCATATAAATAGACACAAATAAACATATGGACATGCACATATACACACATGCTCATATATAGACATGAACACATGCAAATGCACACATGTTTGTACATATGCTGACATAAAGACACATTAAAACACACACATGCAAATACACCTGCAAATGTATAAATTATCCATGAACAGTGATATTTTCACCATATAACTGCAAATACTGAACTACAAATTCCTCCCTTTTTAAATGCCCCCTTGTTTTTCTGTCATGGTCCCATTGGAGCTTGTCCTTTTCACTCTTTAGAATGAAAATGACTGTAAGTTGGGTGTCTGAGTTAAGTTTCCACTTAACTACTGGATAATAAGGAGACAAACATCACTTACTGCATCAATGCTTTTCTCACTCTAACATGGTGAGAACTGTGAATGCACTGTATGAGAGATACAATAACCAGCTGGTGAGAACTGTCACTGCAGCTTGTCCATTAGCTTTGTAAGTTCCATGGCGGAAGCATCATGAAATGGAAGTCCAGGTGAGCACCTGTGGTAAACATCCCCATGTCTGCCTTTGTTTCTATTTACACTCATGTGAACATAGACTAAAGGAAGCATTTCTTCCCAGGACTGTACAGTCCTTGTGCACGTATTTGTTCTCTGCCTATTTTGCAGTAATGCAATCACCTACTTTATTTTTCAACTTCAAAATTACCCCCAATGAATGGAAACTAGAAGTATCCCCTCTATCCTTCATTGTGGTAGATGCAGAATTGTAAGAAGCAATCCACGAAGTGCATTCACACGAAGTGCATTCACACAGAAGGTCCCTGACCTTATCAGGTTAACTACTTGGGCATTTTTGACTACAGTGATGAGTTTGACCTTTTCAGTAAAATAAAAGAAGAGAGAGAGGGTGGGGGTGGGTTGCAGAATGTTTTCAGTACTGTGACCCAAAGAGCATAGCAAAAGAAGAGCACTATTACAGGCAATCTCTGAGGGGCAAAACTTTTAAGTAACAGAATTATAGATGCTAGGCTCATGCTTAACACGGTTCTGTTGCTGTAGCAACAGTGACTGATATCTAAAGAAAGAAAGGAAATAAACTAAAGAATTAGAAAAGAAGTATCTGGTTTTTAAACGATTTGCAAATATAAAGTTAGTTGCCATTATTTTAGTCACATGCAATGTTTTACGTGTTAAAGAAAAATGCAGTCTTTCAACAGAGAGGAAGCAATGGTAGAGATGCGTCATTTTTTTAATCATTTTTTATTTTAATTTTAAATAGCTTGTTTTACATATCAATCTCAGTTCCCTCTCCCTCCCTCCTCCCGCACTCCCCTTCCCCCCCACCCTCCCACCCTATTGCCAAATCCTTCCACATAGGGGATATCTAGAGTCTGTCATTTTACTCTGGGTAGGGTCCAGGCACTCCCCTAAGAGTCCAGGCTGAGAGAGCATCTCTCTTTGTGCTATAGGCACACGAAGACTGTTTGTATACCAGGGATAGACACTGATCCACAGCTCAGGGCCCCATAGGTTGCCCAGGCCTTCTCGCTGACACTCATATTTGGAGGGTCCAGATCAGTCCCATGCTGGCCTCCCCACTGTCAGTCTGGGGTCCAAGAGCTCTCCCCTGTTCAGATCAGCTGTCTCTGCTGGTTTTGCCAGCCCATTCTTTGCCAATTTGCTCATCACTCCTCTCTCTCTGTCACTGGGTTCCTTGGGTTCAGTTCAGTGATTAATTGTGTGTTTGCCTCTGCTTCCATCAGTCACAGGATGAAGGCTCCCAGATGGTTATAGACATCAAGTTCATTATCAGGAATGGGCATTCGAGGTGGTCTCTCCACTATTGCTTAGCTTGCCAATTGGTGTTATCCCTTTAGATCACTCGAGGTCGTTCTGGTGCCTGATCTGTATTCGATCCTATGATTCCCTCTTCCCCCTATTCTACCCCCACCCCCTCAGCTTCCTGTTCCCCCATGACCAACTCTCTTCCTCTTCACCCCCTCTCTTCTTCCCAGTTCCCACTCCCCCCCACCCCTCCCCGTGTTCCCCATCCATTCAGGGGATCTTGTCTCCATCCTCTTCTCTTGGGTACTATGCATATATGCATATCTTTTATGGGTGTGTACTCACTCATATATGGATTTTAGACATGGATCAGGATAGTGCCAGTCTGCACTTCCACTGATAGAGAGTCTGGGAAACAGGAGATGCGTCATTTTTAAACTAATTCCCCATTAAGGATATCAGTATTTTCTTGTTGAGAAAACAAGTCTGTGTCCTTCCAGTTGGCAGTCTTGTTTTGCTGGAACTGCCACTGAACGGCATGAAAAGGTAAGAACAGTATGACTATGCCAGGCAGGCTGCATGTTCCAGTAAGTTCAGCGGAGATGAAGCTGAGGAAGAAAGGTGGCCAACTCCAAGTCATTCTAGGGGATACTGTAAGGTGCTATTTGAAAATAAATCAAGAGGAGGCTCATGTGCCAGTAAGCACAGTTTAAGTTATACTGCCTTGTATTCTGAGAACCTTCCAAGGTATCTTTGTGTCCAGTAAATGTCCCTAAAAGTATAAACTAACATGAGGATGAGACAATGGTGACATTTTGATAAGAATGGCATTGCTGAGGATTGTAAGGAGAGGTATGATGCAGTCAGGAGCACCTAAAGAGCTACATTTTCTGTCATAGATAATTTTTATGAGACCCTAGCTCCAAAATATTGGTTATGGAGCCTGAGTAGGGAACACAACACCACAGTTTTCTTCGGAAAATTCTATATAATGATTCTCGTTAGTAAGTGAAGGGAAATACATCTTAATCGTAGGTCTAATCTGTAGAGACAGTTATTCTGTGACTGCCAGACATATATCAACACAAGTTCAATCTTCCCATACATATATATGTGTGTGTGTGTGTGTGTGTGTGTGTAGGCAGAGTTTACTTTTGACTGCTATCTCACAAAAGAAAACCACAAAGATGTATTATTAATTATGATAGTTTAGACTTAGCTTAGGCTTGTTTCTAACTAGCTCTTATAACTTAAATTAACCCATATGTATAAATCTACATTATTCCACACACTCATTACCTCATCTCTGTTTTACCCATCCTGACCTCTCTGTGTCTGGCTAGTAATTCTTCTTTCCTTCTATTCTCTCTATCCTCCCAAGTAGTCCCACCTAATCGCTTCCTCCCTAGCTAGCTAATGCCATTCAGTTCTTTAGTAAACTAGTCTCAGTGACACATCTTCATACAATGCAATGGTATATTCTACAATATTATATATAAATAATATCTTTATAATGTTTTATTATATTATATTAAACATGGTGCAGACAAATAGTCATTAAGATTTAGAATTTCAGTCAAAGTGAAATTATGAAAGAAAAATGTGCAACTCTGCTTATAGCTAGAGAATTGTGTGAGACCTCTACATTTATTTCTAGTGGTTTGTAGAACCTATGGCTTACTACAGCAATGGGTGCCATTCCTATCTTCTCCTTTCCTAGTAAGGTGTATATGCGTCGCTAATCAGGTGATTTCATCCGGGTTGGGCTTGTGCCCGGCATGGTGATAAGTGTCACTCCATGTGTTCTCAGTCTTTTAGACTTTTAAGATTGACTGTTCAGCCTAAACCCCGCCTCCAAACATGTGGCAATCACAATGTATCTTTTCAGCAATGGACACTTGGGTCAAACAACATCCTATCTCATACTTTCATCTAAAAAAGTGTTTTCTAATATTTACTGCACACCTTGAGGTGGGGATAATCACTTTAACTATACAGGCTATAGACTTATGCTGGAAATGGCATATGCATGGGTGAGGAGGGGTGAGTTACAACTTGATCCATCTTAATTTTTGGCTAAAGGTTTTAGTTAGAAGTCAAACTTAAAAAAAAAAGTTGATAACCCAAAATGCCAAAAGTCAGTATGACCATGACTGTCAGCTTTATCAGTGTTACATGGTACAGACATCAACCCACATGCTTCTTATTGCTTCCCTGTTCCTTTCAGTGATTGGGCTTATTTCATTCTACTGTGGCTAAAGTTCACAGTGTGAAGACTTCTCTAAAACAGGGCCGGAACTGTCTACAGAGTCATATTCTCATGGAAACTGTGAGTTTGAGTATTGCAACTACCATCCACATTTAGGAAAGTTTTTCAGGTTCATTGTGCTGTGTAATCCCATTTCTGTGAACTAACCTTTGTAAGATCAACATATGTGAAGTACAACTTGGAGTCATTTAGCTTTAATAGTGCTTTAATAGAGGGTTATCAATGTGCAAGTCTTCACAGCTTTTGCTATTACATCTCTCTTTGGAAGAAAAAAATGTGAGTTGTAAGACAATCATTTGTTGTCCTTCTTGATATTTTGTTTGGGTTCATTGGTGCTGGAAATCAAGCCTACAGAAATCTTGTGCTCGCTAGGTAAGGATTCAATCAGTGAGTTCCACACAGGCCTTTTATTGAGTGCTGTAACTGTAGGTATGTACTATGTTGACAATTAGTTCCAGATGTCTCATGTTCAGAGTATGTGAGGGAGCCTGCTCAGCTAGTATGAGCAAAGCTGAAAATCCAAGTCAATGTGAGCTCCCAGCAGAAACAACCAGTAGGAGAATTGGCTTGCATAGGCACCATTGCTGTTCACTATGCACAGTCCTGTCGATGGTACAGGAAGAATGGCGTCCCTAAACCTAGACTGATCACAGAAACAACATCCTTCCTCATAGGTCTCCTGCTTGTTGACCTTGGAATCATGTCCCTTTTGTCTGAAATTCAAAATAAAATTATCATCTGAAAATGTATCTTAGTATGACTGGCAGATCATATATCCTAACTGTAAAAAAATAAGTGAATACATTTCCTACACATGTACACAAAGGGAACTGAAGTTTGTAGGTGGAGATTGGGTTGTCAATCATGCCTATTGTTAGGGTCATGATAGATCTAATGGAGTCAGTTTGATGTCTAAATATGAGAGGAGAAAACAGAAAGACAGATATCCAGAGGAAGATGTAGACCCAGAAGAAAGGCAGAGAGAATTCTTCATGCTAGAAGGGGGCATGAAACAAAACATAGATGGCCACTGGTAGAGGGGAAAGCAAGGGAATTAGTTCATTGAGTCTCTAGAAAGAAACACAAGCCTCAAGGGCAGACACCTTGATTTGATTCCAGTGAGGCTGAGTTCAATGAACAGTAAGGAAGCACATTTCTTTAAGCTTCCAGGCTTGTTTGTAAGACCAATAATGAGAAATTAATGTCACATAAGAAATTTGTTTACAATTATTAATGCCAAATTAACTGACATGAGTCAAGTAATTTATGTTACTATCAAGACTATCTTAGGAATATTTATATGGATTTAAAGGAAGTGCTTATTGTTTGAGCAGTAGGTTTGGACAAAGTAGACTACACCAATTTCTCAGTTTGTGTAGGAGCCTGGAGTTTTTGAGTCAACTATTAATGATCCAATGCAATTAGCCTTTATTCATTCCTGGCAGTTTCATAGAAAATGTAAGTTAAAATGACTTTGAAATCAATTCATTTTAACAATAAAATATAAAAGTCCTTTAAAAACAGGTTACAAAAAATTAGTAAGTAGCTCATAGAGCAGATAATGGTGAAAAGAAGATTTCATACATAAGAGTATTACCTTTTGTTTTGAATTCTGTCACCAAAAAAGAAGAAAAATAACTTTAAATGTAAGTAAAATGAAAATAGTTACATTCTTTATTATGTAGCAAATTAGTAAGTTACTCTAATTCTACTTAGTTAAATTTTGGAGTTAAGTGTTTTGTGATCTTAGATCCATTTTTAAGACACAATGGGCATAATAAAATGTAAAAATAAAAAGATAGTACACTGTCTTAGAAACTGTAAACACTGTAGTAAGTATTTTAATCGTATCTTAATGGCATTGACTGAAGTTTGATATTTAGAAATCTAGCTTTTCTTTATAATTGTCCATCTTTTCAGCAATAGTCACAAAGTTTAAGATGTAAATTCAGATTTAAGGCATCTATAGAAATACAAAGATAGAGAGATGTTAGAAGAGATGGAGAAATATAAAGGAAAAATGGATGGATATAAGGAAGAATAGAGCCTAATATTTATGCAATAATAATGTGTCAGAGAAATACTGATAGGTTATTTAATTCCCTTTAATGCTCTTCTGTTATTCCTGCATAGTTTTGGCATGGACTATGATGGGAATAAGGGAGACATTGATGAGGTCTCCTCTTGTGCCTTTGTGCTACTATGTCAGGAGTAGACCAGGCTATCCCCTGGTCTAGGTACTGAAGCAGCTTTTAGGATTTAGATCACCCCCTTCCCCCAGATCCCCACCACAGGTTTCCTGTTCTGAACCTGGCTTTGATACACTTCTACCCTGCTTCCTGGACAATTGAACATCCTCTCCAAGGAAATTTAGCATTACAGGAAAAGGAACAATTGTATTCATGCTCTTGCCATTTGATCAGAAAACCATGACTAAAGTCTGTCCTGTGCGTATCTCTGTGCAGAACCTGGATGGGGAATGAAATGGAAAAGTGTTAAAAGTTAGAACCAGGTCTAACTGAGAGAACATTTCTCTACAGCCTTCAGCATGTGGCTCAATCCCCTGATAAAAGAGCAAATGTCCTGCAGTGAGGTCAGAGCAGAGCTCACTCTGGTAGCTGCAGGGCTCAGGCCAAGGTCCACACTGCATGCTGCCTTCCTCCTGGGTGGTGCCCAGCTTCCCTGGCTGCTGTGATCTGGTGCATTCTCTAGCTCATTGTACTGGATGCTACTACTTTCTCAGCTGACTTATGACTTTCTAGAAAAAATTGATCCCAGAATCAGGTGAATTCACTTTCATTAAAAGGTGTGCTCATCAAATGCCACAAGCCTCAGTCATTCAAAATTTTAGATAGCTCATTTTTAGATAAAAAGTTGTTTATCACAAAACAAATGAAATTTAAACTCAGAATGCTCAAGTACAGGCTGACATTTCTTCAGCTTTAAGTTAATGTAGAATTGTATCTGACCACACAGATATCAAACTGAAATGGAGTACCATCTCTGAAATAGCCGGGTTTTTATATTACTCTAGAGTGTCAAAATCCCCACCAAAAATAAGAACCACTTCTTGGTACTGTATTTTTATTTCGTTCCACGCAGGGAGAGGGTTGCATCATTTATCCTTCTTTCTGTACACTCTAGAGTCTAAAGGAAGCTATTTGTTCTGATAATACAGAGTCAGCCTAATGATTAATTTAGCTGCCAGAATTGGATCTGGTCCAATAGTCTATGTCTTCTCTGAATATTATTATCAGCTTTGCAGAATCAGTCTCAGATTCCCTCCAATGAAAACTGTCATGGTCACGAGAACAAAATTCCCACAGTGTACAAGGGTACACATAGCTCTAGACATCTAGATTGGAGAGGGGCTCAAAAGGGATGGCTACTAGGGGAAGTAGATTCATTTTTCTTCAAGAGCATAGCTCCTCGTAGGTTATCTATCCAGTTTAACGTGAAGTTGGAAGACCCATGGCACAGGTTGCTGGGAGAATCGAAGAGGGAAAGAAGGATCAATGATCAAAATTCATTGTATTCATTTATAAAATTCTCAAAAATAAAAATATGCACAAAATATATGCAGTGTTATGACCAAGTTAACACATTTTATCTTGTGCTTTATCATTTTTAAACTGAATTCTACAATGTGATTCTCCTGAAGTTGCAGTTTCATAAATTTCCTAAGTTAAAGATATTTTAAGCTTGTGCACAAAATAAATCAAATTAGCCAATGCCCTTATCGAACTATATTGTAGAACCATAAGTGAATGACACAAGATTGTGTAATATATATTAATATTATTCATTTAAAATAAAATAAATAAACATCTATTTAATATAATGGATCTACAATGTTGAGTTACTACTACTCAACTTTGGGATGATTAGTGTAAATTTCTTTGCTCAGCTTTCAACGTAGTTTTTACTAAATATATGTCCATTGTGATAGTTTTAAAGTTATAAACTCACATAGCCAAATGTATATATATATGTATATATAATTATATATGTATGTATATATTCATAATTATGCAGCCAAAAATAACTGTTGTTATAAAATATATCCACAGTTAAGCAATCACCACTGAGAGACCTTGGAGAGCTATTTTATTGTTAACTTAAAATATCTTTATCATCAATATGTTTTACTTTCCATATAGATAATATTGTAATATTAGAATGAAACACTTGTTTCTTCTTTTATCTGAGAAAGCAGGTCCACACCCCACTTTGGGAATCAAGTCCAATGCCTTGACTTACTTCCCACCCCTGGTAGTTTCCCAAGGGAAGCTTTTAGGATACTTCTTTATTACAAATTTCAGAATTATTATCTCAGACTCTCTGGAGATAACCTGGGTGGGGTGTTCCTGTCAGCATCACTGATCACAAAAACAAGTGTGTTTTTTCCCAGCTATCTTTTCATTTTACTTATTTCCAATGTCCTACTTTTCCAGTTCCTTTGATTTTTATTTATTTATTAAGTATAATACTCTCGAAATTGTATACAGATATTGTATTCTTTTCATTTTAATAATAGTTTTTGTAATCATTTGTTATAACTATTCAGATTGCAAATTTATTAATTTTAATTCAGAATTTGGGGTACTATCATTCAATTTATATATAATTTAAAATTGTTTAGTCCATTTCAAGTTTTCTCCATCTTCTTAAATTATTTTTATTACTTCATATGTATGTTTACCTGAAGATTATCAGAATGATTCTCTGTAGTTTCTGCTTCTCTCTCCTATCTAATGACGGTTATTGTGTGTTCATTAAAGTGCATGTACTTCTTGAGGATTTTCTCTTATATTTTTCTGTTTATTTTCAAGTTATATCTCTCTGTGAAGAGAATTTAACTGTATCAGAACTTTGTGTAAATTTGTAGGATCTATATAGCCTGTTATTATTTTATAATAAAGAAAAATATGAAAACATATAACATAAGAATATAGAATCTATGAACATATAATATTATATAAAGTATGTAAGATATATATTATATGATACTTCAGAATTGAAGTATTTCTTCACATACAGGACTCTGTTTTGTTCAGGTAATTGTTCAATTTAAAAAGTAAAAGAATAAAAGCTTTATAGTTTTATTTTTAAATATGAGGTTAACCATGGACCATAAATTTCATTCCTTTGCACCCTGAATTTTATTGTGATGTGTGTGTGTTTCTGTTTATATTAGATCCTTTGAAAATAGTTTCTGTTGATTTATGGCATGACTAGCACCAGGAACTCGTTTGTACTACCCTTCCAAATGTTCATTCACAACCTTCGAGATTTGCATATCCTAGTGACTAAAGGAATCCCTTATATGAAAATATCTTAAATAAAATTGAAAATCAACTTGGAATAGCAATTTAAAAATTTATTTATTTAAGTCTACCCTTTCTTTATAATTCAGTGTAATGATAGCATTTTATTCACTATCCTTTATTTCCGAAAATTTTATTTCTATTTCAGACAAAGCACCAAAGCACTGGGAAATGCAAAACCAGCAAACTAGTTGCCATTTATGAAAATCATCATTAGAATTCTTAATATATAAAATAATTTGTTATAATAGATGTAGTGACTTGAAAATGTTTAAAGAGTAAAAGCAATGTGTATTCTTTGGGTATCATCTAATGCCATAATCTGATACGCAGATACTTTAACATCAAGTATTTATCATATTTCATACTTTAAAATTCTGTTTATGGCTACTAATCTAACAAGGAAAGTCATAAAATGAATATACAAAGACTTTATGATTAGCCTAGTTAGCATGAATTATCTAAACTCAATTTAATTAATTCATGCTAAAACCTAAATAAACAAACACAAATTAGCAATACTGTTAAAGAAGAATGTGCCATGCTAAAAAGTTCAGCGATTAAAACAACAGCTCTCAGAGGACTGGCACTAGGCAACCTGGCATCAGGTAGTAAATCCTCAGAGGTGTCAGTACCACATCAGGACCAACTGTGTTTTAATGCAGAAGAACCCTTCAACAGCTCCAGCTCCCCGGCCTTCGGAAACGGCATGCAACACTGACATTTGCTGAACTCTGCAGATCTTCAGGTTCATATTCATTGGAAATCCAAGGGGCCAACAAAACCCAGGGTATTGGTAACATCTCTCTAAAATATTTTCCTTTATTTTTCTTCTGTTTTAATTACATCATCTTCACATTAGATGAGTTGTGCAATATATTTTGTATTTACAATAAGCAAATACAATATGTTTGTATTTACACTAGTAAAAATACTTTGAATTGTTTAAAAAATTCAAACCAGAATTCGGCTTCCAACAAGTGAGGAACAAATATTTTCAACAAAATAATTTACATATTACACAACATTCTCCGAACCTTATATAAAATAGTTTACATATGTTCAGTCTATGATGTGACTGTGTAAAACTTAGCATTTTGTGACACATATTTAAAAAACAATAAAATACATAAAAACTGAAGATATCTTCTAGGCAGTAACACCGAGGCCTTAGGTCAATGCATTAGGTCTGGTTTGATTTATTTCAAGTACATTTTTGACAATAATAATGTCCTTCCCCAAACCGTCTAAGAATGTTAATTAAATCTCTGCTTAATTTCACAGTTGTGTTTAATTAGCTCAATCACATTTTAAAATGTAACAAGCTATAAAAAGAACAATCTATTGACAGAATGTTTAATGGCAAATTGTTAGCTGACAGATTTGATCCCTGAATGATTAGTGTGTGTGAAGAAAAAAGCAAGACATCAGAATTTAGGCATGCACAATCAGAATTTGCAACCTGAGGGCTGGGACAGCAAAGCAAATGCTTGCCTTTTTGTGGGAGGCAGGTAATACCAGATGCATTTAGAGGTGTGTGTGTTGTATGCTGAAGCTTTCCAAGAGAGACATAAAAATATTGCAGAACCCTTACCGTGGTTATTTGAAATATGCTTTGCTTACAAAAACCTTATTCTTTTATAATAAAAAAAAGTGTCCTGGGGTGGGTGTGGACATTTTTCTGCTTGGGGGATATTAATTAATGCCCTAAAGACATATCCTTTCAAAAAAGCTATGATCCTTACTAAATCATTATACTGACATAGATGGTCTTTAATAAACCAACAATCCATTTACAAATGCTATTTCAATTAAAGTGTACTCCCCATAATAGTATAAAGTATGCTTGTGAAACCATACTGAGTTCCACATGTATCTACTTTTAATAGCAAACAGATTTTGTAACATCTTGATTTGCCTAATCCAGGAAACTTGCAATTGATAAATTGGCAGTTGCAACATCAAGTGGGAAACGGAATCCAAGCCTATGGACATTTTTAAAGACTTCAATCAAATATATTTCAGTGGAACAATATGTTCTTTAAACAATGACAATGAAAAATATGAGATATAATTCTTTTCTTAAAAGAAGTTAACTGAAAGAAAATTAAGGATAAAATCTTGTAATTATTCATGAATTAGGGGATAAAGCTATGTTTAAACAGTGTCAATCATATTTTTACAGGATTTTTTAGTAAAATGGGACCTTTTTGGGGCTATTTGCTTGATCTGGTGTCTTAAGGTGCTAGGCATTCCATTGTCATCAAAGGGCACTGTTTCTCAAGACAGTAAGTGAGAAACTAGGACAGTCATGAGTGTTAGTGAAGCATTCAAGATTTACTAATATTTATAGAAAAATGAAAAATTGAGGGAAAAGGCAAAAAGTATGGAGAGTGACAGAAGCAGGGTAAGCTTCCCAAGAGAAGAAAACTCTAAAGCCTTTCCTCTTTGTTTTTTTATAAGGCCATGGCAGAAAGTGGACAAAAGCTGAGGTAATCTCTGTTAAGACTGATTAATTCTTTGACGTTTCATGGACAGAGCCAGTGGAGAGTCACGTGCCATGTGTATGCCCAGTTGTCCCAACCGTGGATGTGACTGCCCTGATTATATCCTGCTCACCCAGCGAGAGGTGAGTGAAGTCCCACTCTGTCTAAACTTGAGGTTTGATAGTTATTGACCATGGCTTGCACGGTCACTAGTCACTGTGACCACTGAGCTACTTTCAGGTACTCTATCGCTGTTAATGCAATGAGGCTGACTTTGCTTTCACATTGGCCTGACCACCCTGTAGCTCTATGAGGACAGGGAGTTAACTCTATCGCCTCCACCGAGATGTGGCTGCGCTGTTTCTTGGTTTCCTTTCCTATGGGAGGATGAGAGTGGTCTCCTGGGAGGATGCCTGTTGAGAATATCCATCCTTCGTTTCCCACAATCGTTGCATTAGAGCAAAGATATGCTGAAGGACACCAGAGCCTTTCATATGTTCCTGAAAGACTGTAGGAGGGCAAGCCAGCCTGCTGTCACAGGCTCAGAGCCCTCTCTGTGCCCTTATTCATCTAGCTTGACTATTTTATACCCAACCCCAAGCACTTGTATTCATTCTCCTCAGTGCTCTATAACCCTTTATCATCTTCCTTTTAAGCCCCAGCCTCTGCTCTTACTGCAACACACATGAATAATTTCTGTGTTCACTGTGGTCCTTTACAGATACTACCTACAGGCTGTCCTCATATGACTAGGCACTTTACACAGGATTCCTTCATTACTAGTCATGTTGTAGAACAGAAGCCTGTGTTTTAAATGGATTAAAATTAGAAAATGCCTTAATTTACCATTGGTAGATGCTATATACAATATTAACTACATAAGAAATTGGAAGCCCAGGATACATATAGAAGAAAATTGTTTTAGATGAAACAGTGTTAATTAAATAGATTTAAAAATAAGGAGAAACATACAATATTTCTGATGTTGTTCTATGGCTGGGATTAATGTCATTCTTTATTATTAATCATATGCTTCAAAGCAGTAAATTTTCTATCAGATTCAATGTTAAGACATACTTATTTGAAAGAGAGTATTTTGACATTATAACATGAAGCTAAGGTACATATTCAATATTTGACATGACACAGATATGCAGATAATGATAAATAACTGAAGACACCCTATTATAGTAAAGCAAATCCTACTAATGTCCATTCTGTAGTTGTTAGTAATAAGACCATAGCTTCATATGCTGAACTTCTTTGACAAGTGATAAATATTATTTTGAAGATTTTCCAATGTATCCTTTATCATCTTAAAGATTACTTGGGTGGGAGAGACCACATGCTTTAAAGACGGCTCACAAATACTGTTTTTGCGCTAGGACCAAATCCTAGTAATGTCCATTCTGTAGTTGTTAGTAATAAGACCATAGCTTCATATGCTGACTTCTTTGACAAGTGATAAATATTATTTTGAAGAGTTTCCAATGTATCCTTTATCATCTTAAAGATTATTTGGGTGGGAGAGACCACATGCTTTAAAGACGGCTCACAAATACTGTTTTTGCGCTAGGTTTCCTTGCCTGTAGTTGACTTAGCTGCTGATCCTTCAGCCCCACTTCAGACCTTACACCCATGCCCCCTGAGTTGCCCATGCCCTCTCTGCCTCTGCTCAGACCTCATGCACAGTTTTCCCTCTGTCCATCCCACAGACCTGAGAGCCTGCTTGTGCTTGGATGCCCTTCTGCTGTTGTCCTGAGGGATTCTTTTGACTTTTCCTATGTGAACAATGTCTTTCACTTGGCTCTGTTTTCTCTCAATCTCCCATTTTTTCTCATTTATGGCGGTGTACACCTGCTTTAGGAACAATCTTCCTGTGAAAGTATACTTATATGAAAATGGTTCTTTCACTTGTTCTGGTTTGTAATGTTGTTTGTCTAAAGCTGGGTTGCATGGCAGAGTGGTGACTGTCTGAGTTCTACCTTAGAAGATAAACCATACACTGTTCTTTTGACATTTACCACATTCTTTGATGACTTTCAGAGAGTGTGACATTAGTACGACATGTGTGCCATTTGTGGGTCTGATGTACTGGTCTAAATATCTTGTTTAAGAATTTGTCATTTACAATTCTGAGAAATTTTTCATTCATAGTTTTGAATAGTTTTATTTTCCAACATATTTCTGTAGTAGTTTCATTTTGAAGTTATAGTTTCATATCCTGCATTTCCATTTTATCTCTGTTTTTAGATTTCGGGTTTCTTCATACAGATGTGTTTCAATTTTTATTTTCATATTTTCAGGTTTTAATTACACATTATGTATCCCTTGTAATATTATTATACTATCATGCCATCATGCATTCTCTATAGGTTTATTTCTGGTGATGGTATCCATAGTTTCTGTTTTCTTTAGGTTATCTCTATACAATCAATTTTTTCTTTTTTTTTTTTTGCTAATTGAAATCTGTATTAATTTCTTTTTTTTCATTCCAAATCTTCTAGTACTGGAAAGTTCCATGTTGTAAAATTATGTGTTTGAAGTAATACTCATTGGAAGCACTGTGCATTCCCATATGACTTACCAACTATTAGCACTGTGAATTATTCATGGATAACATGATGTTAATATGTCCCTTGGTTCCCAGTGGTGGCTTTGTACTGTGACTGGAATGAACACATTTCTGCCTGAGCTATGGTACAATTAGAGTTGTGTTAGAATTCTGGGAATCTATCTAAAATGATTGCAGGAATTGCTCTTTTATATATAAAAATTACTCTTAATTACATGTTGTATTATGATTCATTTCTGTATTAATCTTCGTCTGTTTTGCATGATCCCAGGCTGGATTAAATTATTTTTTTTCAAAGAAGGTTCCTCTGCTCTGAATATAGTCTTCAGGACAGGCAAAGAAATCTTGCTTACTTAACATTACAGACTGAGGGTAAAAGAGAAGTGGCAGATCCTGGAGGCTTTCCCATTTGTCCCTTTCTAGCTACCCTCACTACAGGTAGCATCAGCTGGTGAAATTCCAAGAGCCTCTTAGCATCATGTCATTATGACATCTAAACTAATTGACTTGTTAGACTCCCACCTTCTGCTTACTCTCAAGATTTGTCAGTCTGATTTCACTTTCCCACTTGTCTGGAGATCTCCTGTCTTCCAACTGTGTTGACATCTTGTCATTTTCCACTCTCCTTTGTACCTGCTCTTTCAAACCTGTGCTTTTGTCATTTGGAAGATATTGGAGTGGGAGATATATAAGCAGGCCATCAACATTTAATAAAAGTCTTGGCATATTGCATTTAAAAACTAGTAATACTGAATTGAAAAAAGATTTGCTGTGGATCTGGCTAAATAACTAAAATAGTAAATACTAAATATCCATGGTATTCAGAAAATACATGAATTATTTTCAGTTAGTCTCTTGATCATTAATATTAACTACATAAGATATTTTCCGTAAGGCATAGCTGTTTTCCAAGTAGAAATATTCCATTATAAAAAGAATAATTATGCTGTGAATCAACCAGGGACAATAAATGATACAGAATAATCAAATTCTAAACCTCTGGGCTTAATCAAAACCTACAAAAACAGTTCAGAAAAATCCAAAGGAAAGCATTTCAAGATCTGCAGAATGATTGTCTGAGATTCTCAGAGATATTTGCATGTTACTTACGATGTACTTTGAGATATCCTTTGCATTTTACCACAGTTTTTATAATAACTAATTCTATCCAATTAAGTATTGTTTTTCTAAAACTTGAAGCAAAGAGCTATGTAAAGCTCTTATTCACATAATCCCAAACATTCGTTGAATATTTTCCTTGAGTGCTGAGAATCAGTAAGTCCTGTGGTTTTATTTTGCAAACAAATCTGGAAGCCTGGGCTGATATAAAGATGGATTTGTCGTTGATAATTTATTCACCAAGCAGTTCTGCATCATTCTCTGTGTCAGCCTCTCCACTGGTGTTTACTGATTATGAAAATGGAGATGCAGGGATCTGGGCATCACTGAGCAGAGGAATTGGTAATTAAACAGGCTCCCTACACCTGTAATAAGTCTGGAGTAGAGACGCATGCACCCAGAAATGACAGAGAAGGAAAGGACTGTCAGAGGAGAGATTTGCAAGCTGAAATCAAAGAGAAAAATAGGGCCCAGACAAAGAAAAGTGAATCTACAAAAGAAAACTTTTAGGAAAGAATTTAAACTGCTCAATGTAGCACACAACATTGTCCCATCACACTGGCATGGATGCTGATGAGGTAGAAATTCGAGGTCAGTGTGAGTTGCAGGAAAAGTTTGAGGTCAGTCCAGGCTATGGGAGACCATGCTTGAAAAAACAAACATCAAGAAATAAAGCAATTGCCCATATCTCCTGTGGACAACTCACCATAATAGGACAGTAATTCCAAACTTTGGATTTAATGTTAAATCATTCTTTTGGTCATAACTCTAGTGTTCATGGCTTCAGAGTTACGATTGGCTGGAAGTAATTCTGAATGTTATTTTTTTTTTAAAATAGAGGTAACAGACTTCCAATGCCTATTCCTGTAGGTGCTCCACTGACCTTTGAAAATCTTAGTGATTATTTTTGCTTCAAGTATTTCCATTTGGATTTCAAATCCTCCTCCTACCAACTCCTGTCTGAACTTTTCAGTGTGAAACATCCTAAATTCCTAGTTATATCTCAGTTGTGTGGGTAGTGAGGCCATTGAATGTTGGAATGGTCCACTTAGTACTTCATGAGTCTTAGAATATGGAGAAGGAGACAGCACTGTAGAGCTAATGAAGAAAACGAGGAGGAGGCTCTCAAAAGCACCCAAGTAGAGATGATGGAGGTTTGTCTATGGACCAGATGAGAAAGACCTGCAGAGATATATGGGATAGATGTCAGTGGAAACAACCTCAGGATGTCATGAAAAATTGCACTGGAGTCGGAGAGATTGAAAATAATCAAGACTGGAAGGGAAATGAGGTGCCTTTCACTGATAGGAAGACATCCCATTGATATTAAAGAAATTTTATAACACTCACAATTATGTACATTCCTTAGTTTTTATGTATCAGGTTAAAATTAATTTTCAAAATGTAGAAACAAAACCCACAAGTTTTGTGACAAATGTAATCTCTGTAAACTTACTCCCTATCCTTTCTCTAGGCATCAATCCTATAATTGCTGTCTCCTTTCTAGGCATCACTTATTGTCACATTTTATTGAATCATTCGCTTCAGCACTTGCATGCTGAGACTTAACCTGGCTTAAAAGACTTGTGTTGGTCACCCCTTTACAGACCTATTCCTTTGCAACCTTTCAAAGCAAACCTCTTAAGAACACATATTTCTTTTCTGTAGCTCCATTCTTTCCATTTGCTATGGCTCCTGCAGTAGACCTATTGTTAATGTCAGTAATGATCTTTCTGTTCCTGCATAGGCTGGCAAACCCACTGTCTTCATTTCCCCTTTGCTACCAGGATCATTCCTGGAGTTCTTTGAAGCATGCTCTTCCCTTGGCCTCTGTGTCACTGACTTTGCTTTGATTTCCTCTGACTTAATTGGTTTGTCTTTTCTGCCTTTTGGCTAGCTTTTAAAACTCTTTGACCTTTAAATTTCAAAGTATTTTAGAAACAAGTCATAGAGTGTCTTGTGTCCAGGTCAGTTCATGCAGGATCATGGCTGTAACAACTACACCTTCCCCAGGTTTTCCCACTGACCTTCAGATCTGTGTCTGAATAATTGCAATTTACTATCTTAAGTTGAATGTGTTTGAATATGAAGAGGAAGTATTGCTTAATAAATACTAGCAATAGGATAAGCAGTTATGGTCACACCTATATACTATTGAAAACATAAACACTTGGAGTAAGGGACAGCAATGATGATGTACACAAACGTCCATTTTATTCTTCTTCTTTAAAGATGGACACCTAGATTTCAACTCATGAGATTGAGTAGAATAAGAGCTCACTTCTAAACTGAACTTAAAGTTGTATTACCAAATAGACATTATTTGGATAATAATATATCGGATGAATTGGTGCATATAAATTTTAAAATGTGGCTTCTTAGATATAAGACATATTCATTTCTTTTATTATACTTTGGTTCATTCATAGATTGTTAACTTCTAAGTCATATAAAATCCTTCATTGCAAATCATATGCTTTATTGAAACATGATGCACTGGTTAGTATATTAGCATATTAGTTTTGTCTGGAGGATCACAAAAGAAATCTCCAGAATGCTTGTGTTTGTGTGAAAGATATCATGTAATTTTACTCTCCATTGTTAATAAACTAAACATTGCTTCTGAACCCAGACCTCTCAGTTCAATGTCACTGGCATTTCTTTATCTTTCGAAGAATATTTATTTATTAGTTACAATTGTTAAAGATGTAACAGTGAACAGAAAATGGGCCTCTTGAATATGTCATGCTGGGAAATATAAGTTCATCAATATTATCAGTAACTCTACTATGATAACAACCAAGAAAACCAAAGGAAGTATGTTAAGTGAAGCTTTTCCTTGCTAGCCACTTTGGTTTATCCCCCACCAGCCGCCTGGGCTCTGCCGCGCGAGCCTGTTTCTAGATCCGCATGAGTCCCAAATAAACACACAGGAGGCTATATTAATTATGAAGCTGTTGGCCTTGCTTGTCTCTTACTGGCTAGCTCTGCTTTAAGTAATTACCCCATAATTGTTAATCTAAGTATGTCTCTTACCGGATAATAGTTCTGGGGTCCTACCTCATGGCGTTACATCTCGACTCTCCTGTGTTTCCCCTTCCCAGAATCCTCCTCGACTCCTAGTCCCTCCTATCTAGGTTTTCTATTGGCCAGACAGTACTTTATTGACAAATGCACAGGCAAATAACAGGACTTCCCCAACAGAAGTAGATAATGCTGCAAGACTTTGGGAATTCCAATAAAGTTTAAATGAGGTGGATCTATGATGGGGACCTTGAGCATCTGAAGGCAGGCATTTCATCCAAGAATAGATCTGGGCAAAGGTCCTTGGAGCAGATGAGATGTCATATAGTCGCTAGGACATAAGCTTGCTTGTTCTAACCAGCATAAGGCACTATATTTTGACTTTACTGTAGAAGGAATGAATTCTGAAATGCCCTGACAATTCAGCTCTCACAGGACATTATTAAGATGGGATTACTCTTCTGGGTGACACAGACAGTGATGAGAGGATATTTAGGAGAACATAATATGATATGATTTGCCTGTGTTTGGTTTTAAATACAATATAAAAATTTTAATATTTATTTGTCATGTTCATTATGTGTGTGCTTGTGTGGATGAAGCATACACATTAATGTAGGTGCTGGCAGAAGCATGATGAGGGGATGTCAGATTCCATGGAGTTGGAATTACAATGGTTGGAGCCTCTGCACACAGATGCTGAGAACTGCAGTTGGATCCTCTAGATCAGAGATCTGCTGATCCATCTTCTAGCCCCATGCATTAGGTTTTAAAGGGATATTACTACGTATAATCTGAAGAATGCTGCAGAATAGAGTATAGACAATAAAGCTTAGAGGCAGGAGAGCAGTTGAGCAGTTGCTATGGAAATCAAGAGGAAGAGGGTGGTAGAAGCCCAAAGTGACCCAAGGCTATTGCCCATCTTGTAGCTTACCACCACCCATAGTCACTGTCTTCCCTGATGCTTCAGTTCAGTGGATTACCTCTTAGTTCTAAGTTTCTCTAGAATCTCTCAGATGAGATAATGCAGAGAATTTCAATGTGCAGATTTTTACCACTCTTTCTCCTAAGGCTCAGTCCAATCCCTGCCCTTTAAGGATTTGATAGTTTGGACACTATAATTGTGTAGGATAATGCAACATGGTCCCCAAAATTTCTTCCATATAAGTTCAAGATGATTTCTCATTGCAATCACATTTTTGTTAGGCAGTATCTTTAATTCCATATAATGACAGCATGCTATTATGAATTATAAAAAAATGTAAGATGTATCAATGATCCATTCACAGCACCTGCTAACTACCATGGCTTGTCAAATGGGAAACATTTGTGCTACTGAATCCATACATTAATAGCAAAAAATACTGGCTCAACTTTTCCTGTTTGCCAGTAAAATAACAAACCAAAAAACAATCCACCATCACTAAGATAATCTAAGAACAGAAAATTTCTGCATTGAACCCCCTTGCCTGGAGAGCAGAGTGCAATGCATAATGTACATTAAATCACTGCATGTTTTAAAGCCACGGTTTCTCAGTTGCTGTCCTAGAACTCCATTAGACTAGGGGAAACAGACAGAGGGTCAGACTGCCTGGTCTACACAGTGAGTTCATGGCATGACTAGGCCACATGGTGAGATTCTGACTACAAAAAGGGACTTTGAGAAGTGACTTGATTAATTTTAAATTCAGAGATTTGGATGTAGACAAACAGCTGTTAGGCAATAGTCCTTATGAGACTCAATATCACTGAAATTCCAGAGTCCCAATGAATTTTCATATCACCTTTGCTGGCAATTTTCCATCCACAGACCACTTTAAATTTTCGAAGCTGGTTAATACAGCTTTTGAGGGATATCTTTCTTCAAATAATATGACAGATTTTGAGGATCCCCATAGAAGTCCTCTCCTTCCCTGGTGAGCAGAAAAGGAATGGCGGGGGGGCAGAAAGGGAGTCGGCGGGGGGCAGGAGAGGAGGTAACTGGGAATGCCATGTAAACAAGCTTGATTCTCATTCAAAGAAAAAAAAAGATAAGTCATTAATAAAAAAGAATGGAGAATTAATATGAATTAATAATTGGATTTTCTTCTGTTGCCTTGAAGATATAGACAACAGACAGAAATTAGGTTTTCTCTGAAATTCAATTCTTATTAAAGAATGTGACTGGCTGCTGTGTAGAAGTTGGGAAAGAAAATCTGTTTACACATGCTAGCACTGTTACCTGAATCTGGTTTGGTGTCTCAATGGTAAGAAAAATGTCAAATACATGTCAATAAAGATGAATATCTTAGATGTTCATAAAAATGGGATATCTTTGCAGGTTGTGATCTAATGTCTTATTTTTATTCTTTTTAAAAGACTAATGGAAGAAGTTAAGAGGATTGAGGAGGGGCTGAAATGGTATAAATGCAGTGATAATATATCCAATTCTTTAAAATTTTAATGTAATAAAAAAGAATATTAAATGAAGAAAGCTTATTGGCTTGTGGCTAGACAGATGGCTCAGTGGTTAAGAGCAATTGCTGCTCATAATATCTCATAACCACCTGTAATCCCTCTCCAGAAGTTCTGTTCTGACTCCCTGCTCTGACTCTGTGAGCACTGCATGTATACATTACATATATAAACTTGAAGACATAGCATTCATATACACAAAACTAAAATTAATAAATATTTTTTAAAAAATTAATGTCCATTGACTTTTTATTATCCCATGGCCAAGGATTGCAGGTTAGAGTTAAAGTACTCTTTTAAAAATTTGAATGAAATAAATATCATTTTTTCAACACTATTCTTCCAAATTATGAAATTTAGACTAATATTCATAATTTGTAAATCCTGTAGGAAATTAGCACATGCCCTTATTTTGTTGGTTGCTATCATTATTTTCCTTTTATAAAAATTAGAAATTGCAGTTATGCTTAAATGCAATATATGATCCACAAATGGGTAATAATTATCTAAAAATAAATTAAATAAGCACATTCCTCTAAGGATTAAAGGAAAATATTAAAATTTCACCTTTAGTTCTTATAATACATTTACTTATATTTACAAAAATTGAAATTAAAATAAAAATTTGATAACCAAAGTTTTAAATTTATGATGAGTGATCTTAATCATATTAATTATTGTGAGTGTAAGATAGCACAGATCATACTCATTTGTTAAAATGGTGGAAATTGGGAATATAAAGATGGATTAGTGGTGGACGATTATTGTTCTTGCAGAGAAAATAGGTTCTGTCCTAGCTCCCACATAGAGACTCACAAACATCTGTAACTCCAGCTCCAGAGTATCTGACATTTTCTAGACCATATATACACACAGGCAAAACACCTCTTTGTACATAAAAAAATAAATTTTTACAATTAAAAAAAGAAGATGTAGGCTGTGTAAAAATTCATGGATGTTTTTACAGGAACGAAGGAAGGAAGGAAGGAAAATGAAATATACTAACATAGGAATTAATCCAAAGGGGCAATGTAACTTTCAACTTAGACTCAACTTGCCTCCTCTGAAAACTGCTCAGCAGTTTCATTCATATAATTAGTACTACTTTATTTTCCTTCACTATTTCCCTATTCATGAAATTAAACTATTGGGATGAATTTTCAAATACACTTTAGGAAGATTTTTTAAAGCTTAATATTAATCTATTGTATTATAAGCCAATACTGCATATCATTGCTATATTTAGATATTAATTTATGCTGTGGTTCCAATGGTTCGTCAGACTTATTTAATTAAATATATAATTGCTTTCTTGATATTATATTTAAATGATAAATGATTTTCATTCCAGGCTATGGAATAAGGTTTCTAGTCAGTTTCTATTTCGCTTTTGTTTTTTGTTTATTTGTTTTTTTGTGGTTGGATTTGTGTTTTGTTTTTGAGACAGGATTTTTCTGTGTAACAGTTCCAACTGTCCTGGAACTCACTCTGTACACCAGGCTGGCCTTGAACTCACTGAGATCTGTCTGCCTCTGCTTCCCAAGTGTTTGGATTAAAGGCATGCACTACAGCTGCCTCATTCTAGTGAGTTAAAGTGTTTGTATTCTGTCTTGACTACTCTTAATTAGTAATAATTTCTATTACCATCTTTGATGTATGCAAACATTCTTTTTTTTTTTGAATTTTACGAGACAGGGTTTCTCTGTATTGTTTTGGAGGAGGTTGGTCCAGCCTGGCCTCGAACTCACAAAGATCTGCCTGCCTCTGCCTCCGGAGTGCTGGGATTAAAGGCATGCACAACCCTGCCCGGCGCAAACATTCTTTAACAGCAGCAACCTAGATAATCTAGGCAAATCAGTTGCCTTCACCTATGTGAATAACGATCATGGTTTCTCTGATTTCTCAAATTTCTTTTATATTTATCTTCCTTGTCCGTGGAAGGAGGCATACTCTGGAAACTAGCTCCAAATCCAGTGAAGACCCTACCATCATTGCCCTTAAGTCCATGTCAAGGACTTCAGAATTGTGTCCCAGGATCAGGAAAAGCTCTGCCCACACAACCTGCTTTGTCCCATTGAGTCTTATAGTAGTCTATTGTGTCTGTCAGGATGGAAAGTGAAGTATCTGACCCTTCTCACAGTTACCATTTCAGAGACAGAGGAAGATGAATACAGAAAATTTTAGCTCACCAATATTAGCCTCATATAAATAGGCAATTTCAGTCAATTACAAGTCATTACCTACTCACCTAACACTGTATAAATTCATCTTTGGGTTTGTTTTAAGTTGATACACACATTTTCCTATAACTTTAAAAATCAGCACAGATGCAACCTGGATACCATTCTCTGGCTAGCTCCACTATTTTAAACAAGTAAGTATCAAGTTTTTTTGTTAATTTTTATTCAAACTAAAAACAACCTTATTTTATATGCCAATACTAGTTCCCTCTTACTCTCATTCTCCCATTCCTGTCACCAAAATCCATCCAACCCCCAATCCACACCCCAGGGAGGGTGAGACCATCCATGGAGGATCATCAAAGTTTGTCTCACCATTTGGAACAGAACCTAGAACCTCCTTCATGTATCTAGGCTGAGAGAGTACTCCTCCATAGGGGAAAGGGCTCTCAAAGCCCATTTGTGCACTAGGAATGAATACTGGTTCCACTGCCAGAGGCCCCATGTACTGCCCAGGGCCCTTTACTGCCACCCATGTTCAGGGGGCCCCGTTCAGTCTTATGCTGGTTCTCCATCTGCCAGACTGGGGTCTGTGAGCTCCCATTTGCTCAGGTCAGTTGTTTCTGTTGTTTGCCCGAGCATGGTCTTGACCCCTTTGCTCTTCACTCCTCCCTCTCTACAACTGGACTCCACGAGGTCAGTATAGTGCTTAGCTATGAATCTCTCTGCTTCTGCTTCCATCAGCTACTGGGCAAAGGGTCCATGATGACATTAAGGTAGTCAACAATCTCATTATAGGGTTAGGACATTTAAGGTATCCTCTCCACTATTGCTTAGATGCTTAGTTGCGGTCGTCTTTATGAATCCCTGGAGATTTCCCTACTGCCAGATTTCTCCTTAAATCCATAATGGCTCTCTCTATTAAGGTATATCTTTCCTTGCTCTCCTTCTCTTTCTTTCCCCAAATGTCTTTACTGACCCTTCATGTTCTCCTCCCCTCTCCCCTTCCCTCTTCTTTCTCACCCCTCCCCCGTGCTCCCGATTTACTCAGAAAATCTTGTCCCTTTCTACTTCTCATGAGTACATGTGTATTTCTTTTAGGTTCCTCCTTGTTTCCTAGCTTGCCTGGGGTTGTAGATTAGCTCAAACACCCTTAAGAGAGCATAGGAATGTTTAAGCAAAGTCACAGAGTTTGAGGTGTAGAGAGAACCTAATGTGTATTTCTAGGAAGTAAGCAAAGCCTGACCATACTTTGCATAATTCCAACACAATGTTGTATTTTCTTTGTCAAATCTATTTGCCATCTATAATTAATGAGAACATTCAAACATCTGTCTTTTCACTATTATTGAAAATATGACATATTGTTGCTGACTCCCTGTTCCCCACCTGCCCTACACAAGGGAAGAACATTGAGAGTCCTTATTCCCAACTGTAGCTCTTTAAACTATTGACTAACTTCTCCCACGTTCTCATCACCCAATGTACCCTTCCTCCAGTAACCATCTGTGAAACAGTCAAGTGCTATTCAGGGCAGTATTAGTCATATGAACTACAACAGAACTGTAGAAGATATGCTTGGTGATAATGTTACCTGACTTTTATCCCAATGCTCTGGAGGCAGAAGCAGGCACATCCCTGTGAATGACTCAGGATAGCCTTGTCTATAGAACTAATGCCTGGACAGCCAGGGCCACACAAGCACTATCTGGAAAAACAACAAAGCAAAACAAACAAACAAATAAAAAAGATAAGACTGTAGAAGAAAGAGTAAACCAAAAGAAAACCTTAAATTGTGCTGGCTAGTTCTATGTCAACTTGATGCAAGCTAGAGCCATTTTTAAATCAGGAAATCAACTGAGAAACAACCCCAATCAAATGGGCCTGTGTGCAAGCTTGTCATGGTCATGCAATTGCTTGATTGACTATTGATGTGGGAGAACCCACCCTATTGCTATGCCACCTATATTTGAAGCAACTATTTATGTGTTCCCTGAATGCTCAGCTCTGTGACTAAATAGTTCCAGTTTCCTCAAGCATTCATTACAAGACAGTTTTTCTAAGCTCATTGATTCATTATAGTTTACGAAAATGTCTCTTCATCAAATGGATTCCAAGTAGAAAATGATCAGAAACTCAGCATTCCTATCATCTCGGCTTCGTGGAATGCAGAGCAATAAGCTCACTGCAGCCAGGACTTTATGTTTAAAAATAATCCAAGTAATGTTAAATAAAGAATTTTAAAAAATGGGATACAATGTCAGATTATACTCCTTGGTAAAATATAACTGAGAATTATTGAAACTGCTTTGCAGAACTTAAAAAGAAAAAATGTGATATGTCTCTTTTCTCCTTGTGGTTTATTCAGTCCTAAAATTATGATAATTTTAAAAGTATGCAATTAGCTAACGATGCTTTGGCACTTGTGCTACTGTGCACATCTTGTATTTAGATTGCTGTACAGGGAAATTGCAGAGCACTGGATATAACTGTAAACTCAAAACTTCAATAACTCTTGCTTAACTATGGCATTATAAAGCTAGTCAAGAGACTCTTGAAAGGAAAATCTCACTTGCTCCAAGACAGTGTCAATATGAGATGCCGTGAGGTATCACAGGTCCCATCTGTTTTCAGTGGGAACTACTCACTGTCCAACTGATGGTGACTGGCCGTTCAAAACTGTTTACTGTGCAGAGTCACAAGACACCAGGCTATACCCATCAAATCTGGACATGTACCTTAGATGCCAGAGGGCTTGCTAGCATCCACTATGCTCTGCATTGGATCTCCATCACTGTGTAATCCAGATGAGGTAATGGGGGAATGCATTCCCATAACTAGGGAGGTAGATATATGGAGTTCAGAAGTTCAAGGTCATTCTTTTCTACATGGTGAGCACATTGCCAGCATGGGATATACAATATCCTTCAAAAGAGAGAATTCCATATGTTTTATCCTAGCCTTTATGTCTATTTTGCATCAACTGTTGCTTCCACACATTTATATATCTTATGTTTATACTTTTTTAGTAAATTTATATTTTTTGATAACTTGTATATGATTTTAAAATAGTATAGTATATTTGTGGCAAAGACGTGTCAATATTTAATATTTATTCTATTTACATGGATGGATAATTTATCTGTGTAGATTTCTGATCACCACATGCACGTATTGCCTGATGGGTCCAGAAGGGGCATCAGATCCCCGGGAAGAAGAGTTAGAGGTAATGGTGAGCCACCATGTAGGTGATGGGAATAAAACCTGATGCCTCTGCAAAACAGCCAGTACTCTTAACTGCTCGCCTATTTCTCTAGCCTGATTTGTCAATTTTTAAAACATGGGATCTGGGTTTATATACAAATTTGAATTTACTTATTGCTATTGATAGATCCTATTTCTTTATATTTGCTTATATCTCACACTATTCTTGTATGTTATTTTATATGTCTTCTTCAACTGTATCATGATATCGGATCACTTTTTCTTTTAGTACATTTAGTACATTCCACGGAATACACCTAATTTTCTATAACTAGTATTTTATAAATGTTGTTTTGGCTGACTAGATGGCTCACTCGGGAAGGCCAAGAGATGAGCTCAGCCCAATTCCAGAAATCTACAAGGGGAAGTTGAAAGCATACTCCAATACATTATCCTTTGAGCTCAAATTTTGCACTGTCACCACACATGCATACACACACAATACTAGCATATTAAGTATTCTATAATTTTCTTCAATTATAAATTGGTACTTTTGTCATGTCATTAAATACCTGAGCTAATTTGATGACATTTTCATGTTATATTTAGTAAATAAGTGCATAAAGATTATCATAATTTAATAATGGCTATTTTATCTAAAAGCTTCACTGAATACTGAATTCTAAGTAAAACATTTAGAATAATGCTGCTATTTATTCAGTTTAACAAAAGCTTACAGAATAAATGAAGATTAGCGAAATATGACACTTGCAAATTTGTAAGTGATACCATAATACACAATTTTTAATGAGAATGATTATTATTCATTATCCCATAGTTCTTTAATCTATTTCAATACCTAATTCATAAGTTTTTTGCCTCAATGAATGGTTCAAAAACACTGAAATTACTTTTACCACTTGAAAGATAAACTAAGTTACAAACTATAAAAAAGTGGGAGACAGCATGAGGCCAATAAGAAGGGAAATGCCTTAAAGCATATTTTATTTCCTGGAAAGAAACCAATAATTGTTAATCAGAATGTATAAGCAGGACACGAATTTGAACATTTAGAGGAAATCATAAAAGCTTGAAGGGTTTCCACTAGGGCACATTGAAACTACTCATTTCCAAAAACAGGGACCGTTTTCCATGACTTGGGTGCAGAACCAATCTAGGTCACAGTGTCAACACAAGTTCTGCTTACCATCCTTTCCATCCTCAAACCATGGTCACTCTAGGTCACTGTGGTCTTCTTTCATAGAGGAAAAGTACACATTCAAATTGAATGCTCCGATTTTGTTGAAAATGAGAAAAAATATGCGGCATGACTTTTAAAAATTTTAGAAGGTAAATTTAAATAAATAACAGGGTTATTTAAAGATGTCCCAATGCTGAACTTTGGAGTGATAACAGAACAGTGAATTTTAAAGACTGGAAGAGTCAGGGGAGGGGTGGACAAGGCTGAACTTTGTCTTAGAGGTTACAGGAAGAACTGTGCTGTTGCTACTGTGCGGTAGGCAATGATGGACAGCAACTGTAGCATGTGTATGCCAAAAATTAAACGGGATATGAGAAGCACATAGGCACAAGCAAAGTTTAAAAAGTCTTGAAACATAAAAACATTTCTTGCATGTTTGTGTAATCTACCTAGATCAATGTTCACGAACACATAAACAAAAAGTTAGTTCAATTACATCCAAACTGTACAATAGCATATTAAAACATTATTCATTCAAATTCTAATCATAGGTAACATAACTTATTTCAGTTGAAATGAAATTGCATATTATACTGGTGGGTATTTGCAGAGGATTGCAGAGTCACATTAGAAAAAACCCAGAATGCATTTGCATTCTGGTGGAAAACATCAGAAATCAGTAAGACCTGACTGTGAATACTCTACTCAAAATGTTCCAGAGGGAAGGAAGGGTTGGTTCTCGAAAAATCCACAACACCACGTTCATGCAACAGCTTTGCACAGAATTTATCTGAAATTTTCAGAATAGCAATCTAAGCATGCCTCACAAGGAAGAGAGAACATAAAATATGAACTTGGGTCAGAGACGTAGCACATCCAGAAACAAAGGCAGAAGGCGTGGGCACAACTTTTGTTGTCACCACTGGGAAATTTGCTCTGAGACAGTAGTGAAATGTCATGGTAACTTCCCCAAACTGGCCTCACCTATCACAGGGCAGCAATATGAGGGTGTGAGAACATTTGAAGTCTTGGCTTTTAAACTAGATCTCCAGTACTGATACAAAGAGAAACAATTTCTGAGTTCAGATGCCTTGGCACGCATAGGGCATCTTAACCCATATTCACAGGGACCTGATCAGAGCTCAATCTTGTCCCCTGTGTGACAGAACCAGGATATTTTCAAGTGATGAATGAAAAAGTCGTGCTTGAAGGTGTAAAGGGGAGGCCATTGGGTGATAGGGACTGCCGGGAGATGCCAGGGGTGTCAGTCAAAGACAGCCACAGATGTCAAGTGGAATCAGTTTATGCAGAAGCCACATGGACTGAGAATTTAATGGACACTATTTAGTCTTCAGAATTAATATGCTTTTAATCTAGACAACCAAATAATCTAAACAGAAAAAAATATATATGCACTGTGTTCAAATATTTTCTCAACCATCACAGAGAATGAAATATTGGGCAATAGTGTGCCCTGGTATAATAAACACAGGTATGCCCTAAGTCTAGAATATCTGAATTAATTTTCCATATTAAATATTAAAAATATATATCTCTTCTCCCTCTTCCCTTCAACCTCTCTCTCTCTCTCTCTCTCTCTCTCTCTCTCTCTCTCTCTCTCTCCTCTTTTTCTTCTCATTTTTCCATTGTGTGTTCCTATTTTCCTTCTCACTTGTCTCTTTAATAGTTATTTTTCTCACCATTTTGAGTGTGCATAGTTAATTTTCTATTCAGGTCATAGGTATAAGTTGTATATTTCCCAGTTATCTATATCTAGAAGCAATGCACCAATGTGTTTAAAAGATGAAAATACATGTGGACCACATGAGCTCACATTTTGGCTTAGCTTTTCATAATATGACTCTATTGAAGTATTTATTAGCAGACTTTAGCCTCTCTTTGATGAATTATATATGGTAACCGTATTATTATTTTGGATTTTCTGTGACAGTTATTTAGTACTCCCCAAAACAAATGCTTAGATTTTTTTAATGCAATACAGTATGATTTCACCATCATCATTCATAAGACACGTGTCACTGTTGATACAGAATCAAACACTCCAAGCTTGCACCACAAGAGGCTTTAGTACACACATTACCAGCCTGCTGTGATACACAGAAGTGTAGTACTGTAGTAGGGAGAAAGTTCCCCCCCAGTACACTGTTTTTACACTCTTAATTTTTGCTCCACCATTATTGTGACTACTTTAATTTAGCCATTATTGTGGATATTGACACAGATCATTAACATGCATTGTTAATGTGCTGTGTAATAGTATAATAATTTTCCATTATACTAGTCCTTAATGACATTCATTTTTCTAAGTAATCTGTGCCAAACAATGCTGCTATAATCATATAATGTCTAAAATAGATGGAGATTTTTAAGTGTCTTGATACAAATCCATTATTATAATTGGGAATAGTCAATCACAAATTAGGCATATTTTAAAAATATATTTTAAACTAAAATTTGATTTTTCATATTCAAACAGAAATATGTGTGTGTTTCTGTGTATGTGTGTATGCGTGTGTGTGTGTGTGTGTGTGTGTGTGTGTGTGTGTGTTGGGTGGAGTTGGGTGGAGATGGTTTGTGGAATCCTGGGCTCCCAAAGTGGTTTTAAATAGTGGTTTTATTTATTTATTTATTTATTTATTTATTTATTTATTTATTTGTCCTATTTTACATTCTTTTTTTTATTTATTTTCCAGTTTAAATTTAGATAAGAAACAAGGTTGCTTCACAAGTCAGTTCCAGGTTCCTCTCCCTTTCCCTCCCCTCCTCCTCTGCCCTCCCCCCAACCCCCCCCCCGTTATCCCCTCATTCCCCTAGGGAGGGTGAGGCCCTCCATGGGGGCGTCCATAGTCTGTCATTTCATATAGGGCAGGGCCTAGACACTTCCCCAAGAGTTCAGGGTGAGAGTGCACCTCACATTGTTCTATGGGAGTCCAAAGTCCATGTATATACTTGGGATGGGTACTGATCTGCTGCCCAAGGCTCAATAGGTTCCCTAGGCCTCCTCACTGACACCCAGATTCAGGGGGTCTTGATCAGTCCCATGCTGGATTCCCAGGCTGATGCCTGGGATTCAAGAGTTAACCTTTGTCTGGTCAGCTGTTTCTGGGGATTAAACCAGCCCAGTCTTCATTCCTTTGATCATCAGTCCTCCCTCTCTGTTACTGGCTTTCTTGAGTTCAGCTCAGTACTTAAACAAGGGAGTCTGCCTCTTCTTCGATCAGCCACTAAATGAAGTTTCTGTTTCCCAGACTCTCTGGCCATAGGATTGTAGGCTGGCACTCCCCAGATCTATGTCTAAAATCCATATATGAGAGAGTACATGCCATGTTTCTCTTTTTGTGACTGGGTTACCTCACTCAGGATGGTTTCTTCTAGTGTCATCCATTTGCCTGCGAATCTCATGATTCCATTGTTTTTTTCTGCTGAATAGTACTCCATTGTGTAAATGTACCACATTTTCTCTATCCACTCTTTGGTTGAGGGACACCTAGGTTGCTTCCAAGTTCTGGCTATTACAAATAAAGCTGCTATGAACATAGTGGAACAGACATCTTTGTTGTATGAATGGGCATCTTTTGGATATATGCCTAAGAGTGGAGTTGCTGGGTCTTGTGGTAGGTTTATTCCCATTTTTCTGAGGAATCTCCATACTGATTTCCAAAGTGGCTGAACCAGTTGGCACTCCTACCAGCAATGGTGGAGTGTCCCCCTTTCACCACATCCTCTCCAGCACAAATTGTCATTGGTGTTTTTGATTTTAGCCATTCTGACAGGAGTGAGATGGTATCTCAGAGTTGTTTTGATTTGCATTTCCCGGATGTCTAAGGATGTTGAGCACTTCTCAAGTGCCTCTCAGCCATTTTAGACTCCTCTATTGAAAAATCTCTATTTAGTTCTGCAGCCCACTTTTTAATTGGGTCCTTTGATGTTTTGGAGACTTGCTTCTTGAGTTCTTTGTAAATTTTGGAGATCAACCCTCTGTCAGATGTGGGATTAGTGAATATTTTTTCCCATTCTCTGGGCTGCCTTTTTGTCTTGCTGACTGTGTCCTTTGTCTTACAGAAGCTTCTCAGTTTGCTTAAAGTAGTTTTGGGGCTTCCTATTCCATAATTCCTCAGATGCAAGGGAGACAGTGATAGTGACCATAGCATTGGCACTGTTACATAGTGATACTGGTAGTTTTTGGTGCTCTTACATAGTGATATTTGTAGTTTTCAGTGCTCTCACACAATGATATTGGTAGTTTTTGGTGCTCATACACAGTGATATTGGTTAGTTTTCGGGGCTCTTACTTTGTGATATTGGTATTATTAGCTTTATGTTTAGAGGACTTATGCAAAACAAAACATACCTACATTTGCTCCCAGTTTTATTACTTTACTTCATGTAGACACAATTGAGGAGGTCTGTTTTGACATCTATGTTTGAATTAAAGAAAAAATGCATGTAACTCACCTCATCTAAACACCTATTAGTTCCCATCTAACTCTGCTTCTACCATTTAAGTTACAAATTTCTAATGCAGCCTTTTGATTTTGCAGCTTATGTGTTACCTATCATTGCAAAGCACAACCCCCTCTAACTAGATACTTTAAATATAGACAATGCTGGAGAGTGGGGAAGCTGGGTCAACTTCATACTAGCACTATTTAATACCACTCCACAACAGTGAGACTTGTTTGTCTGTGTCACTCATGGGTGTATGTCCTTGTAACGATCAGAGACACATCATTAACTGACCCACTCAAATAGTTGGTGTTTGTTAGAGTCTTTAGGTTTTCCCACATAGGTTCTCCACAGTTGAGTTCAGACTCACTCATGTGGTAGACTTTGTGTAGGAATAGTAAGCAGAGTTGGAAAGTCACCATGCTTGAGGGCAGATCAAGACTGCCATGTCACATGTGTGTGTACTCTGGCTCTAACATAAGTTACAAGGGCAATGGAAAGTTGAGGGATGGACACAAGAACTCCACATGTTGGGAGAGTGTGGAAGACTCACTAGAGCGACTGCAGCAGTTAATTTGGGAATATGTTTTCTCTACATCACTATGGGTTCTTCACAAATATTTTCTAATTCTCGCTGTTATTTCTCTCATTCAAATTTAGCCATTATCAAGTTTACCTTGATTCCTAATGTACCTCATTTTCAGTTTTCCCCGCCCTTTCTCTGTGTGGTCTTGTTTTGATGTTATGTTACATTTGTGAAGCCAATTATACTTTTCTATATAACATCTATTCTTCTTTAATTTTCTTCATAATTTCTATTTTATAGTGTTCCTTTCACTCTATTTAATACTTCTTGTTACTTAACACTTCATTTTAATTAATTATTGCACATGCTTCTATATTTAAGTCAGTGTAATTCCTAATGGATTCAGTTTAAATTTTACATAAGTTAACAGTACCACACCCAAATATTGAAAAGATGTTTCTACTCAAATATTTCAAAGTATTTTTCTTTGTGTGCTTTTATGTATGCTATTGTCATTATTAAAATCGCCAAGTTTGCATGGAATCCCCTTTAATATGTCAAAACCTTGGGAGGTAGACATTCCATAACTTATTGGAAAAGGAGGCTCTGCATATTCATCATTGGGGGATTTTATTCATTGATAGAGTTACTGTGTTCCTTAATACTTACTGAATGCCTTATACATTCCAAATAGTTTTATCTTATTTAAAAAATAAATATCTAAGAGTTGGAAATGTGTCTCAGTGGTTAAGAGAACTTGCTGATTTTCCAGAGGATCCAAGTTTTAATCTCCAAACCTGTGACATCAGTTCCAGAGTGTCAGAGACCCTCTTCTGGCCTCCATCCCCATGCACAAGGTGCATACATATTAAGGACTCACAGATGCATACACACACACACACACACCCCTGTACATAAAACAAGATTATTTTGTTTTTAAACTCCTTGATTTAACCATAGCTCCAATTTTTAAATTTTATTTGTTAATTTATTTTTGATTTTTCTAGACAGGATTTCTCTGTATTGCTTTGGAGTCTGTCCTGGAACTCGCTGTGTAGAATAGGCTGGCCTCAAACTCACAGAGATCTGTCTGCCTCTGCCTCCCGAGTACTGTGCTTAAAGGCGTGCCCTACCAACACCCAGCATTCATAGTTCCAATTTTATAAGTAAAAGTAACTATTATTCTTATTTTACATTATATCTCATTCTTTATTACTATCCTAGAAGTTATAAATTATCACTGTTCCTGAAGCATTTTTCCTGAGGTAGTATATTAAGATAGTAACATCTTTGTGGCAGAATAATTATACCAAACTTACAAATTGCATCTGTAAAACTTGTTAAAGTGTTGTCGTAGAAGGTTGCAATGTTTTCTAAAGTAATTTTTAAATGGAGAATCATGCAAAAAAATGATATATAGGGAGTGGAGATCAGGCACTGTGCCACGTATCCATTAAGTGGGATCATGATTATAATTGTGAGTAGCATGATAGTAACTTCTTGACCATCTGGAGGAGGTGTCCAGTTTGCCTTAGTATCTGTGACGCAACTCTGGGAACCTTTGGGAAAGAACTGGGTTCTGAGAAGCATGAGGGACTTTGACCTTGACTTTTTAAACCATGAGGAATTTGTTTTTAAGTACTGCTTAAGAATTATGCTTGAACATAGTTCAGAAGTACAATAGTATATCTTAAATAATTGAAGCAACATGTACTGGTCAGTGCAGTTAGCATTTTCATCTTTTTGGCTTTCTCTGACTCCTCCATGGTGTCTCTTCACATTCTTCTTGGACTATGCATGCATCACTACCGCCTGGTAAACCTTTCTTCAGTGATGCTGATGGCTTGTGTCACATCATGCTTTATCACCCACTATATAACTGTTCTCAATTCACCCTCATAGCCTCTGGAAATAGCATAAGTTAAAAAAATAAATGAACAAGAGTAAAACAGAAATTACGCCTATATTGCTTCAACAACCATATTCGTTGATGTCATCTAGCCTTACTTGGTATAGGACTCCAGTTTGAAACTCTTACATAGTTGCAGCCTAAGGAAAAGATTTTGAAGGAGTACTTTGATAAATCCATGTCTTTTTAAGTGAAAATTGTATAATCACATCACAGAATGTGGAAGCCTTGTGGCTTTTGGAATGTTGCCTAACTTGGCAAGAGAACAGTTTGTGACTAAAGAGTCTAATTATCTTGTTACTATGCTAAAATATATTTTGCATTTTTCACTGCTTTCCCAAATAAGAATAACATATTTCTTGGAAAGGTTATAATTGATCATAAATATGTTCTAACAAGTGAGTAGTGTGGACATCAAATGAAATACCTTTATATTCAGAAAACTGATTAAAACAAAAATAAGGAAAATTAAAAGTTGTATGCAGACTATATGGAAAGGGTATAATTTACCATTTTTTACTTCTTGGGATTATAGATCACTTGAATAACTCATCAACATGATAGGTAAACAAAAGCTACCATGATTTTACACTTAAACAGAGACTTTAAAAGTCAATATTCTAACAAAAGCTTTGGAAGTAATATATTTCTCTATTTTTTTTCTTTGTGGAACTTATTTATAACATTGAATAACTTATCTGTATGTTTTTATAGAAACATTTTTATCACCAATCAGATCAGTCATATAACTTTAAGACAATTTTTGCCTTTGATGTAGGAAGATGATTCAGTGGGTAAAGTGCTTACTGGGCAAGGTTTAAGACCAGAGTTCAAGTCCCTACTCCCAACACACAGGCAGGGCAACGCAGCCTGTACCTCTAACTACAGTCATGGGCAGCATGAGGAAACAGAGAGGTCCCTAATGTTCACCTTGCTGCTCAGCCAGGCTAGACAATCAGCAAGCCTCATTCCAGTGAGGGATGCTATCTCACAAGGAAGGTGGACAGAAACTGAGGGAGGAAGTCGATGTCTGGTGTCCAAACACAGGCTCATAGGTGTGCACACTCACCTGCACACACTCACCTGCACACACTCACCTGTACACACTCACCTGCACACACTCACCTGCATACAGTCCGCTTTCTCAGTGTTGAGAAACACTCAACCCATTGGGTCTGACATAGCTCAGAGATTTGTCAGGGATTAATTGACTGAAAAAAATACTTTCTGTCTTCTTAAAGTTTCATATGGTCATGTTTTTGTTAAAACATGGCTTCTCTGTGGTCAATGCTATTACATAGGTTTTGTCCCTAACCAAAACACAGAATGTGTTCTGACAGTCATACCATTTTGTATATTTAAAGTTACTTCTATATTTACATAAAAATTTCTTTTATGTTGTTCATGGATGGGAAATTCCTAGAGGAAACTAATATTATATACAAAGCATGACTTTCTAAACAGTAAGATATGCATCTAATAACCGCTACTATCTGTTTTTACAGCTCTTACTGGTTTAATCAAATTCTGTCAACCACTATAAAATTAGACCCCTGAACAGTAATGTTAGAGACTAGGGAAATGCATAAAACAATCATAGTTACATCTTAGGTCTTAGGTTCATTAGTGGTAGTTATGTGCATTTTTTTTCAATCTGGAATTCTTACTCCTAGTGGAATAATATTTAACACCGTGTTATGTGCATGCCCAAATCAGTGTATCACTTATTTTCAATCACAAATTAAAGATTGCATTATACATAGTTTCTTTTTATTACATTAATGTATTTATAACTATGTGGTAGCAGGGGTTATAAGCGTGCTTGCTGAGTTCAAAGGACAACTTGTAGGCGTCAGTTCTGTCTTCCACTTCGTGGGTACTGACAATTAAACTTGGACCTTCTGTCTTTGCAGTGTGTGTCTTTAACCCGTGAGCCATCACGCCTGCCCTAATATAATTACCTAATGCATTTTATGTTACTTTCTGATGTTCTTGTTGCTCACATATCACAGTTTCATATGGAACAGTCTTATTCTGCCAGGAGTTGCCTTTCTATCCCACATGAAACTAAAATATTTTGGCCCCGGAGTAAGACAATGGTGCCTCTGCACTCCTGGTCACTTGCAGGTTGGTGTAGGAGTCATTGGAAGACAGAGATCTGGTTGCAGCTTGAACGACATAGAAAGACCATCTCTAAAGAAGTAAAGAAGAAGAGTTAGAAGATAAAATTAGGAAAAATAATGCAAAAATACCCACAAATTGAAGAGAAGAGACCGCTGTTATCTGATACCTAGGAAGTTTTTGTTCTCACTCTATCCAAGAGATAATCCAAATCATTGGCTGACTGACTTACCACCAGTCTTAGAGCATGTTGCATGAATGGCTAGGAAAAATGCAGGTCCAATCTCCCCTCAGCTCTCTGGCCTCCCACACCTTCTTCAATACTTTTCAGGGAGAAAATTACATAAAATCTGAGACTTAGTTTTGGTAAACTTCTTTTGTGGATCTCAGTCCTAAACTGTAGAATCATGTAAACAAGATTTGAATATTGGGACTAAACTGATGGCTCAGCATTTAAGCTCAGTTCCCAGCAACCACATAGTGGACATCACAGCATCCCCTGCCACACCAGCTGCACAGAACTGAACAACCTGTTCTGGTTTCTGTAGTTACCATGTGTTTTCATGCATGTGTGTGTGCAAACACACACGCACACACTATTATTATTTTAAAAATCATTAAATGTATTCAGTTTATTTTATTTTTGGTTCTGTTTCACTCTATACTTAAAAACAATTTATAAACAGAATTTTTAACAAGTGAAACTATTTCTGTCTAGATCCAATATATGACAGAATCTCAACACACAAACTGTTGGCTTACAAATTTTAATGTCAGAACCTTACCCTTGCAGCCAGACATACAGAGTTAGGTGGAAATTTTGTGTTCATCATGACTGAAAAGCAATCTCTTTTAAAGTATAGAAATGGGGTGAAATACAAAAGTTGAGGTGTTTTCAAGCTAATAGTTACTCTTCTTATTCTTGACCGTCAGTATGTAAATAAACAGAAAGCCAGATTTGCTGAATTTTTGGTTGGCAAATCTTGTGCTCTGTAATCCACATTCGTCATTAAAAGGATTCATCCTGCTTTGTTCCAGCCTTTTGCTTAGTTTAATATCATCCCCCACCCTTCAGGAGTTGATTTCCGTTCTTGTACTTCCCCCATGTCATACACAAAAGGCCAGGAGGTGTTTGCAGATCTATAGAGATGACTGCCCACCCTCTGATCAGGCCACCTCTTCCCTCCGGTGCAATTTCCTTTGAGAGCCCTGTAGAAACAGGGCTTTCTGCTTTGACTTTGAGAATATTTTTCTGCTTTACTGGGATTGCTGAATCACACGATGACTGGTAATGAGTCACTTACTGATGGGAATGAGTCTAAAAATTAGTTCTCTAGGATTAAAATATGAGGAGCCGTATCACTAAAATTTAACACCCAGAAGGAAGGTATTTTTTTTCTGCTTTTGGTGTTAACGCTAATTGAAATGTTGACCCATGTCGTTTTGCAATTATGTTTAAACTCATGAATGTGGTGAATAAAATGATGTTTATAATGTGTTTTGTGAAGCTTGTTTCAGTTATTTTTCTATTTTCCAAGATCTTTTCTCAATTATGGGAAAGAATTTATGAGTATATATAATCAGATCATTTTATGATATCTTTAAACACCATTTCCAATCAAGTATAAAAGTTTCAAGAATTTATATATTCAATAAATGTTTAAACATTACTTTCTGTTGCTTTCAAATATTGTCCATTATTTCATTTAATTGATTTTATTTTAGGCATGCTTATTGATTTTTTTCAGTCTGCAGTCCTATACTGGGAACAAACAAAAAATAATATTAACATAGACCCCATACATCTTATCTTCAACATTGAAACAGATGAACTTAAATTAAGATTTGTTAAATAGGAGTAAATTTAAAAGACGCCTTCCAAAATTATAATTAATTCTGAAGGTGTAAGTGACTTCAACATGGAACAATGATAGTCAAAATCAAAATAAAAGGCATATATTTTTATAAATGAAAATATATGCACAGTTAGGGACAATTATATGATGTCATTTGATACAAAACACTATGATCATTAGTCTGGTATCCATTAACATTTCAGCACTCCTCCACTGATGATAGGAGTGCAAACTTATACAGATACTTTGGAAATCAGTATGGCAATTTCTCAGAAAAATTGGAATCAGTCTACTAGAAGATCCAGCAATTACACACTTAGGCATATACCCAAAGGATGCACATTCATAAAACAAGGACATCTGTTCAACTATGTTCATAGCAGTATTATTTGTAGAAGCCAGAACCTGGAAGCAACCCAGATGTCCCTCAACTGAAGAATGGGCAAAGAAAATATGGTACATTTATACAATGGAATACTACTCAGTGGAAGAAAAACAAAACAAAACAATGGAATCTTGAAATTTGTAGGCAAATGGATGGAACTAGAAGAAATCATCCTCAGTGATGTAACCAAGTCACAGAGACAAACATGGTATGAACTCACTCATATATGGATATTAGAGATAGAGCAAAGGATAACTATCGTGCAATGCACACTGCCAGAGAAGCTAGGAAACAAGGAGGATCCTAAGAGAGGCATACATGGTTTTCCACAGAAGGAGAAATGGAGAAGATCTCCTTAGCTAATTGGAAGCATGAGGTGAGGGAAGAGGGAGTTAGGAGAAAGATAAGGGGAGAGGAGAACATGAGGGAGCAGGAAGACTGAGTCAGGGAAGAATAGAGGAGAGCAAGAAAAGAGATAACATAATAGAGGAAGCCATTATAGGTTTAAAGAGAAATCTGGCACCAGGGAAATGTCCAGCGATATACAAGGATGACCCCAACTAACAATCTTAGTAATAGTGAACAGGTTACCTTAAATTCCCTTCCCCGATAATGAGATTGATGACTTCCTTATATGCCATCCTAGAGCCTTCATCTAGTAGCTGATGGAAGCAGAAGCAGACACCCATAGCCAAAGAGTGAGCAGGACTCTTGGCACCCAGTTGCAGAGAGGGAGGAGTGATGAACAAATGGATCAAGACCAGGCTAGAGAAATCCACAAAAATAGCTGACCTGAGCAACGGGGAGCCCATGGACCCTAGATTGATAGCTGGGAAACCAGTATAGGACCAATCCAAACCCCCTGAATGTGGGTGTCAGTTTTGAGTTCTGGGAAATCTATGGTAGTGAATCAGTATTTATTCCTAATATACGAATTGACTTTGCGAGTGTATTCCTCATAGAGGGGTATTCTCTTAGCATAGGCACACAGGGGAGGGCCTAGGGCTTGCTCAAAATGACATGACAGACTTTGAAGTTCCACCATAGAAGGCCTCACCCTCCCTAGGGAACAGAAAGGGAATGGGATGGGGAGTTGTTCGGGGGGGCAGGGGAGAAGGGGAGGTAGAGGGAACTAGGATTGACATGTAAAACAAGCCTGTTTTTAGTTTAAATTTTTTAAAAAAGGAAAAAAATTTCAATACTGCATGACAGGATCATGAGTCCTCAGAAAGACATATGGTGGAAAAATAAAAAATTCTTAAATCACATTAAATAAATCTTGAGTTACTCCATTGACTTTCGCAACTATTATTACACATTCTGTATGGTATTAATAATATATTGTTTGTCTCTTCCCATTGTAGTGTAAAGTTTATCAGTTTCTCTGTTTTAGTTTCTTTACACTGTAGTGTAAATTTTAACAGTTTCTCTGCTTTATTTATAACTGTGACCTTAATACCACCACTTTTGGCAGAGATGTGTTGAACTAACGAGTGAACAATATGTTGTATAATACCTAAGCTTTCAGCCCTTCCCTCTTGAGCCATTTGTAGATTATACTTAGGGAACACTAAAAGTAAGCCAATATTTCTGAAACTATTGTGGAAACCAGTTACATTACCCTAAGGTTTGTTTAAAATATGTACTTGAGGGTCCTATTCACTTTTCTTAAACTGAATTCTTTGGTACTCATCATTTTGCAAGACATACTTTCAAGTGATTCATGGACTCATAAACATCTGAGAATTGTTGCCCTGCTGCAGTCTGATGGGGCTTACGTAGCTCTCACTATAGTGTTGAACACATCCCTCTCAGTGATATGCGATTCTTCATTTTCAGCACAGGCTTTTAGAGACGTGAGAAGCTAATGTTGAACTCTTAGGTCACACTCATCAAACACTGATTGAATGATTAACTGTGAATAAGAAATTAGACAACTAGATAATTTTCATAAAATCATCATTACAGACTGTTTGCAAAGACAATTACAAAAGGTATATTTTTATTATTCAAATATTATTTTTTTATTTACACTCAAGTTCTTAACTGTTTCACATATATGTTTAAGTTAAAAGTACATACCTTTAACTTTAGTGATGATCTTTAAATAGCTATTAACCCTGATAGGGACTTGGATAAGACTCATGCCCTAAGGTGCATCTATAATTATGTTCCTTTCTATGTGTGTGTGTGGTTTTTATTTTAATTGCATAAATATGTATGTAAGCCTTGGACAGCAGTGATAAGAAAACATCTTGGAAAACCTGATAGGAGACACTAGCCTGATTTTATGCCATTGAATTTTATGAGCTGAAGTTCAAATTTCATTTTATGTGTGTATTATGGGGAAGGAAATATGTGCCAACATGATTGTGTAGAGCATAGAGGACAACTTGCAGAATTCTACTTTCTATTTACACCATGTGTGTCCTAAGCATTCAACTGTGGTCAACAGATTGCCTGCAAGTGCCTTTACCCACTGAGACGTTTCACTAGACAATGTGAATTTTCATTTGCTCATATAACCTGGGTTATCACTATCCACATTAATAACATTTTGGGTCAGATAAGTCTTTGTAGAAGTATATGTAGCAAGCTGTGCACTTGAAAGATATTTAAGAGAATTTTCTACCTCTCTTCACAAGATTCCTAGTAGTGTGGCACAATTTATAACTGTAAAAATATTCTCTGGGAAACAAAGTTGACCAGGTTAAGAACTCTTTGATCTTAAGACTGGAACTGTCTTTTCTGGATTCATGACAAAGCGTAGTGTGGCTTTCAGTCATCTTTGTACTCATCAGCTCGATAAATTGAACACATATTGTTTGTGTATGGCCCAAGAACTGTACTTATTATGAGTTTACTTGACTCTAGGTCATCTCTTTTCATCACAGTATTAGCTAGGAAAGTGGCACCATCCAAGGAACATGTTTTATATTTTACTCAAAGCAGTTGATTCTGCCAAAACCAGTCATTCATCATCCTTATAGACATCACAGTAATATTGATTATGCTCTCCACACATCATTTACTTTCATTATACAGTATCTGGCAGAGACTGGGCCGTTTATGGCTATTGGTCACTATACTCTTCTGGAACTGGCAGGCTGACTGCATGATCAAGTTATCTCTAGTGCTGAGATTTACAGGTTAATGGCAGAAGGCTTACAGTTTAATAGTAAGTTCAGATTTATATTACCATAGGACAGTTATCTATCATTAAATAGAATGGCAGTGCAGGCAATGCCAGTTACAGGTTCTTGGGAAGTAGCCATGATATCAAAATGGAAACTCTGTATGTCCCTAAAATGTCTTCAAAGGCATTGCACACAGCAAAGATGGCACTGCATCCCAACAACAATTATTGTATTGAGAGGTTCAGTGTAAGCCCACAGATCTCAAAGGTCATTTTGGAAAAAGTCTTAGCACAGAAATGGTACCGAAGAGACACTGTTCCCTAAATCCGATGTTAGAAAACTGACTGACCACAGGTAATATTTGATAAAAGCAAAAGTTGTCACATAAAATAGACTATACTCTGCATGCATAAGATATTGAAAGATAAAGTAACAATAATTCACTGAATAATACTTTAAGTTTTAAATATTTTTAGTAATTCTTCTAAAGAATTAGACTATTTCTGTATTAGGGTATAAACATAGTAACAGCCACAAGATGTTAATTTCTGTTAAATTTGAGGTTGAAAGATAATTTATTTCCTAATGCTTTATTGTACTTTGAGGTGTGTGTGTGTGTGTGTGTGTGTGTGTGTGTGTGTGTGTGTGTGTGTGTGAATTATTACCCAGGGGTACAGGTGCACCTAGAGACTAGGAGCTCCTCGATCCTGCTGTATCTATAGGTGGCCATGAGCTGTCCCATGTGAGTGGAGCTCTCCGATCCTGCTGTATCTATAGGTGGCCATGAGCTGTCCCATGTGAGTGGAGCTCTCCGATCCTGCTGTATCTATAGGTAGCCATGAGTTGTCTCATGTGAGTGGCAGGACCTGAACCAGTCTTCTGCATAAGCAGCTCTCACTCTTAGTTGCATAGCTCTCTTTCCAGTCCCGTGGAAGGTGTTTTAAGTGTGCCTTTATTAGACCTAAAAAAATTCAAAATGCCAAAATGAAACATTTCAATAGTATACTCGAGCATTTATATATAATTTTCTGAGTTCTTGATCCTCTTTCATAACCTAGGAAGTGACTTTGAAGGCTCTTTTGATAATCTCATGGATCTATCAACATTCCCTGCCACTGTGTGTAGCAGTGAGAGAATGTAGCAGCAGACAACAGAAGCACAAAATTTAGATTTCAGTTGTAAGTGTACATGTTCATTCTGTCCTCGGTTTGTTTGTTTTTTTAGTATTCTAAGCTTTATTTTTTTGTTAATGAATGTGATATTTGGGATAGAGCAGAGAACCAGAATGACTTCCCAGAAAGGGTAGTCTATTTAACTCTGCCCCTCTTACACTTAAATAAGAGGGTGCAAGTGGTTGTAACTGATGTGATCGAGATCTTCATGTTCTCAGTATAACAATTTAAAAAAGAAAGCATAGTAAGCATTCAATAGCTGTGACCAATTAATTGGCAAAGGTAGACAAACTTTATTAACCAAAAGCACTAAAAGACACAACATTTTAATTATTATACCACATCACTGAGCATGAATTACATGCCAGGAATATTCTAATTCTTCAGAGATTACTCGATTCTTCAAAATTCAAAGCATTTCTCAGTAGTGGAAAATATTTGCTTTTTATATATGAAGCAACTTGGGTAAAAATATCTACTACATCATATCTAATATTTACAACAGTAGTAAATAACCCAAGAGAAAATAATGCATATACTGATCATTGGAAACTTCCACTCTATTCAGTTTTTACAGTTGTGATAAAAGAATTTTTCAAGCATGGGCAGTATGACCCAAATCTCTATAAATAGTAAACCCCAGATAAGTATAGCTACTAAGGCACAGTTATTTGCTCTGCATTTAGATAGGCTGTAATAACGTATTACCCAAGTAAAGGTGTTTCATGTAGCCTAGAAGCATGCTAATGCAGCCATCATCCTGTAGAATGTGGGGACTAAATTCCTCTAAAAGCTTTAGTAGTTTCTGAGTGTTGGAGCAGAATGTGGTCTTGCCATCACTGTGATATTTACCTTGAGAAGGACTATTGACATTGACTTGGCATGACTATAGTAGATGAAACTGCAAATAATAATAATAATGGTTCTGTTCCCATACTCAATCACCCAACTTCTCAGACTACCGCATTCTACAGAGAACACTTTGGAATATCTTTGTAATTCTGAGTTCACTTAGTCACTACTCCATATTATAAATTCATTAGATGATGATTAATATCCAATGCCAGTGCAATACCAGGAAATAAATAATGGTATTAAATCCTAAAATGCTTAGATGTGATAAATTATTCATTTATGGGTGCATTTCAAATATTGTGTGAACACTACATATAATAACTTTGATAGCAGCGTCCATCCCAATAAAATTGCATGCAACTTCATTTCAAAATCTAAGAAAATTGGAAATGTTTGTTATTTTATTATGTCAGTTACTTTTTACTTTCAATTTGGATATGTGTCTAATAAAATTTTATCTAAGTTTGAGACTTTATTGCTCTGATATACTTCTATTGGATTGCTAGTGTTCACTATTTGTATAGAACTCACATATTTAAATCTGGGTCCACTATCCATGGAAAGCATGATGTTATGATAGCAGAAATGTACTCATTCTGATTTGCATTGATACCAAATCGTTAGTGATACAACACAAACCATTTGTCCTTCCTGGGATCCAAGTTCCTTATTTACTATAATACAAACCCCATTACCTATCTAATATTTTATATTTGGAGTTCAGTTTAGTTGGAAGAAACAGCAAGTAAATATTATACAATTGACCTTCTAACTTAAGTTTTTTGGTTTTTGGGTTTTTTTTTTTTGGTTTTATGAGACAGGGTTTCTCTATATTGTTTTGGAGGCTGCCGGTCCAGCCTGGCCTCGAACTCACAGAGATCTGCCTGCTCTGACTCCTGAGTGCTGGGATTAAAGGTGTGTGCCACCACCGCCCGGCCTAACTAAGGTTTTAAACTTTATATTTTATTAATAATACATAATAATATTAATAGTATAATTTTTATTAATAATAAAGATATTAAAAACTACTCTATATTTGCATTTTGCTAAAATCATATGTAGTGATAATTTTGTTGATGTTCCAGTATACAAAGAAGGCAGATAAACTTTTCCAGTAGATGAATTGTAAATACTACTCAATTCTGTTTGTCATTCACACATTATGTGCCAGGTCATGTCAGCTACATTTCTGTATATATAGGTCTTTAAAAATGCCTCAATAAGAGGATGGGGCTGACTAATTAAGAACACAGGTTAATATGAAATATGCTTCTAGGTTTCCAAGTTTGGGAGGATATATGGTGGCCAAAAAGAAATATTAACTTGTGCTGTTTTTTATTCCAACATAAGAAAGAAATATAATCTCAATGAAGCTAGTCAGTTACATTAGTGACATCCTTATCATTTTAAATTGCATAGTCCTGGCATTCTGCTGAGTTGAGACAAATGGTCTTCCACTGGAATCCAATCTGTTTGTGTAAAATTGGAAGAAATTAACTTGTACTCATAAAAATTTTTCTGAAATTATTTTAAATTTACTTTCCCATTCATAAGTGAGATACAGGGAGTAATAATTTGGCTGCATTTGTACCCTATCTTTCACTACCCCCAAGAGATAATGTTTTCTGTTTCTAGTCAGTCAATTTTAACTCCACAAAAATTACCTCAATCAAAATATAATTTATTTCTATATGTGAGATACCATTATAAGAGTGACAAGATGAAACAGTAAGTAAATGGTACATGTCATCAAAACTGAAAACCTGATTTAATTCTGTAACACAAGTAATAAAATCCAGAGCCAGATATTAGGGTTCAAGCTGGAGATAAGAGAAGTACAGCAACCAAGATACTTGAGAGTTCTCTGCTCTACCAATGTTCAGACCAGAGGGATGATCTTGTTCTCTGATTGCACACTGCTCCTCAGACTGCCTAGACTACAATTCTCTCCACCTAAAAATCAGACTGCTCTCTGAGACTGCTCTGAGCTACTTATATTCTCTCTAGTGCTGGGATTAAAGCTGTGAGCTCTGTTTCTCTTTTAGATTGATTCACTCTCATGTAGCCTTGGGTGACCTTGAGTGCCTAGAGATCATTCTGCCTCTGTCTCCTGAGTCCTGGATTAAAGCTGTGTGCCACCACTGCCCATATTCTATTGCTGTGTCTAGATTTGCATTCTGATCTTCAATGGCCTTATTAAATTGTAAAAATGCATTACCACATAAATCCTCAAGACCCAAAAGATAGAACACAATCACTGATGTCTTTCACGTTGTCTTCTGACCTGCATATCTGTGATGTGATATGCATGCAAAAACACACACATACACGCACACACACACATACACACATCTGCAATGTGTACATATATGCATGTATACACAAGCACACACACAAATACATAAGTGTGTTTGCTGGAGTTTCCTTGTCCTGCCAGGTCCTGCCACCATTCTCAACACCAAATAAGAAAATGGATACTATATTAGTTATAAAATTGTTTTCTGATGGCTAGGGATTCTAATTGGCTAGCTCTGTCTTAATTATTAATTCATAACTACTAATCAATATATTTCTACATGACCTTATCTTACCAGAGAACATCTGGTGTGTCCTATCCTCCGAGTCTCTGCATGGCATCTCTCTCTGCCTACCTTTTCCAGAATTCTCCTTGTCTCCTAATCCCACCTATCTTCCTGCCTTTATTGGCCAAACAGTGTTTTATTCATCAACCAATAAGAGAAGCATGTATACAGAAGGATATCCCCCATCATGTGTGTAAATTTGCACACATGTACACGCATGAATATACATAAACACACACATATGCATATACACATAAAAATATATCCACACGTTCACACGTAAATGCACATGTGCAGGTACACAATCATGCACAAGTGTACACAAACATGTACATATACACATACCCAAATGAATGAATGTTTCAAACAATTGAAAGAAAAAAGATACCCTTAAAATCACCCAAGGGATTATGTGTCTATTTAAATTGTTTATATAACCTTGATTTAACTTTGATAAGTTGTACCTATCAAAAAAATTGTCCATTTTTTTTTAGATTTGCCAGTTTGGTGGAATATATATTTTTGAAGTATAAATTAATGATTTTTTGGATTTTCTCTGTGTCTGTTGTTATGTCATCCTTTTCATTTCTGGTTTTGTTAACTTGAATATTCTGTCTGTGTCAATTAGTAGTTTGAATAAGTATTTGTGTATCTTGTTGATTTTCTCAAAGAATCAACTCTTTGTTTCTTAGATTCTTTGTATTATTATCATTGTTTCAATTTCATTGATTTCAGCTCTCAGATTATTTCGTGTTGTGCACTCCTCTTAGGTGTTGTCGATTCTTTGTGTTCTAAAGCTTTCATGTATGCCATTAAATTGCTTCTGCCTTGACCTAGTAGTCATTCAGTAGAAAGTTGTTCAGTGTCCATGACCACATAGGTTCTCCTATTTTTTTGTTGTTTCTGATATCCAGTTTTCATTCATGGTAGTCTGATAGGAAATGGGGTATTATTTCAAATTTCCTGTATCTATTGAAACTTGATTTGTAACCAAATATGTGGTATGTTTTGAAGAAAGTTCCATGAGGTGCTGAGAAGCAGGTATATTGTTTTGTGTTGAGGTGAAATGTTCTATCAATATCTGTTAGATTAGTGTGAGTCATAATGTCTGTTAGCTCCATTATTTCTGTTTTGTTTTTGTCTGGATGACCTGTCCATTCATGAGAGTAGGGTGTAATTTTTGTGGAGTAGGGTGTTGAAGCCTCTCATTACTAATGTTTGGGGTCCCACGTGTGATTTGAGCTTTAGTAAAGTAGGGTTTTTTTGCATTTTTTTACAAATGTGGGTACCCTTTATTTGGGACATAGATGTTTAGACTTGAGATGTCGTCTTAGTGGATTTTTTCCATTGATGAGGATGAAGTATCCTTCCCTATCTCTTTTGGTTAATGTTGGTTTGAAGCCTATTTTGTTAGGTAATAGAATAGCTACATCAGCTTGCCTCATGGGTCCATTTGCTTAGAAAAATCTTTCTCCACTTCTTTACTCTGAGGTAATGTCTACCATTGACGATGAGGTATTTTTTGTGTGTGTGTGTGTACAGCAGAAGGATGGATCCTGTTTTCTCATGCATTCTTTTATTATGTGTCTTTTTAATGGGTAATTGAGTCCAGTGATATTGAGAGATAATAATGACTGGCGATTGTTATGCAATGGAGTATTATTCAGCTGTTAAAAAATCATTAAATTTGCAGGCAAATATAGGGATCTAGAAAAAAATCAACCTGAGTGAGGAAATCCAGACCCAGAAAGACAAATATGTCACTCAGAAGTAGATACAGTTTAGGTAACAAAGCATTACATAAAATTCCCAGGGAGGGAAATATCATAGATGTCACAGGTAGGTTAGAGATGGGTGGGTGGGACAGCAACAGGAGGGACCAGGTGTGGGGAGGATGGAGGGAGAGTAAACTGGAATTGGGGAGCATGTCAGGGACAAGCTAGAAACCTAGCTCAATAGAAATTCCCAGGAATATTAAAAAGTGATCCTAGCTAAGACTCCTATCAGCAGGGAATAATGGGCCTGAACTTGTTATCTCCTATAACCAGGAAAGTCCTCCAGTGGAAGGACTGGGAAACCAACCTAGCCTCAACCTTTGACATATAATTTTTCCTGTCTGCAAAATGTACTGGGGTAAATAAAGGTGATGCAGAGACTGTGGGCTGGACAAGCAATGGCTGGTTGAGCCTGAGACCCACGCCATGAAGGGGAGCCTATTCCTAACACTGCCTTGAAGGCCAGGAACCAGAGTCAAGATAGTCTGGAGACCTAGGATAGAACCAAGCACAACAAACAAAATCAAACAAAAGTCAGAAAAATGATGTTTAGCTATTTTAATGAGTGAAACCTAACATAATTGTGGTCAGAGAGGCTTCATCAAGCAACTGATGGTCATAGATGCAGAGACCCGTAGCCAAACATTAGCTTAAGCTCAGAGATCCTGAGGAAGAGGGAAAGGAAAGAACCAGAGGAGTCAAAAACACCACAAGAAAACCCACAGAATCAACTAACCTGAATTCATAGGGGCTCACAGAGACTGAATAATCAGGGAGCCTGCATGAGACTGACCTAGGCCCTCTTCATACATGTGACAGTTGGGTATCTTTTCTTTTTGTGGAACTCGTAACAAAGGGAGAGGAGGCTATCCCTGACTCTTTTGCCTGCTTTTGGGACACTTTTCATTCTACTGGGTTGCCTTCTCTAGCCTTAATATAAGGGAAGATGCATAGTCGTACTGCAACCTAATATGCCATGCTTAGTTGACATCCCTAGGAGGCCTGCCCTTTCATGAAAGGACATAAGAAACAGTTAATGGGGAGACTAGGAGGGGAGGAGAGAGAGGAAGCATCATCTGTGACCTGCATGTAATATATGAGGGAAGAAAAAAGTATCATCAAATTACAACAAAACAAAATAAGCTTCACAAAATGTAAATGACAAATTCACTCTATTAAAAAGATGTATAATCTTTATAATTTTAGTAACTAAATATATAGCATTCAAATGAGGAATTCTATGTTATATGAACAATACAATATTTTGAATGAGATATTTTCTTAATGAGTTTTAGCAATGATTAAAATTCTTATAGAAAACAGTAACACATTGATCCAAGAAGAAAGAGTAGTAAAAATTCAATCACAATGTTTGAGAAGAGGTCTTTTTCTATAATGTATTTACATTGGACATGGCCAGGATGAAACTGAAATTTGAACATGAGTGGTCGATGTAGGTAACAGAACTTCTGGAAGTCTGTGTAAAATATTCAGGAAATTATTTTAGAAAAAACGTAGGCAAATAAATTTTGAACTGTTAATGAAAGTCATTAGCAGCTACAATACTATTTTCATTGAGGAAGCATCAACAGTAAACGAATATAGAAATCTGCATGAAATAAGTTGTATAATACACAAATCAAATAATGGTTTTCTACAATGAGAATTATTCAAGTATTTTAGACTGCATAATACAAATGCACTGATACATAAAATAAATGAATGCTCCAGAAACAATTTATGCAGACATGCACACAAATCTACAACAGCTTTCATTTTTCCAAGTAGCATAAAATATACACATGGATATTTGGGAAATCAGCAGAGCACAGTAAAATGTATATTACTTTATTAATAGCAAAATAGAGAGTTGTTGATTAGTAATTTGATGAGTATATAATCAGCACTCAAAATATTATGTATTTTGGCAACATAAAATCATGAACACAATAATTTTTAATTCTGTAAGCTTCGTTGGGATTTCTTGTATTCCCCAATGTTTCTTTGCAAACATAAGTAATTTTATTTTGATGCTGAGTTTTTTAATAATAAATCTCTGTATTTGTTTTGGAATAAATTAAATAAATAAACATTTATAGGGTATAATTTCATATTTCCATATAGATAAGTGGTATTTTATTCTTCTATAAATTTTGTGCATAACATAAACTACCAAACTTATTACATATTACATCTGCAAAACATTATAAAGCAAGAGATACAATGCAAATTAGGTTGAACAATGGTTGCACCCTGTCTAGACATAATATCCGTGGATTCTGTTCATTCATTAAGTATCTAGACATATAGATCCTTTACCATTATGTAAATGCAAAGCGTTTGGATTTTTAAAGGTCTGTCTTTGTTCTTTTATTGCTTTTTACTTTTTTAAGTATTTTTTATTTTTCAATTTAAATTAAAAACAAGGTTGCTTCACATGTCAATCCTAGCTCCCTCTCCCTCGACTCCCCCTCATCCAACCCCATTCCTTTCCCCAGGAAGAGTGAGGCCATCCATGGGGTTGTCCATAGTCTGTCATTTCATACAGGTCAGGGCCTAGGCCTTCCTCCAAGAGTCCAGGCTGAGAGAGTACCTCTCATTGTGAGATGGGCATCCAAAGTCCATTTTTATGCCAGGGATAAATACTACTCTACTGCTCAAGGCTCCATTGATTGCCTAGGCCTCCTCAATGACACACACATTCAAGGGGTCTGGATAAGGCACATGCTAGACTGCCAGCCATCTAGGGTTCAAGAGCACACTGTTTTTCAGGTCAGCTGTTTCTGTGGGTTAAACAAGCCCAGTCTTGAACCCTATGCTCATGAGTCCTCCCTCTTTGTCACTGGGTTCCTTGAGTTCACTTCAGTATTTAGCTATGGGTGTCTGCATCTGCTTCCATCAGTCATTGGTTGAAGGTTCTGTTTTCCAGGCTCTCTGGCAGTGGGATTGTAAACTGTCACTCTCCTGATCCATGTCTAAAATCCATATATGAATGAGTACATACCATGTTTGTCTTTTTGTGACTGGGATACCTCACTCAGGATGGTTTCAAGATTCCATTGTTTTTCCACTGAATACTACTCCAGTGTGGAAATGTAAGACATTTTCTCTATCCACTCTTCAGCTGAGGGGCATCTAGGCTGCTTCCAGGTCCAGGCTATTACAAATAATGCTGCTATGAATATACTGGAACAGACATTCTTGTTGTATGAATATGCATCATTTGGGTATATGCCTAAGAGTGGAATTGCTGGGTCTTGTGGTCCACTGATTCCCATTTTCCTGAGGAATCTCCATACTGATTTCTGAAGTGGCTGTATGAGTTGGCACACCCACCTGCAGTGAAGGAGTGTTCCCCTTTCTCCACATCCCCTCCAGCACAAACTGTCATTGGTGTTTTAATTTTAGCCATTCTGACAGGAGTAAGATGGTATCTCAGAGCTGTTTTGATTTGCAATTCCCTGATGGCTAGGGATATTGAGCACTTTCTTAATTGCCTCTCAGCGATTTTAGCCTCCTCTATTGAGAATTGTCTATTTAGTTCTGTAGCCCACTTTTTAATTGGATCCTTTGGTATTTTGGAGACTTGCTTCTTGAGTTCTTTGTAAATTTCAGATATCAGCGCTCTGTCAGAAGTGGGGTTAGTGAATATCTTTTCCCATTCTGTGGGCTGCCTTTTTGTCTTGTTGACTATGTCCTTTGCCTTTCAGAAGCTTCTCAGTTTCAGGAGGTCCCATGTGTTAATTGTTGACCTCAGTGTCTGTGCTACTGGTGATATGTTCAGGAAGCTGTCTCCTGTACCAATCCATTCAAGGGTACCTCCCAGTTTCTCTTCCAATAGGTTAAGTGTGGCTGAATTAATGTTGAGGTTTTGACCCATTTGGACTTAAGTTTAGTGCATGGCAATGGGCATGGATCTATCCACATCCTTCTACATTCCAGCATCTAGTTATGCCAAGACTATTTGTTGAAGATGCTGTCTCTTTTTCCATTGTATATTTTTAGCTTCTTTGTGGAAGATCAGAAGTCCATATGTGTATGAGTTAATATCAGGGTGTTCAATTCTATTTCAGTGGTATACCTATCTGTTTTTGTGCCAATATCAAACTGTTTTCAGTAGTATAGCTCTATAACAGAGCTTGAAATCAGGGATGGTGATGCCTCCAGATGTTGATTTTTTGAATAGGGTTGTTTGGGCTATCCTTGATCTTTTGTTTTTCCAAATAGTTTCCTATTGTTCTTTCAAGGTCTGTGAAGAATTGTGCTGGGATTTTAATGGGGATTTCATTGAATCTGTTTATTGCTTTTGGCAAGATTGCCCATTTTCTTTGTTGATCCTCCCCATCCAGGAGCCTGGGAGATCTCTCCATTTTCTGTTATACTTTTTTAGTTTCTTTCTTTAAAGAATCATAATTCTTGTGATACAGGTCTTTCACTTGTTTGGTTAGCATTACCCCAAGGTATTTTATATTTTTTGTGGCAATTGTAAAGGGTGATGTTTCTCTGATTTTTCAGCTATTTAATCATCTGTATATATTAGGGCTACTGATTTTCTTGAGTTGATCTTGTATCCTGCCACTTTGATGAAAGTATTTATCAGCTGTAGGAGTTCCCTGGTAGAGTATTTTGGGTCACTTATGTAAACTATCATATCATCTGCAAATAGTGAATGTTTGAATTCCTTCTTTCCAATTTGTATCCCCTTAGTCTCCTTTTGTTGTCGTATTTCTCTAGCTAGAACTAGAAGTAAAATATTTTATGGAGAGAATGGACAGCCTTGTCTTGTTTCTGATTTTAGAGGAATTGCATTGAGTTTCTGTCCATTTAGTTTGATGTTGGCTGTTGGATTACTGTATATGGCATTTATTATGTTTACGTATTTTCCTGTCATCCCAGATCTCCAAGACCTTTATCACAAGGGGTGATGGATTTTTTCAAAGACTTTTTAAGCATCTAGTGAGATGATCATGTGATTTTTATTTCTCAGCTTATTTATATGGTGTATTACATTGATGGATTTTCATATGTTGAACCATCCCTGCATCCCTCATATGAAACCTACTTGATCATGGTGGATGATTGTTTTGATGTGTTCTTGGATCCACTTTGCCAGTATTTTATTGAGTATTTTTGCATCAATGTTCATGACAGATATTGGTCTTAAATTCTCTTTCTTAGTTGTGTCTTTGTGTGGCTTGGGTATCAAGGTTATTGAAGCCTCGTAGAAAGAGTTTGGCAAAAACCCTTTTGTTTCTATTGCATGGAATTCTTTGAGAAGAATTGATATAAGCTCTTCTTTGAATTTCTGGCAGAATTCTGCACCGAGGCCATCTGGACCTAGGCTTTTTTTGGTTGGGAGACTTTTGATGACTGCTTCTATTTCCCTAGGGGATATATGTCTATTTAAATTGCTTATCTGTTCTTGATTCAATTTTGGCAAATGATAGCTATCCAGAAAATTGCCCATTTCCTTTAGATTTTCAAATTTTGTGGAGTACAGGTTTTCAAAGTATGATCTGATGATTCCCTGGATTTCCTCAGTGTCCGTTGTTATGTGTCCCTTTTCATTTCAGATTTCGTTAATTTGCAAGTTCATACTCTGACATTTCATAAGTTTGGCAAAAGGTTTGTCTATCTTGTTGAATATCTCAAAGAACCAACTCTTTGCTACATTGATTCTTTGTATTGTTTTCCTCTGTCTTTGTTCTTAATACATCATACTTGAAACTATTTAGTAACTAAATTTTCCTGTTGCATGTCAGATAGACCTACCATCCAGATGAACAGAATGAAGGGCATTTATTTGGGGCAGGAAATTCTAAGCAGTTAATTTACTCTAGAAACAGCTTATTTCCACTACGAACAGTTAGTTTATGTTTCAAACTGCTAGTTTGCATTATCAAGAGTAGGATTTACAGCTAGTTTGCTTTATGAAAAGCTAGTTTGAGTTTGACCATCACTGTCATCTGGACAGTAAAGCTCTGTGGTTGCCTTAATTACAATTTTTTCATAAGTCTTGGTGATAACATAAAATATATTATCAAAATTAAAATAATAAATGACTGAAACTATGAGCATATTATGTGTGCATATTAATGGCCAAGTATTGTGCGTGTCATCAAAAATATATTCAGGACAAATGTCATGAAATCAGATGCTTTATCTTGATGGTGACTATTAAGTTATTATCAAGTAATTAACATAATACTATACATTCATATAAATAATGTAGTTCATCTTGAATTATTGGATTTTATAATCTAAATACAAACTAATATTTAGAATTCTTTTGTGTGCTATGTAGTTTTCTAATAATATTTTCCCCATAATTATTCATGTACAGAATACATTAAAACAAGTTAATGTGAATGTTGAGCACCACAGAATCTCAGCAATTATATATACATATATTATACAAACTTGAACAAAATATGATGTCCTTGCCAGACTATCTTGGAAAAATTTGAACAGTCTATTTTCTGAGAGCAGAATAATTGCTTTCTTACATGAGATCTTGAGATGTACCATGTCATTGCATTTATAATAAAAGATGTTGTCACCAAATAATGCCATGCTAAAATACATATAGTAACAAGTGATAGCTAGTAATGCAAAGAAATGAGTCTAAAGGAAGTTTATTCCATGTGACCAATAAGTCATGGATAAATTCATGAGCAATAAGAAAATCCCATAATACAGTTAATTCAAGATATCCAATTGAAATTTTTAATTAAATGACATCATCAGGAACAGACACTTTCTTTATAAGTTGAAGAAATTAGAAACAGCAGTTGAATAGTTCCTATCTAGGGGCCTGAATTTGTGAAAGGCCAGACGTTTAACCTGTTAACGATTATGTTTGATACACTCAGGTTTAAATTGTTTAGTTTTACTTATTTTTTGGTGCATAGGTGTTTTACTCACACACACACACACACACACACACACACACACACACACACACACACATATATATATATATATATATATATATATATATATATATATATATGTTCCTGGACCTATGGAGGCCAGAAGGAAGTCTGGTCTTATGAATGTTCATGAGCTACTACGGGGGCTTTTGGAACTGAACTTGGATCCTCTGGGTAAGCAGCCAGTGCTCTTACCTGCCAAGACTTCTCTTCAGGTGCCTCAGATTTATTTATTTCCAGTGTTTCCAATTTCCAACTTACATATAAATATATAGATATATATGCATACATACATACATATATGTTAGAGGTGATATATGGCAAACTTCTATACACACACTGAGAGAATATACATATCACCTCAGTAATCATATGTATGAACTTGGACAAAATACAATGTAAATACCAGAAAAAACTGAACAATCTATTTTCTGAGAGAAGAGTAATTGTTTTGTTAAATGAAATCTTCTTGCATGGAGAAGAAGGTGGACCCTTGCATACAATTATACCTATTATTTTTTCATAATATCTATGACACATATCAACCTAAAAAAACTTTTCCTGAGAAGGTAAAGTTTTAATTAACTTTTAATTTGATATCTCATGCTACAACTGGAGATGGAATATGAAACACTGAATTATTGTATTGGAAAATTAGAAATTCAAGATTAGAATCTAAGAAAAATGGATATTTATTTTGACAATGGACTACGTTATTACTGATCAAGTATCTCTTTCCATCATTTCTTCTCTAACATTCTCATATTAATTAAGGCACAATTTAATCTTATACTCCTCCCAACACTCCTTTAATCCCAACACTAGGGAGACAGAGGCAGATGGATCTCTGTGAGTCTGAGGCCAACCTGGTCTACAGTGTGAGCTCCAGGACAGGCTCCAAAGTTACAGAGAAACCCTGTCTTGAAAACCAAAAAAATCCATCAAAAATTTGGCAAAATTAACCTGCTTGTCTTCTGTTACAAGAGGCATCTAATTCTCAGGATAATTTCTTTTGCAGTATTTGCATCTTATTATGTCACAAATACACAAATGAGAGTTTGTATCAGGGTTGGTTAAATTATGTTAAGAAGCAGCCCCATTTTATTCTGTTTTATATTAATTTTAACATTGCTTGACAAAATCTCTGAAGGAGCAACATAAGGAAGAAGCTGTGTTTTGGCTTGTAGTTTAAGAGCACAATGCTTTATGGCAGAAGTTAGACTGGCAGGCTAGGCAGTCATGGTAATAGAGTTATATCTGGTGTGGCAGCTGGGCTTTGGGTACCTGGTTTCTATTGTCAGGAGCCAGAGAGGGGTGAATGGTGAGGTGCTGCTTGTTTTTCCCATTTCCCTTTTATACTCAGGAGAGACATCAGCCTATGGGATGTTGTCACACATATTAAGCTAAGTATTATCTCCTCAGTCAAACATTTCTAGAAACATCCTCACAGCCATGCTCAGAAATGTGTCTCCTGGGTGATTTCAACACAATCAAGTTGTCTTTACACATGAACATTCCTCTTCTCACTGTGCCTTGGGAATCCTCTCCTTTGTTCATCTTTACACTGCTCTGGATTAAACCTAAAACCAGGGGCACGCTGCTCAAGTTTTCTACCAGTGAATAGAGCCCTAGACCTCAGGGACTCCTCCTAAATAACAATGTCAGAATAAATCATATCATTAAAATTGTTCATTGATTATTGTGCGTGTATAAGTGAAGATAACAGATTCTTTCTTAGATTCTTTTTTGCTTTCTGAACAACATGACAAAAACTGGTAACTTTTTTATAATTGATTAATTTATTCCCAGCCTGATCTCATTTTCTCCTCCTTCCCTCCCTCCCTCCCCTCAGTCCCTCCACAGAAACTCCCCTCTTCCCTCCCCCATCTATACTTCCTTTCTCTTCATAAAAGGGGCTGGAGAGATGGCTCAGCCATTAAAAGCTGTGCTAAGGTTAAATAAACAGTGTGAAGACGGAAGTAGGATACAGATGAGGGACTGTATGGCTCTCAAGAGAGCTGCCTGGTCATTGACTCCTAGCTCCCATGACAAGACATCAGGCTTCAGGTTTTGTTCATAGTCTGGTTTGTTTGTAAAACCAAAGCTGGTAAGGAGACATAGATTCTCTTGACTGAGAGTACTGTCAGTCTCTTTGATAAGACTCAGACCAATGAGAAACCTTGTCTCAATGAAGGTGGACTGTCTTCTTACAAATGGTGTTAGAGGCTGTCCTCTAGCCTCCATATATGCACATGTGCATGTACCATGTGCACACACATACACAGCCATAAAAACAAAATAAAATGGATTAAAATTTAAAATGGGGGAATACGGAAGAATTTCGTATGATGAGTTTTGTCACTCCATGTAAAATGTACTCTATAAAATGCCTTGATTTTCGTTGCACAGAATGTATCAATCACAGGATTGCTATTTGACTGGAGAATTGGCTCACTCATTAAGAGCATTGGCTGCCCTTCCAGAGATCCTGAGTTCAATTACCAGCAACCATATGGTGGCTCATAACCACCTATAGTAGGATGTGATGCCTTCTTCTGGCATAAAGGCATGCATGCAGGCAGAGCACTCACATACATAAAAATTAAATAAATCTTTGCATGGTGGCACATATTTTTTAATCCCAGCACTCAGAATGCAGAGGCACATGAATCTCTGTGAGTTCAAGGCCAGCCTGGTCTACAGAGCAAGTTCCAAGACAGGCTCCAAAGCTACTCAAAGAAACCCTGTGTTGAAAAATAAAACAAACAAAACAAGATCTTTGACATCCAATGCAGTATTTTTTATATTTGCTTGGCAATTTGGGGATGGGCAAGTATGTCATGTGAGTCCATGTATTTTCTGTTCACTTCCTTAGGTGCATTTTTCTATGGCATATCCCCATGAACAAGCACAATGGCTTATTGCTTCCTTTTACGGAGAGAAACAGAGAAATTGCTTATATTTAAAATTAGGTCTGTTGGAAACCTTTTCTCTCGACTAAGGTGTCTTGAACAAAGAACTTGTATTTTAGGAACAAAGCAAGCATGTGATTTGAGGACAATTTCTGCAGTCAGATAAAATTTACTCTTCTTGATTCTTTTCTTGTACAATGAGTATTGTTGTATGCTAATTTATCATGTTAAATTTAAAAATCAGAGTAGGTAAGAACAGTTAATTCCACAGGTTTCTAGAAACTAAAATGTAGCAGGGATTACTTGTTACCTGACTTTGGTGGCTATTTGTGTACATGCACACACACATATTTTGCACGCACGCAGACACACACACACACAATTATATATCATCTGTATCTAGATGTCAATCAATCCATTTATCTATCAATCCAGGTATCATCATCACTTTACTGCATATTTATTTATACATGATGTGTTCAGAATTAAATGCCATTCCTTTACTAGTTCAGTGCCTGTGCTTCACCACTGAATTTTACAAAAGCCCCTATTGAAAAAATTCATGTTTTCTAATATCAAAGCAAGCACTGATAGAAGCTTACACAATGAAAATGTAGGATTTCCCAGTTAATGAAAATTATATATTAGCTCTGCCATTTCCAATCAAATTCAGGATGAAATTCTTAATTTGAAAGGAACATGGAAATTTAAAGTAATGGGGGGAAATGGAACAAATGGATTACTGGAGAAAAATAATTTTGCCTCATTCAGGTCTGTAATGACAAGAACAATGGTGTATATTTTAGAAATGAATTTGGAAATTATTCTAATGAAATTATTCATTTGAGTACGTGATTAGCAAGGAATCATAGTGATTTGTCATTATTATCCTTTCTTTTTCTACTGGAAACAGCACAACAACACTGATTTTTAACCTAGAATTATGGCATTAATATTTGACACTAATTACTTAGCTTAGTGTATGATAGTTTCTGAGGACAAAAACAAGTTAGACAATAAATCAGGAGAGTAAATCTCCAGGCAAAATTAGCCAATGTGTTACAGCTTACATAGGAAGGGTGACATACTTGGCATCTTCTGGAAGGGCTTCCTTCCCCAATGTCTAAAATTAATTGATGGTTCACTTTTGTTTGTTATTTGTAAGCAATTGAGGAATAACTGTACTATTTTGATTAATTAAAGTACACTCATGTTTGAAATTCAAATATTTACATCCTGTAAAAAGTAATGCTTTCTACTTTCTTCCATAATACAATTTACTACCATTTTGAATGAAATAAATATTAAAGTAGAATGTAGAGATGGTGTATTGTGTACAGTATGCAGCAACCATGAGAACCTGAGCTCAGATTCCCCAGAAGCCTGACTGTTGCTCCTCATGTCTATATTCTTGGTGGTGTGGACAGAAACAGGTGGGTCTTAAGAGCTTTTTAGCCATCTAGTCTATCTGAAACAATAGTCTTCATGTTCAGTGAAGAAAACATAATATGGAGAGTTATAGAGTAGGATAAATAAAAGTTGATACTCAGGCAGTGCAAAACACACAGAGAGACAAACACACACATGACAGACAGGGTACAAGAAGAGAGAGAGAGAGAGAGAGAGAGAGAGAGAGAGAGAGAGAGAGAGAGAGAGAGAGAGAGAGAGAGAGAGAGAGTGCACAGCGCACTCAGGTCCAATTGCTCCAATAAGCAAGTCTTGGGTGACTACTTTGTCTTACCCTAAGCACTAAATGTGATACCCATTGTAGAGTGATCAATAAAATTGCTGTTAAATTGTTGAATTTGAGTTTACCAAAGTAAAGTAACATATGAACATTCTGAGAGAATGTGACATGTTATGTACCTTGATTTTTCATAATATTTTTTTTTATTCTCCAGATTTATTTTGGTAAAAAAAAATCAGATATAACCTTTCAAAAATTATATTATTGTTTAACATGCATTCAAATAACTTTCTTTTTTTTCCAGTTTAAATTTAGACAAGAAACGAGGTTGCTTCACAAGTCAGTTCCAGGTCCCTCTCCCATTCCCTTCCCTCCTCCCGTGCCCTCCCCCAAACCCCCCCCCGCCGTTATCCCCTCATTCCCCCAGGGAGGGTGAGGCCCTCCATGGGGGTGTCCATAGAGTGTCATTTCATATAGGGCAGGGCCTAGACCCTTCCCCAAGAGTTCAGGGTGAGAGTGCACCTCACATTGTTCTATGGGAGTCCAAAGTCCGTGTGTATACTTGGGATGGGTACTGATCTGCTGCCCAAGGCTCAATAGGTTCCCTAGGCCTCCTCACTGACACCCAAATTCAGGGGGTATTGATCAGTCCCATGCTGGATTCCCAGGCTAATGCCTGGGATTCAAGAGTTAACCTTTGTTTGGTCAGCTGTTTCTGGGGGTTAAACCAGCCTAGTCTTAATCCCTTTGATCATCAGTCCTCCCTCTCTGTTACTGGCTTTCTTGAGTTCAGCTCAGTACTATTTTTAAGTTTCATTTTACATTCCAACCTCAGTTCTCCCTCTTGTCCTTCTTACCTCCGACCCAACTCCTCCATCCACTCTTCTTCATAGGTAAGGGTTCTCTGTGATGACACAGAACCAAGTCCCTCTACCATGCATTAAGGCTAAGCATAGCATCCCCCCATAGGGAAAGGGCTCTAAAAAACTAGCTCATGTACCAGGTTTGTTTCATGGCCCTACTGCTCAGTGCCCCGTCAGATAGAATAAGCTTCACAGCTGTTTCCCTTCTTTGGCTGGATTCCTGGAGCTTGGTCTGGTGCTTGGTTGTGAATCTCTGCATCTGGTTCCATAAATGACTAGATGAAAACTCTATGATGATAGTAGAGATTTTTAACCAGTCTGATGACAGGAGAAGGCTGACTAGTAACTAGTTTGGGCATCTTCTCCACTATTGTTTTGAGTCTTGTCTGGGGTCATCCTTGTGGATTCTTGGGAATTACACTAGCACCAGGTTTCTCCTTAACCCCACAGTGGTTCTCTCTGTTAAGGTATCTCTTTCCTTACTCTTCCAATTTGTCCCTTTCCCCCTCAACCATCCCATTCTTAGATGTTCTCACTCCCCCTCTCCTCCCCTTTGCCACCTAGCTTGTCCCAGTTTACTCTGGAGATCTCATCTAACTTCCCTTTCCAGGAGGATCCATGTGTTCCTCTTAGGGTCTCACTTGTTTTCCAGCTTCTCGGGAGCTGTAAATTATATGTAGTCTTGTTCTCCCTTTCCTTTATATCCAATATCCACTAATGAATGAGTACATACCATGTTTGTCTTTCTAAGTCTAAGTTACCTCACTGAGGATGGTTTCTTTTTTTCTAATTCCTTCCATTTTTTCAAATTTCATGATGCCATTTTATCTTACAGCTAAATAATGATCCATTATGTAAATGTACCACATTTTCTTCATCTATTCCTTGGTTGAAGGGATTCTAGTTTTTTTCAGGGTTCTGGCTATTATGAATAATGCTGTTATGAACATTGTTGAGCAAGTAATCCTCGTGGAAGCAATCAGCGTCCTTTGGGTATATACTGAAGAGTGGTATTTCTCGGCCTTGTGGTAGATTGATTCGCAATTTCCTGAGAAACCTCCATACTGATTTCCAAAGTAGCTGTACAAGTTTGCATTCCCACCAGCATCCTCTCCAACATAAACTGTCCTCAGTATTTTTGATCTTAGCCACTCTGGCAGGTGTAAAATAGTATCTCAGAGTTGTTTTGATTTGCATTTCCCTTATGATTAAGGATGCTGAGCAATTCCTTAAATTTCCTTTGTGCCATTTGAGATTCTTCTGGTGAGAATTCTCTGTTTAGCACTGTATGCCAATTTTCAATTACATTATTTTGTATTTTGATGTCTAGTTGTTTGAGTTCTCTATGTACTTTGGAGATCAGCCATCTGTCAGAGGTGGGTTTGGTGAAGATTATTTCCCATTCTGTAGGCTGACATTTTGTCCTATTAACAGTGACCTTTGCCTCGCAGATGATTTTCAGTTTCAGGAGGTTTCATTTATTTATTGTTGTCCTCAGTGTCTGTGATACTGATGTTATATTTAGATAGTGTTCTCCTGTGCTAATGTGTTCAAGGCTACTTCCAACTTTCTCTTCTATCAGATTCAATGTAGTTGGTTTATTTTGAGGTCATTGATCCACTTGAACTTCAGTTTGGGACATGGAAATAGATACATATCTATTTGCAATCTTCTACATATTATTATACATTTTTGCCAGCACTATTTCTTAAAGAGGCTTCCCTTTTCCCACTGTATCACTTTGGCTTCATTGTCAAAAATCAGGTGTTCATAGGTGTTTGGATTAATGTCAGTGTCTTGATTCCATCGACAATCCAAGCCGTTTTTTATTACTATAAGTCTATACTACAGCTTGAAGTCATACATGGTGATACCTCCTGAAGTTCCTTTATTGTATAAGATTGTTTTAGCTATTCTGCTTTTTTATCATTTGAAGTTTAGTATTGTTCTTCCAAGGTCTGTAAAAAATTATGTTGGGATTTTGATGGGGATTGCATTGAGTCTGTAGATTTTTTTGACAAGATTGTCATTATTTTTATGTTAATTCTATCAATCCAAGAGCATGGGAGATCTTTCCATTTTCTGATATCTTTTTCAATTTCTTTCTTTTGGCATCTAAAGTTCTTGTCATACAGGTCTTTCACTTGTTCGGTATGAGTTACGTCAAATTATTTTATATTTATGGTTATTGTAAAGGGTGATGTTTCTCTGATTTCTTTCTCAGAGGGTTATGTAGCATGATAAATAAAAAAATATTGGGGTTCAAGCTTGAGGCTGAAGATCAGAGAAGCAAAGCAGCCAAGCCTGTAGACTTTCCCTCTACCTAACAGAAATGGCATTCCTTTCTCCACAAATCCTCACAAGCAAAAGGTTCTTACTTCCTGTCCCCTCCCATAATATTCTTTTCTCTGCCCAGCCACATGCCCCTGTATCCACCTCTCTGGTGATGGGATTTAAGGCCTGTGATCCCAGGTGCGGAGATCACCTTTGTGTGAGCTATTTCTTTTAGGACTGGGAAAATTTTGCATAGTCAGTGTGGCCTAAAACTAACAGAGATCCATTTACCTCTTAATATTGAGTCCTGAAAATAAAGATGTGTGCCTGCTTCTATGGCTAACTATTATGGAAATTTTGCTATTTTAATCTTCAGTGGCTTTAATAAATCAGAAACAAAATATCACCACAGGCCTACTGATTTTTTTAGTTGATCTTATATCCTGCCACATTGCTGAAGGTGTTTAGCATGTGTAGGAATTTCTGGGTAGAGATTTTGTGGTCACTTAAGTACACTATCATATCATCTGAGAATAGTGAGAGTTTGACCTCTTCCTTTCATATTTGTAACCCCTTGATCATCTTTTGTTGTCTCATTGCTCTTTCTAGAACTTCAAGTACTAGATTGAATAGATATGGAGAGAGTGGACAACCTTGTCATGTTCCTGCTTTTAGTGGAATCAATTTCAGTTTCTCTCCATTTAATTTGATGTTGGCTTGCTGTAAATTGATTTTATTATGTTTAGATATGTTCCTTGTATCCCCAGTTTCTCCAAGGGATGTTGGATTTTGTCAAAGTCTTTTTAACCATCAAAGCAGCTCATGTGGTTTTTCCTTTCAGTTTGTTTACATAACGGATTACATTGACCAATTTCCAAATGTTGAACCAACCCAGCATCTCTGTATGAAGCCTACTTGGTGATGGTGGATGATTTTTTCCTATCTGTTCTTGGATTCACTTCGCCAATATTTTGTTGAGTAGTTGTGCATCAATATTCATGAGGGAGAATGGTCTGTAGTACATTTTCTTTTTTGTGTCATTGTTTGGCTTTTGTATCATGTTACCATAGCCTCCGTAAAGGAGCTTGGCACTGTTCCCTCTGTTTCTAATGTGTGAAACAATTTGAGGAATATTGGAGTTAGCTCTTCTTTGAAATTCTGATAGAATTCTGTGCTTAACTCATTTGGTCTGGGCTTTTCTTGGTTGGGAGACATTTAATAACTACCTCTACTTCCTTGTCCATTTCTTTTATATTTTCCAATTTTGTGGAGTACAGGTTTTTGAAATATGACCTAATGATTCTCTGGATTTCCTTAATGGTTTTTATGTTCCCCTTTTAATTTATGATTTGGTTAATTGGCATATTTTCTCTCACCATATTGATTAGTTTGGTAAGGATTTGTTTATCTAGTTATTTGTCTCAGAAGAACCAACTCCTTGTTTCTTTATATTGTTCTCTTTGTTTCTATTTTTTTTTTATTTTAGCTCTCAATTTGATTATTTCTTGCTGTCTAATACTCTTGGGTGATTTTGCTTCCTTTTGTTCTAGAGCTCAGGTAATCTGTTAATTTGTTAGTATGGGATTTCTCCAACTTCTTTTTTTAAATATTTTTTCCTTTTTTAAAATGTAAATTAGAAACAAGCTAATTTTACATGTCAGTCCCAGCTCTCTCCCCCTCCCCTCCTCCCAGGCCGCCCACAAATCCCCTATCTCATTCCCTTTCTGATCCCCAGGGAGGGCGAGGTCTTCCATGGGGGATCTTCAAAATCTGTCATATCAATTAGGGGCAGGGCCTAAGCCCTTCTCCATGTGTCTAGGCTGAGAGAGTATCCTCTGTGTGGAAAGGGCTCCCAAAATCCATTCATATGCTAGGGATAAATACTAATCCACTACTAGAGGCACCATAGATTACCCAGGCCTCATAACTGACACCCATTTTCAGGGGCTCTGCGTCTTTCCTAAGCTGGTTTCCCAGCTATCAGTCTGGGGTGCATGAGCTCCCTCCTTATTCAGGTCAGCTGTTTCTGTAGGTTTCTCCAGCCTGGTCTTGATCCATTTGCTCATCATTCCTCCATATCTGCAACTGAATTCTAGGAGTTCAGTATTTAGCTGTGGGTGTCTGCTTCTGCTTCCATCACTTACTAGATGAAGGCTCTAGGATGGAATATGAGGTAAGCATCGATCTCATTAATGAGGGAGGGTATTTAAGGTAGCCTCTCCACTACTGCTTAGATTATTAGTTGGTGTCAATCTTATACATCTCTGGACATTTCCCTAGTGTCAAATTTCTCTTTAAATCTATAATGGCTCCCTCTATTATTGTGTATCTTTTCTTGCTCTCCTCTATTCTTCCCCTGACTCAGTCTTCCTGCTCCCTCATGTTCTCCTCTCCCTTCGTCTTCTCCTCTTCTCTTTCTTCTATGTCCCTCTCCCCTTGCCCCATGCTCCCAATTTGCTCAGGAAATCTTGTCGCTTTCCTCTTCTCTGGGGTACCATGTATGTCTCATAGGGTCCTCCTTGTTTCCTAGCTTCTCTGGAGATGTGAATTGTAGGCTGGTAATCCTTTACTCTATGGCTATTATTCATATAGGAATGAGTACATACCATGTTTTTCCTTTTATGACTGGGTTATCTCACTTCTAGTTCCATCTATTTGCCTGCAAATTTTAAGATTCCACTGTTTTGTTTTGGTTTGGTTTTTCTGCTGAGTAGTACTCCCTTGTGTAAATGTACCACATTTTCTCTGTCCACTCTTCAGTTGAGGGGCATCTAGATTGTTTCCAGGATCTAACTATTGCAAATAATGCTGCTATGAATACAGCTGAACAGAGTTCCTTGTTGAATGACTGTGCATCTCTTGGGTATATGCCTAAAAGTGGAGTTGCTGGATCCTGTGGTTAGACTGATTCCCATTTTCCTGAAGAATCTGCCTACTGATTTCCAAAGTGGTTGGACAAGTTGACACTCCCACCAGCAGTGGAAGAGTGTTATTCTTTCTTATATCCTCTCCAGCATCAACTGTCATTCTGACAGGAGTAAGCATTCTGATAGGAGTAAGATGCTATCTCAGAGTTGTTTTGATTTGCGTTTCCCGGATGGCTAAGGATGTTGAACACATTCTTAAGTATCTTTCAGCCATTTTAGATTCCTCTATTGAGAATTCTCTATTTAGTTCTGTACCCCTTCTTTAAGAAGGCATTTCGTGCTATAAACTTCCCTCTCAGTACTGATTTCATAGTGTTATATAAGTTTGGGTATGCTGTACATTCATATTTATTGAATTCTAGGAAGTCCTTAATTTCTTTATTTCTTCCTGGACCCAGGGATGATTCAGTAGAGCATTAACTAGTATCCATGAGTTTGCAGGCTTTCTACAATTTGTGTTGTTGTTGAAGTCTAACTTTAAGCAATGCAATAAGATAATATACAGGGGGTTATTCCAATTTTTTTGTATTTGTTGAAATTTGCTTTGAAACCCAGTATGTTATCAATTTTAGAGCAAGTTCCATGAGGTTCTGAGAAGAAGTACTATTCTTTTGTGTTTGGGTAGAATGATCTATAGATGTCTATTAAGCCCATTTGAGTCATAACATCTGTGAGATCCCATAGTTCTCTGTCAGTTTTCTGTCTGACAGACCTGTGCATCGGTGAGAGTGGGGTGTTGGTCTCCTATATTAGTGTGTCAGTTTTGATGTGCAATATAAATGTTTCTTTTGCGAATGTGTATGCCTATTTATTTGGGTCACACATGTTCAAGTTTGAGACTTCATCTCTTGATAGAATTTTCCTGTGATGAACATGAAATGCCCTTCATTATCTCTTTGGATTGCCTTTAGTTTGGTGTCATTTGTTAGATGAGATATTAGGATATTAGGATAGCTACACCAGCTTGCTTTTTAGGTCCATTTGATTGTAAAATCTTATCCCAACTCTCTCCTCTGAGGTAATATCTCTTTCTGAAGTTGCATTGGGTTTCTTGCATGCAGCAGAGGAATGGATCCTGTCTTCCTATTGGTTAGCTTGTGTCTTTTTATAGGGGATTTTGTGTTTATTGATTTTAAGGGATATTAATGAACAGTGATTGTTGATTCCTGTTATTTTTTGGTGATGGTGACTGTGTGTTTTCCTTTTTTAAATTTGTTGGCATGGGATTATCTCTTACCTGTGCTTTTGTGAGGACAGGTAAAGTCCTTAGGTTGTAGTTTTCCTTCTAGTGCTTTCGGTAAAGCTGGATTCATGGATAGGTATTGCATATATCTGGTTTTGTCATGGAATATCTTGTTTTCTCTATGTATGGTGACTGAAAGTTTTTCTGGGTATAGTAGTCTGCATTGGAATCCATGATCTCTTAGTGTCTATATAACATCTGTCCAGGACCTTCTGACTTTCAGAGTCTCTATTGAGACGTTGGGTGTTTTTCTGGTGGTTCTGCCTTTACATGTTACTTAGCCTTTTTTTCTTCGCAGTACTTAATATTCTTCTTTTATTTTGTATATTTTTTGTTTTTGTTATTATGTGGCAAGGGTCTAATCTATTTGGTGTTCTATAAACATGTTTTATCTTCATTGGCATTTCCTTACTTAAGTTGGGAAAGTTTCCTTGTGTAATTTTGTTGAACAGATTTTCTGTGGCTTTGAGCACAGAAACGTATTTTCCTCCTTCTTCTATCCCTATTATTTTTAGGTTTGGTCTTTTCATGGTCTCCCAGATTTCCTGGATATTTTGTGTTGTGATTTTGTTGGCTTTAAAGTTTTCTTTCACAAGTGAATCTATTTCTTCTATCATATCTTCAGTGTCTGAGACTCTCTCTTCCATCTCTTGTATTCTGCTGGTTATGCTTGCATCTGTAGTTCCATTTCCAGAAACCCCTTGGTTTGTGTTTTGTTTATTGCCACTATTTCAATTTTCAAGTCTTGAACTGTTTCCTTCACTTGTTTGATTTTGTTGTTGTTGTTTTCTTGGCTTCTTTTTAAGAGATTATTGTTTTTTTTTCAGTTTTTGGGTTGTCTTTTCCCCCATTTCTTTAAGGGAATTTTGCATTTCTTCCTTAAGTGTTTCTATCATCTTCATGAAGTTATTTTTCAGGCCATTTTCTTCTGCATTGGAATGTTCAGGTCTTCCTGTTGTAGGACCATGAGGTTCTGGTGGTGCACTATTGCTCTTTCAGTTGTTAAATGTATTCTTGCATTGGCATCTACCCATCACTTCCTCCAGTTGGAGCAGGCAATGTGTTTGTGTCTTGGTCTGATCTATTTAGTCAATGTCTGTGCTACAGAGAGTCTCTCTGGGACTGTTCAGTACAGTAGCTGTCTATGTCTCAGGGAGCTGCTCTTGGTCAGCTCAGTGCAGTCCCTGTCTGTGCCCCCCGGGGTCTCTGTGTTCTCTGGTGGTGTGTGAATTTTGATGGAGGAGTAGGACTGGAAGATTACATGGTCTTGGGGGAGGTGCTGTAGGTGCCTGTAGATGCCTTTGTTGCTAATTGGCTAATGTGGCTGAGATGCGTTGGGGAGGAGCCCGGAGTTTTGTCATGGGGCCTATGACCTAGAGGCTGTTTGGTCCAGATGGGAGGCTGGTAACTCACCTCTTGTCCATCTCTGTGCAGTCAATGTCTCTGTCTCCATAACATGCTTTGTTATACAAACATACAATGACATGGAGAGTAATGAATATATCCCTTACAAGGAAACTAATTGGAGGGCAAATGTGATTTCAGAAACCAGTTAGTGTTGAGATGTGGCTATCTGGATGAACTAACAAAGATGATGGGAAAAGCCCATCTCATCAGAGACACATTGGAATGTAGGCAGCCTTAACACAACAAAATAAGAGCCCTGTGGTATTTCCAGGGCATCTACAATTATCCCAGTGCAGGACTGTGATGAACAAAGGACATATTTTAAATTGTTGTGCTATATGTTCTGAGCTGCATTCTATGGGTTATGAAAGGAAAAGAAGGTGGAAAGTACAAATCCTAGGAACTAGAAACAAGAAATTTGTGGGTTAAGACCTATTTAGCACAATGAAGTATTAATGAAAACAATTTTATGGTGGGGCCCACCACAGCATAAGGCACTGATTAGAGGGTCACAACGTGAGGAAGGGTGAGAGCCAGGGCCCTAGAGTAACATGAAAAATATGAAGAGGAAGGAATGCCAATAAGAGGCTGTTTAAGCAAGAGTGAATGCCCTTGAGGATATAAATGTTGAAGCAGTCTTAGAATATTTATAGCAAACAAGAAGAAGCACAGTCCACTTTACAGTGTGTCCCTCTTATGTAAATGTCAGTCTGTCTGAAGTCTTGGATTTTCAGTCCTAAGTTACAGCCTATTTGCAGTTAGTTCAAAAATACAGCAAATACTGATTCTCTCAGTCATTATGAAAGCTAGAGAATAGGATTTAATTAAAGCCCTTCGTTTATTCAATAGCGGGAGCCTTCTTAGCTTAATTGATACTTGGTCAAAGTAATATTGATCAGATAAAAGCAAATCAGCTCCTAAACCCAACAATTAAACCTTTAAAAGGGCTTCATCTTCTTTTCGATGAAAGGGCACCAAACCCACCATTGCTGCCCATTAAGTCATTGGGAAACGTTAGAAATGGATTAACATTTCTGTCCATGGATTCATTTATTTAACTTTCAAATGAATTCATGGATTCAAGATAGAATTTAGTCTGTGAACTCTGGGTTTTCTGGAAGAGCTTTGTGTTCCTCTATCAAATGTCTTGTCTTGCAGGTGTCCCTTTGAACTCTGTTGCATGCACACATACACAAATAGGGTAGAGCAAGTTTAAACAACAGGATGGTAGTTCACAAATTGACCTATTTCTCACATGTCTCCAGATAAGGTATTCTTTATGCTATTTTTTCCTTTAGCTGTTTGGTTTTATGTAATGTATTTAATGTCTCTGAACTGCAATATTTTTGAGTTAAAGTTGGTATGAGATTATACTTAGTACACTGGACTTCTAGCATCTTTCCAAGCAAAGATTGGGCAAGAAGCAATATAAAGAGGGTAGGATTAATTGCTGCATCTCATGGGAAGGCATGGTGGTGTCAACCATTATACTTAATGTGTGATCCCCTACATCTCCCCAGACCCCCTAACAGAACAGAGGGTAGCCTGTGTGGCACTGAGTTCTGAGATGCCCATTGCTATTCCCAAATGCCAAAATGAATATAAATGAAGAAATGAATATTAAAGCATATGTGTACATGCAGAGTGGCATTTATTTATACCTACATTTTACAAGGATAGAGTTTAAGAGAAACTACACTTGTGAAAAGAGTAATCCCCAGGTACCTAGGACTGGAGTAGACTCTTGAACCATCAAATCAATCAGCTGGCATAAGCAGTGGACTGACTTCATGCTGAAAAGCTGTATCGCAGCAATTATAGGCTTGTGTTTCCTGGCAGAGAGACTCACAAAGATAGATTTCCTCTGTTTTATGTTCGTGTTAATTTAACCTGTCAGAGTTAATTATCCATCCAAGTGCTAAACCCCCAAGATGCTAGGGGCTTTATTCCTCTCTCCCACTTTGTTAGAAACTCACTAAGTGCCCCTACTTAAGCCCATTTCTATTTTCTTTGTTTTTTACCTGAATAATTAATGATTACCTTCTACATTACAGTTATGATGATCTATCAATTGGAGTAGTTATTTAAGATATGTAATCCTAAAATATTGATATGGTTTCCTTCACTTCTTTTATTGAAGGTAAGAATAATGACAGATTTGTTTGAAAAACAACAAACCCAGTAGAGCTGAACAATTTGTTTATGCTTCATATTTGACCCTGAACTTCTTAAAGGACAGTTGTAAACATGTACATATTTGCAAAAAAGAGACAAGTTTGCATTGTGTGTGCCACAGAGTAGGTTCACAATAAACCCATTTCACTCTTGGTCATCATTAGAATTTTAGCATTCTATACAATTTGGAGATATCTTATTGACAGAGGCATTGCTTGCATTGACATTGGACACAGTTCCTTTGATACATCTGGAAGATGATTTCATTTGAAAAGTATACATACAATGACATAATTACAAATTTACTCTTATAGGAGGATTGTTTCATGATCATTATGTTTTATAGACAAGAGCATTTCCATGAAAATCAGGCACAACATCCAATTTGATGTTCTTGGATGGTTGTTTTACAAATTTGATGCTGTTCAGATGTTTTATGAAATGTCATGACACTTATTTCCCAGGAAGATGAAAATTATAATAGATATTTGGGAACTCTAGTCTAGTATCACACATGGCTAGTTGATGGCAGTTTGAGAGCCCATCTCAATCTCTTTCCTCCTATGCTTATGGTTTAACACTCCCTTTTCTCATCCCCATGTCCTACAAGCCTCCAAGAGAACAGCCTGAAGTTTCATATGATGCCCTGAAATAAACATGTTATGTGAGGAATTTTAAAAACACACACAAGCAGGTATCTAGAATAGTTTACAAAGTGAGTATGTATTAAATAAACCTTTAAAGGTTAATCTATAGAGCTTTAAGTCTATCTGCACAAGGACATCCCTACTGTTACTCTGTGACCCTGACATAGGATAAAAACTAGTTTTTCTAGAACTTTCTCCCCTTCTTACAGAAAAAAATATTAGTGAAGATCTATTCTGTTTCCTTTCACAGAAGGCCCATTTAATTTAAAATGGCCTATCCCTCTAATTTCCCAGTTAGTACTCTGGATACTTTGCATCAGTCATTTCTCTAGAGCATAGATGTTTCTATGTATCATCTCTCTCTCCAAATTTATCAAGATTCATCTTCATTCTGTGAAGACAGGGCTTTATTTCTGTGAAAAACATTTTATAAGTTGCAAAATAAACAACATGACAATTTGATGAAGAAAGATTTTCCTCTTGTTCCTAATATTGTGGTGTTAAGAGTTACAAAATTCATATGAATATTTGTTTCACATAAAATTTGAAACATACTGAGATTACCATTGTGACAAGTCTTGCGTATCTCATAGTGTTAACACGGTGGACTTTCTTTTTTTCTTTTTTTATTATATTATTCATTTGTTGCATGTTTGTGTACTACAGTTCACAGAGGTGAAAGTTAAATACACAGGATTCAATTATTTTCTCCCATCATGTGGGTTCTGAGGTTGGTCCTCCAAATTGATGTGGCAAGTGTCTTTACCCAGTGTGGTTTATTGGAGTGAAGTATGTGCTTGTTGGAGGAAATGTGTCACCTTGGGGGTAAGTTTGAGGTCTTTAGCTATGCCCAGTGACACAGTTCACTTCCTGTTGCCTATGGATTAAGATGTAGAACTTTCAACTCCTTCTCCAGTACCATGTCTGCCTGCATATTGCCATGACTCCACCATGATAACTGATTAAATCTATGAAACTGTAAGCCAGCCCAATTAAATTATTTTATTTATAAGAGTTGCCACAGTCATAGTGTCTTCACAGCCATAGAAACCCTAACTAAGACAGTGGGAATTGCTGGGCAGGATCCTTCTGCACAAGGAGCCATCTAGGGCTGCCGTGACAGAGAGGGCTGCATAGAATTGAAAGTTACACACTGGATGCTTCACCCACATGATATTTATAGGTAGATGCAAGATCTAGCTAGCTTCTGTAAGGGTCCATGGACATTTATTACTGGGAAGGCCTCTGTTTAGGTCTGTTGAGTAACTTCATGACTTAGCAGTCACCATTCCCAGACTTGTGAGAGAAAAAAAAATAAAAGAAGCCTGTTAGAAACAGGTTGATAGAGAATAGTCCATATTCAGAAAGACTCCATGGTCATATTGTAAAATTATCATGAAATGTCTCTGTGTTCCAGGCAATGCTAAATTCATCTTAAGTTTCACAGCTACTGTAAGGGATTTACAGTCAGTTCATTGCTTCATAGTGAAAATGGGGCTGATCTCTATGAGTCTATATTGATGTCTCAAAGCTGGGGGCACAGGACTGAACTTCAAGCAGGTGTAGGCTGATTCTAGAACATGTCTTAAATGTTCAGACAGACTATGTAGCAAGGTAATTTCCAGGATCAATGTTGCATCTACTAAATTATAGCTCAACCAAACTACATATAATTTCAATTAGTTCTTTTCGCTCATGTTTACCCCACTCCAATAGATATATAACTCTGAACCTCTGTTTATAATCTCAGAAATAAATTATATCATATACCTCAGAAATAAATTAAATCATAAGGCATTTTCAATCTTATTTTATTTATTATTAAAAAAGAAAAAGAACTTTCCTAGACCAATTAAAATGTGACTCCAACAAATAAAAAATTCTTTGGTTGTTAAATATACCTAATATTTTTCATAATGAATCAATTATATTAAGATCTACGGAAATATGACCCCTGCATCTGTGTCAGTAATGATACCCATGTAGCTGGCTTATCAAAGAAAAGGTATTACCAAGCAAGATTTTAAAAAGAAACCCTATCTACAATATCATATTCAAAGTAAATTAAGATACTTGCAGTAAGTGATGTGTGGTATGTCTTAGATTTCCAAAACGACACTGAAAAAGTGCCCAACTTGTCTCAAATGGACCCTGCCAATAACAAGAACTGGGCTCAAGAACAGTCCTTGATATTACAGCTCTAGTTTTATGCTAAATCAAATGTATAGAGATCCCCTGGTAGTACCAGGATTCCTGGAGGTGGAAGGAACAAAGTGACATTGTTGGTGCCCATCTGCTTAAAAGGTTTGGAGGCATCCTTGGGAATTCATTCTCCAATCTCAGTCATGTATGTTCAAATCTATGGAACAGAAGAATTCAAATTAATTTCCTTTACCATCCTGCATACACTTCTCAACAAGAAATGTCAGTTCCCTTAAACATAATGTCAAAATTCATCAAACCTAAGGTCTCCTTCTCTAGTGTATTCCTAAAGGAGGAATTGGTGTTGTTTGAACGGCACCATTTTTCTTGAAGGATGAAAACAATTGATTTCTCCTTCTTCCTGGTGTTGTGTCTTCCTGGCTTTACAGTGAATTGAAACATCTGAGTGAAAAAACTAACTGGCTCTCCCAGGTTATGACAACACATCACACAGGAGAAATAAATGGTTCCCAAATCTCTCTATAACTTCTGGCTGAGACTATATCTAAGGAGGAAATGTGAGACATTGTACTCATTTGACTTTTATCTATTTTTCACTCTCACATATGGATATTATTCAATTTAATACTAAAATCCACTGAAAATCAATTTAGGTGTTAGGAGTTTATAAATAGTCACACTACCTTCAAAACATGCAAAACTTGTTAACATTTACATTTTTCTGATATATTTTTAATTGATAAGTATAAATATCACTTTCTCTCTTGAAGTCCTAAGTAATCTTTCTTTTTCTGTATGATCCAAACATTATACATTTTACTAACTTTTTTTACTATTAATTAACTATATATTCATATTTTATTTTTTCTATGTATGTAGTTATTGGCATATTTCCTGATAACAGGTATCTAGCTACAAGGTTTTGTGTGACTAAAATTACTAGAAATTACAGTATTAATCAGCCATTGCTCTATATCACTAAATCTAATTAAGTAAAATGGTAGCAACTTATTATTGTGCATGGTGCAGAAGTCAGTGGATTCCCTCTACATACACGGCAACTGTGATTTAAGTTGGGATGTCACCTGATGTAACAAATCATTCTCATACCCCTTGGCTTACAACCTTTGACCTATGAGACTCTGGAGATCCAATGTGTTAGCAGTTGTGTGGATTCATGGCATCTTAGCATGGACCTGATTAGCTTCAATAATAATGGAGTTTAAGGTCAGAAATGACACATTATCATTTTGTATTATGTTTGACATTATAACAAGAGACACAAAATTTACTGTATTGATGAGATATGCTACAGAGTCACAGTGAAAGACAGCGTAATAAGCAAAGCCATTTTGGTAGAATATCTAGTGTAGGCAGACCACTTTATACTCTTGTCCTATTTATTCTCTTGTAAGATTAAACCACGAGTTCCTCGAGGGAAGCCTTTCCCCATTGCTAGAAAAACACTTAAATCCCACTTGCGAAATTCCCTTAGCTTTCCTCCATCTTTCCTGGCATGTGTCTTCATTTCATATTGAAAAGTAGCCACTCTTGGCAAAGCCTTATCACTGGTTACAAAGTGTTATCACAGATTTTAAATATTTACTTGTATTTCTCAAGTCTTGAATTCACTAAGGTATGTAACAAAGCATACCTACTGAAACAGTTTAACATGTATTATTATAAAGTGATGAATATTAGAAGTACAGGAACATGTTTAATTTTGAACTGCAGATCCATCTTTCAAATACATTATAAATTTACACCACGCTGTGGCAGCGCACACCTTTAATCCCAGCACTTCAGAGGCAGAGGCTGGTGGACATCTGTGAGTTCAAGACCACACTGGTCTACAAGAGCTAGTTCCAAGACAACCTCCAAAGTCACAAAGATACCCTGTTTCAAAAAACAAAAAAAAAAACCCCGAAAACTATAAATTTACGTTCCCAAAATCAGAATTCATTTCCTTTCTTTGTTACTAAAGGTGTGTGTGTCGGGGGGTGGGTGGAAACAATAATGTTTTTTCCTTTCAGAATAAGAAAGGGAAATATGCCGGGTGGTGGTGGTGTACACCTTTAATCCCACCACTCGGGAGGCAGAGGCAGGTAGATCTCTGTGAGTTCGAGGCCAGGCTAGACCGGCAGCCTCCAAAACAATACAGAGAAACCCTGTCTCATAAAAAAAAGAAAGGGAGACTTCAAATTAAAATCATCAAAAGAGATGAAGAAGGACACTTCATATTCATCAAAGGAAAAATACATCAAGACGAAGTCTCAATTTTAAACATCTACGCCCCAAATACAAAGGCACCTACATTCGTGAAAGAAACATTACTAAAGCTCAAAATGCACATAAAATCTCACACACTAATAGTAGGAGAATTCAACACTCCGCTCTCACCGCTAGACAGGACCTCCAGACAGAAACTTAACAAAGAAACAAAAGAACTAATAGAAGTTATGACCCAACTGGGTTTAACAGACATCTATAGAACATTCCACCCAAATACAAAGGGATATACCTTCTTCTCGGCACCACATGGAACCTTCTCTAAAATTGACCACATAATAGGAAACATAGCAAATCTCCACAGATACAAAAAAATTGGAATAACCCCCCTGCATCTTATCAGACCACCATGCATTAACATTAGAATTCAACAATAACACAAATCGCAGAAACCCTACAAACTCATGGAGATTGAACAATGCACAATTGCACCATCCCTGGGTAAAGGAACAAATAAAAAAAGAAATTAAAGACTTCCTCAATTTCAATGAGAATGAAGACACAACATATACAAACTTATGGGACACTTTGAAAGCAGTGCTCAGAGGAAAGTTTATAGCACTAAGTGCCCACATGAAAAAACTGGAGAACACTCATACTAGAGATTTAATAACACAGCTGAATGTTCTAGAACAAAAAGAAGTAAACTCCCCCAGAAGGAGCAGACGCCAGGAAATAATCAAATTGAGGGCTGAAATCAATCAAGTAGAAACCAGAAAAACACAGAGAAGAATCAATGAAACAAAGAGTTGGTTCTTTGAGAAAATCAACAAAATAGATAAACCTCTGTCCAAACTAACCAAAAAACAGAGGGAGAGCATGCTAATTAACAAAATCAGGGATGAAAAAGGGGACATAACAACAGACTCTGAGGAAATCCAGAGAATCATCAGGGCATACTTTGAAAATCTGTACTCCACAAAATTTGAAAATTTAAAGGAAATGGACAATTTCCTGGATAGATATCACTTGCCAAAACTAAATCAAGAACAGATAAACAATCTAAACAGACCTATAACCCCTAATGAAATAGAAGCAGTCATCGAAAGTCGCCCAAATAAAAAAAGCCCAGGCCCAGATGGCTTCAGTGCAGAATTCTACCAGAAATTCAAAGAAGAGCTAATTCCAATACTCCTCAAAGTAGTCCAAACAATAGAAGCAGGAGGCTCACTGCCAAACTCTTTCTACGAGGCTACAATTACCTTGATACCCAAGCCACACAAAGACACAACTAAGAAAGAGAACTATAGACCAATTTCCCTCATGAACATTGATGCAAAAATACTCAATAAAATACTCGCAAACCGGATTCAAGAACACATCAGAAAAATCATCCACCATGATCAAGTAGGCTTCATCCCAGGAATGCAGGGATGGTTCAACATTAGAAAATCTATCAATGTAATCCACCATATTAACAATCTGCGAAAGAAAAACCACATGATCATCTCACTAGATACTGAAAAAGCCTTTGACACAATCCAGCACCCCTTCATGATAAAGGTCCTAGAGAGATCAGGGATAACAGGAACTTACCTGAATATAATAAAAGCAATATACAGTAAACCAACAGCTAACATCAAACTAAATGGAGAGAAACTCAATGCAATTCCTCTAAAATCAGGAACAAGACAAGGCTGTCCACTCTCTCCATATCTCTTCAATATTGTACTCGAAGTTCTAGCTACAGCAATAAGACAACAAAAGGAGATAAAGGGGATACAAATAGGAAAAGAAGAAGTCAAACTTTCACTATTTGCAGATGATATGATAGTTTATATAAGTGACCCAAAAAACTCTGCAAGGTTACTCATAGAGCTGATAAACACCTTCAGCAATGTGGCAGGATACAAGGTAAACTCAAAAAAATCAGTGGCCCTATTATATACAGATGATGAAGTGACTGAGAAAGAAATCAGAGAGACATCACCCTTTACAATAGCCAAAAACAGCATCAAATATCTGGGGATAATGTTAACCAAGGAAATTAAAGACCTGTATATCAAGAACTGTGGGTCTTTAAAGAAAGAAATCAAAGAAGATACCAGAAAATGGAAAGATCTCCCATGCTCTTGGATTGGTAGGATCAACATAATAAAAATGGCAATCTTGCCAAAAGCAGTCTACAGATTCAATGCAATCCCTATCAAAATTCCATCACAATTCTTCAAGGACCTGGAAAGAACATTAATCAACTTTATATGGAAAAACAAAAGGCCCAGGATAGCTACATCCCTATACAATAAAGGAACTTCAGGAGGCATCACCATACCTGACTTCAAGCTCTATTATAGAGCTATAGTCCTGAAAACAGCTTGGTATTGGTACAAAAATAGGCAGGTAGACCAATGGAACCAAATCGAAAGCTCTAATTTTAACCCACACACCTATGAATACTTGATTTTTGACAAAGAAGCTAAAACTTTACAATGGAAAAAAGAAAGCATCTTCAACAAATGGTGCTGGCATAACTGTGTACTGCTATGCAGAAGACTGCAGATAGATCCATGTTTATCGCCTTGTACAAAACTTAAGTCCAAATGGATCAAAGATCTCAACATAAATCCAGCCACACTGAAACTTTTAGAAGAGAAAGTGGGAGATACTCTTCAACGAGTTGGTACAGGAGACCACTTCCTAAACATAACACCAGTGGCACAGGCACTGAGATCGACAATTAACAAATGGGACCTTCTGAAACTAAATAGCTTCTGTAAGGCAAAGGACATAGTCAAAAAGACAAAAAGGCAGGCCACAGAATGGGAAAAGATATTCACTAACCCGACATCTGACAGAGGGCTAATCTCCAAAATTTACAAAGAACTCAAGAAACAAGTCTCCAAAATACCAAAGGATCCAATTAAAAGGTGGGGTACAGAGCTAAATAGAGAATTCTCAGTAGAGGAGGCCAAAATGGCCAAGAGACACTTAAGAAAGTGCTCAACATCCTCAGCCATCAGGGAATTGCAAATCAAAACAACTCTGAGATACCATCTTACTCCTGTCAGAATGGCAAAAATCAAAAGCAAAAAGAAGACAATTTATGCTGGAGAGGATGTGGAAAAAGAGGAACACTCCTCCACTGCTGGTGGGAGTGCCGACTCATAGAAGCTCTTTGGAAATCAGTATGGAGATTCCTCAGGAAAATGGGAATTAATATACCTCTAGACCCAGCAATTCCACTCTTAGGCATATATCCAAATGAGGCAAGTTCATACAACAAGGGCGTCTGCTCCACTTTGTTCATAGCAGCATTATTTGTAATAGCCAGAACCTGGAAGCAACCTAGATGCCCCTCAACTGAAGAGTGGATAGAGAAAATGTGGTACATTTACACAATGGAGTATTACTCAGCAGAAAAAAACAATGGAATCTTGAAATTCACAGGGAAATGGATAGCACTGGAAGAAACCATCCTGAGTGAGGTAACCCAGTCGCAAAAAGGCAAACATGGTGTGTACTCACTCATATATGGATTTTAGACATGGATCAGGATAGTGCCAGTCTGCACTTCCACAGATAGTCTGGGAAACAGGAAAGAACCTAAAAGATATGCATATATGCATAGTACCCAAGAGAAGAGGATGGAGACAAGATCCCCTGAATGGATGGGGAACACAGCGAGGGGTGGGGGGGAGTGGGACCTGGGAAGAAGAGAGGGGGTGAAGAGGAAGAGAGTTGGTCATGGGGGAACAGGAAGTTGAGGGGGAGGGGGTAGAATAGGGGGAAGAGGGAATCATAGGATCGAACACAGATCAGGCACCAGAGCGACCTCGAGTGATCTAAAGGGATAACACCAATTGGCAAGCTAAGCAATAGTGGAGAGACCACCTTGAATGCCCATTCCTGATAATGAACTTGATGTCTATAACCATCCGGGAGCCTTCATCCTGTGACTGATGGAAGCAGAGGCAAACACACAATTAATCACTGAACTGAACCCAAGGAACCTAGTGACAGAGAGAGGAGTGATGAGCAAATTGGCAAAGAATGAACTGGCAAAACCAGCAGAGACAGCTGATCTGAACAGGGGAGAGCTCTTGGACCCCAGACTGACAGTGGGGAGGCCAGCATGGGACTGATCTGGACCCCCCAAATGTGAGTGTCAGCGAGAAGGCCTGGGCAACCTATGGGGCCCTGAGCTGTGGATCAGTGTCTATCCCTGGTATACAAACAGTCTTCGTGTGCCTATAGCACAAAGAGGGATGCTCTCTCAGCCTGGACTCTTAGGGGAGTGCCTGGACCCTACCCAGAGTAAAATGACAGACTCTAGATATCCCCTATGTGGAAGGATTTGGCAATAGGGTGGGAGGGTGGGGGGGGAAGGGGAGTGCGGGAGGAGGGGAGGGAGAGGGAACTGGGATTGACATGTAAAACAAGTTATTTAAAATTAAAATAAAAAATGATAAAAAAGAAAGGGAAATATATAAAACATTAAATATATTTTATTTAAAGAATGTCTGGGAAAGTTTATCTCTTTTTAGTGTGTACAAGTATGCAAACTGAAGTTGTAGCAAATGCTTCATGAAAGACTTTGGACTGTTGATGTACATGTGAGTATATATTGTTCATGTAACATACAGTTATGTAACTTAACTGATATATGTAAATACAGAGTATATATTACATGAATATAACTGGATATTACTGAAAAATAATGAGTATCATTTTCATTAATATATGCCTTACTTTATTCTATTATTTATTGTCGTAAAACAGTTGAGGTTTTCCTGATAATCAGGTTAACACTCAGTGGCATTTTTCCTTCCACACTCTAACAGTGTTTCTCATAGCCAAATGAGAACTGATCACTACATCATGTCATGAAGAACTCTGGAATGGTTAGAAGCACAACTGGAAGCAGTGTGTGCTTTGCAGCTATCTCTACATCAGGCTTTCTCTATCATCCTAAGACAAATGAACACAATATACAGATTTTCTTCCTAGGTCAAAATCTGTTTTTCCCCGGTATAAAATGCATTCTAAACAGTAAGACAATTACAGAAGCCTACTGGATTCTAACAGTAAACTATTCCAAGTTTTCATGTTCTTGATAGAATGTGGATGAGTGTGTTGGTGTCATAAGAGCTACAATATCAGATAGATGCCCAACACTTGAGTATGTTTCATGTTCCTGGCCCAAATTACTTCCTCAAAAAGTCTCACAGGTGATTTTGTGCCCAATTTACTAGACGAGTAGAGAGGGCAAGAGACCTTAGCCGTCAGATTATCTCACTAGGAAGTAATGCACCAGAAGTTAGGAAACATAAGATATGTACACCCATTAAGTATTACAGTGTCATGCTGCAGTCTGCAGTAAATATATATTTACTTTGGCATATAAAAATCCAAATTCTGTGTCTTAAATTTTGCTGTACATTTCAATAATACTAGTTCTAGAATGTTCTTGGTGCTAACAAGTCCTAATATGAAAGACTTCTCTTCTGTGATCGCATCACATTTAAACATGAGTTTGATCCTATTCCAATGAAAGGAACGACGGGAAAAACACAGAGCTTTGGGTGGAATATTGAGTGTACATGAAGGGTTCTGGGAAGAAGCCTCATGCTAAAATTATAGCCATCCTACTAGGTAACAAATTGTGATTTTTGTTACTTTATATTTTCTCTCAGTACCATCCTATCTCTGTTATATTTAAATTTTACCTTAAATTTATTTCAGTGTGTCCTTTGCATTATTGTTCATGGTATTCCTTTTGGCAATAAAATCGGTAGCAAAGGCTGTAACAATGCCCGTGTCTCTGCTAGTGAACCTCGGCATGCACATTGGCCAAGGTACTCCCTGATGCTTGCTAAAATCTGCATGATTGGAAATGTTTCAATAACCCACCACAGAAAAAGCAGTTGGAAAAAGCTAGGCTGCACTGAATTTTAAGGAAGACTACTCAATCTAATTCCGTCTAAACCTATTTGCCCTGTCCAGGAGATCTGCTAATGAGCAGTGCCAATAACTCCTGGCTCTTGACACAGCTTTCCAAAAGTGAGTTAATGAACCAATTTAAAGGGACATGTTTGACATTTGCAAATTGGCTTAACTCGTTTGTTGGGGCAGCTTTGAACTGCATTGAGCTGATGGGGTTGCCGTTAAATCATTCTGTCTTGTGAGATTTTTAAACTTTAGCAAACTTTAGAAGATACCTTAATAATTGAATATGTTCACATTATCAACTACTCTTCTAAAATCCCTCACTTACCTATGAGGATGCAGTTGGGAATTTTCAGTTTCAATATTCACAACAATATCACACTGCTTTGTTACAGTGCCTGTGCACAATTACAAGCAACACACAGACCATGTGCATTGTCAGTAATTACAGGTGGCTCAATTCTTTCAGCAGATTCTAGAGGGGATTTGATGGCTTAAATATCAGTTTCACAGGTTTCTAGGCAACAAAGCATAATATGTCTGTTTTAAACAATCTCCTTAGAGCGGGCAAAAATAGAAAATTGTATTATTTTTTTAATCTAATATAGCTTACTTTAATTATAAATCTGTTGATTTGAAAATAGACTGAGTTTACAAATGATTTCAACCATCTATTCACGGAACATATTTTCAGTTTCTATTTTATGCTCCCAGACTAAACAATGGCTACATTACAATGAACAAAACAGATAAGAGTTTTGTTTCCATATGAGTTTTATATGAATGTAAAAATATTGGACCCCATAAAACAAAATTGATTAAATAAAATTCTGAAGAAGTTCACATATAGGAAATAATTCATCAACAAAGAGGTCAGGAGAGAAACAGTAGCTCACTACATCCAAATTAAATAATTTTAATAGGAAGACAGCAACTCAGAGGATCATGGAGAAAGGATGTTTGCAAGTCACAAGTAGAGATCTTATGCTAATTACTGTTTTTGTTGCTATGACAAAGTGCCTGACAAAAGAACTTGAAGCGAGTTTGGGTGCACAGTCTGAAGGCAGAGCTGATTTTGGAAAAGGTACAGTGGCAGGGTGGCAGGAGCTTGAGGGGTTGCTCTCATTATTTCCCCCTGTGGGAGGCAAGGGGAGAGTAATGCTGGTGCTCAGCTCATCCTTCCTTTTTGATCAAGACCCAAGGTCAGTTCACCTGGTCTAGATAATCTTTTACCGACATAACTGGTGGTTTCTCTGTTGCACAAGTCTAGATTCTGCCAAGGCAACACTCAGTATTGATCAATGAAGCCAGAACACAGCCCCAGAAAACAGAGAAAAGTATAAAGTCCATTTGGTGAAAGAGTTAAGAGAGAAAGGTTGTTTGGGGACAGTAATATAGAGGGATATCAGGTAGCTGAAACTAAAGAGAAAGTTATTATGTCCTGAGATTCATGCTCATTGAACATCCTTGATGATTTAGAGTGCCTGTGACATTTTCATTGTCGCCGTAGTCCAAGAAATAAACCACCAAGTAAAGCAAAAATTATTTGGGATTGCAGGTCCTTCCTTCCCAGATGAAGGCATCCTCAACATAAGCTCCGGAGAGTTTACGTGACTACTAACCAGTATTCAGTCAATGAAAAGTCCACAATCTAAATTTGCTAGTCATTTTTAAAGTGCCAGAAAGGAAGTGATATCAGCAGAAATACTATCTGAATAAATTAAGTCCAGAAGAATGAAAAGTGGTTTAAAATTATATCAAATAGTATAGATATGAAATATGTGTAATGAAAGAAATGAAAGAGAAAGAGAAAAGTGGGACATTTGAAAACAGAATCAAATGAAAATTTTAGCTTCTTATTAATATTGAAGTCATTAGATAAATTGATCACTGATTAATAACCAAGGAAAATAATCTATAAAGCAGAAGACTGATCAAAGAGGAAACATACACAAATGATAACGTCAAAATTAATTTAGGAGATAATAACTGTAATCAGATTTGGCAACACAAATTCAAACAATAAACAAGAAAATTACAAAGAAGTCTCATTTGCACATAAAAAACATGAATATTATATATATGCTTATATATACAAATGGCTTTAGCTATATATACTCACATTTTATACACACACACATATATGTATATAATTACCGTTTACTGTTGCTTGTGTGTAAGGGAATTCAGGGCTGACCAATTTATATTGGTTACCCAATTAGGGCCTTATCTCTGGGGAATAATCTTTCTCCTAATCTCAGCGTTTCTTACTTGCCTGTAGTTCTTCCTTAATGGATGGAGCCCTGTGAGATGTCTGCCTTCCTTGTTAGCACATCTATTGATGTTGCTCAAGTCTTGTTTACATAGCCATATTACTAATGTATCATGGCCATTGTTGGGAGACACGACATCACAGCAGATTTTCTTATCCTCTGCCTCTTATAACAATTCTGTTCCTCTCCTTCAATGTTCCTTGAGCCTTAGTTGCAGGAGTCGCGCTCTAAATGTAGTCACATGACATTTTTTTCTGCATTTGATCAGTGTATTGGTCTGTGACATGGAGCACTTTCTTTGATGAGGAGTGTAGCTACACTTGTCTGCTGGTTGAAGGATAACTATTTAGAAAGTGATTATGAATTACACTGCTTTTGAAAGTGATGGTAGATGGTTCTTCTCTAAGACCCATTACCTCACTAGACTTGGGAAGTTTGGTAGGTTTCCAGTGCCAGGCCTTAATTCTTATAAATTTAGCTACACTAAATGGACTGATCCAGCTGTATTTATATATTTATTCATTTATACATACTAAAGATGTAACAACAACAATTAAAGGAAAAAATGACATGAATTTGAGATGTAGCCAAAAAAAGGCTTGGAAGGGGATAGAGCATAGAAGCAGATGAGGGAAAAGGGAAAATAATTTAATTGTACTTTAATTAAAAACCTTTGACCATTTTAATCAACATAAATTGTATTTATCACACATGAGTAAAATCAATGTTAAAGGCATTTTGATATGCCTTTTGAAATCTGACATTTAAAGTTCCAAATAATTATGTAACTTTTCCAAAAATATATATAATATGCTAAAATAAAATCATGGCAACAAACTTTCAATACAGCAATGACAAAGTACATTCTGATTAATAGTTAAATTTACTAACTTTCTTCATATTTTATGTATATGAATATTCTGCCTGCTTGTATGGATTTACACCACATGTGTGCAGCTAGTGCAGAGGCCAGAAGAGGGATTTGGACCCACTAGACCAGCATTACAGGTCTTTTTGAGCTGGGTGCTGGGAACTGAGACCGTGTCATCCGATGGAGCAGCAGGTGCTCTTGACTATTGAGCCATTTCTCCAAGCCCCTCCTCATTGATGCCTTGTGAATGAAGTCTAGGAATTAGATGAAGCAAATAATGCCTCAGAACTAAATTTATTGCAGTAATATGTCATCTATGGTATCATATTACTATACTAAGTATTCATTATTTTTAAGATTTCACACTCAGATTTCCCTGTAACTATTCTCTCATGAGGCAGGAGAATAAAAGTTCCTGAAATTGTTCTTTGTGATCTGGCCAGACTTGTCTAATTTCACTTTTGCAACCAATTGTACTTACACATTTTTTATCAATAATTCTTGCAAATTGTGTACCTGATTTCACTTGAGTTGTGATAATTTAATATTAAATCCATGTATTTATTACAATACCAAATTTTCATCTGTGTGTAATTTTGTCTGCACTTATAAATTGGTTTATATAGTGTGTTAGTATTTCAAAATGTTTCTTATAAAAAGACTGTGGCTTCATTTAGCTATGATTGTTTTAATCACTTCTTGTTTTGATTAAAGATTAGAAGGTTATTCTCATGTAGAGATTGTACAAAACTAAATTAAGTTCCTAGACTTATTATTTCCTGTTTTCCTGAAATACTTCAAGCTATATGTAGTGTACATTTTTTCTAACTTACTTGATTTGGTTCTATGGGAAAATATAGAGATTGGTCCAAAGTAAAATACATCAGGATTTTTTTTGCTGCCGGAATGTGGTATTTACAAGTGGAATATGTTAATCATTGTCTATGAAAAATGAATATATAAACTCACGAACATTCCCTAACAATGAGGAAGAAGTACTCTCCTGGATGATGAAATACTGACAATGAAATAAAGCCTACAGAACAAGGGATACAGTGAATTGGTTGCTGTTAGGCTACAGAGAGAACTCAATACTACTGTGTCATACATTGCTGATTCTTCCTTAAGCAGGACATGGTCTGTTAGGAAATAGAAATGATGTTTTGAACATCTGCAAAACTACTGAGAAAAAGCAGAGAGTTCATGTATGACAGAAAAGTTAATAATAATGGGTATAGCTTTGCCATTCCAAGCCTCGTGGGACCAAGGCTAAAGCAGGAGAAGGGAGACTGCACATAGATGAATGAAGGACAAGATTGTGATGAAATTTGCAGGTAAAATTAGAAAAGGAGAAGAGGGGGAGAAAGAAAAAGAAAATATATATTATTTTCCTTGGAAAGTATAAAATAATTTATCGTCTTTTACTTAAGGTTCATTTACATATCATTTGAGGACTAAGTGAAAAATCTTTATCTCATAAAAGAAGTAATGTGATATACTAGATGTATGTGCACACACACACACACACACACACACACAATTTAGTGCTCCATTAGGGATACATAGTTGAAATGAGGCAATTATAGAGGAAAGATATGAACATGAAGGATCTTATATGAACTCAGCTGAAAGTAACTGGAACCTTCAGTAGAACAGTAGCTCTGGAGAGAAAGATAAATTCTTACTTACATATCAGTTGAGTTTGATGACATTTGCTACTCTGAAAACACCGATACTACATAAATAAACATTAGGAGGTGGCTACACATCACACTAAAGTCAAATAAAAGAGATTTTGATATTAAGATGTGAAATGTGTGCTGCTATTTTCTTATTTTTCTGAAAATATCCCTATGAGTGTATGCATTTATATTATCACATCCCCACACCCTATGTCTCTCCCTGTCCCCTTGTTTGCCACTTTGGTACCCTGAAAAGTTTCACTTATAATTTATTGCCATATGTAAATATATTACTGTATGTATCTCTATAAAATTTAGAAAGCACAAATGATAAAGAACACACTATTTGTGTTTCTGAGACTAGCTTAACTCCCTTAATGTTATGATCTCCATTTTCGCCTGTTTCTCCTGAATACAATGTAAATTCATTCTTGATGGTGTTAAAAAGTCCCATTGTGTATGTAAACCAGACACTGAATTTAAAAAATCATGTATTTTCCTAATCTTATTGCGATATATTACTTGAGGAATCAAACTTTTTAAATGGAATAATGTCCTCTGGTGTTTCCAATGAATTTCTATCTTAAACTTTTCTAACACAAATGTTTATTAAGTAATTTGCCTTATTTCCTGGCTTAGGAACATGCTAAGATTATGGTCATGTTTTCTTCTTTGACAAGAATTAATGTGGAAATATTAAGATACACAAAATAGGGATGTCTTGTGATATTTTATTGAGGAAGAAATCATTTACATGAGAAGCCAAGCAAGCCAAGAACCTAAGGTCCACACACTGATCTCCAGGCCAAAATCCTGAACCCAAAGAGAAAGAATTTCCTCCCTCTACCTCTTTTTATCTCCCATATGTTCTACTTATCTGTGAACACACCCACACCGGTGTGGTCAGCGCTAAGGGTATGTAAGATCTCTCCCCACAATTCCCCTTTTAATCTAAAGAAAAGATTTAGACTTAAAACAAAACTAAATTGTGTCAATATGCAAAATGTCTCAAACATATATAAAGCATATATACATATAAGATGATAAACAAATTATAATCTACCCATATCCTAAGCATATCTATCCCATTTAAGCCCTGAACTTATCTTAAAAAGATGCCCATGTTTGAACACCTCCTTCTAATCCCAACCATAAATAATTGAAAACTAATTCTAACAGGTGTAACATCAACAGTAGGGAAAGGGGACATCGTATTCTCAGAATTACTTCGTGCTGAAATGGGACGACAATAACCTCATGGGATCCTGTAGGAAGAAAATGTCAGTGTAGTGAAAGTCTCGAGTGGATGGGCTACAACATTTGTACCCAGTCTCTGTTTGGCAGGAGATGCTTGATTGAAGTTCTTGACTAAAGTTCTAATCTTGATTGAAGTTCTTGCCCGAAGCTTTGGCTAGAGTGTAGAAGGTGCACCGTATTAGATAATTAATCTAAAGTTGTGTAGAGCGGTATAGTCCCAAAGCAGATTCAGGGTGGTAATGATCAGTTCAGATGAATCAAGTTGAATTAGGTGGAATCGATGATGTGGAGCCCCATTTTCTTTCCAAGGTGTTTGGAGATTGTTGTTAGTAAATTCCTTATTCTCTATGGAAAACTCAAATGTTAATGTCAACAAAGAAACTTCAACTTGTATATGTATGCATACTGGGAAAGGCAACAATAAGGAAGATAGTAAATGTGAAGTAAATTAGACTTTCAGAGAAAGAACTGAGTTTACAGTTCCTAGATTTTGCTTTCTTCTATCTTACATCAATTGGCTCCTTAATATAATAAAGAAACTCTGAATTTTATTTTTAACAACATGCTTGGATTTAGAGGAGGCAAACCAAATCCAACTCCCAAGCCAGCTTCAGTTTAAGTGAACTGGGACCAAAAGAGCATTAGGAAATAAAAAAGAAATACATATTATAAGTACAAAGTTAAGAGAATTAGACATTGATATCAAACATTAGATTCTTCTTTGTTTGATGGCCCTTTGGGTAGCCATCCTCTCTTCTTTGGGTATCCACATGTTCAGTATCTTCTAGCTGTATAGAGATGGGTTTTTCCTGTGAAGACAACAATAAAACACTTCCCTTTCAATTTGTGAGGTCTCCATATACCTAGTGGAATATGATTTTGTGGATGATCTGTCATCTTTCTTCCTCCTGAGGTCTCTCCTGTCCAGATCAAACTTTAATCAATTTTGTTGAAATCCAAAACTTTTCTACTCCTGTGGAAACAAAAATGAAACCCCTTCACCAACGTAACACCTATCCTTGTTTACAAACTGAGGTCATAATATCCTTGAAATACACAGGCTGATTTAGTTCAGAAGCTTTTTCTGTAGTCCAGTGTCTTTTTGCAGCTGTTTGTCCATTCTCATTAGTATAAGAAAGTTCAATGTAAGTAAAGCATTATGTAAACTGTGTTTGGGGGTCTTTGTTCACCCTGGCTGTTTTTGAAGCATTTCTCTTAAGGTTCGGTTACACCTCTCAACCATTGCTTGTCCTGTAGGATTGTAAGTTATATCAGTTGAATGTTTTATGTTATAATATTTTAAAATCTGTTGCAGTTTGATGGAGATACATGCTGGAACATTGTCAGACTTTATTTGTGAAGGTATACCCATAACTGACATTACCTCTAAGAGGTGTGTGATAACAGCATCAGCCTTTTCAGATCTAAGAGCAGTAGCCCACTGGAATCCTAAAAATGTGTCTATGGTATTATGCACATATTTTAAACTTCCAAATTCTGGAAAGTGAAACATATCCATTTGCCAAATTTCATTTCAGTGAATACCTTTGTGATTACTGCCTGCTGGTAATGGAGTTTGATTATAGAATGAATGGGTGGGGCAGTTTCTTATTATTTCGTTGGCTTGTTGCCAAGTGATAGAAAACTCCTTCTTTAAGCCTTTGTTATTAACATGGTGTTTTTTATGGAATTCTGAAGCTTCTAGCACATTTCCTACTAATAAACGATCAATCTCATCATTACCATGTGTTAGAGGACCTATCAAACCTGTATGTTATACATATAGGATGAGTTCTATTTTTGATAGTTTCCTGCAATTGTATAAACAATGAAGTTAATTCTATAATGTCACAAAGAAATTAAGCGGGCTCAATGTGTAAGACTACTCTCTCTGCATATTGAGAGTCAGTAACTATATTGAGAGGCTCTGTAAAATCCATAAGTACCATGAGAATGGTGCACAGTTACAGTTCTGCTTTTTGAACATAGTTGTAAGGGCTTTGAAATACTTTACTTATATTTCCTGGTTTATAACCTGACTTATTTCTATCAGTGTAGAATGTAAGAACTCCAGAGCTTGGCTTTTTTCTTATAATTTGTGGAAGGATGTAAATTGTTTTCTCATTTTTTTAGCTTAAATTATAAACAAGCTTTTTCACATGTCAATCCCAGCTCCCTCTCCCTCCCAGCCTCACCTGCCCCATCTTCAGGCCCCCCAACACCAATCCAACCCCCACTCCTATCCTTATGGGAAGATGAGGCCCTCCATGGGGAATCTCCAGAGTCTGTCATTTCATCAAGGACAGAGCCTAGGCCCTCCCACAAGAGTCAAGCATGGGAAAGCATCCCTCACTGTGGGATGGGAAACCAAAGACCATTTGTATGCCAAGGATAAATAGTACCCAAGGCTCCATAGATTGCATAGGCCTCCTCACTGACACCCACATTCAGTGGGTGTGGATCAGTCCCATGTTGTCCTCCCAGCCATCAGTCTGGGGTTCAAGAACTACCTCTTGTTCAGGTCGGCTGTTTGTGAACATCTATGCTCCAAATACAGAGTCATCCATGTTTGTAAAAGAAACATTACTAAAACTCACATCATACTCAAATCAGCCAGCAGAATGTCATTCATATAATCGTACATTATAGATTGCAAAAATTATTTGCGAATTATTTTCCAAGATTTTTGCACAATATACTGGCATAAAGTAGGGCTATTTAACATTCCCTGTTTCAATACCTTCCATTGAAATCCTCTAACTGCTTGAAAATTTTTATAGGTAGGCACTGTGAAGGCAAATTTTTCCCTACCTTTTGCTTGTAAAGTTATAGTGAAGAAGCAATCTTTTAGATCAATTAACATAATTGACCATCTTTTAGGTATCAGAGAATGTAATGGGATCCCAGGCTGTAGAGAGCCCATAGGCTGAATAACTTTATTTTTAGTTCTCAGATCAGTGGGTATTCTGTATTTACCAGACTGCTTTTTAATAACAAATACAGGAGCATTACATTTACCTGTGGATTCCTCAATATGTCCAGCATTTAGCTGCTCCTGAACCAGTTTTTCTAATGCTATTAGCTTCTCAGAGGTCATAAACCATTGCCCAACTGAGACAAGTTAATCTGTTAGTCATTTTAAGGGTAGTGCTTTTGGTTCCTCTGTAGGTGTGGCACTAGCATCCTGTTTCTGTACAGCCTATATGTTTGGCATCTGTTTACTGTAGTGCCTTACAATATTTTTTCTACCACCAAAAGCTTGTTTATGATTCATATCTGATATAGGAGGAATGTCAATCTGGTTATTCCATTGTTGCAATAAATCATGACCCAAGAGATTTACAGCAATGTCTGTAAAGACAAAGCATCTCCTCCCCCTAGATATTTTTGTCCCTGTATGTTCTATGTACCTGTGAACACACTCACACAGGTGTGGTCAACACTACAGGTATGTAAGTTCTCTTACTACAATGAATAAAAATTACAGTGGCAATAAACTATCATTTAATTTCTATCTTTAGCTTGATATCATTACTTTTAGTACATTTGTAATGAGGCTAAAATTGTGAGGTGAGTCATAGTTTGTTGAATGTCCAATTACAATCTGCTGAACCTTGTTAGAATATATGTGCTTGAGGTCCATCATTTCTTTCTCTAGTAAAGATAATGGATTTTCTTACAATAAAATACTACATTTTGTGTTTTTTATTTGTATTTAAATTTAAAAAACAACATTCTTTCATATACCAATCCCATTCCCTCTCCTTCCCATTTTCTGCTTCCCACCACCAATCCCCCATCCCACCCCCCATCCACTCCTCAGGAAAGGTGAGGCTTCCCATGGAATATCATCACAGTCAGTCACACCATTTGGGCAGGACCTAGACCTTTCCTGATGTATTTAGTCCAAGAGAGTATCCATCTATAGGGAACAGGTTCCATAGCCCATTAGTGTACTAGGGATAAATACTGGTTCCACTCCCAGCGGTACCATAGACTGCCCAGGCCTCCCAATTGACACCCATGTTCAGGTGGCCAGATTTAATATTATTCTGGCTCCCCAGATGTCAGACTGGGGTCCTTGCTCAGGTCAGCTGTTTCTTTGGGTTTCCCCTTCATGTTCTTGAGCCCCTTTCTCATCACTCCTCCCTCTCAACAACTGGATTCTAGGAGTCCATCTCAGTGCTTAGCTGTGAATCTCTGTTATGTTTCTATCCACTACTGGATTAATGCTCTATGATGGCACTTATGGTAGTTATTAAATTTCATTATAGGAGAAGGGCATTTAAGGGGTACAGTTCTAAATAGAGAATTCTCAATAGGGGAATCTCTAATGGCTGGAAGAAATTGCTCATCTTAAGAAATTGTTCAACATCCTTAGCCATCAGGAAAATGCAAATCAAAACAACTCTGAGCTATCTTACACCTGTCATAATGGCTAAAATCAAAAACACCAATGGCAATTTATGCTGGAGAGGATGTGGAGAAAGGGGAACACTCCTCCATTGTTGGTGGGAATGCAAGCTTGCACATCCACTTTGGAAATCAGTGGCAGTTTCTCAGGAAAATGGAAATCAGCCTACCTCAAGATCCAGCAATTCCACTCTTAGACATATAGCCAAAGATATCTATTTAATTATGTTCAAAGCAGAATAATTTGTAATAGCCAGAACCTGGAAGCAATCTAGATGCCCCTCAACTGAAGAATGGATTAAGAAAATGTGGTACATTTACACAGTTGAATACTACTCAGCTTGGGTAAAAAAGAAAATTAAATCTTGAAATTCACAAGCAAATGGATGAAACTAGAGGAAACCATCCTGAGTGAGGTAACCCATACAAAAAGAAAAACATGGTATGTACTTACTCATAAGTGGATATTAGACATAGAGCAAAGGATAACCAGCTTAAAATCCACCACTCCAGAGAAGCTAGGAAACAAGGAGGACCCTAAGAGAGACATACATGGTCCTTAGGAGAAGGGAAAAGGGACAAGATCTCCTGAGCTAATTGGGAGCATGGGGGAGGGAGGCAGGGAACGAGAGCAAGGAAAGAGATGCCTTAATAGAGGGAGCCATTTTGAACTTAGGGAGAAATCTGTCACTAGGGAAATCTCCAGGAATACACAAGGATGACCCCAACCAAGAATCTAAGAATCTAAGTGGAGAGGCTACCTTAAATGCCCTACATTTTGTTTTTTAAAGGGTCTTATTGAAGATGTAAGTATCATACCTTATGGATATCAACACATGTAAAGCAAACTATCGCATGCAGGGTTTGTTTAAAAGCACAATGAAAAGTTATGATAGCTATGATGAAAATATCTTTGTTCATTTATAGTGTATATTTCCTTGCAAATACTCCTATAGCTATGTTTATTATATTATATTAACAAGTAATATAGATTCAGCAAGATAACTCTAGGTACAATTACTATAGGTTGACAGTTCTGTTATATTCTGTAATGTGTAAATACAGCTATTTGCTCACCAACTTGGTGCACAGAAGTTATAGATGCCTGTAAACACGCATCAAATTTAGGAAATGCAGAGGCCATGCAATTAAATCCAACATCAACATGAATCTTATATGTTGTGATCAGGCACCACCCCATTTCTTAGCTGATTGTTATTTACTCGGTGGATTTACTACATTTCAAAGTACTGAAAAGTTATTGCATACTTTGGGCCTATTATGATGATTTACAGGATTGGAGATAGCAGAAGAGGAAGTAACTGCAGATGTAATAGAAATAGTAACAACATTAGATTTAGAAGTAGAGTCTGAAATACTATGTTTTACCTTTGTACATGCCCTGAAAATATTGTGGGATTGGTTTTATGCCTCTTTGGGGGGGGGCCTCTGAAATTTTCCATGTGCTTATGAATCTAAACTTCTACTAAATTGTTATCTTGTCTGTGTGCAAATGCATTATGTCTAAATGTTTGCAGCTGAATATGATGTCTCATCACTAGAAGGTTCTGGTGTTATCTAAACTTTCAACAAAGAAGTATCTTTCTCTCTGGTGGAGAATTTTACATCTATGACAATATCTGATTACTTGCAGAGTACTAGATACTAAAGATTGTGGCTGCTGTGGCAGGCTACATACCTCTGCTTACCCTGAGGCAGCTAGCTTTGTATTTCAAAACTGAAAGTGAATGGTCATTTTGTTGTCAACATATCAAGGACCATGGAGCAAGCAAGTAGTACCACTCCAATACAAAGAAACTTGACCACGTGTTAGTAGTGCCTACCAGGACTCAATAAACTCAAGCTGTAGACACACCAGTAGGGCATTTTCTTAATCAGTAATTGGTAGTAGAGAACCCAGCCCAATGTTATTGGTCCTACCTCTGGGCTGGTAGGCCTAGATTCTGTAAGAAAGTCACTGAGCAAGCTGTGAGAATCAAGCTGGTAATCAGGAATCCTGCATGGCCTCTGAATAGCTCCTGTCTCCAGTTTCCATCTTGAGTTCCAGCCCTTTGTTGATAGTCTATAACATAAAAGCTTAAACAAAATTAACCCTTTCCTCACCAAATTGTTTTGTTAACCTATTCACAGCAACAATTACCTTAACTAAGACAGTGGGAATGTGCATCCATTTCAGAGAACACAGGACTATCACCCCTCCCCACACACACACACATTAAGTACAGAACTAAGCTGTAATGCATTTACATCTCATGTTCAGCTTTGAGCTGCTTTCTGCCATTGTCAACTGTGCCACAAAATACTACTTGGCACCCATCAGATGTACAACTCTTAAACTTTATGGATTTGTTTAAGTAGGATATAGTGGAACATGTTTATAATACCAACACTAAGGAGTATGAGGTAGAAGGATTTTGAGTTTAAGGCAAGCCTGAGACACATAGATACTGTCTAAAAATACATATACATACGTTAATTCTTTAATTTTCACACTCGTATTTTTATTTTGAAAAAAATACCTTGATTTTTCTAAATGATACAAATGATAGTTACATTTATCTACTTCAAGAGGATACTTTAAATTATGTGTGTTATCAATACTAATCCAGTCTCTGGAATTACACGTCAATAGTTATCAAACACAGCAACACATGAATCCTGGTCTTTAAACACCCATCCAAGAATATCCAAACAGCACTTGAAAGTACATTTCAGTTCACCTGTTCAGGAAATGTAATATAAATGCTTTTGAGAAAAAATACCTCACAACATGTTCTATGATATGTCAAATGACTTAAACTAAATTCAAGAAAAATGTGAATTTTCTCTTGGACTGTTCAAAAACCTACATCTCATTATAAAATTGCAGAATCCCCTATGTAAGATTTGCTGTTTTGACAATTCTGTAGAGCCTGCAATAATGTTGCCCGTGATGTTCTCTAGATTTGAAATATGTCAAAGACGTCTTTTCAATGACAATTTTGAACTTTTATGAGAACTGTGTGTGTGTTGTCTGGGAAGAGAAGCTTTGTGGAAATATGATAACTGTCTTTAAATATTTAAGACTGTCATGTGGAGAAATGGTGAGGTAATGGGTTCTTTTCATTGGAACATTTAAAGAACGTTTGTAGAAATTTGGAACACTGTGAAACACTGAGATCTGTCGTGGGACATGTTGACATTTCTGTTGCATTGTGTTTTATGCTCCTCATCTAGAGAACGTATTTTATTTAGCAATGTTAAAATACTGGTGTAGTGTGCATTTGTAGAGAGCAAGCATGAAGTGTGAGAATGGTATTGGGAGATTTATAAAACATTTTAGAAGAGTTTGCTCACCTATGTTCATATCTGCATTTGTTATAATAGACAACATATAGAAGCAACAGAACGGCTACAAATGAGCAGCTCAACCATGGTGTGTGCACACAGTGAGATGTTATGGTAACTTTGAAAACATTTTGGAAACATGTTACTATGTGGAAGAGCCTTTTGTGTATTATACTAAGTGAAATAACCTAGTCACAAAAACAAACAAACAAAAAGGTTGTGTTTTGTTAGGAAAAGAAAGAGCCCCTATGTGAAGTTCTACTTACCAAGCTTGTTCACAGAAATTCCCTCCCAAATCTTCTCAAAGACAAAGTATAGAGAAGATGAGAAACCAGTAACCTTATTGTCTGTTCAAATGATAGTTTCATTAATTCTTTCCCTCACCAGATGGAAGATGGGTGGACACAGAGACTCAACTCAAGGCAGCATAGATACACTTACACAAGTGATATTTTTGAAGATTTAGCTCATTTTTAATCATATGTGCCTACTAGTGTATGTGTGTATTGTTCATATGTAAAGGTGTGAGGGTGCCCACAGAGGCCAAAAGCACTGGATCTCCTGGTACTGGAGTTAGAGGTAGTTATGATATGCTCTGCAGGGTTGCTAGTAACATAACTGGGGGCTCTGCTGGAGCCATTTCTCCAGCTTCATGCACCAATGCTAAACCATTTCTTACTCTGCATTTGCCTACATGTACTTTGAAAATGTGTGCACAGTACCAATTAGTGAAAATATAGCTGTGCCATGTGACCTTGCAGCATCATTACTCTTTTGAGAATGATTTTAGTATTATCAACACACACCATGAAGTGAGACGTGATAATAATTATAGTCATGAATGAGAAGGAAAGGGCTGCTTTTTTCCAATAGTCACCATACTCCGAGGCCCTTTATCCTCCTCTTTGGTTTGGTCTGTGTCTTTTCGGCTTTGTGCAGCTTATGACAAAGCTTGCATGGGAAAACCAACAGGAAAAATCTATTTCCTTTGTCTCTGCTCCATGTAAGCACAGGCACAAATGAACCAAATGATGGTGGGTAATTAACTGGTGGAAGAAATGAAAGTAAATTGTTATAGATACTGATCCCCCCTTTGTAAAACAAGACTATATTACAATTAAAGCATAGCTAAAGTTAGCCAGTTAGTATAGCTCACTGATGCTCTCCAAGTTAGACAGTCAACTCTGTCAACATTTCTGCAAGAAATTCTCTAGAATGTGCAACAGTATTATGGGTTTGAAAATTGTGTCATTTCATCACAAGGTTCATCTGTTGATGTTGAGAGAACCCTGTGGTTTAATCTCTTTTCAGCAAACCCTTTATCTCAGGCCTGCATCCCTGCATTTTATTCCACCTTAAGCTTTCCAATCAGGTGACATCTTTAACTGCTCTGTGTCAATTTCAAGATACATAATTTGCTTGACTGGCATTTGTCAGGCTGTATAATCACCAAGGGCAATGGCTACAGCTTTAATGTAGCTCTGATTTTGATTAGTGCGGAGCTATTTCTAAGTTTCATTATCTACGGAAGATTAGAAGAACACCAGCCTCTGTGCTTGTCACGTCTCACACTTTAACGGCCTTATTAAAACACCTTTCATTAAGGCGTCTTTGCTTAAAATAGGTTGTTATTTTGAAGAAAATATTACATAATAAGATTCCTTTCCTTGATATTTGAAAGAGCTAAATATCCAGGTCAGGACTCCCTAGCTGGAGAATTTGTCTTAATCTATCAACTCCAGAAGATACTCCCATTCTTCCTGGGACTTATAATTCCTTGGGAGTCCTCCAAACACTGGATTGCCGAACACTGCATATTGCTGGAGCAGCATGACCAGAACGCCGAGGTGAAGCCGAGTTTCAGCCCTGCGGGAGCAGCTTTGGCGCCAGAGGAGGCTTTGGTGACACAGACAGCAGAGGAGGAGTCCAAGGAGGCTTTGGTCAAGGTGGAGGCTGAAGCAGAGGCTTCAAGGGTCAGAAAGGGTAGAAGAGGAAGCAGACAAGTTAGTGGCTTCCAGTCTTGGGACAACCAAGGTCAAAGTGGTGGCCAGGAAACAAAAAGAGGAATTCAGTCAAGGAACCACATCAGAATGAAGGCATCCTTTTTTGTCTCAGAAAGGAGAATGTCCTTGTCGTAAAAAACAATCTGGTACCCAGAGAATCTGTGTATAAGGAGCAGATTTTATTTCAGAAAGTGATGACAAAATTGAGTAGCGAGCCCGGAACCCTTTTGATTCCGAGCTGGAAGAAGCAATCCTGAGCAATGTTGACCAGATCCACATCAAGTGTGATATTGGGACTCCCAGGTGTTCTACCTTGGTATGGTAACCTTGGGTACCAAAGACCTCCATGTCTGTAACATCTATCAGCTCGGATGATCTGGTCCATTCAGTTGAGTTCCCCCACCACTCTGACTGTGACCCTATCAATTTGGCCAAGAACAGAAGCAACTTTCTTGGTATGATTAAAAGTGTTCTGCTTCTACACTAGTATTGCAATGGTGGATGTGGTCTTAACAATGTGGCACAGCCAGACCAAACCCAGACTGTGGCCCCGAATGCCCACATCTTCCTGCAGAATGGAGGACACTTTGCGATTTCCTTTAGAGCCAATTGCGTTGACTCCACAGTCGTGGCAGAAGCTGTGTTTGCCTCTGAAGTGAAGAGGATGCAGCTGGAGAACATGAAGCCCCGGAAGCAAGTAACAATAGAGCCCTACAAAGGAGAACACACTGTGGCTGTGTGTACAGGCCACCTCCCAAAGTTAAAAACTGAAACTCAGAGCCATCTGGATTCCAAGAAATGTGTATTATTACCATAGCATGAGTTTTCTGTTTGATTGCTTTAGTTTTGCTTTGTTTTTCCTACTAAAAGACTCATCTGTTAAAAAATAAAATAATCGTTCACAGTGCACACTGGAGCATTCTCAGGTCAGTGTAGAAAGAAAACTATTTTATTAGAATGTTAATTTACACACACTGGTGTTTGTCTATTTAATATCCTTCCTTCCTTCTCACTAGGAAATTGTTATCCATCATTGGTGTTGTAATTTTTAAAACGCCCTCCAGAGAGAAAGATGTCATGCAACAGAGTTAAAGCAGAGTTTTTTTTGTTATATATTAAGGGAAAAGGTTCATAAAATGGGAAAGGGGATGGGGAGACCAGCGTACAGGGACAGAAGCAGCAAGAAAGAGCAAAGAGATGGGTAGCAGATAGAGAGAGGGAGAGAAAGAGAGAGAGAGGGATGGGAGGTGGGCAGGGACCTTTTAAAGGGGAAAATATTGCATATGCATAGGTGGTGCTCTTAGTGGCAGCAGCTGAGGGCTTATCTTGTCAGATTCCAAAGGCAGGTCAGTACAAAGGCTAAATATAAACAATTGGAAACATTTGATTTTCTTTGATTTCTTCTTAAGTCAAGACATTTGAAATAGTTCAGTCTCATTGAATATTCATACTCTCTGTGATTGTTACTGTTGTACTAAACCATCAAATTATATGCTGAGAAAATTTGTCTCCACATTCTCTCTCATTCCATCATTTTGTGCCTGGATTAAGTGCATCTTCCATTTCCTCTTCAGGAATATCACTTACTCCACCAGAGCACTTTGATTTGTTGTGATGGTTTGAATGACAAGTGTCCCATCATACACTTGGAGCCCAGTTGGTGCTGTCTGGGGAGGCATCAGTACAACTTTGTTTGTACAACTTTGATGCAGGAAGCACATCACTTTGAGGGTAAAAGCTTTCAGTCACTTCCAGGTCAGTCTCTCTGCTTTGTACTTGTAGTTGGGGATGGAAGTTCTTAGAGTCTTACTCAACTTTTGTGGCTACTTCCTGCTACCATGCTTCTCAGACATGAAAAATCCTAACACTCTAGAACTTGAAGCAAAAATAGCCTCACTCTTCCTTAAGTTATCTTACTCACCGTGTTTTATCACAGCACAGAAAAATGAATAACATTCTCTTACCTTATCAGTAATAGAATGAATTTTATTTATTATCTGGATGAGTCATGCACAATACCTAAGAAAATATTATTTATGTAAAATGCTGTGGAACAAACTTGTGTAATATTTGCATTTTATTAAAATAACAGCGTTACAAGATTTAAACACGAATTTACTAATGTTTAGCAAGCACTAGGTTTTTCTCTTAGACCACCAATGAACTCCTAAATCATGACACTGAGACTTTTTATTAATTTTGAGTACTCAGGCAAGCATAGCTCTTTTCTTGCCAGCTCGTTTAACTCAAATCAATCTTTTTATCTTTATCTATGTTTTGCCTCTTAGCTGTTTATGTTTTCTTGCTTTCTTGCTGTATTGACGTCTGGCTTCTTGTCCTGGCATGTCTCTCATTCTATCCTCTCTTCTCTCTTATTCATCCTTTTATTGAACCTAGATCTCTCATCTTATTTATTCTCTCTATCTGTTAGCCCTGCCTAGCTATTGAACATTCAGCTCTTTACTAGACCTATCAGGTACCTTAGGCAGGCAAGGTGAAACAAATGCAACTCATCTTTACATAGTTAACAGATGCAGCATGAACAAGTTTTACACCATCCTTACATTATTAACCAAATGTAACGTAAAAGTAACATTCCTTTCCCAGCTAAAGAAATATGCTACAGCATAAACAAATGTAACACATCTTAGCCTAGTTAAAACAACATTCCATAACATAGTAATTTACTGTGCTACACAGCATGGTGTCCCACACTTGTCATTACAACACCAGAGAGCTAATGATATTAAGAAATAAGATTATAAATCTGTAGCCAGTCGAGATTTATATATATATATATGTGTGTGTGTGTGTGTGTGTGTGTGTGTGTGTGTGTGTGTGTATACATATTGCCTCACTAAACAAAATCCATGAGCTAGAGAGAATACTCAATGCATAAAGGAGTTCACTGCTGACTCTGAAGACCTGAATTGGATCACAGGAACACATAGTAGAAGGAGCCTATTGATGTTCAAAAGTTTTCCTGTTAGCTTCACCTGTGTGTCATAACACAAAAGAATAAAAAATAAATTTAAAATGTGATTTTAAAAATAGCGAATATAAATTTTGGCAGTGTATTTCTCAAATAAAATTATATATACATATATATATATATATATTTCTGCATTCATAGAAAATATTTCCTCACCAGATGTGGCAATTTCTGAGTCTTCCAATTCAAAGTACTCATCAGATATTTTCTTCAGCATCAAATTTTGCATCATATGCACATTCTGTACAATCTGAGTTCTTTACAATTTCATTGTCTTTCTGTGAAACTCCATGGTAACATTTCTCATTTTCCCCCAATGGAGCCTTCCCCCATTTTTCTGAGTCTTCTATAATTCTGAATTGAAGCATTTGCTTTAATCCTATGATCAATTGCTTCTTCAAGGCCTCAATTACCACTAAATTCTGATAGAGTAACACGCTTTTGATCACTTTTTTTTTCTGGTTCACACTAGTACTAATTAGACCAGCAAAGCACAGTGGATCCATGTGATTACTGAATTCTCTAGAAAGTGTGAGTAGCTGTGACAGCTGCAACTCATATTGGGTTCAAGGCTACTCACATTTGACTCTGTAATCACTGGGTTGACTCTCTCTTCATACACGTTTCCTAAATGGTTAAGGACAGCACTTAACAATGTCAATCACTTGGGAAAGACCTTTTGTTAGTTCTTATCATTTCCAACGAAGGGTGAAAACATAACTGAAAGAATGTGGGTTTTTTTACCCTTGACTTCCACAAATATCACTACAGTTTTGAATGGGTTAGATCTTTGCTTGTACGTAATATCTGCTCACATGTGTGACTACAGACTTTTGAAGTTTCCCTCCTAAAGACAGGTGCTCTTCTAATAGCCATTTGGGTTTTAACATACCTTTGTTTATACTAGTGTAGTAGAATCCAGCTACATTTAAATTAATAAAGAGCAAGCACTGGGTTTCTTTTAGATACTATTGAATACTTCGCCTTTCAAAATAAAGTTAGTTAGCCCCCTTCCTCCCTGATATGCAGAACAGATATACATTTGTGTGTGTGTGTGTGTGTGTGTGTGAATATGCATTAGACATATCAAAGTAAAAGGGGGACTGAGAAAGGGAAGGAGGAAGTCTGCCAGAGGGTGAAGGTGGTTCAATCCAGGGCAATGGAATGTAGGAGTCTTGAAAGCAGATGAGTATACAACTGGAGGAAGAGCACCAGCAAGACAGCAAGGGTGGATATGGGGTGAGGCAGCGAAGGGGAAATAATAACAAAGGATAATGACATGTGCCTATCTGAGCATCACCAGAAACAGAAAATACTTTTTAAAAAGAAATTAGAAAAATTGCAGCTCTCCTTACCGAATACCTTACCAAATGTTTGACAAAATTGCAGGAGAGGTGGGCATTGCTATCCTTGTTTTTTAAACAGAAAACCGAGAGTCTCCCCTTGTTTAAGAAAGGTAAAATATCAGTTAATGAACACAAATGCTGATCTGGTGACCACGAAACGGGTGTGGTGGGCCTTCTTCTGTGTTTGCAAAACCTTAATGCTCTTGTGTGACTAAAAAACAAACTGGCTATACACTTCCAAGAAGCTAACTGTCCTTGGTTAAATGAATAAATACAAGGACACTCCAAAGCCGCCAGTTTATCAAAAGTGTTCCTTGGATAAACACTACAAAGATCTTTGAGATGGCATAATGAATAAGCAAGAGCTTTAAACTCAAGGAATTTTAAAGTTCATGCTGTATTATTTTTTGGAGTGATGTTGGGCAAGAAGTAAGTAGAGAACTTACTGAGTTTGCATCTGTCTCCTGTAGTAGATAAAGACACACCATTCAACAGGATCATGTGGTATAGTCTCAATTCTGCCAGAGAGATGGAGCACAACAAATTCCTACAGATTGCCTCTCTTACTACAAAATATTTCATATTACCAATTTTCATATTTAACTATTTCCTGTCTTAGTCATTGAACATTGGCTTTGTGAAGGTTTTCTAGTTTTTATTAGACTCATTAAAGTTAAGCTATCAATAATATTGATAATTTGATATCATCTGTATACATACAAGGTCTTTTCTTTTGTACGGACAACTAGCTCCCAAATCATGACACAAAGACTTATTATTAGTTTTGAATGTTTAGGCACATATCTAGCCAGCTCTTTTTAACTTAAATTAACCTGGTTCTCTTTATCCACTTTTTGCCTTAGGGCTTTTACTTTCTTTCTTCTGTATGTCTTAGTCTCACTACTACTTGTGTCTGCTAGCTGGTGGATGCCTGGTTTCTGGCCCTAGTTTGTCTGTCTCCTTTTCATTTTCTTCTTTATTTCCTTTAAAGTTTAGATTTCTCCTCCTATTTATTCTCTCTCTTCTGGCCAGCCCCACCTATCCTTTCTCTTCCCTGCCATTGGATGTTATTAGATCAGTCAGGTACCTTAGGCCGGCAACGTGAAACACATGCAACACATCTCTTTACATCGTTAAACAAATGCTTCATAAAGAAAAGTAATACACCTTTATATAGTTAAGGTAATATTCCTCAGTATAAACAAATGTAACATATCTTTATATAGTTGAAATTATATTTTACAACAGATAGATAGACACACAGACAGATAGATGTGACTATCAACATAGATTAACTTCTTTTTTGGGATTGCACGTGAGATGTTCTATTTGGTCTTAGAATATATACCACTAAATACTTGTTTACTAACTTTTACAAATACAGATATTCATAGCTCTCTGTACAAATGTATAACTAATTTTTCACTTTAATATTATAAAATCTAAATTTGAAAAATAAATAAAACTAGTTGATATGTGAAATATCATACCCTTAAATACAAAAAACTATTTATTAAAAGAGTGTTTTTCCATGAAGAAATATTTGTATTATTCCACTAGTTATATTAACATTTCTGACTGTGAATTTCTTAATTTATTTAATGAAGGAATTAAAGGATAAATTTTCAAAGGATTTTTCCCTTAATAATTTATGAATTGAAGTAATACCAGATTGACCCAAATGATATCCTTAATACACTGAAATGATAACATCTGGTGACAAAATATTATTCATAGTAAATACAATGTTGAAAGTAACATTTTAATTTTGTAATTTTTCTTACATGATTTATGCATTTTTTAACTACCTCAGGTCCAGTAAACAAGGAGTGAATTTTTGACTTTTCTCAACATTTTCTGTGTAAACAGGAAATCCAAAGCTGGAGAAAATAATAACAGCTTATTAAAAATGAAATTCATGATTTACATATGTTATATAACCTGCTGCTGCATCACAAGCATAAAAATCCTTCTTTTTTTCCACTCCACAAGAAAGGAAGAATTTAACTGTTTTCTCCAAAAGGTTGTTTAAAATGTAATAAATGAGCAGGTGGTTAGATAGTGGTGTTGACTGAGGATAGTGAATTCACACTGAGGCTAACAACGCCTTTTATTGATAATCTTCTACCATCTGCTCTGAAGATTTATTCAGACCCAGAAAACGGCAGGTGAGAAGGAGTGCAAATAGATGGTGTGTAAATCCCCAGCCAAGCTGTGGTTTTGCAAAGTGGATCAATGCTACTGTTGCTTTCTGAACATTTATAGGGTTTGGGCTCTGAGTTGATGGGTTAAATTTCTTTGTCACTTTCTTTCTTGATAAGGACAGGAAGATGCATCCTGAAATGTCCAACTTAGAAACCCAGAAGTGAACCTCAGTAATAACTTTTATATGTGGCTGTCACTTTCAGTCCACCCAAAGTAAACAGTCTATACAACCATGTCTATCTCATTTAGTATACGTGCATAGGCAGGCTAGAAGGGCAAATGGAACAATGCTGAAGCTTTCTAAATCAAAATACAATCCTGTGCGCTCAAGAGATGGATCAGTGGCTAAAGGCACTCGCTGCAAACCCTAACAACATAAGTGGCTGAAGGAGAGACCTGACTCCTATAAACTGTCCTCCCACACACACACAGACACAAACACACAGACACACAAAGTGATACACACATGCATAGACACAGTTGCACACACTCACAGACAGAAGCACACGAACATACATGAACACACACAAACACAGACACACATATACAGATACAGGCATATAAACATACATGTACACACATGCATACACAAACACACACATACATAGATACCACACATGAGCATATATGCATACATGCACACTGACACATACAGCCATGCATACATACTCTCAAGAATGCTCATACACACATACACATATGTACACACAAACATGAATATACAGTCACACACATACACACAAACATGAAGAAAATAAATGTTATAAAAAATAGTATTTCCATGTCAGTAAATACTTTATGGGTCTTGAAAGGTAAAGAATCAGTAAAATATGGAAATGCGTATGATCAATAAAAGATGAAATCTGGGGGACACCATTCAGTGAGATTAAAAACATAGAACAAGGTACTCATGGAGTCTCAGCACTCTATCTTAGCACTCTAGTCACTATTGCCAGGGGTTCAAGGACACCCTGAGGGACTGACTCAACCCCTTCTGACATAGAATAGAGCACTTGTGTGTTAAGAATCAAAGATGGTGTGATGCCAAAATTGAGGCTAAACAAGGACTTCAAGTAGAAAATTGTTCAAGGAGTGCAACATAGATACAAACTAGAACGAAAGAAAGAAAACATCACTCAAGAGAATTATTTGAGATAGGAGGAATTAATTTTACAGTGATAGTTTACCATATAGATGTTGACACCAAGGCAAGGGTGGGGCCTTGTGAGCCCTTTCTCTATCCTTGTGGGATTTTTCATGCCCTGATCTGTGCAAGTAGTCACGAGGCTGTGAGTTTGTGTGTGCAATAGCCCTGTCACGACTAGCAAATACTGCATGGTTGGATGCTGCCTTTGATTAGAACTATTCCTGTCCTTCTTCACTCCATGTTGTTGGTACACTATCCAATAACCAGCAGGAAATCAAGATAGGAAGAAAATGAACCAGAAAAGTAGATCTATGAGAAGCAAGACCTGCATAGTATAACTGGCATATTTTCTTTTTTAATTTAATTTGTCTATTCCAACCCCAAATCCACCTCCCACCTCGTCTCCTGCCTCCCCACATTTCTCCATCCCACCCCCATCCACTCCTCAGAGGGGAAAAGGACACCCTGAGAAGTCAGTAAAGTCTGGCATACCAAGTTGAGGCAGGACCAAGCCCCTAACCCTTGTACCAAGGCCAAGCAAGGTATCCCACCATAGAGAACCCCAAAAGTAAGTTCATCCACCTGGGATAGGTCCTTGTGCTACTTCCAGGGCCTCAAAACAGATCAGGTCACCTAACCATCACCCCCATTCAGAGTGGCTAGTTCATTCCCATGCAGGTTCCCCAGGGGTTAGTCCAGAGTCCATGAGCAACCACTACCTTGGTTGGCTGTCTTTGTGGTTTTCCCTATCATGATCTTGACCTCCCTTGCAACATATTTTCTTACTTTGCAACATTCTGTAGATCTCTACTTTTATAATATGGTGGCCTTTTGATTGAGGAAGGTATTTGCTAGTGACAACTGCCGGGAACTATACCATCTCCACTTATTACAACAGCCCCATTGCCTAAGGATATATCATCAGCTGAGTTAAGCTTAGAGTTTGTTCAAAAATATAAGGAAAGCATGAGAAACTAGTCACGACAGAGGACTGTGACAAAATCTGCCTTTTCCTGTGAGTGAGCTCCAAGCCAACCCCTGGGGAAGAAGATTGCATCAGCTATTAACCACCAGCGACATGTGACATGTTATGTCTTGAGCAAGCCAGAGGTGCAAAGGGAAGCTCCCTTGTAAACCGACCTCCCTGGAGAAGAGTGGTACATATACACAAGTTGCTTAATGGAGATTTCTTATTTACTGCTGAGCCAGAATGAAACTGTGCTGACTCACATATACCCACTGCAAAGTCAGTTTACAGAATGCATTCAATACCCAGGGAGGGGGTGGGGAGATAACAGCAATAGTTCGAGTTATAGGGAAAACAATTTTAAAAAAATTTCCCAGGGGAATGCTAACCACATAAATAGAATCCCCCCAAAACACACCACACAAATAAATAAATAAATAAATAAATAAATAAATAAAGCAAAAAGAAAAAAAGAAAACCATAGACACAAGTAACAATGGTGAATTTTCAGGTTAGAAGAAGAGAAACAAGGGGTGAAAATGGTCACGAGAAGTCCATGAAAGGTCCATATTCCACAAAATTACAAAACTACAAGACACACGGATATTCCTTGCATACACAGAAAGAGGGAAACAGAAGAGAGGTCGTGTACCTGGGCACCAAAAATCAATTTAGAAGACAAAGTACTCCAAGTTAGTACTAGAAATACTCCCAAAGAACAAGGAAACAATGGTCAAATGCTGAAAGGTGAAAGGTGTATATAATGTAGAGGCTCCAAATTGAGACAGTCAGTGAAGAGTTTGAATTTGATAACATGGGAATTAGATTACTAAAGCCAAACATGTTGACAGTGGCTGAACAGTATAAGTAAAATGGCTGAGTATTCTTATATGTGAAAGTCATCATAATCATTTACCATTAATAATTCTAGATTCGAGAAGTGCATCCAAAAAAATGAAAGAAGGAAGAAAATAAGGAAAGAAGGAAGGGAAGAAGGAAGATGAGTGGACACATGATAAATAGTGATAAGTTAATTTTTCATTGACATGAAACACACTATTTCTTTGCATCCAATGTCACTTAAATATATATTTTTGCCGTGTGTATAGGCAAAATATATATTTTGGAGTCAGCTCAAGACACCCCAAGACCAAGTTCTTAGCACAATAGAGATTTATGTACTACAGAGGGACAGAGGACAGTGAATGAGGGACAAAGATGGGAAATAGAGGACAAGAGGGTAGGGGGAGGAAGAGAGGAGGGGGGGGTGAAGAGGGTCAAGGGAGGGGGGAAACGGATATTCGTACCGTGGGAACAAGGACTGCTTCTGGATAGAGAGGAGACAGACGTGGCCCACAGGCACTGGTAGATCTTAAAGGTGGAGGGGTTAATTTTGATTGGGCATGTTAATTAAGGGGGTAAAGAGGAGGCTTCTGATCGTTGGACTTCAATACTTAGATAGCTGGACCCCGGTATTCAGCCTCAGGGGGAGGAAGTGACCATTTAAGGGGATGGACCTTGGAGGCTAGTTTTAGGCATGTAACGTTTTTTAGTATAGGGGGGGGAGGTAAAAGGGCAAAACTTGTCTGCAGTGTTTGTTTTCCATGCTGGGGCTTGTGTTTGCCATGATGAGGCCTGGTAGAGCCCCTTGGATGTCTTTCAGATTCGTCCTGATTTCTGCAGGGATTGAGTTCTTAAATGCTGAGAATGCATTGAACAATGGCATTGTTGTTGAAAGAGTCTGGTGTCATCATCGGTTCCTAAGCAGCAGACTCGAACGCTGTGTTAGAAGGCACTCAGAACACAGAGCGTTACAGTATCGTATGCTAAACTTAGAAAGGAATCAGAAGATCACTGTACAATTATTAATTAGTATTACAAATTTGAGATACATTTATCTTCAAAGCAATTTAATGCAAATTAGAGAAAATGATTAAGGAACAACATAATTATATCCAGCTTGTGACCTACCGAAGATAGGACATGACGCACGTGTTAAAGCAGAAGGAAGAAGTAAATATGTTAACCCAAACCATCACCTAAGTTCAGAGAAGCAGCATTAAGCATCACCTGGCTCTGCCCTGTCTTCAGTTTAACAATTCCAAGGTTACGGTGGATGCTTGCTGTGCTTGAGAAGTGCTCCTCGATGCTCCCGATTCTTATGCTGGTGGTGATCCACACCAGCATGTGCCCACCTTCCTTCGTGTGGTCTATGCATTCACCCTTCGGGAGAAGCATCGTTTCTTATAAACACACCATGGAGCACACACGCGCTGGCTCAGCTTGCTCTCTAAGCTAAGTGCAGCCTTCGGGTGGGCCCTCGGGTTAGTCTCACATGTGATTGCCTGTCTCCACACAAAATCTCATTCCTCCATCCTTCTACTTTGTTGAATACTACAGCACATGAGGTGAAACTAACTGGCAGTTATTCTCAGCATTAGGAAGGACAAAGACTCAACCCAGCACAGGAGAGAAGGCCCCCAGCGCATCTTCCCACACATCTGCCTTTCCTGTCACCTCCTCCATCAATGAGCATGGCCTCTGTACACTATGCAAGAAAATGAATCTGATCAAAATTAAATGTATGTTATATACAACGATTATAAATATACACATACTATTGAAGAGTGCAGAAGCCTTTCTTTAAATAAATTAATTAAACATAATTTCAAGTTCCATGGAAAGAAATCTTTATGATGAGGACACTTAATATTTTCTAGTTATTTTTTCTAAGCCTGACTATTGCGGATTCCATGAAATTTTAAAGTCAGGCTTTGAGTTTGGAAAATAGTTCAACAATATGCAGATTTCAGTCCATGGTAGGAGATTTTAAATGGAAGAAAAAACAAAGCAAAAAAAGTTCCTTTACGTTTTACATGTATTTAGTGTGTGTGTGTGTGTGTGTGTGTGAGTGTGTGTGTGTGTGTGTGTGTGTGCATGCACCAGAACGCATGCACTCCCCATGGTGTTCATAAAACTCAGGATAGCTCACAAGAGTCAGGTCTCACATTCTGTCATTGGTGTTGTTTTAACTTCTGCAGAGTGGCTATGCCTCATTCCACTGCTATATCAGCAAGTGCAACTCTTCTGTTACCAGTATGCTTATCTAGCAGCAACCTGGGCATTCAGGCAGAAGCCTCCAGAGAATTCTGATCCTGCAGGTACCATCCATGTCACTGCTGCTAAAGATGGCTTTAACTAAAACATTATCATTCTAATTGTGAACAAGACTCAAGATTCAAAGGCTTGGGTGAAAATCTGCGAGCTCAGAGATGCTGAGCAGCAACTTGCTAACCCAGTTTACTTGTTGGTGTCAGCAAGACCCTTGCTTCCACTCTGCCAAACCAGAAAAGGCTGTGACACTCCAAACCCCAGTCTTCTAGTTCCTTTGTCCCTCCCTCTCTCCTGGATGCCCTCTGACATGCTGTGATTGCTTTCTGTCAATTAATTGTTTGAAGCCTTCTGACCAAAAGGTAATTTTATTTAATTAAAGCAATGCAAACTTGGTGTTCTCAGTGTGATCAAATATCCCCCATTTACATTGGTCTGGGGATTTAACTCAGGTTGCCAGTAGCAATTCCTCTACTTACTAAGTGTCCTGCTGCCTCACCCTCTCTTTCATAGTTCTTACTTTGGTGCTGAGACTTTAAATGAGATTTGCTGCCATCCAATGAGAACTGTCCTGCTGAGAGAGCATCACTAAGCTACTTCAGAAAGCTGGCTGTCTCCTTTGCTTCAATAATGATCAATTCCCCAAATATGCAGCGGTTTCTTTATAATTATATTATTAAAAGTAAAAACACTGAATATCAAATATCTGATGCAGATCTCTTCTGGATTTTAATCTCCACTAGGGAAAAGAAGTGTGAGGATGTTGACAATTGAACTCTAGGGAAGTGACCTGACAGATACAAAGTCATAAATAAGTGACTGTTTCAAAGGGATTTATTTGTCTTCACTTGTCCTCTCCTAGCTGAGGAGGTTCCAAGCCCTTTGTTTTTGACACTTTTTTATTATATATTTAAATTAGAAACAAGCTTGTTTCCCATGTCAATCCCAGCTCCCTTTCCCTCCCCCGTCCATGCCCACAGCCCCACCACCACCCCCAGTCTCCCACCCAACCCCCACTCCATTCTCCAGGGAGGATAAGGCCCTCCATGTAGGATCTCAAGAGTCTGTCATTACTTGGCAGGGAGGGCCCAGGCCCTCCTCCAAGTATCCAAATTGAGAGAGCATTCCTCATTGTGAGATGGGCACCCAAAGTCCATTTGTGTACCAGTGATAAATACTGATCTACTACCCAAAGCCCCATAGATTGCCTAGGTCTCTTAAAATGACTGTTTCAAAGTGATTTCTTTGTCTTCACTTGTCCTCTCCTAGCCCAGAGGTTAAAAGCCCTCTCAATGAATTTCCTGACTTAGATGTCAACATTTTTCTTTTAAAAGCTTTGTCTTCTATTCATTCCTTTAGCTTCCTTGGAGGTATGAACTACAGACAGACTTCAGAAACCCATGTTTGTTCTTGACTTTGTTTGTAAATTTGAGCCCTGAATATGATATACACAAAGCTTGATCATCTGTACACTTACAGAAAAGGAACTTCCTCACTACATGGAGAGATATCATATTTGTGCAACCCCATGGATGAAAAAAGACATCTCTGGATGTCTGAGTTCTTTGGAGAACATATATGACAGAGACCTGGATGAGTTTGTCTGCCATGATGTTTCACATAACCACATTTATAAATGTGAGCACACTTAATTCCTAGCCATAGTAATATACTTTTACTTATTAATTTGCTTGCAGTATTATACTCACTAAATTGTCACAAATACAACAAGCTACATATGCTTTAAAAACACATGTTACTACTATTCTATTGTGTAAAATCTTCCAGAAAGTCTTGTATTCTGTTTTTGCCTTTTAACAGTTGTTACTATAGTGAAAATCCAAGTATATGTCTTCTAAGAAGTTTTAAAATTAATTTTCATAATTTGTGGGTTTTTTCCTGTTCACAAATTCAGCTTCCTGCTGTTTAGATATTAAGGATTTTGTTCCTTTCATATTTTAAAACTGTTGAGTTTGCTGGATTTGTGTCTTTGGGGATTATAATGTGAATACTGTCTGTTGTATGGTAAAAAAAAAAGCCTTGATGTTCACTTTTGATTACCACTATAGCAGCATTCTACTATACCAAGTAGAATAGGTGGCCTAGTGAGAAGGAGTGAGAGAGAAATGGATTCTTCAACAGTGGCTGTTTTATTGCCATCAACACAAAGAACTGAGCTAAAATGCTTTAGTTACTTCGCTTTTCTTTTCCTACCCAGTTACCCGATAAGTACATATGTTAATGAATTCATTGGAAGATCTAGTATTCCTCTGAACAGAAGACTGCTCAGCAGCATATGTCGCAGTATAGCTAGCAAGGAAAGTTGGTGGTCTGTAAAATTTTAATTGAATGAGGAGAAAGGATTTGAGACTTAGGAAAGTTTCTGTGTTATTGGTGCCTCAAATTTATGAAAATAGGAAAGGAATTCCAATTCTGTTTCATTGATATCTTGTTTTAAAAATGACCCAAATTTCAGCCTGTATGCAAGACAAGAAAGGAGAAAAACTGTGTAACTGGCAACTTAAAGACTCCACAGAAGCGTAAGTGATTTTCGACACTTAACCTCCCTCAGCAGGCAAGAGAAAGCTTGCAGATTCTGCTTGTCCTTGATGGCTTATAATTGTTGACAGTTACCTGTAAAAACAATGATGTGTTTAAGAAGCCAAAAGTTCATACACTTCCTGAAAATATTAAAATTTTTATTCAATGTTTGACTTAGGAGCCCATGGGTCAGTAATAAAGCTCTTCCATTAGCTCTCTAAGACATGAAAAACTGTATAAAGCTCAGAATTCCAGTAAGAAAATGGCATTTATATGGCTGAATGTAAGAATGTATAGAATCATATATTCTGGCTTATTGTGCATTCATAAAACAAATGTGGCCACAGGTCAAATAATGCACATAAATGCAGAGCATTTATAGAACTGTAAATGTGGTAAAGGAAAAAGGGTCTAACACCACAGCTGATAATTAGACACTTGGTGGATTTTCAACAAACACCCATAAGTTATTGTAAATTGTTTTCAAGTTAACACAGAACATGGGTTGTTGAGGTCTATTGTCTTCAAAATTTAAAATTCACTTTTTCTGCACTGAAAATTAATTGCGGCAAAGTAAAAATCTCACTATTGATCACTCTAAATGCTATTTTCCATGGTGGTAAGTACCCAATGTTTATGTTTGTAAAAGAATAGTAAGTTCTTATTTTTGATCTGTATAGGTTTTGTAGATAACACGCTTCATGGGCCCAGCATCATTTTTCCATTCTCTTTGGTTTAACTTGCATTCTTCCTTGTTAGGATTCATGTTAGAAGTAAAGGTGAGGCAACTGTGACGCTTGCCTCAAGTCCTGATGAAGTGGAGCGAGAAGCACTATTGATGGGCAGATGGGCGCTTCTTCCTTAGAGTTAGACAAATGCCAGGAAAGAGATAGCAGCCTGATTTTCAAAGAGCTGAGTAGGAAAATCAAGGCTGTTCCCAGTTTAATCACCAAGGCAGCAGTGTGCTCTTTCAGCACTAAACTAGAAAAAAATATTTTCCTCGTAACTTTTTTTCCTTTTTTGCAGTGAATTCCCTTGTTGAATAAGTGAGGAAACTTTCCAGAGAAATTTCAGTGGTTTGGCTTGTTCCCTTTAACAGCACAAAGTTAACATTTTTTTTAAAGTTAACATTTTTGATGTATTGTTTGCACATTGAAAATTATTTTTTAAAACATAGGACTATAAGTAATATGTTGATGGAAGGGATGTGTTTGGAGGGTCTAATGAGTTGGGGGTAAAATTGGGGGAGTGCATATGATCAAGAGACACTATAAATAATGCATGAAATTTTCAATCAATAAATACTTGAAAGTGTGCTAAAGTATATTTATATTTTCCCTGGAACTCACAGCTTTTACTACTATCATGTCTTGTATTATTTTATTATGCTTATATCATCTATCCTCATCTATCCTTCCAAACTGAAACTCATGCAAGAGGCTTCTGTTGGTTGGGTCTGAGCACTAACACTTATTCAGTCTGTAAGCAGCTCCCCATTTGAATCAATAAAAGGCTGAGAGGTCTTGACAAGCTATATTTTTTTCTAATATTGATCTTGATGACCAAGCTGGTGCCCTAGAGTCTAACCATTGATTTTAAAGGGGAGGCCTGTCAAATTGGAGGCCAATTTTATGCTATTAAACAGATTGGGTCTTGTAATTAAAGAAAATGTCAGGCTGTCATATTTTACAAGAGGACCATGGGGATATTTTCACGCAATTTTCAAACAAATTAGAAAGCATTTAGACCTGCTGGAGCCAAACAGGCCAGAACCAGTGTAGGCTTCACAGAAACCAAATCAATATTCAAGTGGAATGTCATTCACTGGCTTTCTGTTTTCCCAAGACTCAATGATTTAAGGAATAATTTATGATTCCTAGCTTTAATAACATGCACGACTGCATCAACTTAAAATGCATCAAAGTCTTCTGAAAGAAAGTAACATTCAAATGAAAAGCTAATTTACTGTCAGGATAATGGAGAACAGCAAAGCCACTTTCTCTGCAGGCATTGTCTTCTGCTTCCATTTAGAAACAACCATAAATCCAAACTTCTTACTCCAATTGAATTACATATTTCCTTTATTATTCTACAATTTCAGAATGTCTCATAGCAGCATACAACCAAAGGGTTGTTGAATAGATTGCATTAAAATAGAAGCAGAGAAACAACTTGACATTTTATCTTCTCACTGTAGATAGAAGACCAGAGTTTTCCACAGGTAAGAATGTAGTTATATTAATCTCAAAAACAATGAAAGAAAAAGGTGCAAAAATACACACTCTCTTTAGTAGGAATGTTTTGAGAACTTCTTACAAACCATATTATGTTCAGTTTTAGTCTGATAAAGTAAAATTTTAAGTTCCAAAATACTGTAAGACTTTGAGAGGACTTTTTTTTTCTTTTATAATTGAACTCTAAGCCTAGATACAAATAACTATCAAGCACGATCTTGAAGAAGTACAAAGCAAAAAAAGTACTACAAGAAAAGGAAGTCAAGAATGCAATTATCTTCTGCGCAGTGAATAGAAGTAACAGCACAGAGCAAACACCCATTCATCATCTCTTTGAGTATTGATTTTACTCTGAGTATGTCCTTCTGCAGTCTGTGTTTCTCCTGAAAGGACTTGGCCCGTGTGCATGAGCTCAATACTCTATATTCCTCCCATTTGTAATCTTCATTTTCAGCCTCACTTTGCATATTTGATATGGAGTAGGTCCTCAACTTCACAAGTATCTTTTGCAACATTGACTTTGATTTTAAACACACCAATGATTTGTTTCCTCAAACACATGCTTCACTTTCCGATTCTAAAGTACTGATTTGATTTTAAGGTATAATAGTTAATTGTTGGAAAGCTCCAACACTTGTCAGCAATCTAGATTTTTCTTTCCTTAATATGCCAGTGAGAGATGAAATGAAAGTCTTTTATTAATGAGCTATTGTTTCACTTTTCATCAGCCACATCCTCCTATTTCTTTAAATATTTAGTGGTTGGGGGGCATGCTGAATATTTTAAATCATAAATACAAAGCATTGAGTTTCCAGATTCTGTCTCATAACTAAAATGTTGTGTTTTGTCCTGGTTCACACCACAACACCACAAGCCTCAAGAGTTTTGTCAAGTGAATCACCATATAGGTTTTGGCTTACTAGTAAAGTATAGTTCATAGTTTCACATCATGGTTCATACTCCATGCAACATATATTTCTGGGTTCTAGTAAAGCACTGGACAGCCAGTAGCTGTACTCCAGACAGTAGACTCCTATTCATCCAGATTCCTCCAAAGTTCTCAGGATCCTGCCCATGCTGCCTTATGAACCTCTGTAATTATCTCACATGTTTCACAGTCCTAAAACTGGACAAGGGTCTAATATGTAACTATGTGGGACACACTAGACAGGTGTAGCCATCCTTTTTAAGGTCTCTGGTGTGCCTATCAGTCACAGTGGGTATGCCACCTTCCTTGTATCAATATCATTGCTTTCTGCTTCATAAATGTCTACTTACACCAAGTCCCAGAAACTGTCCAAAGAATAGAGATCAAACTGGTTATTTATCTAAACTTTTTAGGGTTTTGGTTAAGTGACAGTTTATTCTCAAAATTCTTTAAATGTTTCCTGTATAATACATGAGAGTTACATTTAAGAAATTGTGAAACAAATCATATGCATGTATGAATGATCCAACTTTCCCAACTATAGGCAGTTAGCTATATTAGTAAATAATTGTTTTATGTAATACAATCTGCAAATAATGAGAAATTAACTGTAAATTCACATATTTTTCTCAAAATCTTTGTGCTGCCTTTCAGAGAAAAAGAATAATGCTATATTCAGTTATATACCAAGCCAATAAGTGCAAAGTAATCTATACTAGATTCTCAGATAGCATACAGGAAAGAAAAAGAAATAAGGAGAAAATTTTGTAGAGTTATTTATTGAGGTGATTATTTCATGGATATACAGATACAACCTTCAAATTATATTCAAAAAGTTCAAATGAACAAGTTGATTAATGCTAATTATACTTCAGCTATATAACTGCATATATATGTGTATTTACTGAATGTATCTACAGAAAGACACTGCTGCTGACTAATAATTAACAGAAGAATCATAAGGCAACACAGTAATTACCTAAACCAATTTGGCAATGTGTGCCATAAAATTATAATTTCTCAATTGTTCAGACATCAACCCTCAAGAAAATGTTATGAATGATAAACAGATGCGCTTATGATAAGAGCTGCCACATCACAGGTAGAATCTGCTATTTCCATGGCTCAGGTTCTAATTAGCAGGAACAAGCCAGTCCTTCTCAGACTGAGGCCCCTTTCCTTCTCCTCTCCCTGTCTTCAGCCCTGGGTACAAAGAGTCAGCAGAGGGCAAGACCAAGTCATGAGTGAATACCTTTCTTCAGAACCTTACTCGAGTTGTAATGTCTAGCTGCAGCTGGGTGACTTTAGTATTAAGAAGGGAGAAGATGAAGACTTGAGTATACATCCAAGTGTTCAGAATACTATTCAAACTCTTCTAAAACTTGATGCAAAATAGATACCCAATAAGACACTCTAAATGCCTATTCACAGAATTAATTATGATTTATGACAATTGTTATACTGGAAGATGTACATAATATACCTTACATTTTGTCTACTGATTTATATTGAGGAACGTTATATACATTGATATTTATTCATAATTGTACATTTTGGTGAGTTTTGAAAAGAGATACACTTGTGTAGCCACCATAACAATCAAAATATGTAACATTTCCACAACTTTAAAGGCTACTTTAACAAGATAGCCTACAGCTGTCCAATATAATGAAAGTGATTATGGCTGGTTTTGAACTGATATAAATAGAATAGCAAAATACTAGGTATTCCATCAGACAATTGTCTCTCAGATGCTTTTAAGAATTTTGTGAGGTTTATGAATTCCATAGACTTTACTTCTGACTTGTATAAATAAATCCCAATTTATATGGTCATTCTCTGTGGCGCTATGTCACTCAGTCATTTCTCTGCTTATATTAAGATGAAGACAAACATGATTTCCTCTTGTGTTCTAATTATATAACAAGTTGATTAGTCTTAAATAGCAAATACAATTAGCATTATTCTCATTGAGTCATGAGATATCATGTATCTGAACAGTGAGCCTGTTACATTTTGTAATTTTATATCCATATAAAGGAAGCTCCCATTCTCTAATTGTATTTTGTTTCCCAATAATGTCATTATCATATCCTCATTCCAGAAATGTACTGTTACCACAAAATATTTAAGAGAGAGAAACAACTTAGTATAGCCTAGATACTGAGGGAAGGTATGCCCTCCATCCCAGACCAACTGCTGTAATGATTTTTTAAAATATTTCATTCATTTTACATAACAGTCACAATTCCCCATCCCCTCCTCCCGGTCTACCTTCCTCCCCTCAACCCACACCCCATCCACTCTTCTGAAAATGTAAGGACTCCAGTGGGGAGTCAACAAAGCCTGGCACATTCAATTGAGGCAGTACCGAGCCCCTTACCCCTGCATTCCAGCACATGGAATAGGTTCCAGAAAGCCAGCTCATGAACCAGGGATAGAGCCTGGTCCCATGCTAGGGGTTCCATAAACAGACAAGGCCACACACTGCCGTTCACGTGCAAAGGACCTGGTTGGGTCTCACAAGGCTCCCCAGACTCTGTTAGTCTAGAGTCTGTGAGCTCCCACTGGCTCAAGTCAGCTCTCTCTTGTGGGTTTCCGAGTCCTGCTCTCGACCCTCACTCACTTGCTCATCTAATCCCAACTCCCTCTTTTCGATTGGACTCTAGGAACTCAGAAAAGGGTTTTGCATCAGTTTCCCCATCAATTAATGGATAAAGGTGATATGATGACAGTTAGGGTAGTCACCAGTCTGATTACAGGGGAGTTCAGGCATTCTCTCCATTATTGCTAGGAGTCTTAATTGGAGTCATCTTCACGGATTCCTGGGGATTTCCCTAGTGCCAGGTTTCTCCTTAACCCCATAATGGCTCCCTCTATCAAGATATCTCTCATTGCTCTCCCTCTCTTTCCCAATATACCTTTTGTAAATACAGCTATAAATGATTTTGTACATTAGATATATAATTAGTAATCAAATGTTGCAGGTTTGAATATTTTGAACAGAATTTGAGGGTTGTATCATGAAAACCATGAATTAATCATCTCAATTTATAGTCCATATATACAAAACACCAATATCTACCAATCTCTAATAGTCTTAAAACCTGGGAAGAATGGTTGAGAAATATTGTTATTTATCTTATATTTCCTAGGCTTATTAGCAATAAATAAACACAACTTGACAAATTCTCTGTAGGCCTTCACAATGCCGAAAGTATCTCTACAAGTAGTATAACACATAGCTGTTGAATAATATTATATTTTAGCCAGAAGTAAAATGCTGTGTCCACAAACTCATGCTTTATGATCGATTAGTCTTCACAAGTGATGTATATTATATGAAATCTGTTAAATAAATCACAGTTAAATTCAAAGATGTGCCTTACATCAATCCTGCAAATAAAAATTAAAATTGCTTTGTTACCTTCTCATGGACACACTAGTAATTCATTTCATGTAATAGTAAACAATATCTTGCCTTCATGTGATGTCTTTTTGATAGTGTCTTTCCTTCTCATTCAGAAGTTAACTTTCTGCCTTGCTTGGTGATACAGGGCTTTGAATCACAGAACTCTGGAAGCAGAGGTAGGTGGATCTCTGTGAGTGTGAGGTCAGTGTGTTCTAGAACAGGTTCTAGGATAAACAAATTCTATGACAACCAGAGCTACAAATAAAGAGACCCTGTTTCAAAACAAAACAAACAAAAACAAAAACCAAGTCACTGTCATTTAGCTATACTTAAGAACATGGGCTCTACTCTGTCTGTTTTAGCAAATCCTATACCAGACACAACTGTCAAGCCCTTTCTTTGTGTCTATCCTGCTTTGGGTTACTGTAAGATACAATTAGCGTGTTTACTATGAGATACTTAGAATATTCAACAAAATTAAGTTAGTTTCCAGTGAATATTACAGACTGTTCCACTCACAAACTCTATGGAAAATAGTGGAAGTGGAATTCAGAGCAACCATTTTACCCGGGCTCCCAAAGCAACAAAAGGAGAGATGGCACCATGAAAGCTATGATGCCTTCTGTTTAAAAAGGAGGACTAAGACTGTAATGAAAATGGTTACTCTTCTAGTAGGTTGCACAGGTCTTCGTAGAATAGGCTCAGAAGGAATCAGAATAGAGCCTAAGGGTCCAAGGTGACAGCACTCTGCTTTCAGACATAACCTGCTGGCTCCTGGGAAGCCACTTGATCAAAAGTCTCCAAGGTATTTGTTTTTGTTATCGTTTTCTACTTTTGTTATGATTTTAAGAAAACAAGTTAATAGGTTTACAAATTAAATATGAAGCAAATGGACTCCAGCAATCTTAGGTGAAGTCAACATCTAAGTCTATCGAGAGGTTACCAGGAAATCTATGCATAGTTCCCACCATTTCCAACTGAAATCTTGATAATCCCACATACTTGTTTATAACCCTTGTTATCAAGATACTTTTTTATTAACTTTACACTTGAATCTGTAAGTTTTAAGATCAACATACCAACCCAGTAATTTATTCTAGATTCAAAATTTCGACAGAAAGCTAAAATGTGCTAAGAGGTTGTTAGCGCTGAAACCTCAACAAATTCTCACCTCTGAACAGAGGACAAAGTGACTCATTTAGAGTTCTACAAAAATCTTTTGACCTCACTTTAGCTTCCCACAGAAGACAGGTTGTGGATAAAAAAGCAGAGGTAAGATCCTCAAATTCTCTCTTTCACAAAAAAGGTTGATTTGCACAGAGATAACGTTCAGAAATAATGTGTATTATGATTTTAAAGATACTTGCTAAAATATGTCCAGGGATTGAGAGGTAAGTCAGTATTTAAGAGCATGTGCTGCTCTTCTGTATGACCCAAGCTCTGTTCCCAGCAACAATGTTCATGGGATGACAGTGTCCAGACACTCCAGCTCTGGGGTATCTGATGCCCACTCCACAGCATTGGTACTCATGTACATATACTACCACCAAAAAACACATAATATTAAAAAATTAAAGAAAAGAAAATTTTTGTACAAAAATCAAGAACTTTTAAAAGATTTATTCTCAAAAATCTCAATTAGAATTTTATTTATATATTTGGAAGATTTTCTCATTATTTCATAACTTTCCAGTTTTATTTGTACCCTGGGTTTGTAGACTAAATAGTGAATTGATCTTAAAAACACAATCTAGGAGGTAGGACATGCCAGCTGCAAATGAATGACAACAGCCAGGAGCAAAGGAGTCTGGAAGCCTGATGCAGCAGGTAGATCTGAATTCTGATGACTCCTAAAGAGCTACTACACAGTGAAATGGAAGCCCTTTGGGTCATACATTGTATAGACAAACTTCAAGGTCCTGGTAGTGAAAAGATACAGGAAAAAGTAAACAATGATAGTGCCAGTCTGCACTTCCACAGATAGAGAGTCTGGGAAACAGGAAAGAACCTAAAAGATATGCATATATGCATAGTACCCAAGAGAAGAGGATGGAGACAAGATCCTCTGAATGGATGGGGAACACGGCGAGGAGTGGGGGGGAGTGGGACCTGGGAAGAATAGAGGGGGTAAAGAGGAAGGGAGTTGGTCATGGGGGAACAGGAAGTTGAGGGGGTGGGGGTAGAATAGGGGGAAGAGGGAATCATAGGATCGAAGACAGATCAGGCACCAGAGTGACCTCCAGTGATCTAAAGGTATAACACCAATTGGCCAGCTAAGCAATAGTGGAGGGACCACCTCGAATGCCCATTCCTGATAATGAACTTGATGTCTATAACCATCCGGGAGCCTTCATCCTGTGACTGATGGAAGCAGAGGCAAACACACAATTAATCACTGAACTGAACCCAAGGAACCCAGTGACAGAGAGAGAGGAGTGATGAGCAAATTGGCAAAGAATGGGCTGGCAAAACCAGCAGAGACAGCTGATCTGAACAGGGGAGTGCTCTTGGTCCCCAGACCGACAGTGGGGAGGCCAGCATGGGACTGATCTGGACCCCCCCAAATGTGAGTGTCAGTGAGAAGGCCTGGGCAACCTATGGGGCCCTGAGCTGTGGATCAGTGTCTATCCCTGGTATACAAACTGTCTTCATGTGCCTATAGCACAAAGAGAGATGCTCTCTCAGCCTGGACTCTTAGGGGAGTGCCTGGACCCTACCAAGAGTAAAATGACAGACTCTAGATATCCCCTATGTGGAAGGATTTGGCAATAGGGTGGGAGGGAGGGGGGGAAGGGGAGTGCGGGAGGATGGGAGGGAGAGGGAACTGGGATTGACATGTAAAACAAGCTATTTAAAATTAAAATAAAAAATGATAAAAAAAAGAAAAAAAACCTTTACATTAAAAAAAAAAAGTAAACAATGATAGTTTCAAGGTAAACCTATCCTCTAAAGGCATAACTAATGGGACAAGTTAGATTGAACACTCAGTCATCCCTTTAGTTAGTAAATTCAATCTTTTCCTAGTAGCCTAATGGGGTGTGAGCACCAGTGTTATGAAGTAGTTCAAGCCACTGAAATACATTCAGTCTTCTAAAGCTCCTCTGAAAATGGGTCATGACTATACAAATAGCGACTTCTAGAACTGGCCCGGGGCACATTTTATTTATTTGTTTATTTTATATATTTGGTTTTGGTTATTTCTTTTTCTCCATTTTTAAAGTTGGTGCATAGCGATTGTAGAGAGCAATGGGTTTTGTGAAGACATTTGATCAGCACATTTCTCTTGCCTTGAGATCCCCCTTTCTGTCCCCAGTGCTTTTAGTGTTTTGGTTTCACTGAGAGTTTCTCTTTTACTTTTATGTCATATCCATGAACGTGACTTCAGGTATACGTGTAAAATCTTGGACCCACAAGTGAGAGGAAACATGTGATATCAGTTTTTCCTAGTTACACTTACATTAATATGAAAATCTCCAGTTCATTAATTTTCATGAAAAATGAGATGGTTTACCTTTCCCTTGTAACTATTCAAAAATCTCCTTGTATATATTCACCTCTTTTTCTTATCCATTCCACTATCAATGACATATGGTTGATCCTATAACTTACCTATGTTAAATAATGTCACACTAATTATCAGTGTGCAGATATCTTTGATTTGTTAATTTAGGGTCCTGTCGTTTTAGACTCAAGAGTGTCACAATGAGGCATGTAGTATATGTGTTATTAGCTATTTGAGGGCCCTGCATGTTGATGTCCTTAGTAGTAAGAGTAGTTTACTTTCCCACCATCGGGATCTGCATCCTTGCCAGGTGTGTGGTGTATATGTGTTTATATTCCTCCTTCCTTCCTTCCTCCCCTTCCTTTCTTTCTCTCTCTCCCCCTTCCTTTCTGTTTCCCTTCCTTTCTTCTTTCTTTGAAAATATATCTCTTTCATACAATATGTTCCCCTCCCCCAACTCCTCTAAAATCCCCCACCTTCTCTCCCATTGAAATTCACACCATTTCAGTCCTTTGTTAGAAAACGAATATCCATCCAGAGAATGAAATAAAATAGGGGAAGAAGAAAATAAAACATAACCACACAAACTGGAATAGGACAAAACAAATAGAAAAAAGGGAGCCAAAGAAAAAGCTTGAGATACACGTGTAAAGTGGAGACACGCATGTTCTCAATGGCTGTCCTTCTGATGGGTGAGGTGGAATCTTAATGCAGCTTAAATTGGCATTGCTATGATAGCTATAGGGTCACTAAGGTTGCTGCTTCCTTCATTCTGTGACTGTGGGCATGGCACTCCATGGCCTGGTAAACATATGCCATCTCACTTTAATGACTGATATTTGGTCAGGTTTATAAAGGTTAGTTTTCTTTCACGAAAAAAAAATTAGTGATATTTCTTATTTTCTAAAAAGATTTTAAATTAAAAAATTAATGTTACTTATATGTATGAATATGTTTCTGGGATGGGGGATATGTGCATATGAGCGTAAGTGTCCATAATGTCAGAGTTATCAGTTTCCCGTGGAGCAGTATGGATAGACAGTAGTGAAATAACAATCTTTGGTTCTGGGTTCTAAATCAGGTCGTCTGTAAGAGTAGTACATGATCTTAACTTCTGAATCTTATCTCCAGCTCTTTGTCTCATTTTAATTATTGTATTGTATGAATATAAATTAATGGAGGAAAGGGTGCCATCTCAATACACTGTACACAAATCTAGTTAAAGTCTTTATTCTCATTATTTTCTTATCCTCCCTCCATCTTTAGAGTGAGTGATTTGCTGTGTAGTAGAGAAGAAAACACACCTTCTCTGTTGTCAGACAGCCGCCAAATAAAATGAAAACTGAGAGTAACTTATTGACGTATCTGAGGACAGGGCCAGCTTGCAGATCCTATTTCCTCAATGGTTTAAAGAATTAACCAATAGGGACACAGAAGAGCAAAAACAAAGATGATGTGGGACTCTGTGTTAGAGAGAAAAGAGGCTTTGGTTAAAATCTCCATAATATCAGGTTATTTGTTATTGTAGGACCATGACGAGGTCTGTGTGGTGGGAACAGCATCATTAAGAAAGAGACATCCTGTGGTGTGTATAATATACAATGAGTAATTTTTGGCTTATGGGCCCTGATTCCACCACTCTGTATCTGAAACAAGTTCCCAAACGTAAGTCACTTTGCCAGCTTGCATATTATACTTAGAGTGTCCAGATGATAGAGAGAAGACATAGCTGTCATTCCAGACAAAATGATGCACATACTGTAAGTCATGAAATAACAAACACAGTAGCTAGCTAGTAAGCAGTCCAGGAGAAGAGAGAAAGGCAAATGATGAATCTGGAAAATGTGTTGCAAAAAGCCTTAACTACAGGTTTTCAAAATTTCTTTGGGGGGGGATAGAAGTTTTTACATGCTTATGTTCAAAGTTTGGCATTGTAGGTTTGTTGATACAAGGGTACACAGAGGCTGTGCTCAAGCATAAGTCTTGGTAACCAGAGTGAGGGACAGAAGTGGCTATTGGGAGACCACTGCCACCTTCTTCTTTAAGAAATTTGCCAGGTTGAACTCTGGGTTGGAGACAGAAAAGACTATAATTGGCTCCTAATTCTGAGTCAGAATCCCAGTACTGTCAACTATTGGACCAAAACAGCAGACAATTCAAAAAGGCAAAGTGAGGCAAAACAGAGCTTTTAAGTGTCTGCTTTGTATCGTTCTGCTTTTGACATAAGTCTAGGTAGATGAAGAAGGCACAGGAAAAAGAAAACAACAACAAAAAAGAAAAAGTTACAGGCTGTTTGAAAGGGATTTGATTGTGAGGTATGTGAGAAATCCTTTTTCGTGGATTGGTTACATGGACAAACAGAAGCTCCATCCTAAAAGACTGTTTGTTGACAGAATACAGTGATAGCACTAGTGATCTTAACTTCTTATAGATAGATAGATAGATAGATATAGAGAGAGACAGAGAGAATCTATAACATAATTTATACTTATGTATAATCATGTAATATCTAATTATATATTGTATATTTTTGCTTTATTTAAATTTGCAATGCACACAAAGAGAAAAGACACAGTGACTGTATTTAAATGTAACTCTCATCTTCCTATCATTCTTCCTAACTGTTCCACAAGATTCCTTGTGACATTTTAGTGCTGTCCCGCCCTTGCCGCTCTCCTGCCATCAGAGTCTCCCCCACGCAATACTTGCATACTTCCTCTCCTATAGTTCGTTGTCGCTTATATATGATAGAAATTCTCAGACTCCCGTTCCTTCCCTTTTCCCTTCCCATCTTCCCTCTCTTGTTTCCTGACTGATTCCTATCATTAGAGTCACCTTTTTATTTTCGTTTTAATGCCACTTACAATGTTAGCAAAAAGTTTTCTTAATACAATGTGTATTGTAGAAAAGGATATTATTAGCAGGACAGTGGTGGCACACCGCTTTAATCCCAGCACTCGGGAGGCAGAGACAGGCAGATCTCTGTGAGTTTCAGGCCAGCCTGGTTTACAGAGCAGGTTCCAGGACAACCTCCAAATTTAATATCCTGGTCATCTCAGAAGGTGTCTGTTTGTGTGTGTGTGTGTGTGTGTGTGTGTGTGTGTGTGTGTGTGTGTGTGTCCATGTGTCTGGGGGGTCTGTGTGTGCCTGAACCTGGATAGTCGAACTGGTAAATAAACAATACATTATGTTAAAGGCATATTAAGGCATATTTAGAAGTATTGGTTTCCGGTGGGGCTAATATTCTGGAGAAAAAAAAAGAATATACAAGTTTTGCTCCAAAGTCACTGACATCATCCTCTACATGTTGACAAATTGATTAACCTTCTGAGTTAAAAGATGATTGCCACTGCAGATTATGAAAACACTGATGCTGCCCGGCAGTTTGCCAACATTTAAACCTCCTGTTTCCCATACCAATGATAGGCATCACCCACATCCACGTGCCTTTTGGCTCTTATGGCCAGGGTCAAAATCATACGAGTGGCCTGGAAAGGAGAGAGGCAATGAAATCCTCTACATTTTTCTAAAGTGTCCTTGCATTTCTTAAAGATTGGAAGAATATATGGAATGTGTTATTTCTGATACATGCTGTTTTTTTTCATGTAGTTCATAGAATTCCAAATTGAATGCTTATGTACCTCTGCATTTGGAAACTTTCATATATTCCAGTTCTTGAGGAAAGATAATTCTGCAGGAGAGGATTAGAAAATGTGTTTTAATTCAAACCATTTCCTCCCAGAGTGTACATCCTTATGAATTCTACAAAGCTCAATCATAACAGCAAAGCAGCCCAATGAGTCTTCGCTTTTAAAAGTTACTCTTTTTAACAGAGTCAAGCAATGCCCTTTTATTCCATGGTGTGAAGCAAATCCCCCAGCTCAGTTAGGAGCAATTGGAGAGGACGGTGACAACAGAAGCCCAGCTCCCAGAAGCCTGGAACCAAGTGACTCTCTGCCCTGGCATGCTGCCAGGCCGCTGGCCCACTTTCTGTGGGTGTTAGCTCATTACCAGTACCTGCCTGACATTTGTGCCTTGACACCACAAGTGCTAACAGCTGTGGTGCCTGTGGAGGGAAGGCAGGAAACACTTTTCCATCCCTGATGCCCCTCACAGACTTGCACTTTGCAGAGAACAAAGTCTGCTAACCCCTACTGCAGCCTGCTCCCGCTCTCCTGAAGGGATTTGCTGGTCCAAAAGGCAGGTTTGTTCTGTGACATTGGATTTATGGAGATAAAAGGTTTATTTTTTATTTATTTTATTTTTTGCAGATAGAAGTTACATGTGGTAAAAGGGTGGCACAGGGAAGTAACAAGGATAGTCTGGGAGTTCATTGTATTGTGAAATAAAATGTTTCAACAACTCTCTCATTCTTGGCTTGGGCGTCCATTACCCCAGACAGCCCTCTGCTCTGCTCCCTCCCCCCACCCCCAGCCTGAGGATGTCAAGAAGGATTATAGGAGGAAATTCTGCTCATCTTGAAGTTTAATAGAATTCTTAACTAATAGTGACAGACCTACCAGTGTGACAGTCACTAATGGCAATGCCCTGGGATACCAGGCAATGAACAAGTTCAGAAGGAAGTACAAATATGCGAGAAAGGAGTCAGGAACACAAGTACCAGGAAGTCTTTAGAAAAGTCTATTTTCAGACCTTTGCTGGTCTGATTCAGGCTTTGTCTTGTATCAGTTTCTAATATAAGAATGTGCTCTGGTAGCCACGGTCTGAAGAGAAGGTCACGCATATGTGAGTCACTGTGCACTGTTTTTGTTTGAATGTTTCTGCATGTACGAAGCTTCTACCACTCTGCTGTTAGTATTGTTATGACTTGTATATTAGAAATTTGATTTTCGATTGTTTGTTTGCCCTTTGTGTCAGGCTCTCTCTCTCAGTAGACTTGCTGACCTGGAATTCACTATATAGACCAGGCTAAATTCAAACTTAGGGAAATCCAGAGTGCTGGGATTTCAGACATGCACCATTACACACAAACCTAAGAATAGCATTTATTATTTACACATAATTTATCTCTGTAATTAGAAGAATAGGAAATAGTCTATGACAGGGTACTGTAAGAAGTGTGTGTATGTGTGTGTGTCCACATTAAATAATAGAAATAAATGTGTAAAATAATAACAAATTTCAAGTAAAGCTTTGTAGATAATTGACAATTTAATCATTCTGGGACAAAAGAGGCTTAAGCAATTTAAAAGCCTAAAGCTCTGAGATTTATTTAGATAACTGTCCTATTAGTAGCTTTCTGTAAATGAACAGAAGGAAACGGGACATGGAAAGAAAGAAGTCTACAAGCATGATCAGATTGTCATGGGCTTTATTTTCTGTTCTCTTGATGTATTGTTGAAGATTGGAGTTAAAGGAACTGTGGGACTTCACACAGTCTGTGAATGATTAGAGTCCCACAAGCTCACTTGCCAGTCTAGGTTACTTCCTCTTGAACCACCCTGAAAGCCAAGCTATCAGAGAATTTATCTTCAGCCTTTAAGTTAAAATTCATATCAAAACTGAAATCTCACCTGGAAGAAACACAAAGCTGTGTATTAAATAGCATGTTATCACATCGTAGGAACCTCTGAAACTATTGAAAATTACTATTTTATTTTTATAATTAACTCTCCATTGGGTAATTTAGGAGACAGACACATCACCCAAGATGTCCTCAGGGAAATCTGCAGATTTTTCCATTTCATTGCTAATGAGCCATTTTCACCTGACTTCTGCTCCCATCACTCCCCACTGAAGAACCAGCTGTCAGTTTCCACAGTTGAGCGATTTTGGTACCAAACAGGTGGCAGCAGGATGGAAAGAAATCATATGAGTGGAGGTAGTTAATCTGGAATCAGGATGGTCCACCTGGTGTCACTGAAAACTAACTGCACATCAGAGATGGCTAACCGTAGATGATCAACACTTAAGGCTGTGGATGTCTTTGCAAAGATATATGAGAACATTTGACATCAGTTGTGTGTCTGAACAGTCCCATACTCAGTGTATGATCAATGGTCACCATTCATAAATCCTGGATTATAGGCCCTTTGTCCATAGAGTAAGGGAGTGTGCTCGGTTATTCCAGACTGTCACACAGCCACTATGCAATCCCCTAGGTGTAGTAGTCCCTCTGAAAGCAAACATTGCTTATCTACTCAGTCATAGTGGGCTTCTTCTCATCTGCCCTAACACAGCTCAATGTGCTCTGCAAGCTGTGATCACTTAATATACATCTGGAAACTAATGTTATAATTAGCATTTATGTCAAGGATTGTGTTTTTTTATTTTTTCACGCATCAGACAATATTCATGAATATGAAACTTAGTTCATCTCTCTGTATATAACTATAACCATATGTACTTAGGTTTGTTTCTTTTTTCTGCTTAGAATTTGCTCTTGTAGACTGTCTTCTTAGGTGACTCAGTGGTAGCCTGGAAGGCATCCTGCAATTTCATACCACTTAATAGGATTACAGTTAAAAGGCACAATGGGAGAACTGGCTGGGTGCAGGTCCTACTTTCTCACTGAGTCATAAAATGATTATGCCCAGCATTCTTGCCTCTTGTAGTCTTAAGTTCTCTATACATAGTATAGGGCATACGATATAATGGAGAATCAAGAAATATATTTAAATGAAATTGCTTCATGAGTATACATGAATAAAAGCTTATACAAGAAAGTATCAGAACCTTTCCTCCTGTTTTCTGATATGCCATCTGCGCTGTCATTCTGGATGCAGTGTGACTGATTCAACGGCAAGCTGAAAGTGTCCACTTGAACCCCACTAGTGATAGAAATGGAGTAGGAATAGATCTGAGATTGACAGAGGTTCAATCCAGTATCTTTTGGAAAATAATTAAAGAAGTCTGAGAGGGCTGTCAGACCTGTTGCTCACAGTTGTGGGAAGGTGGCAGGCTCGTACACACAGGGAAGAAATGGGATGGGAAGAGGAGCTGATGACTGTGACTATTGTCCTCCAGAAGAGTCAGGAAAGGGAGAACACCTGCCTTCTGGCTGCAGTTAGGCATGTTTATTTCATATCAGAGAACTCCCAAGGAAAGGTGCATCTATCTGCAACCTTTCATGTTATGTGGGGGTTCTGAACTGTCTGTCTAGGGAAAAAAGTGGTAGTAAGAATTCAAGAAGGCAGGACATAAGAATGTACTAAGATATGGGTGGCAGTGGGGAAAAATTTATCAGTAAGCATGCAATGTAGCAAGGAGAAATGAATGAATTCTAGGTGTAAAACTGAAAGCGCCATGAAAATTATCTATTGTGGAACAAGGTTACCTTTTATGTAAACCAATTTGTGGAGAGTTTAAGGAATGAGCAGCAGTAAGAATATATGGTGGTTGACTTGTCTCTGCTTGAAAGGTTTTAGATCTTTGATAGTTCTGAATGTGACAATGGAAGTGTTTCTAGGTAAGGTTAATACGTTAATCAGTTGAATGAACAAAACAGGCCTATTTTAGTATAGGTGGTGTAAATAGGAGTTGTTAGTTGGTCTAAATAACAAAAACCCAGCGTCAGATATAGAGAGAAATCCTAGGAGATCAGAGAGAAGGAGGGGCAAGCCACAACCACACGTTACCTCCACGAGTCTCAGCAACAGAGAGAGAGTTCCTGTTTCTTTCAGCTTATATCCTCTCCTCCCAGAAGTCTCACTTCCTGTCTGTCTGTACAGACCTCCAGAACTTTATGGTTAGCTAGTGGCAAGCTCCACTTTCTGATCTTCAGACAGGCTTTGTTTGCACAAGCTAAATACCACCACAGGGTGGGCCATAGCTGATCAGTTGAAAGCAGATATCTTAGGACAATACAAGGACTGACACTCATCTGAATGAGGTGTGGATTCCTACTGGATGATAGCCTTCAAACTGGAGCAGGTTTTCTCATTAACTTAAATCAATAACTAATGTAAGCCCTACCTGTGTCTCTGGGCTGCTAATATTTGGGTTCAAAATAGTACATCAGTCCCCCATGACTGTTGATTACAGATCTTGAAACACTGTAATGGTTCTATACAAACTTGTTATATAAACCAAAACCATTTCACTAATAGAGAATTTCACTAAACAGTGAATGTCACTTAAATTACACAAAATAGAGACATCCTCAAACATGTAAATTCCTTACAGCTCACCAGAGAATCAATGGCATAATGTTTCAAATAGTTTAAAATGACAACTACTTATTAATTTTAAATCACTTAAATGAAATACAAAATAAAATTTCACAAATACTTAGAGTAGCATAAAATATAAAGTATCTCTTAAAAGCCGAGGAATTGTGAAAACCCAGATATGAAGTGATGTGATAAATGGCTCCTTAACTATTGTAATCATGTACGAAAGTTCAGCTCAATGAATAAATCAAATAAAAACCAGCATCATCAATTGTGTATAGGAGTAAATATTGAGATTTCAAGTGTCATTAAACAGAGCCATGGCTTATAATATTTAATAAAAATAATGGGCTTGGGACAAATGGAAACATTTTAGAGGAGACTTTTTTATTCACATTCACAACACTTTCTTAACAGGTATTTGTAGAAGATTGCAATTTAATGCCATTCGAGTTCTGCTAAGCATCATTTCTGCATGACTACTACAAAAGGATTACTTTACAGCAACCACTGCCTTTTTGGAGAGTGTGATTTGGACCCTGATTCAGAAAACAGGTACAGCTGTTATTTTCTCTCTAATACATTTTGTTGCAAATGGAAAAAAAGTGTCACCTGGAAACCCATAACAGTTAAGTCATGTGTGTCTTCTCAGCAGCTACTCTTTCCTGGGACTACCCCTGTAAACTCCAGATTAACATGTGCTCAAATTATTGGTACTTTGTGTCTGAAGTAAAAACACTTAGTTTGAATAAAAGTAAGCACTAGGATATTACAGAAATGTAGTCAAGGTGGTACACAATGATTTCATTTTGTTTATTGGCTTGCACGAGCATGGCAGGTGAAACAGGTAACCCCAGATGACTGGAGACAACAGGGGAGCACTCTGAAACCCTGAGTCATGCAGTGTGCTCAGCCAACATCTGGCTTTCTGGCAAGTGGGTGTTGTATCTGTTGGCTTGTCTCAGACTAAGGATAATGATTATGTTAAGTGAATAGGAGGTCACAGGCAGAGAGAGGTAGCCTCGCCAACCAGAATGAGTCAGGCATCTCCTGCACAAGGATGTCAAGTGTTATTTGTTCATGAGTGCTGCATTATATGCATGGCATCCAGCAATGCATGTCACTAGATATTAAATACAATTCTTTATTGTGAAAATATTCACTGTGTGACTTAGTTATGGTCCTTAAATTGGAAATCCTATGCTATTTAAAAAACATGAATAAACACATGTCTAATATCCATAACTAAACAGGCACCAATACACTATTTCAAATAAAATTTGCCAGACTGCTCCATGTCAATCCTAATGGTATATATTTAAGTAATACGTATAGAAGTTTTAAATGTACATTGAGAATGAATTATTGTTTATAAAATATGTACCATATCAAACTAATTTAAAGGTTTCCATTCTCTTATTATTAAATTGATTTAAAATATTAGAGGTTCTTTTCTCAGTATATCCTACAAGTTCAGAATCTTCAAAAGCAGAAGTTAGGAGGTGACCAAACTTGCAAGCAGTTTTGTAGGACAGTGTAGGATGACAGTCCAGGTATTTATCCTTAGTCTTCCAGCATGTAAGTAAATAGGAAACATGAAGGAGAAAGGACAGGGGAGGTGACAGAATATTCCTGACAGAACTCTCCAAATCACTGGGGTAGAAACTTAACTTTCCCTTGAATTATCACATCATTTCAATGAAACATTGGAGCTTTAGATAGTCATCATAACTGGGCCAGTTGTAAGGATGAGCTCAGAATGCGATGTAGAAACAAAATAAAATCAAATAAATTCAGCAATCCATTTTCTTGCTGTATATAAACCTATGGAGAGGTGTTATTATTATCTGTGTATAATTTTGTTTTGTTTAAGCATAGGAACACTTTAATAAATCGAACTCCATATTATATTTCTATTTCTGAAATACCTGTGAACATTAAATTGTATCCTGGAACCTTGTTTCAACTTTGCAGGGGAATAAATAAATGATTTATGGTGCTTGTAAAGTTCAGAAAAAAAAGAGCATCAGAACACAGCACAGCTGCTGTAGGTTGAGAGGGGATATGATGCTCATGTACACATGTGTAAAGATGGAACTTAAATTTACACTAGATGTATTAACAATGGAAATGAGATGTGATGAGTGTCTTGACCAACTGTGACCTTGTACGTTACCTCAGGTGTCAACCCAGATGGATTCAATTTATGGAGTTCAGCAGAACTCTAATCAAGGCTTGCTACGCGGCTTTCCTTGATGTCTTATTAAGTTGAGTTGAGAATGGGGATGAGGAGGTGCAGTCACTGAACAGGGAAGCTGAGGACCCTGACCTGGGAGAGTACAGTGCACTCTTGCCATGCCGTTCTTGTTACTGTCCTGAGCAACTAATTGAAAAGCACATATCGGTAGAGTGGAAACAATCTAAACAGCTGAGTTGGGCTGAACATTCCAAGGAGGCATATGTGAATTAGAACTAAAGAGTCTGGTGAGCTTGGGTGATAGTGTCACATTAAATAAAATCTGACTCATTCACAGACTTGCATGTCATCTGTCTCTGCAACCACTAAAAACATTCAGGGGACTCATTGACAGTTCATCTGGACACACCAACTAAGTCATTATAAGGGGCGACACATATTAAAAGGGGTCCTAAGTTCAGCCACTGAGAATAAAACACTTCCCTCAATAACTTACACAACTGTCTCCAGCAGTCATTGGCCCAGGCCCAAGAGGTAGAGTTCCTTCCATTAGGGAGGGGCCCCTGGGGCTCTGAGGTTATAGATTTTCAGAACTGGCAGGATTGCTCATTACTTAATGAAAATAAACTGGGCATTACTGCATGTAGCTGGAGGTACAGTGGCTGAGAATAGGAATACAAGGTGCTCTGAGTTTCAAAAATGAAGAAATGTAAATTTAACTAGTAAGGCTTTGGAAAATTGTACAACCTTGTTGAAAGAAATCACTCACATGTATTTGTTAATTGCCTTGAGCTGTTCATATGTGAATGCCGTTGTTGCTTGTGAACATGTTTACAGTGTATAATTCATTCCTCAAATATCAAACTCAATGAAAAATACATGAAATGGCCGGAGTGGATATCAGAATGTATCAGTAATTTTTGGGACCACAGTATTCTTCCACAGATGTGCATCAAGAGAAGCTAGGAACCTCAATGTCTAATTGTCAAGGAGGGGCGTGGGTGGTTCCCTACACAAAGTTATGTACCACTAAAATTACAATCCATTTGTAGGAGTTATGCTAAAGTGATCCATATTTTGCTCTTTGTAAAGTACAGTTATTTGTTAACTTTACTTGAAGATTGTTTTATAAAAACTGTGCCTTGAACTATTTTAGAATATATATTTTAGTATTTTAGAAATATATTACACAACAGATGTAAAATTGTCTATCTAGGTCAATTCAAAGAGCATTCTTCCCCAAGTTACTAGTCAGTTGATGTGAAATATTTTAAGCCATGAAGGTGATCAATATCCCCCGTCAGTGCTTATCTCCCTCCACTTGTTGTAGAAGGGGAAAGGTGTAGTCATTGAAGTTGGTCTTAGTGTGACTGCCATCCTGCTCATAGAGGCTACCTCAAGGAATGAATGCTGCTCAGTTGGAGTTCTTAAGCCTGGAAACAAAGAGGGGTTTGCCTAAAGAAGGAGAAGGGAGAAAGTCAGAGGTGTGATGACATCAGGGTGATGCCATAACAAAGTGCCTAGGCTTTATGGAACAAAACTCTTTTGGAACATGATGGGACACAGCCAAAAGTCTACATACAATTACTACAGTTAATGTAAGGGTATGCAATTTTGTCATGCAAGATATGACATATAATCAGTAAATAGGAACTCTAGTTACATATTATAGAAATTATGTTCAAAGGACTATTGGAACAGAAGAATATTGACAAGGGTCAGCTAGATGGCTGAGGGGAGTAATGTGTTTGCAGCCAAGTCTGATGACCTGGGATAAATCTGTAGAAATGATATGGTTAAAGGAGACAACTGACTTCCATAGTTGTCTTCTGGCAACAGGCACATGTATGTACACGTTTGAAAGACTTTCTTTCATCAGAAATACTTACATTTCAATTTTACAAAACTTCTCTCTACCTATTAATAATCAGGGAAAATGCTTTTGAATGGGAAAATTCAAAATGAATGTTCTGGAGCAAGTTTTAATAGCAGTGTCCATCCAGTCCTGTGTACATATGAGCAATGGAGGAAATCTGAATGGCCAGAGATATGAAAACTTCTTGGCTGATCCATTTCTGTCAATGGATCAGTCTACAATGGTGCTGGTGCTATTATCTCTTTCCTGGGACAGAGAATGGTTTCCTGATTAAAACAATTTAATAGTAGTGTACTATTTCCTAAAAAACTATTGTCTTTTCTATATGATTTGGGGGTATAATTGCAAATAAAAAGATTAAAGTTTATGAAGAAGTAATGTCTTGAACTGAGTCTCCCTTATTTTGTCATCTCTGGAAACTTCCGCTATTATGTTAATTTCTATAAGCCTCAGAGTTTCTTCATGTATACATTTAATTACACCTTATTTTTAGAAGAGGTATGGGGATACGGGATAGAACATATCTATAATGGCATCTATGTATACACAGTAACATATACAGAAGTGTATACATTTGAGTTTTGGTTTGTAGAAAATGTTTAACAGATGGCTTTTCTGTGATAAAATAAGTACCATTTTTTTTAACTCACCAAGGAGAATAAAACTTTCTTGAGATTCTGATAAAATATTAATGAAGCGAAGAGAAGAGGGGGAAGAGGAGGAAAAGCATGTAAGGGGAGAATAGGAATGGAGGGGGAGAAACGATGAGAGGGGAAGAGAAGGAAGGAGGGTGTGGAAGGAAAGGAAACAGGAAGAAAGAAAAAAGAGAGAAACTAAGTAGATATGCCTCTTTCCTGGCAAGAATTGAAATGTGTCATGAAACTTTTATTGGGTATAAGAAAGAAAAGTGTTAGAATCCAACCCTTTTATCCCAGATCATGCCAAGATGAAATTTCACAGTGGGTCTCACTCATTATTGAAAAAAAAAGTGTTGGGAGTGCTGTTCTGGTTGGGGATCTAGAGTGAGTTCCAGTTCCCGCTTTTGTGTTCCCATGGAAATCAGGAGGTGTGGGAGTCCAACAGTGCAATTCCTTCAGCACCTGCCAGGATAACAGAAAACAGAAGCTTACCTGAGAGGGAGGCACAGCAGAAGCCCCTCCCATTGTAGCGGGCACTGATGCTGTCCCAGGCATACTGCCCAGTGCCAAAAGCTGTGCATGCTGTTTGTAGGGAAGTACTTAGAATCCCTTCAATTTTAGCTCTCAGGGTACACCTAAGAGTTAATTGTATTCTTTCCAGATGTTTGTGTCTTCAGCAATTTTAGCACCTATAAATCACTTCTGCCTAAATTTCTTTTTGCTTGAGATACCTTAACATAGTAAGATGAGTAAAAGTAAATACCCACCTGAAACCCAGTGAAATGATTAAAAGCAGAAAGACATATCATCACACAAAGGAGTGCTCTGTTTCAACAGGTCTAAATTTCCTTCATCTGATTTTCGTTTCCTATGACTATAAAGTTAACAAAGCACAATTCTTTGAAATATGTTAAGGGGTTATAAACATGGCCTGGAAGATGCAGGTGCAGGTGCAGGTGCAGATGCAGATGCAGACAAAGGTGCAGGTATAGATGCAGGCACAGGTGCAGGTGCAGGCACAGGTGCAGACACAGGTGCAGGCGCAGGCATAGGTACAGGTGCAGGTGCAGGAGCAGGTGCATGCAAAGGTACAGGCACAGGTGCAGGCATAGGTACAGGTGCAGGTGCAGGTGCAAGTGCAGGAAAAGGTGCAGACATAGGTGCAGGTGCAGACACAGGTGCAGGTGCAGGCACAGGTGCAGACATAGGTGCAGGTGCAGCTGCAGGCATAGGTACAGGTGCAGGTGCAGGCACAGGTGCAGACATAGGTGCAGGTGCAGGCACAGGTGCAGGTGCAGGGAGCACTGGCTGCTCTTGCAGTGGAGACAATGTCAGTGTCAGGCATCTCCACCACTCACAGGAGCTCATAGCTGCTTGTGACTCCAGTTCCAAGAGAGCTGTCGCCCTCTTCTGCCCTTTATAGCATAAGCTGAGGACTTTATGAGTACATGGTGTATATGCTTACCCTCAGGCACACACACATTCATATATGCACAAAATATAAATAAATATTTGAATGAAACTTGTAAAAATGTGCTAACTGATTAGGGAAGTGGTCTCTTCAGATCTCTGGAGGACAATAGGAACAACAGAAAGCATTTCTGTCTTACTAAACTAGACATAACAACAAAGTGAGAGAATATAGTGGATGAATGACAAGGAAGGTACCATCCCATAAACATGCAAGTAAAATTTTGAGCATAAATTTATATTGCTAAATGTGCTGTTGAGAAACTAAATGATGAAAAGTAGCTTGATTTAGACTTTACAGTCTCAGGGCGACAAGCAGACATTTTAGTTTGAGGGCAAAAATACAGCAATATTTGCATCACATCAACACAGAGAAATGCATTTTTAAGAAAGGCAAACATGGTCTATAAATGCACAGGACAAAATATATGGTTAAAAACGAGACAAAAGACTATATTGAACCATCTTACCATCTGAACTTTGAATAACTCCGTCATTCCATCAAAATGGAATTTAAGCTTTGATGCTGGTGAATTTTTTAAAATACATGTGCTATAGAACTTTCTGCTGTGTATTTTACAGCGTGTTAGATAGATGATGACCCTGTCTCTGATTCTTTGCACTCTCCTGTCTTTTCACGTGGTACTTCTCAGTTCTTCTTGGTTAAGGACTAGAATGAGCTTCCTGCCACTGGCTTTGATTTGTATGGTCCGTCACAATGGGTAGAATGAAACAAATGCTGCAGTGAGCCAGCCCTGAGGTCGGCCTTAGGTAAGTGAGTGACAGTCTCCACAGTCACAGCGCAGATTAGGAAGGGAAGACAGATGCAAAATGTAGGATGTGATGACGCTGTTTTCAGTCATCACATTTGGGTTAACTCAATCATGTAGCATTACCCAATTGATATAAGCATTATTTATAAGGAAATCCATGTCCATTTATACCCTTCAATTCATTGTCCTTCTCTAATTCATTTTTACATGTTTTGGCCCTCTCTGGAATGGAAACCCAGTTCATATTCACTATCAATTTATCTTGCTTCAACTGTATTTCTGTTTCTTCTTCCAAGAAAAGAAAAACTAACCCATATACTAACTGATAACAATATTTGTTCCTCCACTTTCATTTTGCATAGGGTTCATTTTAACCTGTGTAACACATCTATACGAATCTGTGCCTCCCATGATCCCTTGCACCTAGTCTTGATACTTAGAGAGAAGTATGTAAATTCTTGCTAATATTATTATACTCATCATTACAAAGGCAGATGTTTATTTTCATTCCATAAATCATAGCTTTATTTATGAGTTATTTGACCATACCTGTTTTATTTTTACTTTTATTTTTAAGATTTACTTATTTTTTGTTTTTAATATTTTTATTTAAATTTAAAACAACCTTATTTTGCATATCAATCCAAGTATTCTCTCCATCCCCTCTTCTCATGCCCCCTACCAACCTCCCATCCCACCCTCATCCACTCTCCAGGGAGAGTGAGGCCTCCCATGGGGGATCATCAAAGTGAGTTACATTATTTAGACCAGGGCCTAGGCCCTCCCAAGTGTATCCAGGCTGAAGAGTATCCATCAATACATATTTTTATTTTATGTGTATGAGTACTATGCCTACACATATGCTAGTACACCATACACATGCAGTGTACATGGTTACCAGAAGAGGGTGTCAGATGACTACGGAATGAAGTTTTGAGCAGCTGTTTGGGTGCTGAGAATCCAAGTCAGGTCTCCTGAATGAGCTGCCTTTGCTCTTAACTACAGATCCATCTCTCCAGCCTCCCTTTGCTTTTTTATGAGTGACAATGATTGGCATAACTCATGTTTCAAATATAAATAGCATTAGGTCTTCTTTAAATAATGACTTATTATCCCTAGAAACAAAAATCACACAGCCTTAAATCTGATACATATAGAGTCACCATTAGAATGTTGGCAGTAAAAATTACAGTGCAAATGAATTCTTACTGGCAGTGTTCTGCCTTAGTACACTGTAAGAGGGTGTGACATGAGGCTGAATGAGAGAAACTGGGGTGGAAAATTTGCATAGTGATTGAGCTTGGGTCCCAGCATCTGTATCAGCTGGTTCACAATCACCTGCAACTCCAGCTACAGGATATCTGACAACGTTTCAGGCTTCTACAGACAACTGTATCCAGGCACACACACATTCATGCACACACAAACTCACACATACATGCACACTTATCAACAAAAATAAAAACTTTAAGGAAAAGGCAAAAATTTGTTTCATTAATGATATTATTCCCTTTAGACAGCAGTCTTCATCTTTTTTGTCTTTCTTTGTGTGTGTGTGTGTGTGTGTGTGTGTGTGTGTGTGTGTGTGTGTGTGCTGTGATTTAGAAGCTGGTACTGCTTTCTGATTTTTCATATTTGGAAGATTTAAGTAAGTAGTCTACAAAACCTGACATCTTTTACCTGAGACATGGTAACACTATGCCTAACATGTTCTCTCCTGCTGACTGACTACAGTAAAAAGTCCTGTGATTCTATGTTATTTCTAGTTAAGCACATTAATTTTTTCAGGGTTCACCCATCTTCTTAGCCAGTTCATTTCTGGCATATATTGTCTGGGACAGAGAGCAGACCCACAGTCCTTTCAGAAGAGTTTCTGTACACATGTGCTATGGAGACTGCTGAGATTCTCCAGTAGTGACGCTTGAAGGAAGGAAATGATCTGAGGATCCCCTTTAGCAGTGATCAGTGTCCTCTCTTCCAGTGGCCGAGATAAAAAAGACAGACTCAACTTGATAATGACATCGTCAATTCTCTTTACAGACAAGTTCTCTATCAGAGACAATTCTTCCCACAGTAATTGTGCTTTTCAAATAACTGAAAAGTTACAGCAAGGTTGTAACTCACTATATGTGCAAGGGAAATTGAACTTGGGTCCTTTAGAAGAGCAGGCGGTGCTCTTGACTGCTGAGCCATTTTTCCATTCCAAACTTTGCCCTTTTGTCAGAAAATGTTTACTGTCAATGATGACATCATCACGTCCTTGCAATAAACAAAAACAAAAGACTAACACACACACACACACACACACACACACACATATGATTTTGTCCTAAAAGTGTGATGCTCTTTGTTCTTAGAACTTTCAAGATTCTCACCCATAACCACATAAATTCTCAAAAATGAGCTGTAACAGATGTTATAGTCTAGCTCCTCAATGCCTCACAATTTAATAATAGAATACAAAAAATATAACTAGGCTTCTACAAATAGAAACCCATCTATTCTGAATTGAGAATTAAGAGTCAATGTCCTCATGTTGGCAACTAGAACACAGTGAGCATATTAAAGAATTCAGCATGGAAAGAAACTTAGAAATATTTTGTAAAATAGCTAATAGCTGGAAAATTACTGACAAAATATATGAGCCTAACCCATGTCCTCAACAATATATTAACCCAATTTGTATTGTCTCATATAGGCAGATACTTGCCTGGACAAAATCATATAATCAAGATAATATTGTGAAAACAAGATACAATACAGATCAACAGGATTCAGAATAAAAAGTACCAAGTGTTTCATTAATAATCAATTTGGTTGCATATTAAATGAGAACATTTAAAATGAATGAAATAAACTATATCAGTAAAATTAGCTTTTTCTCTGATTTTCTTCTCATGGGCAATTAATAGTAAATTTACATTATACATAGGGGTCATATTTTGGCTTGCATATTTTTATTTAATGAAGATAACTGAAGATATTTGGGCAGTAGTATATCATTATGAACTTTAAAAGCAGAAGCAAAATTGGTTTATGTAGTTTATTGAAAATAATTGACTAAATTTAAGGATAAGAACAGTAGACAATAAATTCCTCAAATGAGCCAGTACTGCTAACACGGTGAGCCATTGTCTCTACGTGGGCTTTAATTTATGGATTTATTCTTTCTTCTTGACTTAGACTCTCATGTAGTCCAAGCTAGGCTTACACTCACTGAATAGTCAAGAAATGTCTTGAATTCTTAACCCTCCCATCTTAATCTCCCAAGTTTTGAGATCACACGTGTATGATATTACTCTGAGACTCAGCCACATTTCTGAATGTCAGTTTGGAAATAACTAATGCCTTTCTAAGCTATCTTACTTAAAGTTTCCCAAGTCATCTTGATTGTGAAGTTTGAGAGAAATAGAAACATTTTCTTTTTAAGAAAATATAGTTCTGATGCATGTAACTGCTGTATTGTCGGATCTGTGCAGACATTATAACTCTGGTCTTCAACTAAAATATCAGAATGCCAAGTAATTATTTATAAAACAATTATGTATACTTGCTTCCCTCCTGAGAAATGTTTCTTTGAAGGTCATACTCAGTTGCACCAGAGTTGTTTCAGCAACTGATTATAAAAACAAAGTGATTTTTTTAAAAAACACTATTCCATTTGCAACAACTGAAATCCAGCATTTGCTGACAAGTAAGAGAAGCCCTTGGTGACTATACTTCATAACACTCATAAATTCATGAATTTTATTATTGCTTTCATCAGGTGTCAGTATATAAAGACGGACTTTTGAGCAACTAAGTCTTAGCAATGTGCAGCACAGACCTAAGCAGATTCTTATAATGCTCATGAAAACCCAGAGGCAGAGAAGAATCAAGACAGTGTAATGGTTTATGGACCACTGAGCTGGGAAGATGTCAATGAACTCACCAGTTGCCCTATATGGCCGTAGGGGAACATTAGAGGGATTGTAATGGATGAAATAATGACATCTATTGCTATGATATGATTAAGTGGAGTGAGATTTTGCTCTGTGAATGTACACTGAGGCTTAGAATGGATTTCTGAATCAAATACATATATGCAAATTCTTCATCTTAACAGTAATTTTGATCTAAAAATAACTTGGACTTTTAAACTGATTTTATCCTAACTTATTAGAAGTATATGAAGATATGTTAATGTGCACTAGTGAATTCAACCAACTCCCTTAAATTGTTGTATCCACTTTCTCAAATGTAAGGAGAGTTCAATAAAAAGTGTTTTATTCATATTAGCATAAGAACTAGAATATGAGCCATAGTTGTAGAAAAAAATAATGAAAATGATTAGAAATTTTTTGGATGAGTGTCACTCTTTAATTGAAGTTTTAGTGTTTGTTGATGGATTATATAAGATTTATAATAAAATGAAAGGATTTATGCCCAAGAAAGTGCAATGCAGGTGTTGCCTTGGCAACTAAAAAGGTAATTCCTTCCTACTGAGATTGGGAAGATGACAAAGGGGCAGGTGTGGGATGGGATTGAAGAAACTCACTTTCAGATAAGGCTGTCACATGGCGAAGATGGCAGCATTGTAACGTTGTGGAGCCATGCAATGCCATGAGGCATATGAACTGAAGTAAGAAAACTGAGTTGTCTTGGGATCAAAAATGGGAAGTGTTTGCTGATAAAACCTAAGTGCCAGATCAACAGTTTGAATGAAAACAGAACACTGAGGATTCTATGCACCTTTCAGGTTACAGAGGAAAGGAGATGTATTAGAGGGAGGGGCCAAAGACAGAGCAGTAACAGAATCTGAAAGAAGAAGAGTAAAGAACGATTGTCAAGGGGGAGGCAAAGAAAGAGCAGCAATAGGGCCTGAAAGCAGAAAAGTAAAGAAGGATTGTAGACGGGATGCTTAACCATATTGTTAGACTAAGAGGAGGCGATGACCATGACAAGAGTGTAACTCATTTTGTAACTCTTTGGGGGTCCGCCACTCAGCTCCCAAATAAATGCATGGAGACTTACTGTTCCATTTGAATGCCTGGCCTTAGCTTGAGTTATTTCTAGACAGCTTATCTAACTTAAATTATCCCATTTATCTTTAACTACACTTTGCCTATGGGCTTTTTACCTTTCTTTGTTCTATATATCTTTCTGCCCTTCTTACTCCATGGCTGGCTGTGTGGCTGGGTAGCTGGCTCTTGGCATCGCCCTCTCCTATTCTCACTCCTCACTTTATTCCCTAGATTTATCCTATTTATTCTTTGTGCCTGCGAGTCCCACCTAACCTTCTCTTGCCTAACTATTTGCCATTCAGCTCTTAATTAGACCAATCAGGTGTTTTACATAGGCAAAGTAACACAGTTTTAAAAAGTTAAAGAATTTCAACATTAATGAATGGGACACATTGCATCATCGAACAAATACTCCACAGCATAAATGAATGTAATGCAACACACCTTAAATTACCATTCCACAACACAAGAGCAGTCCTATGTCTGCTGAGATGAAAACTTTGAATTGACATTCTTTATATCTTAATATCTTGGCTGTATTTTCAAGTGGGTTGAGAGGAATGGAAGAAAGCTTTTAAGACCAAATATGAGGAATAAAGAGAAAAAATCCAAAGACTTCTACCCCAAATAGTAAATACTCATACTAATAACCTTGGTCATAGTGTATTAGTTATAAATTAAAATAACTGGGCTGGAGAGATGGCTCAGAGTTTAATAGCATGAGCTGTTCTTCCGAAAGTCCTGAGTTCAATTCCCAGCAACCCCATGGTGGCTCAAAACCATCTATAATGAGATCTGTTGCCCTCTTCTGGTCTGCAGGCATACATGCAAGCAGAACACTGTATTTATAATTAATAAATAAATCTTTAAAAACTAATAAATTAATGTAAGTATAAATCACCTATGTCTATCCTGAATGTATTTAAGATTACGGAATATAAATGTACCAAAATGTTTTTGAGCTGCACATTCCATATTTTACATAAGATGGTGTACCTGCTTCTGCTTTTACTGTAAGTCATTTGCAGTTTGGGTTTCCTGTAAAATAATAACCCATCAAATCTATTTTACTGGGGGGTGGTTATTAGAACACTTGGGGTCTAAAATATATAAGTTATGCCTTTTCTAAATTAAAGCCCAGCAGTAGATAAAATAAAATTGTGATCATTTTTTATAATGGAGAAAGTGGTTTCTTCATAAAAGAACTTATCCAGTCTACACTTCCACAGACGTCTGGGAAACAGGAAAGAACCTAAAAGATATACATGGTACCCAAGAGAAGAGAAATGAGGCAAGATTCTCTGAACAGATAGGGAACACGGCAAGGGGTGCGGGGGAGAGAGACCTGGGAAATAGAGAGGGGGAGAAGTGGAAAAAAGAGTAGGACATGGAGGAACAGGAAGGTCGACTGGGGGGATAGTATAGTGGGGAGAGGGAATCATAGGTTAGAAGACAGATCAGGCACCATTGTGACCTCTAGTGATCTAAACGGATGACACCAATTGGCAAGCTAAGCAATAGTGTAGAGACCACCTCGAATGCCTATTCCTGATAGTGAACTTGATGTCTATAACCATCCTGAAGCCTTCATCCAGTGACTGATGGAAGCAGAGGCAAACACCCAGAGTTAAATATTGAACAGAACCCAAGGAACCCAGCGACAGAGAAGAGCGAAGAGCAAATTGGCAAAGAATGGGCTGGCAAAACCAGCAGAGACAGCTGATCTGAACAGGGGAGAGCTCTTGGACCCCAGACCGACAGCTGGGAGGCCAGCATGGGAACGATCCAGACCCTCTGAATGTGAGAGTCAATGAGGAGGCCTGGGCTACCTATGGGGTCCAGAGCAGTGGATCAGTGTTTATCCCTCGAATACTAACAGACATCATGTGTCCATAACACAAAGAGGGTTGCTTTCTGCCTGGACTCTTAGCGAAGTGCCTGGACCCTACCCTGAATGAAATGATAGACTCTAGATATCCCCTATGCGGAAGGAATTGGCAATAGGGTGGGAGGATGGGGGATGGTGGGGGGTCCGGGTGGAGGGGAGGGAGAGGGAACTGGGATTGACATGTAAAACAAGCTATTTAAAATTTAAAAAATGTTAAAAAAACATGTAAATCAAAGAATTGTTTTAAAATAAATTTTCATTTGATTTTTGTCAATAAAAAAAGAACTTATATTCCATTGTACCGAAAACAAATTGAAGTAACAATTTAAATGGACTAATAAATATTAGCATGTTGATTTAAAACAGATATGAGTATGTGGCAGAATACAAAGTGTATTGCTCATTAATAAAAGATTTAAAAATCTGTGCTTAAATAAAACATATGTGAATATAACATAGTGAACATTATTATCCTTGCTTGGCATTATCTCTGTCCTATACTTGCATAGCTATCTTTGTTGTTTTTCTCATCAGAATTAGACCCCACCTGTAAACGCAGAGTGATGGATCATTTGATGTCAGAAAGCACGCATAGGAGTCTCAGTTCTGCTGGCTCAAACGGAAGGCCTTGTATAAAGCTTTCATTTTCTCGAGTTCAACAAACAGTAGGGGGACAAATCAGAAAATCTAGGTTGGTGGCTCACTGTAGAGTACAGTAGGGTATCCAGTGATCTATAAACCTGTAGATGTTGTAAAGGTAAAAAGCATTTGAGCTAGAAACAACAGATAAGAAAAATGAAAAGCAAGGATTTCAACTGAGCTTCAGAAAAACAGGGTTGTTTTAAAGGTCAAGAATTATTAGGGAGTTAAAAGCAGAGTGAGTGAAACAATTTTGAAGAATGATTTCCGTTCAGTGTTTACTTGCAAGTTTAAATATTTAAGTGACAAACCAGGACTACAGCCATGCTTGGTCAGGAGGTGGAAATAGAAAAATCATGAGGAGCTCAAGGACAAGCTCAACTATTTGAAACCTCATCTCTAGATAGATAGATAGATAGATAGATAGATAGATAGATAGAAGATAGATAGATAGATAGATAATTGGATGAATAAAAGAATCCTTATATAGTTGTCATTCAACTGGAAATCATCGCAGTTGTCCAAATGAAGACATAAATTACAGTGGAAAACACAGAGCGTGATTGAGTTTAATGGAAGAAAAATATGTTGCCCTTCTTTATAAAGTAAGCAGCTAAAGTATCTGAACATAAACAGTGACAATTGCTATTGTTTGCCATGCTTATGTGTCTCCTGTTCTTAAATGGTTGTTAGTATCAGAAAATAAACTGCAAAGACAGTCTTAAATGTGAGAGAAGAATGTGCTACTTGCTAAAAATAAATCAGATTTTATAGAATTTGAAAAATTATAGAATTATTACCTGGGGAAAATAGTTTGACTGGTAGTTTTCCTTAAGCTAATTTTTATAATTATATTGAGAGACAGCTGCCAGGGGAGGGAATGGTGGATGGGAGACTCAAATCAGAGTTATAAATGATACGTTGTTAAACACAAGGCTTTTACCTATAATCAATAGCAAATTAGGGGAATGATTTTAGAAATTATACTTCATGAAAATATGTAAATTCATCCCCTTATCCTACAAAAAGCAGACAGAATTAAATATATTAAAGAAACAGGTTTTGCTGTCCAAATTCAATTATTGTTATTTTTATTTTGAGGAGCATGATAAATATCTGTTTGAACTAAATTGGCAAATTTAAGCTTCCTGTTGTGATGCTAGTAAAATTCCTGGTAAACGATTCCAAGAAAAGAGTCATTTTTTTTCCATGAGAAAAACAAATGAGAATGAGATACGTAAAAGAAGGCAAAACCAGCTCAAAATACAAAGTTTCAAAAATGAGAAAGGATTATTGGTTGCTGTATTTCGATCTTGGTAAACCTGGCTGCCAGAGTGCGGGCTGCCAGGGGCCCCAGTGCGATGTCTGTGCTTGGCAGGCTCCATCTGGAAGAGCAGCATTAGCCACCTGCAGAGCTGGGTAAGGAGAGCAGGCCAGGATGAATCTTTATCGCTTGGGAAATGATGAGCTCTGGGGACAGGGAGACTTAGACAGAGACAATATGCCTGTTCTCGGGTGTTTGAAATCGCTGTCACTGAAAGGGGACTTCGGCACAGGTCTGTGTCACTCCACAGAACAGTCTCCCTCCCAGTGCTCGCTATCAAAAGAAGGTCAGCTGTACATTATCAAACAATCCCTGCTTGTGTGACTTACAATTTAGCGGCTACTTCACTGTTAAAATTGTCTTGTACTGGGGAAAATGTTGGGATAGGATATCCAATTCTGTTTTCACACTGAAGATCTTTGATTCTGTCAATTCAAGCCAACTAAAATTGAAAGTCTTGAAAATTGAGATAATCTAAAAAATCTTCTTTTGCCTTGCCTCTATTTCTATTTCTGTTGCACTCAAAATCTTGATGATATTCAGGGGCCTCGGAGGCTAAGAACACTTTCTTCACTTCCTAAGGAATCAAGCTGATTTCCCAGGACCCATATATGGTAGCACACATGTTAACACTCAGGCATTCCTATCCACCTGCCCTCAGGGACCAAGCGACAGTGAGACAAGTCATTATCACCAGCCAAGATGTGACTCTATATCCATAAGTTGTGATTCTCCCTTTGCTCTGTATCCTCTTATAAAAAGAAAGTGCCTTCTCTCATGCTCTTTCCCCTTCCTCTGTTGTTCATAGGCCTCGTCTGCCAATTTCCCTCTCACATATCAGTTGCATGGTGTGACTCCAACTTGCCAAGATTCTTTCCACTGCTAAATTATTACAACACAATCACCTACCACACTGGCTTGAGGGTATCCAACATCTGGACTCAGTATACACTGATACACAGAGGCCATATACAAATACAGATGCACACACACGCACATGCACGCATGCACACACACACGCACATGCACGCATGCACACACACACACACCTGCACACACACACATGTACACACACACACACGAGAGAGAGAGAGAATAAGATAAATCTGTTTTTGAAATCTATATCCAAACATCTATACTTGCATACATAAATATTATTAGAAGCTGCATAATTGAAGCTGCATAAATGGGAAAATTTCCTCATGGCAAGTTTTAGAAACCTTCTTTTCTAACAATCAAAAGGATCCAGTTATAGGCCTGACTTTGTAGGCAGGATATGGGTAGCTCACAGAACACAAACACCTGACCATTGGAATCCATTTCATGACTCTTAAAAGCTCTTTAAAGCAACAGACACCACAGCTTGAAGAGGAAGCTGCAGAAGTGAGCACATCTTTGCCCACTATACATCTGACAGAGGTTTAATGTCTATAGTATACCAATTACTCAAAAAAATCTAAAAATCAGGAAAACAACCCAGTTGTAAAAATTGGCTATGGTACTTAACAAAACCACTCAAAAGATGAACACTTAAGAAAGTGTTTAATGTAATCATCCCATTTTGCCCTAAGATAATGTCAACCTCAAATAGATATATCAAAAGCCATAATCCAACAACATGAGGCATATACACTGTAATAAGTAAGTGTGTGATAAAAATGCACTAAGCTCTGTGTTGCAGGAGGACTATAAGGAGGCTTGAGCTGTAGCCTTGTTGATAAAATAGCATTCAGAATAAACAACATTTAAAATTGAGAAAACTGTAAGATTAAAATCCAACTATAAACTCTCACATAATAGTAAAAATTCCAAATAATATAATTTGTGAATTTCTTCATAGATAATCCTTTTCTCATCGTTACCATTACCCAGGGCCTCCATGTCTTCACTGCTGAGGGTCACTAGTAAGCCCTCTGCTGGGAAGCTGCAGAAAGGCACAGTTTCATTCTGCCTGCTCTACACAAGCACGTTAAAAGGAGTTGTCCAATGTTTAACTATATACTACACCTAGTTGTCACCAGAATTTAGGAAGTAATCTCACAACATCATTTACCAAATGTATCTTTGGGGAAAATGCCCTTTTAATACTTAATAATAAAAAAATTGGAGAAATAATTGGACCTGAAGTAATTTCATCTTACATTTTTTTAGATTTCCTTAGAAACAAAATCCCCAGCAGAGAGGATTGCCTAATGTTCATTACCATTGCATGTTGGCAGTACTCTTCAGCAATATACACAGAGAAGATAGGAAGTAAATGGCTTTGAAGATACAGTTCATGACATGCATGCACAAGTTGTCCTCTGGCCTTCACATGCGTGCCCCAATCCCCCCATAAATACATGTAATGCATGCACAAGTTGTCCTCTGGCCTTCACATGCGTGCCCCAATCCCCCCATAAATACATGTAATTTAAAAAATTTAAGACAGATCCAAAGTCATGTGATGGAACAGAAAATGTGGTAGAGAGTGAAGACTCTGATATTCAGTATTATTCTCAGGTCCACATTTAAACTGACACCCAGCACATTCAGTGTACCGAGTGACAGATTCTTGGTGAGACATCTAAGACTCTGGTGAAGCCAGTGATGCAAGAACACAAACTGAAGGGAAGTGTGCATAGATGTGCGTATTTGTCATTTCAAATAAAGCATCGCTCTAGGAATCACCTGACATGAGAAAACAAGGGGAGAGCATTGTTCCTGTTTGTTGACATTCAAACTTGGCTTCTTGATGAGTTACTCACTGTTGTTGAAGTATGTCTTTGATGCCTTCTGGAACCTTCTGATTCTTCATGTGTGTGTCTTTTCCTCCATCTTTTTTCCCCCACTTAACCTACTGCAACCCAACCTCTTCCATAAACACTTCACAGGCAATGCAAGTGTATTCAGAATTGATATCCCCTTGTCCTGTGGTGGGCAGAGACATTTTTCTCAATAATTATTGCCACAATATCATGAAGAGAGTGTTACTACCTAAATCCATGAAGAAGTACTATGCAATAAGAAAAGAACTATGTACTACGGTGCACAAACAAAATGGTATAGACTGAAGAATTGATCTTACATCTGTGGAGTCATGAAGACTGGGCCTTTCTCTTTTTTCAAACTTTTGCAAGATTAACAAGCCTTCAGTAGACTTTCATTCTTGACTCTGTTCAAACCTGAAGTAAATGCATCTGCTCCTATATACTTCTAAGTTGTTTACTTCTCGGGATAACTCTAAGAAATGTTTTCCATTCCAATATTTTATTCAACCTCTTTGATACAGAAATTTTAACAATTAATAAAACTTCAAGTAATTAGGTCAACACGTTTAAAATGAAGCATGCATTAGATAATGATTACATATATTAATGGGTATATTAAATATTAGAGAAAATTATGAATAAGAAAGTTAACAGACATTCAAAGCACATTGTTTTTTAAGTCACTTCTAGTTTTATGTTTTGCTTTAAAGACAAGAAGCAGTCTGACAATGCTGTAATCACAGTATAGACATAATTGTATTTGACTGTTTTACTTGATGACAGACCATCCTCATATGAATGCCACCTTAAGTTCTGCCTCTCTATATTAAATGCAGCTCATGAGATTTCCACTTAGGTACTGAATCAGAAAATTCTGCTCATTTGATGATCCAACAGGAAAGAAATTAAAGTAATTTTCAAAGCATCATATCAAACTTATGAATGAATTTTCAAGAGTGTCTATGCTTTTAGCAAGCACTTGTTTTTCTTTTCCACTCACATAAACACCCACTCAGTTCTGTGCCTCAGAGGACTGGGCCTCCTTATGCCATCTGGACAACCAAGGCTAGTTGTTAAGGTTAGTTTACTGCATCAGCCTGTGGGATAGGACTAAGCACTTGTCAACTCACCCACTCAGTCTCCTTCTGGAAATGATAACAACTCTGGGTTGTTTTTTGCACCTGGGGAATCAGATGGGCTTGCTGAATCACTGTGGCAAATGAAGAAAGGCCTGCCATGGTATGCCTCACTGCCTTTAGCAAAAATGGGCACCTCTAAGAACATACTGTGCCTATGGACAGCCTGCTGCTGTTCAAGCTCCTTTAGCTGATGTCTGTCCAGACCCCTAATCCTGTAGTATGTACAGCTTTGGAACAACCCCATTGTACCATGTACAGAAAGGTTTATTTGTGTGCATGTAAGAAATATGTGAAAATTCTCAATAAAAATTCCCTGAGAAGGAGGCTACACATATGTTACAAATCACGAGTATTAGATTGGGGAGACAAAAATCTCTGTTGACAATAGTGTCATTTTCTCCTCTCCTTCTTCCTTCTTTTATTATTTTTTGACATTATTATTCCACATGCTGAGCTATCCTACCAAGGTCTTGTCATACAGTCAAGCAGAATACTCACAGTATATGGTCTATAGACAAGGGAGAAATGTGAGCCCACAATACTGTCTAGGTTAAACCTGCCAGACTGTGCTCAGGCCCAAATATTTCCTTCCACATGAATGCCTTTTCCTAACTCCCAAGTGTTTGTAGCCAGCCCTCCCCTCCCTCTTCCTCACAGAGGATCATATTAATTATCCTGCCTTACAGGAGATAATTCCATGCTTTTCACAGGTCGCTCAATCTGTGGAATCAATGCAACCAGTTACTGTAGAGCTGCTGGTATTTATCTTCTTAGACCTGCTCAAGGAGTATATGCTACAATTTAGGAGAATCATTTTAACTGTGTTGACAAATAATATTTATTCAAGCTGAAAAAGATATTTGAGTGTGACAGACATGTTTCTGGTGCTTTCAACACCACTTCAAGGCATATTTTTCTTGATTCTTTAATCCAGACTTGGCCATGTCATAGCATGATGACACTCTGACAATCGAAGATCCCTTTGCTGAGTTTCTGCTGTTTTTCATATAGTACTCGCATCCTGTGCATGCAGTATTTATGCCTACCTTTAAATTTCATATTTGTTACTTAAAAGAGCATGGTACATTTATCATTGTTCCTACTGCCAAATGTGCATTGGAAAGAACACTGTCCAAAAAGACATCTGTTGGACAAACAGAAACTCAGGGCAATTTCTGTATATAGGAATTATTAAGGAAAGCTATGAACCTAAACATTCTCACAAATGGTGTGAAATGAATGTAAATTGAACTCTTTAAAGACTGTTGGTATTTTTATATATAAAGAATGAAATGTCTATATAGCTTGCCTTTGGTTGACTACAAAGTCTGGTAGATAATCCCCATGCTGCAATGAACACAAAAATAACTAACATAAAAGTGATCAGGTCCCTTATGTTAAATGCCATATGGTCTGCAAATGGCCTGTAAAGAATCTTTCTTAAGCTTCATTTTTTATTACGTTTTATTTATAAAATGTGCGTGTGTGTCTGCACATGCACAACGTGAGCAAACACTCCTTAATGTGGATGAGGTCAAAGGACAGGTTGTGACAGTCTGTGCTTACCTCCACCATATTGATCCAAATAATCATGTTAGGCTCAGTAGAAGGTACCTTTACCTGCTATGCCATCTCACTGGCCCTTTAAATCATCTCTGAGTTACTTCTGATACCCAATACATGTCAGGCACATAGTTTATTCTTTATTGTTTATGAAGTAATGTGGGAATTCAAGGTCTGCACAGGCACTTAGCAGACCACTATAGGCCTTGGAGCACTGACTCACCCTTTACAGTTCCAAACAGGTGGAGTCCAGGACAGAAACTAGCAGTTGTGGTTTTCAGTGTGACTTTGTGTCTTAATTATCACAGTTGGCTCCAATACTTTACATGGGACAGCTTATCTGTGAATACTTAACATTCGACAGAAACCCACATAAAACGTGTGTTCCACTCAAAGCTACCAGGATTCACTATTCTGAGCACAGATTAGGAACAACATTTTGATTATGCTTCCACAATGTTAGTTATTTAGAGAAAGGAAAATCTGTAATATTAACAAAAATCTTAAGTCATTGAGGAAGCAATTGGTAAAGTATCAGTCACTTAAAATCATCATTAGAGAAATTTACCAAATTATATGCACTACATTCCACCTCATTAGTTCTCTTAAAATTCTATCTTTTGGCTTGGCTTTTTCTTCAGATTTTTAATTCAAATTGTAACCACAGTAAGGTAAGAGCCTGTGCTTTTGTTGCCATAACGGGTTAGGCTTAGCCCTCCATTCCAAAGACTCCTGCCAGCAGAGATAAAAACCTAATCAATCCTCAATGTTCACAGAAAAGAGGGTGTCAGGAGTCCAGAGGCTGCCAGGCTCCTCTTTCCCGTACTGATGTAAGCTTTAGATTTAAATAGAGAGAGAAATGGGGTTATTCACAAGAAATTTGCATAATTAAGCAGCCCCAAATTCATGTGTGGTTGCTCATGCCTTTTATCCCAGCACGCAGGGACACTGAAGCAGGAGGATCATTGAGTTAAAGGCTAGCCTGGACTACATAGTAAGTTGCAAGGCAGCCTAGTCAGCTATGTATGAAATGTTGTTAAGTAAACATGAGAATACTGCACCGTGATCAGATAAGTAGACACAAATCTGCTAGGTCACTTTGCTTTAAGTGGACCACTGGTCCTGTTCCTGAAAGATGATCTTCTTTGGCATGCCCCAAGAGAGCTATCTCCAGGACAGATGATTTTTCTCATGTGGCACTGGTCATATCTGCCAGCAAGGCATTGCAGTTCCTGGAATTCCAGGCAGTATGGGTTTAGTTCAATGATTCTTGTGCCTTCGGTCTACAAAGGAAATGAAATAGGATATGTAGGAAGGCATTCTTAGTGATTAACGTCTGCATGCAGCGTCAACTGATGCCCAATCTAAAGTAAGATAAGCAGACTCAAAAGAGGGCAGACACACAAGAGTTTTATCCTAATCTTGGCTATCTTGTGGGCTCAATGAGCACTTGATGCATTTTGATGAAAACAGCTTTTGATTGCCAGTTACAAAATCATATGGAATTCTTGCAGTCAATAAAGCTATGTGTACATATAGATGGACTACAGAAGGTTGAGTCCTGGTACAGGTGTGGCTTCCCTCTTCCTCAGGAAACAGAGATAATGAGCTGTTGGCAGAGAACACGCCTAGCAGGTCACAGGTTCCAAAGACGACTGCCTATGAAGGTTGTGCTTGCATTGCTCTTTGGGGAGGTAATAGTGAATTTAGTGCAGTGTTGATAAATGAGTCTAGAATATTAATCATTTGGGTTATTTTGTATTTATAACCAGTACAGTGTATACAGACTGTCTTATTGGATATTGTGGGACTCCAGGTAGATAGGACTTATATTCTCTAGCTCCATAGCTTTTGAAGTTACAAACTGAGGTGTCCTGGATAGTTTGAGAATAACTGGAACTAGAAGCTGTCTAAAAATGCACTCTTCAGTGGGTGTTTCTGCAAACAGAAAATTATTGTCAGTGCTGGAACAGATAGAGGAAAACATTAGTCATCTCCAAATCACGGCTTTTGGATCTTCACATATGCTTTCTAATTATTTGTTTCTAAGCAGATTTCTGTTTCATTGATGTTGTATTTCTAATTCAGGCTGCTCATATCTCATATGGTTTGACATTCACTACAGATAAGTCACACCGTGGAGCTATGTAAGCATTAACTATATCTGTCTTCCTGTGGAGTCATTTACCCCCTATTCCAAACAAGAGGCAGCACATTTTACAGAGCACATGTGTGTCCTAGAATTACTAACATTGCAAAAGCCAAAAGAAGCTACCAAATGCCATGAGAGAATCCTGTTTGCCTGACACTTTGAATTTCACTAAAATGTCCCAAGTCATCACATGGTGTGAAATAAATAACTCAATAGTGTATCTGTTTTTATTTACCAAATTTACAATAGATTTTATTGGAAAGTCTACAACAAACCAATGGACCCACTGCAATTTTCCTTTCAATGGTTTCTACCTATTGGTCTTGTAAGAAATGAAGGTTTGTTTACTTTTTTATAAAGCCGGTTGCTATGGTTGAATGTGTATTTACCACATATTCATATGGGTAAAGTCTTGTTTTCTACTCTGATGATATCTGAGGATACAAATCTCAGTAGGTAAATAGGGGCAGCATCAATCCTTAGGTGTGGTCCCTGTGATAATAGTAACTCTATTATTTAAGGAGAAAAGGAACATTCGTACAAGAGACAACATGGATTGTCCATCTTTCTGCAAGTTAGTTAATGCACTCTGAATGATTGTTTCCAGCTCTGTCCAACTGCTTGTGAATGTCATAATTTCATTTTTCTTAAGAACTGAACTAAATATTGTTGTATAAATTACCATGTTTTTATTATCCATTTGTTTACTGGTTGACATCTAGGTTGTTTTCATGCCCTGGCTATTGTGACTACAGAGGTGAAGAACACAGATGAGCAAGTATATCTGTAGTATCATAGAAAGGCCTTTAGATATATTCCAATGATGGTCAAGCTGGATCTTGTGACAGAGTTACTTCTTGCTTTCTCAGGAACTTCCATGATCATTGGTATCTTCACAGTGGCTCTACCAGCTTGCACTCATACCAATGTTGACATAAAGAGAAAGACACATAGACTCTCTGTCTGTGTAAGGGTATTGCAAGAAGGCAGCCACCCACATTCAGGATGAGAAGTATGGTACAGAGTATGCTCAGACCTTTCACTTGTACTTCTCAGCTTTCAGAATGTAAAAATAAATGTTTGTTGAGTAAGTGAAATGACTGATTTTTAATGAACCAGGACCAAACTCTGGGTATTGGATAGCTCAGTACAGTTATTGTTTATTTAGTGTTCACTTTTACTAACTGAAGTTTCCCGAGGGATTACTAAATTCCACATACTGTCATGCCATGTGCAGTGTCTTATTTATTTGTTAGACCAATGCATGAGGCAGACAATTCACATAATCTCCCTGAGGATTTGCACTTCCAACTTTTTATCCGTGAGTCCTATTGTCATAGCATTTCAAATTTAGTCACAAGCCTTTTTATTCGCTGAGCTGTGTCACTATCAAACTCTAAAAACAGCCAGGTCACATTCCCAAATCTAGGATTATCCTTGCAGTTTATTTTTCTCTAACTGCACAAACGTATCCTTCAGGAGATATATGAGCTATTAAAGTCTATTACATGTTTCCAAATAAATAAATTCTTAGTCCTCACTGGAAATTAATGTAATTAGCATAATAGAATATCAATTGTACATACAAAGAAAAAGGCACTAACATACAAAAATGAAAGCAGTTAAGGCATCTGTGTTTTCTTATGCAGAAAGTACATAATCATAGTCAGTGTTAGGTTAATGAGTATCACCATCTTATTTTCCATGACTCTATCTAAGATCAATCCATTTTATTTTCTAATGAATGAGAAAACTAAGAGATTAAGAAGTCATGTAACAGGAGAATTCAGTGTTTGGTTATTAATTTGCAGATATGTGACAATTCCATCATAGGTCCTTCACTGTGCTTGATGAGGAGGTGGATAGAAGTTTTCTGTTAGTGGAACTCTGACTCAGCTACTTCATCGTCAGTGTTCCCCCAAATCATGCTAATGCTGTTGACACTCTGTGTGGAATGTAAGTTGCAATCATTGCTTCAACTGTGTGGTCAGCAGCCTTGATGGCTCAGTCAATGGAGTTCTTTTTGTGCAAGCATGAGGATCTGAGTTCAGATACCCAGCTGGGTGCAGTGGCTGAGTCTGTACCTCAGCTCTAGTGAAGCACAGACAACTGAAACCCTGTAGTTCAGGGGCCCATTAGGATGGCCAAATCAATGACATCCAGATTCAGTACAGTCCTGTCCCCTAAAACCTGTGGAGAACAACTGACAAGACAGCAAGTCAGTGATGTCAATCTCTGGTCTGCACATGTACTGCACACACATGTACACATGTGCACATGCTCAGGCTTGCACACACACTGTGCACATGCAGGCACAGGGTGCACACATCCACTGATTATGTACATTTATCACACGTAGCCCCCCACACACAAGCATACACGTATAGTCATTGTCTAGAGTTTGGTTCTTGTTGTTGGCTTTTAAAGTACAAATTAAGTTGCTTCAGGCTTGGAAAAATTTTAGGTATATTTAAAAAAGAAAACTCTTTTATATTTTAAATGTCCTGGGGTTATTTTCTAAAAATAATTGATTAAATTATTAAAATTTGAATTTAAGTAATTCAAGAAATTCTCTGCACTTGAATTATATTCCTAAAACAGACTAACACTGTCCCTAAAAACACACAGTATCAAACTCCAAAGCCTAGAGCATGGCCACAGTTCTCTGGCTACCATGTGATTGTAACACTCCCCATCTTACCTGAAAACTCAAGTAAGTGAAGATCTATGTTTCATATCATTATCAATTTTAACCTTAGAAGACACCTTAGTGTATTAATATAAATACTTCCTCTGCAATCGGCTCCAGAGTAGCTCCATGTTGTCCTTCATTCAAGCTGCACTCCCCAAATAGACACAGTTTCAACTGGTGAGTGAAACAAATTGACAAAAGGTGAAAGATAAAAAATTTTGCTATAGAAAAGTTTGTATTTTAGCAGCCCCATCTAACTAATACACAAAATGAAGAAACTACATGATCATTCAAAGGCAGGAATCATCATAGATAGTAGAAACAGAGACATCTAATGTGGAGCTGGATGGCAAAATCCTTCTGAAAAGAGGCTTGGAACACCAGTGAGAAAAGAAGACTTTCCTGATAATATTTAACATGCAATTGTCTCTTTGTAATGGTATGTTTCATATCTGTGGATTCAAATAGCCACGCATCAAAGTATTGGGAAGGATTTTCCTGGCATGCAGGAGAAATTATATTTACTACATAGCGAAACAAAAATGTAAAAGTAAAAGAAATGGTGGAAAAATAATTTTCTCTGTCTTTCTCATCCTTAAGACCTAAACAGTATAATATGGGAATAATTTCCATGGACACTAGATTAAGTCAGGTATTGTGAATAACCTAATAATTACTTAGAGTGTAAGGGAGGTTGTACAAAGGCTATGTGCAACTTTATATAAACAATGTGTCTGTGACAAGATGGAGATCCAGGGATAGATCCAAGAATATGAATAACAGTGAGAAACTCAAACCTTCTAAGACAAAACCCCTAGTCATGCTGTGATTTATTTTTCTATTGGCCAGGAAAAAGCTGTGGCAGAGAGGTAGTGGATTGGTCGTTCTTCTCATCATCACATTTAAACGAACTGCTGTTTGCATTCCTGGCCCAGAGGACACCATATTCCCCCCCACCACCTTTGTTTAGTATTTTTTTTTTTTGGCAAGCACAGTAAAATCTGACTCTGCCCTTACATTACTATTGCCAAGTTATGTGCAGCATGTTTGGACATATGGTCCCGCTTCTCTGATCTTTTAACCTTTATTTATTTTAGATGCCCCAGAGTGTAATGGATCATTTGGGGGAATTGAACACTTGGAATGGCAGCAGGTCTGGTTGAGGCCATCTGGAGATGTAAGGAAATGAAAGTTACTTTCCTCCTGAAACACGATTTTAAACAGAGTTAAAAATCTGTGTGAAAAATTAGGATTGCTTTAATTAAAAGGGTTTATTAGCTACCTCTTGCTGTTGTGAAAAATACCAATAAAATATAAAAGAGATGGTTTATTTGATTCAGAGGTCAAAGACCGGTGCATCACAATGTCAGAGTCACAGCAGCAGGAGTGGGAGATGTTGATTTCATTCCTTCCTCAGTCAGGGTGCAGAGAAAGTTAAAGGATAGTTCAGTTCACTCTCTACTTTTAATTCAGTCCAAGAAATCAGTCCATGACATGGTGGTGTCCATAGTTATGCTGACAATCCTTCAATTAATCTAATCTAGATAATTCTTCAAAACCACACGCAGAATTTATTTCTTAGGTCATTCTAGAGCATGTCAAGTTTTCAATCAATAGTCATCATCATAGAAGATACTTATTTGTCGTTTAAGATAGGCACAAGGACTGGTAGGTGGAAAGTTATACGGGTACATGTTAAAGCCATGGAGTGTCTCTGTCCTGGAAGCTGGAATTCTAGAATAATCCAGCAACTTCATAGCCTTGGTCTCTCTGATTGTAGAAAGTGGATATAGTGTGAATAAAATCATTCCATCTCATTTATATGCTTTTGGGCAAGACCAGAGTTCCCCCTGGAGTCTATGCGCATGCATAGTTACAGTGATGACAATTGAAACTTGGAGAAAAGATTGTGCACTGATAGCTTGTTTTCAAACTTCATTGATAATTTATGTCCTTTGAAATTTGTACTCTGTATTTTGATGACCACCAGACTTTTAGCAGTAAATAGGAATATTTGCTTTTAATACTTAAACCCATCTAGATGTAATATACTGTGTATGATCAGTGTGCTCTGCCTTCCTGAACATTTGATTTTTATGCTTAAATAATGGTTTTGTACAAGAAAACAAAAGCACACATAGACAAACACTCATATATACCCATGTGTAAACAGGGTTGTGAATGCATCCAGGCCTGCATACACCTATCACCATCAAATGCTTTCCATTTAGGCAAGAGTCTGTCAATATCAAATAGTGACAAGATGCTAGAATTTTTTCACTTTACTGGTTGGAGTACGTAATAGCAAAGTAAGTTCAGAAAAATAATGTTTTCTCTAAAGCTGAGTGTAGGCTGTATTGTAAATCAGGCATCCCATTCCTGGTTATTTTTCAAGAGACAAATGATATGTACAAGGCATGAAAAAGAGTACACATAACAGGTGTATTTGTAATGGACAGAAAGGAGGAGAAGCATGATGCCATTAAAGAAGAGTGCTTAAATTACTTTAAAAGCCTGGAAGTGGAATGCTGCACTATAAAACCTTGGTTCCAACGGTATGTTACTATGTGATCTTGTGACTCTTACCTTCTTGAACAAGTTAATGGCATATATAGTTCAAAAAATAAGGGTAGTAATCTCCAAGGGCTTACGTATGCACAACTGACACTCATGGAAAAGTAGACAACAGGAAAATAAATATAAAGTAGCCAGCTGATCATGGCATACACCTTTAATCCCAGCACTTAAGAGGCAGAGTCAGGCGGATCTCTGAATTTGAGGCCAACCTGGTCTACAGAGTGAGTTTCAGGACAGCCAGGATTGTTACATAGAGAAACCCTTTCTCAAAAAAAGAAAAAGAAAGAAAGAAAGAGAAACAGAGGAAGAAAGGAAGAAGAAAAGAAAAGGAAAGAAAGAAAAGAAAAAACATAAAATAAAATACTAAATATAAATTCTTTTCTGCTTATAAAGAGTCTAATTCAGATAGTAAATAACAGGAAGGGGTGTTTATAATGTCTCTACTTTTCACATTTTGTACATATTCAACTCTTTTACTCATTAGTTATTTCTGCCACCTGAATGTGTAAAGTAAGACCTAGGAAGCAAGGCCAAAGACAGAAGAGATATCACACAATGGTGAGTCCATGAGCTTATGCACTTTCTAGTGATGTCTCACATAGTGATAAATAAATCTTTATCTCATAGCAATTGTGACTATTCTGTGGTTCCCCTGTCACCCAGCTCCTGATTTCTTTATATGTCTATCCTACAGTACTGGTCACCATGATGTATTTATTTATTCTAGGTGATCACTTAGCACCCCTCATTTAGACCCTAGATTGTACTGTTTCAACTCTGGTCTTGCACCAGAGATGGATCACTTACGACTAGTCTCTCAGCCCCTAGACTGTACTGTGACAGTTCTGGTCTTGCAGCTAAGGTTTCTAATAGCCTTGGTGCAACTCTGGTAGGTTTCAAAAGAACTCAGCTACCTTCTCCAACAACAGTCTACATGAACCAGTCTTTGAAAAGTGTAACTCTGGTGCCTGTTATAGGACAAAATTACTTCTAATTATTACCTTTGTGGTCTTGCATATTTCCACCACATTGCTTCCTCGTTGCTGAGTTAGGAAGGGTTTCTGACCTATAGGTTCTACCAGCCTTGACAAGGCTAACAGACAGGACTCGTGAAATCATGGTGGCCTAATACAAGAACAACCTAATTTCAGCAGAAATTGAGCTATGCATGTTTTCTCTACTTACATGTTTTATTTTCATATTAAAATGTTTACTACTGTGTTTCACTGATAGTGTTTTAAATAGCTAACTTTTAAAATTCACGAGCATCGGTATTTTATAAAATAACTTTCACAAGTAACCATACAAACATGATCATTCTGGTTAGGACCTCTGGTTAATGACATGCCCCTCATGCCTGACTCCCAAGAATGAAAGCACTATTGATGTTCCTCCAGTAAAGCTCTGCATGAACCATGTCTGAAAATAATGGAGTTCAATATGACTGAGGTTATCATTTGAGCCAAAAATGCCAAAAGCTGCCAATCATCATTTTTGCTCTCTGGATAAGCAGATAAGGCATCGTCCAAGGATCCTCTGATCTCTAATTCAGCTGAATGCTGTTTGAAAATGTAGAGTTGGGATATCTACCTGGGCTACTGCCAGATTAGAATGTAACAAATGGTTATCTAAAATCTCTTTTTACTTTCTTGTCAAATAGACTTTGCTCCTGCCTGGGAAGTTAAAATTTAAAGTACATGACTATGACAGGACAAATGTCATCAACAGGGAAAGGCATATGCCAGTATTCTGAGCTAGTTGAGACATTATATCTTGACATTCAAAGAAAAGATTAGGTCTGGGATGTTCAGCATGTAAGGTTTGTACATGAGAACTGTGTGAATTCCCAGGAGGAGTAATATGCCCAATAAATCTATAGAGGAGCATGTTATGCTGCCAGAGTGCCTGATGCCTGAGAAACTCTAGTCTCTACATACCTGAAAACAGTCAGGAAATAAATGCTATCTGCCTCCAGTGGGTTCTAGAGATGGAGTCATTCTATTACTTGGTTGTCTCATAAACGGCCAAGTACTGATGAAAATTGAGAGTATCAGTGTAGCTGAGCTGTTCTTTACTGTTCTTTTTTATCTTCACAATATATCTTCTTTTTCTGGTTTGTATTTCTCCCTCTATATAATAGCAACAATTTGTGTGGAAAGAGAGAAATTTAATCTTATTTCCCTCTAGTTAATCTCATGTTGCTTTGGAAAATTTCTTCAAAAAATCAGGACAAACAATTAAACATGATACACTAATTTATTCTCATCTGCTTTATGCAGATTGCAATGAGTTCACAAAATGTCTTGAGTCTCCAAAATGAGAATATGATCACTCCCAGGTATATTTGAGGGGAAGATTTTTATTGTAGACATGAGAGAGAAAACAGCCAGAGCCATCAGGGAGAGTTGAGAGCAAGGAGAGAAAATAGCAGACTAAATATGCTCAGTAGGTTGGACAGGGCCATCACAGGAGACAGAGACGCAGAGAATGAGAAGGGGAGACAGAGAGGAAGACAAAAGGGAGAACAATAGTAGCACAAGAACAAAGCTGGAGGAAGGGGAAGAAACCCAGGAGCTGGGGAAGTGTAGAGGGAAATGGGAGGTAACAGATTTGGGGGAAGTGGAGTTTCCTTTAGACCTGACAATGAGCAAACATTAATCCTATTGTCTTTACTGATTTGAAGATTGACCCCAGCAGGTGGCCGCTTATACTGCTGAAGAGGAAAGGGGAGTCTCTAGTCTACTTACTCTCTTGTCCTACCTGTAAACAAATGTCACCATGTGATATACCTTCTCTCAGCTGTCAACTAACACAATCCCCAGTGCATGGGTTTTGTGGTAACAGAGTATATTGGCAATGGGCGGTCAAGGAATGCCACAAAATCACACCACGGAACAGATTTATTGATGGGGGGATGCTTGCAAAATGGCTGACTCTGAACAAGGATGGAGACCACAACAGGCCAGGCTTTATAGGAGGTATGGAGCATGCTCATAGGTAAAATATGGTTATGGTGGAAATGTGTCATATGGGCCACTAGTGATAGCTGGCATTGAGTTACTGAAGGTGGTGAGGAAGTTGGTTCTGGAATGTGAGTAATTTTTGCTTGACCCAGTCCTTTCCATGTTAGCATGGGTTTTGTTATTGCTGTTGTTTCCCCCTTGGCATTTAACAAAACACACATCTGTTTGTTTGCCTACTAATTCCTACCCACAGGACAAAGGCTTCATGTGGCCAGCACTTGGGTTTTTTTTTCAACAGAAAACTCTCAAATTTTAGAATAGACTATTGGTAGGTACCAACCAAGGAATGCACACCTGTCAAAATAAGTCATTTCCAGAAGCAAAACAGAAGTATTATGTGCTCTAAGAACTCCCCTTGAGACCAGTTTCACACGAGAACAGAAAGTAACACAAAACAAATAGAAAAAGGATAATGTGGGTCTCAACTGACACATCTGATGATTCAGCCATAGCAACTAAGACTTGACCTAAACTTGCAAAAGACAGAGCTGAATTCAAAGGTAAGTTACAGGGCAGCCTGAAAATATAAAGCATTTTGACACCCATGCTTTCAAGAAACATTATCAAAACTGCAAAAAGTAGTTTCCTACAGTGATTTAATATCTTCAGTCAGATCTGGGTTTTTAGGTGTTTTATAGTCCTGTTTTATGAATGATATATATTTCTACATGAGTCCTGTGTCACTATTCAAATAGTGACTCCTGCCACAGGCCTTTATTTATTTTTATTAAGTAGATTTATTTTCCATTTATGTGTAACACATTATTTTTGCCATGGCATATGTGTGGAGGTCAGAGGACAGCTTCCTGGCATCCAACATGCTTGTCAGGCTTGGCAGCAAGCAACCTTCTGCATCTCACTGGCTGGACAACAACCTTTACCTCATTGTCCCCTACTGTGTTCCAGCCAAACTCCCTGTAATTGTGGTAAGAATGTTCCTTGAACTTTAGCGGATGCTCGAGGGGTTGAGATGTATATATACAAATATTTGTATTAATATATATTTGTTTAATATTTTAATATATTTGTTTAATATATTAAAATTTTTATATAAAATTTTATAAGATTTATTTCTTTTAAATATATTTATAAAATATTTGTTTAATATATTTGTATATAAACAAAATATTTTTATATAAACAAATATTTTTAAATTTCCAATAAGGACATATTTTATGCACAATAGATGAAATGATTCCACCAGAGAAACTAGAATATATACAGGGAAACTAGAACATACACATATGTATAAGTATATGTATATGTATATGTGGGGGGAGTTAGGCATCTCATCAGTTCTCTGTATTTTGATTAGTTGTGACTTTCTGCTTTTGTGCTTAAAAATCCCAGAATCACTAAGAGATCCATTCCAATGTTTAATGAGTAACTGTCTTAACTCAGTTCCCTCCTCTGTCCAACACAATAGTTGGTGTGAGAGGCCCTGAAGGGGTCTCCAGGCAGGGGATTTATTTGGGAGAGAAAGGGGAGTTTCTAGGGGTATGCAACAGTCTTAGGATTGATGCACTTCTAGACTTGGATGACCTGACCTGTGTTGATTGGTCAACCGGTTGCTATGGCCTATAGGCCCTCCCAGTGTGGTTGCTATGCATGCCACTGTTATGACCTATCCAGAGACCACCAGCTAACTTCTGATTGGTTTCTAGCCAAGTGGAGGGTATCCTAGTGACTGGGGCAGGTCCGACTAGGTCAAACATGTGCTGAGTCAGAGGCCTGCATGTCTTTTCTGCAGCCTGTAAGCCAAAGCAGGGGGTTGGGTGAGGGTCTGGTCCTCATTACAATGGTCTCTGTCTGCTGATAGAAGCAGTTTCCTTTATGAGGGTGAGATCTCCATGGAAAAATATGGAGAAAACAGTTAGGAATTATACCAGTTTAGGAAAGTAGCCGTAGTAGGTTCTTCACTATCATGGGTAGGGTAGAAATGTAAGAAATGTGGAAGTCCAAGGAGTCTCCTAGGATATAGTATCTTTCAGAAATGATAGGAAAGCTTCACCCATGAAATCTGAATAGTATGGCTATCTACTCAAGACCTGAACAGTAATACCAGCTGACATGCTGAGGAGAATAGGAGAATTTCACAGGGTCCCACCCCTAGATGAAGAGCTATTACCAGTTAATGACTGCTAAGAAGAAGAATCACTTTTCCCAAAGGATGGCTCCTCTAATTGATTATCCAATACCAACTGGTCAATCCTAAAATCATATATACTAAGGGACCCAGTAGGTAATATTTATATATTTATTTCTTACACAGTTATGGAGCAAGTTCAAGCAAATAAAAGGAAATAGAAAAATGATACAAGTATTTCAATTTAAAATAGTATAAACAAATATTTTTAAATTTCCAATATGGACATATTTTATGCACAATAGATGAAATGATTCCACCAAAGAAGCTAGAATGGGACTTGCTGAGGTCATTTTCAATAGAAACAATTTTGATCAAATACCTTTCTAAACGTCAAAATATCATGTATCAAATTGATCATGAGAGCGAATGGTTCCTGAGCATCTGCTATGTGAACAGGGTAATCAACTAGGAACCAATGTCAATGATGATCTGCAATTAATAGGGGAGAAAAATACAGAATATTTTCTTTAAGTTCAGTTTAGTCAATGTCATTCATAAATACCTACATTTTCAGGTATTTATGAGGACATTGCCTGTCCCTCCTCCCATTGACAGCTTTTCTCGGAATCAACAAACATTATGACAATTTCCAGAGTCAGAAAAAAACAGGAAGAATTCTATCACTGCTTCTAAAAACTTAGCTTGTTTGTCTTTAATAATAATTTTAGGGTAATTAGTATTTGACAAATATGATATTGCTTTTTAATGTATAAAATGGGATCACATTTGATGAATCTTCCTGAGAACATACAACAATAGAATTCTGTTTAGTCAGCCATATTAATGGAATTATTCTTATTTGGTGGGATTTGATTCTGGACATAATTAGATTCTTTATTTGGTATTAAATTAAGCTTCTATTTTTAAAATCTGCCTTACCTCAATATTTGGAAAAATGAAAGGATTATGATTAGACCAATGAGAAGTAGGAAACTTTAAGATTGCAAAGTGCAATAAAAGGAAATAATTGCCTATCTAATTTGCCAAGCCCCAAGAGGGCCGCCTAACCAGGGCCTTGTGCATGTCCGGCAGCACTCTTATCTCTAGGTTTCAGCCTTAATATTCCAGTCCATCTTTTACATTTAGTTTATTACAGATTTGCTTGTTGTGTGTTGACTTTTATTGACCCATGCAGAGCTTGTCTGCTGGACCTGGGAACTGAGGACCTGAAAGGATGGGGTAGACTAAAGTATAATGCTGTGGGCAATCTTACCTCAGTGTCAATGTACTTTTATACATGAATGTAAAAAGGAAAGCGATGATCCAAGGACAGCTGTTTGGGTGCAGAAAAATATGGTCAGAAAAACATGTAAATAAATGGCAGTAAGCATATACTAAATATTAGCAGAGCAGCTCTTCCCCAGAACTTTCTCAGGACAGACCAATTTAAGCAGGGTAGCCTGGCACACAATGTAGATTATATCAGGGAAAGTACAAAAGCAAGGCAGAAGGCCTTGTACACTGACCAGATTTGGCTTTCCTGTCAGCTGGTTCTGACATCCAACAGAAATCAACATGCCTCATAAATTGAATGTAAATTATTGTCACAGGAGTCATGAAATCAAGTCCAAGAACAACCCAGGGAACAAAACGCACTTGAGAAAAAAGGCCCTCTGCTTTTTTCCTAGAGCCTCTCTCACAATTCCCCAAGGCATTGTTCAACCTGTTTTGACAATTGTGTGTGTGTGTGTGTGTGTGTGTGTGTGTGTGTGTGTGTGTGTCTTTAGATGTGTTCACTAATGCACACATACTTACCACTATGGACATGTAGATATATGGAACAATTTATGAGGGTCATTCTGTTCCTTCAACCACAAGGGATGGGAAGATCAAAGGCAAGCTGTTAGGCCTAGCTACTGGTGTCTTTAGTGTGCTTACTCACTGTTACGTTGTGCTGGCCCTAGTTTAAGATTATATAAAATCATGCAATTTAGTAATCTGTTAGGATATATTTTTATGTCTTAGTTGTAAATATCAAAGACAGCTCACAACTTTGAAGAATTTGTCCAAAGTAGCTTACCTGTTCACAGATGGGAGTATCATTTGAACTCATAGCTATAGATTCTATTCAGTTTTACACGCTGTTTTATCTCAACCCTTATGCTCTTTATTTTTTTAAATCCTCTAATATTTCTGCACCTCAGTGAGTCTCCTAGAAATACCTGGAGCACTGAAGGCGTCAGCAATTGATATAGATGTGCATTATGTTAGAATCCAGGCATTGTACCAACCTGCCCATCAGCCAGCAGAATGTGCCCACCTGATTTCAGGTAAATGCTTAACCAGCTCAGGAGCCATGCAGCTGTAGGTCACTCCATCATGCTTTGCTTGGCTGTGTCCGTGGCTGCATAGGGCTCTGTGCACATAAGCAAAGTTTCCCTTTGAGGCAAGCTCCCCCTGCCCATCTTCCTCCTTTTCTTTTCCTTTCCTGGTTAATCGCCACAACCTCCGCTCACCCCCCCCCTTCCTTAGTAAACTCCCACATGGGACTGTTGTAAACTCTGACTCATCTCTCACTATGGTTGCTGTTACAAAACAACAATACAATGAGGTATTATCTTCCTCACTTCAATTAAACAGGTTCACACACACACACACACACACACACACAGAGTGAGAGAGAGAGAGAGAGAGAGAGAGAGAGAGAGACCCTTTGCAAGCTTGAAAGCATACATACAAACATACTTACAATTACAACAGCACAAGCGAATTACAGCCTGGGGGTGTAGAATGCCCGGTGAGGCCACCATGAACAGAATAGTAGATCATAACCTCCTTTTGTAAGTGGCTGTTCTCATGACTCCACTGAATTTCCCCCTTGTCACATACCTGCAAAGCTGTTAAGATATAAAAGAAATATCTGGCCCCCAAATCAGGGTCATAACACAGGCCCAAGTTTTAAGATTCCTGCTGCCCATGGAATGCCAGAAAGTAGACAAAAATCATCACAGGCTCAGGAACTAGAAAGTGTCAAAAAGAGTCAGCATGACTTGTCTCATACCCTGCAGGTCATCCAAAAAGGCAATTGTGAGCCTACTGAAGCCAAGCTTCCAGATCCTCTATTCTCCACTGCACAAACTGTTCTTAGTCCCTGCTTGGTGCTTTCTTCTGTGCTCTGAATAGTGAGCTTATGTGACTAGCACAGGGAAGATAGTCCTGTTCCAAAGGAAACAGGAAGACAAAGTCAAGAATGGGTGGGAGAGGGATGGGGGCAAGCAGTCACTGACCCAAGTGTGTCTACTTTCTAATACGGCACCCTTATCCACTTCTCATGACCCTCATTGCAGGCTTGCTGGCATGCATCCATGCCCGTGCTTTTCAGGCAGCCCCTCTGTATAGTTTGGTGACTGGTAGTCCCTATGGCATCTCCCATGGATCACAACTGCCTGTCTTGAGCATAGAACTTTCGGCATCTTACCTCTACCTGGAGCTGAATGGGCTGATCCTGCCTCCACCAGCTCTCACCAAGCCTTAAACTGTAACCCCTCCTCAGGATGGATGGAGAATAAATGCCTTCCCCAGACTCCTGATACTGACTTATGTACCTCTTATGAGTCCTCGGATTATAGGTGATTATAGACTGATTCACTCTTGTGTGGATCTCAGTGGCCTTGGACTCACAGAGATCTGTCTATCTCTTAATCCTGAGTCCTAGAATTAAAGGTGTGTACCACTAACCCCTAGCTTCTGGCTGCTGGGATTAAAGGTGTATGCTTGACTTCTATAGCTGGTGGCTTTCTGAACCATCAGGCAAGCTTTAATAAACCATAAGTAATATATCACTACACAGACACACCTACAAAGGCACTAAACTAGGTATTTCTCAGCATAGAAGAGTTGACTTTCACTGTACCTTCTTCCCTGTGGAACTGCACCTGTAAGAGCAGGGTATAACACTAGTCTACCCTGAAGCTTTGCATGTCTGTCAGTCATCAGGGGAAAGAGTGTCCCTTCCCTAAAGTCTGAAAATATCATAGGGACCATTTTTCCATTGTTGATGACGGACAGTAGGCTCATTATATCATTATTCAAGGTTAGTTTGATCATAGCTTTAATGTTCCAACCTGAATAACATTATGTTCAATATGACCATGATTAGGAGTTTGCATACTTTAAGTCCTGTTTCCTTTTTTGTTTTGAATTTGATTTCTACTCTCCTTTCATTTCACTATCTGAAGCCAAAAGAAACTATAATAGAACCTCAAATATTTATGTGATTTTACCCAAAAATAGACCAGCTAATCATACCAAAGGGCTCCATCCTGATGAAAGTTATGACAAAACACAACTCAGTAATGTCTTTACCACATAACAACAAGTATCGTCCAACTGGTGGTATAAACCTGTGATACCAACTGTTTGGGAAGATGGAGTCAACGTGTAAGATCAAGGCCCGCCTGGACTACCGAATGGGTTCAAAGCTGACCTCAGTAACTTATTAGGATCATGTCTCAAAATTATAAATAAAATAGCTGACCTGGGTATATAGTTTAGTGATAGAATGCTTGTCTTGCTGTATATGGACTTGGGCTTTATCTCCAGAATGAAACCCTCAACAAAACCTTATAAGTATCACATTTTTCTCATGTGTCATCACTTCCCTCTGAGACCTCCTAAAAGTGGCCATTATTTTCACATTTTTGTCATCAGCAAAATCACAAGCACTTATAAAAAAACTCTAAAAACAGCAAATTTCTATTTCTTTTTCAAGCATCTACAGATTCATCTTTAAGGCTCAGGACACTGGAATATATTTTTTCAGTTCTTAAATTCACTTCAGAATTTCTCTATCTTGTTCCTGTTACCAGTAGGCTATTGGATAAGATCATTTCATTCCTAATACAGTATCCAGAGCATAATATTGCAACATGAATAACTAGAAGTGTGCTTTGATTACCTCATAGATTTATCTTCTTTTTGTTTTGTATGGGCAATGAATTATATGCATATTCAAAAGTTAACAATTTGATCATTTCACACATAAAATTCATGGTATTAAATTCACCATGGGTGTTGTATTTCTATCAGTGCTATTTCAGAATTCTGTTATGCAAAACAGAAACTAAACAGCCCTGCTTCTTCTTCTCACCTGGGAATGTGCCTATTTTCTGTAGCTTTATCAGAATTATATAGAACTAGGTAGTGACAACTTTCATCATCTGACACAGTTGCTCCCTATTTCTCCAATTTCATATGAAGTGCAAATTTTTATTTCTATTAAAGTTCGCAGTGTGTGTGTGTGCGTGTGTGTGAGTGTGTGTGTGTGTGTGTATCTTTGTACTGTACCTGTAGATGTATAAGAGTTTAGTTATTTACTCATCCTTTGAAGGACATATGGAATCCCTACATTTTGACTGCTGTGAGCATTAATATATGAGGACCTATTTGAGCTTTGTTTGTGGATCACGTAATACAATTATTACCCAGAGTTCCTGAGTTACTCAGACACTTACTATCAATGTGTAAGAGTTTCACTTATTAGTTTTACATTTACATTTAGAGCTATAATATTTATGAAATTGATTTTTCTTGTTTTTTATTTTATTTTATTTTCCAGTTTAAATTTAGATAAGAAACAAGGTTTCTTCACAAGTCAGTTCCAGGTCCCGCTCCCTTTCCCTCCCCTCCTCCCGTGCCCTCCCCCCAACCGCCCCCCCGTTACTCCCTCATTCCCCCTGGGAGTGTGAGGCCCTCCATGGGGGTGTCCATAGTCTGTCATTTCATATAGGGCAGGGCCTAGACCCTTCCCCAAGAGTTCAGGGTGAGAGTGCACCTCACGTTGTTCTATGGGAGTCCAAAGTCCATGTGTATACTTGGGATGGGTACTGATCTGCTGCCCAAGGCTCAATAGATTACCTAGGCCTCCTCACTGACACCCAATTTCAGGGGGTCTTGATGAGTCCCATGCTGGATTCACAGGCTGATGCCTGGGATTCAAGAGTTAACCTTTGTCTGGTCAGCTGTTTCTGGGGGTTAAACCAGCCCAGACTTAATCCCTTTAACCATCAGTCCTCCCTCTCTGTTACTGGCTTTCTTGAGTTCAGCTCAGTACTTAACCAAGGGAGTCTGCCTCTTCTTCAATTAGCCACTAAATGAAGTTTCCGTTTTCCAGACTCTCTGGGCATAGGATTGAAGGCTGGCACTCCCCAGATCTATGTCTAAAATCCATATATGGGAGAGTACATGCCATGTTTCTCTTTTTATGACTGGGTTACCTCACTCAGGATGGTTTATTCTAGTGTCATCCATTTGCCTGCGAATCTCATGATTCCATTACTTTTTTCTGCTGAATAGTACTCCATTGTGTAGATGTACCACATTTTCTCTATCCACTCTTTGGTTGAGGGACATCTAGGTTGCTTCCAAGTTCTGGCTATTACAAATAAAGCTGCTATGAACATAGTGGAACAGACACCTTTGTTGTATGAATGGGCATCTTTTGGATATATGCCTAAGAGTGGAGTTGCTGGGTCTTGTGGTAGGTTTATTCCCATTTTTCTGAGGAATCTCCATACTGATTTCCAAAGTGGCTGAACCAGTTGGCACTCCCACCAGCAATGGAGGAGTGTCCCGCTTTCAGCACATCCTCTCCAGCATAAATTGTCATTGGTGTTTTTGATTTTAGCCATTCTGACAGGAGTGAGATGGTATCTCAGAGTTGTTTTGATTTGCATTTCCCTGATGGCTAAGGATGTTGAGCACTTTCTCAAGTGCCTCTCAGCCATTTTAGACTCCTCTATTGAAAACTCTCTATTTAGTTCTGCAGCCCACTTTTTAATTGGATCCTTTGATGTTTTGGAGACTTGCTTCTTGAGATCTTTGTAAATTTTGGAGATCAACCCTCTGTCAGATGTGGGATTAGTGAATATTTTTTCCCATTCTGTGGGCTGCCTTTTTGTCTTGCTGACTGTGTCCTTTGCCTTACAGAAGCTTCTTAGTTTCAGTAGGTCCCATTTATTAATTGTTGATCTCACTGTCTGTGCTGCTGGTGTTATGTTTCAGCTGTCTCCTGTACCAATTTGTTCAAGGGTACCACCCACTTTCTCTTCTAAGTGGTTCAGTGTGGCTGGAATTATGTTGAGGTCTTTGATCCATTTGGACATTGCCTTGTTGAACAGGGCTGTTTTGGCTATCCTGGGTCTTTTGATTTTCCATACAAAATTGATTATTGTTCTTTCAAGGTCTGTGAAGAATTGTGCTGGGATTTTAATGGGGATTGCATTGAATCTGTAGATTATTTTTGGCAGGATTGCCATTTTTACTACATTGATCCTACCTATCCAAGAGCAAGGGAGATCTTTCCATTTTCTGAGGGCTTCTTTAATTTCTTTCTTTAAAGATTAAAAGTTCTTGTGATACAGGTCTTTCACTTGTTTGGTTAGCATTAGTTTGTGGCAATTGTAAAGGGTGATGTTTCTCTGAATTCTTTTTCAGCCCTTTTATCATCTGTATATAGTAGGGCTACTGATTTTCTTGAGTTGATCTTGTAGCCTGCCACTTTGCTGAAGGTGTTAATCAGCTGTAAGAGTTCCCTGGTAGAGTTCTTTGGGTCATTGATGTAAACTATCATATCGTCTGCAAACAATGAAAGTTTGACCTCTTCCTTCCCAATTTGTATCCCCCTGGTCCCCCTTTGTTGTCATATGGCAATAGCTAGAACTTCAAGTACCATGTTGAAAAGGTATGGAGAGAGTGGACAGCCTTGTTTTGTTCCTGATTTTAGAGGAATTGCGTTGAGTTTCTGTCCATTTAGTTTGATGTTGGCTGTTGGTTTACTGTATATAGCTTTTATTATGTTTAAGTATGTCCCTGTTATCCCAGATCTCTCCAAGACCTTTATCATGAAGGGGTGTTGGATTTTGTCAAAGGCTTTTTCAGCATCTAGTGAGATGATCATGTGATTTTTGTTTTTCAGCTTGTTTAAATGGTGGATTACGTTGATGGATTTTCGTATGTTGAACCATCCCTGCATCCCTGGGATGAAACCTGCTTGATCGTGGTGAATGATTGTTTTGATGTGTTCTTGGATCTGATTTGCCAGTATTTTATTGAGTATTTTTGCATCAATGTTCATGAGGGATATTGGTCTGAAGTTCTCTTTCTTAGTTGTATCTTTGTGTGGCTTGGGGATCAAGGTTATTGAAGCCTCATAGAAAGAGTTTGGCAAAGACCCTACTGCTTCTATTGTGTGGAACACTTTGAGAAGAATTGGTGTAAGCTGTTCTTTGAATTTCTGGTAGAATTCTGCACTGATGCCATCTGGACCTGGACTTTTTTTGGTTGGGAGACTTTTGATGACTGCTTCTATTTCCATAGGGGTTATAGGTCTATTTAAATTGCTTATCTGTTCTTGATTTAGTTTTGGCAAGTTTTCAAAGTATGACCTAATGATTCTCTGGATTTCCTCAGAGTCTGTTGTTATGTCCCCCTTTTCATTTCTGATTTTGTTAATTTGCGTGTTCACTCTCTGCTGTTTGGTAAGTTTGGACAAAGTCTTGTCTATCTTGTAGATTTTCTCAAAGAACCAACTCTTCGTTGCATTGATTCTTTGTATTGTTTTCCTGGTTTCTAATTTTATTGATTTCAGCCCTCAATTTGATTATTTCCTGGCGTCTACTCCTCCTGGGGGAGTTTGCTTCTTTGTGTTCTAGAGCTTTCAGCTGTGATGTTAATTCTCTGGTATAATTATCCTCCTGTTTCTTCATGTGAGCACTGAGTGCTATGAACTTCCCCTGTAGCTCTGCTTTCAAAGTGTCCGATAGGTTTGGGTATGTTCCTCATTGAATTCGAGGAAGTCTTTAATTTCTTTTTTTATTTCCTCTTTGACCCAGGGATGGTGCAGTTGAGCATTATTCAATTTCCATGAGTTTGTAGGTTTTCTGCAATTTGTGTTGCTGTTGAATTCTAATTTTAAAGCATGGTGGTCTGATAAGATGCATGGAGTTATTCCAATTTTTTTGTAGCTGCTGAGGTTTGATATGTTTCCAAGTATGTGGTCGATTTTTGAGAAGGTTCCATGTGGTGGTGAGAAGAAGGTATATTCTTTTTTATGTGGATGAAATGTTCTATAGATATCTGTTAATCCCAGTTGGGTCATTACTTCTATTAGACCCTTTGCTTCTTTGTTGAGTTTCTGTCTGGTATTCCTGTCTAGTGGTGAGAGTGGTGTGTTGAAATCTCCCACTATAACTGTGTGGGGCTTTAGATGAGATTTAAGTTCTAATAATGTTTCTTTAACGAATGTGGATGCCTTTGTATTTGGGGCATAGATGTTCAGGATAGACACTTCATCTTGGTGGGTTTCACCTGTGATGAGTATGTAATGACCTCCTTCATCTCTTTTGATTGATTTTATTTTAAAGTCCAGTTTGTTAGATATTAGGATTGCTACCCCTGCTTGTTTCTTGGGTCCATTTGATTGAAATTTTTTCCCAACCTTTAACTCTCAGGTAATGTCTGTCTTTGAGGGTGAGGTGTGTTTCTTGTATGCAGCAGAAGGAAGGGTTCTGTCTTTGAATCCATTCTGCTAGTCTGTGTCTTTTTATGGGTGAGTTAAGGCCATTAATATTGAGGGATATTAATGACCATTGATTGCTCATCCTTCTTCGATTTGCAATGGTTGTTGGTGGTGGAATTATGTGTGGACTTTCACCCCTTTGTTCTTTTGGCTGTTGGTAGAGAGGGATTCTCTAATGCCTATGTTTTTCTGGTTGTAGTTAGTTTCCTTGGGTTGGAGTTTTCCTTCCAAAATTTTCTGTAGGGCTGGGTTAGTGGACACATATTGCTTGAATCTAGTTTTGTCATGGAATATCTTGTTTTCTCCATCTATAGTGATTGAGAGCTTTGCCGGGTATAGTAGTCTGGGCTGGCATCCATGGTCTCTTAGTGTAGGTAGAATATCTATCCAGGATCTTCTCACTTTCAGAGTTTCCATGGAGAAATCAGGTGTAATTCTGATGGGTCTGCCTTTATATGTTACTTGATCTTTTTCCTTAGCTGCTCTTAATATTCTTTCTTTATTCTGTATGTTTGGGGTCTTGATTATTATGTGGCAAGGGGATTTTTTTGTGGTCCACTCTATTTGGTGTTCTGTAGGCTTCTTGTACCTTCATTGGCATGTCTTTCTTAAGGTTGGGAAAGTTTTCTTCTATGATTTTGTTGAATATGCCTTCTGCCCCTTTGAGGTGGATTTCTTCTCTTTCTTCTATACCTATTATTCTTAGGTTTGGTCTTTTCATGGTGTCCCATATTTCCTGGATGTTTTGTGTTAAGGATTTGTTGGATTTAAGGTTTTCTTTGGTTGATAAATCCATTTCTCCTAGTGTATCTTCAACACTTGAGATTCTCTCTTCCATCTCTTCTATTCTGTTGGTAATGCTTGTATCGGTAGAGCCTGACTGTTTGTCCAGCTTTTCTATTTTCTGCCTTTCTTCAGATTGTATTTTTTTTAATGTTTTTATTTCAGTTTTCAACCCTTGCAGTGTTTGCATTGCTTCTTGCAATTTTCTGTTTATCTTTTCGTCCATTTGTTGCTTTTTATGAATTTTTTGGTTTGTTCTTTCTTCCATTTCTTGCATTTTTTGGTTTGCTTTTTGTTCCATTTCTCGCATTTTGTGCTTTGTTTCTTCTTCTATTTCCTGCCTTTTTTGATTTGTTTCTTCTTCCATTTTTTTTTCATTTTTTGCTTTGTTTTTTCTTCCATTTCTTGCATTTTTTGCTTCGTTTCTTCTTCCATTTCTTGCATTTTTTGGTTTGTTTTTTCTTCCAATTCTTGCATTTTTTAGTTTGTTTTTTCTTCCATTTCTTTGAGGGATTTTCCTATATCCTCTTTTAGGGCCTCTATCTTTTCATGAAACTGCTTTTAAGGTCGTTCTCTTCTGCTTCGTTCGCATTGGAATGTTGGGGTCTTGCTGGTGTGGAGTCTCTAGAATCTGGCGGTGTCATATTTGTTTTTCTGTTGCTGAGTGTGTTTTTGTATTGTCTCTTTCCCATCTCTTCTTCTAGTGGGTGCAGAAAGAGCCCCTTACTGGTCTGGGGACCAGAGTTCCCTTTTGGTGGGTGCTAGCAAGTCCAATAATCTTGTGGTTCTTCTATTCCTTGTCCAAATGCTGGTCCCGTGGGTGGAGAAGAACAGGAATCTGGGGCGCTTAGCCTCCTACCTGGTCCCCTGGACCCTATGCTGGGTCCTGTTGTACCTGATCCAGAACAGCTACTCCCCTGGTCTCCCAGCCTCCTCTGGTTTCCTGGTCTCGTTGGTGGGAGAGAAGATCTGGAGTCTGGAGTGCTTGGCTCCCGCCGGGATTGGGAGCTCTGTGCAGTTCCCAGGCGATCTGCTGGCACTGGAACACAGGCCTGGAAGCCGGCCTGTTTACCTGATGCTGCAGGAGGAACCACTCTGAAATTGATTTTTCTAGGTAGCATGTGTTAAGGTTTTTGTTCCTGTGAAGAGACACCATTACCTCAACAACAATTATAAAGAAATCATTTAATTCGGGTGGCTGGCTTACAGTTTCACAGGTTCAGTCCATTATCACTATGACAGGAGGCATGCCAGCTTGTAGGCAGACATGGTGCTCACTACGTCTTCATCAGAAGGCAATAGGAAATGGACTGGGACACTGCGTGGTATCTGAGCACAGAATATCTCAAAGCCTTCGGCACAGTTGACACATTTCCTTCAACAAGGCAATACTCACTCCAACAAAGTCATGCCTCCTAACACTGCCAGTCCACATAAGAATATGGGGACCAAGCCAGGCATGTCTCGAAATTACCAAAAAAAAAAAAAAAGACCAATTGCATTCAAACTACCAAAGTAAGTTTCAGGATTTATCATTTTGCATGTACCTGAGTATCACTACCATGGGTCCACTTCCATCTGTGAACAGTCCTGTTTGGTTTTAGCATTAGTCTGCCCTCTAGTTATTATTGATCATATCAGCATATAATTTAGAAGACGGTATACTTCAGTGTTTTGTATAATAATCTGATTGGGGTAATTCAGTACCTATCTCCTTAAACATTTAACATGTATTTCTACTGAGAAATACATTTATTGTTTATTTTATAAAGAGTTAGGTAAGTTTATAGTGTTCTTTATTTATTTTTTTATAACAGCTATCCTGGTGGATGCAGGATAGGACTCACCATGGTTTGACATTTCTCCAAAGAAATGAAATGTGTAGTCTTTTCGCCTGTTGCCAGGGCCCTGCTGAGCTGTCTGAAGCCCCAAATAACACACTGGACAGTACTTTCGTAGTGAGGTTCAACTTCCTTCTATAATGTAGATAATCTCTAACCAATATATACATAGTTTTACATATATACTTATATGTGATTTGCATATAAAACGGTTTGCAAACTACTTATATGTGTGTACATATGCATATTTTTTCACTTCTGGGTGTTTTATTTTCAATCTCATGACAATAGCTCTTGAGGAGCAAATGTTTTCAGTTTTAATGAGGTCAAATTTAACTAATTAGTTTTCTATGGTCTATTTTGAGGGTCATATCCAAAATCTAATGGTCTAGACTAAGTGAGAAGGGTTTGCCCATACATATTCTTTGAAGGCATCACAGTTTTGGGTATTGCACAGAGGCATTTGAACAGTCTTTGTTAATTTTTGAATTGTAGCATAAGCCTTGCCTCACCACATGATGGGCAGACATACAATTTTCCTAATTCCTTTTGTGGAGAACTCTGCATACTTGCTGAAGTGGTCTTGGCAGTCTTATGAAATATAAGCTGATAATGGTTGTCAAACATCACTTTAGGGCTTTCTATTGGAGTTACTGTTGTTCCTATATTTATACAGCCATCACTCTGTTTTAAAGATGGGAGCTATATAAGAGACTTCAAATTAGGGAATTTGAATTATCCAACTTCGTTTGTTTTTTTAATTCCAATATCCATTTTTCTCTTAATAATTTCTCAAGATTCAATGTGAAATTTTGGGTGAAGTTTCCTTTTCCTGAAAAGGAAAAATGTGGGAATCTGAAGGCTGCTTTGAGTTAAATTTATATCTTAATATTCACTCAGTCCATGAAAAAATGGTGCTTTTTCAGTTAATTTTGTCCTATTCAATTTACTTTTTAAATTTATTTGAGATGGGAGCTCAGGCTGCATATATTGTGTAGGCCAAATAAGCACTGAACCCAAAGAGGTCCTCCTGCTTCTTCAAGCGCTTGGGTTATATACATGTCCTACCAGACTTGGCTTTGTGAATTCTTTTTTTATTTTCCATTTTTTAATTTATTTTACATACCAACCGCAGTTTCCCCTCTCTCATTTTCTCCCAATTGACCCCCCATTCCCCTACCATCCACTCCTCCTCTGTCTTCATTTAGATGGGATAAAGAAATCCATGGGAATCAGCAAACCATGGCATATCAAGCTGAGGCAGGACCAAGCTCCCCCCATCCCCCGCATAAAGGCTGAACAAGGCATCACACAAAAGGGAATTGGTTCCAAAGAGCCAGCTAATGGATCAGGAATAGGTCCTGGTTCCACTTCTAGGGATCCCACAGGAGACAAACTTACACAAATGTCACCCAGATGCAGAGGGCCTATATTAGTCCCATGCAGGCTCCCCAGCTGTCCATCCAGAGTCAGTGAGTGTCCACAAGCTCAGGTCAGATATCTCTGTGGGTTTTCCCATCATTGTCTTGACCTCCCCCCTTGCCTTGTTAATATAATGCCTCCACCCTCTCTTCAACTGGACTCATGGAGCTTGACCCAGTGCTTGGCTGTGGATCTCTGCATCTGCTTCTGTCAGGTACTGAATGAAGGCTTTATGATGACAACTAAGACAGTCACCAGTCTGATTACAGGGGAAGGCCAGTTCAGGATACACTCCATTATTGCTAGGGGTCTTAGCTGTGGTTATCCCGTGGGTTCCTGGAAGCCTCCCTGGCACCAGATTTCTCGCTAACTCCACATTAGCCCACTCTATCAATATCTCTTCCCCAAATGTTTCCCCCTCCATCCTGATGCCTCATGTTCCCATCCCCCTATATCCTCCCCCAGATCACCCAGGATATCCCATCTATTTCCTCTTCCCAAGGAGATCCATGTGTCCCTTTAAGGGACCTCCTTATTACCTAGCTTCCTTGGGGCTGGTGATTGTAGCCTACTTATCCTTTTCTTTATGTCTAATATCCACTTATGAGGGAGTACATGTGGTAATATATTATTTATAATTTATTAAAGCTTGCCTGAGGATGCAGAAAGCAAAGTCAGCCTCAAGCGGTAGACATCAGACAGTTGTGGTACACAACTTAAAATCCAAGACTCAGAAGAAAAAGGCAAATGTATCTGGCTGAGTTCAAGGCCACCCAAGACTATAAAAGATGGAATCAGTCTAAAAGAGTAACAGAGCTCATGGCTTTAATCCAAGCATTAGAGAGGTGTAAGAGATAGGTACAGGGTCTTCAGTAGTAAGTGTCAGGATTTACCAGCCATATTGAGAACACAGCAGTCTGAGATTGCAGTCTGAGGTAGAGATAAGAGTTAGTGGTGGCTGCTTTGCTTTTCTGATCTTCAGCTTGAAGCTTGAACCCCAATATCAGTGTCTGAGTCTTTTATTTATCATGCTACAAATACATACCATGTTTGTCTTTCTGGGTATGGGTTGCCTCACCAGGATATTTTTTTTCTAGTTCTATCGATTTGCCTGCAAATTTCATTATGTATTTTTTTACAGCTGAGTAATAATCCATTGTGTAGATATACCACATTTTCTTTATCCATTCTTCATTTGAGGGGCATCTAAGTTGTTTCCAAAGTTTGACTATTATGAATGATGCTGCTATGAAAATAGTTGAGCAAGTGCCCCTGGGGTATATATGGTTGAGCATACTTTGGGTATATGCCCAAGAGTGGTATCACTGTATCATGAGGTATATTGATTCCCAATTTTCTGAGAAACTGTCATACTAATTTCTAAACTGGCTGTACAAGTTTGCACTCCTACCAGCAGTGGGGGAGTGTTCCCCTTACCCCATACCTTGTCCAACATAGGATGTCATTAGCATTTTTGATCTTGGTCATTCTGACAGGTGTAAAATTAGGTATCTCCAAGTTGTTTTGATTTGTATTTCCCTGATAGCTAAGGATGCTGAACACTTCTTTCAGTGTACCTCAGCAGTTCCAGAATCTTCTATTGCGAATTCTCTGTTTAAACTTGTACCCCACTTTTAATATGATTATTTGATATTTGATGTCTAGTTTATAGAGTTCTTTAAATATGTTGGAAACTGGTCCTCTGTCAGATGTGGGGCTGGCAAAGAACTTTTCCCATTCTGTAGGTTGCCTTTTGTCGTGTTGAATGTATCCTTTGTCTTACAGATGATTTCCCGTTTATTAATTGTCAGTCTCTGTCTGTGCTACTGATGTTCTATTCAGGGAGTAGTCTGCTGTGCCAATGCATTCAAGACTATCTCCCACTTTCTCTTCTATCAGCTTTAGTATAACCAGATTTATGTTGAGGTCTTTCATCTACTTGGGTTTGACTTTTGTAAAGGGTGATAGCTGTGGATCTACTTGCATTCTGCTACATGCTGCCATCCAGTTATGCCAGCACCATTTATTGAAGATACTTTTGTTTTTCCATTATATACTTTTGGCTTCTTTGTCAAAAATCAGGTGTTAATAAACATGTGGATTTACATCAGTATCTTTGATTATATTCCTTGGATCTACCTTTCTATTCTTACGGAAACATACCAAACTGTTTTTATTATTATAGCTCTATAATATAGCTTGAAGTCAGAGATGGTGATGCCATGGGAAGTTCCTTTATTGTACAGGATTGTTTTTATCTATTCTGGGTTTTTTGTTTTTTTCACATAAAGTTAAGTATTGTTCTTCTGAGGTCTGTAAAGTGCTGTGTTGCAATTTTAATGGGGATCGTAATGAATCTGTGGACTGTTTTTGGTAAAATTACCATTTTTACCATACTAATCCTACTGATTCATGAGCTTGGGAAATCTTTCCCTTTTCTGATCTCTTCTCTAATTTCTTTCTTCAGAGACTTAAAATTCTTGTTACACAGATCTTTCACTGGTTTTGTTAGAGTGATCCCAAGAAATTTTCTATTTTGATTTCTTTCTCAGTCCCTTTATCATTTATATATAGGAGGTCTACTGATTTGTTTTAGTTAATCTTGTATTCAGCCACATTATTGAAAGATTTTTAATCAGTTATAGGAATTCCCTAGTAGAATTTTTGAGGCCACCTATGTATACTTGATGGGGATGTCTTCTGTATATATGTTTCTCTTATTGGTTGATGAATAAAGCACTGTGGCCAATGAGGCAGGATGATAGGTGGGACTAGGAGACAAGGAGGTTTCTGGGAAATGTAAACAGAATCAGTTGAGATGTAGCTTGCAAAGGAGTAAGAGGTCTGGACCCTTTCTCCAATAAAATATGACCATGTGGAAATACGTAGATTAATAGAAATGGGTTAGTAATTAAGACAGAGCTGTCTAATAAGAAGCCCAAGCCAACGACCAACAGCATTATTACTAATATAAGTCTTGTGTGTTCATTTGGGGCAGAAGCGACTCTGGGCCCAGGCTTGTGGGAAGAATGCTCACAACATATACTATCATAAAGTATCTACAAATAGTGAAAGTTTGATTACTTTCTTTCCTGATCTCATTTTGTTGTCTTATTGACCTAGGTAGAACTTCAAATACTATATTGAATAGATATGGAGAGAGTGGACACTGTTGTTTTGTCCTTGATTTTCATGGATTAACTTTGACTTTCTGTTTGATTTGATGGTGGTTGTTGGATTGCTGTATATTGTCTTTAAATGTTTAGGTATGTTCCTTGAATCCTTCATCTATCCAGAACTTTTACCATGAAGGAATGTTGGATTTTGTCACAGCAGTTTACAGCATCTAATGAGATAATCATTTAGTTTTTTCTTTCAGTTTGTTTATATGTTGAACCATCCCTGTGTCTCTGGGATAAAGTCTACTTGATCACGGTGGATGATTTTTTTGATTATGTTCTTGGATTCAGTTTGCCAGTATTTTATTGAACATTTTTGCATCACTGTTCATGAAGGGGACTGGTGTATAATTCTCTTTTTGTTGCATCTATTTGGTTTAGGTATCTGGGTAACTGTGGCCTCATAGAAAGAATTTGATATTTCTTTTGTTTCTATTGTGCAGAAGAATTTAAGGAGTATTGATATTAGGTCTTCTTAGAAATTTTGATAGAATTCTGTGTTGAAACCATCTTGCCCTGGGCTTCCTTTTGTTGGTAGAATTTTAATGATTGTTTTTATTTCCTTAAGGGTTATAGGTCTGTTTAAATTGTTTGTCTTGTCTTGAATTGATTTTGGGATGAAATACCTATCAAGAAAGTTGTCCATTCCTTTTAGCTTTTCCAACTTGGGGGAGTACGGGTTTTTGAAGTATAACCTAATGCCTCTTTTTCTTTCTTATTTTGTTAGTTTGAATATTATCTCTCAGCATTTTTGTTAGTTTGTCTATGTTGTTGATTTTCTCAAAGAACCAAGTCTATGTTTCATTGATTCCTTGTGTTGTTTTTTGTATTCAACAGGAGAATGGATCTGTTTTCATATCCATTCTGTTAGCCTGTGTCTTTTTATTGATCAATTGAGTTTATCGATTTTAAGAGATATTATTGACAAGTGATTGTCAATTCCTTTTAATTTTTTTTGTTTTTGGTGGTGGTGATGTTAGTGTGTATGTTTCTCTTCTTTGGGTTTTGCTGGTGTAAGACTATCCTTTGCCTGTGTTTTCATGGATCTAACGGAGTTCCTTAGTTTGGAGTTTTCCTTCTAGTATTTAGGAATTATTGAAATCTAGCATTGTCATGAAATACCCTGTTTTCTCTTTCTATGTTGATTGAAAGTTTTGCTGGGTAGAGTAGTCTGTGCTGGCATCATGGTCCCTTAGTGTCTATAAAATGTCTGCCCAGGACCTTTTGGCTTTTAAAGTCTCCATGAAGAAGTTGTTTATAATTCTCATAGGTTTCCCTTTATAGGTTCCTTGGTCTTTTTCCTTAGCAGCTCTTAAAATTCTTTCTTTATTGTACATGTTTAGTGTTTTGATTATTACATGGTGAGGGGACTTATTTTTTTATTTATTTATTTTTTGATCCAGCCTATTTGGTGTTATGTAATCTTCTTGTGGCATTATAGGCATGTCCTTCTTTAGGCTGGGAAAGTTTTCTTCTAAAATTTTGTTGAATATATTTTCTGTGCAGTTGAGTTGTGATTCTTCTCCTTCTTTGAAGTCTATTATTCTTAGGTCTAGTCTTTTCAAGGTGTCCCAGATTTTGTGGGTATTTTGTGTTAAAGATTTGTTGGAATTAAGATTTTCTTTCATTGATGAATCTATTTTCTCTACTGTATCCTCAGTGGATGAGATTCTGTCTTCCATCTCTTGTATTATTTTAGTAATGCTTATATTTGTAGTTCCTGTCCCCAGATTTTCTATTTTTAGAATTCCCTTGGTTTATGTTTTCCTTATTGTTTCCATTTCAGTTAAGTTATGAACCATTTTGTTAACTTTTTAATTTTTTTATTGGCTTTCTTTAAGGGATTTATTGATTCATTCTAATGTTCTATCTGTCTTTTCTTGACTTCTTTAAGAGAGTTCTTCATTTCCTCTTTAAGAGACTCTATCATCTTGACAAATTAAAGTTTTATTTCTTGTGCTTCTGTGTCATAGGAATGTTCAAGTTTTGCTGTTGTAGGATCACTGGGTTTCTGATGGTGCCACATTGCTCTTTCAATTGTAGAATGTATTCTTACAGCGTAACTCATCTTTTCTTCCAAACATTGAGTCTTGTGTCTTTGACTGTTCTTCCAACTGTTGTGGTTTGAACCTGTGCCTGATTTTGCACAAGCAGCATGGCTCTTAATTGTTGAGCTAGTGATTCAGCTCAACCCCCACTGCCAACACTCCCTATCTCTTGTCTTTCTTTGAAACACACAAAGGAAATTCTTTTTTCCTCAGGTACCTGAGAAAGTAACAGAAATTACAGTTATAAAATGATTTAAGTATTGCCGGGCAGTGGTGGTGCATGCCTTTAATCCCAGCTCTCAGGAGGCAGAGGAAGGCTGATCTCTGTGAGTTTGAAGATAGCCTGGTCTACAGAGTGAGTTCCAGGACAGCCTACAAAACAATACAGAGAAACCCTGTATCGGAAAACCAAAAAAAAAAAAAAAAAAGTTTTAAGTATCATAGAAGACTTTATTTTTGTAAACTCCCAGTTTATTGTGCTTACTAAACAACCATTGAATTTCTTAGCATTGCAAAGTACCAGGCAAGCGTGCATTTGAAAGGATGGGAGCAAGGGTAGAAAATAAGATAACAGTGGGTAACATTTATGAATGATGCAGTATTAGTAAGTTAAAATGTTAGTGTGAATTAAGATTTCAATTAATGTGCTAATTGTGTTTATTTCCTAATTAGAGAGCTTTAACTAAATTAGATTGCTTATTTGCAAAGCTAAGAAGTATCACTACTTAACTTCCTGAAGTAACAAAGTTTACAGCACTAATAAATTCTTTTCATCAAATTCTCCAATGTTTATAGGATTAGCATCAAATGTTAATTTCCAAGCTTATCTAAGGTATATTTAGTGTACTTTCCTCATTGAGGAACACACAGTATTGTTTAATGTTCTCATATAAACCTTTCCTACTTGCTAAGGGAAAGATTGTTAGCCCTCCCAGGAGAGAATAAGATCACTACCACAAATTAAAGCCAAATTTGAAGCAAGCTTTAATTAAAATCTGGCCAGGTGGATGGGCTCTTTGGCCAAATTCATCTCTTGCTTCTCAGAAAAATGGCCCAAATGATGGTTTGCAGTGGCTTAGGTATTTCCTATCAGGTCCAATCAGGAGCAAACATGCATCCTGATATACCTCCAGCCTATATCCAATCCAGGGCAAGGGTAAACATTCTGAAAAAGGAACAAAGTTGGGACCTTTGGTGGATCCCATGGCAATAAGGGGCAAATGGTGGTGAGATAGAGACATAGAACTACAGACAAAATTTATGTGGGAAGCTTATTGTGCAAAGGTAGTGGGTAAGGGAAGGAAAGAGAGGAAGAGAGACAGAGACAGAGAGACATGGAGACAGAGACCTGCCTCCTCAGAAAATGACAAGAGAGGAGAGGAAGTAGGTGGAGCTTGTCTCTTAAAGTGACCTTGGCACCTGCAAACAGAGCCAGGGTGCTGCCAGACAGGCCTGCCAGGTCCCCAAGGGTCAGGGCCAGGTTAGTGTTTGCATGGATGGTAACAGTAACAGTATATCCTGATATTTCCTGCTGTGAACCTCCTGCCCACATATGATCAAGCACACCCTGTGGGGATGGTCAAACTAACTTGCTTAGGGGAGTGGAAACATGAGGCTCGTTGTCTCCCATAAACAGTAGCCTCCAGCATTTCAGGAACTGCCTGTCCTTGGTCAAGAGGCTTGCAGATCAGAAGCTTTTCTGTTTCATGGATCTCTTAGGTATAGTAATTTAAACTTAAAATGTACCTTTGGCTGTCACAAGAACAGACCCTCCTGTGGAATTCACAAGAGGGAGAAGAACTGACTGAGAATGCAGATGTGTAAAACCTAGTCTTCTTTTCTCAGTCGGTCAGTCCAGTTACAAGCATCGCTCAACACAACATGACACCCTCACTAGTGTCCACTGCGTCAAAACATAAAGACTTGGTGAACCGTGTTCAAAAAGCCACTTTCCCTTGTCACATGATTAAACCCTTGGTCATTGTAGTGAAGTTTTTCAAAGCAGAGAACATGGAAGAGATATGGCGATTGATTGGGGAGGTGAAGGAGAGAGCTCTTCCACCCCTACCAATCTCTCCCTTTAGGATAGGCAGGTAAGAGCTGAGAAAAAGGTTCTGTCTGTAAGTGCCTGCCCTGTTACTCAAGCATTAGAACTTAACTTCAGATGCCCTGAATCTATTAAAAGTATGCTGTGCCAATGTACATCTGTAATACTAATACTGGAGATTCAGGCCAAATGGATCCTCAGAGTTCATTAGCAAGGTAGCTTAGCAAATCTGTGAGTTCTGGGTTCATTGAGAGACCCAGTCTCAAAGAATCAACTAAGGAGAAATAATGGGATAGCCTCTAGTGTCCACATGCAAGGACATTTATGAACACATACATACACATCTCTGCACACAGTACACATGCACACACACACACACACACACACACACACACACACACACACACACACACACACACACACAAACTCTCCAGGGTGATTTTGAAAGGTTCGGTCAGGGTGGTAGTCTAATGTGGTGAATTACACATTGGCAGGGTTCGAGTCCCAAAGATGTGGAGTCAGGTGAGCGTGGGGAGGGCTGGCATGATATAAGCATAACCAGGATGGCTGCCTGTGCATTTATGGAAAAAAGAATGCACCTTTTATACTGTATAGTTGCACATAGGATTAAATGGGAGACAAGGGGCATTTGAGCTGTGGTGTGCCTTGAAATCAGGAGTTGAGGAAGCAAGCATTGTCCTTGACAAATTAATAGGCATCAATCATGTGTTAATGAATGACTACAAGTTCCTCTCCCTTCTTAGCAAGTACAAACTTTCTGAGAGAATGGGGACTTTTGTGTAAATGCCTGACCTTGGGAAAAGGTTTTTCTTGGAGGACCAGACACTCCATTATAGAATATTAGGGTGAAGTTTCCTCCATAACATCCCAGACTCTTTAGGTATATGAATGCTGGTTCATGTCTGGCTTCTTCCAGCTGACAAGGGATGATGTGGGGGAGGGGAATCAGGAGTTGGTGGGTTTATTATCAGCGGGATGTGTGGGTGAAGAGGCACCTCGTTAGCTGCCATCCAGGAAACCTCAAGCATCTGTTCCTTGAGGTGGAGAAAGCAGGTTACTAGGAAAAACTTATTGTTGCCATTACCACTATGAACCATGGGAAAGTTGACAACTGCCAGAATGAAGGGGACAGAGAAGCATTCTGCTTGAAGAGAAGAAGCATGGGTGAATGAGTGAGACACAAGAGCAGATGTGTCCTTCATTGGGCCAACTTGGAAAACCAGATTCCAGTTGTCGGGTAGGTTTCCCAAGATACACTCAAAAATGGGTTGGAGTCAAAATGGGCTCTGTTACCAGATTTCTTGATACAGAAGCAGAACTCCCAGGAAATTGCACATATCTGGCAGACAGCCGAAACAGGCCTACATCTTGGTGTCAGAGCAAAAGGCTATGGCTTTAGGTTAAAAGGCATGAGCATTTTCAGAAGACAATCAGGATGTTTGAAACTCTGAACCTCTGAAGTTTCATCTAAAACCTGGCAATCCCTGACTATGAAGCTTGTAAAAAGAGGCACATGCGTCTATACTTTTAGCAGGAAACTTAACTTAATGAACTAATGAGCTACTGAAGGGACCCTCATCCAGCCTCCTGCTTTAGCAGCCATGATCGACAGCAGAAAGGACTCAGCAAGATGTAGGCCTCTGACTCAGCACATGTCTGACATTGCCAGACCTGCCCTAGTCACTAGGAGGTCAGATACCCTCCACTTGGCAAGGAACCAATCAGAAGTTAGCTGGCGGGCTCTGGGTATGCTTTATGGGCTCTGGATGGTGCTTTATGGTAAAAGTCAATTAGCACAGCACAGGTTGTCCAAGCCTGGAAGTGCACTAATCCTGAGACTATTTTGTACCCCTAGATACTCCCCCTGCTCTCCCCAATAAACCCCCTGCCTCAAGGTCCCTTCGGGTCCTTCTCATGCCAACCCCTGTTTTGGACAAGTGAGATAACCTAGTTTAGACAGTTAACTTGTTAAACAATAAAAGATTTTTTGCTTTTGCATGTGAATGGGTCTGTTGATGATTAGGAGGTTCAGAATTTTGGCACAACATTATCAGTAACCTATTCCTCAAAAACCATCAGATCTGAGAGGGATAAGTAGATGAGCAGAAGTGAGACAACTTTTTCAGCTAAAGCATTTCCAGGTTTTTCTGAAATGTGAAAGAGGGGGTCCCATCCATCCCCATGGCAGGAACTGGAAAGGGAACTGTGGGACCTGAGTGAGAGGTCACAACAGAGAAGGTAGCTCCCATGTCCAAAAGAAAAGTAATGGACTCACACGCTACCTGCAGTGTTACCCTAGGCTCAGAGAGGCCAATCAGAGTCACCACGTCAGGGCCACAAAAGACCTCTGCCAGGCTGAGTAGTTTGAAGACTGGCACAGACTCAGCTGCTGATGTTGGTGTGGCTAGACCTCCATGCCGTGGCGTGGCATAGAGGATGAGCCCGCACAGGGGCATTGTGAGTTCCAGTGTCCAGGTTGACTGCAGACAGCAGCCTAGTCGGTGGCTGAGGGGCCCATTTGTAGCAGGCTCCCGGCAGAGTTGACTTGGGATTGAGCTCCAGCAAGATGGAGCCTTTTAGCTGACTTCTCTTGTACCCCTTGTGGCCTCAGGGCAGCTGCTAAGGCTTAGACACGGAGAATGGCCTTGTCTGTCAGGAGGACTGGGCCACCGCCTCTTCTCTGCCACTGAAGTTGTTAAAAGCCATTTTCACCAATTCCTGTATGGGAGTTTGGGGCCCCCTCCTCAGGCTTTTTTAATTGCTTTCTAATATCTGGCAATGATTGGTAAATGTCATTGGTAGCTTAGACCATGGTTCCCATAGTGGAGGCTAGGTCAAGTGTAGGACAATGTGTGGAGGGGACCGAGGAGGTGCCATGGAAAGACAGGGAGGAATGGGAAGGGGAAGGGGAAAAGAGGACAGTGAGTAGGAAGGAGGAAGTTGTTACTCGACCTTTGTCCTGGAGGGAAAGGAAAGGGGAAGAGGTGGATAAGAGGAGGAATGAGAGGAATGTGGGCCACTGAACGGAACATGTGGCTCCATAGGAAGGGTTGCGTGGGCAGGCAGGGTTGGCAGGTGGGAGAGGGGCCAGTGTCTTGGGCAGCAAGGTCAGGTAGGAATTTTAAGGGTCCCAGTTCCCAGATAGGCAGGAAACTGGAGGCACCTTGACCCTAGCCAACAAGACTGGTATTGTACGTCACTGGCTATTAAGGGAAGGACGGGAGCACAGTATCCAGAGACTGTGGACATAGGGGGGTTCTGTTCACTGATCCCCACACTGGCAAAAACTTTCAAGAGCATGGAGGATGGAAAACTCCCCCTGGTGGCCATTGTGTCCCATTGTCAAGGGCATATTGAGGCCAGGCCTTAGTTCACAGAGAAATCAGGCACTCAAGACATATGGTGTCAGAAAGCCCCAATTTAAAAAGATTTTGTAAAAGCCAGCCCAAGGGAATTTGGGGATCTGACTTCCAATGGCAGGTGCCCATTTCACAACTATGCTGGAACCCAAAGCCTAATTCAATGCATCCACTGTGGTAGGCCCTGGGTCAAAAACAGAGAGGGTGTGGGATAGCCCCTTGAACAGAACGTCTTCTGAAGAAGGGTTCCCACTAGACAAGGCAGGTCCTTCTCCCAGTAACAGGTCGGGGTCATGCCATGGCTGCATCTTTGACAGGACAACTTGAAAATTGCAGGAGGCCAAGTCACTAAGGGAGTGACTTGGAAAGGACAACTTACTGAGTCAAAAAAACGATCTTAGCCTTTTGGAGAGCAGATGTGGGGGAGAAGGGTGTTTTCCCACCACATTGCCCTGGGCTAGTGGGGGGGGGAACAGCCCACATTGATGGAACCTCCAGATGAAAAGTTTCTGCACCCCAGTAAGCCTCTTCACCTATGCAGCAATCAAAATGAGAGCAAATGAAACTGAACTAGAAGAAGTTCATATTTAATGGATACAAGGCCCCAGATGGCCTTCTAGCCCCCCAGAGAGGAGACAGGAAAGAGATTGGAAAACCAGGAGTCTGCTTTCTGGGCAACAGTTTAAATATCCTGTGGGAGTGGTCTTGAGCATCTCTGGGGGTGGGGTCATCACTTGGCGAACTTTCTGAGATGCAGCAGGGTTTGGAGAGAAATAGGGGAGAGGGCTCTGGTGGAAGTTTCCCATAACAGAATGACCTGCCCATCTTTATCCCTATGATAAAACATGATCATTTACTAAATGAGAGCTAACATTTTGCAACAGTTCAATTAGAGTTTTTAAAATCATGCTTATAGGCTGGGTGTTGGTGGTGTGCATGCCTTTAATCCCAGCACTTGGGAATCAGAGGGAGGCAGGCAGATCTCTATGAGGTCAAGGTCACCCTGGTCTCCAGAGTGAGTTCGAGGACAGCCTCCAAAGCAATACAGACAAAACCTGTCTCAAAAAACAAAAAACTAACAAACAAACAAAAAAAAACAACCAAGAAAAGTCATACTCATAGAAACTGGCATAAAACAAACCTGTCCTTAGAACCTGATCAAGACTGCTGGACACACCGCCTCCAAGAACCTGTTGGGACAAGGAAGAGGATGCTGGAGTTATTTAGAGCTATGCAGCATCTCGCTGCATATCCACAAGTAATTTATACTCCAAATATCCTAATAAACGTCCTTCTGGGGTCCAAAATTGATCATTACCCAAAATGTCCCAAAATTAATCATTATCCAAGGCTCAGCTCTCATGCTGTGATCCATTGTGGGATACTGCCTGCTTCTTAAGAATGCACCTGTTTCCAATTCTTGATGTTTCCAGTAGGCAGTCTCTCTCTCTCTCTCTCTCTCTCTCTCTCTCTCTCTCTCTCTCTCTCTCCTCCCTTTTCTCTTTCTCCCCCCTCGCTCTTGAGCACACACATATCCATATAAGCTATTGAGTGAATATATTATGTATTTTTAAAGACACAGTTAAACAAATGTATCAAAATGTACTCGAGATAAAAATGACTGGTCAACAATTGACAACAAGCTAACTGCAAAGCTGCCTACCATCCTTCTGTTACTCCTTGGATTTATTAGGGATATTTTTCTTAGGCTTTTCCTTCAGAGTAAAAGGAAGGGGGAGACTACCAGAGAAAGTTTCAGTAATGGCATAATCAACTACAATTTTCCAAGGGAAATCTTTGAGGCCCTCCCTAACCCATCCAACTTCATCATTAAGAAACACTTCACCAGAGGCGCTGGCCCCTTCACTCAACAAAGAGGGGAGTGACTGGAAACTACACACATAGTGAGGGCTTGCACGTGAGTAATGTCACTAATGTCATGTCCCTCTGTTTCCTGATCCCCTCTGCGGGAAATTTCTCATAAGCTTCCGACCAGGATTTTAGTTTCCCAAAAGTTGTACCCACACCTAGAGACTGATTTCACATCTTGCTGATCAGCCTTCACAAACTTCATCCCTGCCTGGTGCATTTGGTTAGGGTTGTTAATCACCAATGCTTTATTTTAATGTTTAATAAGTTTACAGCTCTTCGGATTGATTTGTGCCTTGCAAACGTGGGCAATCATTATGCTTTAATGCCACTGGCATCTGAGAAGAAAGGTCTCCATTGACACGAAGACAAGACATAGCGAGATGCTAGAGAGAAAATGTCCTCCTCTCTTCTCAAAGAAAATTAATAGTTACAATTAAAAATCGCCTCTGCATTGAGACACTCAGACCCGGCTGATGTCTACAGATACTGTCCATCGCCATTCGTGCTCTCAATGCCCTGTGACATCACCACAGGGCATTGGCTTCTTTGCACTCGCAGAAAGCAAGCAGCAATTAGAAGTGAGTGACAAGGTGCTTTTCATCTTTGAGGAAGAAAGATTTTCTGTGTCAAAATGTATCATCAGACAAGTAATTTTCTCTGTGTGCCTTTCTGGTCCTGAATGCACTTTGCATAATAATAGAAAGGGGAAGCTTGCTCCGGAATGTTGCTTAGTGATAAATACCAAATTCCTTGGCGTGGCTGATAATGAGTGTAGGCATTCTGTCACAGTGTAATATTGATAGATGGGGCCCATCCTAGATGCGCGATATTTATAAACTGGAGAGATAATTTGTTTGTGATACAATAAAATCAAAGATACTAAAATATTTTATGGTATAATGGTTCTAAAGCTTTAAAATTACCTGACAAGACTGAATCCCACGATGCCGAAATGCTTTTTACGGGTTTAATCACCTGAAATTTAAGTACAGTTAGCAGAGAAATAGCCATTGCAGCGCAGTGACTGTGCTATAGAGTCAGGCCTGTCACTCAGCACAGCTGTCCTCTCAGAATACTGGCATACAATTTGTCATTATGCTGGGTGACAGCACCAAACCAGGATATTAAAAACCTATTCATGAACTTTAAATGGTTCTGAAACTTTTTGAAAAAGAAAACATGCAAAAAAGTATGTAATTGTAACCTTGCCTAGCAAGAGACTCTATAAATATGACTTTAGCCCTGAAATTGGAGTTAAAATGGCTGGGAAAAGATTTGTTCTTATATTATATCTCTCTTGTATTGGGAGATTTTTGGATAGGCTATAAATTAGCATACAGCTATCACATGTAAATGCTGGTGAGAAATGAGAGTTCTTACCTGGAGTTCTAGGTTACAACTTTGTGTAAAAGATTTGTGAAGTTAATATGAGAAGTGTAAGATCAGACATTATCCAAGGTTCTACAGGAGACAGTTTATTCTCTGTCAACACAGAAAGAAAATTTAGAGTAGAGGAATTCATGGACAAATTTGAATGGCTTGACACTAATTCCTCACTATGCACATCCCAAGCTGAACATTTCAAGGAAAAGAGAAATTACTGGGACTTGATGGGTGATAGATCAGTTCTCCCTCTTTCCCTCTTTTTTTTTTTAACCCTGAGACAGGATTTCTCTGTGTAATAGCTCTGGCTGTCCTGGAACTCTTTCTGTAGACTAGGCTGGTTTGTAACTCACAGTGATCCACCTACCTCCCCATTGTTGGGATTACAGGGGTAAGCCACCACCGTTTTCTTTAAAGCTGTAGCTCCTGGCAGGTTGATAGCAGATGGCCTCACACCCATGCCTGTCTCTATGGCACAAACAAAACCCTGTGGGATACTTAAGAGAGAGCAAGAAAGGAGTGGGGCATGGAACTGGAAATTGTATCAGGGTGAGGGGTGGACCTGGGAGGAGTTAGGGGAAGGAATTGGGGGTGAACAGGAGCAAGAAACATTGTGTGGGAAAGGGGTAAACTAACTCAGGGGCTTCACTTCTAATAACTTAGAAAGTAAAGGACCAGACCCTCACTCAGCCCCCTGCTTTAGTAGCCATGACAGGCTACAGAAAAGACACGTAGGCTTTGGACACAAGGAAACTCCAGATCCTCTGGCCTCCTGGAATTTAGGGCCAAACTGAACACAAAGAACACAAAGAAACTCCAGGACCCCCCCCCAGCCTCCTAGATTGATGTTTCCTGGGAACTGTTTGGCCACAAAAGAAACTCCAGGGGAGACCAAAACTTCCCCTATAGTCTCCAGGATATAGTTCTGAAAACTATTGATATCTATGTACAACAGGCCACCTGCAAGTAACAAGACAATGCCATAGAAACCATAGAATATTCCCTCTCAGCACTGACAAATGAAAATAATTGGTACACAGGTATTTCTTTTTTTCTCTTCCTTTTTAAATTTAAGTTATAAACAAGTTTATTTAACATGTCAGTCCCAGCTCCCTCTCTCTCCCTTCCACCCCATCCCTCCCCACCAGGCCCCCAGTGCCCCACCCAATCTCCACTCTGATCCCGAGGGAGGGTGAGGCCCTCCATGGTGGATCTCCAGAGTCTGTCATGGTACACAGGTATTTCATGCCAAAACAGGACTTTGAGAAATGCTCCTAATTGTTCCCAAATGTCAACCAATCAAAAACCATCCCATATCTACTGATGTAATCCTGTAACTTTTGTCTATAAAACCTAGCAGTAGACAGGGGCCTTCACTCAGGGGTCCCTATCATGGTTGGATAAACAATCATTAAACCTTGCTTTTGTAGTTTAGTGGGTCTGTCTTCCTGGTGGTCTCTGGGGATTTTGCAACTTGGGCACAACAGTGTGCACCTAGGTATTTTGCTAAGGCTAGGACATGGCGCCTCTGTCCCCACTTCCCTTCTCCATACTGGGGGTTTGTTTGGCTTGAGCTTAGGTCTGTCTGGTTCATGCTGTCAAAGTCAGTGGATTCTTATGTCCATCATCTCTGTTGTGTCTGGGAAACAGTTTCCTTCACATTGTTCACCACTTCCAGCTCCAGGGCAGTCTCTCTCTCTCTCTCTCTCTCTCTCTCTCTCTCTCTCTCTCTCTCTCTCTCTCTCTCTCTCTCTCTCTCTCATTGTGTGTGTGTGTGTGTGTCTGCCTCTCTCTCTCTCTCTCTCTTTCTGTGTGTATGGGTGTTTGTGTATGTGTGATTTGTTTCAAGAAAAAGAACATGAAGATACTGGGTATAGAGCAGACAGAATCTGGTAAAGGTTGGGGGAGAGGAAAGAGGATGATTAGAATATTTTGCATTAAATTCTCAAAGAATAAATAAAAATAAAGAATACATTGTAAACATTTTTTAAATTAAAATTTAGTTTAAAATTAATTGTCAAAGAATTAATAAAATATTATATATGAAAAAGTAAATACAAAAATTTCAAAGTGTCTATTTTATTGACGCTGATGTAAAAAACTGAATGAGACAATAGTCTCTCTGGGTTCCTAATGCTCCCTTTCCTGTGTCCCTCTGTCACCTGCTGACAGAAAATTGAAACAGAACTTGTGAGGTTCTCTTTCATAACTGTTCTTCAAGGGATTCTGATGAGACCAAAATACTTACAAAAACTGAGATGACAATGATATTGTGCAAATCAGATGAACAGAAAACTAATTAATTTTATTGTCATCCATTTTACTACTCCTGCAGTCCCTTGTATCAATCAAGTCAGAGTAGTTGTAACTTCATTTTTCTTGAGTCATTCTATCATACCCTTGAGGATGCAGCTGGGGACACTCAGCCTAAAGAAGAAAAAGCACACATCACTGTATTAGTTCTAAATACTCAGAGTTATTTTAACCTTCAAATGATTTTGAGAACATAAGCTTTATCTTCAATTCCCGAAAGAGCCAAATTTAATAAATGTTCACGTGCTGTTGTTTGATTTATTTGATTAAATTAGTTAATAATTTGTCTATAGTTACACTAATCCAGACAGAGTCTGTGTAGAAGTCTTTACATATATAATTCTCAAAAGCTCTGATTTTTGTTGTTCTCAGCTAAATGAGTACCTCTGACACAAAATAACTTGGCTCTACTACCCTGGGTGTTAAATTCCTCCCAGCAATATGTATTCTCAAAGAACAAAAATGTATCAGACAGTATTAAAGAGGCAAAACCCCCAAAACAAACCTCTGTATTATTAGAGAAATTTTAGTGAGGATCAGAGATTGAACTCAGGATGACTGAGGAAGGGAGGATGTTCAGCAGTGGGGGGTTGCCTTGAAAACATTGTCCGGCCTCTGGGAAGAACTGGCTCTCAGGGGCATAGTTTTCAAATGACACGGGAGTTTCTAACTGAAATTGTACCAGCTCTATCAGTCATCCGTGACAGTTAGGCTCCTGCTTTCCCAGAGTCTCCAAATGGAAATGCCACCTTCCTTGATTCCTTGATGAGGCATTTCAGAGAGTACATGTCTGGGATAAAGACAAACATCCTGTCCTAAAATAGACAAAGTGCAGAAGAGATGTGGACAATGTCAAAAGAACAGACAATTTATGCTGAGAATATGGTGAAGTCTTCCTTAAGGGAAAGGGAAAGCCAAGGACTAACGGAGGAAGGGCCCTGTCTAATGTCTACTCAGGCTGAGGTAACAATTACTGCCAGGGTCACCTACAGCAATGCAAAAATTCTGAGGTCCACTTGGTCCTGACCTATTATACTGGCTTCCTGGTCATCGCTGGGATATTCTGCTTATCCACAGAAGGGTGGAGGATTTCACGACTACACAATCTTTCAAATTATGCTGTAATTATAAACGCCTCTCAGCTAATATTTTTATTTGTCAGGTAAGTATGGATATAAATGTTCTGTGAACATCTTAGTAAATACTTCAGTAAATTATCTCAAAACACAATTGAGAAAATTGGAGTTTGTCTATGAAAACTTGCCCAGTGATTGGCACAAATGAAGTGAAAAAAATCAGGTTTAGTTTTAGAAACACACAGTCCGTGGCCTTTTTCCTGTTATCAAGTGTATCAAGTGTCGATATCTTCCAGGTTAGATATTTACTGAACATCTCCATCTGCCAGGGACTGCTTTAAGAGGCAGTGTCATTGGCAATGAAGAGACCCGAGATTCCCTCCTCCCAGAGGAGGGACAGAGTAGGGCCCGATCAGAGTTCCTTTCTTTTCCTTTTATCACATGGCCTAAAACAAGCTCTCTGTAGTGATTGCTACTTGTCTACAAGCCAAAAACAACAGTGACAACCCACCATACACTGTAACTTCCCAATCCATGGCTCCAAACAACATAATGCTATTGGGTCAAAGTTGAAACACAAACACAAAGTGTGCATGTGCGTGCGTGCGTGCGTGCGTGCATGCGTGCGTGTGTGTGTGTGTGTGTGTGTGTGTGTGTGTGTGTGAAAACTAATCCTCCGATGTTTCTACATCAGTTTTAAAAACAGAATACTGACACTGTTTACTGGAAGGCAGGAGGGAACCCACCTGAAGGTAATGCTTTGTGTATATGAATGTGAGTGACTCTTCCTTCTCAAGCTAGAACACTGCATGCTTAGATTTTCTTATTCCAAAATAATAGAAAATATGAATTTTTGTTTATCTCATAAATCTGAAATGTTGTCACATGCTTAAGCAAATGCATCATGACCTTCATAAACTTCCCTCAGATTCCTTCCTTCCTCTGGCAGTCAGATTCCAGCTGTGTCCTAGGTGAAAGCATGCCTAACTTCTCTCTGGTGATATCTGTCCACAATACACTTTGTACTCCCCACTTCATAGCAAATCTCACAAATGTAGCTGATTGTTTTTAATACCACTATTAAACTTTTATTGCCTCATAGATTTTTAATTTTAAAGAAAAGCATTATTTCAGCAAAGTAGAATCTTCCACTATGTCACAGTCCTAGAGAATCTATAACAGCTTCTCAAAAATGTCAAGCTGGATACCAAGCTTTTAGCATGAAGGTCTTTTGTGGGCATTAGATTCAAACTATACATGTACCTTGTGACTGGGATCCAGGGTCAGAGATATGACTTTGGGTGAACCAACGAGTCAGGTAGTCACCTGACCCAAAAAAAGGAAACAAATGCAGTCATGAAAAGTCAGGAAAGGAATCTTTAGAAAAGTTATTTTGAAAGCTAGGCAGTAGTGATGTTTGCTTTTAATCCCAGGGCTCTGGAGGCAGAGACAAACAGATCTCTGTGAGTTCCAGGCCTGCCTGGTCTGCAGAGAAAGTTCCAGGACAGGCTCCAAAGCAAAGCAATACAGAGAAACTCTGTCTAGTGAAACAAAAGAAAAAGAAAAGTTATTTTGAGGTCATGGATATTAAATATTCAAGTTCCTCTTTGAGGTGCTGACATAAATTGTACATTTAAATCAAAGATAGAGAAGGCCACGGATGGGATCATGCATTGTGTATAGAAAGCTTTTCTTGTCCAGAAATCCTCCAGAAATAAACTTTGCTTCATGATGTGATGACTCCACAGAGCAGAAGCCTTACCTCCCTGAGAAGCCTAGAATTGGCTCCTTGAATCCTAAGAACTGCCCTAATTTGCATATGACCCTCACTTTCAGGGGCAGAGATTACTTAACTGGAAATGACTTGCATAACAGCTCATGTTAACCTCCTTAGACTGAACACTGACTAATCAGACTTGCTGTCCTCTTCAAGGTAGGAATCAGATGCCACAAAACTGCTAACATGAACCTGCATATTAAACCTTGCATTGAAAGACATGATTAGTAGAAAAAGATTTAGACATGTTCTCCATGAATCGAGGGCTCACCTGTTACTTGACCCACAGTGACTATCAAAGATTTTCCTGTGTGTTTTTGGAAGGGTGTGTGTGTGTGTGTGTGTGTGTGTGTGTGTGTGTGGGTGGGTGGGTGGGTGTGGGTGTGGGACTGTGTGCAGGTGGGTCTTGAGGAGAACATTAGGTGTGTTGCTAAATCTTTCCTCCCATTACTTGAACCCTTTGCCCAGGCTCATAGAGCACTGAGACCTAAGATTGCTCCTGTCTCTACCTCCCCACTCTTGGGATTACAGATATACAGTGTCACACCTGACATCTATAGGTTCTGGGGATCTAAACTCATGCCTTCATGCTTGTACAAAAATAATAAATGCTTCACTGTCTAAACCATCTTCCAGCCCTGAAAAAAATAAGTATTTTTGAATGAAAGGACTATTTGATAGAAGACAGATCACTCCTTGGCCATCAAATTTCAAATGTCAGGGAAAACCTCACCTCTAGACATTTGTCACCTCATACTACAGAAGTATACACAGAAAAGCATAAGTGCCTATTGGGAGGGAACTATGAGGAAATGAATATAAAAAGTCTCTAAGTTCTTTCCTAAACTAGACACCCAGTTTTCAGAGGTAAACTTCCCCTTGATTAGTCAAAACCCTGACTAATCCACAATTTATTCTTTAGGCTCTTTATTAGATTTCTCTATTAAAATAAAGACATAAATTGAGTCTGAGGGGTGGTGACAGATGCCTTTAATCCCATAACTTGGGAGTTCGAGACCAGGATGGTCTACAAGAGCTAGTTCCAGGACAGGCTCCAAAGCTACACAGAGAAACCCTGTCTCAGAAAAAGAAAGAAAGAAGGAAAGAAAGAAAGGAAAGAAGGAAGAAAGGAAGGAAAGAAGGAAGGAAGGAAGAAGGAAGGAAATCTTGAATCTTACAGCACCTAGAAAACCAGTGAAAATTCAAATAACAGCAAAAACAGCCATCAGAAAGTGAACATGGTGTCCGTGTTATCGTTTAGAGACTACAGACCAGAAATTATAAAGGTTTGACCACAAACTGGATTGACTATGAAAACAAAAGTAATGTGGGGATGAAAATAAGTGGGCAGAGTCTCTGTGGCACACCTTGAAGATTGGAAATCCCATTTTTCCCCACTCCCTGTTACTACCTTCTTGTAATTCATCTGAATGGCTAACATTCATTATAATTCTTAACTACAGAACGCAGCAGTAAAGACAGAAACCAGTCGTACAAATTTGTAAATTTCATCTCATCAATACCTCTCCATTTTGCTAACAATTAGTACCAGTTTTTATACTGAATAACTTGTGCTTTAAAAAAAATCATGTTTTCTTTTTACAGTTCTCCATAAGCTTACTGCATAATCCTTCTGCAATGGAAATCTAGATTTGAATTGCATTTATTCTATTTCCTAAACTTTTTTGAAATAGGTTTACTCTTTTCAGAGTAATTCTCTAGAAATCAGGTTTTGAAGATAGACAATTTCCCTGACATGCTAAAGACCTAGGATCCAAATACCACCGACACCAAAAATAAATAAAGAAATAAATTTTAAAAATCAAGGGAAAAATGTTCTCTAGAAATGAGATCAGAAAGTCCTTTATATTCACTCAAAATAACTCGGAAGAATTTGACACACTCTAATTTTATCCCATTAGTGATCAATATGAGATCTAGTTTGAGGGCTGGAAAAAGCGGGCTATTTCCAGCACAGCTATTTATAACTTCACATCTATTTTCCCTTGTAGATGATATTAAAATGTTTTAAAAATTCAGTTTAACTATTTTTAGAGTCCAAGGATTTGAGCTGGGGACAGAGCCTGGTGGTGAAGCACTTGCCTGGTTGACTTTTTCTTTTAATATCAAGCAAGTCTGTGTGTAAGTCTATGCATGTAAGTGCCTGTGCCTATGGAGTCAGAACTGGCAGACCCTCCTGGCACTGGAGTTACCAGCTGCTATGAGCTAAGTGACATAGGTGCTAGGAACTGAACTCAACTCCTCCGTTGGACCAATATACACTCTGAACCGCTAAACTGTCTCTACAGACCAATTTGCCTGAAGGGGATAAGTCCCTGGGTTTTACCTACCAAGGAACAAACCAACAAGCAAACACAAAGCCTTTGACATAGGTACATTTGAATCTCAACTCTAGTAGGGATTGCTTCAGAAGCTCTTCTTAACTACACATATGCAAATACTTTGTGATGGTAGCCTGGCTAGCTCTGTAGTTGCCAGTGAACAGAGAAACTCTGGTGGTTATGTCAGTGTGTCTCAGAGTTGACTTTACATTTTCTCACATCTCTGGCTACCCAGGTGGAGACAAGATTTGTCTCCACCCAGGTAGCATCTACCCTGTTCGTCACAGCCCTAACACTAGATTCCCAAGTGACATTTCCTCTGTTCTCTTCAAATAAGAGAACAGGACCCCTACTCCTTTCACAGGCTGAATGAGAGGCAGAAGGTTTGGGCACTTCAAAAAAGAACTAGAGCCTAGTATCTCCTCTGTAATTATAAGATAGTATTTTCTAATTTCAAGTCTACAAAGACCAATTGTCATTTCCAAGTTTCCTTCCTGGAATTACATTCAGAGTTTGTGGCAATGTTTTTTTCCTTTTTCTAATAACCAGCCTCATTGACTTAAAATTATATTTCTTTTCCCACTCTGGGTAATGTTTCCAGCTGAACTTCCTACTGAACTAATTCACAGTGACTGATTGTTTACTTGATTGATCATTTGATGTATGTATGTATGTATGTATGAATGAATGAATGAATGTATTTTGTATGTTTGTATGTCTATGTGAACTTTGTAGAGTTGATTATCCATCTCATTTCTCCTCTATGTGAGTTCTGGGACTTGAACTTAAGTCATCAGGCTTTTGTGACATTTGCTTTAATGCTATATTATCTCACTGACTCTTAATTTCTATTTTTCTTTTTTGAGACAGGGTTTCTCTGTGAAGCCTTGGCTGTTCTGGAACTCACTCTGTAGACTAGGCTGGCTTAGAACTCACAGAGGTCTGCTTCTGCGTCCTGAGTACTGGGATGAAAGGTGTGAGCTACCACTGCCTGGCTAATTTCTATTTTTCTAATGCTATTTTATAGCAGTGGCATTGGTAACTTGCAACGTTTGTTTAAGTATTCCTTTCCTTACTTTTACCAATTTTTTCCATGATGATGAGAAATAACTTATAAATGGTCACAACTGTCTAATTCTGCCATGGTGTATCTCAAGTTAGGATCCCTAAATGTATTCAAGTGCTCCATTCAGATGTTTTATATTGACCAGACCCTCATGTGTAGAACACAAGAACTGATGATGGAGTGATACTAGACAGTGTCAGAACTTAGTATCTCAGTTAGTATGATTCCAAAGAAAGCAATTGAAAATCCATCATATGGGAAAGATTTCTTTTTTGAGACACGGTCTTACTCTGTAGCTCTGGCTATTCTAGAGCTTGCTGGTAGGCCATCCTGTACTTGAACTTCAAGTAACCATCCTGCTTGGTTCTCTTAGATGATGGGATTACAGACATTCCCAACACTAAGCAAGTGACTTTCAATATGTATCACACCTCCCTCTGTGGGGACTCTGGTCTGGCTTCCTCATGCTATGTAGCATACTAGAATAAATAAAAAATATTCATTGTAGTAGTGAGTTATAATAAACAATTTAGAATCAAGTGATTGAATACATATGCATAAAATCATAGGGCTAAATACTAAAGGAACAAATCTATAAACACTACTACAAATAATTTATACTATGATATTTAGATAAGGAAAACATGTGCAAAGAGTGGACAATAGGCAAATACATTAGGGTAGTTGATTCTCCATTGGGCTATGTCAATGTTGTAAGGAAAGTAACTAGGTTATAAGGAAAGGCTAATTCAGAACTCTATGAATAATCATAGTTTAACATGAGATGTCAATGTTTTTCTTAATGTAGTCCGTTCTTTGTATATGTTATCCAATAAAATAAGATTGCCTCTACTTCCATTGCCTATGCAATTTTAATGTTCTTCACTGCTATGGTTTTCCTCAAATAGTCCAGGAATTCTTCTGTACATTGACTAACTGACTTTGCCAAATGTTTTTCATACTATATCACATATAGCAAGAGTAGATTATTTTCTTTTTTTTCCTCTTATTGTCACAGTACCAGTCTCAAAACCAGTATTTGATATTAACTAAATCCTAAAATATTCATTGTTTGAATCAATACATTATGTAGTATAACTAAAGACGAATTTCTTGTTTATTATGTAAGCATATGACTAAAAATATTAAAAGAGTCTCTTTTTGCTGTAAATCTGTGATCACAAAGAGTAGAACACACGTAGGTAGATATTGGGAATGATTGATTTCTGGTTCAATAACTTTCTAAATTGGTATGTCAAGTCAAATTAGTATTTTCACTCAAGTTCCAGTTGGGACTGAGCAGAATATAATCAATATGTCATGAAAGAAGATATTAATTATTGAATGTTATTATCCAACTTAGGGACAGCACTGTGCCCATGAACTAACTCCAAGCATGAGATGTTCTGTAAGTTTGTTACAAACTGATAGTGATTATCTTGTCTCAAAACACATGAAAACAGAGACTGGAGAGATTGCTCAGTGGTTACAGCACTTTCTGACCTTCCAGAAAACTGAGAGGATCTGAGTTTGGTTCTTGGCACATACTTCATGTGACCCAAAAACATCTGGATCTTCATGGGTTCTGACAATCTGTTCTGGCCTCCTTGGGAACCTGCACTCACATGTACATACCCACAGAAAGACATACATACATGCATACACACATACATACAATTAATAAAACATGTCTAAGTTGTTTATGTAGATATATGTACATGTTGCATATATTTTATGAATATTTCAGTGTGAGTTTATTAATTTTTTATAAATATATATAGCACATTTGTGGATTGACATACATATTTTAAGATTCAATTAACTTTGGAGATCCCCCCAAGGAGGGCCTCACCCTCCTTGGGGAATGATGTGGGGATTGGGTAGGGGGCTGGGCAAGCTGGTGGAAGGACTAGGGACGAGGGGTGGGAGAGGGAGCTGGGATTGACATGTGAAGCATTCATGTTTCTAATTTAAATTTTAAAAATTAAAAAAAAATATTATCATAAACTCAAAGAAAAAAAGAATAAAGAGCAAAACTCATAAAAAACAAAACAAATGAAGGCAGGATAAATTGCAGTAGCTATTACATACAGTGGATTATTGTAGGAAGCTAAAGTTTCTCAATGAAATAGATATAAAGTTGGAAGAGAGTATAGAAATGGCTACAAGCCAACAACTTTGTCAACATCAATGAGAAGTGTGGATTCCCTAAAGAGTCATTAATAGTTTTCTACAAAGACATAAGAGTTTAATTTTCAAAACCACTTAGAATTTGTCTTTCATTATTTATACATGTAAAATATGGGGGAGGGGCTTGATTATTTATTTCCTTCCACATGGTCAGTTCCATTTTCTCTGGCACAAAGTGTAGGGAGAACCTTTTCCTTTGCCAGCTGCTTTGGTTTTACCCCACCAGTCGCCTGGGCTCTGCCACGTTGTAGTCCACAAATAACACACAAGGTGCTGTATTAATTATGAAGCTGTTGGCCTTGCTTGTTTCTTACTAGCTATCTCTGACTTAAGTATTTACCCCATAATTGCCAATCTAAGTATTTATCTTACCAGAGAAAAGGTCTGGACTTCTTTCCCATAAGCGGCTACATGATGACTCCCTCTGTTTCTCCTACCCAGAGTCCTCCCGGACTACTAGTCCCACCTATCTTGCTTCCCTATTAGCCAACAGTGCTTTATTGACATATACACAGGATGTCCATCATCTCCTCTTTTTTGTCTAAACAAAAAGAAAGGTCTTAACTTTAACATAGTCAAATTATATATAACAGAACAACTATCAAGTATGAACACAGTTACAATATTTTGTCTACCAACATTTAACAAGATTTAAAGAAAATATCATCCATCCCATCCTTGTGAGTCCAAAGTTCTGTATGTAGCTTATCTTTTATCATAACTAAGGAAAACTATAATTATAACTATCTGCCTTCAACTCTATCAAAGATGACAAAAGGATAATATATAAACACTAGGATTGACAGAGACATCTGCTACCTGAACAGTCACCCGAATTTCCTCTGTAATGTCGGGGCATCCATCTTCAGCCCATAGGCCATAGTGTGTCTGGAAGACTTCTCATCAAAGCAGGAAATTTCAAACTGTCCATCTGCATCAGCAGTCTGTCAGTCATTTTTCTGTGTCTTGTAGAAAGTCTTGTAGACTCTTCCATGAATCAGGAACCCTGAAGGACTGTTTGAGTTCAGCAGTCACTTTCCTGTGGGTCCTGCATGTCCAGTTTATACAGCAACAGTCCAGCAGACTAGGCAAGAGCAGTTTCTTGTCCAAATAGCTAATCTTGCCATGTTGAAAGCAAACTCCATTACGAGTTTATTCGATACCAATCTTCCTCTCAGACGTAATTGGTGCTTCCAGGAGCAGACATTTCTCATTGCCAAGAAAAACCCTAAACCATTTTAAATGCCATTTTCTGAAGGTCTTTGAAAGGTATGAAGACTGTCTATCTATGTGTCTCAAATACATCTCTATATATCTGGAAAATCTAACTTACTTAACTATAAATTCTGGCTATTATAAGTAACTATCTATAGTCTGTATTCAATTATGCATTATGTTTTAAAAGATCAGTATAAGCACAAGAGGAGAAATATACACATCACAAAACTGACCTTGAATTTGTATCAATAAATGAAAAACCATACCCATACAAAGTACTTATTTCCATACCACAATCCCCTTTTTCCTTTAAAAAGAGATTGGTTGTGATAATTATCCAATTATAAGCAATACCATTCAAATGAAAACAAAGATTTATAAACAATATGGGGATTTGGACGTCACTCATTCCAAACCACTTCGTGCTAGAAGGGGGCACTATTCACACCATGGTGATCATGACAAAACTCAGAAACCTGTATAAGTCCTTATTATTGGGTCTGCAAGGCTCCATCATCTTATGGTCCAGTTTCTCAAATAGCAACATCTTACCACTCACTTTATTTATGAATCTCAGGATTGCAATGGTTTTCTCAGGAATTGTTTATTTAGCTTAGGATAGTAGTTCTCGTATTAGAAATAATGACTAATCATAGCAATTATTTCCAAGAGTAATGGATGAATATGGATCTAAACAATTCACCCAAGTAATGAAATTACCTATAGCTTGCAAGTGGCCTACCCACCATTGTTTGATGTTCCTCGAAGGAGGAAAAGTCTTGACTGCACAGCACTAAACCATCCTTGAAATGAAAGAGAATATCATGGTCTTTGAGTCAATCATGACTCTAAAATCTGTCTTCAAATTTTCAAGTATCACTGAGAAAGAATATTTCCATCCTAGATATGACTGTACAGTGATCATGCTAGCATGACCCTAGTGTCCCCTCAATGGTCTATCCACATATGGAGCCAATGAATAGTGCCAGGAAAGACAACAGCTTCCTCTCCCACCCCCACGCAATACCCCCAATTATACTGTGAAGACTGAGAAAAAAGGAGTGTCTGTGAATGAAACCATAGCTCTCACGTCAGACAGAATGAGAGTGTTTATTCTGACCTAAATATGCAGGATCATGACAAAACAAGGACTCAGTTTACACCAAATGACAAGTTCACAGGGAGAAGTACTTTCATGAAGTTTTTATGGTCAAAGAATAAAAGAGAGTCATATGTCAAGGCATTTATCAAAGTCCCTGATAGGGTATCAGGTAGGCTAGTTATAACAGAATGAGGGAAGCTCTGAAGCAGACTTTAAATATATGATATAATCCATAGGGCTGAGCTGAGCGAAATGGGTACCCTTCTCAGTTAGCACGTGCTAAAATTTTTCTTGGTGATTAAAAAAATGATGCTTGAGTAATGAGCTATTAAGGGGTCTCCACAAAACCTGGAATAATCTTGGTTCTTGATCTTTTAAACGTTGCAAGCAGGAAATTTTAACCAAACAATTGGTTTTATGCAATTTTTTAAAATAGATTTTGTGGTTGTAAGGTTTTGTTTGTTTATTTTCTGGGACATTCACATGACATATTCTAGGAAAAACATAGATATAGCTACTAGGATACTATATTGAAGTGTAGACAAGCACCTACCAGCCTCCAGCTTTGCAGGTCTACAGAGAACATGAAAATGGAATTTGCTAGACAAAATACAGTGAACAGGACTTCCCCAGGAGGCATAGACAAATGAAAAAAAAGAGGGAAAGAGAAAAATATACTGAAAGGAATCTCTAGTTACTAGAATGGATAGCAGCCTTTTCCACACACTTTAAGAAGGCTTCCTTTTACAAAGTGATTGTCAGTCACAATAGCTCATTATTCTCTTGTCTCTATTTTACGGCTGACAATAAGTACCTGCATGTGCTTTAGAGTTCATTTGCTCTTTTCCTTTGAACTCAAATGCCTGTCTTGCATGATATTATGAATAATCAGTGGTATAATGTTAATTTGTTGACTAAGGAAATCTAAAAATAGCATGCTAGCTGTCTCCATATTCTTTAACATTTTCTTGTTTTGAGGTGGGTTTGAACTTACAATAGAATTCACAAACACACTTTCTCTTCTCATACAAGTCAGAGGAACCAGGCCAAGTATAGAATGACTGGAAATAACTTTATTCTATTAAAGATATTTCATGAAAATAAAAAAGTGTGTGTGTGTATATAAGAGAGAGAGAGAGAGAGAGAGAGAGAGAGAGAGAGAGAGAGCATGCCTATAAGAAGGCCAGAGGTCAACCTTAGATGGCTTCTGAAAATAACTCTCTTCCATATGCCTTTGTTTTCATTTTTTAATTTTAGTGTGAGTACACACACAGACTATAGCATGTTCTGTTGAGGTGAGTGCACACAGATACTGTAGCATGTTTTGTGGAGGTTGGTGCATACATATACTATAAGATGTTGTGTGGAGCTAAGTGCACACACATACTATAGCTTTCTGTGGAGGTGAGTGCTCTCACATACTATAGTATGTTCTGTGGAGGTAAGTACACACAGATACTATAGTATGTTCTGTTGAGGTCAGAGGACAGCAATCAGTGGTCAGTTCTCTCCTTCAAGCATGTAAACCCCACTGATCAACCTCAGTGCGCCAGACTTGGCAGCAAGCAGGTTTGGCCCCTTAGCCTTCTCATTGGTCCTTTACCTTACATTTTGAGACTTGGTTTTTTCACTGAAGCTGGAGATAATTGATTCAGCTGGAATAGCTGTTCAGGAAGCCCTAGGGATTCTCCTGTTTCTATTTCCCCAGCCTTGGAATTAGAGGCACACACAGCATCCATCGCACCCATTTTAATTTATTTTATATGTGAGTATGTAAAACTGTCAAATCGATAAAAACCAATTAAATAAATAAATAAACTAATCAAACCAATACAGCTAGTCTCGTTGTCTTACTTGGTTTGCTTTGCTATTTATTTATTGAAAATCTGGTCCTAAGTGACTGTGGTTATGTGTTATAGAGGAAGCATAAAATATTTTATAAATTAGTTCACTAATGATAGTGTAAGTACTACACGGATTCATTCAAAGCTTGTGGTTGTCCACTAAGTGACACTCCATGATTTCATACAGAAACATGATGCTTTGCTAATGAAAAGCACACAGGAAGTTATCTGCACCCATGCTTGGACTCTCTGAAATTTTCTTTTACAATTTTATTACTTATATAATTTTTATTTAAATTAAAAGCAATCTTGTTTTACATGCAACTCTCAGTTCCCTCACCCTCCAGTCCTCCAGTTCACCCCACCATCCCTCCATCCCACCCCCCCATCCACTCTTTAGGGAGGATGAGGCCTCCCATGGGGGATCATCAAAGTCTGTCACATCATTTGGGGCAGGACCTAGGCCCTCCTCCATTCTCTGAATTTTTATATGTTTATTTTTATTAAATGTTTTAAAATTTCATTTTAATTATATCATTTATCCCTTTTCTTTTTTCACCCCAAACCATCCAATATACCTCCATGTATTCTACCCTCTTTCAAATTCATGACTTCTTTTTCTTTAATTGTATTTGTGTGTGTGCATGCGTGTGTACATGTGTGTGTCTGTGTCTATGTGTCTGTGTGTATATATTCATAAATATATAAACATAATCTGTGCAGTCTGCATCATTTTACACGTATGTGTATGTTTTCAAGGATGAGCATTTGCTATTGGATAATCAACTGGTATGCTCTTTCTTAGGGAAAATTACTTCTCCTATTCTATTCATTCCTTAGCTGCTTGTAGTTCATTATGTGGGGTTGAGGTCTCTTGAACTTTCCCCTTCTGTGTTTACATCATGTTTACATGATGTCATCCTTGCATGTAGCTTCTCTGGCATCACTAGGAGACACAATCTCACAGCAAACTTCATAGTACTCTTGCTCTTATAATGTTTCTACCCTCTCTTCTACAATGTTCCCTGAGCCCCAGGCGTGGGAGTGTTCTATAGTTGTATCCATTGGTCTGGCTTCCAGCAAGTCTAGGTTTTGATCTGAGTGGTTTTCTATAATGGCCAACATCTGATGCAAAGAGAAGGTTCCTTGATGAAGGCTGTAGACTCCTCTTATCTCTGGGTACAAGGACAAATATTTAGAATGTAGCTAGGGATTATGCAAGTTCTGTATGATGCCAGTTGTAGATTTGCCTCCAAAATTAATCAATTCACTAGACCTGAGAAGACGGGTGTTCAAAACCAAGCATGATTTTCCTGTTGTTTAGTTTATCACTTACATGTTTAAGTTGAGGTTTCTTGTTGTTTCTTCTGGAATTCAACTTATATAATTGTAGAAAGTGTGTTTCTACTTTGTTATGCAGCAGAACTTAAGTTGCATGCATACTGTGTTTGTGATTTCCTATAGCTGCTATCAACTTGAATGAACAATACTGGAAACTCTTTTCTTAACAAAGTAAAAGCAGCCTTTCGCTGGTCTGTCTGCATGGGGGTATGGAGCATGATCAGATGATAACAGCAAATCCCTCAAAGTGGTAAGAAAGTGACCAGAGAGGCATAAAGATTGCCCAGTTATTGGCACTGCTGGAAATTATATCACCATGGTCTGTGCACCGGAGTTGGAAGTCTCTTTAAATTCTTTTCACATAAAAGAAAAAAGATGGTGTTCCGTCTTCAAGAAAGAAAAGACAATGTGGGTTTCATCATACTTCCACAGGTGAGGAAATCCATCATTTTGAGGCATCATTGGAGAGCTGCAATTCCTTGGTCATTGTTCCGTTAACTGTATGTGGATTATGACAGCATAATCCTGGAGAAAGGAGTCTCAACCCGCAAAAAGCTTTACACTAGCCACTGCTATAAAATGCTAGATTTCTTGACAAGTTCATTTCAAGAGAGACACCATGTGTCTGATGCGAAGTTGAGCTGAATGGAGCACAGCTTGTTGTCTGATGTAAATAATGCATTCCTAGGTGGCAGCTTTCACTTTGAACAACCAGGGCAAAGTCATCCAAGTGGTAAAGATAGGAACATACTTCCTTTGAAGTAGTAATACTTTTGGAAATATTCCAAATCTCTGTTTCCCTGATACTTGATTGTGACAATGGAAACATAGGTACTTACATTAATTCTTCTTCTCGACAGGAGGCCCAAGGTTGTACTGAGATTTCATATCTTGAAGTTAAGACACTATTTCTTAGTCTGATCTAACTCTCTTAAACAGATAAACACCATTTAACTATAACCAAATATTGATCAATCTGTCCTCTTCACTATATATTTGTCTTTTATTAAATTTGTCTTTAATTATATTTTAATACATATTTAATTGGGGTAGTCATACATTTGTGCTATAATGTTTTTGTGGGATAAAGAGAGATCTGCATGACTCTCTTCTTCCTTTCCACTATGTGAGTTCTGAGGACTGAACCCTTGGTGCCAAGCACTCATTTTGTCAGCTCAAGTTTTTACTTAACAGATAAATTGAAGTATACTTTGTCAAAGGGGAAACTGTTATGATCTTAGTAGAGAAAACTGCTTTGTAGTGCTGATTGACTTTTCTTCTAGTTCTAGAGGTGAATATCATTCCATCATGGGTTAGGATAAGTGCTGTGATGGATGGATTGAGCAGATGTAGGTTTTACCAAGAAGGGATAAAGGAAAAAATAAATAAAGTACAAAACCTCAGATTGATCCATTTCTAGGAAGTTGTAGATAGATGATAGAAATGACAGCCAATAGGTTAAAATCAGACTACTTCAAAAATGCTTCCATAGGAAAAACACGGAGGTAACTCTTGGCCATTCCCACTGGTTGGTTTGGTAAATAGGACTCTCTATGATTCCCCAGAAGCTCAGAATGTAATTTCCATTGAGCTAGTGAGTGGCTATTTCAGATTTTAAATCTGGTCTATTAAAGGGCAATACAGAAGTTTAGCCTAGAACAGTGACCTCATGTAATTCAAATTTGATAATATTTACAACATTTAATGTGATACTTTGGCATCTAAAGACACTGTAGAATGATGGAATCAAGGATAACTGCCCCTTTGCATATGTGTGTGTGATTAAATTATTCAAAATCTACTCAATCTATTCCTGTAACAATTTTTGAAACACACACTGCATTACTATTCACATTTCAATTTTCTTTTTAAAAATTATTTGTATTATTTCTCATTTTTTAATTTAAATTAGAAACAATTTTATTTTGCATACCAATCCCAGTTCCCTCTCCCTCCCATCCTCCCATGCCCCCCACTGACTCCACAACCCATCCCCCTTCCACTCCCCAGGAAATGTGAGGCCTTCCATGGCTGATCATAAAAGTCTGCCTATGCCCTCCCCTGTGTGTCTAGGCTGAAAGAGTATCCCTCTTTGAAGAACAGGCTCCCAATTTATTTGTATTATTTTTAATACCCATATGTGTGAATGTATACCCCATGAGTGCAGTGCCTGTTGAGATCAGAATAGGGTCTTGAAACCCTAAGATGGAGATACAGGAGGTTATGGCATGCCTGTACACAAGCTTGGAAGTGAAGTTCAAGTCTCTGGAAGAGCAGCAAGTACTCTTAACCTCTGAGCCAGCTTTCTATCCTTGTAATTTTCCTTTAATGACATTATAAAACATTAGTTTACTACTTAATAGTAAAAATAACTATTTTAATGAAAATGTTTCTCATTTGAGAAATGTAATAAAAATCCATGCTTTTTATGAGCATCAGAAGACTGTGTTTATGCCATAAAATAATAATCTTGAAAAATAAGTTCCTTTCACATTGCTACTGGTTGTGCATAAAATACTTTTTAGATGTTCTCTCCATTGCTTTTCAAGAATACAATGCATTATTAAACATGCTCACTCTCTTTGTTAGGAGTTCTATTTCTGTGCTAAATCACCATGCCCTAAAGTGACTTGGGAAGGAAAGGATTAATTTAGGTTTACTAAATTCACTGGTGGAAGTCAAGGCAAGGACTTGTGGCAGCATCCTGGAAGCAGAAACTGAAACAGAGGGCATAGAGGAGTACTGGCTACTGTCTTGCTTATCTTTGATTGCACAGTCTGCTTTTTCACACAACTCAGAATTAACTTCCCAGGGGTGTCACTGCTGAGGCTTCCTACATCAGTCACATCCCCAGTCTAGTCTATAGACTAATTTTTTTAGCTATTTCTCAAAGTATGGTCTTCTTTTCCCACCATCTCCCCACATCCCTCTCTCTGACCATCCCACTCCTAAGGTTAACTCACATGGAAACACCTCATCATGAATAATTAACTACATTGAGTTGAAAAGAAATGCAGTTAGTGGAGTTTTAACAGAAAGGCCTTTTTCTGGGAGTCTGAACAATTAAGACTGGTAAAGAAGAGGAGTAATAGTTAAAGGTGTGGAAGGGAAGATCAATGTGGTCGACTAAAAGGAGAAATAATACCTCATTGTTGTCTTCAAGAGAGGAATTTTCAGTTACTACAGAAAAGGGGAAAAAGGGGAACCTTGATGTGTGTACACATAACTGAATACATGACCTTCGTCTGAGATATCATTGTACCATTTCTGGTTCTTCAAGAGATTTTTGTGAAACTGTTTTTGCTTTCATCATTTAATGGGACCTATTGTGGTGAAGCTTCAATATAATCAGCAATCATCTTCTTCTGGGGAACACATTAGCCACTTTTTCCATTGATATGACAAAATATTTGACAAGAGCAAAAATTAAAAAGGAAGGTTTGTTTGAACTCATCATTTCATATGACAGTATATCATGATGGAGAGTCATGTGACAGGAGCTTGCAGAGGAAGCTGGTCACATTGCATGTATATTTGGGAAATGGAGAGAGATGAATACAGGTGTTTTTTAATTCAACTGTTTTTCTTGTTATGTAGTTTGTGACCCAAACCCACAGGATGATATAGCCCATATTTGGGGTGCATCTTCTCACTTCAGTTAATCAGTTCCAAAAGATTTCTCACAGACATCCTCAGAACTTTATCTCATGGTAAGTCTAGGTTCTGTGAAGTGGACAGTAACTATGTTAGGGGTGAACCATTCTTGTTTGGGAATAGTGTGTGCCTCTTGTCAAAAGATACTTACCAATCAGGTGTCATTCCTAGAACCCAAGAAAATGACAGAAATAATCTATAAAAAGCTATGCTAAAGAAGTAAACATGAATTCCAAAGAAATATGAAATAGAGTTAATGCTATTAATAATGTTTCTTTCTCATTCAGTAATGTTGTATTTTAATTTTTTAATTTATACAATATTTTTACTTTTTGAAAATAAAATGATAAAATTTCCCTACTCCTTTTTGTCATTCTACCCTTCTTAAATAGACCTTGCTTTCTAATTCAAATCCATGGACTCTTTCTTTAATTGTTGTTTTACACACACACACATAATCCAAAATACATAAATACAATCTGCTCTCTCCACATATACCTAAGGTTTCTCATCATATTTGCTGCCTAAATGAGACCTGAATAACTATGACACCAACGGATGTGTGAACATCCAAGGAAGGAAGTTCAAGGAGCCTCAATCCCAGAACAAAAACCTTTGGAAAACCGGTGAATGCTGACAGCAGGAGTACTGGTCTTCCCAAGAGAATATTCCAGATGACTATGCAATGGCAAGTGACAGCCCTCAGTTCATATGCATAGATGTTACTTAGTACTCAAAAGTCATTAAGTATACAGTAGAATGTTAGCAAGGGAGGAAAACTCTGGACCACAGCTTTATTTTTAAAAGTTATTATATTGCCCAAGTACTTCTCTATAAATAAACTAAAATTTTCTAAATCCTATATCATGATTACACATTTCTTGCACAAGCTGAACTAACCTTTAAACCACTTTTCATGAGTAAGAATAGGTAATTCCCTATAAAAATCTAACACCTGCTGGTTAGAATCTCATGTATCTCCACTTCTTCAATACTTTCAATAATGAAATAATTTTTCGTCAAATGACCTATGCTTCCCTGTCTAGAAGTCTGTCCCTCTTCCTTCTGGAGCTTCTACTTCCCTATTGCCCATCTTCTTTAGCTTCCCCTTCTCTCCACCTGCCTTCCTGTTGCATTATTTCCTGTATGGTGGAGTATTTTTAAGTACTTGAGCAGTCAATTCTTTTCCATACTTAGCTTTTCAATGTTACCTTTTCCTAGAAGCATGTGTGGCTCTTAACCTTGCCTGCACAATGGAATCACTGATAGGGCTTTGAAGCATCTCATTCATGAAGAGGTGCTCAAGACATTAAATTAAACTATGTGGGGTGAGGTCCAGGAGTCTGTATTACTTTTAAAATCCCCAGGACATTTCATGGCACATCCAGATGGATAATTCTTTCTTTTGTCTCATACCTTTTGACTCTCTTTCACATCTAAGTATAAATAGTGCCAGAGAGACTAGCATTGGGCTTCTGAAGTTCATGTATGGCAGCACCACACAGTTGTTAAGTACAGGGACAGACATGGCATCAGTGGCTCTCTATAAAATATAACTTGAGTCCCTGGAATAATAGGAAATAAATAAATATAAGCTGATTTATCCTGACCATGAGGACAGTGTCTTTGACGTCAGACTGAAAGCTAAATTAGTGATTGGGGCATAACTAAGAGATAAAGCATTAGCCTGGCATGAATGATAAGTACTCGGCTCCATCTCCAGTCCCTGTTCCCCCAAAACCTAGCAATGTGGAAGCTACTGCTTCATGGTAAGTGATTACATTTCTGAATAACTAAAAGGAACAGCACAAACATCACAGCACAAACACAAGAACTATTATAAAAATCAACATTTCCCCTCATACTTTGAAGTAAACCTCTTGCTAGAATGGTGAATGAGCTTACAGACTTGGCCGATCTTAATTCCTTTCTGAGCTCTCTCTCTCTCTCGTTCTCTCTCTCTCTCTCTCTCTCTCTCTCTCTCTCGTTCTCTCTCTCGTTCTCTCTCTCTCTTTCTCTCTCTCTCGTTCTCTCTCTCTCTCTCTCACTCTCTCAGACACACACACACACACACAGACACACACCACAACCTATAGGGAAATGTCTTGTATGTAACTTAATATTGATTCAATGCCAGATTTCCAAACACTCAAATAAAGAATAGAACATTTTATTCTTATTCAGTTTAGTTTTGACTCCCCTGCTCCTATCTTTTGCTATAGGTTGGACCCCTGTTCAATGAGTCGGTAATAGAAATAGGCACTGTTGCTTTTACCCCTGCTGGGCCTCAAACTATGTAAGATGACACTGTAAAAATAGTCCAATAGTGAACTGGTCTAGATTACTGAGTCCTGTATCTGGATCTGTACCAGATAATCTTTGAACAATTAAAGCAAATGACCGAGTGGTTTTCATCAGAGAGAGTCATCCATCTAATAAGGATGGAAATGGAAACTACACATTTCTTTTGTGTAGTTCTGTCTACATACTTGCACTTCCTATCAAAAGTGGAAGTTATAGAATATAATATGAGAACTGACATTAGGAAAGTAAGTAGGAATTAGTAGGATTACAAATGGCTGGGGTGTATCAGAATGCAGACAGCTGCAAATCAGAACCTGGAACTTGCCTCTAGCAATGGGAACAGACTCTGATTAGAGAGTTAAATTACTTAGAAAAGGTAGGGTGCTGGATTTCATCCATTTCATTTAGTTATTCCTTAATGATCTTGTAATTAATAAAAACCATATTAACCAGAATGGACCCTTTCCTTAAATGAATCTGAAGGTTTGATTACTTTTGGATTCAGGTTAAAATTTAATATTTAGCGAGCTATTATTCTCATCTTTAAGTGTAAAACTGTCCAGCTTGAATGTCAGGTTCTAAAATGAGCTTGGTTATCCAGGTTAACAAATATACTTCACTGTGTCTGACATACATGGAAGAAAATATTGCTGAATGATTTAGCACAGGAATAAAATAAAATCTTATTATGAAATGGTGAAAAAGGAAATAAAAAATGATTTTCCAAAGGAAAATTACTTATTTAGGAGAAATATTTATTTTAAAACTGATAAAATGTTTTCTTAAAATGTGTTGGTAATATATAAATACCCTTTAAATGTTATAGTTGTTTAATTCATAAGATTGAATCATCACTTAAGATGGCCATATTATAATAGTCAAACCTGGAAGTTTTAGCCTTTTTCTTACTAACTAAAGAAATGAGTAACTAAAATTTTGTGTTTATATTGTTTTAAATTCTAAAAATTCTTCCTGTAATCTTTTTTGAAAAGTCAACAAGCTACAAGTGTTCCTCATTGTAATTTCAGAATTCTAAGAAATAAATATTTAGTGAAATAAATTATCACCAAATAATTACATTGTAATGAAGTATTCATAATATACTAAATAAATATCTTAATATTACCATAAGAATATAATTATACAGTGATCATTTTTAAGCTGATAATAAAATTATTATAAAATTATGGTAGATATTAATGGTCCATTTGAAGATTGGAAATGGAAAGAAATCTTTACTATTTTGCTCTGTGGTGATTATTTTTAAACAAAGATTGAAATTGTAGACTTGTTATATAATATCATGTTTCATTTGAAGATGTTAAAGGAAAATACATTTTCAAGTTTCAGTGGTTTATAATTGATTTACATTAATTGGAAAATCTATATTTCATTGTGAAAAATTGAGTCATTTAATTGAATCACCTTAACTTAAAATGAATCATTTAATAATCTAATATAACCAGAGTAAATAATATTTTCTATATTAATAAATCCATGTGAAAATTAAGTTTTTAAAATTTTTCTAAATTTCACAATTTTTCTTCTGCAATATAAAGATGATGTACATTTACTATAAAAACCCATTGAAAGCAAGTATTGATTAAAAACAAACCCATCTTTTAAATTTGTTTCTTCTACCATTAATTACAGTGTTCAAAAAGTTTTATCTATCCAATTAATACTTATATGGTGAAGAAATTAATGAATTAGAATGAAAACACTGAATTTGTGTGATAACAGCCAGAAGTTAAGTCTTTCTGATCACCCCATGTAGGTCAACAAAAAATACGCCTGCCCACACACTCCTTCAGAGATGTGCAATTGTACACAGCACTTTCCCTTGAGGTTTTACTATTGATTCACAGGATGGCGTGGAATGGACAGAACAGGAAGACATTTACTGAAGTCTACAGTACAGAGAAGTTAAGCTGAACTGGCAGGCATCAGTGTCCTTGCCTGGATTTGAGTTGGTATCTTTTGTAAAACTCTGATAAGGAGTAAGGACTAGTATCAGGGCAACTGCTCCATAATGGCTTTCTTCTGATCTTCAAGAAACACTGTTTTTGGTAAACAGGTCCCTGCTGTTGTCCTGGGAACCACTCTGTATGGTAGGGTAGAGTCAGAATTTTTATATAAATCTTTGTGGTTATGAGGAAGGTGATTCTCTGCTACAATTCTCTCTACATGAAACCATAGCCATTTAAAGCACATGTTGCTATTTCAAGAGGAAAAAGTTCCTTTCTCCTTACTCTGATAACTATGCTCTTCAGTTCTAGGGCATCTGATGCCCTCTTTTAGTCATGACAGATACAGTGCGCACACACACCCCACTCCTCACACACACATGTGCATAATAAAATAAATCTTAAAAATGGAAACATTATGAAAATAAGTGAGCCATTGCATTGAAAATGTTCATATATGAAAGGGTGTGCATTATGTGCTTTGTAATAAAGCAACACGGTTCTAATCCTTGGTTCATTGCCCATTGTGTGGGCCTGGATTATTCAAATACCTCGTGGCATCTGATGACAAATAAGATCTGATATGGCATCCTCAGGGATATGAGATGCAACAAATAAAATAATGATCCCAGGTTATAACTGCATCCAATAAATGAAAACTACTCCAGTGTGTACTTAAGCAGATCATATTTTCCAGAAGTTATTTTTACTACTATATTGATATTATTAACTCAAGCATGAAAAACAGCTTCCTATTCCTCTTCCTTTCTACATGGACAGACATGACCCTCCCTTCAGGTGATATTGATGAGATTGGAAGCCTGGAACATTGCCTGATACCCACTCTAGTTTTCTTGATCAAATATTTCCCATTTGACAGGCAAGGCTAATCTTCACCCATCCTATCCATCGTTGCTGAATTTCATTACTATCTGCATTGTCAGATGATTATTCTAACTTAAATGAATGGCTTTAGATGTGATTGTCTTGGAGGCACCTAATAAAACATTCCCTAAAGACATTTTCAAATAATGGCAGTATGCTTTCTCATAAAAATGTATCATTTCAAAGGCCACCTGAAACTAATCTTTGCCAAAAAACAAATGGCCCTACCATGAACAGGAGCAGCTGTATTCAATTTTCCACCAATCTATCACATCTCAAATTTCTAAAGTATAAATAGTATTCAAAGAACATAGGCTGATATTTTAACCCAATTTGCCACCCAATATTGAAAAAAAAACATCAGGTTCTACTTAGGTATTACAAAAATGAAATTACATAATTATACTCAATTCAATATGAAACAAAATGTTCTTGAATGTCAACTTTGATTAGTGCATAGAGTAAGAATACAGTGATGAATAAGACTATTAGAGCAGATATTTACAAACAAAACACAGCATCTAATTTTGGTTTAAAAAATTTTCATAGTCATACAGAAATAAAATAAAATATTACTGGTTGACTAAATAGAAACTCTTCCTCAGACAAGTATAGGTATGAGAGGCTTCCATGTTGAAAGAAGAAGTCAGATCGAGACCACAACCATTATCACTGAACCAATACCTAGAGACTGGGATTCTGGTACCCTGCTAATCATTAGGATACTATTGCCTTACTGTGTCTTTACAGACCCATGTGGGTTTAGAGTATGAAACTCTACTCAGTGGGCAGTAGGGCATAGAAATTGACACAAGACTTTGAATTGCATCATTGCACCAATGAGCAACAGCACCACTCAGAAATGAAAAATCCCTATTCTAGCCAGAGCCACACACAGAGCCTCTAAACCTGTTGTGGCAGAGGGGGCAGGCCTGTGCATGAAAGAACAAGTTTGAACTCTGGCTTACATTATTGATCGTCTCCAGTTTATCCTGGGTTCTCTATCCTCTGAGACTGGGCAATTCCTCACATATGTTAGACTGGGTTTCAGCCTACACATGCCTCAACCTGAGGTAGCATAGATACATAGTACACACGCAGGAGGCATTATATTAGCATAAAATAAAGCAAGCATGAGTCCCATAAGATAGAATCTTGTTTGGTTGATAATCACTGTGAAAATGGACCTTGGTGTATGCTTTGTGAGTGTGAGATTCACATAAGATCAGTGATTGAAAACAATTAGAGGTATAAAATTCACAGGTAGCCACAATGTTCTAACACTGTCAAGATGAACCTAACTACAGGCACCTTTCAGAAACTTCTCCAGAATATTGATACAACCAAAGTGAAGGATGGAATAAGATGTTATATGAAAACAGATTCCAGAAGATAGCAGAAGAAGCTATAGTTATGGAGCAACTTGGCCTTTAATTCAAAAGTATTAGAAAGAAAAGAGGGTCAAATCATCCCATAATGATAAGGATAACATTACAGAACAAAAAAGTAGCAATTATATATGTATTAACTTGTGGACCACTCAAATATTCAAAGCCTGTATTAGTAAGATACTTTTAGGGATGTGAACAACCCATTTGCAGAAATGGAGAGATAATTCCGATAAAAAAAATCAACAAAGAAACAGTAAGGTGAAGATGCATCCCAGGAAAATTGACTTCCAGAGAGCCACTGAACATGCTATCATAGGCTGGCAGAGGCGCATGATTTCTTTCATCGGCATGGGGAAGTTTCTCTAGGACAGATAATGTGACAGGCAATATAGCACAGCTTAAAAAGATTGAAAAAAAAATGAAATCATGTCGAGAAACATTTCTGCCAACAGTGACTAAAATAGAAATCTCTAAGGGAAATAAAGCTAGGTTTCTGAAACTCACAGTAAATTCTTGTTAATTACAATTATCTTGCTATACAATGGCACCCCAGGAGTATGTGGATAAATAGATATTTTCATTAACTATAACATAATTCCTGTGGATCAATCAGTCCTTCTCTGTTACATGTCCATCACCACTATCGCCAGCCTCTGCTAACCATTATTTTAACCTCAGTTTCTATGACATTAAGTTTTATGGATTCCAGTTTTATGGATTCCAAGCTGGCAGGCCCTTGTCTCTCTATGTGTTGCTCATTTCACTCTCTGTGATGGTCTCTAGCTCCTTCCGTGCTGCGGTAAGTGACAGAATTTCGTTCAGTTTTATGGCTGAATAGGATTTGGCTGTGCTCTCTTCTCACCTCTCCTTTACCTGTCTTTAACTGAGTGTCACTTTGGTTGTTTCCTGTCTTGCCTGTTGTGATTAGGGCGACACCAAAATCAAAAGATGTTCTCCTTTCCTTTGGATATGTGCTATGATGGAACGGGTGGGTCATAATACAGTATGATTATTAAATGGCCAATGTTTGTGGAGAACGATGTTAAAGACTACACACACATATATCCAAACATCACGTGGTACTTCATTAACATATACAGTTTTATTTATGCATGTATCAATTTTAAGTAAGACCGAGCTTCTATTTTAATATAAGGAAAACACTCACCAAGGAAAGACCTCAGGCTAATGTCGAAAGAAGGACGGGTGTTTCCCATCATAAAAACCGACAAGTGGAAATAAAGCCCATCAACTAGTTGTACAAATAGCACAGGCACAAAGTCAGACACACGGAAAGGCAGGAAACTTGAGGTAGAGCCGGCTATGTGGAGTTTGGAACAAGGTAACACATGAGTGCAAGCCTAGATTGGATGAGAAACCAGGAGGCTGATTAAGAACAAGGGTGTGTATTTGAACAAAAGTCATTGGCAGTCAGTCCTGTGCTGTGTGTGTTACGGTTGACGTTGTTGGACAAGGTAAGTTGTGTTGTGACCTTCTTGTAGATGAAGGGAAGAAGGCTGAGAGAGCTCAGCTGAGCAGCCATGTTCCTACAACTCATAAATTTGACAACTCTGACTCCAGGCTAAGTGTTCCATGATCCCAGTCCTCACATTTTAGTGTGCTGTGTTTCTTGTGAGCAGTGACTCTCCTTGACTGGTCTTTACTGTTTATTATTATTACCTTTGTTGACTTTTCTTCCTGTTTCCTTTGTTCTTTAAATATCATATTTATGTCCAAATTTCATTTTTGTAAGATGTAAAGGAAATACATAGTTTCATAAGAAAACTAAGTTATGTGTTGGTAAGATAATACATGTACAACATACATACATATATATACATACATACATACATACATAAATATTATGAACACTATAGTTAGAAAGAAAATATGTACAGTGTGGGAAATGAGCCAAATTCTTTCAGAGAGCAGAGTGGTTTGATTAGTGGGTGTATGTTAGATTGTAGGATAAAATACAGAAAATGAGGTAAATAGCCGATAGGTACCCATCAAATTGTTTAATTAGTGAGAGAAGAAAATGATTAAAAATTAAAATTACTTAAGCAAGTTCTGAGGCAAATTCTCATTTCTATTTCTTTCTTAACGAGTCTTTAATTAGCTGAAATTACATTAGGGGAATTTCATGCTTTCTATGTCTTTGCCAATACGTGAAACACCCTCTTTATTCACAAACTATGGGTGTAAGTGGATAATGAAACTTTCTCCCCAAGAGAAAGGAAAATTATACTCAATTTAGTATTATTGAATATCAACTTGTGTGTATTTTGGCTGAGGAAAATTAAAGTCAACAGCAAGCAAGGGGGAAATTGGTTAGAAATATTTTATTCTCCTTGCTTTCCATAATTCCTCAGGAAAATACTGTGAAGGGGGAAAATATTACAAATTATGTGTTTAATATATTTTTGTAAATTAAAACAAATGAATTGTGATTCATATTCAAGTTTAACCTTCAAATTTTAAATAAACTCTAGCACTAATGTGTAGGCCAAACTCTGGATTTCTTTTTACGTTTCTGTATCTATACAAGGGCTAGATTTCCATGATTATGAGAAACTGACATGAGATAGGTTTAGATTTCTGAGTGTCTGGTGACTATTCTCAAAGAAAAGCTCAAGAGAACAGATCAGATTTTCAAAACTGCAACACATGAAAGAAATAAAATTACGTAAAATGCATACAAGGTTTGTGATTCTTTAAGATGTCCTTCTGAATAAAATACCCTGGAATCTAGTTTCCTGTAGTCCAAAGCTTTCTGAATGCTTTTCATTTCACAAACACGCCACTGTCCAAGTGTCATGAGAGTCATGTTTGTCCAGCAGAGCCTCACTTCACAGATGCCACCCGGTGAATATTCCTCAAGTTTTACAAATATTAACAAACGTGAAAATTCTTTTGAAAGGATGCATTTGTACAATCTATTTTATGCTCAGGAAATAATGGTTCAATTTATCTTATAAGAGAATAACATGGACTACACATCTAAAGAAAAATTGAAAATATTTTAATTATAAGAAACCATTTTCTGGCAAGTGCGTCCTGTTATAAATTCAATGAATATTTAAGGCTGCCAAAGAAACCAACCAAGCAGTAAGAAGAAAATCTTTTCATGATTTCTGTCAATAATGAAAAAAAAACCAGCAGTCAACCTGAGCTAGCCATCAACCATGTGATGTCATCCTTCACAGCATTAGAATGTATGTTGCTATCAACAGAATACTGAAAAAGAAATGGAGAAGAAAACCAATAGTTGTGCGATAGCTGGATGCCAGGCGTTGTTGGATCTTTACCTCGTAATTGTCTCATTCGGGTTATAGAAATGAACAAACTGCTTCTCTCGAGGTCTGACCTTGTATTTTAGTTACTCTCTATGGTGCTGTCACAAAATAACCGACTAAAGCAACTAGGGAAGAGTTGGCTTCAGCTCACAGTTCTAGGTCAGAGTCCATCATGGTATAGAGGCATGGTGGCAGGAGCTTGGGTAGTCACTCTCATAGCAACCACAGAAAAGAAATGTAATGGGGTGTGGCTTCTCAGATAGATTTTCCTTTTATCTAGTCCAAGACTCAAACCCAGGGAGTGGCCCACGCAACATTAGAGTGGGTCTTCCCCCTCTTCAATCAGTTTATTCATCATAATCCCTCACAGACATGCCCTGAAGCTAACCTGATCTAGGTAACCCCTCACAGACATGCCCTGAGGCTAACCTGATCTAGGTAACCCCTCACAGACATGCCCTGAGGCTAACCTGATCTACATAATCCCAGAGGCATCTCTCCTAGTTGTTTCTAGATCCTGTTATGTTAATTGTTAAAAATATCTGTCTTGCTTTGCCTTAAATCCAGATAAGATGTTAGAGAAGCAAACTTTAGTTTGGACTCTGCGGACAGAGGCCAGTGTTTTATGTCCTGACATTTATCAATCATTGCTACTTGTTGGCTGACTGACAATCTGAGGGTCACTCTTCAGGCATTTTGTAGAAATTCTCCTCGAGGAAATGCGACAGGTCAGAGGCCCAACACAGTGATGGACTGCAGCTCTCATTTGTTCCAGAAGCTCATGACCCTTGTTAGCAGGTGCTGAACTTCATCAGCTCTCCATGGTGCCTCTGTGGAGACTTTCCTGCTGTTAAGCTGTGAATTCAGATCTGTGTGAAGTAGCAGTCACCTGCACAACAGCATAGATATAGGAGTTGGCTGGAATTCATCTGCACAGTATTTTTCCTCCTTGTCTATTTATTGTCCGTCTACAAGCAGTATACTTAATCGTTTATTTGTATTAATTAAATACTTATTTCTAATATTATTCAATAGCACCTTATTACATTGTTCTGGCTCTTTGGAGATCACTTGGAAGTTTTGGCAGAGTCTACAATATTTTTCTTTTTGTTGTTATTGTTTCATTATTTATCTTACATTTTAAGGTGAAGTCTCATATAACTTGGTGTGTACCAAATTCATTATGTAGCTGAGCATGACCTTGAACTTTGATCCTCCTCGTTCTGCATCCACAATGCTAGGATTAGGATTGTATATGTGCACCACCTTAGTTTACTTGAACCTAAGCTCATCTTTATTATTTGTCTTTTGGGAGCTTATTTCTTGTAGTATTAACACAAAGTCACAAAGATCCAAACTCACAGATTCCTTTCCCTGCCCTCAAAATTATTCATTTTTTAAGAAGATCCCGGATATAGTTATTAAAAAGTTAGAAACTTTATGTGAGTCCTAAACTTCCTTATCATTATTAGGGGGTTTTATTAATGTTAGGGCCTGTCTGATGACAGAACAAAAAATTAGATGACAAACCTTACTACAGCTAAATCAAGCTGGCCATGAGTTCATGTAGGATCTCCAACTCCAGTTCATTTGCACATTGAAAGTCTTCAGTCATTCTCCACTTCCTTGTAACCTTCCATTCCAACAGGGGAAACATGGCTCTCAGTGTAATCAACCCTTTGCTTTTCTCTAGTATATACTTATAGTATCTTAATAACTGTAACTGCATACTCTATGGGAATATTTTATTCATTAGAAAACAGTGGAGTTTTTTTTCCTCTTTGCTTTTAGTCTTACAAATGATATTTTCCCCCAAAGTAAATTCCATCTCTCCTTCCTTCCTTCCTTCCTTCCTTCCTTCCTTCCTTCCTTCCTTCCTTCCTTCTTTTGTACTGTGATGTAATTTGGATGCTGTTATATTGTGTGTTTTCATATAAATTGATTTTACTTGTATACATGAAGATGTCCTTTGGCATTGGCAGTCACACAGTATTTTAACAAATACCCGCTGTGTTCCATCATCACTGTAGTGGCTAGTGTTCCATACTAACACTTCCTCTGGGCTTCATACTGTCAATCCACCCCTAAAGCTCATAGAACATCCAATTCATCACCTCTGATCCAGAACTAGGAGAGGCATAGCTCTTCACATTGGCTTCCATTACTTAGTTTTTACACAGTGAAGAGTCATTTTGTTTCTTGCCAATGCTTGGTAATCTATTCATTACCATCACAGCTCATATTTCACTTCATAGCTGCTTAACGATATTTTCTTTAAAGATCATCATGGATGTTTCCAGCTGAGGACGGTTGATGATAATGTTTCCCATACCAGCTGTGCCAAGATTGTGAGGAGAGTATATACTTATCTGACTCCTTCCTTAGTCATGGAGGACACTGTACTCACTACAATACCTATATACATTTCACACAAAAATCAAATAAAATAAATAAATAAAAAGTATTGTCTTGAAAAGTGTTGTGAAACATTTTGCATGCAATAACTTAAAGATATATTGATATATGTCACACAGTATATCACATTTTGAAGACTTATAAAACATGCAAAAATATTTTATGTTCACTTCATATATCATCTAAAGATGAAATACAATTGTGAGCTAAAAATCTAAATCCTTTTATCAAAATGTGTAGATAAGTGTATAGTATGTTTATGTAAGGTGTAATGTCTACTTTTTAATTAAATGTTGGTGGAAGACATCCAAAAATATTGATCTCCTAAAGAAATATCCATTACATAACAAATATATACTCTAAAGACTGGTTTAAAGGAAATTTTTGTCAGTTATGAAGTTGAAATAAGCTTTGATACCCTTGACATTTTGTAAGCATCTTAGATTATCTATACAAACATTACTTTCAAATTAGATCTGTAAGCATGTTGAAAACATTATTTCTCCTCATAAATTCAGATTAGTACTTCTTCAAATTTAACCTAAAAATAGCATTTTCTACCTTTTGAATGTTTGTATAGGCTGTGAAATGAAGTTCGAATCAGAGCCTTCTCCCTTTAGAGCACACATGAGGATATTCTGCATCGTTTTATGTAAAAGAACTGGATGGCTGAATACAATAAACAGACTTCATTTGAATTTTCTGAACACATCCATATATCATATGAATCATTTTAAAGCACATATTCTGACAACAATGTTTACCATAAATCTCCCGCCAGCTCTTCTCTTGATAAAGATCTTTTGTAGTTTTTAATGGTGGACCTTTTATGTTTTTCTCTAAACGACTTTTAATTGTAATAGTAGTGAAATGTTTCTGAAGTAGAGTAATTATTCAGTCATCATTTATTGAAATATTTTAATTTATATTTATAGTGATCTTTTAATTCCAAAGTTTTGGTAATCTCCAAAAGCTTTGAGTCACTCTTGTAAAACGTCCCTGCTCAGAGCAGAACACTTTCCAACTTGTTGGAGTTTGTGCAGAGACAAAGCACATCAAGAGTTAATAGGAATTGGTGAATGGCTGTACACAGAAGCCAGCATGGTGACGAAGGAAGAGTCTTCTGACAGGATGCTGAGGAGTGAGCCTACTGTGGTACTTAATATGTCAACTAAATGACCTAAGCAGTGGTTCAGGGGCAGAGCTGATTTGTTGGAATAGTGTGGCTACTTAGCAGAATTAAAGGATGTCATATGGAAAAGCCAAGTAATAAGCCATCACGAGAAAGCACACTCAACTATTGCTTGTTGGAAAGTTGCTGTTTTCCAGATTTATGCTTTGTGTTTTTGCCTGTCAGATTATGTTCTTCTCACAATAAACTTTTAAAGCAATTTTCGTGACAGGTGATCCCATTCTCTCACCAAGCATTCAGCACCTCGTGCCAGGAATGTGATGATTAACAGTGTTATATCCTCATTCAAGGCATAGTATGAGAAAACATTTGTAGGCAGATAATTACAAAGAAGGTGGCAGATGTCTTCGCACAAGCGTGCGGTGTGAGTCATTATAGAACAAAGCAAATTCAGACTTGCTTGTATTTTAGTGTTTCAAAGGTAGAGCGTGAAGGAGTCCATATTTATGTTCAATCACAAAACATTGCATTTCTCTCAAAGAACAGAGTGAGCAGTGTTTCCACTAGTGTTGATGGTTAAAGCAAAATTGCAAGCAGCCCCAAGAATTAAGCTGAAGGAGAAAGATGTGTTAAAGTTTTCATGAAAGTCTGACTACCTACCTTGTTTCTCCAGAAGACCAAGGCCAGTGGGTTCCTTTGCAAGCATTTTTCTTGATGAGTGAATGAAAGAGTTCCAAAACCAGTGCTTGAAAGAACAAGACAAAGTCAGAATGAAATGAAACAGCTGTGAGCTTCCCAGATAGCATTAACCAAATCCTGCTTGATTTTCCCTGAACCCCAATCAGCAAACATCCCATTAGAAGGAACTTCAGGATGTTTGCTGATTTGCAAAACACCGCATGACTGATGCGTGCATTCCTAGCATAATTGTTTTGTATGTACATATGGCATATGCTATTTTGGAAATGTACCCCTCTGTGTTCATTACAGCTACTGCTCACACTGTTCCCTGATAATCATTTGTAGGTCCTCATCGCAGTTTATTATTAGTAAAGCTATGAATCAGCAATTTTATGCACCCGCCTTTAACAATCTAATTTTAGACATTTCCAAACCACAGAAGAGAACAATAGAAAGCACACACATTGCCTGGCTTTAGTTCTAGATACTGAGCTAAGTGGTTACTAACATTCTCTTACCTTTTATGAATAAAAAAAAGTTGTCATTATTTTCTCTTAATACATTTTTCAAGTATACTCTCAAAACAATCTCTCAAAATAATCAGCTTAATTTACGAAATAATAAATGCTAAATTTACAATAAGTTCAATCTGGATAACATAAATCCCTCTAAGGACTGAGATATTCACATTATGTAAGTGTAGTTATTGATTAGAAAAGGCAAGGATGAAATCAAAAGCATAAAAATGGTGTAGGAAGACCTGCGATTTTTAGCTGAAGTTCCCCTGTGTGTTGCTTGCAACTGAGCCAAGGTGTCAGGAGTCCCTTTCTTTTGAAGCCTTCTGTTTCGAGTTGTTACCATTCTACAGCTTAGAGTTCAAGGAGTAAGAACATTGTCTTGGTTTGGAAGGCTCTGGGTCACGAGATAAAGATTATAAATAGAAAACTTAAAAGTTATTAAACTGAGCAAAAAAAAAACTCCTTTGGAATCCTGTGGGATCTAGGTATCACATCTTTCATAGGACTCATCAGCAAAATAGACTTCAGACCCAGCTAATACTTATGGGTTGAAGAGGATGCCTTGTCCCTATTTGGCAGGTTGGAATAGACATATGTCACCCACCTGCAGACCTATCTATGACCTCTGAGCCAGGGTGAATGCATTACTGTGAATATTTTACTACATGAAGAAGATGCCTCAGTAAAAACAAATTATTTCAGAAATGAAGCTTTTAAGTATCATTATTTGAAATTATCTCAAATTATGCTCCATGAACATGTCTTGGATATATGACATTTTATGGGTCTTATTTAAAGGGAAGATATTGGGACCTTCTTGCGAAGAAAAAGAGAAGATCATTGAGGCTTTGTGGAAATTTTTAGTATAAATGTAAGGAGAGGCTGCAGTAAAACAAGATGCTACATAGCTCTGCCCTCACTATGCTGTTTAGTAACTTAATCGGTGTATTTAGAGCTACTGTGCAAATATAGCAGAATTCTCAATTATTTTGTTTTAAAAACTGTAATAGCTAGCTAAGAAGATCTCTGTGGGTTCAAGGCAAGTTTGGTCTACAGAGTGAGGTCCAGGACTGTTACACAGAGAAACCCTGTCTTGAAAGAGAAGGGGGAGGAGAAGGAGAAGCAGCCTGCCTGTTCAGTAGGCTAGGGAGATACCTAGGTCCCACAAGTATGAAGACCTGCATTTGGTCCACACCCATTAGATGTCATGGTGGCATGTATTTGTAATCCCAGCAGTGGGGAGGTAGAGGCAGCCAGTTCCCTGGGTCTCACTAGACATGCAGCCTAAGCCTAATAGGTAAGTGAGCTTCTGTCCCAGTGAAAGACTTATCTCTAAACCCAAGCTCTTTGCTTACTGAGGACTGGTGGCTGAGGGTGACAACAGGCCTTCGCATGCACGTGCTCTCACAGGTACTGCCTCTCACAGAAAGCTGATTAAGCAGTGATAGTGCTTAGTAATGCTTAGCAACTGTGACCATCTCTACCTGTATCTCTATAACCATCATCCTCACTATCCCGTCATCCTCCCGGGTGCCATCACTGTGTATGGTCTGCACCGCTGCATTTTTCACATCTAATGCTCTGTTCTTCATACGGATCCAGAGACTGGATGGCCTTTTGATCAGATTTTTCATAGGAATAATTAGCCCTGAGGAATTTCTCAAACAAGTACCCAAGTTCTTATCCCGCAGTTCCTGTGACCTCAGCTCTCTATCTCCTCAACAGTGCTACTCCACATTCTCAAAAAGTTTTCTCCTTATAGAATAACAACATTGGTTACTGTAACTGGTAGATTAGACTTGTTTTGGTTGCCTTTTTTCTAAATATGGATCATTTTGTTTACATTTGAATTATCATTATGCTACAAGAGCAAGGAAAATATAGTCAATTTAATACCTTTATTATCCAAAGGAAGTCTATAGGCACACTTGATCTTGTGACATTTTTTTTTGTGTTACAGAAGTAGATGAACTCTGAGACTCATGACCCAGTTACTTCTTGTAACTTGTAGACTTTTTATTTCACTGTTCTTTTAAATGAGAACTCAGAGTCACATTTGCATATGCTGCTCCTTATCTTCTGCAGCCAAATCACTCTGTGTCAAAGCACCATGCAGGAGATGGTTAGAAGAGCATTCTTAGAAGGGGACAAAGCCTATGGCTGATATACAGGCACACACAAAGCGACTCAGGAGCAAGGGACACAAATAGGCACACTGGTAATCTGAAATTTTTCTATGGAGGGGTTGCACAGCACAAAATATTAGTGATTCTGAAAATCATTTTTCTTCATAAATCTTTATTGTATTAATAAAACTATGTAATCTATGTTCTCCTTATAAAACATTTTATGTTGATAAAAGTAACGCAGCAAGAGACTTCTCCATCTGGAAAAAAAGCCTTGCATTTATAATCTCAAGCATTCTGCCAAACCCAATGTTTCCTGCCTAAAATAAATTGATTTTTGTTGATGCATAAATTAAATGTCAACACATCTCTCACAAATCTACTTATGGCAAAACCAGGCACTGTGGTTAGGAGACAGATTTAATACAAATGACTGGATCTTCTGTTTACTCAACAAATAGACACAGTGGAAAAGCTTAAGTGATCCTGTGTATGCCAGTGTTAATTAGTCGATGTTTGAAAAGAAAACCTCCTCCCCACTAACCACAATGGACACGGAAGCTGTATATATTATCCTTATGTCCAGCTATGTCTTATAATGTGTTAGCCTGACTGAATTAAAACTTGGAGAACAAGAAAGCATTTAGGTCTTAGTATTGTTACCTCAGAGTGAATATACTGAATTTAAAATTCAGAAAGGTTTTGATTGTGTGTTTCTGTACACACACACTTATATTGACTACATAGCTACTGAGTACCAGAAACTATTCTAAACATTGAAACCCAAAGAACGTGGAAACAAGATGTTGAACCATCCAACAAATACAGCAAGGACCAAGTGTATACCCAAGGATATGGAGTCGATTAAGTCTGTGCAGATGGAGCACAATAGAATGAACAGAGGAGCCATGTGGAAGGCAAGTCTGAGAGGCCTTGTCTATTGAGGCATCACTCGAGCAACCACAGCCAGTGTGGGAGGGTCCAGAGTATGGGATGTCTGGAGAATGTGTTAAATCCTAGGAAGGCAAGTTCCAAACTGCCAACAAACAATACTCTTGCCTTTTTTTTATTGAGATCTGGGAAGGAAGCCTTTGTGTCTTGAGTGAATGACAGAGGGGAGGACAGGAAGAAAAGAAACAGTCAGAGCAGAACATTCAATTAAATGATGAGGAAAGGAAGCAGAGACAAGATTGCCAGAGTCTTTGATTCCATGCTATAAATAACCATTGCTAATTAAGAAAGCTCAGGTGAAATGACAAGCCAACACTCTAACTCTCAAAATACTCATTCTCATGATTTACTATAACAAAGCTTAGGTAAAGACTTGCTTTGATACCTGTGAGTACCAGAACCTAGAATAGTGGAGAATGATCGTCAGGGCAGCTTTTTCCCTTGTTGAAAGCCTCACAGTGTTGTTAACAATCTGGAATGGTAAGGACTGCCAAGGTGTAGTCTTAAGTAGGCAATGAAGTTCTCAGGAGTTGAATGACTTCCCTCAACTGGAAAAAAAACCCACATTTATTTCTGATCTCAATTTGGTCAGTTTTTTTTTCTTCAAAAAATTAAGTTCATTAAAATCAAGAAATCTCAAGCCCTACAAATGTGTACTGATTGATTTTCACACACACACACACACACACACACACACACACACCACAGTCAACAACAAATGTGTGCTCACTTTAAAGTCCTTTAGCTCAGGCTGACAAGATGGCTCAGTATTTAAGAACAAAGAGGACTCTAGTTCAGTTCCCAGCACCCACATTGTGCTGCTCACACTGCCTGTAACTCCAACTCAGTGTTGTGTGTAGTTGACTGATGACCTCTTTTGGCCTCCATAGGCACCTGCAGGCACATGCACAAGCATATGCAAGCATGCAGTTAACATACACATACATGGAAAAATAAACATTAAAAAACCTTCTATATCAACAAGCTAAGTATCAATAAGTGATCTTTTAAAACTTACTTTAAATGAAATTGGTTTAGAAGACAAATTTTGATTTATTACTAAATAAACTGATTAGGGAGGCCCGTGTTGCCACCAAAGGTCACATCGAAGTTGCATGTTGGGGCAGCAACCTGCAGCCTTGTTGGTATTGGGGGCCATGCTGTCACTGGAGCTATCCTGATCTGAGTGGCCAGTGCTTCCAAGCGGAGCCAGGATGTTGTACATGTCTGAGCTGCAGCCGAGGGCCCTGTCTAGGTCCGTGGCTCAGCTGCAGCTGGGGACTATGTTGACATCTTTAGCCTGTCCCACCACAGGGGCCCAAAGGAACCATGTGTGACAGAATCAGAGGACCATGCTGAGTCGGTCCAGTGCCTTGCTGGCCCTGGAAAAGCTGGCCTTGCCTCTTGGTGGTCATTGAAGCAAGAGAGCTGATCCCAGTCCTCACTGGAGAGCTGACCCCTGCACTATGGAGAGATGACCTCACCCCTCATCATAAGCAAGGATGAACTGACTATGATGGCATAGGCATAGAGGAGCTGACTCTGCACCTTTACCTGAGGCAGGTAGCCCCAGTGACTTGGAATGACCAGTTCATTTACCATCCAGGCACACAGCCAGCCTAGGGTTGGCCCACCCTAACCTCTACCTCATCTACTACCAGCTGGAGCTCATGAAAGAACTTGTCCTGTGGAAAGATACAGGCAATATCTCCCTGACTTAGCGTGGCTCTCGTGTATTCCAGCCTAGTTTCTGTGAAAATCCTGTGGTGATGGTATGCCAGAAACAAGAGGCTTAGAACCAGGCCAATGACTCATTGCTGTGAACATTTGCTAGAAAAGTCTATTGGACAACAGGGTATACTATGTGACGTACTACTCCTAATACCACCAGGATGGATACAGAGGTGTTGGGAAGGTGGGAAAGACGGCAAAGCAAAGTGATATGGGATATCTTCTGTATGGTGCAAATACATGTTGCTTCAATTGATTGATGAATAAAGCTATTTCGGCTAATGGCTACACAGAGTAAACCTAGGCAAGAATTCCAAACAAAGATGCAAAGAGAGAAGGAAGACTGAGTCAGGGAGACGCCATGTAGCCACCCCAGGGGAGACAAGATGCCAGGATATCACCAGTAAGCCATGGCCACATAGTGATACACAGATTAGTAGAAATTGGTTAATGTATAAGAGAGAGAGTTAGCCAGGAATAAGTCTGAGCCATTGGACAAGAAATAATAAATGTATACGTCTCTGAGTGGTTATCCTATAAGTACCTGTGGGGACTCAGGTGGCAGAGAGAAATTGTTCCAAGTGGGATGAGGCTACATGGAGAAAAGTTTCCTCTACAGTGAAGAGAGGATTTTTGGGGGGATGTGGTTGTTTTGTTTTAATGTTATGATTGTTTGTTATGTTATCTTTTCGTTTGATTTTTTAAAAAAAAGTTTCTGTTGGGATGCTGCAGTTGTGAGGGGAGGACATAGGACGACTGGGAGATGAGCAAAATGGGAGTGCATGATGTGAAATTCCCAAAGAATCAATTAAAAAAATAATGGTATGAAAGCAAACAAATAAGAAAACCCTGTTTTTATTAGATAAGATTTATTATAGGAAGAAGTTGCTAAGTATCAAAATGTGGCATGAGTGAACTTGTTCATCTTCTAATGGTACCCAGCACTACCCTGCACACAGGCAGCCTCCATGTTTTGATATCCCCAGAATTAAATTGCACTGAAGATTCAGAGTGACTTCATTTATAACACTATCATGGTCATTTCACTTTCACTGTGTTAGCTTACCTCACCATTTACATTATAGTATATTATTATATAGTAGAAGATAAGGTTAGAGAATTTAATATATATTCTGTGGCAAATATTTTGAAGATAGCCATGATTTGTTTCTACTCTTTTACAAAGTCACCACATTGTGGTACTTTCAAAAAGTCCCATTACTTTTAATCTCCAGCAAGCTCATCTGGCTCACATTTTTGAATACTGTAATGTGAACTAGATATTATTACATTCAGTAGATATTGAGTTCTCATTTTGATACTTTGGGAACCTTGGCTGTGTGCAATGGAATGCTTTGTTTTTGCTCAAGCTCAAATCCAGGGTTCTGACTGCATATGCTAAGCAAGCATTCTACCAATGAGCTCCATCCTGTGCTTGAATTGTTTTGAGATAGGAGTTCCCACTTGATGCCCATGCTGACCTTGAACCTATGACCCTCCCTGTCTCTGCTGCTTGAGTTTTGAGATCACAGGCAGGTGCCACTGTACCCAGCTGAGAAATTTGATGACAGAAAATTTTTATGCTTCAACTGTGAAATCTTAAAAATCGCTACAGCATTCTGACTTGAACAACCTTTCTTTAGATTTATGAAAAATACAGCCCTAGTTACGGAGGTAATTTAAGGATTAAACCAGACAAAGTTTCGAAGTATCTTGTATTCTGCCCCTGTATTCTTGCTGCTTGCAATGCTGCTTGAAAAGCCAATCTTGTAAAGGTTAATCCAAGATTACATTTGTGATTTCTATATGATTTCAAGGAGAATATCAGAGTGGGCTGACAGAATTCTACTGGGATGGCCATATTACAAAAAATAGATCATCTCCAGTTTCTGGACAGTAAGGTTATTTTTTTCACACACCTTTGTAAACAACTTTGTAAAAAAGAAAATCTGTGGAGTTTTATTTTAAATGGAAAAGAAATTGTATGAGCCACAATTGTTTTTGTGTTGTGGAGTGTTTTGGAACTATGTCTGAAAGTAAAAATGACAATAAAATCAAACTGGCATGAAGTCTTTAGAAGCCTACACACAAAAGTTGTGTTAAACCCTTCCCAGTTCTGCTAGGAGTGAAATTCATCAAAACAGATACTGCGATATTATCAGAGACAAGTGGAAATTTTCATTTACACATGCTTAGTTCCTTACAGGATACAAAAGTTTCCAGCAAAGGATCTTTTAGATTCTTCCCCTAACACTATCCCCTGCTATATAAACCTTGTAACACCAATCAGAAAGACTTCATCATATCATCACAGCTTCAAGATATAGGCCTGAGGTCCTCAAGTCAAATGCATGACCTTTCTTGGCAATCAGATGCTTTCTTCAAACACCAACGTTTTCTTAATGTGTTTACATCCACATGTCTCTGCTTCTCACTCCTGATTTTTCCATGCAGATAGCATGTGATTGGACTATTTATCAAAGGTCAAAATTAAATTCCATATTACATTATTTTCTTACAGAGAGGGTATTATGATTACTGGAGCTAGCCCCAAGGCTTTAGTCCAGAATCCGGTTTAATTGCCAAGAAAAAAAATGCTCACAACTTTTCCCTTTCTAGTTCACTGAAAAAAATGGAAAAGATCTGGTTAGTAAAACCTACTTTGATTCTATTCCCCATAGGCGATGATTTTTTTCTGAAATGACAGTTAAATCAAATCAGGACCCAGTGTAAATTGTCTCTATATTCCCTACAAACAAAGCCACTGTCAAACTTCATAACTCACAAGCTTGTCAATGAGTCCAAATTGACCTATGGGTATTGTGTAAATGTTGAATCTTCATACATCATCCACAGAGAAATAAAGGCTAGGCACCTTGCCAGCTGTGACAGTTCACTTCAGTGTTTTAATGCTCCATCATCTCAGCTATGACATGTGAACACTTGCCTAAACACTGACCAAATACATAGGGAATGAGGTCCATTCTCACTCTACTATCATTTTTCTGTAGAGGGCACTCAACTGATAGGACCCAAGGTAGCAACCCAAGGATGTTTTTCAAACTGCTGTGGACATGGGCTGCAGGGTCTAGAGGTACAGACAGATACTGCTACTTGACAGAGTGAGCTCTTAAATTTTGTAGAGCCTAGAGAATGTTTGTTGGTAGGATGAAGGACCATGAAATAAATGGAATCCCTCCAGAAGTTGAAAGGTGTATTTCATAGCGTTTAAAATTGTGTTTTACAAATGGTCCTAATTCTTTATATCTGGGCTAAATGGTGGCTTCTGCTTTTATCCTCTCACAACTCTGGATGGATGCTGGAACCATGCTGTGATGAGAAAGGCTAATTGGTTGTTTTAGCTTATTAGGGCTGGGAAGTGTTAAATACAAAGCCCCACAGCAGTGATGATACTAAGCCAGGGCTATATGGACTGTAGCTAATGAGTGGTGTACATCATGCTCCATTTAAAAACAGTGCCTTTACTTACAGTGGGATTCATTCAATAGTGGGATCAAGTGGAGTCTGCAGGAAGTAGTCAATTTCTAGGAAATTATAATTTAGCAACAAGGCAACAATTTTTGTTCTTGAGTTCTTGCACTGTGACAATTCCTTTTACAATTAAGTAATTGTATACATTCTCTGTATTTAATACACAAATAAATTACTTACATAAGTACCACATAGACACTATTACTTTTATTAATTCAGTCAATGTGCAATACCCACTGTACAACAAAAATGCTGATTTTCCCGGACTTGTGATAATGAGGAGCTGAGAAGCATCTTGAGGCAGACTGGTGAGGGAGACAAAAAATTAAAATAAGACAAAGTAAGAACCACACTCTGGATAAATCTGAGGCTGGGAGAAACAGACATTCATCGTGTTAGAAGACCATTCAGGTTGATGTAGCACAGCCCTCTCTTAATTATAAAGTCCTGCTATGAGGCTCCATAGACTGATTCAGTTTGATTCAGATTTGTTTTCTGATGAATCTTGGGCACCAATCATCTGGTCCCCTGTGAGAGAAAGAAACCCCAGTAATGGACAGTAATGTGAGAAAATCAAGGCAGAAAATATGAAGAAATGCTTTGCATAAATAGGTGTGTGAACTACTGTCACAGTGTAGATAATAACCATCAATAGGTATGTCAACTACTGCCACAGTGTAGATAATAACCATCTATTGAGTATTCATATAAGCCCAGTGATTTTTGCTTGCTTTTCACAAATTACTATCTATTGCTAGGGTTCCTTTCTTTCATAGCTTAATACAAGGCAGTTTCATATTCTGCCCTCATCCCTTCCCTGCGACCTGGCAGTTAAAGCTGTCTTCCCATCAAAAAAGTATTCAGAGTTACATAGAAAGAACTGTCGTTTGTATTTAAGGAGGCATACCAATCCCATACTATTAGTTGGTATTTTCTACAAGTAAATATGTATAGAATTTCCATTACATGCTAGGCACTATGTGAGTGTCTGTTGACACAGAGGTGAAAAAGTTATGTAAGATGTTGAGGTATGTAAACAACAACAAATCATTTTAGTAGTGAATAATTTTGAGATTAATGCAATGCCGAAGTTCCTAACTTTACCTCACAGAGACTACACAAGGGATGGGGCAGGAAGAGAGGGGCTCTTTTATCCCTGCTGTGGTAATAGAAATATTTCCTCTCCACCACAGTTAGTTCTTATCTTAGGCACACCACAAAGGATTTGGTGGTTTTCCATTGAAATATTCTAGGGCAGGGATGGAGATATATATATATATATATATACATATATATATATATATATCCACTATATGCAAACATTTTTTCAAAGAAATGATTTACTTGGTCTATGGTTTCAGAGGTATATAAGTCCGTATTTTTGTGTTGGGGAGACCTGACAGCAAGCAGTAGGAGAGTGGCTGAGACTGGAGGATGCTAAGAGCTCACATCTCCTACCACAAGCTTGAAAACCCACCTCCAGTGAAATATTGCCCCCAGCAAGGCCATACCTCCCCAAACTCCCAAAGAGCAGGATCAACTGGAAATAAAGTGGCGAATTGTCTGAGACAACGGATGGAGTCTTTCACTGCAGTCCGCATTCCTAGCTCTCACATGAAATCCAGGAATGGCTTTACATCTGTCACATCAGTGTCAGGGGCACAACCCAATTCTAGTATGTTCAGGTTGACAAATAGCGTGCTTTGGTACACAACAGTCTTGGAATGGGAAAAATAATTGGCGATTTTATGACTTACTTTTTCCAATTTTTGGAGTTTTCCAACTATTCAGTGCATTTCATGTTTCTGAATTTTATGAGTTTAATAACTACATACGTTGGAGTAGTTTCTGTAAGCTTTTTGCTGTCTGGTAAAATCATCTCATAGTACCATGTGGTTTGTGAGCCTGACTTGAAAACCTGAGTCAACCTTCAAGTTTCTTCAAAGGCTACGTACAACCTAATTTATGTTGTCTTTTAGAAACATGGCTTGTAGCAGGGAGAAGAATAGCTACCATAGAAATCGTGCAAATAAATCAACAACTTATCACAGATTTTTGCATGCATCAGAAATTTTCAGAGTCCAATTCTGTGGTAATAATGTCATCCTGAAAAAAAAACCAGCAGCTGTCTATTGAGGAGTGCTCAATCTCCACGCGATAGGAATAATTACCTTCCACCCTCACGAGGTAATTGCCTTTTGATTGAGGTCATCAGAGCAATCAAGTCAGCTTGAGGTAGAAATCTGGAGTGGGACAGGAGACAAAGGAAGAATTATGAAGAGAAATTTGAAAGGAGAACAAGAAAAGAAGCTTAATTTATTTCTAATATTTTACTGTGCAGTAATAATTTAAATAGTGACAGTCATTAAAATCACTGGAATATGCCATCTAGGTTAATTGTTTTGATGGTTTTATTTTTTGATATGAGAAACTAAATATTTTTAAGCATCTGATTAGGATCATTAACACATTCTGTGAATGACAGCTCACTCTAATTTAACCTACAGCCAATCCTGCACACATAGGAATATGAAGAGCAGTTCCAGGTACTGGGATCTGTAGTGATGGGGACGAAATGCATAAAGATTGCTTGTGCCATCATTATAAAATAAAATACTTCAGTATTTTTTCAGATTTTGAAAAGCCCAGCGACTAGTAGGAAATCTTAAAAGAATGAAACAGTAAAGAAGAAAACATTGATAGTGATAATTGAAGGTTTCCTCCATACAATGTGTTTGAAATGCTTAGAAAATTAAAAGGGGAAATTGTGACTATTATGTTCACACATATGCCAGGGTTAACATGAATGCTAGACTTAAAAAGAATATTAGGGTTAAAGCAACAAGGTTGTGATCTCGCAGCCATTTACGCCAGAGGCATGCAGTGGGATATAAGCTATCCATGCTGACTAGATTAAAAAGTATAAGACACTGGGCAAACAAAAAAGCCAGTTTTGACAAGCTCTGCTTGGCTCCTGCAAGCTCCTACTGAACCACCAAGCCAGGGCTCTGTTAGCTTTATATATACATGTTTATATGTTATTATAATTATATGTTAATATAATATATATTATCAATGAATAATAAACATGTTTATATACATTCATGTGTTTAAAGCACCTCAAATTGTGGGTAAACATGGCTTCTAAGAAAGCCTCCACCTCTTCCAGGAAAGGTGCTATCCCAAATCTCTCCCAGATGGCCAAAGGCAAGAGAAATGGTAGGCAATGACTTGTACATCCAGTAACGTGAGGAAGGCTTTTGCCATTGCTGCTTGGCCCTGTCTTGCCTCCACCGTGGAGGTCGTACTTCACTGTTACTAAACCACCAAGCTCCTGAAACACACTTCAACTGCTTACTACTCTACATGCTTCCTAGTGAATTCCTATACTTGGTGATCATAAGAACAGAGATTGCTGCTGTGGTTCAGGTTGAGAGTGGGGGAGAGGATGGAGGCATGTCTGCTCATCCACAAAACGACTCAAGGTGATGTGGAAATGAGACAAACTACAGACTTTTGTCCATCAAATGCAACTTGCATCTAGGATAGAAATCCTAAGTGTTAAGGAAATAGGCTTAAAAATAAGATGCCCACGCTGGGCGGTGGTGGCATATGCCTTTAATCCCAGCACTCTCGAGGCAGAGGCAGGGGGATCGCTGTGAGTTCAAGGCCGGGCTGGACCCACAGCCTCCAAAACAATAAAGAAACCCTGTCTCGTAAAACCCAAAAAAAAAAAAGATCCCCAAACTCAGAAACCCAGAAATCCTTTCTGCCAAGGTACTAGAAGACAATACTTCTATTACCGAATAAGCAGTAAGATGGAATGTGAAGAAATCACAGTTTCAAGATTGTCAAAGACAGGAGCAGTCTTGCTCTTTCTTCCAGGCAAGCAGAAAATGCTCATTCTATCACACACCAACATGGACAATAATAACAGGTCCTCAAGTAAGAGGACAATATCTTTTGTAATGCAGAATTCATGCTAGCTTTCTTGGTAATTGGGACTGCTATCTGTGCTAGATAATTGCCTTTATCTACAGCAAAAACAAACTTGTCTTAATGACATGATATAATTCTCCAATTTGGAGAAAGGAACCCAAGGAAATCAGGCTGTTTCTCTCCCAATGAAAATAGAGTTTGCATTTGAAAGAGATAGCTCCCAGGTCCTTGACTTGGATACTGGAGCTTATGAAACTGTCAAAAGGCTTATTTAATATCCAAAAAATGCATATATGTTTCAAGGAAATTTTCTAAGGTATGATTTCTAGCAAAAAGGTAGTCTAGTTTCAAGAGGAGTCACTTATGCATACTATCATATCATCTGCAAGAAGTGAAAGTTTGACTTTTGTTGTGTTATTGCTCTTGCTAGAACTTTGAGTACTATATTAAACAGATATGGATAGAGTTGATAGCCTTTGTCTTGTTCCTGATTTTAGTGGAATTGCTTTGAGTTTCTCTCCTTTAATTTGATGTTAGCTGTCAGCTTGCTGTATAGAGCTATTTATTGTGTTTGAGTGTGTTCCTTGTATCCCTGATCTTTCCAAGAACTTTATCATGAAGTCATGTTGGAATTTTTCAAAGGATTTTTCAGTATCTAATAAGATGATTAGGTGGTTTTTATTTTTTTCAGTTTTTTATATGGTTTTTATATGGTAGACTATGTTGACAGATTTTCATATGTTGAACCATCCCTGCATCTCTGGGGTGAAGCCAGTTGATCGTGGTAGATAATTTTTTGAAGTGTTTATGGATTTGTTTTCCCAGTATTTTTGCATTAATGATCATGAGGGAAATTAGTATGTAATTCACTTTCTTTGCTGCATCTTTGCATGGTTTTGGTATCAGGGTACTGTAGCTTCATAGAAAGAGTTTAGCAATGTCTCTTCTGTGGTCTATTGTATGGAACAATTTGAGGAGTATTGATATTAGTTCTTCTTTGAATTTCTGGTAGACTTCTCTACTGAAACTATCTGGCCCTGGCATTTTTTTTGGTTGGGAGAATTTTAATAATGGCTTCTATGTCCTTGGGGTTATAGGTCTATTTAAAGGGCTTAATCTGGTATTAATTTAATTTTTTATCTTTAATTTATTTTTAATTTAATTTATATTAGAAACAAGTTTGCTTCACATGTCAATCCTAGGTACCTCTCCCTCCCCTCCTCTCCCCACCCCCTTTCAACCAGCTCCCATCCCCTTCCCCAATCCCCACTACATGCTTCCAAGCGGGTGAGGCCCTTGTTTTGGCATCTCAAAAGTCTGTGGTATGATCTGGGGCAGGGCCTAGGCCCTCACCTATCTGTCCAGGCAGAGATAGCATCCCTCCACATGAAATGGGCTCCCAAAATACATCTGGATGAAAGGGTTAAATGCTGATTTACTGCCTGAGACACTAAAGGATGCTGAGGCCTCCTCACTGCCACCCACATTCATGGGGTCTGAATCAGTCCCTTGCTTGCCTCTCTGCTGTTAGTCTGGGGTCTATGAGCTCCCCCATGGCCTCCTCTCTCCTCCTCTTCACACCCTCTCTTTCTCCCAGCTTCCTTACCCCTCCCCCCTCCCTCTGTGCTCCCAATCCCCTAATAAGATTCTGTCCTGCTCCCCTTCTCTTCACGGTGACATCACATTTATGCACTGTGACATCACTATAGTGCACTATGACATCACAATTATGCATTGTGACATCACAATACTGCACTATGACATCACAATTATACATCGTAACATCACTATACTGCACTGTGACATCACAATTATACATTGCGACATTACTACACTGCACTGTGACATCACAATTATGCATTGTGACATCACTATGCTGCATATCTTACTTAGGGTCCTCCCTGTTTCCCAGACATTCTGGCAGGTGATTGTAGACTGGCACTCCCCTGTTTCAGGTCTAAAATCCATATATGAGTGAGTATATACCATGTTTGTCTTTTTGTGACTGGGATACCTCACTCAGGATGGTTTCTTCTAGTGCCATCCATTTGCCAGTAAATTTCAAGATTCCACTGTTTGTTTTCCACTGAATAGTACCCCATTGTGTAAATATACCACGTTTTCTCTATCCACTCTTCAGCTGATGGGCATCTAGGTTGCTCCCAGGTTCTGGCTCTTACAAACAATGCTGCTATGAATACAGTGGAACAGATGTCCTTGTATGAAAGTGCATCATTTTGGTATATTCCTAAGAGTGGAATTGGTGGATCTTGTGGTAGATTGATTTTCATTTTCCTGAAGAATCTCCATACTGATTTCCAAAGTGGCTGTGAGAGTTAGAACTCCCATCAGGAGTGGAGGAGTGTTCCCCTCTCTCCACATCCTCTCCAGCATGAATTGTCATTGGTGTTTTTGATTTTAGCCTTTCTGACAGAAGTAAGATGGTATCTCAGAGTTGTTTTGATTTGCATTTCCCTGATGGATAGGGATGTGGAGAACTTTCTCAAGTGTCTCTCAGCTATTTTATACTCCTCTATTGAGAATTCTCTATTTACTACTGTTCCCCAATTTTTATTTGGATCCTTTAGTGTTTTGGAGATTTGCTTCTTGAGTTCTTTGTAAATTTTTAAGATCAGCCTTCTGTCAGATGTGGGGTTAGTGAATATCTTTTCCCAATCTGTTGGCTGCCTTTTTGTCTTATTGACTGTGTCCTTTGCCTTACAGAAGCTTCTCAGTTTCAGGAGGTCATATTTATTAATTGTTGATCTCAGTGTCTATGCTACTGGTGTTATGTTCAGGAAGCCATCTCCTGTACCAATTCATTCAAGGGTACCTCCCACTTTCTCTTCTCAGAGTTTCAATGTGGCTGGATTTATGTTGAGGTCTTTGATCCATTTGGGCTTAAGTTTTGTGCATGGCAATAGACATGGGTCTATCTGCGGTCTTCTACATGCCACCATTTGATGAAGATGCTGTCTTTTTTCCAATGTATAATTTTATCTTCTTTGTCAAAAATCAAGTATTCATAGGTGTGTTAGTATCAGGGCTTTCAATTTTGATTCCATTGGTCTACCTGTCTATTTTTGGGCCGAGACAAAGCTGTTATCTGGACTATAGCTTTATAATAGAGTTTAAAGTCCGGGATGGTGATGTCTTCAGACATTCCTTTATTGTACAGGGTTGTTTTGGCTATTCTGGATCTTTTCTTTTCCAAATAAAGTTGACTATTGTTCTTTCAAGGTCTGTGAAAAATTGTGCCGCTATTTTCATGGGGATTGTGTTGAATCTGTAGATTGCTTTTGGCAAGATTGCCATTTTTACTATGTTAATCCTACCTACCAAAGAGCGTGGGGGATCCTTCCATTTTCTGGTATCTTCTTTAATTTCTTTCTTTAAAAACTCAAAGTTCTTGCTGTACAGGTCTTTCACTTGCTTGGTTAGCATTATCCACAAATAATTTATGTTGTTTGGGATAATTGTGAAGGGTGAAGTTTCTCAAATTTAATTTTGATATGTGGTACCTAACTAGAAAATTGTTCATTTATTTTAGATTTTCCAATTTTTTTAAGTACAAATTTTTTAAATATGACCTATAGATCATTTGGATTTCCTCAGGGTGTGTTGTTATGTCCCCCTTTCCTTTCTCATTTTGTTAATTTGGAATTCTTTTTCTACCTTTTGCATAGTTTTTATGTGAGTTTGTCTATTGGTTGATTTTCTTTAACAAACTCTTTGCTTCAATGATTTTCTACATCCTCTCCTATTTGTTTCTGTTTTATTTATTTCAGCCCTCAGTTTGATTATTTCCTAGTTTCTGCTCCTCATGGGTGAGCGTGCTTCCTTTTGTCCTGTAGCTTTCAGGTGTACTTTTAAGTTACTAGTGTGTCTTTTCTCCAAATTCTTTATGTAGGCATTAAGTGCAGTGAACTTTCCTCTTAGCACTGCTCTTATAGTGTCCCATAAGTTTGGGTATGTTTTGCATTCATTTTCATTGAATTGCAGAAAGTCTTTTTATTTATTTATTTATTTATTTATTTATTTATTCCTTGACCCAGTGGTGATTCATTGAGCACTGTTCAGTTTCCATGAGTTTGTAGACTTTCTGTAATTCATGTTGTTGGTGAATTTTAACTTCAACTTCACTGATCTGATAAGATACAGTGGGATTTCCATTATTTTATTTGTTGAGGTTTGCTTTGTGACCAATATGTCTTTAATGTTAGAGAAGGTTTCATAAGGTGCTGAGAAGAAGGTACATTGTTTTGTGTTTGGATGGAAAGTTCTATAGATCTCCATTAAGTCTATTTGAGTCATAATATGTTATTTACTTTATTTCTCTGCTAAGTTTCTATCTGGCAGACTTGTCCATTGGTTTGAGTGGGGTGTTTCAGTCTCCAACTATAGTGAGTGAAGTTTGATATATGATTTAAGTTTTTGTTATGTTTCTTTTACACATGTGGGTTCCCTTGTATTTGGGGAATAAATAGAACTGGTAATTTTTTGAAAAGAAACAAGAAAAATAATTTGAGAGTATATACATGAGATTGTCTCTACAAAGAGCCACAAAATCTCAGTGACATGAAGACAGAATATAGAAATGACAGGCTAAAGGGATAGAAAGAATGTAGACAGGACAGAAGGGTTAGAGAGAGCAAGAAGCTGTCTCATGGTTAGCTGAGAGGCCTTTGCCAGAATCAGGTAACTAAAGTGAAGGTGTCCTACCACAGAAGGTGGTGGAGGGGAGCAGAATGTGTGATGCTGTGTGATGAAGGTGGTACTCCAAGTTAGTATGACAGAAAGTGAATATTTTGACTCAAGTATGATGAGGAATTAGATTCTTTTCTTTCCTGTCTTTTCTTTTTAGATTTAGTATTCTTTCAAACATTACATCCCAACTGACCACAGGTTCCCCTCTGTGCACTCATGTAAGTCCCACCCATACTCCTACAACTTCTCCTGTCCCCTAGATCCACTGCTCCTCTGTTTCTGATCAGAAAAGGGCAGGCCTCCCATGATCATCAACCAAACACAGCATAAACATTTGTAATAAGACTAAGCACAAACTGTGATCTCAGTCCTGAATGAGACAATGCAGTAGAATGAAGAGTGCCCCAAGAGCAGGCGAAAGAGTCAGAAATGCCCCCATGCCCACCGTTAGGAGTCCCACAGAAAACTCCAAGCTACATCCGGTCCTTAAGAGTAAAGGCTGAAAGAAAAGAGAATCATGGAATCATAGTGTTCCCTGACTTGATGCTAATCTACCAAAGTTGTTGAAATTCCTTTGGATGGAGGAGACAGTAGGAAGTTGTCTTGTTCCCAGAGGGTAATTCGTGACTACCAGGAGGTGACCTTTTGGGGCAGGAGAGGTTAAGATCTAAAACATTATTGCTGGGCCATTTCAGAAAGTGTGGAGAACAAAAGTTCTGAAGACTGATGGGAGCAAGACAACCTTCCTCTCCCCTTAGCTCAGTCTTTCTGAGTCTGTGAGGAAACATAACCCCTCATGAATGCAGCAGAGCAAATCACAACTCTTGCAGAAAAAAATAACCCCCCTAGTTTTCCTAATGATTAATTCCTCAGAACAACAAAAACTGTAATTGTTATCTTCCATGTAGTTTATTTCTTAACAAAGAAATTGCAATATATTCACTTTGTATTTGGGGTATTTAGTATTCATATTTATGATAATAATATCAGGTAATGTATGTTTGTATTCAAAGCTGCGATAGTATGTATATGATAAAGAATTTTTTTAGGATTTAATACCTATACAGTATTTGAATGCTTGTCTTTGACTTTTTCTAATTAATGTTTAATTCAAATGTGGCTAAAGTGATTGAACTTAGTATTTGATCTCTAGGGAGTATCATTGTAATGCACATCATACAACAGCAAGATCACACTTGTTGAATTCATGCAGACATTTAATTTTTTATTATAATTGCTTATATGTATATATGATGTGTGTGTGTGTTGGGGCATATATGGGTCATGCATGGCATGCTTGTTTAGCTAAGCGGACAACTTCATGTTGCAGCATCTCTCCATCCATTTTTCTAGGTTTCAAGGTCAAGTGCTGATCACAGGGCTTATACAGCAAATACCTTTGACCACTGGGCCATCTGGCCTGCTCGCCTGTGTGTTCTGAAGATTAGAAATGCTTATGCATTCAGCTGAATCAATGTAAGGGAGTGGATGATGCTAGCAGATGTGATGTATGGAACAGATGTTTTTTTGTGTGTGTATGTGTGTGAAATAATCTTTAAAGAAAGAAATAGAATTTTGAACAATGATTAAAGGACTCACATTTGCCATCAGAAGGATGCAGGTGGTGTTTCTCTGCATTCCATAGAGCTAAAAGAAATACCAGTTCATTTGCATGAGAAAGCAATGAAGCAGAACTCAGAGCTGTGGGAAGATGTAGCCGTTCCTGTTTATTCAGGGAGGTCTTCAGTTCCTAGCTTATAAACAAAGGTATAGGGCCCAGACTTATATCATCTAAGTCCAGGAGACATGTGGCCCAGTTTAACTTAATTCCTGCATTAACGGAGTAACAGAACGAAGCAGGGAAGCAGGCTTCGTTCTACAAGGCATATTTGACACCACGGTTTTGATTTCCTGTTTGATGTCAGGAAAACAATTGAAACACATGTTTTCATGCAGTGCTCACATTTTACTGTCATTCTGCGTTGTGTTGTGTTTTGCTTTCCTAAGCAGGCAATAGCATTTATTCATTTTGGGGTATCTTGCCACTTCTAAAATCATCCAGGAAGCTGACAGCATCCCACTCATAAACAGAGTCACTCCTTTATCGATCTGAGCTTTGAAGAGTTTAGTCTTAGGGAACAGTCTACCAGCTTCAGTTATAAATGGCAGGTAAAAGCTATAGCATTTAGCTACCTGTCTGGCTCTGTGAAATAGAACCCAGAATGCATACCTCTTCGCTTCCTTTGTTGTGTCCAGAAGTTTATGCCGTAATCCCAGCTTCCTCCCATTCTTTAGAAACAGAAGTGAATGAGTTTGTGCAGAAAAAAAAAGGCACAACTTGGCTGATAAAAGCTTCTAGGATGAACTTTTGAGATCTACAAACAGTAACTCAGATGCTACAGCGAAAGCTAGTTGGCTTCCCCAGCTGTGCTTATTTAGTTATTCATTTCACAATGTGTTCATATGAAGCAGGTGCCTGAAATTTCTGTGGGAATGGTGCACATATTTAGAAAGCTCCTGTTTCTACTAGGCATGTTGTTTTGACAACTTAAGAAAATTTTCTTCATTAAAATGAATGCCATTCTCCTTAATTTCTCAGCTAAATCAGTAACTAAGACTACTGTTTAAGATCTAATCTCATGCAGCTTGAGGGCAGTACTTAATGTGACTCATAGCAAAGAAAATAGCCACAATACACTTCACTTAAAGACACTTGAACCTGATGTGTCTGCAGTCCAGTTAAATTTACTGAAACACAACTCTAGGGTATCTTTTAGGATCAATGCTACTTTTCAAAGTTTGACACAATGCTCTTTAAGTAGAGAAGTTCAATATAATACTGGAAGAACACATGTTCCTTCCTTCCATGTAGAAAAGGCAGTTTGACAGTTTTCCTGACAAGATAAACATTTACTTTTCTTTCAACAACAGTGGCATAATTACAGGGTTTAGCAATACTTCCATAAAGGACGACTTTTGTGCAGTGCCATGATATTTAGAACAGTCCCATGTAAATGCCATTCTTTGAAGAAAAGAAGGACATTTGTCAAGATGTTACAGCTAGGAAGGTGGAGGATCACTGAATAAACCTTATACTAATGACCTTTTAAAATGTATTCCTTTTGTTTATTTTCGTATGTATGTGTGTGCACTTGAGTGAGTTCATGTGGGCCATATACCTGCAATGGCTCACATGTCAGAGGAGGGTACTATTGAGTGGAGCTGGAGGAGCAGGTACTTTTGAACCACAGCATAGGTGCTGGGAATCAAACCTGGGTCCTCCTCAAGAGAATTCAGAAATGTAAATTACATTGGACTTCTTGATTAAAGCTACTCAGCAGCTCCCCGGGTGAGCTCTTTTGCTTTACTCAGGAAGACTTAGAAATTAAGTCACCTCAGACTTCATGCTTCTGCACACTATTAGGAAAGAGCAACTTCACCCTGAAACTCACCCATGTGCTCTCTGCGGCAGCAGTGCGGCTCCATCTTTCATGTGGGATGTTTGGTCCATGGCATGCATATAGATTTTCTTCACTGCAGACAAGGTTTGCAAAGGAAAGATAGCTGTTTGGTGGACGTTAGCCACTCAGACAAACAGAAGACGTTTACAGTTAGTGGATAATTAGCATCCTTTGCCCGAGATGAAAGTTGTATCAGACAGTCCCCCTAGCCTCACATTTATAATATTTATAGACCAGGAAATTATTTTTGAAGAGGTTATTTGGGAAAGACAGAGTTTGAGATGCGTACTTTGTACGTATCAGGTAGAGTAGAATTCAGGTCAAAGTAACATATTCCTGACTCCGAAAAACACTGTGGATGGTTCAGAACTGGTCATGCACACTGATGTCCTGTGGAATAGGAAGGATCACCTTTCCGTGACAGTGCTGTCCAAGATCTGGGTTGACTTCAGGAGCAAGAAGAGATTGGAGTGAGTGGCATCAATCTGAGTGTTCACTGACTCTCAGTGATAGTGATACACTGAGGGCTTCAGGGAATACTGTGATAAACATATTACAAATATTACCCTAATTATTTGCACAGAGAGTCCTGTATGTCTGGTGTCTGTTTCACAGATAGGTAACTAGGGACACGGTATTGAACTGCTTGTATTAAGATTGAGAATGAAGTAGAGTGGATGTCTTGGTGAATAGATAATTGTTTTTATTCTGGCTGCCTAAAATAACTTTTATAATTTAGTTAAGTATTTGTTTGGAAGGAGGTTCAGTGGATGGGAGATGTTCATGTGACATGTGCTTATAAAAGCTCAGGATACAACTTGTTCTTCCTGTCAATTCTTGCCCTTCTACCATACTCAGGGAAATAGGCTTGCAGATAGATAGCTTCACCCCCATGCCTCCTGAATGGTCTTAGTCATTTTGCAGTATTTCTCACTGAGGTATGCTATTGCAGTAGCTTCAAGTTTTGTAATTGTACACTTGGTTGGGTATTCTCAAAGTCACTGATAAGTGTATTTGCTGTTATTTGATTTGTTACTCAAAATATATTATCTTCAGATCTTCTCTAGCTCAGCTCTATCTGGTCTAGCAGTTATAATTCACATTCCATTATGTTTATAAAATATTCTCAGTATGTTATCATCTCATCACCATGGTTTTCATAGTGGGTACCACGCATTCTGTAATGTCTAACCTTAGACTGAAGGCTGCCAATCTTGCCCTGCTGCTGCTTCTATTGAGCTTTGGAATGTCCGCTTTTATTGCTTACTGTTTCAATCCTGTAAATTATTTTTAAATGAAATTCAGTACAGAAAATTATCAAATGTATTCCAAGTAGGTGATAGAGACTCTGTGTTAATACAATAAATAACATCTAATATTGGCTGAAGTACACAATATGCTTGAAAGAAATTGTCTCAGAACTCTGAATATGTACACCATATTCCCAGACACAGTTATACATTAGTTTAATTTGATCACACCTAGTTGGTCACAGCACACATCCACAGTGAAAAAAATATCTAGGCTACTATGAGACTCAGGCAATCTGTCATTTGACCACAAACATGCTGTGGCTTGCTCTAATACACAAAACTAAATATCCAAATATTATTCACTGTGAGACAGTTACCATGATGCCAATGTGTTTCCTATTTACGTTTTATTGTTTTTCACAAATGAATTGTTATTCAATATACACTGGTATATTCTCTTTGTCACTCAATGAAAGTGTCTAACCCATGAATGGTTACAAACATTCAATTAAGTTTCATATTTAACAGTCTCCTTCACTATGAGAAACTTTAGTAATCAAATGAAAATATCTCTTCTCTGTCCCTTAAGAAAGATGACCCTCAACTTCAACAAAAGTTAGGTTCATCCAAAAAATCCAACCATTTAATGAGCTATAATAAAAAATGTTGTGTCATAATTTAAAACATTTCAAAAATCATTTTTGAAATGCAGATTTTTGAATAATAAATGAGAGCATTCATTGATGTTTCCTCTAGGTCTGCATCTACTTTGAAAAAGTATTAACAGTGTTTCCATTTCCTCAGTATGATGCTAATGTAAACAAGAGACAGCCTGGGCCTACAGAGATGGTGAATCAATTAAGAACTCATAGTGGCTGCAGAGATGGTGAATCAATGAAGAACTCATAGTGCTCTTCCAGTACCCCATAGCTCACAGCCACCTGGAACTCCAGCTCCAGGAAATCCTATATCCTCCTCTGGCCTCTACAGACATTTCCTCTCACATGGCAGACACATGAAGACATACGAAAAAAAAAATTATACAGAAGAGAGGCTGTCATGTGTTCTCTATATCACTGCCTGAGGTTGTTAGGGAGTAGCTGCAATTGCTCAGCCTGCATTGTCTCAATGGATTTATTATGGTTATGAGAACATTAAATATTATCTTGTCTTTATATATGGAAGCAGATATCTGGTCTCTATTGTCTTGATATCCAAAGTCCTGACACTTTATTTATTGAAGTCGTTCACTCAGTGTTATACTTTACCATTCATTTAACTGTCCATCTGCCCAGAGATTTTTACATGTATATAAGAAAAGAGGAATATAGATAATTCTTGTGTTTTTGATAGCAAATCAACATTAGATACAAACTGTCTGCCTTCAAGACAGTGTCAACTCTGAACTTTCATACAGTGTTAAAACTGTTCCAGGTACCATATGGCATAGTAACTACAGAACTGGTGACTGGTAGGTGGTGAGCAAAATAACAATAAGCAAACATATACTATAAATAACTTCTGAAGGTTATTGCAATATGAGTGAAACTAAAAAGTTGATGAAGGCATTCTAAGTAATATACCTAAAGGTTTTATTTTAGACAAAGTGGCTAAATGATGATTAAATGTAAGAATGTTTGCAAATTATCTTGGAGGGAAACAAATGAACTCCCATTAAAACATCCACAAGTTGAAACACATTTTATTCAGTCAAGAATTAAAAGAGCAACTAGGCCAGGAACAAACAGCTAAGAGAGTCTAGGGATGAAATCAGAGGTGGGTGACAAAACTAAGCTGTGTGCACATGAAGCCCAGGTTAAAGACTAGATATGTAACCTGAGTTTTTAAGTTAAGATAAAGTTTAATGTGTCAGGTTTAAATGTATCTTAACCCCAAAGGATTTGCAATTAATAATCACAAATACTGTACATACTATTCAGAAACTGGTTATGCACAACTGTATTTAAATATGGATAAACGCTACACTATAGATACTGCCCTTGCATATCAATTAAGATTCTGAATCAAGTTATCTCAGGAAAACCAATGACCTTTGATGCTGAAGTGGGAATAAAATTTTAAATATACACAAAATATATATGTCAATAAGGACACAAACAAGATAAAAATGTGCAAAACAGTATAGATAATTCGAACAAATTAAAGAAGTACCAAGTGAGAAGGCGTTGAATTGGTGGAACCAGAAATGAGTGTATTAGTCTGTGAGTGGTTCATAGTTCCTACAGTTTAAAAACACGTTTCCTTCAAAATTTCCCCATAACTTCCAGCAAATGGGGGTAATTACATCTAAAAGTGATTCATCTTGACAAGTGTTTCTGTAAATTACAGCAGCTAATTTTTAGTGAGTTAGGGTTATTGGGATACTGCTCAGGTGCAAGTGGTATGTATTTCTATTTAAATTTTAATGCCAAGTTAATTACTTTGTGTGCAACTAAAATGGCAACAGGAAATATTGGGGAAATTTAAAACCCAAATAATTTCATATGAACATAAAGGACTATTCCTTGTTTTCTTGAATATGAGCCACTGGAGATGAGAAATTCTGTGCATATTGTCTGTGCCCTTAGTCCTAATGTAAGTAGACACTACAACCTTTGAAAAATCCTTTGTGGTTTCTGCTTGGAGTTCAGAATTTCTCAATGAGTAGCTACATGGATGGATGTTCATGGCAGTCAGGAATGGTAAAACCTAAGAAAGACACTGAGGGTACAGTGGATGTAGAGGTGTCCCTGAGAACAGCTTAAGGGCCTGACTTTGGATTCCCCAGTACCTATCTAAAATACTTGGACAATGCTGCACTCGCCTGTAATGGTAGTTGAGGATGGTGAAGACAAGGGGATCCCTATGGATCACTGCAACCTAATCTTGTGAATTCATGAGCTTCAGGTGCAGTGAGAGACTCTGCCTCAAAAAAACTATGATAGAGAATACTGAGGAAGACATCTTACATTTATCTGGGTCCTCTATGTTCACACACTTCCATGTGCACACACACACACACATGCATGAGCATCACACTTAAAAACGTTGTCTAGATGTTTGGACATTCAGAAGCATGTCACCTTTGAAGATTTCCTATGGAAAAGTGCTGCAGCTAATATTTTTCAGTGCTTTTAACTTCGGACGAATGAAAGTCTCGTAAGGAACAAACTTAAACTAACATTTGTTCTGTCTCTTTGTTCTTGACTGATAGTACCTGTTAAATCAGAGAGACCTATCACATATTGAGTCAAAGTGAATTATGACCTTATTATGCTCAGTTTTCCGTAATTTAAATAATAAATTTGGAGTTGCAGTAGTCATTTGGGACCAGTAGATACAGCCTTAATTATAGCACAAACTCATACTCTAAAATTATCATGGAGTGTGTGTGTGTGTGTGTGTGTGTGTGTGTGTGTGTGATGTGTGTTTCTGCATATTCATGTATATTAGTAAGAGTACAAACATGACAAAGAATGTTCTGGATATCAGAGGACTCTCTCAAGCGTCAATCATTACCTTCTACCTTTTTATACAGGGCCTTTTGTTGTTAATTGTTGCATGATTCAGTCTAGCTGACCCTGCCACTTCTAAGGATCCACCAGGATCTGTGTTCCATCTCAACAGGTTTCCAAGAGTTACAGACATAGGCTACTTCATCCAGCTTTATTTGGGTCTCTGGGACTGGCACTTACGTGTCACTCTGCTTCTCTAAGCACTTTATATGTTGAGCCATCTTCCAGGCATGTTTCACAGCCTTTAAGACTTGGTGTTCTCTGATAGCTAACACCTTTTATATTTTCTAAAGAAAACAAACATCTTTAAAACTAAAGAAAACAAACATCTTTAAATCTAAAAAAAAAAAAGTCATTTGGCTATGACTCCACAAGCATTCTCATCATGTTCAGCTCAAAATACTGCTAGATTGAGCCTCAGGATTCCTTTTCCCCTGAGTTTCCTTTCATTCAAAAGAGAAAAGGAATTCCAGGGCTGGGGAGGATGTGTCATTTATCCATCAAATCCCGAGTCAGCTATTCTTATTTCCTCTTCTATGTTTCCTCATCTTAAGTGGAATCTCTCTCTCTCTCTCTCTCTCTCTCTCTCTCTCTCTCTCTCTCTCTCTCTCTCTCTCTCTCTCTCTCTCCCTAACACCCTTTTTACTTTTTTGCTTATGTGCTATCTAGTTGTGTGGCTGAAATATCTATGTTCCATAGAAACTACTGGACCCACGTGGGCTGCTTTAATTATGGGAGATTTGCGTAGATGTTTCAGTGTTAATCTAAGAATTTGTGGAGATGTGATGGAGAGAGCTTATCACTTTCCTCTTTTTAGTTTAAAATTTTTTTGCAAGCATGTGGCTGTGACATCCAAACTAAAGCTTAGAAAAAAGACAAACAAAATTAGCATTTCGAATTAGCAAAATAAAAGGTTTAGTTATTCTCCACACCAGAAAAAAAAATCTCCCACTTTATACCTCTATGGCGCAATAAAAGGAGGCAGAGGAACATTAATGCGGCCAGAACTGGTAAGAAATCTGCGCATGAACTGGAGTTTACCAACACGAACTGGGGTTTATAAACCTAATGCTACAAAATGTAGGGTCCCTCAGTTGATTTTTTTCTTTCTGTTAATGTGATAGAATATCTGGCCACGATGTAACTTTAGGGAGAAGGGGTTTACTTTGCCTTACAAACCTAGAGGAGATAGAGTCCACCATGATGTGGAAGGCTGGGCAACAGAGCAGGAAAGCAGAGAAGATACAGGAAGTGAGATGGGCTGTAGGCTGTCAAGCCCTACTGCAAGTGACCCAGCAAGGCTTAGCCTTCTGAAACTTTCAAACCTCCCAAGCGGTGCCAACAGCTGAGGACAAGGGTTTAAACACACGACGTTGTAAGAGACCTTTCATATTAAAACCCCAACCACTCTGTAACAGGGGGATGGGGAAGAATATTCTTTGAGAGTCACTGATTCACTTAAATGACATTGGCTGGTTACTCATGCACATCTCATCCTCTACAGGAGATCAAAACATCAGAAGGTTTCTTCTTTTACATGCCTAGCACCATGTAGGTTCTATAGCAAGTGTCCAAGAGCAAGTGAATAAGAAAGTAATTCCTAAATGCATTCTACTTTGGATACGAAAGTGCTTTGAAAATAAAACAAACAGACAAAGGTCACAGATTAAAGAAAGAAAGATAATGATTAAAGTCCCTAGTGGGTTGTTGGATAAAAGAGTGTTTGTATAAAGTCATCAGACATATGAAAACATGCAAATTCTGTCTTTGATTCTAACACAGGTGGGTCATTACAGAGTGCCAAATGACTGTCCCTTCCCTTTTATCTCAGTGTAAAAATATTTTGAATTATTCAGAGAGATTCTGCAGTCTCAAATGCATTGTTATGACGCTTTATTGTGTAAATATTTAAATTTTTTAATGTAGCCTTGTGTATATTTTAATGGCATTTTGACAAAAATCTTTACAGTGAGTGCCAAAAGTCAGTGTTCACTGGCAGCAAGACCAGAATACTAAAAGAAATGCAAATTGATGTAATTTCTCATTTGTAAGACAGTTGAGAATTAGGAATCTATAAATATGCAATAGCAATGGGTCACAGTGGCGTTTACTTTGCCATTACAGGGCATATCTCTTTGTGTTCATTGTACATATTGAGGTGCTACTCAAGCACAGAGCTATGTTGACTCAACCAGAAGAAATAGCTTCATATAAGGTGATGATGATAGCAGGGAAGTCATTGGCTGCAAACATAAATACTGTACTTAGAGTACCTGCTCATGGATCATAATTTTTCTGTCCAAAGCTAGAGTGCTAGTAGTGTTCAGATTTTTGAACTGTGAGTATAGAAAAACTTGGCTGTTCAGACTGGAATTCACACCATGATATTTACTCTCAGAGAGGCACTGAAGTGGGTTATCAGTGGACAGTCTTCACAACTAGAGATTAAAAAAATGCACTGGCCTTGGTGACTTTACGAAGTTGGAGTGACAAGCAGCTTTCACAGTTTTAAAAGGGTGACACTTCGGATGAAAAATGAAGAATGGAAATGCTTCATCTACTCTATTGCAAAACTCCTTCTATGCCCACTAGTGGAGAAAAATGTAAGGAGTGTGGAATCAGTCCTTCAGCATATCAGCTCTTCTATATTTCACAAGCCTCTTACACCTCAGCATTACTTTGGAATTATACAGAGTTTAATATTCTGTGCCCTAGTCTCAAGCAGTGATTATAGTATAGTAATAGTAATGTACGTACATTTGGTTTGTGTAGCTTAGTCAGTCCATCTCCCCCTATAGCTTGATGATTGTTCTTAAAAAAATGTATATATACACGAATTGGCTCGCTAATGCCTGGAGAGAGTGCTCAGCAGTTAAGAGTGCATACATAGAACTCCTGTAAAGGACCTGATTCAGTTCCCAGTACCCCAACTCATCATCTTACAACCACCTGTAATTCCACCTCCAGAGAATCAGATAGCCTCCTCTGTGCAAGAACAGTGCCTGTTTTAACCATTGAGCCCTTGTTGTGAAAAATTTTGATGAATTCCTTTAAAATGGTCATTGTCCTGAAATAAAGTTACAGAAAGGTAAAATTGTTCCTTTCCAGAGACATGCCTTCGTGCTCATGCTTTGTGTGTCTGTTATGAGCACTTTCCCACCAGCCTTGTCCCACAACTGTGTCAGCCCCAAATAACACACAGATACTTATATTAATATAATGCTGTTGGCAAGTGACTAGGGCTTCTTATTGGCTAGCTCTGTCTTAATTATTAACCAATAACTACTAATCTATATCTACATGGTCTTCTCTTACTGGAGAATGGTCCGGACCTGTTACTCCTCCTACATCCTACATCATGACTGCTCTCTGCCTACCTCCCAGAATCCTCCTCATTTCCTAGTCCCACCTGTCTGCCTGCCTCATTGGCTGACAGTGCTTTATTCATCAACCAATAAGATAAACATATTTACAGAATGACAACTCCCATCATGTGTCACTTCCCAGAGAAAGACCTACAAGTGCATGCCTTATGTGTTCCTTTCTAGAGAAACACCTGCATGTACATGTTGTCTAGGTAGACATTTGAGCTTATCTCTAAAAGGTCTAATATAACAGCTTAAGGTAATTTTCTTATCCTAAATCAAGTCTAAGCCTTTCCTTTGGCTTATTAATATTCATGAAGCAGTATGACCAGCATCCTGACAGGGGGGAGGAGGTAGTTCAGCCATCGTTAATTTCCTACCTCTAGGATTTCTGTGAAGATTAAATTAATATCATTAAAGCACTTACAAAAGCCTGGTTATATGAAAATTCCAGTGTAACCATGGACTCACTATCACAAATTTAATCCCTAACCTTTGTGTGAGTCCACTGAAGAAATATTTTAGAATAATAACATACATTTATTTAGGTTTTATACTAAGGAAACATTGCAAATACACACATATGTATGAAGTGTGCTAGACTTTACAAAACAATCTCACAACAGCAATAAACCTGAAGAGAATAAGAGACCTTTCAAAACAATTCCCTTGTTGAAAACACAAAACAAAACAAAAAACACCTCCATGGCATTATGGAGAGGCCTACAATGTTTTAGTTATTACTGGCGTCCCAAGAAATGATGAAATCCTATACATACTACATACTTCAAGGTAGAAGGAAATTTGACAACATTAATAAACACATTTACTTTATACCAGGAGAGGCTAGGGCCTAATTATATTATCCTGTTCTTTGCTAATAATTAGATCATACATGTGCATAATTAATCACAAATATTGCAAGGAACAGGTGGAAGAATTCTAATAAAGAAATGTAATCTACAAACATTTCAATTCTATAACAAATTAAAAAATATCTGGTTAAAATTAATCAATCATGCTAAAACTAGTAACTTCTTGTCCTATATAGAAAGCTCTAGTTACTGGTTTTGTGAAATTATTCCTCAATTTTCCTAGGGTTCTGATTTACTTTTGTTCATTTTTTTAGAAATATAAATTGAAACTCAAGCCATCCTATAATCTGTCTAAAATTGCACAGCTATTTTACATACCACGTGTCCCACCCAAATGAGCTTATGATATTAGAAGCCTGTTTTCTCCTTCAAGGAGTTTCTACTTTCTCAATGGACTTTTTAACGAGTTCTCACATTTTATAGAAATATGTGTGACTGCAAAAAGTTCATGGGCAATGATCGTGAATGTTCACTTTAGTGCTTGTTTAAATAAAAGCCATTAACTAAATAGATATTATTGAATGTTAATTTCTCATGGCAATCCATTTCCCTGGGATGGTGGATAAAAATGTTAACGAAGATAATTGCATTCTTGAAACATATATTTGCATGATTTGAAAATTAATAACATTTTAAGTGCTCTTTCTATTTAAATGAATTAAGACTTAGGGATTTGCTAAATTTCTATATAATTATTTGTGTCAATTAGTATTTTCTGAGTAATAAACCCCTCTAAAAGTTAGGGGAATTCAAACAACAATTTATTATTTCTCCTGGTTCGGTGGGGTTAGTGCAAGTTGTCTACAGTTTCCATTTGGCTGCACTCCAGTGATGGGCTCTGCCTATGGGGTCAGCAGCAGACTGGATTACCTGGGACAGTGTGAACAGCTGGACCTCTCTTCGTCTCTCAAGTGGCTCTGTTAGGCATGTTCCGTCTTGACTGAGAAATCACTGAAGGCATCCTATCAGGCATTTATCAAGCCTCCACCATTCTCTACCTGGTATCTGTTTGCCTGGATTAAGTCTTGAATCAGTATAGGAAGGGTCCTCAAGAGTGTGATTGTTTTGCAAACCTGACAAAGTTATTAGTCACCATACTTAAATTTTTGTCTTTCATTTTTATTTTATTGCAAATTGTTTTTTCTCTTTTCATAAAGTATATTCCGATTCTGATTTCCCCTCCTCCTATGTCTCCCAGTTCCTCCCCACCTCACCTTCCATCTGGATCCACACCCTTGCTGTTTCTCATCAGCAAACAAACAGGCTTCTAAGGGATAATAATGAAATATAAAAAATAAATAATTTGGAATAGATCAAAGCAAACAAACAGAAGGAAAAGAATCAAAGAAAAAATCACAAGATACAGATGCAGGGACATACATATATGCACATACAGGAATCCCATAAAAACACAAAACTGGAAGCCATAGTATATACACAACAGGCCTGTAAATGTCAAAAACAAAGAGAAAGAAAGGAAGGAAGGAAGAAAGAAAGATGATGTTGAGTTCATTTTGAGTTGGCCATCTAAGGCTAAGTGTGAGACATAACCTTAAGAGTGGTTTGTTTCTCTCTCCCTTGGAGAAAAGTAAATTTAAATTTTCATTTTCAGTTGGAGACAGCTTCTTGCTTAGTGATGAGTGATAGTATTCAGGCATCTGTACTGGACTGTCGTTGGGGTTCTGACAGGATATGCCCTCAGCTGCAGCCACTAAGAGCACCACCTATGCACATTCACTGTGTTCCCTTTTAAAAGGTTTTCAAGTGGCCCTGCCTACCTGGAGGCCTGTGAGGAGCCGCCCTCGCTATCGCTATTGCCGTTAGAAGATGGCGCTGACATCTGCTGTCAGTTAGAGTTAACTGTCGCTGTCAGTTGGAGTTAACTGTCGCTGTCAGTTGGAGTTAACTGTCGCTGTCAGTTAGAGTTAACTGTCGCTGTCAGTTGGAGTTAACCGTTTAAACTGTGCCTCTCCCGTGACGTCATCTGGAGTGAGATGTGCAAACCACCAATCCCGGCTCTACACATCTCACTCGGAGCTCCTAGGCTTATATAAGGGGCTGGGTTTCTTAGCTTGGGGTCTCCCTCTAAGAAGCTGATCATCTATCTCTCAAGATGCATTAAAGCTTTACTGCAGAAGGATCCGAGTGTTCTGCGTCGTTCTTGCTGGCGAGACGGTAGCGCGGGACAGAGGCCAGTCTTCCCTTCCCCTCCCCGCTTTTATGATTCCTTTCCCTAATTAAAACAAAACAAAACAAAACTCCTCTGCTTGAAGCCTGTAGCGTGGTGCCATTCTCTTACACCGCTTTTCTTAAATTACAGCAGTGAGGGTTTATATTTCTTCCCCTTTCATCTCTAGGACGCCATCTCGTGTAGACCTGTGTAAGCCCTGTGCATGGTGCCAGAGAGTCTATGTGTGTGTGAGTAATGCTGTGTTCAGAAGATCTTGATTTTTGGTGTCTCCCATCTCACCTGTCTCTTACACTCGTTCCTCCTCCTCTTCCATGTTGTTCCCTGAGCCCTGAGGCAAGGGTTTTCATGATGAAATCCTATTTAGGACTTTTTATTATAATTTTATTTAAATTAGAAGCAATCTTATTTTACATATCAATCCCAGTTCCCTCCCCTCCCAGCCTCCCATGCCCCACACTGACCCCCACATCCAACCCCCATTCACTGCCCAGGGAGGATGAGACCTTCCACAGGGGATCATCAAAGTCTGTCATGTCATTTGGGGTAGAGCTGAGACTCTCCCAATGTATCTAGGCTGAAAGAGTATCCCTCCATGAGGTATGGGCTCCCAAAATCCTTTCGTGCACTAGGGATAAATACTATTTCCACAGCCAGAGGCCCCATAGACTGCCCAGGTCTCCTAACTGACACCATTTAGGTTTGAGTGTTCCAAGGTCTTTCACTCTGCACATTTTCTGCCTATGGGTGTCTGTATTTGTTCCCATCTGCTTCAGAGGAAGTTTCTCTAATGATGGATGAGCAAAGCACTAATCTGTAAGTGTAACAGAATGTCATATGGAGTTATCGTACTGTGACATTAATTAAGCAGAACAGTTGTATTAGGCTTTACTGAACATGGACTGCCTAGTCTCATGTTCTTGATCACCCCAACAGCACTGAGTATTCATTCTATCTGGTGGAGTAGGCCTCAACTCAAATCCGATATTTGTTGGTTACTCCCATAAGTTTTGTGCTGCAATTGTATCAGTGTACTCTGCAGACTGGTCGACAGTATAGACTGAAAGATTTGTAGCTGGGTTGCTGCTTACATTTTTCTTTTGGAAGTCTGCAGAGTACCTTCCAGTACCACAAACACTAGTCTTTAGATATTAAGACTCTAGGTAGGCAGCCCCTTGACTTCTTCCCTGTTCAGTGAGCTGTGTAGCTGCTGTTGCAGAAATAGGGCCTTACCACCAGCTTGGGGAGGGCAATTCATAGTCTTGGCAACAACCTAGGTTGCTTAAATGCTAATAGTTCATAACAAGCCTTCCAGATATCTTCTTTTAAAATCTGGGCATGCCATGGGAGCCTCCAAACAAACCAGACATTAAAATAAGAAACCTGGAAAGCTTGTTAGGAACTGTTAGCATCGTATTGTTTAAAATGCAGAGAAGGCTGTCTCCCAGGGTTAAAAGTGAAATCACACATAGAAGCAGATGTCGAAGGTCAGTTATACAGATGCTTAACCAGCAAATTTTCCTACAGGTTTTTTCACTCATTGGCAGGACTCAGTAATTAGTAAGATTCTTCAGAGGAATATATAACCTCTGTTAATACATTTAAATCAATTTTTAAAACTCCCAAAAACTTTCCTTTAAAAAATACTCTTTTAGGATTATTCCCCACTCTCAGGGCAAAAGCAATTACTGAAGAAAGTGAACCATGTTATATTAATTATTAAAATGGAGACTCGATTTAAAGATATTTGAAATCTGAAATGACAGATTTTTTTCATATTGTAACCACTAAAATAATTTCACCTGTGATGGTAATTACCTTATTAGTGATACAATTTTAGAAGGTCTATAGTTGAGTGGACATAGAATAGTTTTCAAAATAGAGAATATATTGCTCATTCAACAAGGCACCTGCTGCCATGTCTAAAGACCTGTGTTCAATCCCAGGAGTCATAAGGTAGAAAATAGAATTCTATATATTTCTCCTCTGTCCTCCACACATCTGCCCCCACACATACAATGGTTGAAAAGACATGTATTAGTCGGATTTCTCTAGAGTATCAGGACTTACAAAATGAATCGTGTTGGGGGAAGTCCTGTGCATTTGTCAATAAAGTACCGTTGAGCCTATAGGGAACCAAGATAGGAGGGACTAGGAGTCCAGGAGGATTCTGGGAAAGAGAAAGACAAGAGAGTCGAGATATAACGCCATTGGGGTAGGAAGCCCGGAAACCTCTCCGGTAAGAAACATACTTAGATTAACAATTATGGGGTAATTGCTTAAAGCAGAGCTAGCCAGGAAGAAACAAGCAAGGCCAACAGCTTCATAATTAATACAGCGTGTTGTGTGTTTATTTGGGGACTACAAAGCGGCAGAGCCCAGGCAACTGGCGGGAGATAAACCAAAGCGGCTAGCAAGGAAAAGCTTCTCTTTACAGAATCGTTATCTCTATATGTAGAAAGGAGATTTATTAGAAGGACTTACAAGCTGTGGTCCAGATACTCCAACAATGGCAGCCTATGAACAGAAGATTGAAGAATCCAGCAGTTGTTATTCCATGAGGCTAGATGTCTCAGTGGGTCTTCACAATACATCAGAATCCAGAAGTACGCATTAATGACCGTGAAGGAATGAACTTGCTACAAGGCAAAGAACAAATGCTTCCTTCTTACACATCTCTTATATAGGCTACTAGAAGAAGGCATGGTCCAGACTGGAGGTAGGTGTTCCACCTCAAAAGATCTGGGTTAAAGACAGGCTTTCCTACCTCTAAAGGTCTGGATTAAAGACATGTCTTTCCATTTCAAAGATCCAGATTACTAATGGAATTTTCCCCTTCAAATTAAGCAAAAATCCCTCACCAGTGTGCATCATTTGGGGATTTTAGTATGTTCCAGATGTAGTTTAAGTTAACAACCAAGAATATCCAACACAAAATGTAACAACATTTGTCAAAAAATCATTGAGATAAAATGGAATCTAATTCTGCAAATGGGAGGTAGAAGAAAAATGATCAAATAAGACAGCATTATTAAAGAGTGATCACAATAAAGAAAACATTAAAACCTCTAATTCACACACCTTTATATCTGCAAACTAGCATCCTAAGACACCTTGTCTTTGTTCTGTCTTTGAATGTGCCAACATTGTATGGACTTCTTCATGAAATCAGTAATAACAGTATGAGAAATTAATAATACTAGCACCCATTGCAATGTTGTTTTTAATCCACCATCAAGCAGTGCAGATAATTGGCTTATCCATAATAAAGTGTGTTCATCCAGTAGTTATTATCAAACATCCTTTTCTGATGGATGAAGAAACTAAAGCATGTGAAATTAACTGTATACCCTAAGTTATGGAATGTGTAGGATATACAGTAATAAGCTATTAGTGACAGTCACATGGGACCTTGATATGCCTGTAGTAAATAGATCTGCTGCCAGTCTTGAAAAACAGACGTCAACTCCCCGAAAACATTGTGGAGGGTGAGAACAGACTGTTGCTAATTGTCTTCTAACCTCCTGACCTTGTGGATATACATTGGCATGCATATAATTGAATTCATACACATACACACACACACACACACACACACACACACACACACTCCTTATGAATGGTATAGTAGTAGAAGGCAAGATTACTCAGTGGATAAAGGCTGATCCATGTATCCCACAAAATGGAAGGAGAAAACATAGCACTGAGAGTTGTCCTATGATCTCTATATGTATGCCTACTCTCTCTCTCTCTCTCTCTCACACACACACACACACACACACACAGAGAGAGAGAAAGAGAGAGAGAGAGAGAGAGAGAGAGAACACAAATTTGCATGAGGACTTTACATTGAAATTTTAGAATATAAATAACACTTTTCAATTTGAAGCATGTCCCACAGCCAAATAAATTGAATGTTTAAAAGAATCTTGACTCCTTTCTCTCTACTAGGTATCACTCACTGAACTACTCTCTCAAAGTATATGGGAATTCTCCAGTAGCTTGAAAGAGTAATGATTCATTCAAATGCAAAACACGTTCCCTAGGCTGATTAAAATTTAACCAACATAATTCAAATAAAACGTAAAGCTTGTTCAGACCATGTGGCTCTCCTCTAGTTATTGGAGTTAAAAGCTGAGTAAAATATCTTAAAACACGTTGAAGCAAATTTAAGCCTGATTTTAAATCATTCCAAACTGCTTAGTTCCACAAACATGACAAAATAACTATTCCATTGCAATATTTTCTAATATGCAAAATAATTTTGACAGAGTAAAAGAGAACCCAGATTGGACAAGACTCTGTGTGTAGAAGATGTTACATAGTCACCATTCAGACCATTTTACTTGAAAATCACTTGTATTTTTCATTACTTCATTATTTAGGAACTTAGTTAAAGTATTTTGGGGCTGAAGAGATGGTTCAGCCATTAAGAGCACTGGCTGCTCTTGCAGAGGACCCACGTCCTGTTCCCAGAACCCACTGTGTCTTACAACCACCTGTAACTCCAACTCTGGGGATCCTGAACCCTCTTCTGGCCTCTGAGGTTCTTGCAGTCATGTGCACAAATCTACAGGCTGACAGACAGGCAGGCAGGCAGGCAGGCAGGGAGACAAACCGACATACACAGAAAGGAAATTTAAAATGTAAAATATTTTACTAGCTCATTTGTAGATCTTTGTGTCTTCCATATTTTCTTAAAAATACTTGGCAAAAGTGACGCAGGGTAAGCTTAATAGTGTTGATGCTTTCTAGGATTCACAGGCTGACAAGGCACATTATTCTAGTGAAAGTTTCCAATAGATTAGTGTTTGACAGCACCTGGCATACCTGTTAATTCTGCATTGCTTGCCTCGCTCCGACTGGATCTCGAGCCTCAGCCTAGACAGTATGCCTGACAACTGTTTCCTGAGATTAGTGTTGTTTTATTGACTGTGCAGGGAAAGCCAAGCCTGTTCTCAAACTAGACTTCAGATCCAGTCAATGTTTCGGCTTTGAAAATGTTATTAATTCCCTTTCCACTGGACTATAGAAATTAAAGTAGAACTCAGTCATCACAGGCTGAGTGAACATAAATGACCCTGAGGATGGTGGATGTGGCAAGCTGTTTGACTTCCTACTTAGCCAAATTCAGAGCAGCCACATAAACTCATTGATTTATAATATAGATAACCAAAGTACCAGACTTTAATGCTTTTCTGGGAATTCATGAGAGGGTGTAACTAGAATACTACATGTAGCATACCATTTGCACACTATTATAATAATTTTAATGATATCCTGTGGACAAGATAACTGCATTTATTTTTATTATTTCTGCAAATCCATGTGTTAATATATTTGTACATGTGTACATAGGTGCATATAAATCTAGAACAACACATCATACCCCTCAGCGGATGTGAGTATGGGGATCCAAATTCCATATTGTGCTTGATGTACACATGTGTATTTGCATGTATGTATGTTAGGTGTATATGTGTGCATTCATGCATGTATATGAAATGGTATGTTGTATATGTGTATGGTATAAATGAGGTATATATGTGATGTATGTATGTATGTGTCTCTGTGAGCATGTATATATGTGTATATAAGGGAGCGTAGTGCCAAAGTATTTGCACAAGGGTTAGAGTACATACAATTTTATGAGGTCAGTTTTCTGCTGCCATGTGAACTTGGCGCATTAATCTTACCAACAGGTGCCTTTACTCACTGAGATATCTCACCAGTCACTGGCTGTTTTTCTAGGAATACAGAGTTCAAATCTTGAGAATTGGTGTTCCTGAGTCAATACACAGGGATAGATGAGGTCTTCACCTAGCCTCTGATGAATAATGATCTTTGATATTTCTGATAAACACATGAAAATTCTCTTTATAGAAACTCCAATTTTTCCCTAGAGATGTTCCCAATTAACAACTAATTATAACAACTAAAAAAATCAAAGCTCACCAGACCCTCAAGAACATTCGGTGCCATATGTAAATGTTGATACAAACAAGATTCAGAAGTTTTAGTTCACAATCCCAACGAATTTAGATATTGCAATAAGCAGAAATGGTATGTATGTAAGTCACTGCTTTTTGCTGTGAAGGAACCCTATGACAAAGGCAGCTCTTATAAAAGAAAGCATTTAAACATTTAAATGGGGTCTTGCCTACAGTTTCAGAAGGTTCGTTTCGTTATCATCATGGCAGGATTCAGACAGCATGGTATTGGAGCAGTAGGTAAGAGTTACATCCTGTTCTGCAGGTAGAGAGGTAGAGAGAGAGACAGAGAGAGAGAGAGAGAGAGAGAGAGAGAGAGAGAGAGAGAGAGAGAGAGGGAGGGAGAGAGAGAGGGAGGGAGGGAGGGAGAGAGGGAGGGAGGGAGGGAGGGAGGGAGGGAGGGAGGGAGGGAGGGAGGGAGGGAGAGAGGGAGAGGCAGAGAGAGAGAGACAGAGAGAGAGAGAGAGAGGGAGAGAGAGAGGGAGAGAGAGAGGGAGAGAGGGAGGGAGGGAGGGCACACACATGCACAAAAACTCCTGGGCCAGGACTGGGCATTTGAAGCCTCAGGGCCTGCACCATTAGCATACCTCCTCCAACAAGACCACACCTACTCCAACAAGACCTCATCTTCTAATCTTTCTAGTCTTTTCAAGTAGTTTTGTTCCTTGATGACTAAGTATTCAAATACAATACATGAGCCCATGGGGTCGTGGGGCTGTCCTTAGTCAAACCACCACATTCCACTCCCTGGCCTCATAGCCTTGTAACTATATCATAATACAAATACAAAACAAACAAAGAAACAAAACAAAACAAAATTCAGTCCAACTACTAAAGTCCCTGTAATCTTTCACAGCCTCAACACTATTTAAAAGGGTTGCGGGGAGGGCACGGGAGGAGGGGAGGGAAAGGGAGAGGGACCTGGAACTGACTTGTGAAGCAACCTTGTTTCTTATCTAAATTTAAACTGGAAAATAAAAAAAAAAGAACAATAAAAAAAATAATAAAAAAATAAAAAGGCAACACTAATGTAAAAGGCTCTTGTAAGAAAGATTATATATATAATATATATACATATATACTACTTTCAAAAGGTTATGAATATGTGTGCATATATATATATATCCTTATGAAATAGAGCCTTGATCCGTTGAACTCATAAATTCTGCTGTCTTAGTGTCCTGACTGCTGGGCTAATACATGCGATGATGCACTGTTTCAACTCATAATTGTTTTTTCATGATTAATACTTATTAAGAAAGTGAAAAAGCTATACATATCACATTTGACAAAGTAAGTTTTTAGTTTTAGTTTTTAAGTCTTCAGAGCATAAATAATTTTGTGCCACAATTTATTAGGAAATAAAATGAACAGAATAAATGAAAAAAAAACTGTTCAGCAGGAGTGATCTAGTTGCCTAGTAGGCAACTGAATCTAAGGATATTGAGTTGTACAGAGAGGGCATGGGGAAAAAAAAAGTCCAAAGTCTATAGTGTCTTCTAAGATTTAAGGCATTCTTTTAATGGCAATACCCTGTATAATCAAAACCAAAAAGCAGACCACATGCTTCCAAGACGCAATGGCATAGAATATATATTATCATTCCACAAAGGAGAAAAGGGAGCACAGTGAGGAAATGCTGTACCAAAGCAAAACCAAAAACAAGCTGGGCAAACTTCAAATTCTGAATCTCCTTGTTAAAGCATTCTTCAGGTCTCCAAATTCTTTCAGCTTTGTTGACTGCAACATACTTCCCTCAGTTGGGCTACTTTCAACCTGTTCTGCAGCTCTCCTGGGCTGGTATCCCAGGACTCTGGCATCTCCAACATCTTGGAGTCTCCAAAAACAATACAGGTTTCACCTTCACAGCTTTACATGGTAGCATCCCTGGGCCTCCGTGCTGGAATATGCCTGATATACATCTGGCCTCAGTGCCTTTTCTTTGCCTGAAGGAAGAGTCTACAACCCCTCTTTTGTATCCTTGACTCTAATGCCAGAATCATACGGCTGAAGCTGTTTTTGTTGCCATTTCTTTCGACTACATTTGCATCAACTTTCTGTCGTGGGTGCTCATTTTTTATGCTACTTAAGTTTTACTTATCACAATTTTGAAGAGTAACTGGGTGATGTTTTGCCCTGAGGTCATCACTCCCTTTATTCTTTCATCATCAGACGTTCCTTTAAACTTTTATCTTCTTGGGTTCTGGGTTTAGTTACTGGATTACATTTCCTGGTGCCCCTTTCTCCTCAAACTGTGTATTTTGTATTTCTACATAGGAAAGGTTACTAATAATCACAAGATGCAATCAGACCTAGGCTGTTTTGAAATTTTCTCTGCCAACACTCTTCAGTTTAACCTCAGGCATATTTTTAGGACAAGGGCAAAAAGGAGCCAAATTCTGTGCCAAAATATCACAAAATGATCTCTAGACAAGCTCTTAATATTCGTTTTCTTTGAGACTTCTTGATCTATGCTCCCATAGTTCAAATGACCCAGAGCATTGTCTCCTATGCTCCTACTAAGCTAGGCCATTAATCTCCATTTAAGCATCAAACCATTTTTCTAGTCCCAAACCCCAAAGTCTTCCATATATCTTTAAAGAACAGCATTATCAGGTCTGTCATAGCAACACCCTAAACACTACTACCAAATTTGGCCACAGTTACTGTTTTATTGCTGCTGGGAGACACCATGACCCACGTAACTCTTCTACCAGAGAGCTTGTAATTAGGGAGTAGCCAAGAGTTTCAGAGGTTTAGTCTGTTATCATCATGGCAGGGCCATAGTGGCACTCAGGGCACTAGAGCAATAGTTGAGAATTACAAGTTGACCCATAGGCAGAGAGACGGAGAGACACATGGCCTGGCAGGGCCTTTTGAAACTTCAAAGCCCACCCTAGTGACATATCTTCCTTAAAAATCCATACCTCCAAACCTTGTAGTTCTTTCATACAGTTCTACTCCCTGAAAAGACTAGGCATTCAAACACATGATCCTATGGACTGCTCTTACTCAACAACCATAGTGGGTAAATGTTTACACTTAGCAAGCATGTGGGAATGAAAGTGTTCTATAGAGAACAGACATCTGAAGGATGAGGGTTGCATTTTCCTAGAAATATAAGGATTTAAATGAAAATATAACAAAGGTTCATAGTGGGGATAAGCTAATAAACCTGAGGTAGATGGGGCTAATGCAGAGAGTATAGTCTGGCTGGAATCCAGGGAGGACAGTCTGGTCAGTATTTCTATAAAATATTTGTCTGACTGACTGGCCTTTGCCAAAGTGTTTGCCAACTTTACTGACCAGAGAAGCAAAGTATGGGTACAGAGATCATTGAATTTCCTCTGTACTGCTACCAGGAAAAACCATGTAAAAAATATGAAAGATGGCATAAGGAAATGGGATAGTCTAATTGCAGGAAATTTTGGTGCTATTGATGTAACAGAGTGCTTTCATTTAGTAAAGGCATGTTTCATATTTTTTCTATGATTTGTTTTAAGGGTATTAATAAGTAGTCATAAATTCCTATGATTTATTTTATTCATTATTTCATCTTATTCATTTTATCATATTCCATTGTTTTATTTTTATTCTCAAAGGATGGTTTTGGCTCCAGCCATTGATCATAGCTACAGCACTTGCCATGGTAACTGTTTAAGGCTATGTCACTTGCGATTACCAGAGACTATGTCTATTTAAAAGACAATTTAATACAGAAAGTCAACTATTTCATATTTAAGACAACTTCCATTCAGTTGTTCTGTTGGATATTTTTCTTAACCTCTCTTCATTCAGCTAGTTTTTGAAAGTGTCTTTTAGTTAAAAAATAGTCAAGTCAAGTGATTGTAATCATTGACTTAGAAGTTTTTCCTAAATAAAGAGAACTATAAAGAGTCATGTCACTTGCCCAGTGCATTTGAAAGGATCATCCAATCACCTGTGCCACTGGTTTCACTCAGAGAAAGGAGACTGATTTGTGGGCTTCACCCTGAGGAAGAGTGAAGAAAAATATCTACTGCTGATGAATTACTTTGTGGTATCATTTCTGGAATGGAAATGGATGCTAAATACCCAAATGGGAACCATATGTCACATCTTCGGGATGCCCTTTAGAAAGTTATTGGGATAGGAAAGAGCTGCCTTGTGATCAGAGCTTCAAAATCAATCTCCAAGGCAACTGAAGATTCATTTTCATGTTTTAAGCAAGGAATTCTGGACTCTAAAAATTACAGGCTTAGTAATGTGACAAAGAGTTATCTCCAAAGTGTATATTTCTCCAATACTGGTGGTTTTCCACACTGCCTTTCTTACTACTTGTTCTTTCACCATTTGAGACTGAATGTCTGTATTTTATTTTGGTATTACCTAGAGGGAACAAGATGCTCTCACACTGTCAAACAAAATCTGGTTAGTGATTGGATATTCATAATTACTATTATATGGTAATACAACCTCGGAATGGTGCATTGCTATTTTACAGTTGGTGGAATTAGAGTTTGTAATCCCAAGGAATGTTTCTAAACAATTAAACTTAAATATTCTAATAAAGCAACCATGGATTCATTTGAATCAGATCCACAAGATTTTGCATTTCTCTTGTGTGTCTAGAAAAATGACAGGGCAGTTGAATTAAAGATGAGGGAAGCCAGCCAATCCTACATTCAGTGTGAAAAGAAGAATTGTCTATGTGTTTCAGAGGTTTTGCAGTCATTGAGTCATGGTAGCATGTGAGAGAATGAAAGAGAGAATATGTTCTTGTCATATGCAATCCTTTTCTTTAGAGTTGAAAACAGTTCATTTGGATTTAGCTTTGGTTTACTGGCCTACCTTCATGTTCAGGTCTAGGGAGTGCCAACATTGATTACAAAGAAGCAGTACTAAGGATTTTAGCAAGATCCTGCTCCAGTTTCCCCAAACTCGCAAGGAAGTAAAAAACAAATAAAAGATATATGATCCAATCTCTCTGTGAAAAACAGGTAGAGTTGAGATTTACGCAGAGAAACCTGCATTTATGCAAGGGTAAGGGGTCAAGAAGCTGACAACTGCTCCCCATCTCTGCTATCCTAAGTGCTTGTAGAGGGACAGAAATTAAACAGGCCTGTTTGGGAATAGAAATTTTATAGAAATATACAGTTCCATAAATCTAGGACTATTAAAACATAATTTTAATCATGACTTTTGGAAAGCTGCACAAGTTATGGTTTCAGATTTATTGCTGATATTATTAAATAAAATTATAATATAATAAATTTAGCTATTGAAATTCAAATGCAGTATCAATAATTATATATGCTACACACACACGTATATGCATATATAAAACTATAATTATATATATTGACTAAGATTGCACTTTCCTGAATGCACCAGAACCTAAGTTCAATGCTTAGCATCACACACACACACACACACACACACACACACACACACACACACACACACAAACCATATGTTCACCAATATTCAGAAATTCTGAATAATTTATTTTTCTCCAGGGACTCAATTTTTCACTTCATTTCCCTGTAAAATTTTGGAATAATGTAATGTTTCTGACTGATGATTCTTTGTACTGTATTTTGCAGTAATACTATAACATTTTGTGTGACTAAATAGGACTATTTAGTGTAAACATTAATCTGCTTGAAATCCACAACTAGTAGCACACAAAAGTATAAATTTAGATTAAAATTAAATTGAGCTAATAGTCAAATATTATTTGTTACATATTGCAATAAGAGCTTTCTTTATCCCAGGTGATTTCACAGACCTTGAGCCCCAAATAAACACAAGGACACTATATTAATTATAAAACTTTTAGCCAACAATGAGGGCTTCCTATTTGCCTTCTGTTTTAATTATTAGCCCATTTTTATTTATCCAAGTATTTCCATGTGATCTTATTTTACCAGAGAAGGGCCGGACCTTTAACTCCTTTGTCGGCTCACATGGCTACTGGTCTGGTGGGCCATCTCTGCCTACATTTCCCAGAAAGTTCCCCTTGCACTAGTCCTGCCTATCTTCCTGCATAATTGGCTGAACGTTTTTTATTCATTAACCAATAAGAGAAACATATATACCCGGTACAACCCCATCAACCTATTTCTCAATGTGATGAATAAAACTTGGTTTATCATTACCTTTACTGAATATTATTGTTAGAATGATAATTGTACTGTTAATTCTCCCTATTTTCTTTGCCTATAAATGAAAGTTCTGAGAAAAATCATTTATGTGAACCATTAGATGCAATCAAAAGGACTTTGAAATGTCAATGACACTCAATTCGTTTAAATGTTTCAGTATTTTTTCCTTAATCAGATGACATTTTTTCATGAAAATAATTTTTAATGATTTTTGATCATGAACCCAGAATTCACAATACAGTGTGCACTACAGAAAAACAATGGAGATGATAAGAAACAGCACAGTTTTCCTCCATTAAGTAAAAAAGAAAAATGGTTGTAAGAGATAATTGATTATAAACTGAAAATAGTAAGGGTGAATTTATAGCCACACTATAAACTTATTATTAGGTGGATGGATTATAGTAAAATCTGCAGGCTGACATTTAGTAACTAATTCCTTAATACTATCTGGGTCAATGCTACAGATTTTGGTAATTGCTTTCACATGGAGTATCCATACTTAAAGGTAAAGGTATGAAGAGAATACAATGGTAAATGTTCCCTAGACATAAAGGTATATCTGACAGACATACTGAAAATATGTTGGTTGGGGGCAAGAGCAGTGTGTTTGTAGTGGTGACCACACCTGCCAAGACTAGAGGAACAAAACAAGGTTATGTATTGGAGGATGGTATAGTTGAAAAGTCTCCTGTCCATTAAGACAGGGCGTGACACAGAAGGTGCCCAGCAACATTAGTAGAACCAGACAAAAAGACGAACTTGTAAGTCATGGTAGAGGGGACAAAGTTACCTTGACGGCACACATGAACTACTAAATGGATTTTCACAGAAGATGCAGTTCTGGGTTTTTGCCAGATGTTCAGATTTCTAGAAGCAACAGGAAACTTACTGCAAGTGCTTGATGTAAGAACAGAAGCAATGGTAATTATTTGAAAGAGTTGAGGTCATAGAAGATGTGTAGAAGTACCTATTATGTGAGTGGTTAAACATATAAAGTTGACTAAAGTTGGCAATTAATTCTGGTAGGTGAGAAAAAGTGTACTTCATCAATAGATGATTGAAATGTTGGAATGAGACCAGAAATGGTCTTTGTTATGTATAAACTGAAAGAATGATAACCAGGCTCCAGGCATTTAGGAACATTTGAAGCTTTCTTCCCTTTCATTTCTTTTTTATTTATTAACTTATTATTTTACTGATGCTTTGCCTATATGTACATCTGTATAAGGGTGTTGGATCCTGGTATTACAGACAGCTGTGAACTACCATGTAGGTGCTAGGAATTGAACCCAGGTTCTCTGGAAGAGCACTCAGTGCTATTATCTACTGAGCCGTCTCACCAGCCTGATCCTTTTATTTATTTAATAATAAAAATATAACAAGATAAAATATAATCAGATAAAAACAAAACACTATCACATTGGGCTTGGAGAAGACAAACTAACAGAAAGAAAAGAGCCCAAGAGAATGAACAAGAATCAGAGACCCACTCATTCATGTACACTGAGGAACCTATAAAAACACTGAAATACAAAGCAATGAAATATACATAGAAGACCTGGTGAAGACCCATGCAGGCTTTGTGCATGCTGCCTGAGGATCCATGAGTTCATATGTGAGCTGCAACCATGTTGATTTATAAGGGCTTTGTTTCCTTGGTGTCCTCCATACCCTCTGGCTCCTATGCCCTTTCTGCCTCATTTTCTGCAGGTTTTCCTGAACCCTGGGGGAAGTAATTTGATAGAGACATGCCATTTAGGCCACTGTGTTCTCAGGTCTATCACTCTCCTCATAATTCCCAGCTGAGAGTCTCTGTATTTGTTTCTATCATGACAGGAAGAAGCTTCTCTGACGATGCCTGAGCAAGGCATTAATCTATATATGAATATAGCAAAATATCATTAAGAATACTTTTATTACTACTTTCTATTTTTACAATAGTAATATTTAGTTTTCCCCCCCTAGGTCCCAGGTCTATCCAGTCTCTGATTCTTGGGCACCCAGTCTGTGTTGGGTTGGGTTCCATGTCATATGATGGCCCTTAAATCAAATCTGGTTTTGGTTGCTTATTAACACAAGCTTTGTGCAACCATTGACCTAGTGTGTCTTTCAGGCAGAGCACCATTGTAGGTCAAAAGGTTTGTAGCTTGGTTGGTGTTGAAGTTTTTCTTTTGGTAGCATGCAGAGAACATCCCTGTACCAAATACTCTAGCGTGCTGATGAAAGCTGCATGCAGGCATCAGTTCTATTTTTCCATGTTCATTGAATTTTGTAGGTATTGTGTTCAGCAATGGCCTTGCTGCCAGTTTGGGGAGAGCAATTTACTTTCTTGGAAAAAGCCTGGGTTGTCTGTAGAATTACATAGAGTCTTTGGCCAACAACTCAATTAGATGTAACCAAATCCAAGAACAGAAAACTTCATTTGGTGAAAAAGATTACTAGTTAAGATTCTGTCTCCCCCATTTCTTTGTCAGTTTCTTAGGTCACTATGTTGGTTAGTTTTATTTTAACCTGGTGTAAGCTAAAGTTATCTGAAAGGTCAGACAGAATCTCAATTAAGAAAATTCCTCCATAATTTAGGCAGTACCCAAGACTGTAGGGTATTTTTCTCAGCCCATAGTGGGAAATGCCATCCCTGTCCTGGTGGTCCTGGTTTCTGTAAGCATGCAGGCTGAGAAAGCCATGAGGAGCAAGCTCTTAAGCAGCACCCCTTGATGGCCTCTGCATCAGCTCATGCCTCCAGGTTCCAACCCTGTGTGAGCTGGTATCCTGATTTCCTTTAAGGATGCATTATAATGTAGAACTGGAAGCCAAGAAAACCTCTTTCTTCTCAAGTTGCTGTGGTCATGGTATTTCATTCCAGCAATAGTAACCCTGCTTAAGACATACTTGTACAAGGACACTGGGGTATTGCTGGGAGAGATCTGACCACGTGCTTTGAGAAGGATTGTGGAAGGAGTTTCAAACTGTGTACTAGAAAAGCTGTTGAGTGTTGAGATCTCAGTGGTCTGTTCTACAGGATCTGAGAAGATAAGAATGCTGTTGGCAATGCAGATAATTGAGTCCTAGCTTGTGAAGTTTCAGAGGAACCACTTGTTATTTTGAATTAAGATTATACGGTTCTGATTAGGTGAGGCAGAAAAATTGGCTATGATTAACAAGATACCAGAACTACTATAGTGAAACATTTGCTTTTCTGGGATACTTGATGCTAGTAGTGTGCTGGAGCTGAGAAATTAGTGGTGATTAAGAATACACCAACATCACTGAAGGGTAAGCTTGGGTGTTTCCTAAGAGACAGCACATAGGAGCTGTCAGAATCAGCCAAGGTTATATTTCATGCTAGCAGCTGTTCTTGGTAGTGTAACTATCACCCAGTGTTAGGTGCTCTGAAGGCATGAAGAGGTTGTGCATAGCTGAGGATTGTAACTAGTGGGCCCGGAAAAGCCAATGGTGGAAGTGATACCTCAGTGGCATTTGAAGTTGAAGGGGTCAAGCACAGAAATTGAGGCTTGGCATCATGGTGAGAGCATACGAGAGGTTGTGGGTGAAAGTGCATCTCAGTTGCAGCAGAAAAGCCCCACATTTTTGGAGATGCCAGCACCGTGGGATGACAGGGGCAGTGGTGGGGTGGAGCTTACTTGAAGTTAGAAGACAAGCTGTGTGTATTCCAGAAGACAGGGCAGGAGAAGTAACCCAAATCCTTTACAGGAGCCTGGAAGATCATGCATGAGTCCTAGATATTGGATACTGTGAAATTTCTATTTTGGGGAGTTTGATTTTGCTTTGATCTGATTGTCACTGTGTCCTAGTTCTTCTCACTTTAAGTGAGAAAGCATTTAACTAATTTTGATTTTTACAGGAGCCTACAGTTGGGAGTTTCAAACATTTAAAAGATTATGCACTCCTAAAGAGACTGAATTTTTTAAAGTTAAATTTATTTATTTATACTACTTGACTTCATTTTTACATTCCAATCAAAATTCTCTCTCCCAACCCTCCTTCTGCTCCCCTACTTCCCTCCCCCTAGCCCACCCATCCAGCAGTTAAGGGCTCGCATGAGGAGTCAACAAAATCTGGCACACTAAGTTGGAGCAGGAGCACACCCCTCCCTACTGCTTTAAGACTGAGCATAGCATCCCCTAATAGGGAATGGGCTTCAGCAAGCTAGCTTATGCACCAGGGATACAACCAACAGTATAAGCGTTGGCTGTATTAGATTTCTACACTGCACCTTACGTGGCCCTTAGCTTTAGCTATCTCTCACCAATTCCCTCCCTTGTCCCCCACACCCCTCCTCTGCACCTGACCCTCCCATTCCACCCCTACACCTATAACTATTTATTCTATTTTAATTTGCTAATGATATGTATCTGTGCCCCCCCAGTCCAGTCCCTTACTCTTACTCTTATGTGGTTCTATAGATTGTAGCTTGATTATTATTGACTTAGCTACTAATATTCACATATAAGTGAAACCATACCTTATTTGTCTTTCTGTGTCTAAGATACTCCACTCAGTGTATTTTGTTTCTAATTCTATCAATTTAGCTGTGAATTTTGTGATGCCACTTTTTGATAGCTGAGTCATACTCCATTGTGTAATGGTACCACATTTTCTTTATCCATTCATCTGTGGAGGGGCATCTAGGTTGTTTCTAGTTTCTGGCTATAAAGACTAGAACAGCATTGAACTTGGTTATGCAAATGTCTTAGTGGCAGGTAGTATGTTCTTTGGGTATACCCAAAGAAGTAATCTAGATAGATCTTGAAGTAGATTTATTCCCATCTTGCTGAGGAACAGCCACAATGATTTCTATGGTGGGTAAACAAGTTTGCACTTTCACAAGAAATAATGAGCTTGCACTTATTACATATCCTTGCCATCTTCAACTATCACTTGTTTTATTGAAGTCAGCCTGTTTGACAGGTGTAAGATGCAATCTCAAAGTAGTTTTGGTTTTGATTTCTCTGATGGCTAAGGATGTTAGACATTTCTGTAAGTGTTTCTAGGCTATATGGGTTTCACCTTTGGTGAATTCCGTGTATATATTTGTACAGAATTTTTATTTGGGTTGGTAGTTTTCTTGATGTACTTTTTGTAGTTCTTTATATATTTTGGATATTAGCCCTTTATTGGATGTGTGCTTGGTAAAAAATCTTTTCCAATTCTATAGGTTTTTACTTAGGTTCTTGGTCCAAATGATGGGGTCTTTTGCCATGAGGAAGTGTCTCCATTTCATATTTATTGACACTGTCCTAGAGATAGCATATAGGAGAAATAATTGTATTTTAAATGACCTGAGCATAAAACATATAAAGAAATGTTTGTGTTTGACTCATTAAGGCATTTCAAATAAAATGTGAGACAGAGTATGTAGAATCCAATTCTGCAGCAATTCTTTTTTTTTTCCTTTTTCTATTCCAGTGTTGAGCTGGCCAATGGTTATACAAAGGAATTAGATACCTGATTGAAATTAAGGAGAAGGAACAGAAGAAAAATCACTGAATCCTTTGCTCTATGTTTCTGCTTTTGAAAGAAGCAGTGACAGCAGCTTCCATGACAACTGATAGGGGAAGGACTTAGGTATGTTAGAGAGAACTTGGCAGGAAAAGAATGAGGCATATGGAGAAAAATAGAGTCAACATTGTCCTAAGTGATGGAGTTAAGAAAAAAAAGAGAAACTATGATCCAGATCATTTCAAATGAAACAACAAATGGTTGATTTAATTTACTCTTTCTGTATGAGATAATGTTTATGGGTCAAAGTGAAACTGTCAATCACACATTTAAATACATAACCAGAATGTGCGTGTACTACAAAATGAAGGATGTTTTTCAAAATAGGACATGCAGCTCTCATAAAAATCATTGAAGAACTCTTAATAAGAAACAATAGAAATTACTTTTAGGAAACTTTTACTGTAATGTACATGTATTAGAGTAGAAGTAAAATCCCCTAAGTGTGTAGTTACTTCTTATTTTATGTCTCCATTGTCATGTATACTCTTTCCAGGGAAGGCAATGCTAGAAATATTGTGAACAAATATACAAGGAATGGAAAGTAAAAAAAATTAGAATTCATTTGAGAATTTCATACATAAATACCCAATGTATTTTTATTTTTAACATGAATCCTTTTATTCCCACTTTTCCCTCTCCAACACTTTCCCTGCTCTCCAAAATCCCCCTTGAATATTCTTGATATATGTACAGAGTCCAAGTTGTGATGCCCATATTAGCAAGTACTTAGTGACATCCACTTAGGAATCGGATCTGATTCCCGAAAAAAATTACAAATGAATCCCCCCAAAATAACTTCTTCTCCTTCCCTCAGCAGCCTATAGCTCCTTACATAGGGGTGTGGCCTAATGAAATATTATCTGACCATGCTGGCATGTCAACATGAATGGTCATTCATTGCAGGTCTTAGACCATTTTAACAAAGAATAAAGTTTTTGTGAGCATATTAGATAACAAGTGTGAATTTTGCAACATCCACAAAGAAAAGTTAGAATTTAAGAAAAGATGCTTGCTCCCACTTAGGGTACAATAACCAAAAGATTTTACCTTTCAGCCTTACAGCGACTTTAAAACTTGTCAAATTGTATCAATCAATGGTTTGCAACTATTAGAAATTTAACAACTAGAATGACAAATAGGAAGTAGCCAGACTAGAAAATCCCAGGCTTTGCCACTGAGACTTGGAATTGACCTCTATGCTTCAGAGAATACTTTTGCCAATCTCCTAAATTATGATTTTTCACACATTTCCAGCACAGGTACTAACCCCAGGAAGACAGAAGCAGTTATGTATATGGAGGTTTGCAGGCAACTATAGCTCAGTACTGCAAACAACCTGAGTGCCCATCAACAGGTGGGCAGATAACAGGCTTATTTATTCAACTGATGGAGTGCTGATCAATAAAGTTAATGAAATGTTGATTCATCCAAGAATGTGAGATTGATTCCAGAACAACTATCTGAGTAAGATAAACTCAGAGAAAGAATATACACTATCGTATCTTTTAGTTTCATTTGTACAGAATTATTTCAAATTGTGGACTCGTATATAGATACCCAAAATGAATCCCCGATTGCCAGAGATTGGAGAGGGGGCCAGAAGGTGTGAGAACTAGTCAGGGAATTTGTGGGTGACAGATACTTGTGCTATTTGTATTACAGCAATATTTTTCCCAGTAAACATACATAAAACTGTATTAGTATATACATTCCAATAAAGCATTTTATGACTCACCACTTTTTCCGCATCACACCTTCCCCCAACAACTCCACACTCTCAGTAACACCTTCATAGTTACCTGTCCATGGTGTGTTACTGTCATATTTTTTGGATAACTATTTAATGGGTATAGTAGCTTTCTAATTTTTGGTTCCCTGTCACTAAATCTCAATGCTTGTGGCCAATGATACCTAAATTTCTCTGTGGTTTTCAGCTGAATTTGGTCGCTAGTGTCTATGCCATTCACAATCAGGAGGCTGAAAGCAGAGGTTTGATGAAAGTATAAAAGCTACTTTGGACTATATAGTTAGTTCCCAGGTAACCTAGACTAGAGTATTGTCATGCCAACCACCAAAATAATAAATACTTTCTATATTATTAAATGGCCCCTGTTTGTCTGTTCTATTCCCACAAGAATGTGTGAAGAGAATACTGAATAGCACAGCTAAACATACCTGCAGAATATATCTGCTTAGCTCCTTGAATAAATTTGAAGTATCTTTCCATATAACCATCATTCAGTAACTAACACTAAAGGGAGCATTGAGTATTTCCTTGCCTCCTGGGGGCTTCAGGGCAAAAGGAATTCCTCATTGTAAAAGAGCCTGCTTGAAGTTGCATTTTCTCTTATAAGTTCCATTTTTCTTTGCTGTATTTTTTTCTGGTTTGTTACCCACTATTCCAAATACACAGTTTTTTCATATACCATATTCTACAGCAGTGCTCACTCTTTGCAGATCATATTAGCCTCGTTAAAATGTGCAGCTGAAAGTATAAATTATGTTATAATGTCTGGTTATGTGACTGTAATCCTTTATAACTAGTATAGGTTTCTAAGCTTATTAAACTCATGTCTAAAACCTCAAGTACTTTATTGATGCTGCTAAGGACACTATTTAGTAGTGATTCCAGCCACTGACCCAGGAGTCATGGCTGTTGTAATCGAACAAGTGAGTATTTAACATAATCTGATTTGTCAGTGTGGACATGGTCACTCCACAGTACAGTGCAGCTCCTGTCAAAGAGAACTGTTGACACAAGTTAGCAGTATAGCTAGAGATTCAGTAGGGTTTTCTCAAGTTCCTCACACAACTCAGTCAGCAGAACTGACAGAATCTCACATATGTTCATGGAGGAAACATGGAAAAAAACATAGCAGATAAGAGATTGAAGAACTTATTTTCTCTTTTTCTACATATTGCATGTTGGCAAATAAGTTAAAAGAAATATCGTGAGTTTAACTGACATGACTGAACGTTAGGTTGATATTCACTGAAAGAAATCCTAACTTATGAGCTTTTCATTAATGCAAATTGATTCTTAATTAGTTCCCATTAGCATGGTGATGAGCAGAGTGTAAATATTTGAAGTGTATCCTTCTTTTGTGAGGAGTTCAGTTGCAATAAGGCTGCTATCACTCAGTTAAGGAGAAGGCTGGGACTGAGGCCCGCAGGATGCTCAGGCTTGTGGAATATTCCCCCACCTGCAATCTACTCTTACCTCAATCCCATGATTGCATTGACTTCCTACCAGTTCACAGGAAAATCCTTAATTTTCAATCTAGTTTGAAGGAACTGCCGACAAAGATCCTAAGGAATCCAACTTTTAATGAAGAATTGGTCTCATTAAACATGTTTGATAGTGCAGACCAGTGTACTCATTTTGTAATGGCCATGAAGTACTTGAGACTGAATCTATCCTTCACAGTTATATAAAGAATAGCAGTGCTTAGTATCCTGTTCATTGCTCTGCATGATTTTTAATATTCATTGGACTAAACGTGCCTCTGGCATCTACAGTGAAGTCCTTATACTTTTTATTTGTGATATCACAAATTAACTCTGATACTGTAAATAAACCTGAATACCAAAAGACAAAATATTCCAGGAGTGCTCCCCTCCTACCTAGAACCTCGTCTTATGACATTGTTGTATCCTTTGGGTAGCAGTATTTTAAGATAAAATTACATGTGTTGATTTATCTGAATACAAAGGTTATTTTAATCAAATAAAAGACAAAACAGCATATCATTGAAAATGATGACAAAGTGGTGAATACAGTGCAGTTTTGAAGCTCTATTTATTAAACAAGCTTTAACCAGGTCTACAGTTTCCTTCCATCGACAATTAGGTAGGTATAGCTCTTGAAAATGTAGCAAGAAAAGTATGTATTGGCCAGCAGAAGTGTGCTAAGCATGCTTTGGACTCCATTAGTAGTATCCCTCTCCAGAAGTGTGCTAAGCATCCGATGGACTCCATTAGTCCTATCCCTCTTCAGCATATGCATTTGGGAAGCAGCCTGCTCTGCCTTTGGGGTAATCACGGATTTTAAAAAGTATGCTCATTTTATGAGACTAAGCAGCTGTTCCTTCTGGGGGAACTAGGGATAAATGAGCACATGTTAGCACTGGAAGGAGCTGATGAAATCCTAGTTCTTATTTTATTTATTTTATTTTTATAGAAGAAAATCTTCATTTCATATCACCAATATACCCGTCTTGTATTTTTACTTATGTTCTATGTTGAAAGTATTCAACATAAGCATGAATAATCAAACTGCAAAATATATTTTAACATGTATTTATAGGTCAAGATAAATATATCTGTCCTCTGTGTATTGAAGCTCAGACTTCTTGTTCTCCTGAAATATGACAAAAAACATAGTGTTTCTTAAGTTGGCCACCCACCCATGTACTCTTCAGTATTGGAAAGTCTTGGCTAAAGTTATTTATTAACTATTATTAACCTTAGATTTTATCGGGAAGTAGAATTTATATCTATCTGAGTTATATTGAGATAGTAAGATATGGAATACTATTCTGCAGGAGCAAAATGTACCCTAGCCTATGGAGAATGGCATGCTCTTCACAAGAATCTTCCAATAGTGAAGCCAACCATCGCTAATAAGGATTGGTTGCCACCTCATTTAATTTCAAAAGTCTCAGGACCAAAGAGAGCAGCATGCATGATTCCAGGAGTGTGGTTTTAGTACTCTCTTTTTAAATGGTAAATTAACATATACAAAGTCTTCCTTTGCTTAAATTTGTATTGTTTCTTGGTGTTAAATGTAAAGCCATGCTTAAGAAATCTGGGTATTCCCTAATAATTTTTTTACAGAGCTTGAGGAAGCAGACACAGACAGAGATACAACTTTTGCAGAAATGACAGAATATGGTACACTTGAGCAAGACAAGTCTCAGGCTAGAGAATTAGATAAGTGGTTAACAGGACTTTGTCCTCTTGCTGGGGATCTGACACCCTAGTCAAGCAGCTCACAGCCTCTAGTGATTCTATCTGCAGGGGATCCAGCACCTTCTGCTGGACTCCTTGAGTGGCACACACAAATGTACATACATACATGCATATATGCATACATATATACATACACACATAATAAAAATACAACAAAACTTTGAAGGAAAAGTCAGAATTCATTTTTTAATAAACTAAAGCATTGTCTTCATAACATTGTAAAGCATAAAGAAAACACATTTAGTAATGAAAGTAACAAAAACATACATGTTATAATTAAAGCTGGAATGTTGTTATAAAATTGAGCATTTAAGAATTTACATGTTTGGAGTTGTATTCAAATTAAGTATACAGATAGAGTTCTTAAAATGCTTTCTTTCATGGGTGAGAGATATAGCTCAATGCTAAGGCCTGTGGCTAACATTCAAAAAGCCTTAAGTTTAGTCTTCAGCACCACAAAAATAGTCAATAAATAAATAATTACTTTCTCCACTCTCTCTATCATATATATGATATATACATATATTACATATATGTGTATACATAGCACTTTCACCACTCTGTTTATATACTTGGAATTTTAGTGAGCAAAAAGCTGACAGATACAATTTACTACTTTTCATCTCCAGAAGCCAAGAACTGCTATCATGGATGACATGACCATTGCTGTGCCTTTCAATTCTGGTTCTGCAAGTCCCATTTCTCAAGCTGCAGATATATTTTCGGTAACTGCAATAAGTACTTTTTATATTTACAGTAATGCTACTAACAAAAACTAGAAGAAATATATACTTTGTAATAAATACCATTCTCAAACTGCAATAAAAAGTAACACAATAATAACTCACAATGATATTTTATAACTCCATAAAATACCCATCTGCTTCCCACAGATAAAATGTCTCCCGAAGCCAATCAAAGAGTAGATGGAGTCTTCATTCAGAGCCTAAATTTAGACTCAAAGTTGCTCCTTAATCTTGTTAGAAATAAAGTTGCTTATTACTTTCATGTCCCTTCTGTCTGAATCACACTCCTACATCATTACTTTAACTTTTCTTGGAACTACCTGCCTTTCAGGTGCAGCATCATCAGACTCTGCTTGATCAGGAAGAAGGCAGATTAGCCACTGATGAAGAGTATAAACTCTTCTTATCCCCAGCTCTGAACTGCAGAATTCCTGTTACCACGACCTGTTTAATATCTCTATATCTCATACCTCCTTTAAATACAGATGGCATTTAGGATGCAAAATCTTTAACAGATGCAAAGAAATAGTAAGTACACAGCAGAGTACTGTGTTGCTAACAATGTCCACGGTCTCCCATGGCTACCATAGCCACACTACTATTTTGCTTGTTTGGTTTTTCCTTTTCCTAGAAAGATTACTTATCCAGACAGGAATTTATCTCTCTCTTTGTTTGCCACTGTATTCCTATGAAACACTTAAGCTAGGATAGTAAGTAAAACAAAATAAATACATCTAGGAGAAAGGTATTAGGTGAACTAAGTTCCCACTAAGTCACAGGGACTGAGATGGAAATTTGCGTATTCAAATAACCAGGATCAAGGAAGGGCTGCATTCAACACATAAAGAAATCATCCAACCTCAGTCTTCAATGCCATTAGAAAATCGAAGTTCTTTTCCTTGCAAGTTGTCTTAACAACACAATCCAAAGGGCTATTATGGTTTGAACGTGAAATGGCCCCACACATTCCTGTGACTGAATACTCCGTCAACGAGTGGTGGTGCTGTTTGGGAGCTTGTTGATATCTAGAATGTGGAAGCTCACCAGAGGAAATGGGTCATGGAGGCAGGTCTGGAGGTTTACAACCCAGCCTGGTTCCTGTCTTCTCTCTCCTTCCTGGCCTTGCTTTCCTGTGATGCCTTCCCTGGAGGTGATCTGTACCCTCCCTGTGTGCCAGACAAGTTTATTGGTCCCCTCCGGAAAAGGAATGCAGTCAATTCCCAGATGAACTGGATATCAAGAGATTTTACAAAGTAAGTCCGTAGTGTGAGGTTACAAACATCCTAAAACATTTGGTTTAGCAATCTCTAAAAATAGAGATTGCTTTACAAATGTTGAGATGATCTGCCCTGGATTCTGACCTTGGGTCTCAGCAGCTCATCCTAACTACACATTGTATCTGGGTAATGTCCAGTTCTGTGTTTACTGAGCTTCGAGGGATGCTGTTTCTCAACTCTGTGAACTTGCCACTCTATCACCTGAGGCTGTAATTCTTGATATGAACACTGTTTTTATTAACTCAGTATTTTGTCATCACCTTTTCTTTGTAATTCTCCCCCATTTTTTCATACCGTTTTTTCTCTGAAGTTTTGTCAGTTATGATACGTACAAAGAAATTTTATATCAAAGTGACCTCCTATATTCAAAGTGATAGATTCTCATCAAATACTAATGTTATTTAACATTTTAACTATTATTTATCAATTTTTGTTACCAGGCACATATTTCAGGCTAGGGTTGTGGCTCAGTGGTACATAATTATTCTACAGTGCACAAAGTCCTGGGTTAAGGCCCTGATACCACTGTACACACACATAAATGCATAGTGTATATAAATTATATATATATGTACATATATATATATATATACATGTGTGTGTGTGTGTGTGTGTGTGTGCCTGAATAAATAATGCATGGCACTGAGCATGTTTGCATATATACATATTAAAACATTTGTTTTATATTAAAATGCAAGTATTTTTGAAAATGCATTTATTTTTGATCCAGTATTTGACTTCAGTTTTTAAAACTATTCGATATTTATAGTCAGTTTGTGACAGTTTCTCCTTGTGACACTTGTTGTTATGTGTTAAATCTTCAGAACACTTCTCCTAATTGTAATATCATAGTGACATGTCAATTCAAAACACGAAGAAATATTCCTTGTGTTATTTACTGCTTTTGAGAGCTTTTGACTAGAGACACAGAAAATTTTACCAAGTGAGTCTCATACCAAGACATTGCCATACTAAAGACATTCTACTATGTTTTGCAATTTTGAGCAAGTTGATTTTCTCCATTCAAATGATCCGAGACCCGTATTGAGAAGCCCTGAGCTACATTTTAATAGATTTTTAATAATTTTTCTAACCCAACTTTATTTTCAAATTTTCATTTTCAGCTTACTCTTAGACAGCTACAATAATAAATCCTCAAGGGAAATATTACATTAAAAATTATTTCCCTCTACTCCCATTCAGATTGCTTGTGTTTCTGATCATGGCTAACTTGATCTCCTTCTCTTCTATGACCATGAGCTTCTTTGAATGTCCTTAAATTTCTCCCTTTCATATTCTTATGTGAATACAGTCATATACATGTGTTCTTTTTGCTCATTTATTCCAGGTGAATGATGACACTCAAATCTAACTATCTTTCTTTGGTCAACTGGTTCAGCCTGTGCTTTCTATTTTTCTTATCTGGACCATCATGGGCCTTTAAATAGTCCCAACGTTAGTGATGTCTGCACTCTGATCCAAGAGTTCATGTTCCACAAGGAGCAATGCCACCCTAATTTGTAAACATAAGCAACAAATTCTGTTTATATTACCTGTAACCTAAAAGAGATGATGCAGTCTCCATGGGACATTAAAACTCTCTGACATAAAATGTCCTTTTCCAATCAAGCCTACCTTTTTGCTTACATATTGTACTTCACAGCACAATACTAATTGTCTTCAATTTCCAATTAAAACTTGAGTCCTTCATTTGACCTTTCTCAGATTCTGTTCCCATATGAATTAGATACTGAGGAAATTTGGATTAGATAGATGAAGAACATTTTTAGACAAAGTTTTGTTGGTTGACTACTTATATCCTCTTCATTTTTGACTTTGCCACGAAGACTGGTGCTCTGTTTTCTTTGTTTTAAAACTACGTACTATCTCAGGGTCAGAACTCTTCTGAGTCTGGAATGCTGACTAACTAGCAAAGGTGATTTAAGGAAAATGTGATTTATTGCTAATGAGATGAGATATTGTTATCAATCTTACCACAGTGTTTTCTACTGAGAAACAAACTACAGGGAAAGCCAAAGTAACATAAATAAGCAAATAAAAATACCCTCAGTGTACATGCAGATGAGATTTACGCTGTTCATGTGTAGGAGTGCTTTACTCTGAAAGAAAAATATGAGTTTGGATGAATCATAAGGAAGATGGATCGGGTATCTGCCATTTGCTTTGAGACGCATGAAAACATAGGAAGAGGAATGGTTAGGACAAATAGATCTCAAATATGCCCCCAATAAAATACGGTGATGCTAAGTGTCCTAGTAAGTGGCTTATTGCTGTGAAGAGACAACATGACCACAGTGACTCTTACAAAGAAAAGCATTTAATGCATCAATGCTTACAGTTTTAGAGCTTTAGTCCTATATTGTCATGAGCATGGTGCTGGAGTGGAAGCAGAGAGTTTGACATCAAGATCTACAGGCAGCAGGAAGAGAGAGACCTTGGGCCTGGCTTGAGCATTTGAAACACCAACCCCCCCCCCTGCAGTGACACACTTTTTCAACAAGGCCACATCTCCCAATAGCACCAGCCCCTACGAGCCTATGGCAGCCATTGTTACTCAATTCACAGGTTAAGGATAAAACCCAAGTGTAAGGTGAAGGGTGTTCACTGTACAATTAACTCAGTCTAGCTACAAATTTCAAAGCCAAAGAGTAGAATGCTAGAGTTTTATGCAGAATATGAACTAAGATAAATGGTTTGATACCTAATGCTTCCATCACCACACTGTCTCCCAGCCATCGAGGATGGGGCATGGGGCTGAATTCCCCCTTACCTAAGCTCATTTATGTGGATACCATAGATACTGACAAGCTACTGTGCACCTGTAACTCATATGTTGATAGACCATCCTTTAGAAACTGGATTGACCACTACCTGTAAGTAACAGACTTAGAATAATTTTAAGAGTTTTTTTTTTAAAACAAAACATTCCTGCACATTATACAAGGTTTGGCTGTTGTATATTTGCTGTGTTTCATGGAAACAAGTGTCCAGTGAGGCAGAATCCAGTGTTCTTGTGAATATTTTCATTCTGATTCTGAGATTTTCTGTTTATTCACTCTGTTCTTTTCCCTCCTTATCACCTTCTGAAATTGCACATTGTTATTTCCAGTAGCTCCAGCTATCCTCTCATCTTTATACCGCCATGTTATAAAACAATTTAGGAATGTGACATTTGTCTTTGTTTCTGTGTGTTTAAGAGTTCCTTAATAAATGACTCTATTATGTTCTGATATCCCCATTAAACTAATCTGCTCCAAATGCACAAGACCAAACTAGCAAAACATAATATAGATAATATGCAATATAAATATTTAATGTTTCCAGAACTTGTAATTTTGACACATATAACAGTTTAAAAACTATACATGTCTTCCTTCTCTTTCTGAAGGTTATACCTGGCAGTGGTCATGTACACCTTTAGTCCCAGCATTGGGAGGCAGAGGCCAGCCTGGTCTGCAGAACTAGTTACAGGAAAGCTAGGGTCATCTCAAAAGAGAAGAAAAACCCTGAGGGTTACTGGAACTGATTTTGTCTGTTTGATATCTGTAGCTACAAATATGGAGTTGTAAACTATGGTGAACATATACAAAACACGCAATGAGACAAATAGCAATAAAATGTGATTTAATAAATAGACTTTTCTTTGTCACATACTATGAAAATAATTCCTAATCTCTTCAGTTGCTGTGTAATTGCTTTGTCTACTCTGACAAAAAATTTTCTGTGAACTATAATAAATGATAAAAATTCTTTATAAATAAAACCGTCAAGTGTCTACATAGGGCAAATATGCTTTCTTCAAATGAACATTAGCAAGCTCCATACTCATTTAAGAATAAAGTTTATGTGGAAGATACTCATGATTAATTCATTAATGTGCCATTGAGCTATCTTATTTAAGAATTTATAGTTCAAGAAAGCCACACATAAATGTAAATTTACTTTGAGCTTTATGGCCAGATGTGGTCTTCACTAAAAAAAAACACAGCAACACTTTAGAATAGATTCAGAGTGTAAAGATGAACCTGCTAAACACAAACACACTCACTCTGGACCTGTTTATACTGCTTAAAAATGTTTATATAGTGGCAGGATAGCTGCATTACTGTTGATTTTGAAATTTTACCACCAAATTTGTACCTTTCATCATGTGTACTCATGATAGAAAATAACTAGATGTTATGCTTCTCAGTGACTAGTAAGATACTGCCACAACAGATTTTTAACAACTGGAAATAAAGGTTTTCTTGTGGCTTACCTTATTCCAAGAAGCCTGCCATGTTTAGTTTATTTTGGCAGTTTGACATAGCTGGAGTCATTTGACAAGAGGGAGCTTGACCAAAAAGTGGCTCCCTCAGCCTGGCCTGTGGGTGAGCTCAAGAGTCACTCTTTTGATTAATGATTAATACAAAGTGTCCATCCCACAGGGAGGCAGTGGAACCCCTGGGCAGGTGGTACTGGGTTGTATAAGAACCGGGCTGAGAAAGTCAGTAAGCAGCATGGACCCTGCACCCTCTGCTTCTGAAGTTCCTGTCTCCAGGTTCCTGCCTAGAGTTCCTAACCTGACTTTCTTTCGTGATGGACCACTAGTGTAAGCTGAAATAAACTCTTTGTTCCCCAAGTTGCTTATTTCCCATGGTATTTTATCATGGCAATCAAAAGCTACACAGGACAGGGTCTGTCTAAGATACCCCATCTTAGGAAGCTGAAGTAGAAGAAGTTCTAAGTTTCTAAGAACATTGCTATTCCTGCATGAAGCCTCTTACAACTTCATTATAAAATCTGAGAGACTTGGTTTGATGCCATTTTATTATACCCTGACCCTTAGAATCACAAGTATTTATAGAAAAAATAAAAGTAATACCTCTATGTTAAGTTAATGTTGAAACTGTCTAGTGTGATCTCAACTGCCCCACTCGGACATTTCTGATGTACCTCATACTTAATTTTTAAAGGTCTTGGAAATTTAGGATAAACTTTTCTTAAACAGGTGAATATTGTCTCCTCTATCATGTAGATTTGAAGATGTAGTTTTCTGTCCCACCAGGTCCTGCCACCCTTCAGTCCCAAATAGGCACACAGAGACATATTAATTATTAAAGTGTTGGCCCATGGCTAGGGCTCATTATTGGCTAACTCTGTTTTAATTATTAACTCATATCTACTGATCTATGCATTTCTACGTAACCTTATCTTACCAGAGAATACCCTGTGCATTCTAACTTCATGCACTAGGTTGAGTCTCTTGCCACCTCTGTCTCCTCTCTCTCTAGCATTCTCTTCATCTCCTAGCCCCATCTATCTTCCTGCCTCTATTGGTCAGTCAGTGTTTTATTCACTAACCAATAAAAGTAACATATTTACAGAAGGACAACCCCATCATAGATTAGTATCCAAATATGTTAAATAAACAAATTAGTAATATTGAGAGAAACAGAAAATGTCATGGTGATCTATGTTTCTTTTTGCTTCTGCTTGAAATCAGGAGTTTAGAACGTCACACTGTGCTGGACCAATATGTAAAGATTTATAATTGTATCTCATGAGTAGAACTTGCCCTTTAATTGTGTGTGCGTGTGTGTGTGTGTGTGTGTGTGATGAGCACTTGATCTCAAGTCAAATATTCTCAAATGACTTCATTTTATAGCTACAACTAAGCAAAATGTATCAGAACTGAAATACAAATATCCCAGCTCCCCTGTAGTAAGAATTAATTACATTTTATGGCCTATGAGCCATGTGTTATGCTATATATCACACCATTTCCAAAAAGGAAGGCTGGTTTTAAGCAAACTTTATTTCTTAGGTTTTGCTTTTTTATTTGTGTGTATTATTTTTGTTCTTACACTGTGTATGTGAGTATAGGCCCACAGATGTCATGGCCCACCCGTGGACAGAGAAAATTTTCTGGATTGTTCTCTTCTACCCTATGTGGATTTCACTCAGAGATTTGGGTTCATGTCATCACACATGGTTGCAGGACTTTTACGTGGACAGCCATCTTGATGGCCTTTTCCTCTAATCTTTAAGAAAATAATTATCATTGATATTTTAAATGTGTTATTACTTAAGCTGTGTGATGTTTCTTTTCACTAAGTTATTCTGTTCAATGCACAGCTTTCTGTATGTGCATAAAATGATCTCAGTTGATACAAAAAAAGATACTGGTTTATTAGTAATGAAAGTGTCAGCCCACCTACTTTCCTTGTACAAGGTTTACATATGAAGTGGAAACAATCACCCTTCTCTGCCATTCTTTCCTTTACATAGTTTCTTTTATATGTAATCAGTCATGAGCTGAGCATATTGATGACAATTTTCAGCCATAAACAGTTCTGAGCACAGTGATGAAATTTCATGCTGGCCTCCTCCAATCCTTCAGTTCCAAAAGGTTGTCTTACATAAGGGGTCCACAAACGTGCCTGTGTGTATGTGCATGTGTGTATGTGTTCATGTGTGTGTGTGTGTCTGTGTGTGCCTGTATGTTTCAGAGACCACTTTCATGTAACTGTTAGTCAAGCATATTGCTATAACTATTATATTTCATAGTTGTATGTCTTTTATAATGTATATTATTTATTTTGTGTGTGGAAAGGTTTATTTACATGTTTGAACACACATGTACTATGGACTACATATAGAGACCACATGATAAGTGAAGGGAGTTAGTTGTTCTCTTCATTATGGGATTTGGAAATTAAACTGAGGCTATCAGCTTTGGTACAAGTACTTTCCCCTTCTGAAACATCATATCAGCCTGCATATTGATAATTGCTTATTGTAGTTAATTTATAAACCATCATGTCTATCAGGGATGGATGAAAGTCTTGAGTGAATGTGTATTACTCACATGAGCATGGGTGTGTCAAGGAAACCAGTGCATTAGAGCCACAGATATGACAAAGTCTTCCCTGGTCTGAGTGTAAAAAGCACCAAACACACATTCCCCTTTTAAGATGATTATGACCTCAGCCTGTTCCCACACAGAGATGGCCCACTGAGAGTAACTTATTCCCTCCTCATTTAGCTGTTTGTAAGAAATCTACTTTCTTATTCAACATATATAATAAATCTACTGAGTTTTCAGGATACTGGTGTGTCTCCATCATAGGGCATATCCCATATGATTCCAGTTTTTAGGTACGTGTATGTGTGTATTGTTTTGGGGTTTGTTTTTCACTCCTTACTTTTCACCAGCTTACCACCCAGCTCCCAAATAAATACACAGAGACTTATTTTTACTTAATAATGCCTAGCTTTAGCTTGGTAGTCAAGGCAACACAGCTTCACAGAGTTAAACAAATATAACATAAAAGAATGCAATACATTTTGTATCATTTAACAAATACTCTATAACATAAATAAATGTAACTCGTCTTCAGCTAATACTTCACAACATATGTGTCTGCAGATTTTCATTCTCCTTTGCTCCAGGCAGCTCAAAATCAAAGCTATGAGGTTCACTTTCCTGTGTATAGGAAAGTCATAGTTTATATAGGATTAGGTGGTGGCCTTGACTTTGAGTATTCATGAAAAACCATCGACTGTGCCTCCATGGACCAAAGGGAACCAGTGTGTGTGTGTGTGTGTGTGTGTGTGTGTGTGTGTGTGTGTGTGTATGCACATGTATGAGTATAGTGTGTGTAATGTGGATAATGTGGATACAGGCTAATTTATTCATCCATATGAAAACTTGAAAATTTTCATTCCTTAAATATAAGTTAGTACTGATCTTTTAAAGAATGTTTCTCAAGTTACGGTACACATCACCTTTGTAAAGCTGTAGCCTGAACATGTGGCTGTAAACTATGACATAATGTAGGCATGTGATTTGCTATTTAAACATTGTGACTACAAACTCATTCCCAGTGTAGACAAACTCAAAGCAAAAGGTGAATGGCTGGGATTCTCCAGTAATACTGTCTCAGTTTTCCTGTTTTTTTTTCCCTCCTTTCTTGGAAAGACAGTATCTTGCTATGTGGCCCAGAATGTTATTTAGACCAGGTTGATCAGGAATGCATAGGAATCCATCTGTGTTTGCCCCCTAATTACTGAGATTAAAGATATGTGTCACTATGTCTGGGCAGAACAGGTGCTTCTAACTGTGTAGATGGAATTTTTCCCAAAGTAGTTAATAATCCAACAACAGCAAATAACATTCATAGCAAATACAGTTAAAGCATTTTACAAATGAAAATAATCATTCCGTTGCTTGAAAATAAACCATCTGGGGAAGGAAAGCAATGTGGCTCATTCCAGCCACAGAGAAACGCTCTATTTTACAAAAACAGATGTGCTTCTCAGTGTGTCTAACAGCAGTCTTCACACTTCACAGCCCCTGTGAGTCCATACCCCATGCTGCATCAAGAGCTTTCCTATTGAGTGTTTCAGAGTTCTGTTGTTTAGCTTTAAATTGTGTTTGGGACTTCTTTTAGCCCCTTAACACTAAAGTGCTCAAATTAATCTAGAAATAGAGTAAAACCCATTCATCAAAGTGAGTGCAAGGTTAATGTCGTATATTAAAATGTAAAACAATGAATTAACAATTCACGCTATTTTCTGGTTTCTTTGGAAAAAAGAGCATGAAATAAGCAAGTAGTAGCAACCCCCTTCTTTGGTTTGGCTAATCCTGTCCATGCTGTGAGAATTTACAAGAACTGAAGCAAACTGCTTTGAATGTGTGACTTTCAGAATGCATGGCCTTACTCTTCCCCCACTGTAAATAAGTATTATTGTCATGAAAATTAAATAAGTAGTTTAAATTCTAATATTTTGTTAACTTACACCTTCTAAGCACAGCAACAGGTTCATGTAATATAAGGAAAGACACATTTGTTTGTTTTAATTAATTCCATTTAACTCTAGGTATTATATAGCAGAACCTTAAAATATTATAAACATATAAAATGAAAGACTGGATTACATTTTATTATATGAGTTCAATTTCAAGGTAATTAAATTTAAATAATCTAAATAATACATACATAAATGTCATGTAATTATGACAGTAATTTAAAAATCTTAAATAAAATATATGTAATGCTTCCAGTTCATAAAGTAAGGATTTTTTTAGTATTACTTTTTAGTGTATCCAATTCTTCTTAGTACTCTCTTTAAATACTATTTTTTTAATTTTATGTAAATTACCTGAGCAGACCTTGAACATAGGAGTCCGCCTAACTTGGCTTCTGGAGTAGCTGGGATTACAGGAGTGTACTTCTAGACCAGACTTCTATTTAAAAGTACCGAGTGATTAGGCAAACCATCTATCTAAATGTATACAATAGTACTGTATCTAATTAAACTTGCTGAGATGATATTAATTTTGATTTCCAGAAGCAGGAATACATATGTTTTGAGTAAAACAAAAACAAAATGTTTCATAAACAACCTGGATAGTATTTAGCTTTTCACGTTTTATCAAGTTAGATAAAGATTGTTTGATTAAATTCACTCTGAGAGTGAAAAATAACAAAAGGCCAAATACTTTACTGTAGATATAAAATATTCCTCTAGCTGAAACAACATTATAGCATACAGTGCAGAACAAAGATAAGAGATTACATTGAAGGCTATCATTGCCCAAATTTAATCAGATTCTGGCATTTTTAACCTTAATTGTAATATTAGAGGTATTTTTTTCTAGAATGCACTAACTACTTCTTGAAATTTGAGGGGTTTTTTTTCTGTGATAATCTGCCCTATAGCTTTGTGACACAGAAACTAAAATTGTCAAAAGTGAAAAAAAAGTAAAGAGAGAGGGAGGGAGGGAGGGTGTGGGAACAAAAGACTTTGGCCCCTGCTGGGAGCAGGCAGCTGTAAGACAATGTTTACTAAAAACAATACAGTGCCTGTAGCAATAAGTTCCTGATAAGGGCTCGCCCAAGGGAACACCCTGACCTTGACCTTTTCCAAAAACTAACCACCTCTTCCTGACCCACCCACCTCTGCCTCTGGTGTCAGGGCACATAATAACCAGCCAGGGTAAGAAAGAATGAAGCCTTCTTGAGGAGCCTTCTGAAAAGCCTTCTTGAAGTTTTCTTTGCACCACAGACTGGTCTCTGTGTCATCAATCCAGACACCCTCTGCACATTCTTGACCACAGGCTGAGCAGCAGGCATGGCAGGAAGGAGGGAGGGAGGGAGGGAGGAAGAAAGGGAGGGAGGCGGTGGAGGGAGGGAGATGGTGGGATGGGAGGGCAGGGAAGAAAAGAATGAGGGAAGGAAGCAGGGGGAGAGGGAGCTTGCCTACATGTATGACCTAATGTGTCACAGGAAATGCAGATTATGGCTTAGCTAACTTTTAAATTCCAACAGTCGGGTTCATTCCCAGAGCACCACATAACTCACCAGATCTGTCAAATATTTTGGGAATGTCAGCGGTGACTGTATCCAACAAGAACTAATTGGTGAGCCGGGCGTCGGTGGCGCACGCCTTTAATCCCAGCACTCGGGAGTCAGAGGCAGGCAGATCTCTGTGAGTTCGAGACCAGCCTGGACTACCAAGTTAGTTCCAGGACAGCCTCCAAAGCCACAGAGAAACCCTGTCTCGAAAAACCAAAAAAAAAAAAAAAAAAAAAAAACCTAATTGGTGTGTTTAACTAGTGAGTTAGAGGTTTCTAGAACTTTGGGGAAAGATGGACACCATCCAATACTTTTTTCCAGAAACCTGGAGTGAAGAGGTAGGGCTCACACTTTCCATCCCAATACTGTACAAAAAGCTAGACATTACTTTAGGACATCATACTGACTACTTTTCTGTATACTGAAATTTCTTGCTACCTATCTTCAATATGTTTTGGGCCATGCTGAATATTTATTTCCATGAGTATAACATGAATTTTTTTTCTCCCACATATATTTCTCCACAATTTTCATGATCTTCCATGCATAACAAACCATGAAATTATTATTATCTAAATATTTGGTTTTTAAAAATAAATACTTTGTCAAGCCAATCTTACACAAAGTATTGTTTCATCTTCTGAGTTTTCATGCCCTTTTTCCTCCTACTCCATTTTGCTTTCAGTCTCACACATGTTGAAAACTGGGCTTGTAGAGTTGGATCAGCAGTTATGAAAACTTGCTCTTACAGAGGATGCAGGTTCAGTTCTCAGAATCCACTTAATGGATCACAACCAACTGAAATTCAGGTTTTAGGGGATCTGCTGCTCTCTCCCATCCTAAGCAAGCACTGAAAAGGCATAAGCCATGCATACATTCATGCAGGCAAGCTCTTACATACGTACAATAAAAGTAAACAAATCTAACAATGTATCATATCCCTATTCTGAAAATCCAAAACTCTGTTGTTGGGGTACCCCGAATTGAGGAGGGGTCCCCTAGCCGGATTCGTCACCCCAAGAATCAAGAGTCCCCGCGCCAATTGATGCAACACGCAAGAGGCTTTAATTAGGCATCTGCAGATGGGCCTCTCGGTCAGCTTTTAGACCGATTGGCCCCGAGGTCTCTTTTAAAGACAAAAACCACAAGCTTTTGGGAGGGGTTCTTATCTCGTGCCAGGGAAAGGGGATACGTGACTCCTGTCCCGGGGAAGTAGATGTCCTTCACATCAAACCTTGGCATGAGTTAATTATCTCTCCCTAAGTAAATAGTGTTATCTCCTTGTTTCCCACTAGTCTTGTTTGCCCTGGTCAGTTCTTCACAGGTGGCAGCCCATAATTGGCTTTTTGTGGATTTACAGCCCTTCTGCAATTAAGGTTGCTAAACCATACATTCCATTCTGTGGCGATTTACAGCCCTTCTGCAATTAAGGTCTCTAAACCATACATTCCATTCTGTGGTATGGCCGGTTCCTGGGATGGGGTCCTTTGTTCACTTCCCAAGTTCTCTAGTGGGGTGCCCTCCCTATTTAAGCTTATATTTTATTTCTATAAATTCGGGGTCTTACACTGTAAAAGCTGCAATATTGTAACATTTATGTCATACTACAGAGGGAAATTCCATGCTTGTCCTCACACTAAAAATACTGAAGGAAATTAGTTTCAAGGGTTTTCAGGTCCATTCAGCATGTAAGTGCACTTGCTTCTAGGCCTTGTTGCCAGAACTCAGTCCCTGGAAGCCATGTAGTGGATGCAGATAACCAACTCCTGCTGATGTCCTGACCTCCAAGTAAACGCTATTGTGTGCTTACACGTGCATACGTGCAAACACAATAAACATTCCTATCAAGAAAACCCTCAGTTAAGCTTCAGCGAGTCCCAAGCACCTAAAACCAATGAACCCTCAGCCAATTGTCCTTTGCCAGAACAATTTCTATTAGCAACCGGCATGTGTTCTTGCACTGGTCACCCTGTAGATGAATTAACTTCTCTGTATTCTGTATGCTCAATTCCCTGGTGTCTTTTTATCAAAACCATGGACAATGGTCAGGGTCTTCATGACTTTCTCTGTTGAATTTTTATGTAAATATAATCCTCAGTACCAGTAGGAAGCAGGTCATCACCCTGGCATGCATCAGTAAAGGGGTCAAAACAATCTAAGATCTACATAATGGATATACGATAAGATTGTTTTTCCTCAGTGGAAATAGTCTGCTGAATGCAACTGTGGAAGGCATGTGGTGGAGAGCTGTTTAAAACATAGGGAAGAGAAGGGTTTCAACAGGGGGGCAGCTGAGTTCTACTCAGCACCTCTATGACTGAGCCTGAAACACTCCTAGTATATGCATTCTGAAAACAGGTTGCTCAGTATATAGACCTTGACCTTCTAATTATATGAGCACTAAGACTGGGCACTACTGATAAATGAAATAAATTTAAACGAATATATTTGCATTACTTGAGCCATATATGAGTGATCCTGGTTTAGGAATGTAGAATCAAGTTGCCTTTAAATAAAATTTTCCACCTAAGAAGCATTTGCATGAAAGCTCTCAGGTGCAGAACTAAACGGAGACGTGGGAACATCGGGCAGTTGAGTTACAGTCGGTCAGAAGGCTCCATGAGGATGTTCTCAACTTCTGGAAAGGAAGGAGCTAGAAATTTGCTAGGAACAACAGCTAAAGGTGAGGGTCAGAGCATGCCATGTTGGACAATGTAGACAATAAATGACTTTTAAGTGAAATAAAGAGAGTTCAAGATAACTTGATGCCAAGTCTGCATCATTCCCACTCCCCACATAGTTGTACATGACAACTATATAATTATATTCCTATATTTTTGGAAGTGACAATTTCACAGAAATAAGTTGATATTTTCTTAAAAATTAGGTAGGAAAAATTGATCAATGTTTATTTCACTTTACAGGAAAGGATCAGAAATTAACTGCTAAATTAGTGTACTTGTAAGATATGACACCTTTAGACAATACTTAATTCACAAATCTTAAATGCAGTGGGTTAGGCCACTTGACACAATTCATCTATACCAACAGCAAAATCTTTAAATAAAAATGGCTTACAGTAACATCCTAGTGGTTACAGAGACAGAGAGACAGAAACAAAAGACACAGAAAGAGAGAAAATGGCATAGGGAACAGTGTAGAGAATGACATAGGAGTAATACAGGGATATTCAGGGAGGTCTTCTACCCAGTGACATAAAATTTGGACAGGTATTTGACTCTTGAAGTTTTGACAAAGTGTTTTTAAAAATCATGTCTTGCATATTATCAGTACATCTCATTACTAAAACTGAATAATGTGTTATTTACATATCTGCAAAACTCAAGTTAGATTTGCTAAGAATAATAAATTCCATTGCTTTACTTCCATTCTGACAGTTTTTTATAAAGATTATTAATGGTCATTTATTACTGGAGAGAGGAATAGCTCAGGAAGTTTCTTCTATTGTATTAAATCCCGTGGAAGAGCCTACACACTCATCAGCTATAGCTCCACTATGAGAGGCACAAGTCAGAGAAAGGAAGCTGCCCTGTCCTGATGGAACTCCAGAGCACCATCAACTGCAGACATGATCACCTGCATGTGGCTAACTGAGGACTAAATGAAGGTTAGTCTTCTGAAGCATGAGTTCACTCTGTGTTCAAGGTTCAACTCCAAGGCAACACCACTGCATGGCCTTCTGGTTTCCTGCAGGCTGCAGCTTGCCCACAGAGCTTACACAGACTACATTCTAAACTGCACCCATTTGTCTATCATGTTTAATGGCACAGCTATATCCTTTGAACTGTGCACCTTTTATCTTAATTGGAATAAATAATTGTTTCAGAATTCCCAACACGCTTCAGATCTTGAGCTTAAAAGGTGAAGAAATTCTTGCTACTTCGTGGTTATAGTGTCCAAGAGCCGGATGTAACATTAATGTGTGAATTAAAACACTTTAGGGACATTGAAAAAGTAAAAAAAAAAAGGGGGGGGGAATCATGTGCTGTGGAATGCAGGAGTTTTCTATAATATTTTCAGCCTGTTGGCATTAGATACTCAATGAGAACTAGCCTGTCAAAGAGGAGCAAGGTGAAAAGAGCCACTGAGGGAGCCACCGTGACTGGGCACACTCCCACAGAGGGTCCTCATTACCCAATTTTCCAACACTATCTGCGATGATTTTTTTCTTTGTTTGTTTTGCAGAGGGTATTTATCTCAAGCTGTGACAACTAATACAAATGAAATCCTGTTGTTTACTAAGAATGACGCCTCTTTTTCATACATTTAAACATTCTAGGTGCTTGATTTTATATTTTGTTTATACATAATAATGATTTTCAAAGGTGACTTTTTCAATTGAGAATCAGATGTACTTTTAAAATTAAAATACAAATTCTAGCTTCTATGTTATAGTTATAAAAATACTCACATATACATACACCTTTATTACCTTTCATTAGATCGTAACATTACCTGCTATGAATAAGCCATTTGCCATGTACTATCCTATGAGATAGTATGCTTACTGGAATTAGCAAGCTGTGTCCTACTACTGGGCTGATTTAGAGTCAGAAAAGAGACTGCAGCTTTCACACAAAGGCCATGGTATAGAGCAGAATGAAACTTGGGTTTTGTTCTGATGACACAAATGCGGAAGAATTTGGAGACCTGAGAAAGGAGAGAATATAGTTTCTTGGGGCAAATGAGTTTTGTAGACTCAAGCACTAAGAGCAGAGAGGAGAGAATAATTTGAAGAGAGAACCAGCTCTCCTTTACCACTTCAGTTTATAGTACACTGCATGACCCATTGTAAAGGATCCAGGGGACTTTTAATGTACCAGACAACTGTTATGATAGAAATAATAGCGAATGGAGAGTTTCAGGTGTTCACGAAATGACAAGAGCTATCAATGAGGCAAAAGATGAGAATACGGCCAGACTCTGAGCTGATTACATCTGAGTGATAACGAAAGAGGAGACATTCACAAAAATGAAAAATTACTGAATGAAAATGAGTTACCAAAGTGTTTTAGTTAAATATTTTAGAAATTAATCGTTCCTCTGAAAATGCAGCAGAAATTTATACTTTTAGAAAGTTCATTTTCTGTACTTGTTTAACTACAAGCCTTTTAAAAGAAAAATCATTCAGATTCATTTGTGAGCAATGAAAAGGCTTTGTAAGTAAGTAAAACACATGCTGGGCGGTGGTGGCTCACGCCTTTAATCCCAGCACTCGGGAGGCAGAGGCAGGTGGGTCTCTGTGAGTTCAAGGCCAGGCTGGACCGATAGCCTCCAAAACAATACAGAGAAACCCTGTCTCGTAAAACCAAAAAAAGAAAGTAAGTGAAACACACACACACACACACACACACACACACACGCACGTATGTTCATATACAAGAATACATGTTCATATGCATATATACCTATATACAAAATCACACACAAACATGCATACATGCACACAAATACACATATACACACTCTTTAATATATTCAAACACATACACTTACATTTATACTCTTCCTATAGTAGCCATAGAGCTCTTGTTTTTGTTTGTATTATTTGTTTTTAATATATTCTACTTAACACTGGGTATTTATAAGCAAGACTTGACTGATTGGCTGAACCACTGATTCTAGAATAGTGTTTGTTCTCAGACGCCTTCATGAGCATATGAGCATGAGTGAGGTCCAGGTTAAGTCAACTTTGAAGGAAGAAACTATTGACTTGATGTGAATCATTCAGAATGGCTTTAAATCACCCTATATTTGTTTAACATTTACTTTAATGAACACTTGAATTTCCTCTTCAGTGGTTTCTTTCCCTACTGTGTAAACCTGAGAAGTTGAGGTCACAGTATTATTTACCTTATCTTCATCAGAAAAGGGGTGTCCATAGGACAGTAGAATACAGGTAGATGTTTTCAGATATGGGGATATTGGAGAGACCATCAGCAACAGAGAACACTTGCTGTTCTTGCAGAGGACCTGGAATTGGTTCCCAGCAATCACATAGTGGCTTACAATCCTCCTAAACTCCAGGTTCAGGGGTATGGCTTCTTCTGTATTCCATGGCTCCAGGAATGTATGCTGTACACATGCATGCAGACAGGCAGACACTCATACACATAATATGAAAGTAAATAAGAATATGCCTTTATCTAACCTGATAGCCCAATCATTCAACTTCCCACTCAATATATAAATGTAGTATTTTATGTTTGTAAAAAGAATTTCCTCATTTCTTGTATGAATTTAGGCGTACTTGGTTTGGAAACACACTGAGTGTTTTATTTGGAATGTATCTTTGAAAATTTCCAAGATAATACCTTTACTTTAGTACCTTATGCATTTGATATGAAAATACAAGAATTGAACAGGTCTTTTGCGGAACCTGTTTTTGTTTTGTTTTGTGATTCTGTAGACTTCTTTCCTTCTTCCCTTGTCCCCTTAACATAGACTCTGGACATACAAGTCTGTGATACTGCTTTCTAATAAAGCACAGACCCCTTGGGTACAGGGTAAATAGTCCACTGCCCTCAATATGTCCAGTGGATGAGGACAGAACACGTGTAGAAAGCAACAGGATAAGACTTCACTCTTCTTCTTTTTTCTTTTTGTATTTTTTGTTTTTACGAGACAGGGTTTCTCTATATTGTTTTGGAGGCTGTCGGTCCAGCCCGGCCTCCAACTCACAGAGATCTGCCTGCCTCTGCCTCCTGAGTGCTGGGATTAAAGGTGTGTGCCACCACCGCCCAGCTAGACTCCACTCTTTAACCCTTAGCTCTGAGCCTGGTTGGTTCTGACTTTACCAGCATGCTCCCTTTCACACTACTCTGCCTTCTGACATGTTTCAATGTCTCCTCCTCAATGCCATAGAAATTAGTTACTTAGAAATACTTATTTCACATTAAAACTGGGCGAGCATTTACTGTATATTCATTTATTGTATACTTTACATCCTGACCACAGTTCTCCCTTCCTTTCCTCCGCCCAGTCCCTCCCTCCTTCGCCCCTCTCTTCTCCCCTCGCCCACATGCCATCCATTCCTCCTCATGCTCTGTTCAGGAAAGTGTAAGTCTTCCAGGAATATCAACAAAAACATGACATATCAAGCTGAAGCAAGACTAAGCATCACTCCTCATATTAAGGATGGACAAGGCAATGCACTGTGAGAAATAGGGTCCAAAAAGAGTCAGAGACAGCCCCTGCTTCCAGTGAGTTCTCTTAAACAATGAGCTGGCTTTCTAGCTGTCTTTCTGTCTCAGAATAGCCTCGAACTGAAACCCTACCAGCATATCCTGCCACTGGCCCATTCCCCATTTTTTATGGTGTTCTGCCAAAGATTCCCCTTGAAACAATGACATATGACAGAAAGCACCGAATCACTGAGGACATAACGAGCCATGCAGCTTTATGAGGTCCAAGCATCGATTATCAGTAGCTCTGCTCTGCTGTGTATTAGCTCCAGAGGAGAGAAGGAGTTGTCCCACTTGCTAAGTTTCAAAAATAGCATGATGTGCAGAGAACAGGTTTTCTTGAGATCTTAATGATCTAACATATCTTTTGGATAATCCCCTTGTCATTTTGGAAGCAGTCCCAGTTAGCAACGTTAGAGGGCTATCAGTGTTTTCCAAGTGAAGATAATTCCAGCAGCCTTGGGGAGACTTCTTGGTATTCCTAAATGCACCTCCCTGTTTCCCTGAGTACTGACATTTCAGTCTGGGAGGCGTTGAACTGATCATCTCCCTCCAGTCCCCAAATAGCATTAGGGCTTTTCAGATTGCCTTTCTGTGGGGTGCGTTAGAAAACTTGCTGTCTGTCCAGGTCTCTGAGATCGCAGGGCTCAGCGAATTAAGGTAAGATCTTTCGCTTGTGCCCAGGTAGAATTCCGGAAGCCTCATCAGCAGGCGCACTCTTCCAGACACAGACTCACTGGTCCATAAACGAATGGCACTCACCAGCAAGAGGCTAGCAGCTGCTTAGCTGGGTTCTGAGCGCTTTATGACTGTGTGCTCTTCTTCATTTTCAGTGTCATGTCAGATCAGGTAGAGTGGCTTCTGTTTGTGTTTGACTGAACAGCAGGAGGGAAGCCCCCAGCTCAGGCTGCAGCATAATGCATTCTGGCAGACACTCAGTCCTGCTGACAGCTTCAGCATTTGTTACTGGTGGCTCATCTTCGGCTTCCTGAACCACGAATCTGACTGCTGTGGCCTGTCTCTACTTTCATCATCCCCTGCTCTGAAAGGTGCTCTGGGGACCTTGCTCAGGACAGAGCTAAAGTGGAAAATTCTTCTCAAATAAGTTCAACAACTGGAAAAAAGAGGGAAAATAGATAACTTTCTTCACTTGTGCAGTATCCCTGTAAGTGATATCTTGCCTCTGCTGAAATGAGGCTGGTTCACATTCCTCCTACAGTCACCTTTGCAGGTAGTGTTGGCTCCTCTTGATCTGAGCTTCCAGGGTTGCTATTGAAGTAAAACTTTATTTCTTAAATGATACTGAAAAAAGTAAATGGAGAAAAAAGGGCCTTCTATTGAGCCTGGGTTTCTCATTTCAGATTTTTGACACATAACCTATTTTGTTTACACAGAAGTCAGAATATTAGTATAGTTAAGTAAACAAACATAATCCAGTAAGTAATCCTTATAAATACAATTTTAACATTATTGTGTATTGGTTTCATAACGATGAGTCTAGGTATCTACTCAACAAAATAAATGTGAGCCCAGCAGAAGAACACTGGGTTAGATGTGTGCAGAAGTAAACTCCCTGAGGGAGGAATGGTCACACCGCAGTAGAGAGAATGTCAGAAGTATCCTGTGGCATGGAAACCCACACTTCAGCTCCACAGATAGGTAGGTCGAGACAAGAAGATTGGGAGTTTGCTAGAGAGTCAATCTACTCAAGTTAGTGAGCTCTGGGCTCTCAGAAAACAGACTAGAGGGATTGAGGAGGTAGTTCAACGGTAAGGTCATGTGTCCTGAAGAACAAGGATCTTAAATCAAATCCCCAGTACCGATATGAAACACATGCATGGATGCATGAGCCTGCAACCTCAGCATTGTGGGACAGAGGGACCTGACAGCTAGCTAACCAGCAGCCTACAACACTGTGAGCTTCTAATTCAGAGAAATATCTTATCTAAAGATGGTAATTCAGAGGCTGGTAGAGAAAGACAGTTGACACCCTCTCTGTCCTATCCTCTGCTTAGGAGTACTTCTTTATACGTGTTCCCCGCTCACATGTGTGCACCACACCACAACAGGGTAGAGAGTCATGGAGGAAGGCATTTGAAGTCTATCTCTGGCTTCTTTATGACTGCACATAAATGAATACCCACTTTCAAACACCTGCTGACCACACAAGCACAATATAAAGGATCCTTAATATGTCAAAGTAAAATGTGGCACCCTGTGAGTCACAATACCTCAGTCAGTGTCATTCTACTGTCTCCACCCCTCTTCTCAACGAGAAATATTTCACATACATGGTTTTTAGACGTCTCCAATTGAAAAAAATTACTCAATAATCTTACTATATGCAGTATATCCTCACATTGTCTTTCCCCCGTTGTCTGGAGTTAATCTTTAAAATAAGGTAGTTTGGACCCATGAAACATTATAGTAATTTCTTGTTTCAGATTAATTTTATGTTTATTTCATCTTTATGTGTTTTGCCTGCATTCATGCATGTGCACCATGTGTTTATAGCGACTGTAAAATCCAGAAGAGGGCATCAGATTCCCTGGAATTGAGGTAGAGAAAGTTGTAAGCTGGGAATCAAACCACAGTCCTCTGGAAAAGCAGCCAGTTCATTCAAGAGCTGGGCCACCTCTCCAGCCCACATTCTAGTGATTTCTTGACCAGAAAATGTATTGTGACCTGCAGCACAGAGTTTGCTCATCTAAAATGTATAATGTATTTTGATACTGGGGCTGTAGGAAACTCAGAAGAGTATTTTTATTTGAACATTTAGTTTTGTTTGTAATGCTTTCTCTCATCCTATTTTAGATGTTTAAAAACACTGACAAGAAAACATTTAAATATTCCAGTCATGATTTGTTTTTCTTTGTCTTTTTCCCCAGTAAATATGAATACGTTTTCTATTTTAACCATTACTGAATGAGATAATCCAGTTGAGTCATTTTTAAATAACAACTCAGCAAGGAAGATACATCAGTCAGCAAACTGCCCGCCTAGCAAGCCTGAGGACCTGGGTTTGACTCTCAGAGGCAGTGGGAAGAAAGCCCGGAGTCTTGGGGCATTTGAAATGCAGCTCCTGCGAGACACAGACAGCCCGGCCTGTGTGGTACTTCCTTGTTCAGATGAAGACCCTGTCTCACAAAACACGATAAAACACGTGGAGTTGTGGCCCAGTCTTCACCCCCCCACACACACGCGCAAGCATATGCTCCCTCATACATGTGCGTACACACGTACACACAAAAGCGGGCACATTTCCGTTACAGCTACGCATCCCTTTCTGTCTTAGTACTTCCGCACTTACTCACTGCACTACGGAGCAGCGCAGGCTCTAGTAAAATGAGAGTCAATGTAGTCAAATTGATGACATTTTCATATTCAAAACAAACTCACATCCAAAAGATGTGCTCAGTGCTAGGACACAGCCGTGTTTTACAGATAGTGTTACATGAAATGTCACACTGTTGTGTATAGAGTACAGGCGTGGGAATCCAAACAGTCTGTGGTGTGAATCTTAGATGAGTGCCTCCTCATGTCCCTAGAGAGTTACCTCATCTTCCCCAGCTTCTGCTTCCCCACGTAGAAGCATGCTTACAACATTCCTTAACTTTTGATGCAGAATGAAACTAGTGTTTACAAAATACGTCGGGTCTTGTGGCCACAGATATTAGGTACATTTTAGTATCTTTCCCAGGGTACTGGATGATATTATTAAGTATCGAGTGGATTTAAATGATGTAATTGAGATTAAATTTAAAATATAAATTTATTCTTTATAAAAGGAATGCAGTGTTTATCAGGTATGAATACCCTGAAACCCTAATTGCTTACTTTTGAAGGTCAGAAGCTATGCTGGACTACATAACAAAGATTGCCTTCAAAGCAAGCAAAAATCTGGCCATAGTAGTTCATTTCTGTTACCTCAGCACTTGGAAAGTAAATGCAAGAGGATTAGGAGTTGAATGCTACCCATAGCAGCACTATGAGTATAAAGCCACTGTAAGGTATATAAAGCCCTGCTGGAAAGATTTTAAAAATGTGCGATTCATATAAACCAAAGCTTTTAAAAACAAACATGTAAAGCATAAAAAAGCATTGGAAAAAAACCACATCTTTCACAAAGAGATGAGAAAAACATCTATAACAGAGTAGTAGAGGAAACCAATGTGTGCCCCATGTCAATCTGCCTGCATCCTGGGCTTCCAAAAAGCAAATGCTTATGTATATTTCACAAGCGTGGCCAGCAGCAACAGGAATTGCTACCTCAGCCCTGTGAAGTAGGGCTGAGATTATTCTGTCTTCCTTTGTACCACAGTGTGCTCAGACCAAAGCTAGGTCACCACAGCACACAAAAAATGTCAAAATAGAATTTGTGGTCAAACACAGAAGATGCATAGCTTAACAAAGGAAAACTGTAAGATGAATTTTACATAGATCTCTGTTCATAGCCAAAGAGGATATCAGTCTTTACACTTATGGAGACAAAATAAGGACATTGGTTAAAAAGAAAAAGAAAACACGTGATGTTGAAATCATTTCAAAGATGTTAGTACTGAATAAAGTGATCTCTAGAGTCTGAAAAAAAGAAATACTGGGCAAAATATTTACATGACATAAATTAATAACATGACATAGTATTCTGTAGGCTTTGAGTAGAACTCTTCTTTAAAAATATATTTAAACATATAAGTGAATAGGAAGTATAAATGAAGCAAAGAGTTATTCATATTCCTAAGTTTTGATTATTTAAGTTTAAAATATAATCAGCCTCACATTTTAAATTTCTGAATTCATTATCTTATTTCATAAAATCTGTCTCTAGGAAAGTATGGATACTTCCAAGCATCCAGTAACACAAACAATTCTGTCAACAGTTGAACTTAATCCAGGTTTAGCTTGCAATTCTACAAACTTAAGTAAATTTTCTATAACCCTTGTGAAATTTTGTTTAAGATATTTTACCTTACTCTTGTTGTCACCTTCCAAAGGAAAAAAGAAATGATACTGATTTCTATGGTGGGACTTAAATGTATTCATATTGGTATGTTATTTAGCATAGTGCTTGTCATAAAATAGTGAATGTATTTAAGCTTCCAGATTTATTATGGAATAAAATAATTTAAGAACATTAGCAGGATGTATTTGTAGGAAATAAAAAGAACACCAAGTACATAAGTTAAAAACTTGCCTTGCAGCCGGGCGGTGGTGGTGCATGCCTTTAATCCCAGCACTTGGGAGGCAGAGGCAGGCGGATCTCTGTGAGTTTGAGGCCAGGCTGGACTGACAGCCTCCAAAACAATACAGAGAAACCCTGTCTCGTAAAACCAAAAAAAAAAAAAAAAAAAACCATTGTTTTGCCTATTGCTTTTAAGTTCTGTGACATATGTGTTTGGAAGTCTGGGATTTATGACTTCTGTGGGTATATGTGTGGGGAAGTAGAAACTGTTGTACATTCTTGATGATAGTATACACTGTTATAGCTTTTCTGGGGTCATTTAAGAAGCAGTAGTAAAAATTAAATCCCTTCAGTTGTGTGATATAGAATCCACTTTTGTGTAAGATTTTTGGTAGGTAAACATGTGGACATTATTTATAGTGAACAGGGTGATTTTCTGTAAGTTACATTTGCATCATGGAGGGTCCACTACATATTCCTGCAAAATGTGTGCATATATATGTTTACACATGGACCTGAAATGATTACAGGTATGAACCAGAAACACTTAATAGTGGCTCCTTAGTGTCACCAAGACACTGGACAGTTTGATTGCTGGATATTTATGTTTATAAATGGCTTTAATAACATGTCTTTGAGTCATACATGGCATTGCCTAATTCCCACAATGTGTCAATCAGGCAATCATTTCAGCATGGGGGCAACAGAAAAGACACCAAGGGTCTGAACCAAAGGGTTTTTAGAGAACCTTGCTTGTCCTGCACAGTCTCACTCTAGGCTCTTGAACTTTTCCACACTTACATATATTTCTCATAAAGGAGCAGTGAAGAAAAGATAAAACAGCTAAATGTGTTCTAGAAAAGAGCAAACATGTCAGTGGACACCAGAATTCTTTTAGTTTAGGTAACTAATTTTTAAAAAGAGAAGATGGGAGATTGGGTCTCCGGTGGGGATCCCCCGCCCAACACTCATCCCCTCGATATTCCGGGGCCTCTCCTGGCATCCAGAAGACCTGTCCACACAGGAAAGACATCAGCCCTTCCAGGCCCCAGCGAGCCCAGCTTCAGGAAAAACATCAGCCCTTCCAGGCCCCAAACTCTGGCAAGCCCAGCTCAGGAAAGACATCAGCCCTTCCAAGCCCCAACCTCTGTCAACCCCAGCTTCAGCTTAAGCTTCAGTGTCAGCATCCTTAGCTTCAGCTTCAGGAAGGAAGGAAACCAGTGGAGATGGAAAGACCCCACCAGCACCCACTGGAAGAAGAGATGGGAAGAAGACAGAATAAGAGCTCACTCAGCAATAGAAAGACCAACATGACCCCACCAGAATCTAGGGATCCAACACCAGCAAGACCTGAAAAGCACTACATAGATGAAGCAGAGGAGACAGACCTTAAAAATTATTTCATGAAGATGATAGAGACCCTCAAAGAAGAAACGAGGAAATCCCTTAAAGAAATAGAAGAAAAAACAAACAAAAAAATCCATGAAATGGGGGAAAAATTCAAGAAATAAACAAATCTCTCAAAGAATCTAAAGAGCACCAAGAAAAAACAACCAAAAAAATGAAGGAAACAACTCAAACAGTTGAAGGATTGAAAGGTGAAATAGAAACGATAAAAACAACACAGAATGAGGGGATGCTGGAAATAGAAGAGCCAGGTAAACGATCAGGAACTACAAATGCGAGTATCACCAATAGAGTACAAGAGATAGAAGAGAGAATCTCAGGTGTTGAAGACTCATTAGAGGATATAGAGTCGTCAACCAAAGAAAATCTCAAAACAAACAAATCCTTAACACAAAATATCCAGGAAATATGGGACACTGTGAAGAAGCCAAACCTGAGAATAATAGCTATAGAAGAAGGCAAAGAAATACAACTCAAAGGTACAGAAAACATATTCAACAAAATCATACAAGAAAACTTCCCTAACCTAAAGAAAGATATGCCTATGAAAATACAAGAATCTTACAGAACACCAAATAGGTTGGACCAGACAAAGAAGTCAACTCGCCATATAATAATCAAAACATCAAACCTACAGAGTAAAGAGAAAATATTAAGAGCAGCTAAAGAAAAAGGCCAAGTAACATACAAAGGCAGACCTATCTGAATTACACCTGACTTCTCAATGGAAACGATGAAAGCCAGAAGATCCTGGATAGATGTCCTACAAACGCTAAGGGAACAAGTATGTCAGCCCAGACTACTATATCCAGCAAAGCTCTCAATTCCCATAGATGGAGAAAACAAAATATTCCATGACAAAGCCAGATTTAAACAATATGTATCCATGAATCCAGCTCTACAGAAAGTGTTAGAAGGAAAACCTAGATCCAAGGAAGATAACTATACTCACAAAGACACAGGCAATATATAATCCCACTTTACAAAACACCAATAGAAAAAGGGAGGAGAAACTACACAAAATAACTTCACTAACAATAAATCAAGCACAAACAAGAATCATCAATTAATGGTCATTAATATCCCTCAATGTCAACGGCCTCAACTTGCCTATAAAAAGACACAGACTAGCAGAATGGATTCAAAGACAGAACCCTTCCTTCTGCTGCATACAAGAAACACATCTCAACATCAAAGACAGACGTTATCTCAGAGTAAAGGGTTGGGACAGGATCTTCCAATGAAACGGTCGCAAGAAAAAAGCGGGTGTAGCAATCCTAATATCTAAAAAACTAGACTTCAAATTAAAATCAACAAAAGATATGAAGAAGGACACTTCATATTCATCAAAGGAAAAGTCCATCAAGATGAAGTCTCAATTTTAAACATCTATGCCCCAAATACAAAGGCATCTACATTCGTGAAAGAAACATTACTAAAGCTCAAAATGCACATAAAATCTCACACACTAATAGTAGGAGACTTCAACACTCCGCTCTCACCGCTAGACAGGACCTCCAGACAGAAACTTAACAAAGAAACAAAAGAGCTAATAGAAGTTATGACCCAACTGGGTTTAACAAACATCTATAGAATATTTCACCCAAACACAAAGGGATATACCTTCTTCTCGGCACCACATGGAACCTTCTCTAAAATTGGCCACATAATAGGAAACATAGCAAATCTCCACAGATACAAAAAAATTGGAATAACCCCCTGTATCTTATCAGACCACCATGTATTAAAATTAGAATTCAACAATAACACAAATCGCAGAAACCCTACAAACTCATGGAAATTGAACAATGCACAGTTGCATCATCCCTGGGTAAAGGAAGAAATAAAAAAGAAATTAAAGACTTCCTCGAATTCAATGAGAATGAAGACACAACATACACAAACTTATGGGACACTTGGAAAGCAGTGCTGAGAGGAAAGTTTATAGCACTAAGTGCCCACATGAAGAAACTGGAGAAGAGTCATACTAGAGAATTAATAGCACAGCTGAGTGTTCTAGAACAAAAAGAAGCAAACTCACCCAGGAGGAGCAGATGCCAGGAAATAATCAAATTGAGGGCCGAAAGCAATCAAGTAGAAACCAGGAAAACACTGAGAAGAGTCAATGAAACAAAGAGTTGGTTCTTTGAGAAAATCAACAAAATAGACAAACCTCTGTCCAAACTAACCAAAAGACAGAGAGAGAGCATGCTAATTAACAAAATCAGGAATGAAAAAGGGGACATAACAACGGAATCTGAGGAAATCCAGAGAATCATCAGGGCATACTTTGAAAATCTGTACTCCACAAAATTCGAAAATTTAAAGGAAATGGACAATTTCCTGGATAGATACCACTTGCCAAAACTAAATCAAGAGCAGATAAACAATCTAAACAGACGTATAACCCCTAGTGAAACAGAAGCATTCCTCAAAATTCTCCCAAACAAAAAAAGCCCAGGCCCAAATGGCTTCAGTGCAGAATTCTACCAGAAATTCTAAGAAGAGCTAATTCCAATACTCCACAAAGTATTCCACACAATAGAAGCAGAAGGCTTACTTCCAAACTCTTTTTATGGGGCTACAATTACCTTGATACCCAAGCCACACAAAGACACAACTAAGAAAGAGTACTATAGACCAATTTCTCTCAATACTCAATAAAATACTCGCAAACTGGGTTCAAGAACACATCAGAAAAATCATCCAACATGATCAAGTAGGCTTCATCCCAGGAATGCAGGGATGGTTCAACATTAGAAAATCTATCAATGTAATCCACCATATAAACAAACTGTGAAAGAAAAACCACATGGTCATCTCACTAGGTGCTAAAAAAGCCTTTGACAAAATCCAGCAACCCTTCATGATAAAGGTCCTGGAGAGATCAGGGATAACAGGAACATACCTGAATATAATAAAAGCAATATACAGTAAACCAACAGCTAGCATCAAACTAAATGGAGAGAAACTCAAAGCAATTCCTCTAAAATTAGGAACAAGACAAGGCTGTTCACTCCATATCTCTTCATTATTGTACTTGAATTTCTAGCTACAGCAATAAGCAACAAAAGGATATAAAGGGGGATAAAAATAGGAAAAGAAGAAGTCAAACTTTCACTATTCGCAGATGATATGATAGTTTACATAATTGACCTGAAAAACTCCGCAAGGGAACTCCTAGAGCTGATACACACCTTCAGCAATGTGGCAGGATACAAGGTAAACTCAAAAAAATCAGTGGCGCTATTATATACAGATGATGAAGTGACTGAGAAAGAAATCAGAGAAACATCACCCTTTACAATAGCCATAAACAGCATCAAATATCTGGGGATAATGTTAACCAAGGAAGTGAAAGACTTGTATATCAAGAACTTTGAGTCTTTAAAGAAAGAAATCAAGGAGGATACCAGTAAATGGAAAGATCTCCCATGCTCTTGGATTGGTAGGATCAACATAATAAAAATGGCAATCTTGCCAAAAGCAGTCTACAGATTCAATGCAATCCCTATCAAAATTCCATTACAATTCTTCAAGGACTTGGAAAGAGCATTAATCAACTTTATATGGAAAAACAAAAGGCCCAGGATAGCCAAAACAACCCTATACAATAAAGGAATTTCAGGAGGCATCACCATACCTGACTTCAAGCTCTATTATAGAGCTATAGTCCTGAAAACAGCTTGGTATTGGCACAAAAATAGGCAGGTAGACCAATGGAACCGAATTGAAAACCCTGATTTTAACCCACACACCTATGAACACTTGATTCTTGACAAAGAAACTAAAACTATACAATGGAAAAAATAAAGCATCTTCAACAAATGGTGCTGGCATAACTGGGTACTGGTATGCAGAAGACTGTAGATAGATCCATGTTTATCGCCTTGTACAAAACTTAAATCCAAATGGATCAAAGATCCCAACATAAATCCAGCCACAATGAAACTTTTAGAAGAGAAGGTGGGAAATACTCTTCAACGAGTTGGTACAGGAGACCACTTCCTGAACATAACACCAGTGGCACAAACACTGAGATCGACAATTAACAAATGGGACCTCCTGAGACTAAAAAGCTTCTGTAAGGCAAAGGACACAGTCAACAAGACAAAAATGCAGTCCACAGAATGGGAAAAGATATTCACTAACCCCACATCTGACAGAGGGCTAATCTCCAAAATTTACAAAGAACTCAACAAGCAAGTCTCCAAAACACCAAAGGATCCAATTAAAAGGTGGGGTATAGAACTAAATAGAGAATTCTCAATAGAGGAGGGTAAAATGGCCAAGAGACAATGAAGAGACTGCTCAACATTCTTAGCCATCAGGGAAATGCAAATCAAAACAACACTGAGATACCATCTTACTCCTGTCAGAATGGCTAAAATCAAAAACACTGAAGACAATTTATGCTGGAGAGGATGTGGAGAGAGGGGAATACTCCTCCACTGCTGGTGGGAATGCCAACTCGTACAACCTATTTGGAAATCAGTATGGAGATTCCTCAGAAAAATGGGAATTAATCTCCCACAGAACATAGCAATTCCACTCTTAGGCATATATCCAAATGAGGCAAATTCATACAACAAGGGCATCTGCTCCACTATGTTCATAGCAGCATTATTTGTAATAGCCAGAACCTGGAAGCAACCTAGATGCCCCTCAATTGAAGAGTGGATAGAGAAAATGTGGTACATTTACATAATGGAGTATTACTCAGCAGAAAAAAACAATGGGATCTTGAAATGCACAGGTAAATGAATAGCACTGGAAGAAACCATCGTGAGTGAGGTAACCCAGTCGCAAAAAGACAAACATGGTATGTACTCACTCATATATGGATTTTAGGCATGGATTAGGATAGTGCCAGTCTGCACTTCCACTGATAGAGAGTCTGGGAAACAGGAAAGAACCTAAAATATATGCATATATGCATAGTACCCAAGAGAAGAGGATTGAGACAAGATCCAATGAATGGTTGGGGAACATGGCGAGGGTTGGGGGGGAGTGGGAGCTGGGAAGAAGAGAGGGGGTAAAGAGGAAGGGAGTTGGTCATGGGGGAACAGGAAGTTGAGTGGGTGGGGGTAGAATAGGGGGAAGAGGGAAGCATAGGTTAGAAGACAGATCAGTCACCAGAGTGACCTCTAGTGATCTAAAGGGATAACACCAATTGGCAAGCTAAGCAATAGTGGAGAGACCACCTCGAATACCCATTCCTGATAATGAACTTTATATCTATAACCATCCGGGAGCCTTCATCCAGTGACTGATGGAAGCAGAGGCAAACAATTAACCACTGAACTGAACCCAAGAAACCCAGTGACACAGAGAGAGGAATTATGAGCAAATTGGCAAAGAATGGGCTGGCAAAACCAGCAGAGACAGCTGATCTGAACAGGGGAGAGCTCTTGGACCCCAGACCAACAGCGGGGAGGCCAGCATGGGACTGATCTGGACCCTCCAAATGTGAGTGTCAGTGAGAAGGCCTGGGCAGTCTATGGGGCCCTGAGCAGTGGATCAGTGTCTAACCCTGGAATACAAACAGTCATTGTGTGCCCATAGCACAAAGAGGGACGCTCTCTCAGCCTGGACTCTTAGGGGAGTGCCTGGACCCTACCCTGAGGGAAATGTCAGACTCTAGATATCCCCTATGTGGAAGGAATTGGCAATAGGGTAGGAGCCTGGGGGGGATGGGGAGTGCGGGAGGAGGGGAGGGAGAGGGAACTGGGATTGACATGTAAAACAAGCTATTTAAAATTAAAATAACTAATGGTAATTTAAAAAAAGAGAGACGATGTGCAGATACCCACAGTCTGAGGGGTTTAGTAGAAATCTTCCTAAAGAAATATACTCTAGTGAGATATCCACCCTGCCCACACCTGTAGTGCTGACCATGGTCGTTTGGACATGGTCACAGATGCAGACTTGATGGGGTGGGTTTAGGTCTGGGGTCAGGACATGTGGCTGCCTCTCTTCTGCTTCCAGCCAGGCAGGTCACAGAAGGCAGCCAGGGTGAATCTGAATCGGAAAGATATGTTTAGGATGAGATAAAGGTAGATTTACATATTTTCTAGTGAACTAACTTTAGCAACTGTTAGCTATAGATAACTTAAATTGTTAGATTCTTGTATGTTGACTGTTTAAGGTCTTCTTTCTGTGTATGATGTTTTGCACACAAATATAAAACCATCTTGATGTATGTATACACTTTGCATATTGTTACCACTTAGGGTATTGTGCTTTATAGTTCTACCTCTAGTCCAGACATTTCAGTTCTATCTCTGTTAGTGAGAATTTTATATATGTGTGTGTGCGTATATATAGATACATTTTTTGAAGTCCTTGTCCTTGCTAAATTATTTTGGGAAGCTTCACTCATTGTACAACCATTTTCCTGAGGATTACAGATTATTCTCACCCACATTTCTTAGACCTATGAGATTAGTCAGACATAACTATAATCTTCAAACACTTCATGGACCTGTAGAATATGGTATTTAAATATTTTAATATTAGTACTCCTTTGACATGAGACACAATTGCTCCTGACAGCATCAAACTCTTCCGAAGAATATGTTGGTCACCGATGTCATTACTTCTGGAGTTTATTCTCTCCTTGACTAATGACATCTTGGGCAAAGAACTGCCCCCACCTCAACCACTGACTTTGGACATGCTGTCATACTATGCTTGCAGGAGATAAACTTAGAAGACTGCTGAACCTTGCCAAGTCAGGGTAAGACAGCCTTTCTCTCTCTCTCTGCTTCTGTGTTGGTCAGTCAGATACTCCAGGCCTTAGACAAAGCTGGTTGCTCCTACAATGCTGTGAGACTCTGGATGACCGTCCAGATAATCTTTTGTTTTGTCTTTGCTTTATTTTTCAGAAGTTGCTTGCTTACACTTCCTGCCTACCCTAGTATTGCTATCCTCCTTCTCAGCTCATTGATGAGGTTGAAGATTAGACTGTCACAATTATTGTTCTCTCTTCCTAGATAGAGATATTAGGTATAAGAGTTAAACTTTGCAGTTTAGGACAAGTCTATAGTAGTCTCTGTTATGCCTTCACCCTAGGACTGGATGTGAAGTTCTTGCCCTTTGCTCTAGCTGCTTCACTGGGGACAGGTCTTAAGTGTATGTTCTTACTTTTCCTTCTCCTAGAGCATACTTGATATTTGCTATCTTGGGGTATAGTTTTATATCAAGCCTAATTTTTTTCTTTAAACTGAAAGGGGAATTGTAGTGAGAATATTCACCGTAGCACTGACCATGCCCATCTGGGTGTAGTCACAGGTGCAGACCTGACAGTGGGTTTAGGTCTGGGGTCCAGACAGGCTCTCTCTTGCTTCCAGTTGGGTCACAGGGCACAGCTTGGTTGAATCCTTGGAGCTGGAACTTACAGTAGTTACCTGCTTCATGTGTAAGTGCATTCTCCCCAAATAAACTTCACTTAACCCATATTGAGTCTAGTGCATCTTGATTCTCATGCAACAGAATACCTATTTTCTGAAAGTCTATCTAGCTGAAGAAAAACTGATTTTTTTGCATGTGTAATTGTTAGGAAAGCATTCTGCCAGTACAATGAGTGACAGGCAGTGCCTGCCCCTGACACCATTGTAGTTCTGGTCATGTTGACATTCATACTTTATTTATAACAGAAAGTAATTAATAGGTAGTACTATACATTTTGAGAAGCTGTGTAGATTCATAAAGGCCAAAATATAAATATGTCTTGGACTGTGGAATGTTAACATTGATTGTCCCCCCAGTAACCAGCCCATTAGAACAGGGGTTTGCTGACAGGGATACCTTATTAAGCCTTTCATGCTTACTAGATGTGTTTATGCTTCCTTTGTTTCTATGTTACTTATTAAGGTGATTGTAAATCATATATGAAACTTTAAAAATAGCTTGTATAGAATAAACATTCCTTATGTAAGCTGATATCACCTATTAATATTAAATATCAAATAATTGCTATTGGAGCTCTTCGGATGAATGTTTTAAAACTATATTATAGAAAGCTTTAAGCTTATAAGTCACATGTTCACATGTAGTGTACGTGAAAAATAAAAGGAGCTAGTCATTCATTCATGTGGATTATGTCACACTAGATGTTTTTGTGCAGGTCACTATTCCTGGAGACCTTCTCTATACAGAAAACTTGGTTCACATTGAATTGATTGTGTTCCCAGCTGATCATGTGCTAGTTAATAGGCAATACTGCAGCTGACAGCATGAAAAGAAAGTGTGGGGATGATGATATAGCAAAAGGCCCACAGTGCCCTGGAAGAAAACCCGAGTTCAGCCACCACACGACTGACACTAATTCCAGCTCCAAGGAATGAAGTGTACCCATAGAGCCTCCGTGGACACCTGCATTCACATGCACAGATATGCATCCATACATATAACTAACAATAATACAACTTTTTAAAGAAGAAAGCTAATTATTTATAGAATTACTGGTTTAACCATGCTTGTGTCAAATTTGAGCTTGACTCCCACCCCCTACTCCAGCTTCTTGGTACAGGGTATTGAGCTTAGGGTCTACCACATACCAGGCTACAACCCAGGCCTCGTCTTTTTTTAAAAAACAGGGTTTCATTTTGTCCAGGTAGGCCTCTTATTTGTGATATTACCATCTCATCCTCTGGCACAGAGGGCACCACAGGACACAAGCTTGCCAGCTTGTCTACCTGGCTTTATTTTTTTTTAGGTTAAAATGATATTTTAGCAATAAAAAAACACTTTTTACCATTTAAGTATCTATCTTTTTTTTTAGTTGTTGTCATTTGCTGTTTGGTTTGAGGTAGGCTTTCACACTGAATGGAAGCTGGTCTTGACCTAACTTTGTGGCCCAGAATAACTCTAAGCTCATGGCCATCTCCTGCCTCAGCCTCCTGTGTGGTGGGATTCCAAGAGTGAATCAACAGTTAACTTCGTGGTGCATCTCCTTAACAGTGTTCTAGGCTGCATAAATTTCTCTGACAGAGCCTATTTTATGTTCACAACATTTTACAAATAATTTTAATATAAAACATAAGTTGCATGGCAAAGGAAGTCCAGAACCCACAACTTGTCTCTGTGTTTCTTCTGGAGAACTATACTAACCAACTGTCACAGTCTGTGCTTTCATGCTGTGAAGAGACACCATTACCAAGGCAACTCCTGTAAGAGAAAACATTTGGGACTTCCTTGCAACTTTAGAGATTTAGTTTATTGTCATCATGATGGAAAGCATGGTGGCAGGAAGATAGACTTGGTCCTCTAGAAGTAGCTGGAAGTTCTACATCCAGGTCCACAGGCAACAGGAAGAGGGAGCCACTGGTCTTGCCTTGGGCTTTTAAAATTTCAATGCCCATGCCAAATGACCCACTTTCTCCACCAAGGTCACACCTCCTAATCCTTTTCAGGTAGTGCTACTTGCAGATGAATAAATATTCAAATACCTGAACCTCTGGGAACCATTCTTATTCAAATCACCACAGTAACAATATAAAAGACTCTACAGAAGCACATACTGAATGTGCACACACACACACACACACACACACACACACACACACACACAGATGCAAGCATTAAAAAAACTTTCTAAGAAAACTTTGTCCAGTTTCACCTCTGTCCCTCTTCTGGGTTTTCTACAGTTAACAACTTCTTAGTGAAAAAAATTTTAACAAGAAACATGCAAGAACTTAATTTTTTCCATGTCATTTGGGATGCACATAAAAATTAGCCTGAGATATTTTGTTGGATGACATTTTGTGAGAGATTTGTTCTAATCCCAAGTGAAATAATTAGCAGTTCATACAATGAGAAATGAGCTGATGCTAATTGTAATTGACATTAGTATTCTTTATCTGATTATTTTAAATTATCTGGTATTCAAAGAAAGGAAAGAAAAATGTAAATCTTTCTGCACCCTTCTACTATGCAAGATATGTTGCTGGGGTCTACACAAACATTATCTAACTTATATCAGCTTGCAGATAGGTTTTATGTCCATTTAAAAATGAATGAAATGCAAAGGGGTTAAGTACAAAGTCAAAATGGGAAGTGTCTCACAGCCTTCTTTTTACACAGATACACTTATCCACTGATCTCTGTCAAGCTGCCTAGGTAAAGTCTGTCTAAGACCCCCCTCTGTCACAGCCTTGGACTATTTTGTGTCTCTCTTAGACATTGACATGGTTTTCCCTGGAAAGGCAGATTTCCCTCCCTGCTTCTCCTTTCCTGTGATTCTAAGTAACCATTTGAGTCCCCTGCTTCCCTCCACATGTCATCATCTTCGTAGTCTGCAGAAGTTGGCAGGCCCTGCAAGCCTCTGTGCAATCTGGTCTCCATTCATCACTTAAGGTTTATTTTTACATGTTCCCATTCTATTTTTTTCCCAGACTTCTCATCCATTCCAAGGTAATTGCATCTTGGAACCTATTTTCTGCTGCTTTCTAAGTATTTTTTCACCTGCCTCCTTCTGCCTCTAGTTCTCACTGCCTTTAACTGCCACTTTCTCTTAGACTTCATGTTAAGGTAAACTAGGCGTGTGTCACTCCGTTCAAGAAGTTCTAACTAATGCCTTATTCCTGGGATCCAACTGCTCCTCTACATGAGTTGAAAAGTTTCAATCCACTCAGTCCCCCATAGAAAACCTTGTTTTAGTATATGAGTTAACTTATGTGATTTTTAATTTTTAGCTTATTTTAAATTGTGATTTCTTGATGACCAGAGATGTGTTGTTGTTTTATGTGCATACCTAGTAACTGACACAGTTCTTGGAATCCAAAAAGCTGTATTTTTTTTTGTAGAGAAATGCTGGTACAGATCATGCTCACTGCCATTTTTACAGCAACCTTCTGTGCCAGTTCACTGAACTAGAATATTTAAATGTTTCCATATATATATATTGGTGCTGTTCCTCTAGAGCAGTGATTGTCAACCTTTCTAATGCTTCAACCCTTAATTCGGTTCCTCAGGTTGTGGTGACCCAAAACCATAAAATTATTTTAATTGCTACTTCATACATGCAATTTTGTTATTGTTATGAACCATAAAGTAAATATTTTAGAAATAGAGGTTTGCCAAAGGGATCATGACCCACATGTTAAGAACTGCTGCTTTACAGAATCATGATCAATACAGATGTCATCTAAAAGTAGATAAATATCTGATCAGTTAAATCACACACAAAGGGTGAGATAGATCAAGACAGAGAAACAGAAAGAGACAGAGAGACACACAGAGAGGAGATACACAGAGAGAGACAGACCTGGAGAGGCAGAAACAGAGGGACTGAGAGAGAGACAGAGAGAGGACACACACACACACACACACACACACACACACACACACACACACACACAGAGATACACAGTGAGAAAGAGTTAGAGAAAGAGACAGAGAGAGAGGAGACACAGAGAGAGACAGACAGTAGGTGGATAAATATTGCTTTCCCATTCAATGGATGTGCATATGACTCTGGGAACAAATCTCTATAGTTTACATGGATAAAGTGCAGAATTTGTTCTACCAATAGAGTCAATATGTCCTGATTCACGTGCTAAGTGGATGGAAGCAAGTTTTTCTGTCAGGGACCATGCATTTAATATGCTTTTGCCCCCAAAGGACCATCAGAATTCCATACTCTAAGTAGGTAGTCAATAAATAATTTACTCCCTTTTCTTTCCTATATCCACACCCCTGAGCTGCTTTCAGTGACTTCTCTGCCATTTTTACAGCAACGTTCTGTGCCAGTTCACTGAACTAGAATATTTAAATGTTTCCATATAGCTTTCATGTTCCATTCACTCTGGCTTTTACAGTACATGGCAATTCAATAAAACAGATGAATTAAAAATGAAAGCCTTTCTATAAGTTTCTCTTACAGAGTAGCTACAGTATAGACATATATACAGTTATTAAAATGCCTGAAATATGAAATAATTTCTATTTTATCTTTGGCATGTAAATATGTGGTGTGGGTGTGTATGTATGTCTCTATATGTGTGTTCACAAGTGTGTGGACAATATGTATATGTTGATGGAGTCCCAAGATTAACATCAAATGTCTTATTTGACCTCTCTCTACTTATTGAGGCAGGATCTGTCATTGAAACTGGAGGACCTCCATTATAAATAGGTTAACTAGTTATCCAATTTGTCTTGGCGTATCCCATGTCTCCAGACCCCAAGTACAAGGTAGAATCTACACCCATTTAGCTCTTGAGTTCATTCTGGGGGTCCAAACTCAGGTCCTTCCTTTGCCTGTAAGCATGTTGTCCAAAGACCAATCTACTGCTCCCCCAACTCTGGGTTCTTAGAGCATTCAAGTAGAATGTGTCTAAACATGCCAGAAGATATCCATATACTGTGTCCAGCATGACTCCAGGGATGGACCTGATGAGGGCAGTGATTAGAACAGGCATTTCTGCAGACACAATCCGAATCCACACATGCTTTGCCACCTCTGTGAGCCTCAGTCAAAAGGAAGACTGCTATTTTCCCATGGGCTGAGGTCTTTCATGCCCATGTCAACAATGCACATTAATTCAATCTTTCCAGATTAGTAACATGGAATGTATTTGGTGTCTCTTGGGTATTTGCTTCTATAAACTGACTCCTTGACTTTATTTCCTTCACACCTCCCACTCACTGTCAATGATGCTGAAACAAAGCTAGATGAATGCCCAGTCAAAACATTTATACAAAAGTGATATACATAATCAAAATAGTTTGCAACAGATACAGAACTTCTCCCTGCAATGATTGAGGAAAAAATGTGGGGAGAAGTTGCTAAATACTTCATTAAAGACAAGTTGAATCTCTGTGTTCTCCTCTCATGTTTCTTCAACCACTGAAGGAGCAGGGAAGCAAGGATTCAATGCCCAGCTCTTCCAAAGGCATTCTGAATAGTTGATGATGAACAGTCACAGTCGCTAAGGAAATGTTTACTTAATAAAAGAAGATGATAGAGATGAGTGTGAGGGAACCTTTCATTAAGAAATGTCAGGGATAGGGACAAGAGAGAGGTACCCATTCCTACTTCCCCCTTGCTTAATAATTTAAAATCCAAGGAAGAAGCAAACATAGTGCTTGGAATAATTTTTTTTAGCATACTGCATTACATCATGAACTTGAACAGACATATCAATAAGTATGCTAAGTAAATGAAGAATGATAGTTTAGATCATTTGCTGTTAATAGTTAAAGCTCAAAAACAGTGCTGGGTTTGTAGCTCAGGATGCTTGGTTGGCCCTGAGTTTTGTTCTCAATGCTTTATAAACAGGCTGTGGTGACCCGTATCTATAATCCCAGTACAAGGAAACAAGAAAGGCAAGACGATCAGAGTTACAAGGTCGTGTTCAGCTTCATAGTGACTACATGAGACCTTTCCAAACAACAAAACAAAACAACAGGAAATCCAGAAAATAGGGCAGGTCAACTCGTAACAGTGTTTGCCACCAAGCATGGTGGCTTGAATTCACGCCCTAGGGTCTGTCTACGTAGTGAAATGAGAGAATCAACTCCCCAAAATTGTGTCTGAAATTCACATATGCATCATGACAAGTGCTCCCCCAGGAATGCATATGTTCATGCAAATACACATACATAAATGTCTTAAAATAATAAGTAAGAAAGCAAACTAAAGGATTGCCTTTGTTATTAAGAAAAAGGTGCCTTATGAACAAGAACTGACAATTGTTAAAACATGAAGTCTCTGTAAATCCTTTAAAATCTTTATCCATTACATCTTATCACAGTTTAAGACTTTGTGATTTAAGCCTCCAGGAGACAGACATAAAATCTCCTGAGTCTTAACTAAGTAAACTTTCCACTGTGGATATCGGTTCCTTCTCCCTCTCCCAGTTCCTCTTCCTCATCTTGGTGACTGTAAATTATGGTGTATAACTCTGACAGCACAAGAGATTTGGGGATGAGAGTTGGCTGGCATTTGCCAACCCTTCTCTTTGAAAGGCATTTCCCATGTTTCCAGATGTTGAATTTGCCATCACAGTTGCTAGATATCTGCAACTGCAGGTTTTCTGAGGTGAAGTTTCCAAATGTATTATAGAAGCATTGTTGATCTTCTCAAAATCATATCAAAATACTCTGCCTTCTGTAAGGGAAAAAAAGGATAAGCATTAGACTTGTTTTGGTTCTATTTATAATTTCCAAAGTGTAATATTGAAATGCTATTTTGATTCAGTACACAACAGCTTTAAATCATGATTTTAAAAGTGTATTTTTCAATTTTATTTATTATTTTTCATCATGTGTGTATGACTGTGTGTGGGTGTTTGCATGTGGTTGTAAGTGTCCAATGAGGTCAGATGCATAAGATTTTCTTGGAGCTGAAGTTACAGGTGGTTATTAGCTTCCTATAATGGGCACTGGGAATTGAACGCTAGTCCTCTGGTAAGTGCAGTATGTGTTCCTAACCACTGAGACATCTCTCCAGCCCCTTCTTTTTATTTAGAAATAAGTAATTAGGTTAGAGGAAAGTTAATTCTTTGAGTTCATATATGTAGTAGCCTTGTCATGTCTAGAAAACAATATTTTCCATCATTCCTTATCCTTTCTCAAACTCTTGCATTCTTTCTCTTTATTCTTCTGCAGTATTTTATGAGCCTGGGAGGCACTGGCACACAAGTTGTTGCACAGTCACTCATGCTCAGCTCTTTGAAAGATTATGAGTCTCTGCACTATCCACTGCCCATGCTATAAAACATTTCTATGACTAAGTTTGAGAGCATTGTAAATCTACAGATATAAAAACATTTGCTTAAACAGAAGTTTGAGAATATGACTTTTAGCAAGAGGATGTCAGAAGATTCTCCCCAAGACCTATGTCCTGCCTAGCCATGGACCAACTATTTTTGAAAACAAAGTTCCCTCAATCAGGCTTGTTTTTTTTTCTCTCAACACTCTACTCCTCCTCCTTTCTCAGTAATACCTGATTCTGGAGTATTATGTGTCCTCCTGATTTTACCAGTGAACTATGAATGCTGATAATCTCTTTTAAATTTGAAAAGAAAAACCAATCAAACAAAAAATCCTAGCCTACTATAGTATCAGAAATCAGTTATCTCCTCTTATGCCTGCTTTTCCCAGCACTTATCAGTATTTTAGAATGTAATTCATTCAGACATATTTCTGGATGAGTTACTAGTCCTGGGACTGAGACTGTGCAATGGGCTCAGAATGCAGACACTGGTAATTTCTACCTTGCAGTGGGTTCCCTTCTACAGGTGTTCTCCTGAGTAGTAGGAGTTTAAGTCTTGCATAATGATGAGCAAGAATAGAAAATAACATTTATTTATTTATTGTAATTTCAATCACAGTTCTCTCTCCCAAAGGGTAAGGGCTCCCATAGGGAGTCAACAAAGCCTGGCCCGTTAATTCGAGACAGGACCAAGCATTTCCCCCTTCCACCCTGCTGCATGGCTCAGTAGTTAATACCACTGGCTGCCCTTCTACAGGTCCTGAGTTAAATTCCCAGAACCCACATAGTGGCTCACACGCATGTAATAAAATATAAAGCCCTCTACTGGTGTAGTGGTAGAAAATAATCTTTGATGAGACTGTCAACCAGGAGGGAATGAAGCACAGAGGATCACTATGAAAATCACAGAGGAAGGTATAGAACAGCATATGTAATTTATTTTTTCCTTAGTCTATAAAATTCAATGTGACTGTAATGACTGTCACCCAAAAGACTTTCAGCCACCTTTGAGCTTTTTGATAGAGTAAGGCTATATATGAGTGTATGCATTACAATAATAGTAGAAGGCTAGGACAACCTAAAAGATGGGTAGTCCACTGATAGTACTGCCAGTTATTAAATAAACCATTTCTACTATTTTATATATATATATATATGTATACATATATATATTCTAAATCACAGGTAGTGTTTACGTTGAATTAGCAAATACTTTCATAAACTATTATTTTTAACCACATTACTAATTTCTCATCCTTGACCCAAGGCACCCAGTCTGATTTGAAATGTAGGGAATCACGTGATTATTATTTGTATAAGAATACTGGAGATTGACCATATCAATTATATTATACTGTAGTGTTCTACAGGGACAAGTGAGGATATTCTAGAAAAGTATTGTTCTCATTTACGTAGAGTTTAATGAAACATATTTCCTTTATTTCTCTAGAGGAATTCACTTTAAAAAAGACTAAGTTATTTGTAGAATGTAAATGAATTATTAATACCTTGTAATGCTATCAATGGATTACCCGTCTTTTGAGGTTGTTCTAGCTTTCTGCTCTTATTGTAATCAAAGGAGCACATGATAAATGAAGTAATAAAGAAAGGGAGAAATGTGGAGTTGTTTTTTCTAGCTACTCCCACTCAGGGCTGGTGCTGTATGTACACTACCTTATGCATTTCTTTTCTGATAATCTTTCCAGTGCATGTATGGTGACACAATAGGCTCTCGGTGCCTCTCTTGTTGCTGACTTCCTCCACTGTCCCTACTCTTTCCTTCCACACCATCTGATCAGAACATAACCCCACCAAACAGCTTAGTAGCTCTCTCCCCATTTTGCACTATAACTCCCAATGGAGTCCAGGACGTTTATGATGATTTGGCTTTAGCTGAATCTTCCTTCTTCTTTCCTTTCACATTTACCTGTAAGACTTTGGTCCTGGTCAATCATCTGCATTCATTCACAGTTCCTTAATGCTCCCACCATTCAGTCCCTGAAGAGGATTTGCCTTCTCTGTCCTTTAACTCTCGTTACCCAACGCCCACTGTCCTCTCTGTGGGCTGCCTGAGGTATACTGAAACTTTTCGTATGATTGCTCCTCTCACACCTCATAGGTGAATATGTTGTGAAGTAAGCATCTAGATTTGGAGAACAGGTGTGTATTTTCTGTCTCCATAACGCATATCTAGAAAACACATTTCATCAAAAAGAAAGTAGTTTTGCAGGAAGTTAAAATTTGCTCAGCATAAGTAGCTCCCCAGAAAATATTAGAAGGGTGCAGGCAGCCATCCTCAGTTCCTAAACAGGGCTGGCATTCTCAGAGGAGCCTAGACTAGACCATAGCTCATTTTTCACACAGCACTGCTCTGCCTAATAGAGGACTTGTGTTCTGCTGAGAAGAGAAGAAATAATAAGAAACTTAGAAAAAAAAAACAATAAAATAAGTCAATTCAAGCCCCTTCTCAATATTCTTACCTAGCAAAAATATTAAATAAAAGTGATTTTCTTTCAGGGCTAAGAGAGAATACTCAGTAGTTAAAAGACTTGCTGCCTGGGCAAAGGACCTGGACTCAGCTCCCAGGACCTATGTGGTAGCTCAAAATTTTCTGTAACTCTCGTTAGAAGATTGATGGTATCCTGTTCTGGCCTCTGTAGGCAATACATATCTAAGTCATTCACATATGTACATCTAGGCCCTCAGTCATGGACATGGATTGAATAAATCTAAAAATATTATTTCTGAATATTCATTTTTATTATAATTTTATTTCTTAAACAATAATATAATTACACCCTTCCCTTTCTTCACTCTGATCCTTCACAGGCATCCCCCCCGCTTTTTCTTTAATTCATAGCCTCTTTTGTGTTAATTGTTGCTACATATTTCTAAATGTATAAATATAGCCTGATCACTTTCTACAATGTTACCTTTTTGTATATGATCTCAGGAATGACTATTGGCATTAAGTAACTAATTTGGGGCTCCTTGATAAGGAAAACCAATTCCCCTACTCTCAGAATTCCTCTTGTCTGTGATTCTTTGTCTCAGGTTAAGACTATGTGAGCTGTGAGCTTTTGCCTTCCATGTTAGTGTGATCACTGGTGTTATTTCTCAGGTCTTGTTTAGGCAGCTATGACAATTCTTGCATATCTTTGCCTGTTATAATGATAGGTTGGAAAAAAAGTGAGTCATGTATTGGGGATAAATCTCAATGGATAAGATTGCTTGTTGTGCAAGGCTGAGAACCCGAGTTTAAATCTTGTGCCCCCATAATGATTGGAATGATTGTTGCTATTCTGCTAACCCAGCACTGTGGGGATGGTGGCAGGTGTATTGCTGAGACTTGCTATATTTGAAGCTGTATAATTAGTCAGGCTTATCTAGAAACATTCAGAGGATGGCAAGGAGGGTGACAATGTATATTTGACTGATCATGGGATGATGTGAAATCATAAGGTATATATGCTTCAGAGAATGCCTAGACCTTCTCTAATGGGATGGCAAGTCTAGTTGAGGAAATCCTAAGGGGAATGTGGTGTTGGAAGCCAGGGGAAATGCTGGCAAAGTCAATGGGGTCCTGACCTCAAAGTTCTAATCCTTGTGGTGATGCTGCATAGAAGAAGAAAGACAAACTTGTGGTGTGGTGTATTTGGGCCTGATTTACTCAGAGAAGTTTGGGTGCTGTCTGTTCTATTCTAAAGGAGTCTAATCTAAGAAGGTCTGATGTAAGAAAGTAAGACTAAGTGAAAAGTGGAATCAGAAGAAAGGCTGTCTTAGCCAGTGTTCTGTTGCTGTAAAGAGACACCATGACAACAGCATCTTATAAAAGAAAGCATTTAATTGGGCTCCCTTGCAGTGTCAGAGGTTTAGTCCATTGTCATCATGACAGGGAACAAGCAGACAGGCATGGTGGTCTTGGAGAAGTGGAGAGTTCTACATCTAGATGCACAGGCAGCCAGAAGAGAAAGCCATTGGGCATGGCATGTGTCTTTGACGCCTCAAAGCCCACACTCAGTGACACATTTCTATCAACAAGGCCATAGTTCTCAAATAGTGTCCCTCCCTGATGACCAAGCATTCACATATAGGCACCTATGGGGATTTTTTTTTTTTTTGGTTTTACGAGACAAGGTTTCTCTGTATTGTTTTGGAGGCTGTCAGTCCAGCCCGGCCTCGAACTCACAGAGATCCACCTGCCTCTGCCTCCCGAGTGCTGGGATTAAAGGTGTGTGCCACTAACACCCAGCAGGATTATTCTTTTTCAAACCATCACATAGGCCCATTCTGTTTATTTCCTAAAACACAGCAAATACTGTAAAAACAAGGGATACAGAACTTTTGTCTTAATCAATCTTTCACAGGAGTCCTATAAGGAAGAAAATTATTTTTTTGGCCCTGCTAGCTCAGCAAAGCACACAAGGTCACAATCAGATCTCACCACTCCGTGCCAACACATTGCATGAAAGGTCACAGTGGGTTGTTGCTTCCAGTTCTTTGCTACTTCTAGGGAATGGTCATCACCTCTCTTTCTCTCTCTGTTTCTTTCTGTGTTTCTGTCTCTCTACCTTTTTCTGTCTTTCTATGTGTCTCCATTCCTCTCTGTTCCTGTCTCTGTCTCTCTGTCTATCTCTCTGTCTCATGCATACATGCATATACACAGTCACACACTGTTTTTTGTCCAGTTATAAAAAGCTCACAAAGGAGAAATAGGGGTCACGGTGACATGGAGGCTGTTTGTTCAGCTGAGTTTGTAAGCATTAATTACTTTGGAAATCCAGAATACACTATGGTTTTACTTAGAGGTCAGATAATTCTGAGCAGGTTGAGCACAGTGTGTAAGCAGTATGAATGCTTAGTTATAATGGTCTCAAAGCAAATTATTAACTTGGTCACAAGTCTGGTAAAAGTTTGATTTTTAATGGCAAACATTAAATATTTCTCAGAAAAAAAGAGTTCCCTTAGAACCTGATGTTTTTTGTTGATATTGTTGTTGTATCCCAAGACACTTCCCCTAAGAACAGAAAATTGGTGGTAATTCATTTGTTATTAAAGGCAAAATAAAGATATCAACATGTGATAAACACAAAGAATGAACATAACTTAACCCCCCTTTTAAAAATAATTTAGTATTTAAAAGTAAATAAGCTTTTATTTTTAATGTTTAAATCTTTTAGCCTCTTTTTTTGTGGAAGTCTCACTCAGATTACTGGGTATGTGAGTTAATGTGTTCAAATCATTCTTCAATAACTTATTGAAAGTGTGTCTTAGAACTTGGTCTGCTAATAGAGTCTGGTTGTGCCTTGTCGATAACATGATTCAGCACTCATAGATGAAAATAAATGGAAAAAAGATGCATAAAAAGGAAAAGAAGCAGTGTGGTCTTTGAGTGTTTCAGAATCAAGTTCTTTAAGACCACACTAATTCCGGTTTTCTTGCAGGGAACCTGCACAACCTGATAGCTAAGATGTGGTCACCTTTGATGCTTAGCACTGTCCAATTTATTAGATGACTTCATTTCAGAAATCATGCTTTTTACTGAAATCTGAAAGCCAAGAAGTCAAGAACTGGCTTTATAGAAAGATGAAATAGTGCATACAGGAATAGTTCCAAAGGAATGTGGGCTCTTTGGATTTCTGGGGACATCAATAGCAGTGTGCCTCGCTATGAAAGACAGGCTAGCCCTAGTCAATAAATGATCAGTGTGAGCAAGCCAAATTATGATCTTTGAGATGTGATGATAATTTCTCATGGTTATCATTGGACATTTCCTTGGAACCTACTCATATATATATGGCCTCATGGTTCAATACAATCAAATCTGTTTGCTGGTGTTCTTCAGGGACTCCTCCACCTCTCCCTTGGGTGTGGACTTACCTCTCTCCAAAATGAATCTTATGCTGCATCAAGACCAAGCCTGTAAAAATCATCCACCAAAATAGGAAGCATGCCACACCACGCTGCTGTAATTTCTCTTTACAAGACCAAGAAGTAGCTCTGATGTTTAGTCACAGAGAGAAACCTTTACATTGCGATCACAATTGGGCATGACTAAACAAACAGCCAGTGCATTTGTAATTAAGCATGTGCATGGGGAGCGCCGAGAGCCCAATTACCTGTGTGCACATTGTAAGCCTGTTAACATCTCCACTCTCCCCTGAGCTCTGCTGCCCTTTTAACTACAGGAAAAGCCTCCTGTCTCCAGGGGAAAACTGTGATGTTTGAGGAGGTACATGTTTGCTCTCAGGCTAAACACATCTCCTGCTGGCTGGCTTATCTATTGATTGTGCTTTAACTTATGAGTCTCTCGCCCAGAGTTCTCTCAAGGATTATAATCTAACATTTATTCAGCACATCTCTTGACCCTAATCCAGAGAATATTCTTAGTGCTGTCTGTGTGATTGACTCTGCATTCCTTTATAACACTCCCAGAGTACACGCACAGAAATATTCATCATATCCCTCCTCATTAAAAGAACCTTAAATCCTTTTATGCACTTGCTGAGTTAGACACACTAGTATTGTAGCTTTAAAATACTTTTTTTCAAAATCATGAAATTTATTCATGACCAGTTGCAACAACTTTAGTATGAGGAAGACAAAGGGAAAATGAATCCTCAGGATTCCTGGGGTGAAGAGGGGAGAAAAACAGTAATTGTTGCTTCTATAATTCTATGTATTATATGAAAGTAACAAAGTAAGCATTATATCCATTTCCACTGACTTTTGAAGGTTTCTATCAGTAATAGAGTGCATGATGTATGGAGACTCTATTGGCCTAAGAACAGTACAGCCTAGAAAGGGAAAAGGGAAGGCCAGTAGAATGATGGTACCACCACCAAACCAATGCCATCAAAGCACTAAACCATTCACTGTACAAAGAAGAAAACCGAATTTTGAATTTCCAGACATAGCTCTGTGTTTTTGTACATCCAGCATTGAGAGGATTTAAGACATGCAGATATTGGGGCTCACTACGCAGCCACCATGGTCAAAACAAATTTTGATTTAGTGAGAAAAGCTGCCTCAAAAGAATAAGGTAGAGTATAATAAAGAAAGACACCAGATATGTTCTATTGCCCACACACTGCATTAAAAGCATAGGAATGTGCACCTGAACATTCAAGTACATGAAACACACACATACATGCGTGCACGCGTGCACACGCACACACACACACACACACACACTACCCCCCCCACTGATAATAATGATACATTTCAGGACAGCAAAGTGAAAACTCTGAATCAGAAAATATCATTTACCGACAATAAGAGCTCTGTGATGTAGAACAAAACAGTCAAAAATGAAGTTGACATGACCATTGAATATATAAACATGCTGATATATTATTACTGGAATAAAAGCAAAATCAGTGCAATTGTGTTAAGTGGGCAACAGCTGGGATGATCAACACAAGGTAAACTGTTGTTGGTGTGAAGAGAAGTCTTCTTGATATGGTCATCAACGATAATAATTTCAGAGCAACTGCTATTTCACGACTTTTATCTGATTCCTTATGTCTTTCCATAGTGTGGAAAAGGATTTTGTTTCACTTAGGATAGCTGGCTTATAAGCAAAAGATCCCCAAATGCAGTGTTAAAATCAGGTAACCTGGATAGTTAGAAAACACTGCTGGAAGATTTATTTGGCAAACCACATATTTTTGAGTGATATGAACATCTAACATATGTTTGCTTTTTAGAGAATGAGGACTATATTTGTAGCATAAATGAAATAAATAATATATATGAGGTTTAGTGGTTGAAAAGGAATGACCCCCATAAGTTCATATATTTGAATGCTTAGTCATTATGGAGTGTTGCTACTTGAGAGGGATTAGATGTGGCCTTATTGGAAGAAGTGTGTCACTAAGTGTAGGCTTAGGGGTTTCAAAAACTCAAGCCAGGTCCAGTGTCTCTTTCTTGACGCTGCTTTTAGATCCAGATGTAGAGTTCTCAGCTACCTCTTCTGCCTGCGTGCCACCATAGATCCTGTCATGAGGACAATGGGCTAAACCTCTGAAACTGTAAGCAGTTAAATGCTTACCTTTGTAAGAATTGTCATGGTCATTGGGTCTCTTCCCAGTAATAAAACATTGACTAAGCCACTAGGGTATTTTATTTTATTTACATTTTAATTACATATATTTTGTTTTATCCACAAGTTGTTATACTATATCAAATATTTCTGTAATAATATTGAGGGATATTAAAGCTCGATTGGGATACCTAGCATAAACAGAAGACGTATGCGTGGAGTATTGAGTGGTTTATGGACCATAATGATGAGATGGATGTTGACCTTAGACAGTGATGATCTACTGTGGACAAGGAACCACAGGATTAAGAGACAGTGCTTGGAGACTGATACTGAAAAACTTCAGTGGTGCATGTAAGAGGGGATACACTAAGTGTGTTAACAAAGGACTAATGGACTAACCCGAGCACTCTGCAGGATGTATGGATGTTAGACACTGAAAGTGACAGAGAAGAATGAATGATGGATAAAGAAGGAGATTCAAGTTCATTCTTGGACCTGTTGACTTCCCCACTAGTGTGCACAGATACACAAATTAATTTCTTTTATTTTCCTGTACTGGTGATATAGAAAGATAAAATGAGACCTTTAAAATACCACTGACAAAAATGACTTGGATCCTACAGAACCATCTAGCAGCATCCTCAGGAGCATTGCTTACATTATCTATGCTACGGACCAGGTATGGGAATTTCTGAAAAGCATGTGAAAATTCTAATGTACAGATTTAATGGAATGAGTGATACAATTTCAGATGGCAGAAAAATAGAAGTTGGTGATATATTGTTTATAATTTATTAAAGTCATTGGAGATCAAAATAACAAAGCAGCCACACTAGTTAACAAAGAAGCTAGGTAGTGGTGGTACACACCTTTCATCCCAGGAACCGGGATTAAAAGGCAGATGGATCTCTATTAGTTCAAGACTACACTGATTACATGAAATTGATCCAGCAAACACAAATCTGATCTTAGCACCTGAGATCACAAGCCTTTAATCAAAGCTCTAGAATGTTATAAAAGATAGGAACAGGGTCTTCAATAGTCAGTCTCAGGATTATTCTCCAGCAGCACTGAGAAAAGGCAGCAATATGAGGTTTGGTGAAAGCTTGTGGAGACAGGATCAGTCCATTCAGCCTGAGGTAGAGGTAAGATCTACTGGCTTGGCTGCTTGGCATCTCTGATCTTTACCTTGAAGCTTGAACCCCAGTATTTGTCTCTGGGTCTTTTATTTTTCATGCTACAAGAATTGCTATTAAACTACATATTTTATGAATGGGTAGAAACATTCTAACTCACTGACAATTCTGTATATCTCCATCTTTCACTACTTACAGATTATATTTAATTTCCCTTTAATTAAAAAATCACATATAGGAGGTTAAATGGAATTCACTGAGGAAATTAGAAATTGCTTTTGATTCACTGAAATCGTAGTTCCTGTTACATTCCTTTTGTTAGGACATAAGAGAGAAAAAAAACTTATTAGGGAACTTTGTACTAGTTTAGCTTTTATTATTGGCTGTTTGTGGTCAGCCAGTCTTTCACTCTAAACTAGGTTAGACACCAGATGATGGAGAGGTAGAGGAGTGATTTAATAACATCCATGAGAATATTATCACTTTGTTTTACTTAGAAAGAAATTCTCAAGAAATACTAATAGACAAAATAAGGCACTGAGGCAAACTGTGCATGCAATTTTAAGCAGTATAAAAAAGGAATAATAAGTAAAATGATTATAATAAATCATAGGATCCTGAACATATATAATTCACGAGATAATCACTTGAACATAAAATAACTGGAAAACAAATTAATGGGGAAGTTTATCTTCCTCCTTTTATATTAGTCCTTCATACATATTTTATTCATCTAGAAAGTCACAATATAGGCTAAATGCATTCCCAATTCTCTGGAGTCAGGTGTGGTTATGGATTACTTCAGTTTCAACTCACAGATCTTAAATAGATGGTTTAAAGGTTCAGCTACTGGAAAAGGGCAAAACTGAAATACCATCTTGGAGATTCTAAACCAAAGCCTGAGCTCTTAAATGCTACCTTGTGCTCTTAGGGAGATACGATCTAGAATTCGTAAATCTATCTTGAGATGGTCTTCATAATAGGGCATATATTGTGTCCCATAAGGGAAGCAAGGGTCTTCTTACTATAGACTTTCAAAAATAAAAATGAAATATTTTTATTACATGTAGAAAGAAATATTGGAGTTACTTAACACTCAGAAGACTGGTAATATAGTCAGTAGGTAGAGTGGTCACCTAGCATCTGCTAAATCCAAGGTTGAGTTCCCTACACTATATGAACCAGGTATGGTGGTAGACGCTTGTAATCCCATTACTCAAGACTAACTAAGTCAAGAAGTTCAAGTGGTCAGGGTTATCCTTGGCTACATAAAGAGTTTGAGACAATTATGGGATATAAGAAATTTCATCTCATAACAAAAAGAACACTAACAAACAGGAAACCAAAAAGGGAAACCTTCCTGAAAGATTCACAATTAGCTGATAATGAAATCATGTATTGGACATTCAACTGCTGAGTTTCAAATGCCACTAATAAATCCCCCAAAGGCATAAATTAAACATGGTTCTCTTCCAGTGGATATAACATCAACTGCAAACAACAGAAAAATTCTTAAAATTAAGAACCCTCATAGGAACTTTTAAAAGGTTCTGTGCAGGGGCTGGAGAGCTGACTCAGCAGTTAAAAGCACTTGCTGATTTTGCAGCAGACCTGGGTTTGATTCTCAGCACCTATATGGTTGCTAATGTTGCCTGTAACTTCAGTTCATGGGTTTGGTATTGTCTTCTGACCTCTGAGAGTTCCTGGCCTGTTGTGCACATAAGCTGATTCAGAAAATCCCAAATACAAAAAAATAAAAACTTAATTTTAAAAATGTATCTATGCATCCTGTTTCTCTTTTTAAATGAAGCAAAACTACCCACCATCAGAAATTTAATAACTCATCTCCTGTAAGACTCCCATGAGATTGTTCTGGATTTACTATTAACTCAGAGGTCTAGACAGGCCCTTGGGAGCCACAGGCCCAGTATTTACCTTATGTGTGTGTTTTAGGTGTGTGTATGCGTGTGCTCATATGCACATGCACACACACACACACACACACACACACACACACACACACACCTACCTCCATGGATGTAGAATTAGCCTCAGAAAACTGGGAGGTGGCTACCATAATTCACTGTCAACAATGGTCTAGAAGGTTTTGTGTTGTGGTGTCTTGAGTTTTAAATAAAATGTCACATACAATTTGCCATTGCTAATGTGAAATGTAGAGCTGGCCTTAAAGACTGAGGACTCCAATTCTAATTGGTAATTGCATAATACTGAGTAAAAATAGTTAAAGATCATTGTTTGTTAAATTGTCACAAATTTAACAAATACATGGGTTTTTTTTTTAGAATAAGTCTGCAGTAAAATCTTCTGACACTATATAAAATGTGCCATGCTTAACGCTGTATTAAATACAGTAGGGTGGATCAACTCACCCGTTTGGGATTGTTTATGCCCTGATCTCTCTGACATTTAGCCCATAATGTCAGGAAATTTATGAAAAGCAAGTGAAGCTGAACACATCCTATTTAGAGTGGTTTATTTCTTCATTCTTCTCCCTGCTGTTGACAAGGGTCTGTTTTAATAATAGGACTAATTCTAAGATTCTCAATCTGCTTTTAAGCACTACATTATATCTTCTGGAAATATCTGTATATTAGTGCTAATGATGAGGTATATTTAAGTCTAATAACGCTGGCTTACCCGTGACAGCATCATTTTTACCACTGATTTTAATTAGAAACCTAAAGAAACCAGGACAATTAAGTGTGCCCATAAAAATAACAGATACATTCCTATAATACTAGTCAATTTTTTGCATCACTAATATCACTCAGCTTGGCAGTTTTACGAACATTATCTGGACATTTTCAGTAGAAAATGGCTAGGAAGGAAGTTGCTAGCATTTAAAAAGCCATAGCTTGTTTATAAAAGTAGGACTATAGTGGAACAGATGTCCTTATATGAATGCGCATCTTTGGATATATGCCTAAGAATGGAATTGCTGGGTCTTGTGGTAGGCTGATTTCCATTTTCCTGGGGAATCTCCATACTAATTTCCAAAGTAGCTGTACGAGTTGGCACTCACACCAGCAGCAGAGGAGTGTTACCCTTTCTCCACATCCTCTCCAGCATAAATTATCATTGGTGTTTTTTATTTTAGCCATTCTGACAGGAGTAAGATGGTATCTCCGAGTTGTTTTGATTTGCATTTTCTTGATGGCTAGGAATGTTGAGTACTTTCTCAAGTGTCTCTTAGCCATTTTAGTCTCTTCTATTGAGAATTCTCTATTTAGTTCTGTGCCCCACTTTTTAATTGGATCCTTTGGTGTTTGGGAGACTTGCTTCTTGAGTTCTTTGTAAACTTTAGAGATCAGCCCTCTGTCAGACGTCAGGTTAGTGAATATCTTTTCCCATTCTGTGGGTTGCCTTTTTGTCTTGCTGACTATGTCCTTTGCCTTACAGAAGCTTCTCAGTTTCAGGAGGTCCCATGTTGACCAGTGTCTGTGCTACTGGTGTTATGTTCAAGAAATGGACTCCTGTACCAATTCGTTCAAGGGTACCTCCCACTTTCTCTTCTAAGAGGTTCAGTGTAGCTGGATTTATGTTGAGGTCTTTCTTTGATCTATTTGGACTTAAGTTTTGTGCAAGGTGATAGACATGGATCTGTCCACATTCTTCTACATGTCAACATCCAGTTATGCCAGCACCGTTTGTTGATGATGCTTTCTTTTTTCTATTGTATATTTTTAGCTTCTTTGTTGAAGATCAGATGTTCATACATGTATGGGTTAATATCAAGGTGTTCAACTCGATTCCATTGGTCTACCTGTCTATCTGTTCCACTATGTGCACAGCAGCATCATTTGCAATAGCCAGAACCTGAAAGCAACATAGATGCTGCTCAACTGAAGAGTGGATAGAGAAAATGTGGTACATTTACACAATGGAGTACTATTCAGTGGAAAAAAAACAAATGAAATTTGCAGGCAAATGGATGGCACTAGAAGAAATCATCCTGAGTGAGGTAACCCAGTCACAAAGAGACAAATATGGTATGTACTCTCATATATGGTTTTTAGACGTGGGTCAGGGGAATGCCAGCCTATAATCCCACTGCCAGAGAGTCTGGGAAACAGAACCTTCAACCAATGATTGATGGAAACAGAGGCAGACAGCCACAGGTAAACACTGAGCTGAACTCAAGGAACCCAGTGACAGAGAGAGAGGACTGATGAACAAAGGGGTTAAGACTGGGCTGGTTTAACTCCTAGAAACAGCTGGCCTGACAAGGGTTAACTCTTGAATCCCACACTGATGGCTGGGAATCCAGCATGGGACTGATCCAGACCCCCTGAATGTGGGTGTCAGTAAGGAGGCCTAGGCAATCTATGGGGCCTTAGGTAGTAGATCAATATTTATCCATGGCGTACAAATGGACTTTGGGTGCCCATCCTACGATGAGGAATTCTCGCTCAATCTGGACTCTTGGGGGAGAGTCTAGGCCCTGCCCTGGATGAAATGACAGACTATGGACAACCCCATGGAGGGCCTCACCTCCCTGGGGAAATGAGGTAGTATTGAGTGGGGCAGGTGGTTGTTCGGAGGGTGTGGAAGGAGAGGAGGGAAAGGGAGAGAGACCTGGGATTGACATGTGAAGCAACCTTGTTTCTAATTTAAATTTAAAAGTAAAAATAAAAAAAGAGTAGGGCATGGTAAAAAACAAACATGCAGCTGCAATGCAGGGGCGTGCAATTATCTTGACAGCTGCTGTTTCATTTTTTTGCATTCATCCCCAATAATGGCAGTGTTGGGTCAGGTTTTTTTTATTTTTTACCCTCGTTAGCACATGTTGTGTCAACCTTACCGAAGTTTTCATTTTTTTTTTATCTCCCTGATAATGGTGTTGACTACCTCAAAGAATTGTGTTGGGTAATCTTAAGTCTTCCTTGGAAAATATGTCCACTCACTGTTTCTGTGAAATCTTAAGAGAACATTAACTTTTGTTGCTACTAATGACACATTCTTTTGTGCAAGTATCTTGTGTAGTATAGAAAGTAATTCCTTATTGAATTTGAATATATGAATTTATGAAAATTTGTTCCCACTCCATAGACTGTCTTTTAATTGTGGTAATTTTTTCCCTTTTCTTTGTAGACACTTAAGTGTAATCTATTCCCACTCCATGATTTTAATTTTATTGCCCATGCTCTTGGTATAATTTCTAAAACAAAAACTTTTGTCAAAGTCAGTGTCCAGGAGCTTTTCCTCTGTTTTTTTCTGAGTTTTACAGTGTCATACGTATCCTCTATGTGTAAGTGTTGAATATGTTTGAACTTCATTGTTATAGATAGTATATAATAAGGGTTTAGATTATTTTGCAAGTGAATATTCCATTTTCCCAACACCATTTATTTAAGACTCTTTACTAATTGTGTATCTTACTGAAAATTAGTGGACGATGTGTGCTTGAGAAAATGGACTTTCTACTCTGTGAAATAAATCTAAATAAATTTTAAAAAAAAGAAAAGAAAAGCAGGACCAGCTTTAGCTACCAATGCAGGAGTTGAGTCCAGCTCACTCCTCCTTCAAGTTAGCTATTTGCCTGCTTCATGGACCCTTTGTCTCTGACAACAATTAGTCTTATAAACACAGAATTTCCAAATTACAATTAATTTAGAATGGTATAACTGCAAAATAATGACCTTGGAAAGAAGCATCAATGTATGAGTGTAGTTGACTGTTACTCCTCCTTTGTCTCTTTGGGTGTACTGCTATACAGCTCCCAAATAAATCACTTGGTGGTTTATTCTCATTTATGAATGCTCAGCCTTAGCTTGGCTTACTTCTAGCCAGTTTTTCTTAAATTATACCATCACTTTACCTCTGGACTTTTACCTTTTTCTATTTCCTTGCATCTTACTTTTACTCTTACTGTGTGACTGGCTGTGTGGCTGGATGGCTGAACCCTAGCATATTCCTCTCCTTGTTCTTGCTCCTCCTCTTTTACTCCCCAGATTTCTCCTATTCTTTCTGACTGCCAACCCAACCTATCCTTTCTCCTACCTTGCTATTGGCCATTCAGCTTTCAGACCAATCAGATGTTTTAGACAGGCAAAGTAACACAGTTTCACAGTTAAACAAATGAAACATAAAAGAATGCAACACATCTTTGCATCATTGAAACATCCATAGTATAAACAAAATTAACACGTATTGAAATAATATTCCGCAATGTGTGAGGAGTCAATGCAGTTTATTTTAGGAGATATGTCCCTCAGACATTTCTTCCACGAAGCATAGAAGCTCTGGGCAAGATAAAATAATCCAGCTGGTACATAATGTAGAGCATGTATGGGACCACGGGCTCTAAATACCAGAGGAATATCCTGTGTGGCCTGTGGAAGGCCCCAATTCTGAGACATAGAAGACACTCAACAACCCTAGCTGACAGTCTGTGAGGCTGACAAATACAACCAAAAACCTCCTCCTTCTTTAGCCGTGAACCATGACCTGCTCTAACAGAAAAATTCCCACATGTGTTTTCTTCCCAAACCATTGTCAGCACAGCCTTTGCACAACTCTATCAGGTAGGGCATCATGATTCTATTTTTGGGGGGAAGGGGGTGAAAAATATGTCTTTAACTTTACAAACACACAATAGTTGCAATAACAGTGCAGTGTCATCAGATGTGTAGGCTTTATTCCTGATAATCCTAACACCATGACAGGTTGTGACTATATAGTCATAAATTTAAACTGATAAGCTTGCATTAAGACCCATCACCATAGCTGGGCATTGGTGACACATGCCTTTAATCCCAGCACTCGGGAGGCAGAGGCAGGCAGATCTCTGTGAATTCGAAGCTAGCCTGGTCTACAGAGTGAGTTCCAGGACAGCCTCCAAAACAATACAGAGAAAACAAAAGACAAAAAACAAAACAAAACAAAAACACCCATCACATCTCAGAGTATATTGCAAAGTAAAATACAATTTATGGTGTAAAGAGTATATGAGACTGTTCATCATGTCACTTTTACTATTAAACATTAGTTAATAGTAAAATAGCAAGCTTGAAAGTCTATAAACTTTTATTATGGAGAAATAGTAGGTTTTAGAGACCAGGTACTTTTTTTCTTTGTTGTATGAATTACATTTGTTTCAAATATTATATCTGCAGTGTCTCTCTACATTTCATGATCTTTCTGTGATATCATAAATGTCTCTCCTTTGTGATTCACTTTAACAGAAGCATTAAAAGTTTGCAAAACTTTTAAAAACTGACTCCATCATTCATAAATATGCAAAATATATTTATGTAATTTCTCTAACTGGTAGTCTTATTCTGATCACCAACTAAGTTTGCATTAGAAATTTGATCAATAATTCTTATTTCTGTAATATACTCCAAATCTTACATGATTTTCTTCCTTTTGTAAAATAATGAACTTCCCTGGATTAAGTAGCCTTTATTTGTCACAGCTTACCTGAGAAATCATGGGTAAGCTAGACACTCACTGCTCTTCTCAGCACCTTTTGCCCTTGACTGAAGTGGCCTATTTTGATGCATGTTGTAGAAAAATAAATTAACATAGGCAAGATATATGTAGACTTCAAAACAGCTTCTGTGTCTGCAAAAGTAGGTGAAGTATAGAGATATGTCTCTGAACTGATGAGGAGGGACCAGGGTTGAGATTTTAATACCTTAAATAAGCAGAGAACAAAACAACATGCCATGTTAAGCTACTGTTTGCTTTGCTTAAAATGTGGTCTCTCACACAAAGATACAGACACAGACACAGACACACACGCACACACACACACACACCATAAAAATATGCAGGAGAGTTGATAGATGCCAGGAAGGCCATTTTAAACAAAGTGTCTCTTGGGTCATCAAGGTGGTTATTCTAGTATAGTGGATCATCAAGGTGGTTATAATAGAATAGGGGAGTACCCTTAGTTAACAGGTTATCCTGCATAAGTGAATATAGGGATATAAAAGGGTTGCCAGCAAAGTCCAGTATGTGAAGGATAGTTGTGGAAATCACACCAACCTCTGGGAAAGCTCTAAGACTTGAAATAGCAGAAACAGACAGAGCTTGGGCATGGAAAGGGGGATGGGCAGAGAAAGAGTCTGGTCTTGGAAAGGGAAGGGCACAATTCAAAGGCTACAGCATCTGAATTTAGGGATTGAGAAAGACAGAAAACCACTGTAAGGCTATAAGATCCTGAATCTAGGGCTTTCATCACTGAGCAATCGGTCTCCCCTGGCACTTTGGTATGTGATATGTGACCATTAAGGAATAAATGACATGCTAAGAAATCTGGGAAGGCAAGTTTTGTCTCCCATCAGAGTTATCAGTCAGAAGTGAATGATACTGAGTAGTACTAGAAATGTAGTTTTCTCTTTAAGCCCTAGGATGTCAATAAACCAGTTTCTAAATGAAGATATCAGTTTCTCTTGTAGCCAAATGCCATGCTTAATTATATGTAATACTATGTCATGATCGCCCTGCATCTCATGATTTTGATGACATCTTCTTAATGTTGCCTGGTCCCTTTTGAAGAACTGAGCCAACTTTGTAACCTCCGAATAAGTCTTTCTACATTGGAATTCCAATCCTCCATATTACCATGTGCTACTTACTTACTGAGTCATCTGTCTGACATGCACTGGATCCTATATAAGCAGTACACAGCTTTATGCTACTTTCCATTGATAATACTGATTATGTCTCATCCCAGAGCATGGATTTCTTGAGATACCACCCACACAGCCACACACTTTGCTTTTCATTTACTTCTAACCAGTGTGGAGATGAGTCTGAATCTGATGCTCAATGGATGCTTACTAAGGGAGGCCTTTCTTTTGGACATTCAAGAAGTCAGACTTTTTGAGTGAATTGGGAATTAAGGAGAGTAGCCTTGAACTTGTGATCCCTGGTTTCTACATCTTCAGCATATCTACTGGCATCTACCACCACAGATGCATGTCTCTCTGGATGTGAAATATTTTACACCTGTTTGTGATGGGTGGTAGTAACCTTGTTTTACCAGAATTTTCTTTGTTTTTAAATTTTTTAATTTAAATTAGAAGCATGGATGCTTCACATGTCATTCTCAGCTCCCTCTCCCTCCCCTCCTCCCTTGTCCCTCCACCAGCTCCCCACTCAATCCCCACATCATTCCCCATGGAGGGTGAGGCCCTCCTTGGAAGGATCTCCAAAGTTGGTTATTTCATCCAGGGCAGAACCTAAGCCCTTCCCTATGTGTCCAGACTGAGAGATCATCCCTCTATTTGGAATGGGGTCCCAAAGATCATTTATAAACCATAATGAACACTGATCTACAACCCAAGGCCCCAGTGATTTCTGTGGCTTCCTCACTGAGACTACATTCATGGAGTCTGGATCAGGATCAGTCACCTGTTGGCCTCTCAGGCATCAGTCTGGGATTCAAGAGCCCCCCTTATCCAGTCAGCTGTCTTTGTAGGTTTCACCATCATGGTCTTGACCCCTTTGCTCATCACTTCTCCATCTCTGTCACTAGGTTCCAGGAGTGCAGTTCAGTGTTTAGTGGTGGGTATCTGTCTACCAGAGCTTTCTTTAATGATGCTACTAAGGATATTTTCTTTCCAGATGATAATTGATAAGTTAATTTTAAAAATTAGTGCCAATCATTATGTTAAATAAATAACTAATATTTAAATAGTATAGGGTTAGTTAACACCTAAAAGACAAAAGAGAAATCATGTGCAATTGAATATAAGGGACTTTGAAGAAACAAGCTTTTCTGACAACTGTGAAAAATGTTGAGAAAGAATCAGGGGCACCAAATGGATCAAAGATCTCAACATACATCCAGCCACACTGAAACTTTTAGAAGAGAAAGTGGGAGATACTCTTCAACGAGTTGGTACAGGAGACCACTTCCTAAACATAACACCAGTGGCACAGGCACTGAGATCAACAATTAACAAATGGGACCTTATGAAACTAAAAAGCTTCTGTAAGGCAAAGGACACAATCAAAAAGACAAAAAGGCAGGCCACAGAATGGGAAAAGATATTCACTAACCCTACATCTGACAGAGGGCTAATCTCCAAAATTTACAAAGAACTCAAGAAACAAGTCTCCAAAACACCAAAGGATCCACTTGAAAGGTGGGGTACAGAGCTAAATAGAGAATTCTCAGTAGAGGAGGCTAAAATGGCCAAGAGACACTTAAGAAAGTGCTCAACATCCTTAGCCATCAGGGAAATGCAAATCAAAACAACTCTGAGATACCATCTTACTCCTGTCAGAATGGCTAGAATCAAAAACACCGAAGACAATTTATGCTGGAGGGGATGTGGAGAGAGAGGAACACTCCTCCACTGCTGGTGGGAATGCCGACTCATACAGCCTCTTTGGAAATCAGTATGGAGATTCCTCAGGAAAATGGGAATTAATCTACCACTAGACCCAGCAATTCCACTCTTAGGCATTTATCCAAATGAGGCAGGTTCATACAACAAGGGCATCTGCTCCACTATGTTCATAGCAGCATTGTTTGTAATAGCCAGAACCTGGAAGCAACCTAGATGCCCCTCAACTGAAGAGTGGATAGAGAAAATGTGGTACATTTACACAATGGAGTATTACTCAGCAGAAAAAAACAATGGAATCTTGAAATTCGCAGGGAAATGGATAGCACTGGAAGAAACCATCCTGAGTGAGGTAACCCAGTCGCAAAAAGACAAACATGGTATGTACTCACTCATATATGGATTTTAGATATGGATCAGGATAGTGCCAGTCTGCACTTCCACTGATAGAGAGTCTGGGAAACAGGAAAGAACCTAAAAGATATGCATATATGCATAGTACCCAAGAGAAGAGGATGGAGACAAGATCCTCTGAATGGATGGGGAACAGGGCGAGGGGGGTAGTGGGACCTGGGAAGAATAGAGGGGTAAAGAGGAAGGGAGTTGGTCATGGGGGAACAGTAAGTTGAGGGGTGGGGGTAGAATAGGGGGAAGAGGGAATCATAGGATGGAAGACAGATCAGGCACCAGAGTGACCTCGAGTGATCTAAAGGTATAACATCAATTGGCAAGCTAAGCAATAGTGGAAGGACCACCTCGAATGCCCATTCCTGATAATGAACTTGATGTCTATAACTATCCGGGAGCCTACATCCTGGGACTGATGGAAGCAGAGGCAAACACACAACTAAGCACTGAACTGAACCCAAGGAACCCAGTGACAGAGAGAGAGGAGTGATGAGCAAATTGGCAAAGAATGGGCTGGCAAAACCAGCAGAGACAGCTGATCTGAACAGGGGAGTGCTCTTGGACCCCAGACCGACAGTGGGGAGGCCAGAATGGGACTGATCTGGACCCCCCAAATGTGAGTGTCAGTGAGAAGGCCTGGACAACCTATGGGGCTCTGAGCTGTGGATCAATGTCTATCCCTAGTATACAATCTGTCTTCATGTGCCTATAGCACAAAGAGAGATGCTCTCTCAGCCTGGACTCTTAGGGGAGTGCCTTGACCCTACCAAGAGTAAAATGATAGACTCTAGACATCCCCTATGTGGAAGGATTTGGCAATAGGGTGGGAGGGAGGGTGGAAGGGGAGTGCGGGAGGAGGGGAGGGAGAGGGAACTGGGATTGACATGTAAAACAAGCTATTTAAAATTAAAATAAAAAAATAATGTAAATCATAAAAAAAAAAGAATCAGGGGCACACAGAGAGAGCCTTGGACCAACAGCAACTGGGATGCAGTATGGGTCATGGTGTTCCAAACTCAAGACTATTACAACTGGGGGCCAGAGAATTTATTGTTTAGGAAACCTTTCACATGAACCTAAAGACACTTTCTAGCATTTTTATTTTTGTTTCTGCCATTGCATGCCAACTGAGACCATATAGAAAAACAAACAAAAACTTTAAATATGTACATACATATACATACATACACACACACACACACACACACACACACACACATATATATCCCTTGTAGGTAAAATGACTTAGTCGAAGTCACCTTGTACTGCAGAGCAAAGGTTATGTATCAAAGAAAAGATTCCCTTTAAGCATAAATTTCCAGGACTCCAGTCATTGCCTAGATATCCCAGTAGGCCCAAAGGCTTAGCCACCAGCACAGATTTTGAAGAAACCAACTATTGGACCCTGTTTTTTAACTGTGCTGTGCTTCTGAGCAGAAACATGTTTTTTTTTTTTTTTTGTATATTTGGGTGTATTTGCTACAGAAATTTTGTCGAGCAGAAACGTTTTTGTTGAAAGGAATTTGGAGCTGCCTGTTCACAAGGCTACCACCAAAAAGTCATGAATGACTGTCCTATGTAATCCAGGAGTTTGTAGTGTGATGTCATGTATGCATTAGTTGGTCATTCCTGTTGAACATTTCCAGGACATGTGATCAGTAATCTGTCACATGTTCAGGGATGGCATTCTTTGTCTGGGATAGCTCAAGCAACTACAGATAGCTGCTCCTTTTCATGGGTCTTTAGTACTTCCCTTTTGATGCCACAGGGTCATACATCTCTCCATTCAAAGAGTGAAATAGATAATCCATAGGCTTTGGATATAAATTTTGCAACTGACCAATAGTGAAAGACGAGAAACATCTGGCTTCCATTTGTTTTGTACAGACTACTTTTTGCTTGTGTCACTGCCTCATCTGCTGTGGTCACGTCTTCTTGCCCTTTCTATGCTCATGCTTCTGGAAAACAAGCAAGACATCTGCCAAGTTGTCTGCTGATGGATGGATATGTGGACCACATCTATTTCCACATCTAGTATCAAATTCCATTAGGTGAAAATTCACCAGACTTCCTTTCCTAATCTGATTTGACATTTCCCTGAGACTCAGAGATTTTCAAATACTGTATGAGCCTATCACCTAACTGTTACTCATCAGTGAATGACTAACACTTGACCTACCATGCAGAATATGTTGGTGCACTTTATTAGATTCAAAAATAAATGAATTATATCTAATTGAAAACTGCTTACAAGGGTAATGTCATTGTGTGATACTGAGAGCTAATAAATGACACATTTAGCATTTATAAATTATATGTGCTGTGAATACAAGGTATATTTAGTTGTCTGATTATTTAAGCACTGTGCTAGAATTTACTGAATTTGTTAGCTATTTTTGAAGGTGTGCTAAGGACTGGAAGAAATCAATATTTTACTTTTTAAGTAGTAAGTATTTTGAAGGCTGATTCTCAAATAAGAAACTGAATCTGACAACCCTTTAAAGCTATTTCCTGATCACAAGGAGAACTGAATGAAACCTTTACTGACCCTGTTTAGACGTGCTGAGAAGACTGAAAGGTTTTGATGAATGAAGTAGCAAACGGGAGACTTGACAAAGGCTGGACTTGCACAGCACAGACTAGGGAAATGAAGCTGGGACAGCTGTGTGTCGGAAATTGACTTGCTTAGAACCTGCTGCTGACCTTTCTTTCCAGAACCTTTCTATCTGCTCACAATGACTAATATTTTGTTAAATAAATCAATATTAGCACTTGGACTAGAGTTTGAGGCATGGAACCATCCATTGACCCTGTAGTCTCTCTTATTCAACCATAAAGATTTCTGTGTAACCTCTTTATTAAACAATAAGATAACCCACCATCACATTCTATTTACATTCAATGGAATCTCAAAAGTACAGATACCTAATACGAAGTTCCAATACTGTAGCTTTTTATAAGACTAGCTACAGTGATTTTTCTTCACCCATGTGGCTTGCTTATATTTTAATCCACCATATTTGCTTTGACCTTTTTGGCAGAAGGATTTAATATGGAAGAAAAAAAATTTTGTGATTCCCAAGAAGGGCACTTCAGCTGTTTCATACATCACTTTGGAGTTACTCAAAGTTCCCAGTTTAGCCACACACGTACAAAGAAGTGTTGTATAAATGCAATTTAGTCGTGTGTATCCATCACACAGGTAAAGATAAAGGCTGGAAATATTTGTCTTCTGAGGAAACACCAGTTAAATTTTAAGCAAACCATTAACAAATCCAATGTAACTATGAGTACCTGAACACAATTACCCATTTTCACTGCTTTCAAAAGTTTCTTGTCTTCATGTCTAGTTAAATTGGAGGACTATTTAAATGCTAAGAAAAGTGTAGGAATCCTCTGTTCCTGGAAATTAAATCTTCAGCACATGCCATTGCCTAGGACCCCCCAGGGTTCTATTGCCTGGGACCCCCCAGGGTGTCATTGCCTGGGACCCCCCAGGACTTTATTGCTTGGGACCCCCCAGGGTTCTGTTGCATTGTTCCACCTGCCAGGTTACTGTCCCTCCTTCTCAGGAACTGATTGATTGGAAAACATATTTAATCATCTCAAATCTATGTCACTTTGTGCTGTTTGGTAAAGAAAAATACCTCCCTTGCATACTGTAAGAGTAAACATTTCTAGTTGTAATTTCATCAACTTACTTGACCACATGAAAAGCTGAATGTAGGTTACTATCATGTCATGGTTGGATTTCCCAGAACACAGAAATCTTAGTCCACACTTTCACAAACCATAGGTTCTTCCCAGGCCCTCCTCAATTGCATTTCCATTCTTGAAACTCTGGGGATTCCTACTCACTTTTAGAACAATATGTCTCCTGTCTACCCAGGTATCTTCTATGACTTCCACTGAGAATATAAGTGGAAATGACAGCTTTTCTGAGTTAGAACTCTCAGTTGAGTATCAGAAGATGGCCACGCTGTTTTAATGCCACCAAGTCCATGAAACATCTGGTTAGTCCTAGTTTTAACATCTTGTTCTGATACACAACAAAGTGTCATTGTATCTTACATGACAGAACAACATAGCATTGTAATATATGGGAGAATTTTGGAAATTGACTTACATGATAGGAAACCCCCGACCCACTCACACAGAGTAGGTGGGTCCTTCATAGAAGATATACAGTACAAAGTAAGGTTGTGAATGGAAAATTATTTCACATAAATTGGCTGCAAAACTTTGAAAGTGAAGGAAAAGAAGTGGCTAGATGAGGGACCAGCTGGAAAACACAGAGATGGAAATGCTAAACCAAAGACAGACTTTTCTTTTAGGGGAAGTAGAATGATACTGGATGTGTTGAGTTTTGTGAGAGAAAGTGTTATCATAATTTCAACATCTCCTCATTTCATAACAGCAGGAGGCAAATACTAAGATGAATGTAAAATGTGTTTTCTGTCAAATTTATATTTTCCATCAAATATCATAGAAAATGTTGCATGGCTATTTTATAGAAATCTAGAGTTAGCTATTCCTCCTGCCCGTTTGAATACCGAATGAGGAAGCAATGATGTGTTTAACTCCAGTTACATTTATCCTAATTTGTACATTAGCATTTTCATGTATTTTAACATTTTTAGCCCTTTCATAAAATACTACTTCCAGCAAAGTGACCATCACACTTTATTTATTTTTATATTCATTTTTGTTTCATTCCTGCCACAGTTTCCCCTCCCTCCTCTCTTCCCAGTTCCTCTCCCCAACTTCTCTTTTCTCATACTGCAATCCACTCGTCCTTAGTCTCTGGTTTCTGTTCAGGAAAACAGGTCTCCCATGGATATCAGCAAAACATGACATACCAACTTGCAGTAAGACTAAGCACCTCCCTATGTATTAAAGCTGGACAAGGCATGCAGTATGAGAAGTAGGGTTCAAAAAGCCAGTAAAAGGGTCAGAAACAGTCCCTGCCCCTACTATTAGGTCATCCCACAAGAGGACCAAGTTACACAACTATAATATGTATACATAGGGTCTAAGTCCCATTCAGGCTTACTGATTGTCAGTTAAATTTCTGTGAGCTCCTATGAGCTCAGGTTAGTTGATGTTGTAGTTTTCCTTGCGGCATCCTTGACCCCTCTGGCTCCTACAATTCTTTCTCCCACTCTTCTGCAGGATTCTCTGTTTGGCTGATGGTCTGTATCTGTTTCCATCTGTTGCTGGATGAAGCCTATCTGATGACAATGAGCTAGGCATCAATCTTTGTATAGCAGACTATCAGTAGACATCATTACATTGGCTTTCCCCCTCCAGTCCTATTTGGTCTCTGGGTTATCCTGCCTGTGGGTCATGGTGCTCGAGGTAGAGTCAGGGGTAGGCTTACTCTCCTGGCATGGGTTGTATAGGCTAGATCACTCATTGGTTGGCAACTCCCTCAGTCTCTAGGCCACCCTTACCCAAGCACATCCCACAGGCTGGACAGACTGTAGGTCCAATGTTAAGTGACTTGCTTGGTTTCCCACTCCATGCACTTGAAGCCTTGCCTAGTCACTGGAGATGACCTGTTGAGGCTACAAATCCACTAATGCTATGAGTATTAACTTGAGTGATCATGGTAGTCTCCTGGAAGATTTCCTTGTCCAGGTTTTTACCTGACCTCAAAATGCCCCCCAGCCTTTCCAGTAGTCCCTTTCACTGCTCCTCCTCTCTATCCAACCAACCTGATTGCTCATGTTCCCATCACCACCTACCCATAGTCTACTTACAACATCTCCTCTATATTCCATTCCCAAGAAAATTCAAATGTTCTACTTTGAGCCCTCCTTTTTACTTAGTCTCGGGTCTGTGGATTGTAGCATAGTTATTCTTTATTTTACAGCTAATATCTACTTAGGAGTGGGTCTGAGTTACCTTACTCAGAATGATTTTTTTTCCACTTCCATCCATTTGCCTGAAAATTTCATGACACCATATTTTTTTAGGGCTGAGTATTACTCCATTTTGTAAATGTACCACATTTTCTTTACACACTTTTTCATCACGGTTGTTTCCAGTTTCTGGCTATAACAAATAAAGCTGCTATGACTATAGTTGTGCAAGTGTCATTGTGGTATGACTGTGCATCCTTTGGGTATATACCAAAAAGTGATATAGCTGGGTCTTGTGGTAGATTTATTCTGAATTTTCTGAGGAGCCACCATATTGATTTCCAAAGTTTCCACTCCCACTAGCAATGGAGGAGTGAGTGTTCCCCTTGCTCCACATCTTCTCCAGCATGAGCTGTCACTTGTGTTTTTTACCTTGGCCATTTGGACAGGTATAAGATGGAATCTTAGAGTCATTTTAATTTGCATTTCTCTGATTTCTAAGTATTCTGATCATTTCTTTAGGTGTTTCTTGGACATTTGGGATTCCTCTGTTGAGATGTTCCTGTTTAAATCTGTACCCAGTTTTAACTGGATTATTTTGTACTTTGATGTTTAGTTTCTTGAATACTTTATATATTTTGGAAATCAACTCTCCATCAGATGTGGGATTGGTGAAGATCTTTTCCCATCTGTAGGCTGCCTTTTAGTCCTATTGATAGTATCCTTTGCTTACAGAAACTTTTCAGTTTCATGAGGTTTCATTTATTAAGTGTTAATCTTAGTGTCTGCACTGTTAGTGTCCTTACCGGGAAGTTGTCTCCTGTGCCAATGAGTATAAGGCTATTTCCCACTTTCTCTTCAATCAGGTTCATTATGTCTGGATTTATGTTGAGGTCTTTCATCCACTTTGATGAGAGTTTTGTGCAGGTTGACAGACATGGATTTATTTGCATTCTTCTACATGCCAACATCCAATTATGCCAGCACCATTTGTTTAAGATGTTTTATTTTTTTCCATTGTATTAGGTTGACTTCTTTGTCAAACATCAGATATCAATAGGTGCATAGAATTATGTATGGGGCTTCGATTCTGGTCTATTGACTCACCTGTCTGGTTTTATGCCAATATCATACTGTTTTATTACTATAGTTTTGTAATAGAACTTTCAAAAATAGGAGATGGAAAAAAGATTAAAAATAAAATAAGAGATGGTGGTACATCCACAAGTTCTTTTATTGTACAGGATTGTTTTAGCTATCATGGGTCTTCTGTTTTTCCCTACGAAGATGAGTATTATTCTTTCAGGGTCTATGGAGAATTATGTTGGGATATTATTGGGGATTGCATTGCCTCTATAGATTGTTTTTGATAAAATGGCCATTTTGCTATATTATTGTTACTGATGGGCATGGAAGATCTTTCCATCTTCTGATATCTTCTCCAATTTCTTTCTTCACAGACCTAAAGTTCTTGTCATACATGTCTTTCATTTACTTGGTTAGAGTTACCCCAAATTACTTTATATGATTTGGGTCTATTGTAAAGGGTGTTGATTCCCTGATTTCTTTCTTAGTCCATTTATCATTTTTATTTAGGAGGGTTACTGATTTTTGTTTAGATAATCTCACATTCATCCACTTGACCAAAGCTTTACATTAGCTATAGGAATTCCCTGATAAAATCTTTGGGTTCCTCATATATACTATCATATTATCTGTGACTAAGGCTACTTTGACTTCTTCCTTTCTAATTTGTTTCCCTTGATTTCTTTCAGTTGTCCTAATGTTCCATCAAGGACTTGAAATACAATCCTGAATAGATATGGAGAGAGTGAACAACATTGTCTTGCTTACTAATTTTATTTCTCTCCAATTAATTTGATGGTGAACTGGCTAGCTGTATATTGTGTTTTATTATGTTTAAATATTTTCCTTGTATCCCTGATTTATCCAATGCTTTTATCATGAACTGGTGTTGGATTTTGTTAAAGACTATTTTAGCATCTAATGAGAGATTATCCTACAGTTTTTTTCTTTCATTTTGTTTATGTTTTCTTGAACAATCTCAGCATATATGATTTGAAGATTATTTGATCATGGTGGATGATCTTTTTGATGTGTTCTTGGATTTGGTTTTTGAGTATTTTATTGAGTATTTCTGCATCACTGTTCATGACTAAAATTGGTCTACAGTTCTCCTTGAATCTTTGTACAGTTGGGATATCAAGGGGACTTTGGCATCATAGAAAGAATTTGGCTCTGCTCCTTCTGTTTCTACTTTGTGAAATAATTTGAGGAGTATTTGTAATATTCAAAGAAGTCTGGTAGAATTATGCATCACAGCCATTTGACCCTGGGCTTTTTTTGGGAGGGGGTTTGGGAGACTTTTAATGAATACTTCTATTTCCTTAGGGGTTATAAGTTTATTGAAGTAAGTGGTACCTGTCAAGAAATTTGTCAATTTCTTTTCAATTTTGTGGACTACAAGGTTTTGAAGTGTGACCTACTGATAGTTTGGATTTCCTTGAAGTCTGTTGATATATCCCCATTTTCATTTCTGATTTTGTTAAGTTTTATACTCTCTCTCTAACTTCTAGTAAGTTTGGATAAGGTTTTTTTTCTATTTTGTCAGTTTTCTCTGGGAAATAATTATTTGTTTCATTGATTCTTTGTATTGTTCTTGTTTCTATTTTATTGATTTTAGGCCTAAGTTTTATTATTTCTTGTCTCTTCCACTTGGGTGTTTGCTTCTTTTTGTTCTAGAGCATTCAGGTGTGTCTTTAAATCACTAGTATGATATCGCTCCAAATTCTTCATGACAGCATTTAGTGCTATGAACTTCCCTCTTAGCACCACTTTCATTGTGTCCCATGAGTTTGGGTGTTTTGTGAATTTATTTTCACTGAATTCTAGTAATTCTTTTCTTTATTTCCTCCTTGACCCAGTAATAGTTGTGTTTGGGTAAAATGTTCTATAGATATCTGTTAGGTCCATTTGAATCATAATATCTGTTAGTTCCACTATTTCTTTTTATTAATTTTTATTCAAACTAAAATCAATCTTATTTTACATAAAAATCCCAGTTCCTTTTCCCTCCCATCATTCCATTCCCTCCACTAACCCCCCATCCCACTCCCCATCCATTCCATTGTAGAGAAAAGCCTTTCCTTGCCAGCTGCTTGGTTTTCCCCATCAGTCGCCTGGGCTCTGCCAAGTTGTAGTCCCCAAATAACACACAAGATGCTGTATTAATTATGAAGCTGTTGGCCTTGCTTGTTTCTTACTGGCTAGCTCTGACTTAAGTATTTACCCCGTAATTGCCAATCTAAGTATTTCTCTTACTGGAGAAAAGTTTCTAGTCTTCTTACCCCTATGATGGTTACATATTGACTCTCTATGTTTCTCCTTCCCAGAGTCCTCCTGGACTCCTAGTCCCACATATCTTGCTTCCCTATCGGCCAACAGTGCTTTATTGACGTATACACAAAACTTCCCCCAGCATCTCCTCTTTTCTGTCTAAATAAAAGAAAGGTCTTAACTTTAAAATACTCAAATTATATATAACAGAACAGGTATCAAGCAAAAACACAGTTACAATACTTTGTCTATCAACATTCAGTAAGATTTAAAGAAAATATTATCCAACCCCATCCTTGTGAATCCAAAGTAGCTTATCTTTTATCATAACTAAGGAAAACTATAATGGAGTCTTCAACTCCATCAAAGGTCACAGAAGGATGACATATAAACACTAGGATTTACAGAGACATCTCGCTGCCTGGGCAGACACCTGAAGTTTCTCTGTAATGTTGGGGCATCCATCTTCAGCCCATAGGCCAGAGTGTATCTGGAATACTTCTCAGCAAAGCAGGAATTTTTTTTTTTTTTTGGTTTTACGCGACAGCATTTCTCTGTATTGCTTCGGGGGGCTGTCGGTCCAGCCTGGCCTTGAACTCACAGAGATCCGCCTGCCTCTGCCTCTCAAGTGCTGGGATTAAAGGCGTGTGCCACCACCACCCGGCTAAAGCAGGAAATTTTAAACTGTCCATCTGCACTGGCAGTCTGTCAGTCATTTTTCTGTGTCCTGCAGAAGGTCTCGTAGACTCTTTCATGAAGCAGGAACACTGAAGGATGATTTGAGTTCAGTAGTCACTTTCTTGTGGGTCCTGCATATCCAGTTTATACAGCAACAGTCAAGCAGTCCAGGCAAGAGTGGTTTCTTGCCCAAATGGCTAATCTTGCCATGTTGAAAGCAAACTCCATAACCAGATTCTTCGATGCCCATCTTCCTCTCAGACATAATTGGTGATGCCAGGAGCAGACATTTCTCATTGTCAAGAAAAACCCTAAACCATTTTAAATGCCATTTTCTGAAGGTCTTTCAAAGGTTTGAAGACTGTCTATCTCAAATATATTTCTGTATATCTAGAAAACCGAATTAACTTAAATATAAGTTATAACTATTATATGTAACTATCTATAGTCTGTATTTAATTATGCATTACGTTTTAAAAGATCAGTATAAGCTTAATCAAGAGGAGAAATATACACATCACAAAATTGACCTTGAATTTGTATCAATAGATGAAAACCCATACCAATACAAAGTACTCATCTCCATACCATAATCCCCTTTTTCCTTTAAAAAGAGATTGGTTGTGATCATTAACAAATTATAAACAACCCAATTCAAATGAAAACAAAGATTTATAAACAATATGGGGATTTGGATGTCGCTCATTCCAAACTGCTTCGTGCTGAAAGGGGGGCTGTTCATACCATGGGGATCATGACAAAACTCAGAAACCTGTATAAGTCCTTATTTTCAGGGTCTGTAAGGCTGCATCATCTTAGCTGTTTTAGATGTTGAGTCACTTGGGCCATTGCTTCTGGGGGTCTTGGTTCATCAAACCACAGAAGCCTGGAAGGAATCCTCAGCTTTTCATTTTCTGTAGAAACATAAACAAAAACTCTTTTCCAAAGTAACATATCCTTATACTTAAATTTTGAAGTCAAGGCATTTTTAAAAGATATAAGTTGAAAAGTTGAATTAATTCAGCAGCATTTATACTCAAGTGTACTTTAGTAGTTGTTCCTTCCTTAGCAATCAAAAAACTGAAAAACACAATAGTGTACAGTATCCAGACTCTCTGTGTATTTTCCATCTTTACATGGATTATTTATTTATCTATTATTACTCTATTTCTTTTACTTTTATTTATTTTTCTCTGAGACAGGGTTTTTCTTTGGAAATCTGCCTGCCTCCGCCTCTGAAGCAATTCCTACCGGTGTGTGCCACCACAGCTGACTTCTCTATTTATTTACCACTATGCCGTTTCTTTTTCTCTCTCAATCTTATGCATATTTTTAAACACACTGTAAACCTTTAGAGGTTTTCTTCACCCAAGTCTGACTTTACTGTAAATCTTTATGTTTTTCTGGCCACGTGTCTCATCTGTTAAAAACGCGGCTGTTTAAACTGCAGTTTTTCCAAGATGGCGGGTCTAAGCATGACTCCAGCTCACTGTCTCAGTCTATGCTGAGATCCAGCAAAAGCTGCCGGCTTGGTGTTGTGGTCACTGCCACTTCCAGCTGTACGTACACACCCTTGAATAGTTAGCAGAGCCTCTTAAAAGAACCTTGCTGGGTTTTCTTTCTTTTTTTTTTTTTTACTTATGTTGAGTCAGGAAGAAGTGAGCCACGTGAGTTTCTGCTTGTCACTAGCAAAACAGAGCCCACCTGATAAAATGCTGCTACCAAGAAGCTGTGCTTCTATCCATTCTTCTGTTTCTAACATTCCTTTAAAGCTTTTTTCATTCTACGTGGAAATTCATGATCCTACTCCTGATCATCATTTGTAGAGAGAAGCCTTTTCCTTGCCAGCCGCTTGGTTTTCCTCACCAGTCGCCTGGGCTCTGCCAAGTTGTAGTCCCCAAATAACACACAAGATGCTGTGGTAATTATGAAGCTGTTGGCCTTGCTTGTTTCTTACTGGCTAGCTCTGACTTAAGTATTTACCCCATATTTGCCAATCTAAGTATTTCTCTTACTGGAGAAAAGTTTCCAGGCTTCTTAACCCTATGGTGGTTACATATTGACTCCCTGTTTTTCTCCTTCCCAGAGTACTCCTCGACTCATAGTCCCACCTATCTTGCTTCCCTATTGGCCAACAGTGATTTATTGACATATACACAGAACTTCCCCATCCCTCCATGGTTTCTCTTTTTTTCTCTAGTCTTCTTGCCTAAGTGGTCAAGGATTACAGTAACTAGTGAGTCTTCATGTTCAGCAGAATGTTTCTACTGGAATTTTGGTGCTTGTGGTCCTTAGATCTAGTCTGGCCTCTGATAAAGCTGAAGTCTTCTGAAGTTGTAGACCAGGATAAGGAGCCTTAGGGAGGAGGTCAAGTCTGGGGTTGTTGAGAGGGCTTAAAAGGGATTTAATGGGTGATGGACAATGTCTCACCTGGAGTCCCTAAATCCAGCTTATCTTCCAGATAAAGTGTGCCCAGGTGAGCTTGGGTCCTCCTGGGACCCCTACCCTGCCCATCACCCACTCCCTCAATCTTCTCCAGGGCCAGTCCTAACGTCAAGAGGACCTGCCCACACAGGAAAGGCATCATTCTTTCCAGACCCCACCTCCAGTGCGCCCAGCTTCAGGTGAGCTTGGGTCCTCTGGGACCCCTTCCGTGCCCATCACTTGCTCCCTCAATTTTCTGTAGACTGCTCCAGGCATTGAGAGGACGTGCCCATACAGGAAAAAATCAGTCCTTCCAGTTCCCACTCCCAGTGCTCTCAGCTTCAGGTGAGCTTGGGTCCTCCTAGGGACCCCTTCCCTGCCAACCACATGCTCCCTCAATCTTCCTGGGACTGCTCCAGGCATTGAGAGGACCTGACCACACAGGACAGGTGTCAGTCCTCACAGACCCAACCTGCAGCTTTCCCCACACCTGCTTGCCCAGCTCCAAGTGAGCTTGGGTCCACTTGGGACACCGCTCCTGCTCACCACCCACTCAGTCAATCTTCCGGGCCATATTGAGAGGACTCACCCAAATGGGAAAGACACGAGCCCACCCCCAGTGAACCCAGCTTCAGGATAGAAGGAGACCAGTGGAGACAGAGACCCCACCTGCACCCACTGGAAGAAGAGATGGGAAGAAGTTAGTATAAGAACACACTCAGGAATAAAAAGACCAATATGACTTCACCAGAATCTAGAGACCCCACACCAGCAAGACCTGAAAAGCACAACGTAGATGAAGCAGAAGAAACAGACCTTAAAAATTATTTTATGATGATAGACACCCTCAAAAAGGAAACAAGGAAATCCCTTCAAGAAATAGAAGAAAAAACAAACAAAAATACATGAAATGGAGGAAAAGACAACCCAAAAAATTCAAGAAATAAACAAATCTCTTAAAGAATCTAAAGAGTACCAAGAAAAAAGAAGCAAACAAATGAAGGAAGCAGCTCAAGCAGTTGAAGGATTGAAAGCTGAAATACAGACAATAAAGAAAATACAGAATGAGGAGATGCTGGAAATTAAAAAGCTGGGTAAATGATCAGGAATTACAGATGTAAGTATCACCAATAGAATACAAGAGATGGAGAATCTCAGGTGTTGAAGACTCATTAGAGGGCATACAATCATCAACCGAAGAAAATCTCAAGTCCAAAAAATCCCTAACACAAAATATCTAGGAAATATGGGACACTGTGAAAAAGCCAAACCTGAGAATAATAGGTAAAGAAGAAGGCAAAGAAATACACCTCAAAGGTACAGAAAATATATTCAACAAAATCATAGAAGAAAACTTCCCTAACCTAAAGAAGATATGCCTATGAAAATACAAGAATCTTACAGAACACCAACTACGCTGAACCAGAAAAAGAAGTCCCCTTGCCACATAATAATCAAATAAAACTTACAGAATAAGCAGAAAATATTAAGAGTAGCTAAAGAAAAAGGCCAAGTAACATATAAAGGCAGACCTATCTGAATCATACCCAACTTCTCAATGGAAACTATGAAAGCTAGAAGATCCTGGACAGATGTCCTACAAACACTAAGGGAGCAAGGATGCCAGCCCAGACTACTCTAACCAGCAAAGACTTCAATTACCATAGATGGGGAAAACAAAATATTCCATGGCAAAGCCATATACAAACAATGCTAATCCATGAATCCAGCCATGCAGAAAGTGCTGGAAGGAAAACTTCAATCCAACGAAGATAACTACACTTACAAAGACATAGGGCAATAGATAATTCCACTTTACCAAATACTGAAAGAAAAACGGAGGAGAACCTACACACAATAACACCACTACTAACAAATAAAAAACAAACAAGGATCAGCAATCAATGGTCATTAATGTCAACGGTCTCAACTTGCCTATAAAAAGACACAGACTAGGAGAATGGATACAAAGACAGAACCCATCCTTCTGTTGCATACAAGAAACACATCTCGATGTCAAAGACAGATGTTACCTCAGAGTAAAGGGTTGGGAAAAGATTTTCCAATCAAATGGACCCAAGAAACAAGCAGGTGTAGCAATCCTAATATCTAACAATTTAGATTTCAAATTAAAATCAATCAAAAGTGATGAAGAAAGACATTTCATATTCATCAAAGGAAAAGTCCATCAAGATGAAGTCTCAATTCTGAACATCTAGGCCCCAAATACAAAGGCACCCAGATTCTTGAAAGAAAGATTACTAAAACTCAAATCACACATAAAATCTCGCACACTAGTAGTAGACTTTAACACACTGCTCTCACTACTAGACAGGACCTCCAAATAGAAACTTAACAAAGAAACAAAAGAACTAACAGAAGTTATGACCCAACTGGGTTTAACAGACATCTACAGAACATTCCATCCAAACAAAAAGGGATATACCTTCTTCTAAGTGACATATGGAACCTTCTCTAAAATTGACCACATAATTGGAAACACAGCAAATCTCCACAGATACAAAAAAATTGGAATAACCCCCTGTATCCTATCAGACCACCATGCATTAAAATTAGAATTCGACAGTAACACAAATTGCAGAAACCCTGAAAAATCATGGAAATCGAACAATGCATAATTGCACCATACCTGGATAAAGGAAGAAATAAAAAAGAAATTAAAGACTTGTTGGAATTCAATGAGAGTGAAAACACAACATACCCAAACTTATGGAATACTCTGAAAGCAGTGCTGAGAGGAAAGTTCATAGCACTAAGTGCCCACATGAACAAACTGGAGTAAGTCACACTAGAGAATTAATAGGACAACTGAATGCTCTAGAATAAAAAGAAGCAAACTCACGCAGGAGAAGTAGATGCAAGGAAATAATCAAATTGAGGGCTGAAATAAATCATATAGAAACAAGAAAATGTTGCAAAGAATCAATGAAACAAAGAGTTGGTTCTTTGAGAAAATCAACAATACAGGCAAACCTTTGTTCAAACTAACCAAAAGGCAGAGAGAGAGAGCATACTAATTAACAAAATCAGAAATGTAAAGGGGGACATAACAACGGACATTGAGGAAATCCAGAGAATCGTCAGGGCATACTTTGAAAACCTGTACTCCACAAAATTCAAAAATTTAAAGGAAATGGACAATTTTCTAGATAGATTATCACTTGCCAAAAGTAAATCAAGAGCAGACAAACTATCTAAACAGACCTATAACCCTTAATGAAATAGAAGCAATAATCAAAATTCTCACAACCAAAAAGCCCAGGACCAGATGGCTTCATTGCAGAATTCTACCAGAAATTCAAAGAAAAGCTAATTTCAGTACTCCTCAAAGTGTTCCACACAATAGAAGCAGGAGGCTCACTGCCAAACTCTTTGTATGAGGCTACCATTAACTACAATTAAGCCACACAAAGACACAACTAAGAAAGAGAACTACAGGCCAATTTCCCTGATGAACTTCAATGCAAAAAGAAAGTGCTCAGTAAAATACTAGCAAATCGGATCCAAGAACACATCAGAAATATCTTCCACCATGATCAAGTAGGCTTCATCCCAGGGATGCAGGGATGGTTCAACATACACAAATCTATCAATGTAATCCATCATATAAACAAACTGCAAAGGAAGAACCACATAATCATCTCACTAGATGCTTAAAAAGCCTTTGACAAAATCCAATACCCCTTCACGATAAAGGCCATAGAGAGACCAGGGATAACAAGAAATTACCTGAACATAGTAAAAGAAATATACAGTAAACTAACATCAAACTAAATGGAGAGAAACTCAGTGCAATTCCTCTAAAATCAGGAACAAGACAAGGCTGTCCACTGTCTCCCTATCTCTTCAATATTGTACTTGAAGTTCTAGCTAGAGCAATAAGACAACAAAAGAAGATCAAGGGGATATAATAGGAAATGTAGAAGTCAAAATTTCACTATTTTCAGATCATATTATAGTTTACATAAGTGACCCAAAAAACTCCACAAAGGAACTCCTACAGCTGATAAACACCTTCAGCAATGTGGTAGGATACAAGGTTAACTACAAAAAAAGATCAGTAGCCCTATTATATACAGATGATAAATTGGCTGAGAAAGAAAACAGAGAAACATCACCCTTTACAATAGCAATAAACGGCATCAAATTTCTGGGGATAGTGTTAACCAAAGAAGTGAAAAACCTGTATATCAAGAACTTTGAGTCTCTAAAGAAAGGAATCAAAGAAGACACCAGAAAATGGAAAGATCTCCCATGCTCTTGGATAGGTAGCATCAACATAGTAAAAATGGCAATCTTGCTAAAAGCAAACTAAAGATTCAATGCAATCTCTATCAAAATACCAGCACAATTCTTCACAGACCTTGAAAGAACAATAATCAACTTTATATGGAAAAACAAAAGACCCAGGATAGCCAAATCCACCCTGTACAAAAAAGGAACTTCAGGAGGCATCACCATCCCTGAGTTCAAGCTCTATTATAGAGCTATAGTCCTGAAAACAGCTTGGTATTGGCACAAAAACAGGCAGGTAGACCAATTGAAAACCCTGATTTTAACCCACACACCTATGAACACTTGATTTTTGGCAAAGAAGCTAAAATTATACAATAGAAAACAGAAAGCATCTTCAACAAATGGTGCTGGCATAACTGAATATTGGCATGCAGAAGACTGCAGATAGATCCATGTCTATCGTCAAATGGATCCAAGTGGATCAACGACCTCAACATAAATCCAGCCACCCTGAAACTCTTAGACAAAAAGGCAGCCCAAAGAATGGGAAAAGATCTTCACTAACCCCACATCTGACAGAGGGCTGATTTCCAAAATTTACAATGAACTTAAGAAGCAAGTCCCCGAACACCAAAGGATGCAATTAAAGAGTGGGGTACAGAACTAAATAGAAAATTCTCAATAGAGGAGGCTAAAATGGCTGAGAGACAATTGAGAAAGTGTTCAACATTCTTAGCCATCAGGGAAATGCAAATCAAAACAACTCTGAGATACACACCCCTTGTCAGAATGGCTAAAATCAAAAACACCATTGTGCACTCTTAACCATTAAAAAATTATTTTCAGAAGCCAACTTTTAAATATTACTTTTATTATTCTTTCCCTGTGCTTTCCCTGGGCAAAGGAATGTGTACATGCTTGTGGTTACCCACAGAACAGAAAACGAGGTCAGGTTCCCTGCAGTTGTGAGCCACCTGATGTGGATGCTGGGAACAAAACATGGTCCTCTACAATGCACAATTTAAAGCACTTAACCATCCCTCAAGTCCATATTCTTTCTTTTCTTAACCATCAGTGTTACTAAGAACTCCACTGTGAACCTGATTTTCATGTCTGTACTCAAGTTTTCCTTTTCTCTCTGGGGGTTCTACATTTTCATCCAAGTTGACTTGGCATTCACTTTTCTTTTATTAATTTTACCAATCCTTTTTCTGGTCTTTCTAATGTTAACTTTTAGGTCTGAAAATAATAGCTTTGATATTTTAGATATGAGCATATACCTACCATTCCCTTTACAGAAATCCTGTTAGTGAGATCCCACACATTGCCACCATCTCTGTTTTCCGGAGATGCATTCTAGGCATCATCTATAGTTCTGCTTCTTCCTTCTCAGTTTCATTTCTTTAACAGTTATCATTTCTCCTCATTCACTGTAATGGTTATTCCTGAGTATTTTGTGTATATTGATGGTAAATTTTATGCTCTGTGAGTTTTTGTTTGTTTTTACATTCAAAACAATGATTCAATATGGATTATGGATTTTTTTTACCCTTTCTGGAAAGAAACTTTCTAGAGAAATAATCCTTTTGTATTCTATACTTTTGGATTCTCCTGTTTCGAGTCCCATGTTTGTGGTATGCAGGTTTTATGCCTTTATATCAGAGCAGATACTGATATCACCCTGACTTTAGCCAGAATTTGTAAAATATCTTACCACTATGCTTTGGCTTCACCACTCAGTTTTCTCATTTAATGAAGTGCAGGCTTTTGTTTCTCTCCTAACTAGTTCTCTTAGACATTTAAAAATACTGATATTTTTTCATGTAGTATCTTAAGAAGGAAGTAAAATACAGTGTTCAGTTCCCAAATGCTCAGGGAAGGAGATCAGGTATCACCAGAATGCAAAGCAGGAATCAGAATCTCAACACAAAGATGTCAGAGCTTCAATGTAAGCAGGAGGCATTTGTAGTGAGCTGTAGTTCTGCCTTAGCTGTGATGTCACTCAACAGGTAGTAAAAATCATTGAGAATTTTTGGAATCAATTTCTCAACAGCCTCCATTATGTGCAAGGCTGAGTAATAAATAACCATGAGCCATAAATTATAAACTTTGTTTGGAGTCTCAGAAAGCTAATGTCATTTTTTGAGCCCTTGCTGAACCTGCCTCCACAAGGACAGACTTGCATTGAAAAGACATACATAGATTTATAGTAAAAAGAAAAATGTTCACTATGCTTAACAGCACACTAAGAATTAAACCAGGCTAAGAATATCGACAATTATGTAAACACTGTTACTTACACACCCAAGCACATCATGGTGACATACAACTACCATTTTTCTTCCTGGGACATGCAGCATCATAACTCACTCTAGTTCTGTGTGAAAGCCTGTCCACTTCATGGCTCTGTTGCTTGGGCCTCATAGGATATATATGATTACACACATATAAAGACAAGCACACATTCTGCCTTTCATTCCTTGTTTCTTTCAGGCTGTATTTTATTATCTTCTTTTTCGTACAGGTGCACTAGACTAGAGAACTTCAAGGTCATATAGGACAGAGCTCCTCTTCAAAACATACTAATTTCCCCTGTGAGCACTGTGTTGAGCTTAGTTATAGTATAAGAAATATCTTCCTGGAGCAAGGACATGCTTCCCGATTTAGTTCCTTCACTAACACGTGTATCCACGTACTGTTGGCTTAGAAGAAACATTCCCATGTCACCTCCATGGACTTAATTTAATTGAATACACGACACTGTTTACCCACCCATGAATGAAACAAGTCATAATTTAAGTAGTTTCCACTTTGTTTACTACCACTTCATAACTTAGTAAGTTGTAATGTTTCAAGATTTATTGTGTCTGTTACATGGCTGCCTGTGTGGGTTCTCCATGATAGTGGAGCTCTATAACCTAAAATACAGTATTGTGAAATGGACCCTGAATACATATATTTGATCAAATAAGACTGCTGATGATTCCCATTCCCAGACAAGCTTGAAAAAACATGTCTTTCTTATAAAATCATCACCATTGTAATGACAATTGCTTATTAAAATTTTCTGCTAAAATTTAATTCCAACTTCAGTAAACTATGAAAATTATTTAAAATTAAAATATATTTTATACTAAAAGGCATACAAATACATTCAGACACATGTTTCTTCTTCTACAGAAGCACATATTTGTGAATTAATGATTGGCTGATATTCTTAATTTATTTCCTTGAATATTTCAGAACTCATGTTTTGTAGATTTTAATATGATTATTGTTAGGGTATGAAAAGCTGTGTCTTCCAGGGCATTTTCAACATGTCAGGCAGAATATGAGGCTTTTGGTTTTTTATATAGTTCTGACACATACCTAATACTATAGATTTTGTATTGTTTTGTTTTTCAAGACAGGATTTCTCTGTGTAGCCCTGGATGTCTTAGAACTCACTATGTAGATCAAACTGGCCTTGAACTCACAGAGCTCTACCTGCCTCCCCTGCCCAAGTGCTGGGTTTAAATGTGTGTGCCAGGTAACCTAGCAACTATGAAAATTTTCTGTCACTTATGCTGAGTTTCTCTAAGCATTAATGAAATCCATCCAGCCCTGTTTTGACAAATCCACCTTTATTCCTAACTAGAGATCTGGTGTTGAAAGAAAATTCTTGTATCTTACCTCTTCTTGATCATGTACAGAAATACAGCACAGTGTTGTGGGACTGGATTAGCCAACTCCTCAAAAACTAAGGAATTAAATGTTTTTCGATGAATGTCAATTTCAGGTGTAGAATAGTCTGTCAACTATTGCTTCAGTGCGAAATGAGCCAGATTTGTAAGTATATAGGTTGGAAACCAAAAATTCTCTTGTTGTAAAACTAAAAATGAACAATTGATCATACAATTTTCTCAGTAGTATAAAATTTTAAAATCAATATATATATATATATATATATATATATATATATATATATATATATATATATATATTGTTCCCCCCCAAAAAACTAACAGTCTCCAAGAATCTGTCCTCAATATACCCTCGACTGCCTGGTCAGTTCTCATGCTCCATACTATTGTGAAGAAACTTTGAGTTGTTTGTTTATGACATACTGCAGTAATAATTTGTGTTCTATAGTTTTACATAATTTTGACATAGAAGATAGGGTTTACTCAACAGAATATGAATAATCAGGAAGCAAGGCTTCATTTGTTTTTTATCTTTAATTATGCACATTTTATGGGTCTGTGCATATGAGGCAAGAAGAGGACATTGGATTTCCTGAACCTAGAGTTACTTATTGTTGTTGACTTCCTGATGTGAGCACTGGGGACCAAACTGCAGGCCCTTGCAGAACATTATGTGCTCCTAGTCTCTGAGACATCTGCCCAGATTAGCCAGAGTGCAAAAGTTACATTCTACTAGTCAGACAGAAGTTATGAAACTATATTTGCAAGAAATAGTTTCAGTTATTTTTGATTAATGTAGCAGCGACTGCACAGTCAGGTGAGAGTCTCTCAGATCTTATTGGAAGTATTGCTGTGGACCCTGGTATAGACCCAGGCATGTACGCTGACATGGATCCTAGCATGGGATAAGATAACTGAATCTACAAAAGATCTTACCCCACTTTTGCTAGCTATATGACACAAATAAATTGCTTTTTATTTTTAAAATAAATTTTATTTAAATAAAAACAATCTTATTTTACATACCATTCCGCAGTTCCCTCTCCCTCCCATCCTCCCATGACGCCCAACAATCCCGCATTCCACCACCAATCCCCTACTCAGGAAGGCTGAGACCTCCCATGAGGGATCATCAAAGTCTATCACTATTTGGGGCAGAACCTAGACCCTCCCCTGTGTATCTAGGCTGAAAGAGTAACCTAAATAGGGAATGGGCTCCCAAAGTCCATTCCTACACTAGGGATAAATACTGGTTCCACTGCCAGAGGCCCCATAAACTGCCCCGGTCTCCCATCTGACACCCACATTCACAGAACCTGGTTCAGGCCTATGCTGCTTCCCCAAATGTAAGTCTGGGGTCCATGAGCTCCCCCTTGTTCAGGGTAGATGTTTCTGTGGGTTTCCCCAGCATGGTTTTGACCCCTTTGCTCATCACTCCTCCCTCTCTGCAACTGGATTCCAGGAGTTCGGCTCAGTGCTTGGCTATGAATCTCTACTTCTTCTATCAGCTACTGGATGAAGGCTCTAGGACGGCATTTAACGTAGTCATCAATCTCATTATAAGTGAAGGGCATTTAAGGTAGCCTCTCCACTATTGCTTGGATTCTTGGTTGGGGGTCATCCTTGTGGATCCCTGGACATTTTTCTAGTGTCACATTACTCTTTAAACCCATAATGGCTCCCTCTATTGAGCTATCTCTTTTCTTGCTCTCCTTCTCTATTCTTCCCCCAACTCGATCTTCCTGATCCCACATGTTCTCTCCCGTTTCTCCCCTCCTCTTTTTCTTATCTCCCTCCTCACTCCCCCATGCTCCCAATTTGCTCAGGAGATCTTCTCCCTTTCCCCTTCTCCAAGGGACCATGGATCTTCCTCTTAGGGTCCTCCTTGTTTCACAGCCTCTCTGGTGTTGTGAATTGTAGGCTGGTTATCTTTTACTATACATCTAATATCCACTTATGAGTCAGTATATACAATGTTTGTCTTTCTGTGTCTGGGTTACCTACTCAGGATGGTTTCTTTAATTCCATCATTTCATTGTTGTTGTTTGTTTCTGTTAAATAGTACTCCATTGTGTAATGTACCACATTATCTTTATCCATTCTTCAATTGAAGGGCATCTTGGCTGCTTCCAATTCTGGCTATTATATATAATGCTGCTATGAACATAGTCCTTGTGGTACGAATGTGCATCCTTTGGGTGTATGCCTGAGAATTGAATTGCTGAACTTTGAGGTAAACTGATTTCCATTTTCCTGATAAACTACCATACTGATTTCCAAAGTGGTGGTACAAGTTTGTACTCCCACAAGCAATGGAGGAGTGTACCTCTTTCTTCACATCTTTTCCAGCATAAGCTGTCATTTGTGTTTTTGATTTTAGCCATCGTGACAGGTGTAAGATGGTATCTCAGAATTATTTTGATTTATATTTCCTTGATGGCTAAGGATGTTGAGCAATTTCTTAAGTATCTTTCAACCATTTTTGATTCTTTTATTGAGAATTCTCTAGTTCTGTATCACAGTTTTTAATTGGTTTATTTGGTGTTTTGGTGACTAGCTTCTTGAGTTCTTTGCATATTTTGGAAATCAGCCCTCTGTCAGGTCTGGAGTTGGTGAAGATATTGTCCCATTCTGTGGCCTTGTTCAATGTGTCCTTTGCCTTAAAGTAGCTTCTCAGTTTCAGGAGGTCCCATTTGTTAACTGTGAATCTGAGTGTCTATGCTACTCATGTTATGTTCAGGAAGTGGTCTCCTGTACCAATTAGTTCTAGGATCTCTCCCACCTTCTTTTCTAAGAGGTTCAGTGTGGCTGGGTTTATGTTGATCCATTTTGACTTAAGTTTTGTTCATTACTATAGATATGAATCTATCTGCAATTTTCTACATGTCAGAATCCAATTATGCCATTACCATTTGTTGGAGATGCTTTCTTTTTTCCATTGTGTAATTTTAGCTTCTTCATCAAATATCAGGTGTTCATAGGTATGTGGATTAATATCATTGTCTACAATCAATTACATTGGTCTACCTGCCTGTTTTGAGCCAATACCAAGCTGTTTTCATTACTATAGGTCTATAGTAGGTCTTCAAGTCAGGGATGGTAATTCCTATGGAATTTCCTTTATTGTACAGGGTTGTTTTGGCTATCCCAGGTCTTTTGTTTTTCCATGTAAAGTTGAGTATTGTTCTATGAAGGTCTGTGAAGAATTGTGCTGGGATTTTGATGGGATTGCATTGAATCTTTAGTTGCTTTTGGTAAGATTGCCATTTTTACTGTGTTGCTCCTACCATCCAAGAACATGTGAGATCCTTCCATTTTCTGACAAATAAATTATTTTTATCAATAATAAATTTACTGAATAAGCTTTAAAGTGCTCGATATGTGTTGTGTAAATATGATACAGCATTTTCTTTTCATGTTTTTCATGTTTTGTATTCCCCTTCCAATTCAGTAATTATACCTAATTAACTGGATTTTTCTCTAAATGTTATTCTTCTAGGTAATAGGTCTATAAAGATGAATAAGGAAAATGTCTTTGCTTTTATAGTTATAACATTCAAGTAGGAAGATAAGACAATGAATAAATAATAAAGCAACCTTGGGCACTAACAGCTGCAAAGAAGAAAAAGGCATATGGCGGGCATTATAGGAAGCAGATAACTTTGTTTAAGGAAGCCCGTAGAGGCTTCTGGAAGGAATTGTCTTCAACCAGTCAAAGCTGCAAACAATAATAGAGGAGTTCATACCAAGGACACATGAACTGCTTCATTGAATTGAGGCACCCAAACATCTCAGTGTGGGAAGTTGGGAGTGTGCCCAGAATTTTGTAAAATCAAATCTGAAAGTTAGGCAGCAAGCAGATTGTCTATGGCCTTGCAGCTACATAACAATTTTATATTTCATTCTAAGAATTAAACACTGAACCAGAGATAGAATACAGCCAGAAACACATTGATATATATCCTTGTAGAACTGTGGGGAATAGGCTGTATAAGGGAGAGGAGAAAGGGAGCAATCTGTGAGTGACATGACAGGATCCTGACAATGACTCCTTCTCAAGTGTGCCCTTGCCTCTGATCTCTATTATTCCCTCCCCTTGTACCTAGACCATCTGCCAAACAGTTTGCCATGTGCAACTTTGGGAGCAAAAGCAACTTGTAATTATGAAGTAATATTTTATCACATCATTTAGCTTACACAAGACACACTCCACTCTATTGTATGATGTTTTAAGTACTTGTCTATGTGGTCAACTTCACTATAATTTATTATTTCTTTATAAGAACTGTTACTATTATTTGCAGAGGTTTGTAATTATTCAGGGACAAATGAAAGAAATGTCTTTCAGACACTGTCTTTTCAATATAACAGGTGGTGTGCATAGTGCTTGCTGCTGAGACTACAACACATTTTCATAAAAGCATGACTTTTTTAATGTTTTCAAATTAGTCTATGTAACTCTGCAGTCTCTCCTTTCACAGCAATGTAATGTACGGTCTATCACTGAGAAGGTTCTTCTGAATGCAGGACCTTCCCATGAGCTTCAGGATCATGTATTCAGACATGATAATTTAATCTGGCATCTATAATCAACTTAATATATTTGTGATAAGTGATTTTGTTATTACTTTGACACAGTAATTTAAGTCATAAGATAACTGTTTCCCTGGAAATCCTCTAAATGTTTTACATGTTCAGAACTTTGGAGCCTATTGCAAAGTCTTTTATATTTCCTAAAACAGAAAGCGTGAGAGAGAAAACAAAATAAAAAGGAGTCAATTTAGATGTTTTAAGGAATGGATTTTAAAGAACTATAACTTTGTTGTTTTTTAAGTCCTATCAATCAATTGCTGATTCTTAGTAATGAGCACACACAAACGTACACACATTTTATAGAAGAAAACACATTTTATTATAAAATGTATTCTTTTGTCATCAAATTTAGTGTCATCAAATTTTTATTTTATAAAAATAAAATGTTGAATAGTTTTTTATACATGACCCTGTGGGACTTACACTTAGCTATTCTGCTGTTTGAGTCTTTACCTATGGCTCCCTTCAGGTTTGTGAATATTGGGTTTCATTTGGAATTATCCAGAGTGTAGAATGTAGGTTTTATAGAATCATTTGCATTTGTTGAAGATGAACAGTTAAAATAAAAGAGGATGTTAGAACATTGACAGGAGAAATTTTAGGGACTTGGGATTGAGTGCAAATTTGCCAAAATTGATCCAGTGAAACCTGCTTCCATTTCAAATTCACCATTCAAAGAAACCAGTCATATCCTGTGTAATATGTACTCTTTCCTGCCAACTGCTTGGCTCTCACCACTGTCTCTGTCCCCAAATAACACAGGAGACACTATATTAATTATGAAGATTTTGGCCATTTGCTATGGATTCTTATTGGCTAGCTCTGACTTAATTATTAACCCATAACTGCTAATCTGAGTATTTCCAAGTGGTCTTCTCTTACCAGAGAAAGGGTCCCAAATTCTTACTTCTCTCGAGTCCTTCATGGTGACTGTGCCTCCATTTCCTAGAATCCTTCTCAACTCCTAGTCTCGCCTATCTTGCTTCCCTATTGGCCAACAGTGCTTTATTTACAAACCATTAGGACAAAGTATACAGAGAAGGACTTCTCCCATCAATCATGAGAAAAAAAAATGTGGTATTCGAAATATGAAACCAACACAAATAATAGTTGGAATCCCAATGACTTCATTATTCTCCCTCACTTTGTCATGTATAATGTTTAAATTATAAAATGTTTTTAAATATTTGAAAATTATCTAAAGTCATTTAAATGTGCTTCAAGTTTTATGTATTTATGGTATTTTATCATAGAAAGATGCTAGGAAGTTACTTTTATTGATGAGAGTTAGTTATTAATCAGTCCATCATTATTCACACTTTAATTTTTATTACTAATCACAAAGTTAGACTAACAGGCTTGAATTTCAAAATATAAATAAAGTGAAAAGTAAATTTTTCAGGTAGGAGAATTAACAAGAATGACTCTTCTTTGGTTTGAATCTATTAAGTTATAACCTAGGTAGTGGGGAATGCATGTCTATTTTGGAAGAAATTTCTCAAATGACAGAGATAACCCCTAACTCAAAGTCCACAATGAAAACATATATCAAAAGAACAATTATGTAAAAACCACCAAAGAACTATGCAATTGCCTGTTAATTGAATGGAAACTCTGAACCATAAAAATCATAGCTGATGCTTGAAATTTGCAGCCTAATGAAAATTAAGAATTTTAAGGCATGTTGACTAAGCTCTTACAGAAAGTTTGGCATTAAATCTTTACATTCTTCTAATGTTTATTATGCCTTTCAGGGCAGAAAAATAAACCAAAAGATATCAATGTGCTATTCTCTTATTGTTATAAAAATAGCATTACAAAAATATTAAATATTCATGAAAAATCCTTATTTCCCTCAGGTTCCAGCTAGCAAAAGATGCTGAGAGATATTAAGCACCAAAGGAGGGAACTGTATCACACTACAGATAATCACTAGACTTATAAACAAAGGCAGTTGATATTAATAATTAAATGAGAAACGTCCTCTGTGGAGGTTTTCATGAACTCCAGGCATGGTGTGTAACATCACTTGGCTAACTGATCATTAGTTTCTTTCTAGATTAGGAGTGAACGTTAATGGAACCTGTACTTTACTCCTGTGTTTCAAGTCCAATAATTTGTCTAGTATAATAAATAATTATACATTCCCTGTGAGGAATCATCCCTCCTAGGTTCTGGTGCTCTTAATGTCTGTGAGAGAGTATTCAGTAGAAGCAAACTGGGTCTTTTTATCCGTGCTCTGAAGTTGGGTGTTGCTCAGTAACTGAGTGGTAGCAGAATTATTTTAATATCATCAGTATGTTTGTTGGCTAACTTTATATTAACATGACACAAGCTGGATTCATTTTGAATGTGGTAACTGAGAAAGGTTCCCTACCAAGTAGGCCTCTGTGCCAGTCTGTGGTTCATTTTCTTGACTGATGATTGATGAAGAAAAACCCAGCTCACTGTGAGTAGGGCTACCACTGGCAAATAGTTCATGGTGTCATAAGAAACAGGGCTTAGCAAGCCATAGGAGCATGTCAGTAAGCGGTACTCCTCCCTGGCCTCTGCATTAGCTCCTGCTTCCAGGTTCCTGCCTTGAGTTCCTGCACTGATTTTTATCAGATGACTAGGTGCAAGTGGAAATCTTAACTAAGACAATAGGAGTGCTGTATACACCCAACCTGTGCATTGAAAGCACTGAAAGTTGTGTGTAATAATTTATGAATTTTTTGGTTTTTTGGTTTTATTTGGTGTTTGGATTTGCTGGGGGAGCTTTCTCTGTTTCTGAAAACTCTATCTACCTCAACAGGGTCTTCTTCAATGAGGAATCATAAACGCTGATCACCACCCTGTGATCCAGAAGAGTCCAGTGACCAAGCATGGCTTCCTCTTGGAGACTAATCCTGTTCCTGTCTATCACCCGGTGTCTTTCAGGTAAAATGCATGCATAATTAGTAGACTGTTGTTAAGCCTCAATCAAAAAAACTATATGAAGATCTCCATTGCAAAGAACTAGCAGAAGCTTTGGATAATGTAATTGTGTCACATTTCAATACAAAATGTCCCCTCTGAAACATGAGTATGTTGCTTTATTTTATACACACGTAAAATATTATTTTTAAACATCTATATCGCCCCCCTCTCTGTTTTGCCTGCGTGTCTGTGTGTGCGCAAGTGGGCATATACAGTTGTCTGCATGTGGCTGTCTAAATTGGTTTGCTGTTCTAACATGAGTCCCAGTGACCAAATGCTGGTCAAGAGATATGGAGGCAGTTGCCTGTACAGACTGAGACCATTTATCAGGGCTGAAAATAAGGTCTGGGAAGTATACATGGTAAAGATCTTATTTAAAAAATGTTGCTGCCTTCAATTTTGAATAAATATTTTTGTTTTTATTCGTAAACCTTTTCTAACATTTTGATTATCTTAAATACAGTTTTAATAGAATAACATTTATTTTTATATATTGTGAATCAATATTGTATGCAAATATTGTTTATGTAACTTACATATATATGTACTTTTTAATATATGGAAATGTGGATGATATAACAACATTCATTTTACATGTAGTGGCATGAACTTTTAGCACTTATACCATACTGCATTACTGTGTGGTATAAGTTTTTCATTGATTGTATAGATTGTTTTGTTGTGTCCAAGAATCAAATACATTCCCAGAACAGTATCACATTTGTGTATTACAGTGTTCCCTCAATTAACACAAACTATCAAACAGGGCAGATAGGAGATCACACATGGTTAGAAGTAAATATAAACTCCTTTCGAAATCATTAAGCTAAGCTTTTCCTAGAAATTATACAATGCCTTTCAGTTTTGTCACTGATTCTCCATCTGTATATACCTCCTGCGAAATATACACACTAAGTGACTATTTTAAACACCAGCTCTCAATCGGAAAGTGCGCCAAATGTACTAGTTTGAAATCTGAAGCCATTTCTGTATGGGAAGAGATAAATTTGGAATTTCCCTTCATTATGTGTGATGATGTGATATCTAAGTACACGAACGTGTTTACATGTCTCAGAAATGCATATATAAAAGGCTTTCACCCTAACACCGGCAACTGAATAGTTGCAAAACAACAAAGACAGACAGTAACTATTCCTTTGTCAGTAATACTTTTTTTTTTTTTGGTTTTTATGAGACAGGGTTTCTCTGTATTGTTTTGGAGGCTGTCGGTCCAGCCTGGCCTCGAACTCACAGGGATCCACCTGCCTCTGCCTCCCGAGTGCTAGGATTAAAGGCATATGTGCCACCACCGCCCGGCCCTTTGTCAGTAATATTATTTGTTATAAATATTGCTTATTAAGCAGTAAATGCCACAAGATACGTGAACCTTGGGACCTCAATAAGATGTTGGGTGAGGCCAGAATGTAACCTTGAAAAGTGTGTAAGCAAGATACAGGGCATTAAGTGATCCCATGATCACTTCGGAAATGACTCCTCAGAAAGCTGTTACTGATTCTGCTACTATCTCTGCATTATTACCCACTCTCTGAATTCAGGTTGTTTCTCTCCTGTCTTCGCAAGCTCCTTGCCTGTTTGAACTCATGCACTGCCTGTTTGTTCTTTTGATGCATGAGTTGACAGTGCTGGTCGTAGGAAATAACAGTCCAAGTTAGTTTCTCTTGAATTAGCTCAACCAACAATAAAATTTTTCAAGAAAATACTACCTCAAAGGAGCTATCCTTTGTATTTTAGGAAATACAAGTATACTATGACTTGCATGGGGTCTCTGATTGCCAACTCTCAAATTCTTGTGTGTATCAAGTTGTCATTGACAATAGAATAAAGGAAACATTGTAAAGCATTTAAACTTTTTCACCATACTTGCTTTTAATGCAGAAAAAATATAACAGGTTTTTTAATATATAAATTTTATCTCTCCTCAATAACTGCTTAAGAGAAAACCTCATAGCAACCAAAAGGGATCATGTATAGGGATGCTTATATTGAAGTCTTTACCATGGTCTATAGACAAAACTATTATTTGCTATCTTATATTTAACCAATTCCTATGATTAATATTTATTTCACTGTTTTATTACCTTCTGTCTTGCTTTTTAGTGTTCTCGGTTACTGCTTTAAATCGAAAGACACTTAACACTTTGATTACTGAAGTATAAATAAGGGTGACTCAGTTATATATCAAGAGTATGTTTAACATGACTGACACTCTTTAAATCAGAAAGAATGACTAAAGGGAACACTAAACACCTAGAGTTTTGCTTCATATACCCATTTTCAAGTGGCTGGACTGCCTAATGTCTGCTTCCCTGAGAAATCCAGAAGAGCTCTTACACAGTCCTGCCTTGCTTGAGAACTGGCTGTTACTGGAGGCAGACTTTTCATGGGCCCTGTGGCCTTATATTGGAATCAGACCTGCAAGTGGAACAAGATAAAATGGCTTGTCCCAAGTTAGCTTAAATAAAAAATACTGAAAATTCTGGAGAGGATTCAGGGTTACATTTCATTTATTATCAATGAACTTGCAAAATGGTACACTCATTTGAAAGATCTTCACAATTTGTTACAAATCCAAGTGAGCTTTCCTATGACCAAGCAGCTCATGTCACTAGATGTTCACCTGGTCGGCTTGGAAATATGGAGATTTATATGCAAATAAGAAAGAAAAAGAAAATCCATACATACCTGTATCTATTAATTCTTAACATTAATTAATAATTAAATAATTAAATGGCATTTTTGTTTTCAAGTTTTTAATAATAGTCTTGTACAACTAAATATTAATGAATTGGCAGGCTGGGGATGTTGTTCAGTTGGGTGTGTAGGTACCTAGCATGTAGGAAACCCTTGATTTGATGCCAGTATATCATAACATGGATAGGAAAATATGTATCTACACTCTCTGCACTTTGGAGATAGTAACAGAGAGATCAGAAGTGCAATATCTTAGGCTACATACTGAGCTTTAGGCCAGACTTGACTATCATAATAATAGTAACTATCATAATAACTCCAAGGAGGAAACTATAAGAAACATGCTTCAAATGAATGAGTGGGCAAACAGTGGGCTATCTGACTAATGGAACGCAATTCAGTGATCAAATAAATGAAGAACAAACTTCATAAACTCATGACTATTTTATTCACAATTACAAATGAAAGTAGATACTCTGCAGATAGCGTACTGTATATGGGAAGGGAAAGCCTACAGAGCATAAATTGATTAGTGACAATCAGGGAATTATTTGAGCAGGTGGTCAAAGGGACGGATGAAGCAATTAATATTTTGAAGTCAGGGACACAGCAATGTCTATGAACCAGATACTGTATCATGGTATGGTATGTTTATCAAAACCATAGAGAAAGTAAATCATAGATTGAGAGTTAATATATGCAAATTAAATAAAAATTATTTAGGAGGTCACAGGATTCCCAAACAGTTTCTAAAATATAACAATGAATCAGATCATATATTACTCATGTAAAAAGCAATTTCAGTTGGGGGCAGTGTTACATAAAAACTGTTGGAAGTGAGCTGTCAAATAAAGGTAACCCATATTATACTTCTTCATGCTTATCTGTTTAATAATGTAGTTTTCTAATGAGCAATAATAATATCATGTATGCTGGATCTAAACCACCAAGTCAGTAGAGGTAGATATTGGAGCTGGGTTTGTAACTACTGGTTTGGAAGGTTACTGATTATCTGTTATCCATGTGGTAATGGTTTAGAGTTGTTGGAGGCATTTGTATATACATACATACTCACACACATTATAAACAAACACAAATGATTGCATGTGTGAATATATATACACACATATACATAAATATATGCACACTGCTGTTTTATTTCAGTCATCCTAGAAGAGACAGGTGCAGTGTGTTCCTGTAGCAACAGCACATGAAGTGTCAAGATCTTTCCTTTTATTCAGTTTGCTCTTGAAGGAACAAGGGATATTTCAGAAATGACTGATTATAGAACTGCAGCAAGAAATGTCCTATATAAATCATTTCAGAGTACCTTATGGCTCCTGAAAACATGGAAGTTCTAAGGCAAATAAAATACATTTTAAAAAAGAGAGACATAAAGTGGGGTCTTGGAGATGGCTCAGGAGGTAAAATATTTGTTATGCAAGTGTGAGAAGTGAGTTCAGAATACACATAAGCCGGGCACCTGAGCACAAGTCTGTAACTCCAGTTCCCTTGTGTCAACATGAGAGATGAACAGGAGAATCCTAGTGTCTGGAAGACAACTAGCCTGGCAGCAATAGGTATGGACAACAGAAGATCCTGTGTCAAACAGTGTTAAAGTATCTAAGGCTGTCCTCTGACTTTTACAGAGGTGCTTGGACAAACACAAACACACACACACACACACACATACACACACACACACCATGCACACACATTGTTTTTTTTATTTAAAAGGAAACACGTTGCAAATATTATGACACAAGCCAAAGAGGTTCCTAAAAGATAGAACTGATTTATTTATGTCACAAGTTAAATTTAAGTTGGAAGAAAAAAACAAGTACCAGTGAGTCCGTGTTGGAGTTTATAAAACACTGAATAAGTAATGAGTCAGGAGAATGGAGAAAGCTTCCTGTATAAGAATGTCAAATACGCTGTGCAAGTGGTTTGTCCTTGAGGAGGTGTTCTTTAGATTCTTCCTTCCTTGGATGTGACCTGTGCATGGGAACTTTTCCCAATGAGATAGCATGTTCTTCCTCCTTGCTGATTGTACATCAGGTCTGGTTGTCCGTGGGGACCAAGCATCTGATGAATCAGCCTCAGACCTTTCAAAGTTGAGTAAAATGTGGCATAAAGGGGGGATTGGGGAGAAAGACAGATTTAATTTGTTATTCTGGATGTAATCACAAACACAATGAAAAGATTATTGTGTAAGATCTAAGAAAACACTAATAAAGTTTTCTCAGGAGTCTCCACCCTGAATTGTGGCTGTGAGAAACTAGGATATATGCAGCATTGAAAAACATCTCTTTCACATTTTGACTATTTTGAGAAACTTCAGAAACAAGTGACAGAGCAAATTTATCTTTCAGTGAGATAAATTTTTTATGTACAATAAGCATTCCTCTGTAATATCTGTATCTCCATGTCTGCACCAGGAAGGATAGACTAGTCTGACAGGAGAGGAGAAATAAGAGAAGATAGTTTGCAGAGGGATGTGTAGCCACACTTCTGTTTGTGTGTGTTTAAGACCAAAAAAAAACCTACTAGCAATAGAACTGAAATCCACTTCATGCCCAAGCACATGGATCTTGTATGTTGTTGGTATCTTGTGCATATCTTTTTTTTTTTTTTTGGTTTTTCGAGACAGGGTTTCTCTGTAGCTTTGGAGGCTGTCCTGGAACTCACTTTGTAGACCAGGCTGGCCTCGAACTCACAGAGATCCGCCTGCCTCTGCCTCCCGAGTGCTGGGATTAAAGGCGTGCGCCACCAACGCCCGACTCTTGTGCATATCTTATTCAGGTCACGACAGCTGCTGTGAGTCTAATGGACATGCCATGTTCAGAGGATGGAGTTTCCCAGAGTAGCTCCCCATACACAGATTTTACTTTCTTCCCTTAGCCTTGGAGGGGTAATATAGATGTCCGACTTGGAAAAAGGAACTGCCCAGTCTTTATGCTCAGCACTTCGACCTTCTATGTCTCTCTGTTAACCACCACCCACTGCAAACCCAAGCGTCTCTGGTCAAGGCTGAGTGCAGCACTGATCTATGGGTATAAACATACAAATTTATGAAGTGGTTGGATCCCATAGTCATTTACCAAAGTGACGAAAGTGATATTATTTTCTTGCGAAAGCCTGGCTGACCGCTTAGCAATGGGCATTTAAGTGGTTTTTCAATACAAGAAATTAGCTTCCTTCTATAGAGAAGCCCTCAGCGTTCATCATGAAATGACTGGTTACAGCTGTAACTGTCTTGCCACTGTTCTGCCATCAGGGACACCCTGTCTGGCAGGTTGGGATTGCAGGTTACATGGCTCACAGCTTAGGAAGACTATGGGGGGACTTTTCTCCCACAGAAGCTTGTGTAGTACTTCTAGCTCTACAGAACCTCTTCAGGTGCCTGCGGTCTCAAGGCCTGCAGTAATAAGAGAAAGAATGAACTACAGTGTGCAAGCTCATCCAAGCTCATGGTTCTGTTTGCCAAAGCCTTGGTCGTCAGAGCCAATCCCATGAGCCCTAAACAGAATCCAGGGCTGGAAACAAAATGAACTTTTCAAATGAAGCAGCTGGAAAAGCAGTAATGTGTATGTATCCAGCAATAGAACACAAAGTCCTAGTTCCTAGACCTACCATATCCATATTTATTTTTAGGGCTATTTCACTAGCCGCAATTCTGTTTATAACTAGCAGTAAAGAGGAGTGGATGCATCTCTGTATTTTTAATTTTGAAATGGTAACAAGTGAGAGAATCTTACCTGAAACTTATTATTAGATAAAAGCTTTAAATATCAAATCATTTTCTTATCACTAAATTATCCTCAATAAAAGATAAGCTCTCTACAATAGTATATATGGAGAATTTTAAGCAGAAGCTATATATGTAGTATGCTTTTGGATATATATTTTGTGTGGGTACTTAAACACACACACACACACAGAGAGAGAGAGAGAGAGAGAGAGAGAGAGAGAGAGAGAGAGAGAGAGAGAGATTCATCAACATCTTAACTTCTGTTGGATTAAAATGAACCATATTATTGTTCAATGTAAGAATGATTCTCAGAGAAGATGGCATTCTTGCAGAAGTAGCAATAGGGAATGCAGTAGAATTTGCCCTTCATGTATGCTGAATTAGTAAGGAACTTCCCTGACTTATGCCAGCTCTTTATAAATTATTTTTATTGATTCTTTATGTTTGAAAAAACAGCAAAACAAAAGTTGTGAATTGGTTAGCTGTGTTATGTAATATGCTCTGTCCATTGGGTTCCTCAGTTATCTTAGTCCTCTTGGAAAATGGCTAAGAATTATGCTAATTCACATAAAATATTTAACACAGGAAGATATTCTAATAGTATTTATTGAAACAAGGTTTCTTTTGATATAGTATAAATTGTTCATTATTGGTGACACAGATGGGAAGTCATATAGACTATCTCCTTAACATTTGCAATATAGTGCTGGAAATAAATAAAGATATTTATTTCTCCAACAACAGCAGTTTTATATTTGACCAAAAACATCCGCACACTCTTCTGATTACTATGGTGCACAAGATCTACGAGGACCACTTTCTCCACTTTTGTTATGTTTTATGTCCCTGTCAGTTTTGCTCTTAGACGGAAACTAGTGGGTTTGCAATATATGGGTTGCCTCCCATGGCAATGCTTTTGAACTCACCAGATGAGATGGGAAGGCCAACTGGTCAGCGATAGCAACCATCTGCCAATTTTCACATGTTCCTGTACTTACTTTGTGGTCACTGCAGATGCTGAAATGTTCTATTGGTTGAAAACAACAAGGACAAACACAAAGGCACTCTCTCCCTTGGCCCTATTCTCCTTCTTTGGAATAAATCCATTTTATTGAAAAGGAGAGAGTTTGTTTCTTCTGTCAAGCAAATGATATACTGGAGAACAGAGAATGCCTGTCACTGATAAGCTTGTACAATACTGTTTTCCTTGGTGGTGGTGTGGTATATCACACAAACCTTTGTCATTGTCAGAGTGTTACCTCAGAGATCACAAAGGAAAATGGAAACAAAGGTGCTATAGCAAACAGAAGCCCAATAACTTGGACTGGCCTATTGGAACTTAGAAAAATGGGTTATGGCTCCTTCCTGATCATTTTTAAATAATGCATTTGCACATTGTATTAGCCCCCCGGGAAGTCCTGATAATAACAGGAGCTACCTCACTGTGACAACCCAAGCTGACTTTGTCAACTATGCCCTGGTGCTGTTAGAAATGTAATTATTCTGCAAACAATTTAATTTGTCCTTGTTGGGGAAGAGGCAAGGGTAAGGGTTGGATCACCTGAATTTAGTGCACTTTGTTGTTCCTATCTTAACAGCAAAGACCGTATTAAAAGTCATCTATAATTGTCACAATTCCTGGGGTGAAATAAAATTAAGTCATCAAATAACCAGTTGAGGGTCCTAAGAAATGATTGCAAGTATATATCTCAGTTTAATGACGATTACAGAGAGAATCAACTTGGAAAGTCAGCTAAAGGTGATTTCTTTTGCATTACAATATTTATTGAAAACCGTTTTACACTTCAGTATTGGACAAGACTGAGCAGTATATGCCTAAGTGTTATGTCACTTCAGAAAAGTTGTGATGGCCATCAAGTGTGATTTAAACCAACCATGCAGGCCTCATTAGTTTTCAATAACTATCTTTACTAATATAAAATTGAGCATCAAATCAGTTATATCTTTGTTTTAAAATAATGCTCAGAGGACTCATAACCAATCCTGTCCATGAACCCTTGTCTATGACTGTGACTAGTGTTCACACAGAGGTAAATTTCAACCACATCAACACTACTGTACATGAACCTATTAATGAAGGGGATCTCACATTACTTAGCATAAGCACGGGAGGAGGAAGACTGCCCCTCTCTAGTCAATTCAGTCATTTTTCAGAGAGAAAGCACTTTTTTCTTTGTCCTATTGGTTTCATCTCTATTCAGAATATAAAGTGGGTAGAAAATTCCAATTACCTAGCACTAGCATCTAAGGAAGGCTATGAAACTGAGATAAGCAAAATACACAGGGAAGTTCTGTTGTCATTAATTTTTAAGCAAACTATGTAGGGTTTTTTGAGTGTGTGTACTGCAATCCATTGTGTATGAAATAAATCATGCATAACTCACTGAGAGAAAGAAATGCTTTTAAGTGCCACACACTGTCATTTGTTTTACATTAGGTCTTTGGGAGAAAGCTTGCTTTTCTAATCCCTAAGCCATTGAAAAATTGTCGGCATCATCATATGAGGATATCTATATGGTGCAGTGGTCAATCACAAAGCGTTTCCTTCCTAGAAGTTAGAAAAGAGTGATTTGTCTTAAATGCTCCTCATATCACTATTGGTAAGTTTGCCAGAGCACACCAGTTTCCACTGTGATGAGTTTGAACATGGAGTGTGCTTTCATGTGGCCTTAATCTCAGTATAGTATGAGATGAGACCATCTGAGTGATTTGGGGCACAGAGGAAGAGGCTAGTAAGTGATGCTCTTAGGATTTTGAGTAATTATATACCTCATGGCTGTGACTTTCCTGTTAAGTAAAAGATGTGGCATCTGCTCTACAAGATCAGAGGCAGTCTGTGATCTTTGACATGTCATGTATAAACTGGGAAAATGCTCATTATGGTGTGTAAGTATACTTATTTTTAATTTAATAAACATAAGGTATATTATTAATTTAATAAACATAAGGATTATTAAAGCTATGGGTCTACAAGTTAGTAATTTGGACTCAGAAAACACTCAAACTGGTTGAGTAACTTTGGATTGCCCAGCCTAATCATCCTGATGCTCTTCAGTGGTAATAACCCAGCTGAGGTTTGCTGTGCATATAGCCTTCCTGAGTTAAAGCAAGACAGTCACCTTAGCTGAGTGCTGGACATTGTGAGACTATTCTGTAAAAATAAAGCAAGAAAGTGGAAATGCAAAAAAGGAAAGGAAGAAAAGGGTGACATGTGTGAGTCATCCAAGCAGTCACTTGGACCGTGTTAGTCCTTGCCTTCCATTTCCCTCAGCAGCATTTGCTACAGGAGGTCTCTAGGAGACAGCAGACTGTGCCTTTCTCCTTTATCATCTGTGATAATTCAGAGAAAGCCACTGGCTAGCAGGGTTTTCCTAGCCTAGAGCTATTTTTGTTTAATGCCTAAATTTAGAACCATTTTAACCTGGCCCTGGGGTTCTTATATGTTCCAGAATAACCCTGAAGAAATTGACCATTTAAAAAATGGCATCCTATAGAGCTCAACACGCAACAGTGATTCTGGTTATTTTCCACAGCTATCATTGCTGGGGATAATGACTATCACATAGAAGTGTGGTCTGCATAGTGTATTAACAATTGTAATGGGGATGGAAATTAGTAAAATATAAAAAAAAACACATATACAGAGTTTAGAGCAAAGACTTGGTAGTTGAGTGTGTTTAATGCTCTTGCAGAGGGTCCAGGCTTGGTTCCCAGGACACACACGCACACACACACACACACACACACACACACACACACACACACACACCTGGCAATTCACAGCTTCTGTAGTTCCATTGCATGGGATCTAATGCCCTCTGGCTGCACAGATAGCTGTTCATATGTGGTACACATGAACTCATGTATCCACACACACACACACACACACACACACACACACATGCACACAGTGTAAATCAAAAAACAATGTATACAAATATTCTTATTTTCAGTCCTGGGATGTTTTGAAATAATCCGTTCATGTTTCTGTTACTCTTGCAAATATTTGTATATTGTCTACTATGTCTTGTTCTAGGAATTAAATATACAGCAATGTACAAATCACGTCTCTCTCCTTAGGAAACACCTATGCTAATAGAAAAGATATGTCTTATCCAGAAAAGAAGTAATGTAATATCTGATTGGGATAACTTGCCATAAAGAAGTCAAATTAATAAAGGGAGAGTAGATGGTCTGGGTGGCCTGGGAGCAGGATGCTGCTATCTGTAGTGTAGTTATGAAAAGGCACTGCGAATAGGATTCCAAGGAAAGACCTCAGAGGTTTAGAAAAGAAGGACAAATGAGTTTCTGATGAAAAGTGCCTATGGCTGCAGGAATAGCAGGTGTTACAGCTCTGAAGAGGGAATATCTTCATGCAGATGAAGAAAGTCTCATATGGAGGGGGAAGCACAGCTTCTGTGGATGAAGATTGTGTCCAACAAGGTTGATCAGTGCAGAAATAAAGAAACACATTTTCTGTAGAGGTCACTTGTGATTAATGCTCAAAGGTCTGAATGCAGTCTACTGTCTGTACAGCAGCACAGCCAATGTATATCCTGGAATCGGCACAGTGCACATCTTGAAATTAACACTTTGCTGTACATGGAGAGATTGTGAAACTGTCAGTCACATCAGACACTAAGCTTTTCAGATATACGTGTTTATTTTTTTCTCCCACAGTTGCAATTTTCACAGACTATTCAATTCCACTCATTTGTAGTAGATGCTAACCAATTTAGGACACAATAAAGTTCATCTATATAATTATTTCCATTTTGATCCATGGCAGAAAAGCATTGCACATCCATAAAACTGAAAACTGAATCACCTATCATTAAACAGAAACAGCAACATAAAAATTGGCACAGTGTTCTGGCACAAAGGCACAGTCCATGTTCATTCAGCAGCATCCGACTTGGAAAGATTCAAAGATAAGGAAGCAGGCCTGCATTTCAGGAGCTTGCACAGATTTAGAGCAGGGAAGGTGTGTGCTTCCTGTCATAGTTTATGAAGTTCTAGAGTTGCATGATATACACCACCATGACCAATTAAAAGATGATCTTTACTGCTTTGTGCACAGAACAGAAACTGGGAGAATGGATAGAGAAACAATTTCAATAGCTTTGAAGACAGAAAACACCATCAACACTTTATATCTGTAGGTGTCCAAAGGCTATTTCTTGACTTCATTGTAAGGCACTCCTGGCAAAGGCCTACCCTGCCATGGCTAACATTATATTAATAGCTGCACAAGAGGGAGACAAGATTTTCTTTGCATCTTCCATGCTAACCTGGTTATGGTATGGTGTTCTGTTTAAGGCTGCAAATTCCATGCTAATACATGTCTATGGTGTTTCATTCAGTTTGGGGCTCAGATGCAGCACACAAACTCATAGACTGTCAGGATGGAGAGATGAAAAATGTCCATATCAAGCAGAGATGCCTAGAAGAGGAGCTAATTGAATGAGTCCCCTGATATTTACAGGAGTTCTAGACTCAGAACTCAGGGCTGGGACTAGAGAGATGATTTAGTGCTTGAAAGTATTCATGCTTCTAGGAAGGATCAAAGTTTGGTCCCCAACACCTATGTCAGGTGACTCAAAACTGCCTGCTATTCTATCTTTTGGGCATATTATAGCCCCTCTTGGACCCTTTCAGCATATAAACAACAGCCTCAAAAAGGCACATTTCTCTTGCAAAGATTACAATGACTTGATGTTGATTTTTCCTAGCTAGCAAGTAAAAGATGTTAGTGAGACGTATCTAGTGGGTAGGCAAAAATTGTATTGCAGTTAAACTTGGGTGTACTCTGAGCATTTGGCATGTCTTTGCTGACAGTAAGTACTTTACGTTTTATTCTTTACATGGGACATGCATGAGTAGTTGGTTTTTACATATTATGTAATTGAAAGCAAATGTTCTTGTACATTGAAAGATATGACACATAATGAAATCATGTTTTCCAGTGTAGCGTTCACGTGTGTCATTTAAGAACAACATTTTCACAGTAAGACAAAAACCCCAAATTTATGAAGCAGAAAAGTACTGTCATGAGACAGGTAGTAATAATTTTAGTACAAAAACCATCATTTGTCAGGGTTTCTACTATAATCTACAAAAAAAAGTGAGAAGTGAGATTTGATGATCTGAGGAGTGACTCTAAAGAGCCAGAGTTGCTCAGGTGAAGAATGTGAAGATTGTCCCAGGATAGCCTCTCTGTTTTCTGCAGTGAATTGCCAGGTTATAAAGGATAATTGCATAAAGTAACGTCTTGGCGCATATTATACGACCCTTTAGATATAAGGTCAGACTCTTCGCAGCAGTAGTGAGGAGTTTTACCTTGATTTTGCTGATTTTTAGCAACAACAGTTGGAGATGGTTACCCAATGAGAAGATGGTGACTGATTATGTGGCTGAACAGAGAACAGAGGTTGGGTTGGCCTAGGAACAGCATGTGACAGAATGGGAGACACATGACGGTGTAGCATGAAGGACAATAGAAGTTGCTCTGGCCTGCTACATTCTGAAGAGACAGAGGAAAAAGTAGAGTCTGAAATAAAGGTCTAAAAGAAACATGACACAACATCACTGTTAAGAAATGATTATAGTCAAAGGAGAGACAATGAGTAAAATAAAAAAGAACCACACTGAAATATGTGTCTATGTGTGTACTGTACGCAACTGTTAATGTCAATATTAGGTGTGTGTCTGGATGTGTATGTACTATGTGTGCTTCTATGGTATGTGGTGTGTGCAATACAAGGTGTGCATGTGTGTGTGTGTGTGTGTGTATTTATACATATGTGTACATATGTGGTACTTGTTGGGTTATGTTAGTTTATTTCCAGTGTGTATGCTGGGTGTGTGCTGTATATACAAGTGTTGATTGTTTGTGGCATGTGTTGTGAACAGTGTGTATGTGTGTGTGTGTGTGTGTGTGTGTGTGTATGTGTATGTGTCTGTGTGTGTTTGTGTGTACAGGTGCATGTGTGTGAACAGGAACTGGTTCACATGTGTGTATTTAGTGGGACTTAGTAAACAAGAGTATAATGAGGCTTGGATTCCAGCCAAGGAAACTCTTTTGAAGTAATAGCATTGACTGGATCATAAATAGCTTTTTATGCAGTCATCTGATTCCAGTTTGTGAGGCTGTTCTGCACGATCAGAAGTTTGTTTTAATATAGCTTTGTAACAACCTTCTAGAAATGACTCCAGTAAAACTGCGAAGTAAAACATTTTCAGGAAAACAACAGAGAAGGAAGAGGACGGAGTGGGCTTCTGACTTTGCCAGGAGCTGGCCGGCACCTCTCCATTCTCTGTAGCTCCAGCATTGGAGTTGTCTGTCCTACTGCGATCTTGGCTTGCAATCCTTACATATTAGGGAACCCAGTGTTAAATGTCCATGAAGGTCAAAGAATGTGGCTATACACAACCACCTGTGTTGACTAAATGGTGGGAATTGAGGTCTAGTCTAGATATTTGAAAAACAGGAAGTAGTGGCACATGGAAAAGAACAATGTATACTGATTCATTTGTACAAAAACATGACAGTTATATCCAATCCTTTGTGTGCTAACACAATGTTGTTTTTGATGGGGGTGTTCTAAACAAGGCTTCTGTGTGTAGTTTTGGAGACTGTCCTGGAACTCACTTTGTAGACCAGGCTGGCCTTAAACTCACAGAGTCCTGCCTACCCCTGACTCCTGAGTGCTGTGATCAAAGACATGTGCCACCATGCCTGGCCAGAATGTATTTAAGTTGAAGACAGGAGCCAGGCAGTGGTGGTGCACACGTTTAATCCCAGCACTCGGGAGGCAGAGGCAGGAGGATCTTTGTGAGTTAGAGACTAGCCTGGTCTACAAGAGCTAGTTCCAGAACAGCCTCCAAAGTCTCAGAGAAGCCCTGTCTCGAAAAACCAAAAAAAAAAAAGTTGAAGACAGGTAGTTAGTAAATTGCAAAAGCTTTTTTGTCAAAGTGCTCAGGTTTTCTTTCCCTTATGAAGTAAGAGAAATAAGAAAATTCTCTCCAGCCAGGAAGGGAGCTGAGAGGATCAGCACACATTGACAGATATGCAGAAAGAAAAGCAGGCTCCCCAACATCACTAAATGTTTCCTAAGTGACAGAAACTCAAATGCGTAGAATAGACCATACATAATGTTGTTTGGATAAGCTGTAATAGCTCACCCCCATCCCCATGCACACCATAGCTCAGTGTGGAGACCACGCACAACCTTAAGTGTCATCATCTCTTTGCTTGCTCGAGACAAGGTGTCTGGGGTTCAAGGCTGCATAAGCCTGGGTAGCTGGTGCACAATCTTCAGTTGATTGTCAAGCCTCAGCCTCCCATCTGCCATTAGGAGCTTACTGGGCTCACAGAGGTATAGGCTTTTCTTTTAGATTTGAAAGGCAAGTAGCACATAACACAGCAGTGCAAGAGGTGGCGTGAAGGGCAAAAGTTCATGAGCTAGATATAGAACAAAGATTCAGGGAGCAGAGTTTTCCTGGATTGAGCTCTCAAAGGATGGTAGTCAGTGCTTGAGTGAAGCAGTTGAATTCAGGAGTGTAAGGTGGGCTCTCACTTCCTCAACTCTGTGTTGTGATAATGAAATACCTAGGGTTCCAAGGGTCCATGAACAGGTTGTAACATTAGCATTAGGGTCCTGACTGGGCTAGAACATGCTAAACAGGAAAAGGAATGAACACAAAGCAACTATGTCCAGGAAATGGGATAGATATGCTTTTTACCACCACGTCCACAATATAAGACCAGCATGCATTCCTTATGGGGCAGAGCCCAAAGGCTTAGTTACGTTTTATTAGGACCTGCTCCTTCAAAGTTCTGCATCTCAATAACCCCTCCAGAGGGATCAAGCTTCTAATACATGAACTTTTAGGGGAGCCCACGCTATAGCAGGCCACTATTGACTGGGACTGGGAAGAAGGTGCCAGGACAAGACTTCAGTCTGAACAAAGGCTGTCATGCCTGAGTTCAAAGTAGACTGGAAAGGATATCAAGGGTTAAATTGTTTGACTCCCAAAATATCAGCGAAGGGACTCCAGCCAGCCTGAGAATGGCACATATAGCTCTGGCAGGCCTTGCCTTTCTCCGTCACTCCCTCTGCCTTGCCAAAAGCCATTAGAATACATCCCTAAAGCTAGCCACTAAGGTCCATTCCCTTATTGGATAGCTTCCACCTCCTGAAACTAACTACCAAGATCCAGCTATCAAAATATTGGAGTCCAGCAGTCAAAAACCCCTTTTTTCTCACCTAATCAACATGCCCAATTAAAATTAAACACCTCATCCTAACAGAGGGCTTCCCCTTTACCTTTACAAGCTACCATTTTGCTCTGGGCCATGTTTGTCTTCTCTCTATCCAGAGGCAGTCCTCTGTCTCCCAACTCTGGAACAAAACCCTTTCCCCATCTCCCTTGTTCCCTTTCTTGTATCACTCATCCTCTATCTCCTGTCTTTGTCTCTTGTCATTGTGCTTTGTCCCTTTGAGGCAAATAATTCTTCTTTTGTCTCTTACCACTTCCCTTTGTCCCTTTGGGGCAAATAAATCTCCTGTGTGCTGAGAACTTGATCTTGGGAGTTGTGAGCTGATACCAGCACTTTTAGTCAGCATCTAGTCAAGAGGCACTGGCAAGTTCAGTGCCCACATCACAGTGAAGACATCTGGATCTTATCCCATCTGAAAGATTCATGGAGTGAATGAAAGTAAACACCAAAAAAGCATTTCCAACACATTTTCATCTCCCTTACCAGGGATCTCCAGTGACAAGACCAGCTGAACTTTGGGAACAGAGGAAGTTAAGGAAAGGAAAGAAAAGTGAAGACTTATTTCCTGTCACCCTTTCCCCTGCTCCAGATACTCATTAGATTAGGTTAACTGAAGTCCAAAAGTATTTAAAAAAGATTGTCCCAAATATATACAGTCTTTTTTCTCATCATCACATATAGCTTTATTAAGGTTTCTATAATAACATTTTCATTGTGTTAGACTTCATAAGTGATCTAAAGATGATTGAAATGGGAGAATATGCACATAGTGTCTGCAATATCACCACATTTGATGTAAAAAAATGTTAGTGTCTACATTGCCAGCTTTTCAAAATATACCATATTCCATCACTGGGGACACCAATGATGACTGCATTCTAAAACTATATGTAAAGTATATGGACACTTAGAGATTCTGGATGATATTATCCAGTGCAGATCATGTTGCAGAGAGTGCTCACACACTTAAAGTGGCATTTGGGGAAACATAAAATTTTATAAATGTATCACATATATTTTCTTCCTGTCAATATACATGTCTCCCAGTGGTCATTTCATAAATCTGGTTTTCAGTAAAAATGTTTTGGGGGTGCTGGTGAGGTGGCTTGTCTGCTGATAAGCCTGGTGGTGACCAGAGTTTAAACTCGAGGACCCTTGTGATGAAAGAGAACCAAGTTTTATGATATATATCACAATAAAAATGTAGTGGGTATCAGTGTTTCAGGCAATATCGATGGATGCTCAACACTGCTAAACCAGTGTGGGAGATGAACACTTTCTACTGTCTTCATTCATTGAGTTTAGAGTCTGTTTTAGCTCTTTGGAGTCAGCTTGTTTAAAAATGTCATGAGCACGGAGTAGTCATGACCAAATGCCTCCCTAGACATCTCACTTTTTAATCCTGCCCTCTCAGGGGTTAGAATTTAATGTGAATTTTGAAGGTATTCAAACATTTAGAACATAGCAGAGACCTTTGGCCTGAACGGACAAGTCTTGGTCCATAATGAAGGCAGAAAAGTGCCCAGGGGTCTCCATGATATAATGCAACCCCTATGTTATTCCTGCTTTTATTAGCAAAATGTCCTAGGCCCCACTCAGCACATTTATTAGGTAATCCACACCAAAGTCTTCAGGAAGAGAAAATGCTAGAAAAGGTTACAAGTCTTCAGGGCATCTGTAAACTAGGCAGAAAGAAAAGGGCACAGAAATTGGAAGAACTCAGTAACATTTTGCACAGAGTGACCACTCTACTGTGTCTTTTCCTTGGCATGCTACCCGGTTCCTGCTCAGCTCACTTCCTGTCCCCTGTGCTCACATACTCCATAGCCATATGCTCTAAATGGACTCTTCATGTTCAGCAAAATGAGCTGAGCCTATGCGACTTGTTGACTCAAAATGATTAATCCTAATGTCTGGCAAAAGCCAGGAATCCAGAATAAATAGATGTGTTTTATGAGATTAATGTGCAGAAGTTATGACATTTATGTTTCCATGAGGCATTATGCTGTAAATTATGTCAATATATGTAGTTTGTTACAGACTGTTACGATTTCCATTTAATTAAAAAACTTGAGTGGCAGATTTTTTTATATTGATGGAAATTATGAACAAATATTTCCCTAGAGTGGCATATAAAACAGAACAAAATGGAAAATTTGACAGAACCCATGGGACTATCAAACAGTAACTACTACACAGCCATGCATTAAAAATAAAGTTCTATAACCCCCTCATTTGTTACTTATAAAATAGCTAAAGAGAGGTGCGCATTAAATTTCCAAGGTTCCCACTGTCTTTGTTTATTGTGGACTGTGAGAATCATAAAATTGATCTCATGAAATGAGATCAGCCAGATAATTATTTATGAGTGTGAATGACAATATTGGAGAAGGCACGATGCCAGGGCTCATATACTGTGCTGAGTCCGTTCAACTTTCAAATTTGTGACTATTGAAACTGGGCACTTAAACTATTCCGTTTTCTTTTCTCCTGGGGAACAGGTGCACAGGGCATGTAACTAGGTGTTTCACAACTGTGGTCTCCTGGAGGGAAGATGGAGGCTCATGTGAATCAGAACTCAGGCAGCTCAGCAGTTTACAAGACTCAAAGACCCACCAGCAGGCTACAGAAACAGTGGATAGTGCCTGGGGACGAGGTGGAGCTCTGCAGTTCTGCAAACACTTCCAGGGAGGCAGCTTTCCTGAGCTGCCATCTGTGTTCAGCTGGGTTTTAAGGAATGCATCTGTCTTTAGCTCACCCACACTCTTGTAAGCGACACTTTACCTATGCTTCTAGAAGAGCTGCAGCAAATTCATTAGTTCTCCAAGTGAGACTCGTGTAGAATGGCTTCTTTGGTCATTCTGGTTGTTTGGGTGTGGGTGTTTGGACACACAACACCAGTTCTTCTATCCTCCTGAAATTGGCTCTGCTTATGCGTCCTTGAAAAACAATTCTACAGCTTTGCTCAGAAATCAGTGTTGTCCGTATGCTAATAGTGAGGGTTATTACATCCTGGCACAGAGTAGCCACTGTGCTCCATAGACCTCAGGGGCTCAGAAACACTTGAGAACCACAACATCTAATTATGTTCATCACCTCACAAAAGTGCTATGGAGCTTTAATGGTGTTTTGATATTTTCACCAGTTAAGCAAAAGCAATGGTGAGAAAATGTTGGGGCCAGGCTTCCACCATAGGGGCAGCAAAGAGATTATCTTCCAAAATTTAAATTTAATTTATATTTAGGATTTCAAATTTCTGAGGTTTAATTTCCAACCTAGTAAAAATAAAAATAAAAATACATAACTAGACCCATCAGACTGTCTCTGTTTTAGTTTACAAACTCCAATGGAGACCTACTACCCTAGCAAGAGTCTGGACACATTGTGGATGTTAAATAAATGTTTTAGTTTGAAGTCTAAAGAATGACTGCTAGAGAAGCAGGATGGTGTGATGCCACTAGGGAAACATATAAAGAGATTTACAATGTATAAAGAGTTTGCTTGTTTTACCTATAAAACACTGATATACCAGACAAATTGTTGAATGTAAGCCTTCTGTGGTGAAGTTAATGGTTAGTAATGGTCACGGCTATGTTTTAAAACAAGCTGTTATTCAGTTCCTCTCTCTTTTTCCATCATCGTACCACCTTCACTAAGTTACTCCGTTTTCATTTCTTTTTGAGAATTTCATACGTGAGTACTGTATTTACATTATTCCCACCCCTCCGTTTCGTCTTTCCAACTCCTTCCATAACCCCCACTCTCCCTCAAATTCATGATGTCTCCTGGTTGGCATGTCAGTTCATGGTGCTGCTGTGCAGGTCTTTCTTAGAGAACATATTGTTGAGATGTAACAGGGACAGATAACTGGCTAGATCACATTCTTGTAACAGACTTCCTGGTCCTCGGGTTCTTACAATCTGCCTGCCTCCTCTTCTGTGATTTTCTCTGAGGCATAGGTGTAGAGGTTGTGTTGTAGATTTGTCAGCCAGGGCTGGGCATCTCACAGGGCTCTTCATGTTAGCCAATTGTAGGTTTCAATAATGGTCTCTGTGTACAGAAAAAGAAAGCTTCTTGGATTGTATGTGTTCTTGAAGCTGACCTAGAGAAGTCTACAGAAGAGAACAAGAACACAGCAAAAAGGCCAACAATGCAAGGGCTCCAGTTATCTGTGGGTGTGATGGTAGGCTTTTAGATGAGAAATTTTCTGATTTAGAGAAAGGGCAATGCTAGATTCTTATTTAAGGTCCATGACCTCTTATTTTACAACATCTTGCATCATTTTTGTTTTTCTATTTCAACTCATTTAAATGGGATCAGACTTACACTAGCGCTTTTGGCCTTTGTATTTGTGTCTAGCTTCTGGGCCATCAGTTTTCTTTTTCAATTCACTCTCCAACCTGCTCACTAATTAGCTCACTAATTCCCAATCTTCTCCACATCACTATCAGCACCTAAATCCAGTTGCCCTTAATCAAAGCAGTATTCTGAACTTGGGTGTGATGATCAGTCATAAACTTTTATCATGACCACAGGAATCTGTCCTCTTTGGTCAAGCAGGCTTCTGATTCATTCTAAAATAATTAAATAAATGGATAAATAAATACATACATAAAATGAAACACTAAAGCTCTCAACCAACCAGTTGGCTCACCTCTTCTGACATGACAAGAACATTGCATTGCATCCTTGGGATAGTCTCCTATGCCTATGGTCTTTTTGGCATCATTTTCTATATATTCAGTGGGAGAACCTCTGTTTTTAGATTATTTATGAATGGTTTCTTGCATTTGTATATTAAATTTTCACTGATTTTTCACCCCATTCTTCCCCCTCATTCTCCTCCTGAATCCTCCCCTTATTTTTATTTCTGCTTCTTGTGTGTGACCCACTGTGTTTCATTAGAGTTCCTCTTTGTAAAACGATTAGTATAATGCCAGAACACAGTGAGCACTAAACAAGTGGCATTTGTTTTCTTATTAGGGAATGTATTACACAATGATGGGCATGGAGACATGGCTGGAAGAGGTATGGTGCCCCTTAAAATAGACAGAGAACTGACATGGAAGCTTGGGCCCTGAGAAGCAGAATTGGATGGAGTTTTTAGTTTTCTTTGGGCAAAACCCACAGTTTGATGCAGTTAGACGGGAGAAAGCTTTGCTTTCTCTCATTATCTATCATTCAGACTCAGAGTCTGTGTACCTCTCCTAGGTGGCATCTTTCATCTCTTTCTAAAACAGCTCAGAGAACTCGTGGTTGGGAGGAGCGTGTCTTCAAATTGGAGGTTGTTTGCAAGTAATACAATGATTTACAAAAGGAAAACTACAGAGAAAATCTTTCAAAATGATGGCCAGTTTAAAAGCTGTTAACAGAACTCTCTGGCAAACAAACTAAATGTCAGCTGTTAGAGAAACACTTTGAAGGTGATGTTGCTTTACAAAAGCATGCTTTTAAAGCTGGGACAAAATGGGTCCACACTGAGAGACTCTAAGAGCTGAACGGCTCCGCTTATTAAAGCAGAGGGTTTGTATGTGTTCTTGAAGCTGACCTAACAAAGGATACAGCAGAGAATAAGAATACAGCAAAAAAAGGCCAAAAATGCAAGAAAAGGCTACAAACCCTGCCTCTCAGTCAGTTTAGAATCCACTTTATGTAAATGATAAGTTGCTGAAGGCATGCAGGGCCATACATGTTAGTGTCACGTTTAGTTAAGACAACACCGTAGAAATCATGGGTGAAGTTAACAGCCCAGGAGAAGACAGAATTGAGACACAAGCTTTCATTAAGCTCCTAGAAACTAGGATTGAAACTGGACAATTCCACTGTCATTTTCAATGGTGAAGGAGCTGGTAAGGAGTCAGCGAGTGCCCCACAAGCATTGTTTGCCACACAAAAGGAAAGTTACTGCAGTTGGAGGGCTGCAAACACCCAGCAAGACACATCTGGTCCAGCACAGGCTCTCTGTTGTGCTTTGGGAATGAGGCAATTCGGTGGCACAGCCACAGCTGCCTGGAGGTGAAGTAGCTGTCAGCACAGCGTCAGCTGGAAGCAGTGTTCCTGTCTGTATTGGGAACCTAAACAAGCTTTGGTACTGGGATTCCAGTGTCTTAGGTTGAGTAATTATCACAGTTGCTGTTGTGGAAAAGTAATCCATTATCTGAAGCAATTATAGTTTTCCCTCACGTATACTTAGCCCGGATTTTTAAAAGATAGAACTTGAAACAGCAAAAGTGATCTTGTTTGTTTCTTGACTGGGTGTGAAGGTGGGACTAGCACGGCGGCGTGGAGAGGAAGTGGAGAAAAATGTGGACACAGATACACTGTCCTCATTCCAGGACCTGACGGATGGGGCAGCTTTAGAACCAACATCCATCTTTAGTGGGTTCGGTGCTCTGTGAACACTTCTGCCTGGAGAGCAGGTTGGGGAGAAAGCAACATGATCACCACTTCTGCAATATGAAAAAGACTTATTGCTAATTTATAAATGTATTTACTTATTTTATTATTATTATTTATTTGTGTGTGAATGTATGCGTGTGAGTGTGAGTGTGTGTGTGTGATGAAAGCCAAAAAAGGGCCACCAAAGCCAGAAAAATGCTACTTCAGTGAAGAAATTTGCTTTTATGTAGTTAATTGCTGAATGTATTTTAATATTAGGAACACTATGGAAAGCGTACATGGTTTGCATTTGTGATGAGAGAGAGCAAAAAGAGGCATAATGATGGGGATTAAACATCTTAGACAATAAATGTTGTTTTCAAATAAAATTGGACCCAGTAGTGAATAAATGAAATTTCTTTACACCACAATTGAGTTTTACAGCTGACACCACACTTCTCTAACTCTGGACCTTAGCTTTGCCTATCCCATTAGTGAGTGCTCTCCCTGCCAGGGCAGCCCTGAAATACACAGGCAGACTTTAGGTGTTTATGGAATATAAAGATTTGTTTTATCTTCTCTTGTAACATCATTTTGATTGTTAGAATGCCCAAAAGATACACACAAAGAAACAAACAACAATAACAAAAAAATCCCACTCAGTTACAGGCCAGCAAGGCATGTGAGACACAGAAACGCACTGTAAGCCTTGTGACTGGAGTGAGTGGGACTGTCAGGTGTCCAGACACTGTTTAATTGATTCTGTCACACCCTGGGATGCCTGACAAGGCAGTTACCTGTAGCCTTTACCAAAAGTGCACAGTACCAGGTGTCTGTGGGAGCATGATGCCACAGAATACTCATCCTTCTCTCTCTCCGGGGCTTTGTCTGCACTCAGAACAGAGCTGTGCTTCTGCAACTGCAGGAACCAACTGCTTCTACACCAAGCAGCTCTAGTAGCAAGGCAGTGATCTTAGACATGAGCAAAATGATATTCATGCTTTAACATCCTCTAGAGGTAGCTGTGCTGTCCTCAGCAACAGAGTCCCAGCATCTCAGAACTGTCCCCAGATCTATGCCTTTGTTCTTTCTTCTCTTGTTTGTGCCAGCAGAGTGATGGGAGCACAGTGTGGACCTTCAATCAGATGTCTTGACTTGGACGATTCCCACTTCCGCATTCAACACTTTTGAATATCTCTGTTTCCCACCGTGATGCCCAAACAAATTCAGTCGGTGGAGTCGGAAACAAGTTGAAGAGATTCTTCTATTTCATACACACAGATTGTATATTAAGACTCTTTCTATGAACAGCTGACCTGGCAAAAGTTAGCTCTTGAATCCCAGACTGATGGCTGGGAATCCAGCATGGGACTGATCAGAACCCTCTGAATGTGGGTGTCAGTGAGGAGGCTTAGGCAATCTATTGGGCCTTGGGTTTGTCCCGGGCGTACAAATGGACTTTGGGTACCCATCCAACAGGTGAGATGCACTGTTACCCTGCCCTGGATGAAATGACATACTATGGACACCCCATGGAGGGCCTCACCCTCCCTGGGTAAATGATGGGTATTGGAGAGGGGGTTGGTGGGAGGGCGTGGGAGGAGGGGAGGGAAAGGGAGAGGGATCTTGGCTTGACATGTGAAGCAATCTTGTTTCTAATTTAAATTTAAAAATAAAAATTAAAAAGAAAAGGACTCTTTCTCCGCGTGATGTTGGTGCCCTTTAGTGCAAATGCCTTGTAGAAATAGTTGATGCTTTTACCACTTGTTAGCTTACTTTGACTATTTTCTATTTTTCCTTCTTTTCAAATTTTTGTTTAATTTTGATTTATTTATTCCGTGGTGTGTGTGTGTGTGTGTGTGTATGCATGTGTGTGTGTCTGTGTGTGTGTGTCTGTATGCATGTGAGTGTGTCTGTATGCATGTGAGTGTGTCTGTGTGTGTGTCTGTGTGTGTGTGTGTGTGTGTGTGTGTGTATGTGTGTGGTCTCACAAGCGCCATGGTGCACGTGTACGGGGAACTGCCAGGGTCAGTGCTCTCCTTCTGCCACATGGAACCCAGGGATGAAACTGAGGCTGTCAGGCTCCTTTACTTGCTTAAGCATCCTGGCTTAAGCTCCTAGCTTGTCATCCACGTTTGTATTCAGTATGGCATCAGATTCCTCATTGGTCCATTACTCACTTAGACTTCATAGTTAGAAAGCATTTCAGTCCCAGGCAGGGAGATCTAGCCTTGACTCCTCTCAGTAAGCCGGCAAGGTTGTATTTATTTTATCTGCCACCACCACCTCCCCTCCCCCGGCAGGAAACAGCACTGCCTGCTGCAATCCTTTGCTCAGTAGCTCTCTTCATTAAGGGCAGCAATTTGAAAAACTGACTGGTTGCAGACATGTGAGGCTTTAGCTCTCTGCCTGTCTGGGAGAGATTTGCCGCACTAAGTTCTCTGAGAGGCTAGTTTGATCTGTTTCTCTGTGTGGAGACCTTTTGGCAAGCTTAGTTCATGCCGCGCAGTTCTTCCTCTCGGTGCGCCATGCAGAAGGGCACCACGCGGCAGGAGCCAGTAATGTTCAACTGCTATAATCCACCTTCTCCAAAATGAGGTATAGTGGGGTGTCAGGTTGGTTTGGCCTGTTGTGTCAATGTGAGCTCATAACTTAGAACAAAACTGTGAAAGGGAAGTGCTTTAGACACAACTCCATAGGTGACATGCATTTCTCCTAGCACAAAGCCGTGGGTGGCTAACGGTGACTGGCCACACTGCTGCTAACGGCACCACTTAGAGGAGTCCAGCCCTGTGAGTGGCGAGGTTTAAACTCAGCACATCAGTGTGCCGGATGGTATTTACCCATCATTCACAAAGCCTCAGGCCACATGATCCTCATGTGCTGGTTGATTTTGATGAGGCACATGCCTGATATCATCACCATCCACATCATATCATGGGTCAATAAAATCACACGTGAAGTACCTGTAGGCTTTTCTTCTGTATCGGTAGCAGTCTGGTGTTAATGAATTTGTCCTTGTTTTAAAGTAGGTGGAAGCAAGGCAGTAAAAAAAATTACATTTCTTGAATATGTTCTCCATTAAAAAGTGCTGACCTAAAACCCTTCTTAGAGTATGTAATTTATAAAGGCTCTATAGAAGAGCAAAGCTAACTAGTCTACAAGACTAAGCTTTAACATATTGAGAGCAGTGGTGAACATACGGATCACTATAGCTGTCCTCTGAATCTTCCTCCTAAGAAGAACTGTACAGTGCCCACATACGTGACACTGTGATATCACAGTGATAAGGGGTTCACTGAATTACTTTGTATCACCCTAAATTTCCACAGTAAACTATTAGTTGAAATAACACATTATGAGCTTCTTGACTGCACTATATCTTCAGTGTCTTGAACTCCCTTAAACTTTGCTGTAAGGCTTACACCAACATATCAGGCACTAACTGAAAGTGAATTACAGAATTTCCTCAAATCTATCTAGTCACAACTTAATTTTAACACAACCACCTTGATTTAGGTACAATTAAAAGTCTGAAAAAGTACTAAGTCATATGACCTAGAAAAATTTTTAATGTTGGATTTTGTGAAGATTCTGCCCAGAGTCCAGGTATTTGTAGGATAATAAAGGAAGTTATTATAGTAGAGTGCCCTTATTATTTTTGAAGCAGCTTCAGAATTTTGATAAAAATTACAGCAGTGACTGGTTTCCTAAGCAGCACCATCCTATAGAACTAGGGCATCATTTTGCTATTTTAAAATAAATTCATTTATTTTTATTATATATGCTTACATTAATGCATGTACACAACATGTATGCAGTGTCCTTGGAGGCCAGAAAATGCACATGATTCTCAGCACCCAGTGTTAACAGAAACTTGTGAGTCACAATGTGGGTGCTCTGAACTGAACCCAGATCTTTTGGAAGAGTATCAAGTGCTCTCCCTGACCCATCACCCCAGCTCTGACTATATCATTCAAAATAACCAGGAATACTGTGTGATAGACCAAATTAAGTCAATGACTAGTCTGTGACAGGCAGACCAAAGAGTTCTGGGAACCTGGGAAGTTCTGGAGAGAAAATGTCTTTGCAAGTCTCAATTTTCAGAAATCATGTGTAGTAAAGTATTCCCAAACACATGAAACACTAGAGTTGAGGAATGATTTCTAGTCCTGCATCTGCTCCATGCCTGTGAGAAAGTTTATGAAGCAATTACAAATAGTTCAGTTCCTTCAATAGATGTAACTGTATACGTCCATGATAAGCTAAAGAGTTTGAGCTCCAAGGCTGTTTCCTACTCCAAAGCCTTTCTACAAACAATTATCTCTCACTTGGTAATTTTAATAAACTCTAGTAGATTTTAAAATCAAATATCAGCTACAAAGAGATTAGAACAATTTAAGTGCTTAAATTTCTTATCTTCTCTCTCTTCCACTTCTCCCCCTCTCTATTTCCGTAGGACATGGAGGAACAGGAAGGTCAGGAAGGTCGACTGGGGGGGGGATGATAGGGGGAAGAGGGAGTCATAGGTTAGAAGACAGATCAGGCACCATTGTGACCTCTAGTGATCTAAATGGATGACACCAACTGGCAAGCTAAGCAATAGGGTAGAGACCATCTCGAATGCCTATTCCTGATAGTGAACTTGATGTCTATAACCATCCTGGAGCCTTCATCCAGTGACTGATGGAAGCAGAGGCAAACACCCAGAGTTAAATACTGAACAGAACCCAAGGAACCCAGCGACAGAGAGAGAGGAGCGAAGAGCAAACTGGCAAAGAATTGGCTGGCAAAACCAGCAGAGACAGCTGATCCGAACAGGGGAGAGCTCTTGGACCCCAGACCGACAGCTGGGAGGCCAGCATGGGACCGATCCAGACCCCCTGAATGTGAGAGTCAATGAGGAGGCCTGGGCTACCTATGGGGTCCTGAGCAGTGGATCAGTGTTTATTTCTCAAATACTAACAGACATCGTGTGTCTATAACACAAAGAGGGTTGCTCTCTCTGCCTCGACTCTTAGGGAAGTGCCTGGACCCTACCCTGAATGAAATGATAGACTCTAGATATCCCCTATGCGGAAGGAATTGACAATAGGGTGGGAGGATGGGGGGTATGGTGGGGGGTGCGGGAGGAGGGGAGGGAGAGGGAACTGGGATTGACATGTAAAACAAGCTATTTAAAATTTTAAAAAATGTTAAAAATATAAATAAATAAATAAATTATATATATATATATATATATATAAGAAAAAATTTCTTATCTTCCTCTTGCTGACTATATTTCCAAATGATTTTCAGTTCTCACAAAGTAGAGTGGTGAAGCTGCTTTGTGAATCCAGCTTGGGAGGGGCTGTGCCTCTAGCTTTGTTAGATCTGTGTACAAAGCCAGGAACTGGTTACATTATTTGCCGCTTGGTGATCTCCAGACTGAGATGGCAGGGATCCTTGGCTCAGCTGTTTTTCAGTACAGTTTAACCACCTGCATCTTAGAAGGAACTTGACTTCCTTTGCTCAAATAATAACTTACATGGACTCGTCCCTGTGGTATGTTAGCCTCACAGCACTGGCTTTTCACTGGGTGATCTACCTGTAGCTGTATTAGGGACTTTTCACTTTCACATATTTTTTCCTGGAGGGACAGCAGGGAGGTAAGCAAGGCAAGAGAGGCCTGATTTGTTTCTTTTGTTTCATGAGAAACTCACTATTTCTTCCTAACCTGCCTTACATTTCTGCAGAAACCAGCTATGCTTGTTGTCTGCCCACTGCTGTACCCCTCTGTGGTCTAACTTGTTGTTTGCCCATGATTCTGAGCCACTGGGATATTTGTGAATGGCCTGTTAGGTGGAAGAATGCATATGGGGAAGATCAGATGAGTTTTCTTCATGCCTGGGTATTTCTGCATATTGTATGGAGGTGTGTCAGCCACCATGATATTAGACATCCCAAGTTTTGCTCTCAGAACTCTTTCTATACCACTTCTATTATCTAGATTCTATTTCTGTGAATACCTTATTTTTGCAGAATATTATTTTAAGATGTGTTACATATGTTTAATGATACAAAGATATGTTGTATTCTTTTATGTTGCATTTGTTTAACTCCATGAAGCTGCTCTACTCTACTTTGCCTGTCTAAGAAACATGGTTGGTCAAATAAAGAGCTGAACAGCCAATAGCAAGGCAGGAGAAAGGGTAGACAGGGCTGGGAGGCAGAGGGACTCAATAGAAGGAGAAAATGAAAAAAAACATCTAGGACCTAGAGAAGGAGGAGGCCAGTCACCCAGCTATCCAGCAAGCCATGGAGTAAGAAGCAAAGAACGGTGTAAATAAATAGAGAAAAGTAAAATTCCAGAGACAAAAGATAGATGAGTAATTTAAGAAAAGCTGACAAGAAACAATCCAAGCTATGGCAAGGCATTCATGAGAAAGAATAAAACTCCCTGTGTGTATTTTATTTGGGAGATGGGTGGTAGGCCCCCAATCCAGCAAAGAGCAAAGATCCAAAGAACAGAGTTAAGAGGGAGAGGGACCTGGGATTGACATGTGAAGCAACTTTGTTTCTAATTTAAATTTTAAAAGAAAGACATAAAAAAATAAAAATAAAAAAACAACAATGTACGCATGAGCTTTCTGGCCCGGCAGGTCCCACCGCCCTTCTCAGCCCCAAGGAAACACACAGACACTACATTAGTTTTAAAATTCTTGGCCATTAGCTTGGGTTTTGTATTGGCTAGCTCTGTCTTAATTATTAACTAATTTCTATTAATCTAAATATTTCCACGTGGTCTTGGCTTAAGCGGGAACTCCTTTGCCAGCTACATGATGATTGCTCAGCATCTCCACAGAGAAGAGAGCAATTTCCTGTGTGTCCCTGCTCATATTCTGATTCTGCCCAGCTACATCACTTCCTGTCTGATCAATCAGCCAATCAGTGTTTTATTCATTAACCAATAAGAGAAACATATATACATATGCACATATATACATATGTACATATCACAACAACACCTTATACACTTTTGCTTTTCTTTCTTCTTCTCTAGTCTTCCTTCCTTCTTTCCTTCCTTCCTTCCTTGACCCCAATGGCCAGCATTCCCCTGCTAACCCAGATACAATGGCTGATGCTGTTCACTATCACAGTGCAGTTGATCATCAGCTTCTAATGTTGCTGAGTAATGTTCAGATGGGAGGGGACAGTTCAATGTCACCTTTACTTTCAGACAGTGATGTGCTGCTTTTAAACTCATGATGAATATAAAAGTCAATCTTAAATGCTGTAAAATTTAAAACTATACTTATGATAGATGCATAAGCATTTATCATAGACTTTTATTAATAAGATAATATTAACAGATATGATATCACTAGCTTAAGGTGGTAGAATTTAGGAAAGCTAAAAATATGAGTCATAGTTGCACATTAAACATGTATCTGAAGCAGGGCACATGGAACACACCTTGCATCCAAGCATGGAGGAGACAGGGGCAGATGGATCTTTGAGAGTTCAAAGCCAGGCTGGTTTACATAGAAAACTCCTGATTAGTCCCAGCTATGTAGAAATACTCCAGATATACAGGTAATTGATTTAAAAAACAGAATCTTTATCTTTATAGCACAGTCAGTATCTAACTAACACTCCAGTAAATTTCTGCTGGTCATTTGGAGATTGCCACACGAAATCTACATTCTGGGATAATCCAGAGAGTTATCTGTGTTAGCCATTGTAACAACTTTATTGAGTTGATTTGTGAATGTGTCCACCTCTCCTGTCTCTCCTGTGTATTGATAGACAGTTTTAGAGGCAAACATAATTCTAACATTGATTTTCCCATGTAAGAAATGAATTTTGATTTGTTATTGATTTGTCTATGATTTTACATATCATGTCTGTAAGATATCTTAAGAGCTAAACATACTTTATTGCTGCCAATTACCAGCTAAGTTAATGTTTCACTTGTTAACTTTTGTGTTATTTCTAAAGAGACTGTTTTGTGCTGAAGGCACAGATATCATTTGGTTATTTATTTAAAACAAAGATAGCTGGAGATATGCTTCCTTCAATTAAAAGGTCAGGTATCTGACTTAGATTCCCAGAACCCATGTTTAAAAAGAACTGGATAAGTTTTCTTTCTACTAAAGTGGATAAGTAAAGTGTACATGGCCTTGTATTCTCCATGTTGCGGCAATGAGCACAGTCTGCCCTGACACTCAGGCCTAAGACAACCTTGGATTATAACTTTACTTTCATCTAGTACCTTTTCCTGTCTATGACTCCTGACACAAAGGCAAGGTCACATGATCTGGGCTTCACCTCTCTCCCCTAGAGCAGCCTCCAAACCTTATCCTACAAAGATTCCCTTTGTTACTGTGTAACTGAAGAGCCTGTCTCTCCCCTGTTGACAGCTGGGGTACTGTCTGGGGTGACTTTCTCTCCCTGTGAACCACTTTCAGGGGTCTTGGGTTTGCCCATACATGAATGCTTGTGATTGTAACTATGCAGCTCCGCGGTAAAGTTTATTTCTGAATATAATTTGTCTCTTCTCTCTGTCTATTGGCCAGTTATGTCTTTTAATATTTATAATGCAAATGGTATCATTTTTCAGAAAATACTATCAGGTGTACTTACAGTTTTTATACAACTGAAATTTGTTTCCAGAGATTTTCAGATTTATATTATTGATTTTGGAATTTATGTTAAGAATTCACACACGTTAAAAAAAAGGATAAACTGCTGGGAAAATAGAATGTCATAGAAGGTGACACACTTTTTTTTTTTTTTTTGGTTTTTCGAGACAGAGTTTCTCTGTGGCTTTGGAGGCTGTCCTGGAACTCACTTTGTAGACCAGGCTGGCCTCGAACTCACACAGATCCGCCTGCCTCTGCCTCCCGAGTGCTGGGATTAAAGGCGTGCGCCACAACGTCTGGCTGAAGGTGGCACACTTATATGCAATGCTAGCATGTGTAAGGCAGAGCCAGGTAATGCTCTAGTGCTCACTGGCCATCTGCTCCACAGTACCTGGTGAACTCCAAGTCAGTGAGAGACCTTGACTCAAAATACAAGCTCTATGGCTCTTAAAGAAGAATACCCACATTATCCTTTGTCTTCTACATTCACAGTCATACATGTGCCCACATATTCATATACATGTATGCCATATTACTGTGAGTACATAGAACTGGGTTATAATAATTATTTTTTCATAATTCCATGTTAATTTATTTCTTACAAAATTAGAACATTAATTCATACATATGCAAAATTACAGGTTCAAACTTGTGCTACAGTCTGTGTGTTTCCGTCTTCAGCACATCAGCCAGGCAACAAAATGTGCTAAACGGTATATATAATCATGTATTTGGTCTGTTTGCCAGGTACTGTTTTTAAAAGGGTGAATGAATATCTATTGTTGACAGAGCAGCAGTGACCATGCATGAGCATGTGCTTCTGCTGTAGGACATAGAGTCCTTTGAGACTATGTCCAGGAGTGGTGTAGCTTGAACACATGGTAGATCTACTTCTAGCTTTGAAGAAGTTCCACACTAATTTCCATGGGCCTGCACCCATCTATCCTCCCATCCACAGTGAATAAGATATCTCCTTCTCCCACATCCATGTCAACATTTACTGTATTTGATTTCTTGTTTTTTTTTTAAATTTGTGCTTAGATATAATCTCAAAGTAGTTTTAATGTCTAGGTTCCTTATGACTAATGATGCCAACAGTATTTAAAGTGTTTATTAGCCATTATATATTTTCTTTTGAAAATTCCCTATATCCCATATATTGAAGCTGCTTTATTTTCTTGACATTTATTTGTAAATTTGGCAAATAAGTCATAATTTTTAAATGAAATGTTTCAGAAATCCAAGTTGCACCCCATGCAAGGTGCTAGGTTGCATACTAGGGGTTGCCTTTTTGGTAACTGGTAACTCTTCCAACCTGTTTCTTTGCTTATTTGGTAAATTTCTGTCAGGAATGTTGATTGAGATTATCAAGGCATTGTGTTAGAACAATGCTAGCAAGACAGTAGGGTTTGGTTAGGACAGGACTACCAAGAGAGGGATTTGGTTCGCAGGTAGGGAAACATTCTATGCTGGACCTGAGCCTTTCAAGAAATTCTGTTAGAGTCCAAGACCCCGTGACTCTAGATTGTGACATTGTTTAGAAATAGCTATTTATAGAGGTCATTAACTACACTTAGTTCACTAGAGTAAATACTAGCTCTTTACAACTGATAAGCTAATAAAAAGGGGAAAATTTGGTCATGTGCACACAAGATTTGAAGAGACACAAACAGAAGACATCTTTTGACAAAACAGGGAAAGATGCCTTGAATATAGTCACAAAAGTGTGATGTATCAGTTTTGACCTTTACCCACCCATCCTTTACTGTGGTAGCATTAATTAACTGCTATACACAGTAAACTTACCTAGCCTTCTAATTTTTATGCACCTGTGTATGGAGATTATTATGGCATGGATGGTATGACTTTGGGTAAATTTTGAGTAATTGATTAGGTTAGAACATAGAAGTGAGAGACTATTCTAGTCATTCAGTGGAGTTAAACTTTGGATTATACCTATTATCTATCAACATCAATTCCAGAATCTGTTCTCTATTGCCATATGTTACCCTTGTTAAGACTGCCCTTCGCCGGGCGGCGGTGGCGCACGCCTTTAATCCCAGCACTCGGGAGGCAGAGGCAGGCGGATCTCTGTGAGTTTGAGGCCGGGCTGGACCGATAGCCTCCAAAACAATACAGAGAAACCCTGTCTCATAAAAACAAAAAAAAAAAAAACTGCCCTTCATTCTTCTACACAGAGACATATGTCTATTCTTATGAACTCTCCTTCCTTTATGGAGGTGTGATCCAATGATCGACAACACAAGCAGATTAAAGTGCAAATATTCAGATCCATGTGTAAAAATCCAGGTGGAATTCACATCTTTATCCTCTTGTCCATTGGTTCTCTACACTTGTTGCTGCTCAAGGTAGTGATGGATAGCCACTGTTCTCTCTGACCTTGAAGATATCCAACCCCACCCCTAACATATTCATTTTTATCCAAAGCAATTATGTCTATAAAATTTGTAAAAATATAGGGAGCATCAAAGAGCACAATAACATTGGAAATGAGGTATGGGATTGCCACTTTTTCCTAGCCAATGCAGTTGCATTTTAGTTTTCTGGTTGCTGTGAACAAATAACTGACCTGAAGCTACTGAAGCATGGGAGGGTTTATCTGGCTCCTGTTTTCTGAGGATTCAGGGCAGGTAGAAGTGCCAGGTCACAGCTGCAGGTTTGGATAGAACAGTAAGCACAGAAATGGAACCCAGCATTCAGGTGGCTTCGTCCTACTGCCTTTTCTTCACTCTGAGCTGCCTGCCTATAGAATATTGCTACCAGGGTGGTGCTATTGACCACATTACGTCTATACATTACATCTATATTGGAAACACGATTAGCATGGAAACAATATAGAATCTGAAATCAGCTAACACAATGTTCTAGCTAGTTGTGGCTGTGCTTTTATTTCTTTGCTTGTGAAACCTAAAATTTTCCCGGGTGCCATTTGCCCTTTCTTTTCTTAGAGCTGTTGGGAAGATATATGAGAATAGTACTTTACAATTGCTTCTCATGTACTTTTCTGGACACTGTGTGAGGTGATCAACATATTTCCTCATATAACTCTCTCTCTCTATATATATATATATATATATATATATGATAGCTAGGTAGATATATAGGTACATAGATAGAATTGATGGAGACTTGTTTGATTCTCTGAAGACAATGAATATAATGTCTAGGCTCTCATGGTCTTAAGTCTATTATTTTAGCTCTGCTTTCTTCTGCATGGAGAGCATTCGGTGTGACAACATGTGACCACATGTAGCAAGTGTTATGTCTCGTTCCTTAGTACCTCTAAACTATGAAGACTAAAAGGCTGTTGTAAATAGCTTCTTTAAGCTGCCAATAGATAAATTCCACTGGCATAATTGTCTGATTTTGGCCCTGATGCATCCTCTTCTAATTTAGAGGTAGTATAAAATGTAGTATAAAATATCTTACCCAGGTATAGGTGCCTAGTCACACATGGGAATGTAGAACTGCTTCCAACACAGATAATATCATGAGAAATAATGGGGCCCAAGTGCTAAATTTATGGAGGAAGGTGGAATTGGTTCCTAGAACATATTTTATTTTCCCCAGACAAGGCTATAACTAGATTCAAGGACTGAAAACAAATTTAAAAACTGATGTGAGACTTGGTACAGAAGTAAATCTTTCATAGAAGAGGTGGGTCTGTTACTTCAAGATGTGATTTTTATGAGGGAAAACAATTGCAGGTAATACTAACAAGTGAATCAGAGTTTAGTTACCATGAGAAATAAATGAAGCATAAAGGAAGGGAGGGGGCGAAAGGGGGGTAGAGAGAGAGGAATAAAAGAATCAGCTTGTAGCTCCATGGTTAAGAGCACTTCTTCTTCAAGAGGACCCAAGCTCTCATTCCCAGCACTTAGGTTTTATGGATTACATCATCTTGTAACTGCAGTCTCAGGGTAACTGGAACCCTTTTCTGTCCTCAGTAGGAATCCATGTACATGTGGTATGCACACCCTCAGAAGTACAAGTAATTTTAAAAACTGTAAAAATAGCAGCTGGAAAAATAGCTTAGCAATCAAAAGCCCTTTCTGCTTTTGCAGACAACCCAGATTTGACTCCCAACACTCCCCTGGTGGCTCACAGCCATTTGTAACTCTAGTTCAAGAGAATCCTATATACTCTCCTGGCTCCAGGGGGCATTGCACCTATGTGGTGCACACATATACGTGGAGAAAGAGAATCCTGACACATAAAATAAAAAATTTAAGTATATGAAAATAAGTATTAACTTTAAGCAACACAAGGGAGATTCTGAGAATGCTGGGCACTAAACGGAAGAGGTTTTCTAAAGGTTGTCTGCACCAAGATGGCAGAATGCCAGTGGAGAATTACAATGGACAACAACCATCATAGCTAACCGTGGTTATTAAGTAACTCAGGTAATGAAAGCAGGTTGTGAGATCTCTCTCAGGAAAGTGGGCATCAGAGATACATGTAGAAAACAATACTTTAAGAAGAAGGCCAATGTCTGTTTAGGAGAGCAAGCTGAAAGCAGGGTCTAGTGTCTAGAGAAAAACAAGGTATGCACCTTCAGTTCTAAGTACACGTGGATGTATGCTCACAGCCAAACCTGACAATGATTTAGTATAATGGTGCTTGCAGGTTCTTATCACTGGAGGTCAGTGAATGATGATACCAAGGCTCTTCACTGAATTTGCTTATGGAGACACAAACAATTCCAGGACTTAGTTTACAAGGTGCAAAAGAGACAATGCCTACTGCCATTTTCCCCATCATTGCTGCTGAAACTTCGTACCCTGGAGATTCTGTTTGACTCCACTTGTCACCAATATTGATTAATAAAGCACACACCTCTACATCACAGCCACACCAATTCTTGTCACAGGTATTCTCCAGCCGAGAAACAAAAGGACATCAAGGAATTCTGGGCTATTATTACTTGAATTCCCATAGTGTAGCTACTAACAGATACATTACAGAAGTTGTTCAAACCTACTAGTATTTAGAGATTTCCTTAAACATACACAGCTCATCTGAATTAAATATTATACAGCTGTAATTTTCATGATGACTCAAGAGAGATAAATCTTGGGAAAGGCATAGAATTTATCTCACTGCTTCTTGTATTTATCTTGCAGTTTAGAAATGTTAAATGTAAAATAGAAGCCAGTGTGAATTTTCTAACTATTCTATCAGCATCTGAGGCTGAGTGTAAATGGAGGAAAATGGACTTGTATTCAATTTATTTTCAAGAAAATCTACATTTAAATCAGAGTCATATTCAGCGTTGTCCAGTCTTCTAGTTATAAGTCCTACTTAGTGGTTTGAACCATCATTGACCCAAGTAGTGCCAAAGGGAGAAGGGAGTATACGGTTTTAGTTTTCACTGTGTATTTCCATCCTTTTTCCATCATTCTAACAGCTCTATTTGATGCAGAAGCACCACTTGTCCTAGAAGCAAAATTATAGGAGAGAATTCCGTCTTTATTGCTCATTGTCCAGATTGATAATCCTATAACTTACAAGATAGTAATTTTAGGCAGTGAGAAAAAACATCTCAAAACCTTTACCAATGTATGCAACAGAGCTCTATAACCCCATAAGGAAAGACACATTTTGCATGTTTAATCCAGGTAGAGGTAACTGAGTGTATGAAGCAATACCTCTGGTGGCACTTTGCATTTTTAAAGGCTCATTAAACTCATGATGTACAAAGATCAATAACATTTTTAAGCAACTAAGAGGCAGCAGGCTTAAGCATCAGAATTTCCTGTGTCTTTACAGGATGCTGAGGGGTAAATTATGTTACTGAAACTTCATGGGTAAGGACTCCAGGACAGTCAACTTTCAAATACAAAGTTTGAAATCATAAATATAACTAAATTCTAAGATTTGAATTGTGCCTCAACTCTCATGACCTCAAGGCTACAGCAATCACTAATGGAAACAAAGTATAGGAGGAAGTTCATGGGCTTTGGAATTCTACAGCAGGTGAACTTTGCTCAAAAGTCTCTTACCTTCAGTGGGCCTGAATCCCTAAAGCCATATTTCTCCTAACTGCTTTGCAAAACATGTCTCATGAAAAGTTAAAAAATTTTACCACCTGTAATACTCAACTACCCAGAATTTCCGTTTCATTATTTGTTTTGTTTTGTTTTTCTTTTTCTTTGGTATGCCAAGAAAGCTGTGTTATATTCTGTGCATCCATTTAAGGTGCTTTGACCTGGAGCAACCTGAAGCCTTTGTGAACCAACATTTATTTGCCCAGGCTGGCTAAAGTTACCTTAAATGAAAATGATTGATGTTCACTTAAAACAAAGGTATTATAATTTTGGCCAGTACCTGTCCAACTAATCATAGTGTTATTAAATTTGCAGCAAGTACACACAACTATCTATTCCTTCTTCCATGTTACCTAGCAATAATTCATTATCAGCTATTTGAATGTTTCTCTCCCAGTCAATGAAGTTTCAAATCATAAGAAAAAATTCCAGTTTTAGAAACATTAACAATTTCATGAGTTTGTGCACCACACACAGATGCCTTCTAGAAAGAGATGAGTGGTGAGCTGAATACCATGGACCCAAGCTCAAACAGAAAACTGAGGACAGAATTGTGACCAGAAGATTGGCAGGTTTCAAAGCCAGATTCACACCAGAAGAATTGCAGGTGAGTTAACAAAGTGGAGCAACAGAGCTCCCTTTCAAATCTTCAGTCTGGAATCATGATGTTCCGTGTCCTATCAATCAGAGCAGGAGAAGGCAGGAGAAAGAGATGGCCAAAAGTTACATGAACAGAAAGCCAGGCAAGTAAACACCATCAGGGAAGACCAATCAAGAGAGGGAGAGGAAGGAGTGAAATTCAAGAACCAGAAGGAGAGAGAGCAAACTTAACTCTTCATTATTCTTCTAAAATCAAATAACAACACCAAAATCTTAAAGATTTCCCTTACAATATTAGAATTGATTTTATTTAGAAAAATAATGTCTTTATACCAAGGGAACATTAACTATTAATAATTTTTGCTGGGCGTTGGTGGCACACGCCTTTAATCCCAGCACTCGGGAGGCAGAGGCAGGTGGATCTCTGTGAGTTCGAGGCCAGCCTGTACTACAGAGCCAGTTCCAGGACAGCCTCCAAACAATACAGAGAAACCCTGTCTTGAAAAAAACAACAACAAAAAATAATAATAATTTTTGCTTCTGAAAATCATCTACTAAGATTGAATAACTAAAACCAAGTGTGACTTCTACAAGTGTATTGTAGACTAATATTCGTTATACAAATAGTTAATTTGTATTTTGTATTATATTTACTGAAATGTGGGTCTATAATTTCATTTAAATCTCCAGAACATTAAAAAAATGTTAGAATCATAGCAAAAAGTTTTCATGAATGATGATTTCTTCATTTTCATAAAATATACAGAAGGCTACATCTTAAGCATACAGAATATGGATGGCACTTCCATGTTTTATATGTGTTTTAAATGCTATTTCACTTTTTGTTGCTGTAAAGAAACTTATGACTTGAAGAACATTGGTGAAGCATTTTCCTGTAATAGCCTTTTCTACAGTTTATTTATTTACTTGTTTGTATGTTTGTGCGTGTGTGTGTGTGTGTGTGTGTGTGTGTGTGTGTGTGTGAGTATTCATAGGCATGCCCTAGGATTGATCTCAGGTCATCAGGACTCTCAGAAACCACCTTTCATGCACTAAACCCCCTCAGCAGTATTTTTTACTGTGATTTGAGTTGTGAAGGCAGGGATGGTGAACAGCTAGCATAAGTGTTGTGGCTTTAGCAAATGACTTGAGAGATGGCTCCTTCACTTAGCTTGTATAGCAATTTAAAGGCGATGAAGGCATGAAGCTGATTGGTGATTCCTGCTTGAGGACAATGGAAGGATTGAGGGCTGGTTGGGAAGGCAAACCTCCACTGACTGTCCCTCCTGACCCTCTGCTTCCTGACCAATTAAACTATCATGGATGGGTCTTCTTAACTTAAGCCATGAGCTTAAATACTGAATTAGACAAATCTTCACACTGAGAATGCAACTGTGGGAGTGATGGGAAACCACTCTATTCAGATCCTTAGCTCTATTTTTTTTCTTTGATGAATAACTTAGCATCAAATGTTAGCCCAATGCATGGCCCTATCAAGAATCCTCTCTGTCTCTAAGCACACAATAGTTATGATCAACAATCCATCAAGCACAAAGTAATAATTACCATTTCTGTTTCTTATGAACAGCTGTGGTATATGTATATATGTGTGCAATATGCACTAATATATATGTACATATATGTATATATATATATTAGATAAGTGTGGATATGTTTAGGATAGTTACAGGAAAATGGATTTATTTACACTTTGACACAACTTGGTAGAGAAAGACTCTGGGTTTCTATTGTTCTTTTCTGTAGTTGCTAAAGTTTTATAGAAAAGAAGAAAAAAGTCTGGAAACACTCATATATTAATTTAGTTGTTAGAGACTGTGTGGAGTCTTTTCTGTGGACGGAGTTCCTCCTCTGCTTGGCATGAGGGCTTCGACCCTCTTCCTTTTCCCAGCATGGGATTTGTGGTGATGTTTTATTCTATTAAGGTCCACAATTTTAATAATATGACAGTTGAAGGAACAGGGGCATTTGTTTTGTCGGGGCCACTTTTATTCCTCATCTTTTTTGCATATCAAGAATTTATATATTATAAATAAGCATACATATCTTGGATCAGGCACACATACACAAGGTGAAACAAATGAGAAAATCTATGCTACTGCAGATGAGTTAAGAAAAGTAAAACAGGCTATTTATTTAATAACAAAAATTCCACACATAATTGAAAAACTATTTGTATTTGTTCTCTTATCACACGTGTGGAAAATCCGATTCCCCAAAAAGTCACTTCACTCTCAGTGCCATTTAGACTTGTGGATTTTTCAGAATTAACTGATTATTTTACACTAAGGACATGGCTATGCTTTGATATCAGTTGCTTTTGTTTTCTAAGCACAAAAAATTTTGTAATCCCCTTTATGTCTGGCCTTTCCCTCCCCGCAACATAGTCACCCTTCACGCAGCTTAACAGAGTTGCACATCCTGCCATAATGCATTCTTCCAATTATCTTCCTCCAATGGTGGTTGTAGAAATTTTGTCACAGCTATTTCCTGAAAGCTGTTCCATTTCTGCATAGCATCCTCATGTCTGTCTTCTCCACTGACTCGTGGGCCACAGAGAAAAGCAATTCAGAACAATCATGTATATTATCATAGTAATTTATTAGATTCAATTATGGTAATTTCATGAAGCATGTGTGGCCACACGCTCACATTGTAGATGAGGGGCTGATGTAAAAAATGTTGTTTGATACCATGTAGACGTTGAGTGGCAAAGGTTAATGGAAACCAGCAGCCTCGCCTTCCAGCTTAGACTGAAGAGAATTGCTCTCAGTTATGTCTTATCTGGCATTTTATCTCTAGTGTCTGGCATATTATCGGTAACCAAGAGTTGAGAGGCAGGCACAACTAATAACAGGAAGGAGGAAAGATTAGTAAAGCAGGACAATAATTATGGATCTCTTGTTAAACAAATATATGCTTACATATTTGCATATGTATATATAAATATGTATTGTAAGAAAATCACATAGAATTAAATATACAAAGCATATAAACACACATGGAAATATCAAACATGGAATTTTAAAATTTAGCAACGCCAATATCCTTAAGATTATACCATGCTGTATAATCTTGTAATTATTTCAAAATTTTAAAAAATTGGGCTGGATGTGCTGGTGAACACCTTTAACTTCAGCCTGGGGAGTCAGAGACAAGCAGATCTCCTTGATTTGAAGTCAGCCTGGATGACATAGGAATTTCCAGAGCATCCTGAGCTATATAGCAAAACCCTATCTCAAAAAACTGAAAACAAAGCAACCCTCTCAAATAAAATAGAAAAAAAAGAGAAGAGATGGTCACCCACATTATTTATTTAGAAGCACTATTGTACTGATGATCTTTATATGACATTTTCCCCAAAGAAAAATATTTGACTTATCTATTACATCCATAACATTCATAAGAAGTCTCCAAAAGTCAAAGCTATATTAATACATGTAAAACTGAAAAATACAAAAAGTCTCAAAGCTCTCTAATTTTTATATATAACACCTTGAGAAACAAAATATTATCCTTTCTGCTCTACATAAATCGTCCCAGTATATAGACAAAGGTTGATATCAGACAAGCCATCTGGGAAACATGGAGACTTGATACACAAAGACTGGGTGAAGGGACGTGTCATGATATCAGCGAGAAGTGTCTTGAGCTTTGGACTATGTGTTCCCTGTTGGTGGTCCTGTCTGTGGAGGTTTAGGATTCTTGGCCTTGCTGCAGACCATCATGGTGAACAGCACTTTCAGATCACTCTGGCTTGTGTATGACATGAGACAATCTTGTGATCCTTCTGTCTCGGGCCACCTACGTGCAAGAGGTGACACTCTACTCTGCAGTCATTGTTTACTTTTATCCACAATGGTCTCTCCATCTCCTTCATAATATTTGATACTCTTGTCTTTGTTTTGAAAAGTATCTTTCCAAATACCATAGCATCTTAAATTAAGTCAAAGGTAACCATACACATTTTATATAATTTTATGAATATGGCAAACATTCAACAATATTTTGCCTTATGAATGAGTGGATGCCTTTTAACTTAGAAGCACCTTAAACTTTTTAAATTTCTTCTCAGCTTTTTACTACAGGAAGCATGAATGGAATAAATACAGATATGCCTCAAAGACTTATCTGCACGACTAGATTAAAAGCTTGGTGGTACAGCAATTAGTACTGGCAGAACTCACAGGAAACCTAATAGGGAGACTATCATATTGCTGACATACAAAACCAAGCCATCAAAGAGAGTTTTCAGCACACTAATCCCATTCTGCAGAGACAGTAGCCTCCCAATTGTCAGCAGACAGATTCTGGTCCTATGGTCTTAATGTTCATGCTCTGAGTTCTTCAAAGGGAATTCTGAGTGTGCCACAATAAAGAAAAGAAAACAGCAGAAACCTTAGAAAACATTTAAGCATCTAATAATATGGCAATTTTTTAACCATTTAAATTTCTTCTCACATGAAGTTAATTCAGTAGACAATTGGAATAGCTAATTTATGCAAGAATTGTGTTAAGCAAAAGGAAATACAAATTGTGTGTGCATGTGCAAAGTGCATGGATGGTATAACAAGGATTTTGTGATTCAAAGATGTTTAAAACATGGCATAGGGGCTGTGAAAGGTTTAGGTATAGGATACTGTGGTGTACACATAACATTTTAACCACAGTTCAGTAACATAAAGGTAAGCCACATATAAGCCAATGCTGGAGACTGGGTTATTGAAACTGTTGAGTTATAAGACAAAATCACTGAGAATGAACAGCATTTGCTGATATTAAGGGTCAGCTAAATGTTAGAGATAAACAAACAAACAGCAAAATCAGGAGGCAAAGATGGTTCAGTGATTAAGACTACTGGCATCTCGTACATAGATTCTATGTTCAGTTTACAGGACCTAGACAGCAGCTCACAACGTTCTGTGGCTCCAGGCTCTGGGGATCCAATCCCATCTTCTGACCTCACTGGACAACAGGAAGGCATGTGACCTACAGGAATATATGCAGACAAAACATCCATACACTTAAAACATAGAAAATCTTTAAAATAAAACAAAAAGAAAAAGTAAATAAAGCAAATAACTTAAGAAAATAAGAAATCCAGGTTTAAAAACTGAAGCTATAAGGAACAAAATTTTCTAAAATTAATATATTATCTCTACATATAAAATAGTATTTGGGCATATATAACTGTAGAAAACTGTGCCTAGGTTATTTTTTAAAAAGCCCAAGTAAGGACTAGGCTTCATTTCAATAACAATATAATATTGTAAAATGACTGTTAATGTAGAATAAATATTTATTGACTTATTTTCTTAGCTTTGAGGGAAATGTATTTCCTCATATGTCATATTCTACCTACAGGTCTGGGTTGCTGAGTGGTAATCCGGTATCCTTATATCATTTATGCAAAAGGTCAAAATCAAAATATTTGTGACTGCTAACAAATAGCATGGTTATTCTTTGTGGACCTTCCTGTGGAAGGCAGGTTTCCCATAGATTACAGAATTTGACCGTCCCTGTAAAACCATCTCCCAAGTATCAATCTACCTGAGAATATTACTGAGCATTTATGAGTGACTGTAGAGTGGTGTGACATGCCTTTCTTGGTCAACAGGAAGCAGTGTCTGCATTTCTCTTGTAGGACCTGACAACCATGGAGAATTTGGTTGTTGTCTTCAGCTTCTGCAAGATGTCTCTCATTCGATGGTTTAAATTTACTCACCCTATGTAGATAATGCTGAGTTGCACATTTGGGTGACTTACACTTAGGCCAGTGCTGGGTCTTCTACAATGAATCATTACAGAGTATTCTGCTTCGTGTTTCTTTCCCAGCATGGTAGTCATTGAACTGGCCTTTATCTGCTGCTTAACTCCTGAATCCAAGAAAAATCCTCATTTCCTTCTCACAGTTGTTTTTTTCAGTGGCGTGTAAGATTCAGAAACTTAATAAAGATGTATTTGGAACAGCAGGGGATGTTTTCTCCTACTTTTTTATCATTCATTGTAACCTGTTAAAAGAAAATTTACAGCATTGTGCTGTCTCCAAAGTTAATGGAGTAGGCAATCAATTTTCTTAATCAAATTAAAGCCATACACTATGATTAGCTAAAAGAAGGCCTGTGGTCTTTTGCAGAATTTATAATGAAAACAACTGCTCTGGTCTACCTATACCATGAGAAACATGGTTGAGCTAAAACACTAAAGTACAGATTTATTCTGTGTTTATCAGCACAATAGAAACTTCTAATTAGCTTCTCTTAGTAATACTTAAGGCCGACACTTCTGGCTTACGTGGGTTAACTCCACTATAGTGCCTCCCACACACTTGGTTGTACTGTGGGATGGTATCAGTCAGTTCTTGTGTGAAAGGATAGTTCAAGAATAGACACTGACCCAACTTCCTTAAGCTTTGGTTTTAGCAGAATACTAATTGTTAGAGAGATGGTAATCTAAACTTCACTGTGTTTTAAGATTTGAAGACGGGTGTTAGAGCCTCAATTGTTCAATAAGAAGGCCACTTCCCTAGAACGATTTTACCCATGGATTTTGCTAACTTGCTAATTGATTTTCACCCACCGTGTTTAGTTTCAACTTTTGTACAGAAAGACCTAGAAGAAAACGAAATGTCAAGTGGATCCACTCGAAAAAGAAACGCAAATGCTCACCATCAGAAATCTCACTGTCTTTCCACATAAAACCCTCCACGAGTGCAGTCCACACCTACAAAGCAGATGAAACTCTTAGTCCATCATCCAATCAAAATTACCCAGCAAGTTGGAAATGACTCTTCATGCTTCCATCACTTCCCAGAAGCTGTGATTGCTGTCTTCAATATTTGTGTTAGCAAATCATTCATTCTTGAGATATAGGGTGATGCTGTGTCGGCATCACTAGCTGAAGCCTTGTTTAATGACTTGTACCTATCTCAACTTCTACCTGGGAACCAGTGCTAATTCGAGAACAGGGCATGAAGTCCTAGTAAGTGGCACCCCTCGACAAAAGAAACAGAGCTTTGGACCCAGAAAGTGACTTTAAAGAAGGGCATTGCTGCAAGTTCATATTCCATACTGTAGCAGAAATATTGAATGACCTGGTAAGTGCTCACAGATCCACTGCCTAAGATTGACCCAAACTGCTTCTATGAATGGAATGAGAGAAAAGACAGAGATAGCACATTTATACATACTTGTCTGTTAGCATGAGCAGTGTTAGAGAGAGTTTGTTTTGAAAGTAAGAAAAACAATCAAGACAAAAAAGAGACAACAAACAAACAAAAACTAAAACCCAACAAGAGTTGACTGAGTAACATGCAGTGAGAGATATGGGGGCAGATGAAGGAGGGAATAGAATAATGATCATATATGATCAAGTGAGTGAAACACTCAACATTAAAGAAAAAATATTTAAAAAGAAAAAAGCAAGATGAAACATGAGTCTCATTTGGCAAATTTTGTAGTCATATTTACGTATATCGTTACCTCATACAATAAAATGTGTGATCAAAACATTTTCACCTTCACAATTTCTCCTTACTGAAAACTTGACTTTGGACTTTGGAAATAACAGCATACCATAGTTTTATAAGCTATTATACAGAAAGGGCATAAAAGGTCAAAACGTATGAAGAGATGTATCAATTTTTATTGAATAGTATCTGGTAAGATAATAACTTCATCAGTTGACAAGGAAGATTAATGTCCACCTAGTATTTCTTGTAACGTATTGCAAGGGACATCAAATATCAAATGCAACTTGCAAATCATTATGAGACATTAAATGTAGTCATATTGTGAAAGTGAAAATGTTTTGATCACACATTTTATTGTATGAGTTATTTGTACATGGAATCATAAGTCAATATCAATTAGTTATCCTCCTTAATAGATAGCTCCATCATCTTTCAGGAATATATGAGTACACACAAGCTGCTGAAATCTACTGTGCTATAGGCGACTCCTGGATATCAAAGCCTATGAACCATCTCTAGTGACATGTTTTGCTCTTTCTGTATAAGCACTGCTTTGCAGGTGTAGCCCATTACTTGTGCGTTTACATTCTATGTGTCACAGGGAGACAACAGAGATGGTACAGAGAGCTTTCATCCCTACAGAGAGATGCTGAGGCCAGTCCAAATGCAGGCCCATTGGTGCAGAGACTGTTACCACTTTTTTTTACAAGATCACCAAGCCATACTTGTTAGAAATCTGCTTGGTCTCCCATGTAATAATTGCTGCTGGTTTATTCCCACTGCTATCTTGCCCACCTTCCAACAAAGCCATGAGTAAACAATTTTGCACAGATATTAATAAATGAGATGTTTATTTACTAAAGCCATCACAGGGAAATGGAGTAGGCTGTTTAAATACAATTTTCTATTCCATTCACATGATACTCAGTTTCCACCAAATGATTAGGATTAATTTTGTGGAAGAAAAGAGCTCAGTGCTGTGAATGTATTAAGTGTTAACGGCACTTACATCTCTAGTATAGTAACTAAACTTCAATTCAGTTGTATTTCAGGGAAAGAACATTCTGGGAGAATCACGACTCTGAACAGAATAGAGACAATACCAAGTTTGATTTTGTTCCTCTTTGTTGATGAAGGATGTAGAATGCCACTTTTTTTCTATCAAACTTTAACTATCATTTATTTCTGCATTAGAAAGAAAGTGTCTTTGTACTATTAGAGATTGCAGTAAGTTTCTACTTAATTCATGGTCTAAGTGTAATAAATGAATGCACACATTTTATCTATTAGTTGGGAATGTTTCTCTACCCAGAGAGGTGTCACTGATATTAATGGTATACTATTATGTAGATTTACCTTCAAATCTTAAAAGAACTCCTAGTGCATGCAGCTTCTCTTCAGGTGAGACAATGAAATTATTGACTCTGATTATGATAACATATATTCACTTAAAAAGACATTTATTGAGAGTCCCTTCCATGCAAGGCACTTTCTTAAATGTTGCCTGGTGATGTCAGGAGTGTGGACATGAGAAATGTATGATCTTTTCTTCAAGTCTCATGTGAGTTCCTAGTAGGGATAAGTTACGGATATAAATATATCTAACTGAATTTGGAATTAATAGGTAGTCTCAAAACTCAAGAAGGGTTCACTGCAGGGAAACATACACGGAAGCGCAGTGGCCTCAGACTTTCTCAGATTGTGGCTTTTCAAGAAGTCTGGCCTTTGGTAGATGGGGGGGTAGGTTAGGGGAGCTATCTCAGGGTCAGTAAAGATATGAGCACAGGGTACTCTAAGGCTGACTGTGTGCTCAGGGATTTGTTCAGGCTCAGTGAAGCATCACATTTGCCAAGTGAACTGACACCATTGTCTGTGGAGAGTTTGCTTGGGCCGACATTAAGTGCAATGCCTCAGGACTGGGTGTGGTGCGATGGTCATGAGGAATCTACTGGGACATGAGAAATTATTAAGTTTATAGGATCACAGTTTGCTACCACTGTAGTGAAACATTTGGAACAGCCTTTGAGTAGAACAATAAGAATACGTGTATATTCCGTCTTAATCATTCGAGTGTTCCTACGACTAGATGCCTCTCAAGCTCTCTGCTTCGGTACGCCCAGCATAACTTCCAAGGAAGCAGAAATGTTTCGGCTTGTAGTTCTCCCATTCTGCCCAGTCAGTAGTGATGCTCTGCGCTTCCCCAGTTTTAAGTGATGCTCCCATATGCCCTTCCACTCTGAAGTGATTCTGTAGTTCTCTCCAGTATGAAGTGATGCTCCATTCCTGTCTCCTGCATTCTGAAGTGATGCCCCATCCCTCCACCCCGTCCAAGGTGATGCCTCATTCTCCTCCAGTCTGAAGTGATTTTCCCATCTGCCTCCCCACTCCGTCTGAAGGAGTGCACCACTCCCCTCCAGTCTGAAGTGATCAGTACCAGAAACCACATGGCTGTATTTAGTCTGAATTAAAATTTTATAGATCATGTTGTTTCTAGTATAACTCTCATATCTGTGTTGGGCTCCATCACCTCTAGTACTATTTACCTCTTGAGAAAGAATGGAAGGCCCCACTGTGTGATTATTTAAACTGAGAAAACTGTATTAGTTTGGAAAGTGGTGTGTTAAGCAGTAATATCCAAAGAAATGCACACACACAAAAAAAAAAAATTGTACCATGTTTTTACTATGTTACCAGTAGTTTAGTGAATACCATCTACCATGCTGCATAGCTTCCCAGGCACCGTGAAAAAGAAAGTGAATGATTTCATTGGATATCTTTTTTCTGTAGTTCTCAGATTTTCCAAGGAAAAGCACACATGCAGGACACAGAAGGCTGAGGAAAAGAAGAGACACAGGCATTCAAGGTTGTCTCTTCTGAGGCTGTCACTTATTCAGGCAGGAGCAGCCAGCGCTCCCATTGTCCTTAGAGACTCCTCACATGTGTGAATCAGAGTAGGTCATTTCACTGTCTCACTTCCCAAGCCCATCTGACATTGAAAGCAAAAGACTTCCCTTATCCTGTTGAACATTTCTAAGTTGGGCTATCTAGAGTGCTTTGGGAATTTCACTATGTTGAACATTCTACTGGAACTGTTTCCACAGTAAAAACAATTCCTCTTTAGTTAAAGATTTACTTAAATATTTCTGATCATGATTGGTTGCAAGAAGGAGAAATATCCATCTCATGTGAGCCAAAGAAAAATATCTGCATTTAAAAAATAAATCTCAGTTCCTACTTAAAGCAAAAAAATATTCATAAAGGACACCTTGAAGTTGCAAGAATATAGCCACATTAGGTAATTCAGGGACATGTCCCAAGGGTTCATTTATGAAAGAGTAAGGGAGATATGGTGGCATGCCAAACCCTGCCCATGATGGTTTGAATGAAAATGGTTCCCATAGTCCCACAGGAGCTACACTATTAGGAGGTGTGGCCTTGTTGGAGTAGGTGTGATGTTGCTGGGGGAAGTGTGTCATTAACAGGTAGGCAGTGAGGCTTCCTATACTCAACCCAGGTCCAGTGCTGCTCTGTTTTCCTGCTGCCTGCCATCCCAGATGTAGACCTCTCAGCAGCCTGTCCAGCACCATGTCTGTTTGCATGCCAACATGCTCTCTGTTGTGAGGGTGATGGACTAAATCTTTGAACTGTAAGCCAACCACAACTAAATATTTTCTCTTACAAGGGTTGTGGTGGGCATCTGTCTCTTCAGTAGAACACTGATTAAGATCCTGCCAGCCTTTGAGACAGACAAGGAGGCACACAGTGCTGAGCCTTCCTCACTGTCACAGCTGGATGCCAGGGAAGCTGCTTTCATGCTGGGATCCCAGCAGGAAGGGCAGCTGGGAAGAATGCTTCATTCATTTCTGGTCATTCACACTTTCCTGGTCGTTCTCTATAGAAGGACCCTGCCGGGTCCACTTAGCTTTCAGTTAAGAGCAGCAGGTCCAGTTCTTCATTATGGCCATTCCAGTCTCTGTGTGGTGGATTCACTTAAACTGAGGCCACTTGGCAGGGGAAACTCTTGCTTTAGTCAGGTGAAAGCCATAACCTTTTCTTTGGTTTTCCGAGGTCTCACAACAGGGGCAATTACAGTATTCCTTCCAGCATTGACCTGGTTTAGACAGTAGGCAAATGAAACCTAATTTATTTTGCTATAATTTGTCATGATTAAGGCGTGTAATATAGCCAAGAGCATTGTTATTTTTAGGGTAAGCCCTGGACCCGCCCAGAGGACTACATAGTGTATTTTGCCTTTTTCAACTGTTTTTTTTAAATATAATACAGTGCTTAGAATATAAGGTAACACTTGATTCAAATACCATGTCTTAATGTAAACATAGCTTCATTTCTGTCTATTAGTTGCAGAATTGGGTCAGCAGTATAACAAAGCAGTCTGGTTTGGATTTGTACATGACTTAATTGCATCCCCTAAAGATCCATGTGAGTAGAAGTTCCATTGCCACCTGGAAAAGTTGGAAGGTGCTGGAGAGACTTGAGGAGTTAGGGCTTTTTAGGAACCCTTAGGTCATGGGGATTATGCTGAGGGAAGAGAAAATCCATGCTTCCTGCTGCCTCCTAAGAGTGCCTAGGGGGTTTATGACCAAGAGGAAAGCCTCTCTCAAGCAGGCAAAGTCACTGGGGCCTTGGCCCCTGAAAGCATTTTTCTTGTCTCCCGCTGGCCATGAGCAGTTAGGCTCCACACAGAACTCTCTTCTTCCTGCACCAAACATGGCTGCTTATCCCAGTCTTTGCTCTTGCCCTGAGGACATCATCAGACTTTACTCGCTCAGACTCGTAAAAACATGAATAAATAAGCATCTTTACTCCACACATAGCCCATGTTAAGTATTTAAACCAGAGATAAATGCTGTCACAAACAGACATTATTTGCTTTAGAATTTTTATGTAGTCTATTTTTAACAGTTATAAAAATATACCTGTTCATGGGTAGTATATGATACTCTGTTGTATGATATATTGTGTAATGGTCAAATCTGGTGTTTCCTCATATCTCATGTTTCCTCAAATGCTTACCTTTCCTTCTGGTGAGAACATTGCACACCCTATTCCTAGCCTTGTGAAATATGTGGTACATTGCTGTTATCTAGAGTTCCTGTACTGTGAGGCAGCATGACAGAACTTCTTATTCCTGTCCAGCTGTGACTTAGTATCTGCAGATAATCTTCTCATTCCTTCCCCTTCCCTGGTCCTCAAATCATCTAAGATGATGCATCAGGGTTCAGTCAGCACCAAGCTTTGAAAACCTTGTTTGCAGGTTGGTTACCCAGGACAGATGACATATTACTAGCTAAGGCAAATGAAAACAGGAGACGTGCTTGGAAGCCCAACTTTATCAGACTGCAGACATTTCTATGGGCCTGTATGCAGAAAGCTAAATTCATGTCTATGTATGTATACAGAGAAGGAACATTTATAACTAGTGTGCATAGCTGTCTAGAATCTTTATAGATAAGAAAATATTTGGAAAGTCAACCAAAGACATAACAATTGAAATAATAAATTGGTGTGGATGAGATTGACTTTTATTCCTTGCTTTGTCAGGGAGATCGAGTTCAGTCTGTAAAATAGTCAGCCCCTACACTTTGGCACTTGGGCTGTTTCCAAAAGCTCAAAGAAGTAAAACCTCTAGCCCCCTAATTGACACGAAGTTTACTGTTCAGGTAATTGGCATGGGTTACTTGCTCCAGAGAATGTTGTTGGAACATTCAATTGACTCAGCACATATTCACAGTAGAAGTTCAACATTAAAATGAGTTAACTTCCTAGAGCTGTGAAAGGCCCATGTAATTTTCCTGTTTGAAGATTCACAGGCTGAATAATCGGTATGTCGGGGCAAGTACAGGTCTAGGTAGGAATGGAAAGAATTCAACGTCTATAGCTGTGTGTAGAAAAGTTGCAACAACAGCAAACGTGTGAGTTTTCTGGACTCCAGACTCAGCACTAAAGACCAAATTTACTAAAGCGCTGGAATTGCTGGTGAAACAAGAAGTTATTTCACTGATACCTCTGATCTAATGGGTGAGAGTTAACATTGTCTCTATTTGGGGTACAGATGCTATTGGTGAAAAATTTAAAATTAAATATTGATGAATACTTAAATTTACCAGTCTTTCAGAAGTGAAAATCAGTTGGGTCCAGAGATACCCCCTCGCCCTCTTGCTGTCTTCACCAGCTTCCACAAACTTCTGCCTTGCCCATGTTGAAGGTGTCAAAGGAATCATCTCAGAGGACTGCAAAACATCTGGGGAAACCATATATTCCAAGATTCCCTTGTCATTTAAATTACACTTTCAACTTCAGGAAACATTACAACTGGATTTACACGCAGTCTTTAAGAAATTTAATTCTCACTGCATAAAGTTTGTGTAAATCTTTTGTTGGTTTGTTCCTCAGAGCCTGCTGGGAGGTTCTACCAAAAATACAAAATAAGTTTCACACTCCATTTCTTGGCATAGTTATGCATATAAAATTTAAGATAATTCTAAAATAGTGATTGATTTTTATTCAGTTTTAAGATGACAATATTTGATACGAAATAGAGACCCTTTATGCTAAAATAATTGTTGAATAAAATTATCATTAGATTCTTCCTAGTGGGTTTTTAACTTAGATGAATTGATGACGCACACATATATTCATGATAGGAGATTATAAAGACAGGTTTATGATTTATATTTTCCCTTCTAGACTAAACACGGCACCAGTTTAAATGCTGATCTGTATGCACATCATAAATAAGTTATATTACAATGAATTAACTGAAAATATAGAGCAGAGGTTTACAATGATGGAAGCTCACTGAGAAAGTTTTTGGATCTATCAAAGTGTCTAAACACTGGACCTAGTTTTGAGGAAGCAGGAACGTATGTGTAGTGCATGTAAGAATATCCCTGAAGTCCCTCATGACCTCTTACTTCTCTCAAGTAGCACCAACGCTTCAGATTACAGAGACTTTGCTCTCCCCAACCCACCTTTCGATGGCTTGATATATCTTAGTCATGTTAACACCAATTGGAATTGAAATTTTTCTATGGTTTGAGTGACTGACATGACCCTAACTTCATGACACCCTTCTTATCCATGGCTAATACCCACTATACCTCACTTTCTACTTTATACAACCCAGGTTCTTGGTCATAGGTGATAGATGTGAGTTATCTCACATGAATCTTTCTGTTGGCTAGTCAATGGAAAGATGGGTAGTCAGTTTTAACCATTCAGTCTATGGGTGGGAGAAGGTACTATATGTCTACCATATAGGTTGAGTTCATTTCTACGTAAAGTGTATAGTGCTAGGTTGTCATAATTTGGAATTGAGACAGGAGAAACTTTACATCAAACCTTCGACCAATTTCCTAATTATTTACCATGTCAAAGAATCCCCAGTGTTGTTGCTTTTATTGCACCCCTGTGGATCATTTGCTAAAAAAGCAATTTGCTAGTATGGAAATAAATTAGCTTTATTGCATCCTGTCGGTGTACATGGAAGAACATTATGGACTGCTCCTCTCCCTGACTCATTCTCCATCCTTGCCAGCAGTTCTCCTATTAACTCCAAAGCTTTCATTTTCCACATCAAAAGAATATAGTGTTGGTTATTCCTAATGATTAAAAGTACTAAATATTGCTATTAATTCATCTTGCAGGTTTAACTGATTTGGGGTCTATACATTGTTAATCATACTAAATTAGCAGGGAGTAAACACAGACAGTGTGTTCATAATATTGTGAGAAACCATTAGTTCCTTCTTTACGCAATGAAGCATACAAACTAGAGAGTTATTTAGCAGCTCTCTAAATTTCCAAGGAGAGAGAGATGCATGGATTTCTCAACACGCTCACTGTTTGGGTTAAAATATGGAAATGTGTTGAAAGTATCTTAAATAAGTATTGTGTGTTTCATACAATCACAAACTTACTTAGGGACAGTGCAAGGGCGGTGTAAAGTATGTGGAGAGGAACAGTATAAGCACAGCTTGGATGTCACGAAACTTTGGGGATAAAGTGTGTGTTAATAAAGAAAGATGGGCAATGTTTGTATGATAGAAGGAAGACTATTATTCTTGTTTATGTAATTTCCTTGCCTTCATTTATAGTGTTCTCATAACCTTTCATGTAACGTTGCTAATAAGCACAAATGCCCTCTAACAGTTGTGCCATTTACTTCCATTGACTTCTGACCTGTCATATTTCTGGCTTTTCAAATACAGTTTTCTTTTTCATTACAATAGTAAGGCTTGCTTACAGGTATTATCATTGCTTTTGGGTCTCTTTTGGGCACACACACACACACACACACACACACACACCACACATACACACACACACGACACATATGCACACAGATTTACATATACACACTAGAATCTACCCTCTCACATACACACATACAATGTATTCACTCACACATATGCACACGTATATACAATTGTACATATACATGCACACATTCACACAAACACACAAACATGTACACTCACACACACACATACATTTTCTTTCTCTCTTTCTGATGAGAAACATAAATGAAAATAAAAAGCTTAACAAAAGTTTGTTGAGAAATTAACTGGGGAACCTAACTCACAAAGTGTCTTGAGTCTTAGGGAATCTTATAATCTTCAGCTGGTGTCTAGCTTTACAATTAGCACTAAAATGCAAAGACATACAATGCAAACATGTACACATAATCCAATGTGCACTGTTATCTATAATTAGGATAAAATCACAAATGGTAAATATGCTGATAGTAGTTGTAATCACTTAACTTATGTCACAGCTTAGTTTACAGCTCTGTAGTTACTGTCATGGTAAAAACATCATCTTTCTGATGGAAAAGCTTAGGCCTAGAGGTTGGACTATTGCCCAGGTGAAGAAATGGTTCCAAGTGACTTAAAATCCTCCAAGTTACACTGACAGACATCAGTGGATTACATGAAAATTCCTGGAGACTCTTCTACTCAAAACTCCTTCTCTACTAGTTCTGAAAATTGATTTCTGCTCTAGTACCTCGGGCATCTCAACTTCTTGCTTTCAATTTCAAGGCTGAAATTAGAGAACTTTAATGTGTTTCCTACTGTGCTGGAGAATTAAATATAGGACCTCATACATGTCAGGTGAGTGTTCTACCACTGAGCTACAACCACAGGCTGAGCTTTCTTAAATTTGTTTTATTTGTTTGTTTGTTTGAGACAGGTTCTCACAAACTCACTAGGTAGCCCAGGTTGGCCACAAACTCATGGCCTTCTCCCTGACTTTAGCCTCCCAAGTGCTGAATTTGCAGGTAAGAGTCACTGACAATAGTTTTGAAAATTACTTTTGTATCTATTATCTTTGTTATTAACTGCCCCATTAAAGTATGAAATCACGAAGTTAAAGCAATTTAGTGCTCTTCATAAAGTTAATTTTTGTGTGATGCTTTGGTATCAAAATGACCAATGCAAGATTCTAAGTCACAACCCTAAAGACATGCAAAGTCACCCATCTGTCCTAACAGCTTTGGCCTTTTGTGATGCGCCCACTCTCCTCCATCTATAGAGCCCTGGTTACTTCACAGAGCTGTGCAGCCCCCCTCTTCCCCGCTTTGCTTTGCTTTTTCTTTGTATTAGCAGTGCTGCGTGTTAGCACTAAATGTCAGGGAACATCTTGGGGATGCTACTCTGCCCTGCTAATTCCAAGACTTTCAGAATGGGGAACTCAATGGGTCTGTGCTGCAGCTCAACCACGAAGCACTCACCTAAAATTATATAATATACTGGGTTGGAGTCTTGGTACCGAAGAAAGAAAAGTTTTTGGATCTTTTAAGCTATTTAGCTTTCATGCATTCTGGAGATCCTAAAAATGGCCACATTCTTTTAGTTCTGAGACAAAAAAAGCAGTTGTCACAATTTATCTGAAATGAAGTGGAGCTGATTGTGTTTCCTCTCTAGAAGACACAGGGCCTGAATCACTTGTTTTCTCCTTTGTAGGACTCAGTTCCAACAAGCAAATTCTGGGAGAAAGGTTCTGCCTCATCTCATCAGGAGAAAGCATGGGAAATTTCAAATTAGAGGGAGCATGTGACTTAGGCCTCTCATCTTTCAGAGGACCATGAAGAAGATCAAAGAGAAATGTGTCACTCAGTCAGATTTCCTCTTTTCCCTAAAATCAAGTATAGGGTGGTGGGCCTAGAGTGGTCCCATCTACAAACTAAACTTGGCTTCCTTAGTTAAGCCTCATTGGAAAGTTTCTCCTAGACATACCTGGAGCTGTAAGTCCTATGTGACATTAAATCCAGTCAAATTGACAGTGAAAATTAACTGTCATGTGCCTTCTCTTTGGGAGTTCATAACTTTTACACACTTAGAGTTATACAAGAATTTGGGTTCAAATATTGTTGTAATGGTAATTTACTTGTAGTTTGACCTTCAGAAATGGCCCTTTCCCAAGTAAATGGCTACAAAATTCTAAAAGAGTTTTTCAATGACCATTTTTAGTGTTTGATTTTTCTGACTATACTTGGTTTCTATTATAGAATTGCTGTCTTGGCACATCTCATTGGCACTGTGTTCTACTGTAACTGGTTCGTGTAGACTCTGCTCATACTCACACTGATATTTTATAGCAGCAATCTTATAGATAATAAGGGAGATTTACTGTGGATTTTAACCCTGAAAATTGAGGCCTTTCTGGAAAACTGTGTCTAATGAGGGGGAAAACTGTACCAGATACTTAGTCAGGAGTTGAAATTTACTCAGTGTACTTATGTCTTTTGCTACATATTCATCAAGCAAGAACACTGTCTCCATATTTGACCCCAAAGGGGAAGAACATGACGTCCTTTCTTACAAGAGGGTTATATAAGCTGGATGGGGGGAGACAGCAATGTAAGCAGTGGAATCCTAGACCATCAAGAAAGTGTAAGCCATTTTGCAGCCACACGCCCTCAGGTCTAGTAAAGCGCACAGGAAAACTTCAGTGCTTTCTCCTAGATCTGAAAAAAAAAAAGAGTGGAATTGGGGTTGACTTGGTTGCCAAGGTGCCAGGATGCACATTTTAGGTAGGTTTAGATAGCATGAGGAAAATGGATAACAGGAGACAGATCAGAAACATCTAAGTGTATATATGCTCAGAAGAGCCTTTTGGAGGCCAGTGTTTCAGTCAGAGAGGAACAGAGGCCACACACATGAGGTCAACACTCACCAGCTCATCATCAACTTTGTACTGCAGTACACCAGCCTATTTTAATGCATCAAATACATCAAAAAAAGACAAAGGAGAACTTCAAATTGGGGCAATGCTCTTCAGCATTTACAGTGTCGAGAAAGAGTTTAAAGGGCTAAACACAAAACCCAATGGACACCGAACTTAATTCTGAATGCTCTCAGATCTAGTGAGAAGAAATGATAAGTCTACATTAAGTCTACATTGGATGGTGAAAGGCAGAGAAAAAAAGAACTTAAGATACAATGTTCATGAGTATCTCTGATATGAAAAATCAAGGGACTAGAGATGTAGTTCAGTTAGTAGAATGCTTTCCCTGACATCAGTGAAGCCGTTGGTTAAATCCCGATACCCACATAAAACAGGGGATGTTGGCTCACATCTATAATCCCCACACTCAAGAAGTGTAGGCATAGGGTCAGGTATCCAAGACGTTTTTGCTAATAAGTTCCAGATCAGGCTGGGTTATAGAGGACCATGTCTAAGCAAAAATCAAATAAAGGTCATAAGATGAAAAGCATCATTGGATTTATCAGCGGGAAGGTATCTTGAGGACCTGCAGTTTTCATTAAAGAATATACATTGGAAAAATGAACCAAGATTAAAGAGAATGCCACACCCCAAGTATGAAAAATGTATTCTTGACAATTTTTGAAAGCAATACTAATAACTTGGGTCTGGATGGTTCCTGAGTGAATGACTACAGTCATTTACTGCAGGGACTCATAAAATAACAAAAATAACAACAAAACCTCATAAAAGGAGGGGGCCTGCAGAGAAAGGGAAGGCAAGAGAAATTGGGGGAAGTGAGGGAGTCATAATTATCAGAATGAAAATTCTACAAGTATGAAGTTGTCAGGCAGCACCCTCAGTGAAAGTTTAGACGTGTGTGTTATACAAAGAGCTTCCCTGAAAACGCACCAGATTTCTAACACTGGCCTTGGCGTGTAGCGCTTGATTCCTTGTGAATGGAAAGTAGGTAAATGTGCGTAATTTTAAAATCCCCATTAGGCAGAAGCAGATGCTGTGGGGTTTTAGTACTGTCATATCCGTGGAATTCAACCATAGGAACGGAAAGAGACATTTCTAAGTCAATATGGAATTTTAGGATAGAGCTTGCTGGATCTGGAGAAAGTTTGGATTCGTGTAGCCTTTGAGAGAAATAATGAAAATGTAATTCAGTTGTGGATTGGTGTGAAGGAGGCATAAACATATCCGATGGTGGTGACAGTTAGGCAGTTAAAACGGTAGGCTGTTGCACCATCCATTGTCTTCTCCTTGTGCTTCTGCTTCTGCTGGGGTTCTAACCCTATTGGTTGGGATTCTTGATTTAGCTGCTCGCTCTTAAGTATTCCAAATTAAACTCCAGTCCACAATGTCTTGGATCTCAGTTTTTGACTCCTGATTCCATCCTCAGCAGATTTAGATGGATACAATTGCTTCTTGGAGCCAGTTTAACATAATCCCACAGACTAGGGAGCATGCACTACAGTCATGTCTCCTGACGGCTCTGGAAGCTGAGTCTGGTATGGGAGCCCCAGTCATATCTTGGTTTCTTCCTCCTTCTTTAGCTCGAATTTTCTGTTCCTTCTTGTGTCTGGAGGCAGTCTTTTCATAAAGGGAGACTGAGGCACTTGGTAGAATTGTGCTAAGACTAACCTAATGAAAGGTCATTTTAACTTGTCCATTTTAATGCCTTATCTCAAACTAGTCATTTCTCATATTCGAAGGTACTAGAAGTTGAAACTTCAATGCCAAAATTTTAGAGAACATTGCTCATCTCATAAAAATGAAAAAATTTCCAACAGATTAAATTTATTAAAGCCTTTACCTTCTTCTCAAAACTTCCCTTCCTGTATTGATAGCATTCATTTCCTGGATCTGGAAGTTCTTTTAAAAATCAATGATGTTTCTTTCTCTTGTATGCCCACATCTGACCAACTGAAATTTCCTTGATTATTTCTTAGTCTTTCTCTTACTGTCCCCACATCCTCTTCCATCCTTAGCAGCTGTCTCTGAGGCTTTCACTTGGATTGTGCCATGCACGCCCAGCATTTACTTATGTGGAGATGGATTCAGGCTAATTCACAAGCCACCTTAGTGTGTATCTTAAAGAATGACTCCTTCTCCAATAAAGTCCTCTGTGACTCTTTGCACTTAGTGAGAATTCCTGCCCAGCTACGTCCCCCATGCTTTCTGGCATCAACCTTAAGCAAGAACAGTAACATACTGAAATCCAGAGGCTCTTTGTCCTGTCCAACTGAACTCAACTTAATTTACCCTAGAGTCGCCTGAAAAGTAGGTTTCAGTGGGGAGATTGCCCATCTCAGTTGTCCTGTGGGCATGTTAATTGACAGAGGAGGGCCTTGTCCATCGGTGGGTAGCACCATTCTCTGGGTACATGCTCCTGGCCTCTATATAAAACCAGGTCAGGGAACCTGCATGAGCCTTCAAGCAGCTCCTTTATGCCTTTTGCTTCAGCTTCTCGCTTGAGTTCCTGCCCTGACTTTCCTCAGTATGGATTGTGACATGTAAGCTGAAGTTTTGGCCAGTCTGTTTTATCACAGCAACAGCAGTGAAACAGGAGCTCTGTGACTGCTTTCCTGGTGGAAACAATAACACCTTCACTGGACGCCTGTTCCATGTCTTCTACTTCAGCCCAACAGGGGGAGCTTCAGAGAAAGACATTCACCTTTTCAGGACAATGTTCTTGTAAAGAGATAATAGACTTGACAGAATGTAATGCATCTTTCTGTATAAATTTGGGGAGAAAATATGCAAGGATATTTTTCACCATACAAATGGGAGATTCTGGAATGGAAGTAGACAGGAGATTTTGATTAGAGAGATGGGGGAAAGTCAATTTCTTATTTCTATGGTTTGATTTAAGGGAAAGGATTTAAGGAAAAAAACAATTTCCTTTTTATTTTTCAATACATTTTAATGGCAACATATTTAGATATTTACCTAAGCCAACTGTTAATTTGAAATACAATTTTATAATAATCCAAAGGGTTGAGAAAAAAAAAAACCACTGAGTAGGGACATCAGTATATGCTCAGTGGACCTATGTAATCGGTTTGCTGTTTTCGCCTCCATATGTAAGTCTCTTTAGCTTTGTGAAGCCCAAGTTTCTCAATAGGATGAGAACAATGCTACCAAAAATTTAGTTCTCTTAAAATTAAAGATATGTGTATAGACCTCTGTCTCTGTCTCTCTCTATCTCTGCTTGTCTCTTGCCCCTTAAGTTTCTCTCAATTAGTCCATTGGGAAAAGTCTCACTAGTTAGCCCAAGTGGGCTTTGAACTTCTGGCAACTCTGCTGCCTCATCCTTCCAAGTACTGTAGAATATTTTATGTCTAAGGAACCTGGACAGTACACAGAAGGAGCTCAGAACATCCTAGATGAGAAGGCATAGCTGCAGTAACAGTAACAGAAAACTCTCCTGCTGACTGCTATTGATACCTTTTCACTTGGCATCAGCCCACTTTAGTCTCCAAAAGCTGCAGTTTTACGCATAGGAGCCACTGCAGAGAATTGGAGTCTCAGGGATGCAGAGACATTTTTATTTTTCCACGTGTATTTATCAGCTATGTATATAGCTGTGAAAACAGAGAACCAAGAGAGAAATGTCCTCTAAACGACAGCCTCCCTACGGAGTGTGACAAACTTGTGGCTGGTAAATAAATTATGTTTATACATTTGTATGCTCATGTCAGTTTTGTTACTATTTCAAGCTGACACTTGGGAGTTCACAGCTTTCATTTTATTACAGTCACTTCATATATAAAAATATAAAACCCCAGGAAAAAACGAGTGTCCCAACTGCTGTGTGATGATAGTATTTTTGAAACAAGAAAAACTCGTGGTATGTATTCTTTATCAATTTAAAAATGCTTCAAAGTGACAAAATTCACCTAGAACTTATTTTTATTCTTTAATAAAAATATATTTACTCTTTGAAAATCATTAAAGAAAAAGTTATATTAGTCAGCGTCATGGACCATACACATTGGGGTATTTTAAAAATACATTTAAAAAGATGATATTCAATATTTTTAATTGGGCTAATACTTTGGTATTTAAACATGCTCTTAAAATCTAATTATTGGGGAAACTTGAAAAATGATGAATTATGATTCAAGGTAAGTTTCAGTCAATTTGTTTGATTTCTATTTTAAAAGCTGAAATAAAGTGAAAGAATAAATGGAGTTCACACTGAACCCTTACAACTTAAGTTCAATCCCAGGAGTGTGCTTCCGGAGCTACCTGCAACAGCAGAAGGAGAAAACAGACTCCTGCACGTTCTCCTCTCACACCACAGAAAGAAATCATGGATACTAAATGTAATAATAATAATAATTAATAACAATGGTAATAAAGAGACTTTCAGAGGACAGAAAACCTCTTTCTAACAAGGAACTGGTAAACTACTCAAGTGCATCCACGAAACTTGCACTTTCCCAGCTTTCAGGATTCCTTAGCACTTAAAGTAAAGACCATATGGGAGAAAGGAACCAGGTACTGCCTACAACACAAAGTCAAAAACCCATGTGATCAGACAAGGGCTGATTTTGTTAGCAAGAGGAAAAACAACCTGAATGACAGCAGCTGAGTTATCAGGTCCTCAGCTGCACTGGGTCAGTCCTTCCACATCTGATGCTGAGAAGGACTGTACAGTAAGGAGGTGTGGAGAGTCGGGGCTGAAGAGCCAGACTGAAGTCCTCAGTCGTTTATTGGCAGTTTGTGGGTGAAGAATGGCAAGCAACCTACTTTGGGGTGTTGAAATGCAGGTCAGAGCCTGGGGCTCCATCCTATTACCAAGCATCTTCCTCAACAGGAGTACCTGCTAACAGGCAGATTTCTGAACTGCTTAATACCCTAGGTTTGATCCTCCACTTCAAAAATCAATAGTTTTTCTACTGCTTAGCATTATCTTTAAGCATTTAAATCTTTAAGCTGAAGAAGCAACAGCAAGCCTCAACTGAGGCCAGGTAGTTGATGTCATACAAGCCGCCTGCTTGACTGATCTCTCTTACCCCTCATTTCCCAGTCTACCCATTCCCATGATGCCTTTCATTAAGATGACAGTGGCAGCAACGGGCTCCATTCTTAAAGAGAACGTCACTCTTTTAGCCTGGTTGAGAAGCCCCAGTCACTGATACTTCCCCTAGATTCAGGGTGTGTTTGTGATCTCCACCTTTTAGGAATGATAATCAGTTGAGTGGGCAGCATAGAGTTCATGCTCTCACTGATGATTCAGAACTCAGGGCTGGCATTTTTCTAAGTGAATCTGAAGGGTAATGTGCCAGTCCTGAGTAGCCGCTGGCCATGTTCCCTGCTGCACTGAAAAATTCTATTTGGTGTGTTAGGCAATAGTGAGAATGTGCTGACACTAAGAGACAAGGCTCAGATAATGGGAGTCCTGAGAGCGTCCAATTTCCTTGTCTCCATTGTTTCCCAAGTGACTGAATCTATACCAGTATTCTGAAGTTCTGTTATATGAGCCAATAAATCCCCCAGCTTCTCTTTTTTTACTTAAAAATAAAATACCTTCCAGTTGAATCTCTGCCATTTCTCATAAAACTTCCTTATTATAAGCGATCTATGTATGCTTCCTGCTGTATATCACTTTTAGAATGCATTAGCTCACATAACCCTTGTAATCATAAGAGAGTCTTTCCAGGAACCTGAGGCAAGAATCTGGGAAACGATGGTAAAGCAGGAACAGGAGTGGCTGTGATTATGTGTCCCTAGTCTCTAAGCAAACGTTTGCTCTTAGAGCATATACACACATGTATGCATTTCACAGAAAAGACACATAGCATGAATAGTGCCTGTGATTAAGAGAGCTTATCTGCCCTTAATTATTGGGATACAATTGTTTCTGGGTTTGGATCATGAGTAATGTATTCTTGATATTCTTAGACTACTTGAGATTTCAGCTTTCAACATCCATAAATAAGCATGCTGACATGATTAATTCACTGAATTTCCATTTAGAAATAAAACAAGTGTAAATTTAATCATAAATGTTCTCTTTTATTTTAAGAATGTGTGCTTAACCAACTATAAAATATGAGATTTGGAGTAGATCATCCAGATCTACAGGTGTTAATAGTAACAATTAATAGTGACAGGAAGATGCAAAGATAACACAGTCTGAAATGTGCCTGGCATGTAACTTATTTAAAGTTGCCATTGTGATGAACACCATGACCAATGGACTTGGGGAAGAAAGGGTTTATTTAATTTTACAGCTGTAGCCCATCATCCCGGGAAGGCAGAGCAGGAGCCCAAGTTTGCAACCAGGAGGCAGGAACTGAAGCAGAGGCCATGGAAGAGTGCTGCTTACTGTCTTGCTCCTTGTGCTTGCATGTAGCATGGTGTGCTTCCTTATTCAACCTAAGACCACCTGTCTTTGGGTAGCACTGCCTACAGTGAATTAGACTCTGCCACATAAACCATTAATCAAGGCAACACCTCACAAACTTCCCTACAGGCCATGCTTATGGAGGTATTTCTCAGTTAAGATTTTCTTTCCCCAGATGTGTCTAAATTTGTGTCAGGATGACTAAACCACACAGCAAGCATGTGAGCCTGAGTTCAGTTCCCAAAGCTCACATACAGGAGCAAGGCATGGTGTGCTGTTATTCTGCTCCGATGATGCAGAGGCCAGCAGATCTACGATGCCCACTGCACAATCAGAGTAGCCTTGCTGGTGAGCTCCAGGCAAGAATGAGACCCTGACTGCTCAGAAATGTCATCTGAGCTGGCTTCCTCATGACCCTCTACCACTTGCATACAACAAACAAATAGCTAAAAATACTAACAGTAGCTGTGCATTGGTGGCGCACGCCTTTAATCCCAGCACTTGGGGGACAGAGACAGGTGGATTTCTGTGAGTTCGAGGCCAGTCTGGTCTACAGAGCTAGTTCCAGGACAGCCTCCAAAACAATACAGAGAAACCCTGCCTCGAAAAACCAAAAAAAAAAAAAAATACCAACAGTAACCTGCTCTCACACTGTGTTCCCATATTTGGTGTGACATGGATTATGGTTTGTATAGACATGTGTAGGGGTGACTGCAATGGTCCTACTGCTGGATAATGGGCGTCTCTACCAGCACAACACATCACGTGTTAAAAGCTAATGTACTTTACTCAAAAATGTTTAATCCAAAATAATTTTAATTAAAATTATAAATTCAACTGTATTTAATTACAACTAAAGTAACAATATTAATTTCATAAAATAATTTCAGTGGTTTTAATATTTTGGCAATATTACAATTAGGTCTCCCACATTTCAGAAACTTATGTTTCATGAAAGCTATTTTGTATGCACAGTTTTTTTTAACTTAGTTTTTAAATAATCGTACAGTTGTTTATGTATGTAAAAACATATAGATCCCACATGGAGCTATTAATGAAGCCAACTGTTGGGCTTCAAACACATGCACATGTCCATAGTGACCTTCCACACCCATTTACAGGACAGATAGAAAGGGTGGGCTGTGCTATAGGGATCACATCTGCACAAATGAGCCCCGCGTTTCCCTTCCCAAGATTCACAGCTGAAGCTGAAACTTTCTCCTTTTGTCACAAGTTCTTGGTGAGAACCTGGGAGTCTATGTTCAAGAAGGAAAAGCCCCTCTCTAAGATATTATGCATTTTTGTCTTGAGGCTACACTATCGTAGACACCTAAAGTGTTAAGGAAAGAAAACTAGGAACAGACTCCATATCATTTCAAGGTTTACAATTCAGACTGTAATAAATGTTATAAATAATTCATCCTTCAAAAGGGAAAATGTGATATTATTTCCATTCCATTTCTGACATTTAATTTTTTTAGCCACAGATACCTGTCAATATTGTGAAAAATTGTCAAAAACATGTTAAGAATATCAGGACAAAAGCCTTTATAGCATGCTTTATTTATTATCAGTTCAACAAAACCTACTTCAGCAAAGCTGCATTAGACTGTCTGCTGCTCATGTGTGGGCAAGATGAACTTGTCAGGCCCCACTGCTCTGGAACCTTAAGCCAAAGCGAATCCTTTCTTCTCTTAGAAACACAGAACCAAAAACTGTAGTTAGTCATCTCACTAAGCAGTGAAGCCAGGCACTGTACTCCGTAGCCGTGCTGGATGCCTTCCTAGTATACTGTTTCCTGTCTAATGTGTTCCTGCTCGTGGTACTCAAAAGACACACTAAGTGAAATCATGTGTGCAGATGCACACTGGAACTGTGTGTGTGTGTGTGTGTGCGTGCGTGAGTGTGTGCGTGCTTGCGTGTGTGTGTGTGTGTGTGTGTGTGTGTGTGAGAGAGAGAGAGAGAGAGAGAGAGAGAGAGAGAGAGAGAGAGAGAGAGAGACTTTGAGGCCAGAGGACAGGTTTTGTTTGTTTGTCTTTTGCCTGACATTCTTCAGTTGACTTTTTGAGAGAGAGTCCCACTTTGGTGTCTGGTTCCCTGTATGCTGCTAGCTAGTGGGCTGCAGAGGGTCACCTTTCTCCTATACTCAGGGTTGGGATTACAAGCCTGCTTGGCTTTCTTTTCTTAAGTGGCTTGTCCCATCTATGCCACCTGTCAAGCTTGAACGATTCCTTTCATAACATCTTTTCCTTTACCTAGCATTAAATACAAATTCATGTATCTTCAGTTTGTCATTGAAATATTTCCCTTGGTATTCTTAATATATTCCAGGTTAGACTCAAAATTTTTCCTTTTTCCTTTTCAAATTTTTTTACTCTCTTTTCTTTATTTTTTATTTTGTATTAGAAACTGTTTTCAATTTTTTACTTCTTAAAATGTTTTCTAAAATTTATTTATTTACATTCTGACTGCAGTTTCTCCTTCCTCTTCTTTTCCCAGTCCCTTCCCCTGTGCTTCCAACACCCATCCCCCAGTCTACTCCTCCATTTCTATTCAGAAAAGTACAGCTCTCCCATGGATAACACCAAAATATCAAGTTGTAGTAAGACTAAGTACACCCCATGTATGAAAGCTGCATAAGGCAGCCCAGTATGAGGACTAGGATCTCAAAAGCCAGGGAAAGAGTCAGAGATAGCCACTACTCCCACTGTTAGGTGTCCCATAGGAAGACAAAACTACAAAACTGTCACTTATATGAAGAGGGCCTATGTCAGTCCCATGCAGGCTTTCTGGTTGTCTATTCAGACTCTGTGAGCTCCTATAAGCCCAGGTTAGTTGATTCTGTGGATTTCCTTGCGATGTCCTTGACATCTCTGACTCCTACAATCCTTCCTCTCTCTCTTCAGGAGGATTCTCCAAGCCTGGCCTAATGTCACTGCTGGTATCTGCATCTGTTTCTACCAGTTGCTGAATAAAGCCTCTATGATGATTATTAGACTAGACTATGAATATAGTAGAATATCTTTAGGCATCATTACATTGACATTTTCCCCTCCAATCATGTTTAGTCCTATACTAGGCCGTTCAACCTCTGGCTTCTGATACTCCAGAAGTGTCAGAAGTAACTCACTCTCATGTCCTATGTGTCAGGCTGGACCAGTCATTGGCTAGCCACTCCCAAAATCTCTGTGTCACCCTTACACCAGCACATCACATAGGCTGAAGGGACTGTAGGTCAAAGGTTATGTGGCTGGGTTGGTGACCCAAACTCATTACTGATAGTCACGCTAGTTACGGGAGGTAGCCAATTCAGGCTAAATATCCTCTTTTGCTGAGTGTCTTAGCTAGGGTCATTCTTAGAGATTCTAGGAGTTTCTCTTGCACCAGGTTTCCACCTGACCCTGAAATGACCCCCTTTTCCACTGAGCTCTTGTAGTTCTCTTCCCCACCCCCACCTGATCACTCATATTCCCAGATCTTTCTACTCCAAGTCCATCCACGAAATCTCTTCTATTTCCCCATCCCAATCACCATAGATGGAGAAAACAAGATATTTCACGACAAAGTCAAATTTAAACACTATCTGTCCACAAATTCAGCCCTGTAGAATGTACTAGAAGGAAAACTCCAACCCAAGGAAGTTAATTACAACCACGTTAACACAGGTGTTGTTACACCAACAAACCTGAAGAAGCAAAACATACAAGCACCTACACACACACACACACACACACACACACACACACACACACTCTCTACCTCCACCACCATAACAAGAACAAATAATTTGTAGTCATTAATATCTTTCAAAATCAATGGACTCAGTTCAAAAAGAAAAAGACACAGGCTAACAGAACAGATACAAAAACAAAAACAAGATCCATCATTCTGCTGCATACAATAAATACACCTCACAATAAATGATTTGAAAAATATTTTTCAATCAAATGGACCTAAGAAGCAAATGGGTGTAGTTATGCTGATAGCTTAACAAAATAGACCAAACCAAAATTAATCAAAAGAAATAGAGAAAGTCATTTAATATTCATCAAAGGAAATATTTACCAAGATGATGTCTCAATTCTGAATACCTATGCCCCAAATGCATAGGCACCCACATTGGTAAAAGAAACATTACTACAATTGCAATCACTTATAGAATTCCACACATTACTTGTGGGAGACTTCAACACTCCAGTCTCACCAATAGCCAGAAAGAAACTAAACAGAGAAATAATAATCTAACATGTTATGTCTCAAATAGACCTAACAGACATCTACAGATCATTTTCCCCAAACACAAAAGAATATACCTTTTTCTCTGTACCTCATGGAGCCTTCTCAAAAATTGGCTGTATACTCATGCACAGAGCAAGTCTCAACAGATATAAGAAAATTGAAATAACTCCATGGAATAACGTTGGATTTCAACAACAACAGAAACAGCAGATAGCCTACAAACTCATGGAAAGTGAACAACTCTCAACTAAATCACCACTGCGTCAAAAAAGAGATAAAGAAAGAAACTAAAGGCTGCCTAGAATCTAATGAAATTCACAACATACCCAAACTTATGGGACACAATAAAAGTGGTGTTAAGAGAAAAGCTCATATCACTAAATGTTTGCATAAAGAAATTAGAGCATACTCATCAGCACACCTGAAAGCTCTAAAACAAAAAGAAGCAGATATGCCCAAGAGGAGTAGATGGCAGGAAACAATCAAACTCAGGATGAAATTTCATGTTTTCAAACATATAACAGCAAAAGATGGAGGGATATGTGAACTTTTGACAGCAATCATAAGACACCCCAACGTTGCATGCTTCAAAGTTGTCAATGAAAAAATTGTCTAAACTTTCACTCTTCTCTTTGAATGAACTGATATTGCAACCATGGTTAAGCAATGGCAGAGCAGAAGTTCCAAAAATGTCTAGGCCACCAGTGCAGTTAATTTGTTTTCATGGAGTTCATTTCTCAGTATTGATTTTTGATCTGGGCATACTTTTCCAGGAGTTGGACTACTTGCTGTTGAAAGTGTTGGCTGTTTTGTTTATTTTGTTGGGTAGCTCATGTCCTTGTATAATCACTGCCTGGAATAAAAGTAGAAAAAGTATGTCAAAAGTAAAGGTATCTGAGAAACAAGGAGATGGATACTCCCTTTGTCAGAAGAACTGTCTACCTTCACACACAGATGTCGTGGTCTCTTCATTCTGTCGTGCCATGTCTAGGCTGTATAGAATCATTCTGTTTGCATGGACACTGTGTGCTCATCTTGATGTATAGAGGAAAATTTGCTTATTACGATAGTCTTGCTGAGCTTTTCTGCAAAGTAGAACACAGATATCAAACTAAAGGAAGCATGTAGAGTGTAGCACAGTACCATCCATCTATGTATGCCTCTGAGTACACAGGGAGCCTGCTCTTACTCAGATCCCCATGACAGCTAACAACTGTTTTTTCGGACATAAGAGTGGCAAGTGTTTGTCTGCCTTCTTCAGCCTCTTGACAGTTCATTAAAGTAAACCACTGCAACTTAGTTATATCTATATTTATTTGATTATATTTTATCATATAATAAATATACAAAGCAGGGTTGTTGAACAAATAAATAGAAACAAAAATGAATATTTTTATTTAAGCAGCAATTAATTTGGAATATACAACAAGATAGTTAAAATGCTTTTTAATTTAAAATTTTTATTAATAGCAATTCAGTTAAATGTGTTTTGTTGAGTTCACACAATTTTGCAACATATTTTTTACAGCACTAGCTTCCAAATTACTTTTACTAAATCAAATGTCATTAAATAGTCAGAAATTATTCTTATTTAGTAGTTCTAGCTATCCTCTATGCAAATTTAGCCAGTGTCCCTGCAAAATTATAGATTAATGGAAGCAGGATTAAAGTAGAATATATTGGAATAGGAAATTGAGAATCCCTTAAGGTATTTATATTCTCAAAATTGAAATATCAATAGTGCAAACTGCATAAAACATACTTCAGATGTTCCTCACATAGGTATGGACACTGGTGACTGTAGATAAGGCAAAGATATTGAAAGAAGATGTTTGATTTTGTTTTTGTTGGCTACATACATAAAAATATTACAGTACATGATGTGAAATTTGAACTTCATGTGAAGAATTAGTGTTACAAAGATACTGCAAACATGGAAAAGGTCCCATCTCTCCCACACTACATCTGTTATGTTTCCCTTCTCCCATCTCCCTACATATCGCCCATGCCCCTTAGTCTTGCTGCTTCTTATTCTTTTTGATTATCCCTCCACTAAGGCCAGTTAGTGTTGCCCATATGTACATATATGTATGATCCCTCCCTGGTACACAGGAAACCTACCATGTGCCCTGCAAAATAAAAATAAAAATAAAAGGCTCTGCCACCCTCAACTTCCAATCAACTAGCGTTAATTTCTCAGCTACAGATGGGACATCAGGATACCCTCCATGTCCATGGAAGTTTTAACTGATTTGATACTGTGGTAGAATGGACAGTATCAAGATATATGGTATACCTGGGTGAAATGAAGAAAAACTGTTGAAAATGGAAGTGATAACAAACACAAAGCAACAAGGCAAATCTTTGACCTATTTTATGGGGGAATTTAGCATCTTAAAAAAGAATATCACCTAGAAAGTCAATTCTCAACGAGCAATTCTATTTCTCTTTTCCTATGAAGTATACAAAGGGATGGTTCTTTATTAATTTTTTTCATTTATTTTACATCCCAATCACAGTTTCCTCTCTCTTCTCTCCTCCTGATCCCTCCTTTCACTTTTCCCCCACATCCACTATTCCTCTGTCACTGTTCACAAAGGGGCAGGTCTCCCATGGGTGTCAACAAGGCATGGGATATTGTTGGGGGTTGTGATTGCAGGGCTGCAATCGGAGCCAGCCGAGCAGTACCAGGTTCGTTCCTGAGTGGGGGAGTGTGGATGAGGGAAAAACTAGCTAAAAGAGTTAAGAGCAAGCCAGGAGGTGGTCACGCACACCTTTAATTCCAGCACTCGGGAGGCAGAGGTAGGCGGATCACTGTGAGTTCAAGGCCAGCCTGGTCTACAGAGTGAGTTCCAGTATAGCCTCCAAAACAATACAGAGAAACCATGTCTCAAAAAACAAAAAAATAAAAATAAAAAGAGTTAAGAACAGAGACATAGGATATCTGTCAGGAGGGCAGAATCAGTCCATATTGAATGTGCCCTTAGCTTATTCTTACAACATCTTATGCATTCAACCAACAGTGAAGACAAAAGGCAGAAGACTTCTGCTGTCGTGTATAAGGGGCAAAGAAACTTACTTCCCTTAATCCTTTGGTAGCCACACCTGCCATCCAGCCTTCAGGGAGGAGAGGAGAGTAAATGCCCCTGGGCTGAAACCTATTGTTATTTAGATAAGATACCCCAGGCAAGGCCAGAACATAGTGTAGCTGCTAAACTAATGTCTCATGGACAATAAGATAGATTTGACCTCTCTGACCTCTTGACAAGATGGAATGGACTCCATTTCTTGGGTCCCGACAATTCCCCCCTAAATTGATAAAATAATGCCTGTGCTTCTCCAACAGGACAATGACTGTGTCTGTCTTAAGTCATCTTCTTTGACCTTCCAGTGCTTACCTGTCTTCAGACTACACATTCTGTCATGCACGGCCTGTTTTAGGTCTTCTAGAGGCAAAGAGATCTTACCAGTTCCTGACTACCAGCCTCTGTAAAAGAGAATGTTAGGGAGTGGTGCATAGCTTGATGCTGTGCACTTCTGAGCCAACTTTTCATTGAGAGTTCATGAGCAAACTTGACAATGTTGAGCAATGCATGTGCTCTTATGACTACAACATCTCCTGCTAAAGGAGAGGGTGAATCAAGATAAAATGGACTTTTAAAGTTGGTCTGAGATGTCCAGAGTGACTTTAGCTATATCAAAATCTAAATCTGCCTTTTTAATTGCATTGTATCCAAAGACTAATAAGCATCACATCAAATTCCTGTTAGAATGAGCTCTGACCTTTTACACCCATAAACACTTACAGTGTTTATCAGAGTAAAGGTGGGAAACATTAATGACTCCAGTATTATTAGAAACAATAAACATACAATTGATTGAGTTACAATTCTCATAATTTCAGTTCAAGCAAAGTACAATAAAATGTTCTCATGGTAAGTGGAGTATGAATAACTCCACAATTCTGAACTTTTCTTTTTCCCTTTCTAAAGTTCAGTGCAGTGCTGCTTGTAATTTTCAAAAATAAGTTTGAGATACCTCAGTTATTGAATAGTAAATATTAACTGCAAAACTTTTGTCCATCCCTTCTTCATATACGGAAGTGTTTTCACACATCATTTCTACAATAGTGTCCAATTGTTCTAAATGAGTTCTTTTCCCCAAAGGGAAAAAACTGGCAAAATGAGTTCTGTGTCCCAAGATGTCAATCCCTGACTGGCTCCAGGATTAAAAACTCACAGATCTGGGAAATAGATGCAGCAGGCTTGTTGAGAAACTGGAAATCTCCAACTGACAGTCTCCTTTCCTTCTCAGACCATAGAATTTTATGTCATCAGAGTGTCAGGAACACAGTTCAGCAAGTCTCACTGGAACAGGCTTGGGCATGTTCCTACAGTCACCGATCTGGCATTCCCCTGTTCCACACATCTTATCAGCCATTAAACCTCATTTTCTTCCTGTGAGAAAATACAAACATGCTCTGGACCCTATATTAAAACAGGGTTGGTCCTTTCCATTGTCCAGTGCAAGGATCTGGCTTGAGTGAAAGTTGCCAGGATCTGTTTGCAGAAGATTGCTCATGGGCATCCACATTCGAAAAACATAAAATGAATCATGCCCTTTTTGACTACATCCAAAACAATTCAAAGGGTTCCTTTTGTTAGGATTCATACATTCACAATCAAACTTCACAACAAGCATGTGTGCTACACAATACATCTTTCACTTCTCCTTTTCCCTAGGCCATGATTAGTTTTTTGGAATAAGACATCCTTAACTGAAATTTCTTGTAATGATTCAGCTATAACTAACCATTGAGTATATGAGCATCCAAAATCTGAAAAAATCCAAATTCATTAATGTCACCTTTCTTTATATAAGTTCTTAAAACAGTTTCAGACTGGCTGTATTAATTAGCATTTTCTATACACTTTTCTGGACATCAGCCACAGTAGCAGCTCCTAAGATTGTAGGCTTCTAGGCTTGGCCTGGTCTCTGCTTGCCTTTGCCCTCTGGGCCTGGGCTGACCCACTGCAGGTCATCTGTGGCTACAGCTGCATGAAAAGTCAGCTACTGTGGTAGCAACTGCTAGCTCTTGGCATCCACATGTCCTGCTGACCTACAGTGTGTGTAGGGCCACACCTTTGCTTCCCCATTCCCTGGAGCAGCTCTGAGACAGCTGTGGTAGTGACATCTGGCTGTGGATCTCTGTATCTGTTTCCATCAGTTACTGGGTGAAGGTTTTCTGATGACAGTTAGGTAGTCACCAAGGTGATAACAAGGGAAGGAAGGCCAGTTCAGTCACCCGCTCCACTATTGCTAAGAATATTAGCTGGGGTCATCCTGTGGATTCCCTGGAGTTTTCTTGGCACTAGGTTAATCCCTAGTTCTGAAATGTCCCCTGCCTCCCATCAAGGCTTCTATTTCATTACTCTCTTCCTCTGCCCTGCCCTCACCTGCCCAACCCAATCCCCATACCCCACTGCCCACAGTTTACTTCAATTTCCTCTTCCCAGAGCAATCCATGTGTCACTCTTAGGGTCCTCCTGGTTACCTAGCTTCTCTGGGTCTGTGGACTGCAGCCTAGTTATTCTTTGCTTTGCCTCCACTACCCACTTATAAGTGAGTACACAATGTGTTTGTCTCTTTGTGGATCTGGGTTACCTCACTCCGGATGATATTTTTTCTAGCTTATCCATTTGCCTGCAAATTTCATGATGTCATTGATGTTTACAGCTGAGTAATACTTCATTGTGCAAGTGTACCACATTTGCTTTATCCATTCTTCTGTTGAGGGGCATCCAGGTTTTTTTCAGATTCTAGCTATCATGAATAATGCTGCTAAGAATATAATTGAGCAGGTGCCCTTGTGGTGTCATTGAGCATCCATTGGGTATGTGCCCAAGATTGGTATTGCTGTGTCTTGAGGTAGATTGATTCTGAAAAACAACCATAACACCTTCCAAAGTGACTGTACAAGTTTGCACACCACCAGCAGTGGTACTGTACAAGTTAACTCCCACCGGAGGTGGGGGAGTTTTCCCCTTACTCCGCAACCTCTCCAATATAAGCTTCCATTAGTGTTTTTTATTTTAGTCATTGTGACAGGTTTAAGATGATATCTCAGAATCTTTTTGATTTGCATTTCCCTGATGGATAAGGATATTGAAGAATTCTTTGTGTTTATCTTGACCATTTGAAAGTCTTCTGTTGAAAACTCTCTGTTTATATCAGGACCCCATTTTTAATTGGATTATTTAGTATTTTCATGTCTAGATTTTTATTTCTTTATTTATTTTGGAAATCAGCCTACTGTCAGTTTTGGGGTTGGTGACAATCTTTTCCCATTCTGGATGTTGTCATTTTGTCTTACTGACAGTGTCCACATAGGTTTTTTTTTTTGTTGTCTGTTTATTTTTTATTTGTTTGTTTTTATCATGGAACAACTTTTTATTGAAACATGTTTTTATGTTTTTGTTTGGGTAAATACTTTGGATAAGAATGGCAAGATCATGTTAGCAGGCCTCTTTATTAAAAACTTTTGTTTATTCTGTTTATTGACAATTTGAAACATGTATATTCCAACCACTATAAACTCCCCACCCTCTCTATCATCCCTCACCTCTTTTATCCCTCCTCTTTCCTACTAGTCATTTACAAAGGAATGATTGTAAAGATAAAATCTGGACACATTTGGGTCTGCTCTAAGGTATTACCAAAACGTTATATTGGTTTTCATTACTTGGTTACAAACTTATTTTTACTTCCTAGCTATTTACTAACAAGCATTCCTTCTACCCAGTTTAGGCCCTTTTTAGTTCCCATGGAAATTACTTCTGGAATATATATGTGTATGCCATAAGGTAGGAGAAAAAGTTTTCATCTACTTGAAGTTCATTTCCTGCCATGGACCACCCCAGCCGGGTATGGGGGGTTCCTGGGGTGAGGGTTCTCGAAGACTAGGTGGGTAAGGATTTTGCACTAACAAACAGAAACAAGCACAGAGACAGTTTGAATCTGAGTATATTTGTAGTTCTCAAGCAAGGCTTTTTATAAAGAAAACAAATATCATCGCAGGGGTGTGTTCAGTGAAGCAATACCAAATGACATCATTGTTACTAGGCACAAACACACAACTTATCCAACAATAGATCAGAAAATCATTGAGGGCTAACAGCAGCTAACCCCCTGTTTCTAAGGTAAGTTAATAAACTTTTATGGTCAGTTATTATTTGACATCTCTTACCTTCACAATTGTTTGGTATGTTACCTAGGTTTTGTGAATAGAAGAATAGAAGAACAGAGATCGCCATGAGAACTATGGCTCAATTTTTTCTCCAGCCGAGAGTTCCACAACCATTTACAAGAGACCTCCTTTTTTTGAAGTTATTGCCCCAGTCTGTAGACCTTGTCACACAGAATCTACTTGGTTTGGTGTGGCAATTTCCCTTGTACTTCGAACATGCCAAGAATATAAATATGTATTTTTAATTAGGCAATGAGTTATAGCCCAAGCTTTAAGTGAAAGTAATTCCTGCAATAAATTTGTAGGTATGGAATGTTTTAACTCAGGTTGAAATTAAATTTGACTATGCCCAAGAGTGTCACAAAACTACCATATCATTGAATTTGTCCAAGGAAATGAAACTATCAAATGGATTACTCATGATTAGGGGACAGAAATTTTTTTCAAAGCAGAAAATCTAGGGAGTTAAGTATTCTTGTAACTTGGTAGATTTTAGACTCTAAAAGTTGATCTAGTGAATTAATTTGAGTAGCTGATTATACCAAGCTGTTTTAGCATAATGGATCAAACTCTAGTTTACCAGTATCTATATGTCTTGAGCAGGACCCAGACTCCATGGGCCTGCCTCAGCTACACAAATAGCTCTTCATGAATATGTCCAATGCTGTAGCACACATGTAGACCTTTCACTTCTATTTATTAACTCCTTCCTTAGCTAATGAATGTGACTGCTTCCTGTAATTAAAGCTTTATGGTTTAAGAAACATTGAGTTATCAGACTTGGAGTTTAGAAGGTCAGTGCCCTTAATGGCCCTTCCTGAATACAGTATGTGTTACCCTTTCATGCTGAGGCAAATAGCTGAAGAAAACAGGAAGGATGAAGCCACGTTTATTTGGCTCACAGTTTCAGTCAACGGTCTGCTGGTGCCATCTCTTTCAGGGCTGGTATTATGGCAGTCAGGGATCAAAGAGTGAGAATTGCCCAGCATCAAAATAATTCACATCTAAGACAAGCCACTCACCCCATCCCCACTCACCTGCATCTTGCAACACAGGGCCTCAAGTTTCAGCTGCCTGTCAACAGTGCCACCTGCTGGTGTGTGGGACAGCACCTTCATTCTTTGGTCTTGAAGAGCATTTCCAACCCACTTCACAACAGCAAAAGGTGTTCAGTAGTGTTTAAAAAATTCTGTCTCTGAGAATTTATCTGGACTTAACTATTGAAATTGGAGTAACAGTATTATTCTGTAGGCTTGAAGCAACGCTATGATCGACTAAATACATGAGCTGTTCCCTTGGTACAGAAGGATGAGTTTAGGTGCAAGTGGGGGTGAGTGACCCGAGCTTGTTGGGTCTAGCAATGGACTCTATTTATTTCACAGCTCATGTATTTAGTTGATCATAGCGTTTCTCATGTGATACATGGGAATGACGGCATATACATTTGATAAATGAATTTGATTCTAAGAGGCATGTTCTTTTTATGTTAACAGTTCTGGGAGTAGCTCATAATATTTGACTGTTGTCTTACACTATCTTGCTTGCTTCAAGCCTACAGACCACACTGTGCTTCCCATGCAAAGAGATGGTAGCCTCACTTTCACCTCCGATCTAGTCAGGGAAAAGATTAAACAGTTCCTGTGCTGGGGATTCTGAGCCACCAAACATGTGAAACAATGTGTTAATGTTTTCTCATCTGACATAGATGGTGATACTTCATTAGAATTATTATATGTTTAGTCAATTATTCCAATAGTAAAGTTCACCTGCTGTAAAACTCAGAGACCTTTATATCAACACATAATTTATAAAAGTGACAACCCATTTAGTATAAATAGTCACTAGTTTTCTAAATATTAATATGCTGCATGTAGTATCCTGTACAAATACGGTTGCAGAATCACATATTAATGTTCAGGGGAAGCCCTTACCCAAGATGTTCCTGCATGCACTTAACATGTGTCATGCTACTCTCAAACTCTAAAGAGCACATTTGTCTCCATAACCACAAGTGTTTGAGAAAATACAGTCTGAAAATAATATGTCAAAGTTCTTACAAAAGACCATTGGGAAGGAGGATGTTCCTAGGATGTATAAGCCAACACACAATCTCAGCTTTTGCCGACTAAAAGGGCCTTCAGAAGGCTATTAAGTAAAGACAACAAGGAAACCAGTATGTTTCTTGATAAGCTTCAAAACTGAATTGGCTTGTTGTGGTTTCCTTTCTACCACTCCCACCTGGCACGATGAGTGTGGCAGTCTCCTTACTAAACTACCCCCTTAAAAGATGAGATTCATAGAGACAGGTGTGCACCAGAGGCGAAAGTAGAGATCGACTCCTCACTGAAATCACTTAGTGAAATACACCAGAGCAAAGAGAGATTAGATTGTGGTACTAAGCTGTACATTAAGGGGCATTGTCTTTTCTCAAGTGTGTGGTATATATCAAAGCATCTTCTTTTCACAAGTTTTTCTCCCCATATCCTTTTAAATCTCCCTGAAACAAAATATCTGCCCTCAGGTCAAACTTGATTTACTATCGGCCCCATTTATGTATGTTGATTTGAGTCAACTACTGAAAATGTAGATGGTGGCAGCTTTTCCTTTTAGATTTCAAGCCCACATAAAACGTAGTTGACTTTGTGATAATATCTAGGAAAACAGTAGTCTTCCATTTGTCATGTTTGAGAGTGGAGGAACTGCATATAGCCAAGAGTGAAATACAGATGACACAGTCTCCAAACAATTTCTCCTGGTGTGTCTTCTAAGTCACATGTATTCTATGTGAAATCATGGCAGTAATGTAACTTATTCTTTGGGAGCCATGCTTGGGTTAATTAAACAAGTCATAGGAAAGCGAGAGTTTCTCATTAGATCTTTACTTTAGTCACAGAGGCTTTGAGAATTCAATTCAGGATGTTCAGTTCTTCGTAATGAACAGTGCGATATCACAACTTTAAAACAAAAGCCACATCAGCAGTAGATTCTCGTGCAGCCTCTAAAATGTTAGTAAAAATGACAAATCCCTCTCTGTCGAAACAGTGACAAAACTGTCAGTCAATCAAGGCTGTAACATGGAATTGGAGTTACTTTAACTTAAAAACATAAATCCATCAAGTTAGGTACCGTACAAGATGCTAACAGAGTTTTTCAGTTATTTTATCATATCAAGAGCATATTGCCATATAAACAAAGCAGGTAAAAATCCCAAAAGGAAGTTATCAGAGGTGAGGATCTTCTTAAACTCTCATTCACTGCCAGATGTGCTTCAGAAAACGCTACCTGAAAAGCAAGCACTTCATTTTTTTCAAGTTAAAATAATAGTTATCCATGACCAAGCAACCATCCAACATCTGTCTCTACACACACCCAATCTAAAACATGAGAATGGGGCAATGGCATACAGCCATAATATAGCATTGGGATTATTTAGTTTGTGGTAGTAAAATATATGGTAAACCAGATCAGAAGGTTGGTAGATCTTTGGGTTTGGTAGCAGAGACTATCAGCTTTTCACCTGGACAATTGACAATCTTCAAAGGATGAGCAAAGGTGAAATATGTCAAAAGTACGGCTGGACTTGGAGGTTCTTTTGATGCTGCAAAAGAAACCTGTGAGAACAGTTCTATAACATTAACTTCTTGCTGGTTCAAATGGGATCAGACTCCCTTGTGAGAGAATGGTGAACACAATGGTTGTTTCTGTAACGTTAAACCCTTTCTTGCTGCTCAGGATGGGATGAGCTCTTGCTGAAGATGGGATCAACTCTTGCTACTGAGGATAGGATCTGATCCCTGAACAAATTTCCTGGAAAGTAACTAGGTTGAGTAGCAAAGAAGGATGTTCTGATTTCATTTACCCCACTTAGTCTGCCTCACTTTGCTTCTTAAATGGTGCTCCTTATGGTGTAAAAACTGTATTAGTAACATTTTTACTAATGCTTATTTACGAGGAAATAAATTTTATCAAATCTTTGGAGCTGAATCACATAAAAACTATCTCAATTCTTTTACTAATATGTTCATGGGTCTGAAATAAATGTTCTACAGCTTAGCAGTGAGATGAGTGTGCTCTTAGGGACAGTCACATTTCCTAAAGAATGTCTCCCAGGCTTCCTTACATGCCAGTTGCCTATTTTCTTAAGGCCTTTTGTTCGCAGTCTTTTCATCAAGATGAATCCCTTTGAAAGCAAGCAGCTGCATCAAAACTGTGAGTATTACATGATACATTTATCCCAGGGTTCTACTAAAGATGTTAAAGTTTGAAGCTACCACTCTTCATCCTCTTATACCCTCTTACTAAAAAGTTCAAAGGCCAGCCGGGCACTGGTGGCACATGCCTTTAATCTCAGCACACGGGAGGCAGAGGCAGATGGATCTCTGTGAGTTCAAGGCCAACCTGGTCTACAGAGAGAGTTCCAGGACAGACTCCAAAGCAATATAGAGAAGCACTGTCTCGAAAACAAACAAAAAAATTAAGACCACGTACCCACTCACATATTCTTCATCTTGAACATTTATTCACTGACTGCTGCCCATTGCAAGGCAGAGCTTCTCTGAACAAGGTTGAGAGCAGCAGAGCAAAGGCATCAAGTCCTCGGGTGTACATGTAAGAGAATAAGGAGGGGGTTGGAAGGTGGGGAATATATAGCATCTTTGATTGTATGCATGTACAAAAGTCTCAAGAATAAAGAAAATAATACTAATAGTGTGAAAGGCCAACAGGATGGCTTGACAGGTGAAGGCATTTCCCACTCCTCCTACCACACTAAACAAATCAGGATTTTCAGCCTCCTTAATACTGCAACCCTTTAGAAGAGTTCTGTATGTTTCAGTGAGTTCAGCCATAAATTATTTCCACTGCTTCTTCATAATGTAATTTTGCTGCATTATGAATCATAATGTTAATATCTATGTGCAAGCTGAGAGCCATTGAAACAAATGAAAAAGTATGGTAAAGTTTTAAAAGAAAGTAATTCACGTTTGTTGTACATTCACATGTCCACATGTATGGAGTGTCTAAATTGCTAAATGAAGTAGAACACAAATGTAAAAGCCCAAGAAAGTGTGTCCCAGACCTTCTATTTCAGTTGTTACTCTATCATATTCTCTTCATACTGTAAAACTGAACTAGGAGAGTCAGATACGTAAAGCAGTATTTATATAGGGGCTTGGGCTATTAATTCATACTTTTTATTGCTATTTGCTCTGCTCTCCTCATTCTCCCCAGATTCCCAAAACAAGTAGGTTTTTCGTGTATCTTTCAACAATTTTGGGAAATGCAACCCAATAATTGTTGAAATACCCAAGACCCTTCTGACTATAAATTTTGGATAACAGAAAGGCTGTGATATGTTTGGGGCAGGAGGAACTCTGGCGACAAGTTTTTAAAGTGACATTGGAAGGCAGAGAATCAGAGGAAGGGAAAGCAACATAATCGGACCAGTGGCAAGGTTGGCCCAGATGCAAGATATAGTCTACACATATTTGGGGAGACGGAAAAATCTTAGAACGGTCCTTCGTTCAGAATTCGGCAAAGTCAGAATCTCTGCCTGGGGACTGCTGGCCCCCAAGAGAAAATTCTTGAAGCTAAAAGATGCACAGCTGCAGCAGAACCTGGAAATGCAGAGTAAGCAATGTGCACAGTGGCTTCAGTGTGTAGAGGTTCAGGCATCTGCCAAGCTGGGCTTTTTCTGCACAGCACCCCCAAAACATCAGAGCAATGCGCTCCTTCAGAATGATAAGAATGAAGTATCAAACCATTGGATTCCATGAGGACTTTGAAAATCTTTGTAGATAACATTTCGTATTTAGTCTTTGAAAATGCAATACATGCATCTAAAGTATTTCAGTCTACCTTCTTATGCTACCCTCAATCTCTTCCTGTGAAACGCACAATGTATCCCTCTCCAACTTCATGTCCTCTTTTTTGATAATCTATTGATCCTTGCAAGTTAAGTTGATGATGGTCCTTGCAAGAAACCTACGAATGGCCACACTCCAAAAGAAAAATGATCTTTTGTTTGCACAGTTAACTGTGTGGATTGAGACGTGTACTCCTTTGAAAACAGACCCAAAGGAATGTTACCTCTGAAAGTGAAACTCGTATATAGGCATAGGATATGCAACGCATTCTAAGCACTCACACAAAGACGTAGGCACTTGGGAAGTTGCATGGCTGGGCTATGACTATGTGGTCACCCGGTACTTGGGAGGTTGTGTGGTTGCCTTGATGTGACTGCACTACAGTGATTGGTCATCAGGCGCTTGGGAAGCTGTGTGGTGGGGCTGTGACTGTGTGGCTCACTACAGAGATTGGTCATCTGGTGCTTGGGAAGCTGTGTGGTTAACCTTGTCTGTGGCTCACTACAGTGATTGGTCATCCTAGTGAAACATTTGAGTGCTCAATCATTGATGACTGTTTCTTCACACTTGACATTTGGAGAAGGAGGACACAAAAAATACGGGGGAATTTTTAAATATTAGTGTACTTACCAATTCTGAAGAAGGAGGCAAGAAACGGATACCCTCTCAGGTTGTTTCTTGAAAGTGGCAACTCAACTGGCACTCGTTCTTCAGGCCCATTCTCTAATGGAACCATCTTTGCAGCTTTACATGACTTTAATACTATGTCTAATTTTATTTTAATTCTTTGGAACAGTGGTTCCCAACCTGTGTATCTGGACCCCTTTGGAAAATTCTATCTTCAAGAAACCTTACATTACAATCCATAACAATCACAAAATTACACTTATGAGGTAGCAGCAAAATAATATTATGATTGGGGGTCTCCAAAATGTGGGGAACTGTGTTAAAGGGTCTCAGCATAGGGATGGTTGAGAACCATTGCTTTAGACCTGTTTGTTTTTAAGCCGGGATAAGGTTGTTCATAAATCAGAAAAGGCCCCAGTTCTTGACAGGTTTCTCCTAAACACAAATCAAAACGAAGTAATAAACACCCCAGGGGGAGATAAGTATTCTGGAGAAGGTCAGAGCTTGCATTCTAGTTTGCTTTCTGTTGCTTTGATAAAACACTCTGACCAAAGCAACCTAGGGGAATAAAGGATTTATTTGGCTTTCTCTTCCATGTCAGAGTCCATCTTGAAGAGAAGTCAGGGTATAGCTCAAGCAGGAGCTTGAAGCAGAAACCATGGAGGGATGCTGCTTACTGACTCCCAGGCTCATGCTTAGCCATGAGACTGGCAAAGTGAAAGGGAAATAGGACAATCTCTTCAGAAAGCAAGGAGCCTGGTAATGGCTCATTTAAAAGTCAGATGCATAGTTCCTAGATGATCAAGTGGTTCATTGAAATACTTTCCTAAGACACAGAAAGCAATTTTCCATGTAAAGACCTGAATATAAGCATTCATAGGATCTTTATCTGTGATCTGTATGATATGGAAATCGCCTAAACATTCAAGCAGAATGAAAAAGAACCGTGACACAGTTATACAGTAGAACGTCAATCTATAACGAAGAAAGGGACAGACAGCAACACTGTATAATCCCAAGAGATATTACTGTTTAATTAGCAGAATGGAAGAATGGAAACTACATGAGTGTCTACTGCTAGGGTTTACTATAATCCTAACAAAAACTCAAACTAGCCTACAGTAACTGGACTCTGTACCGTCAATTTCTGAGGCTGTAGAAAAATGGAACCAGGGATGTTGCAAATGGAGTTCAAGAAAATTTAGGGCAAGATGGCCTATCTATTCATTCTTTTCATTGCTGTTATGATTTCCTAGGTATGGCCATGGGGTAAAACTCGACCAGTTAAATATTTTGAGCTGTGAGTGCAACTTAGTTGGTGGAATGTTTTCCTGGTATACACCAACCCCAGATTTAACTAATAACACATACATGGGTGTGATTGTAAGCACCTGTAATGATTGACCTAGAGTGGCCAGAATATCAGAAGTTCAAGGTCATCCTCAGCCTTGTAGAGATTTGGGGACCAGTCTAGGATACATAAGACCCTGTGAACAATAATACATATGTGTGTGTGTGTGTGTGTGTAATTTTAAATATGTATAATGTGTATAATCATACATCCATAGTAACTTAAGCAGTTTTGAATTGATCCAAAACCTGCCAAAGTCTAAATGACAGATGAGTACTTCAACAATCTCTTTAAACTAGTTAGAAGTATAGGATGCTGTATTTTCCTGCAGGTGTATTTCATGCACCTGTGAGGCTTAATAATGAAATATTTGGTTTCTTAATTCCAAAGGGAGTTTTAAGCATTCCACAACTAAGTCTATAAGCTGCTTTGAAGATTTAGCAGACACTTACTCCTTGAAATCCCTCCCTGTGAGGCTAGATGCATTGTCTTCTTGGCATGTTTGTGAAAATTAGAATTCTTAAATCATGTTTTATCAACTCCTCCAGCCTTTATACTGGTGTTGGAGTTGTTTAAATAAAACCCTCCAAGGAGAGCATCATTGAACACTTGCTCACACACTGTTTCCATTTTAAGTTAAATGGAATTATTTTAAGGTCGTAGAGTTGTCCTATTGCAGATCCCAAGGTAACATAGCAGAACAATGTAAATAATATAACTGCAGCTTATACAACACGGAGGACTGAATGAAAGGCCTTATTTAATTTTACTACTCTCTTTAAGAAACCTCTCTAGAAAAATTATGAGCCTTTAGTCTCCTTGAAAAGCTAGAAGTCATTCATTTATCTCCATTTCTAGTTCAAGCCACAGACATTTCTCACCTTGATTACTGCAAAGGCTTCTTAAATGCTGTCTCAACTGCAGCCGATCACTCACCTGATCTGACATGCACCCTGCAGCCAGGGTGGATGGAAGGCACCTGGACTCAGTCTGCATGGCATGATTGATTGGCTGCAGAAAACCTGCCAGCTCCTGAGAACCTTAGAACCTTCCTTCTCTGAACTCCAATGGCTTTCATTCTGTCTCCTACCATAGCCAGACAGGGACAGGATGACACAACAAATACAGCCTAGGCCATCTTTATCCAAAGGTCCGAGGTAAAGAGCACAGTCAGTGGGCCCCAATGTAATACCCTATGACTGCAATACTTCACTACGTCTTGATCTTTTTGGACCTGTTCTCTCCATGGTAATTAAGTAGAATCTCTTTGGGTGAGTATATAGAAAATGTACAGACTCTTGTCAGGTAACCAGTGGACATCATGAGTGTTATTATATACTTATTCTGGAATATTCTTCACTTGCTACTAAGATTACTTGCCTTTTTTAGTGAACTTTTCTTTATTTCTTAGTTTGGATGTTATCCTCTCTCCTGTTTCTCCTCCTTCCATCCTTCATTGTCTCCATTTCTCTCCTAGATAGCCATGCATTTAATGCTATTACGCTTTTTTATAGCAAAACACATTTTACTTATCTGCTATTCCCAACAACATGTTGTTTATCTCACTCACTAGTATTTTTCAATGCCCAACATAATTCCTGATTTGTATAAATATTTATTATGACATGACTTAATAGTGGGTAGACTAATAGTTTAACATATGTCAAAACAATGACCTGGGGATTTTGCTCAGTGGTTAAGAGCACTTCCTGCTCTTGCAGAGGACTAGGATCCATTTCCTAGCAGCCACTTGATGTAGCTCATAAACACCCACAACTCCATTTCAGACATAATCTGACACGTTCTGACCCCCGTGGACATGTGCACACGTGTGGCTCACAAAAACTCATGCACATACACAAAATAAAAATAATAAATCTTCAAAAGGAGAAGGAAATAAATACAGTGTGTGCATCTTCAGAGGTATTCAGGCATGCAGATTCTACATCAGCAAACAATTTTTGAATATAAGCATTGGGGCGGGGGAGTCCTGTGTCAGTTAGTGGAACAGGTGCATCTCATTCAACTATAAAAGAAGTTCAAGGCACATAACATATTTTAAAGAGAGAAATATGTCTAAAATTATATCCACTTGGACGAATGGAAAATACATGAAAAACTTAGAAGCATTTGTGAAGTCTCATTTTATTGAAAACATTAAACATGCTGTCAACAGTGGGCTTTTGGGGAAAACATTACTTATGTGTGTTGTTGAGCTTTTGTCCCATTTCTGGGACATCCGCAGAACTCTTCTGGAGTAAGTTATTATATTTTTGGAGCTACAAGGAAAATAATTTCTGAGAAATTCAATATTAGTAATAGTAATAAAACTGAAAGTAAAATTTAACTTTAGAGACACAACACTGTTCAAGGTTTCAGAAAATATTTGCACTCACAACTCATACACTCCAAGATGTGCACATTTCTGGCTTATTTTGGAATCCAAGTGTTTGAAGGTTTACTCTATTAAATATTGATTTTTACGTAATGTTTCTCCAAAAGTGCTCAGTCACAATCCCCTTGGCTGTGGTTGGCAATTGTCCAGAGAATCTAATAGGTTCTGTAACTCCTTCTACACTTTGCTTACTTCCAAGCCTTGTCTTCATTTTAGTGGTTTTCTGTGGCTTCTTTGAAACTTCTATCTGTTCTGCTTGGCCTCTCATAAGCAGCCATTGCACCGTGCCTGGGCTACACTGCACTCAAATGCCTTTCTCTTTGCCCCATTATGCATGCTCATTTTCAGACATTAAGGAAAGATGAAAGGAGACTTTTACCTGTGACTATCCCCTTGTGTCTGAATGTGATTTTCAGGCCTGCTGTCTTGTCTGTTGGTTCATCTCTGTAGACAATAGCTACAGTATGAGTTCTTTGGTCATGAACATAGTGAGCTGGCCCATTTTCTTGCCCGTAGGCTCGTTTGGATTAGCCCTAGCCTCAGTATGATGATAGAAATACCAGTTGTCTTTAAAGACCTGAGTATTACTAAATGTTTGTCTACAAGCTTCTCTCCTCAGATGTACACCCTAAGCAACACTAGGACAGAGACACTGTTACCTCACTATTACCAGCAGAAAGGAAGACATGCCCAACAGTGAGTATTTGTTAGGGACTGAGGATCCTAAGAGAACACTGTGGGAGGTGCGGGCCTGGCTCCTCCTCAGTCTTCTTTCCGTTACCAGCAGGTTGTGAAGAAGAGTAGCTGAGCCCATGGAATAAGCACGTTTCACCAAAGGATGCAGCCTTGTCTCCTATACGTAGGCTTATCCCTCTTATTTTAGTGTGTCTCATAGATGTCACAAGACTGGGAATCATTAGCAGACCTACAACTAGACAGTTTTAGAAGCCCTACAGAATGGTGCATCAGCTTGCTGGAAGTGATTCCCTGGACAAAGAGTAGGGGCAATCTAGAATCTTTTCCTCAGAAGCAGTTTGCTGCATTTGTAGCTGTAAATACAGACACACACCTTAGCCACACAGTCAAGATTTTCAGATATTCTTTCATTAAAATGAAAACTCTAAATTATAACTTCCTGGCCAACCTGACAATAGCCAGAAATCTAAGACCACAGAGTCAGGTGGCCTGCTGTCACCAGTCTTTTACTCCTTGCAAAATAAAGATAACACTAGCTTTGTAGAGTGAGTTAATGATTGATTTCCATAATGGGAGACCATTTGAATTTGTATGACTATCTTCTTCTATAGTTCCATCATCAACTTGATAGTGTCCATGTTCTTCCATGTTCTCAAGACACACATGCTTTCACGTAGACCTCTCATGTCACTGCATGGATGGCTGTAGAACTTCTCTTGGCTGCTTAGCATGTATGAGACCTTATATTATATCCCCAGCAATACATACAACTAGGGATAGTGACACACACCTGTAATTCCAGCACTCAGGAAGTGGAGGCAGGGAGATCAAATCAAATGCTCTCAATCATTCTCAACTACAAGGGAAGCTGATAGGCAGTCAAGAATACATTCAGTGTCAACTTAATCAATCAATGAATAAAAAATAAACAAAATTATAACATAATATAAGGAAGCAAGAGAGCACAAAGCACACATTCTGACGTTGTACTCAGCCACCTCCTAGTTCAAACTTAAGTGCATCTTTCTGTCTCCTTGCCAGAGGAAATTATATCTAACCTATTCCCATATAGGCATGTACAAAAAATGAGGTAAAATGAGAAAGGAGAATAATGTGAAGTTTTCTGTTATGTAGTTATTAACAACTGCCACCACCATCAACTGAGAGCTCTCATGCTATTCATAAATGCCATTAGTTTCGTTTTTCCCCCTCCAAATGAAGCAATGTTTGAATAGGGAAACAAGTGTGTGAACCTCTGAACTAAATATCCAGCATGTAGTAAAGTATAGATGTGACTTGCTAAGAATATAATTTTGATTTATAATCACTCAGTGTGGCATATTAAGGGACAAGTAAACCGGTTTTTATCACCAAAGCTCACTATATAAAAATTTTACTTATGTGTGAATATATTCCTATATGTACATGTGTTATACACGTGTGCATGTCAGAGGTGAACTTCCAGGACTCAGCTGTCCTTTGAGATTGTGGGTTCCTTGGGATAAAACTCAGATTATCCATCTCGGCAGCACGTGCCCTACATTGTTAAGTCATCTTATCAACCTGCAGAATATCATGAAAACATAATGCATAACTATTTAATGGATCAACATTATTAATAGTCATGTCAATGCATTAAACTACAATGTAAGAATAGTAAGAATCATCGTGAAACAATAGAAAAGGTTAAAAATTCAGAAGCTGTGTGGTATGCACAAGGTATAGTGCAGAAAATTATATATTTCACACATTGGACAAGCTTCAAGATTCTAAGAAGAAATAACTTCTTTTTGCTGCAAGCTCTTGGCCAGCCTCTGTCCAGCGAGCCTGCTGTGCTAGCACAAGTTAGGAGTTGGATGCAGTAAAATTACAAGGGCTTCTACCTATGAAACGTTATTACTGCAGGCTTTGAATCTCCATCATTTTGCAGAAGCAGTAGTTTCTCTCATAGTCTGATGGGTAAGGAAAAAAGAACAGAAAAGCAGTAAGTTCTTAAGCTTGCTCTTGTGGGAAAAACAAATGTATGGACTTAAGTCTTAAGCCCATGTTGCTGAAATTGGAAACTTCCTTCTGACTACAAATTCTATAAGCAAATGGGCTCTGTAGCAATTATGACACATGGCCCAGGTATCCTGTGTATGGATAACATCTCTTAAAGCTGACCTGAAGCTTGGGCTGGAGGGATGGCAGCTCTTTGAAAGGATATAAGCCTGATTCCCAACACCCATATTGGGAAGTTCATCACTGCCTGTCACCCCTGCTCTAAGTGATCTGACACATTTTTCTGGTCTTTAGAGGTACCTGTACTCAAATTCTCCCTCTCTCTCTCTCTCTCTCTCTCTCTCTCTCTCTCTCTCTCTCTCTCTCTCTCTCTCTCTCTCTCTCAGTCTCTCACAAACACACAATTTAAAATAAATTTCTTAAAAAGTAAACTAAAAACTGAAAATCTATTTAAGTACTTCTCTATCTGTTGGCAAAAGAATTTTATTTCGTAAATAACATGCAAAATTTGAAAAGAAAATTATGGTGTAGTAAAAGCATGCTTGATATGATACATGACAATGTGTTGGTAATTCAACAGCTAAGATAACAAGGAGAAATATGTCTTCATGAGTCATCTAAGTTCAGGGACTTAAAAGCTGCTTTGGAAGTGTGGTGAATGAATGTCTTTGTCTATTTATTGGGGCAGTGTTGCCAAAATTCCTTGGCTTTCGGGTTTTAGGGAGCAAGATATATAGAATGAATGTCATCTAACAGTTGCTAGCAGGCCACATTTACACACCTTTGTTTCCCAAGCATATCAAACACTTGGTCATTTTCCCCATTACTCATTTCCCTTCCGTTATTTATTCATTAATCATTTTCCTTCCATCTAGTTTCTGCTAAAAAAAATTCCTTCCATTGTGTACAGAACTTTCTTTTCATGATCTAACTGGTGGTGAAGTAGCTTAGTGTTTTTAAACTTTATTTTGGGTCACGTTTTAATGTGGGAATCATACATGCACGTATTCATAATTTGAGTACTTTTGTGTTTTCCCTTGTCTATTTTCTCTGATGGTGTTTAATGTGACACTTGAACTGGATCCTTGAAGTGAGTAGCAAACTAGTATTCTTAAACAGCTGTGGAAATTGTACTGAGAAATTTTACAGCTCTGGAGCCATTTGGGAATGAAGCTTTTAAAGGGTCCTTTCAAACATTTGTTGCCTCTATGCATGCTCAATGGTTATGTTTAATGTCTTCTTCCATTGTTGGGGTAGAGGTATTTGTTTTTAAGATCTTAAGCATCAATATACCCACAAAAACACTGGACACATGCTCTGTCTCCTGGATATCAAGAGTTAGGAGTGTGGACTCCCTCTTCCATCCTAGAATCTTGCAGAATCTCTGCCCACAACAGCAGCAGACTCAGTTTAAGGACTCAAAGGATTCTTGGCAGCCTGGGTCTAATGTGACCTTTCGTTTTTGTCAGCCCACCCTCTGTCAAGGACCTTTTGTCCCGGGTGTTCGCATGCTTCTGCCTACCTAAGATGAATAGTCCTCATACTCAGTATTTCTTTCAGGACTCCATGGAACCAAGTGCCTCAGAAACCACAAAATGGAAGAATTAAACACACTGCACCATTGGCTATAAGAAAAATCGAGTTGTTCTGACTCTAGAGCTCTCCCTAGTTACTTAACCAAGGAGAGCTTGAAGGTCAGCGTGCTTCTATTTACAATTCAAATACTGCACACTTTTGAGCACAGTTATTTAGTTGGGGAATGCAGCAGGAGCTAAAAATCAAAAATTAAAAAACAAAAAACCCCGGCATATTGACCCTTCCAAATGGCAAGCAGCACCTAAGAACCTCTCAACTCCCAGATCCTTACTGTGTTATTAACAAGATCTGTAGAACATTCTCAGAGTTCTGGAACTGTAATTTACTAAGTAATTAGATGCTGACACTGCATATTCTTTTAAAACATAAAGTAATTCAATAGCTTCACAGAATGTGCCTTTTTGCCCATGAAATCTTCTTAAAATGTTTTAAAATCATTTTCTAGATGGTTAAGTAGCTACTTAACCAACTTGAAGTGTCAGAGTTCTCATCTTATAGTGCATCTCAGAGGTCAAGAGCAGAAGGCAAACAATGACTTTTTAGAAGCTCACTTAGTCATACTTTATGGTCTGTGGCTCACTCTAATTGCTCAAGTTACACAGTCATCACATCATGGTCTTCTGCCTTGGGTTCACATAGCTGGTTTGTTGGTAACTGACACCACCAGACACACTGACTGAGGAAACATAAGCCTCTGCTGCCTTCATTCCTAATAAAATGTATTTGGTTACTGTCAGAAGCCTTCCCTAGACCTTGATGCAGCTCACTTCATTTAAAGAAAGAGAGAGCAGCAAGTCTGTGTTCTGTTGTGTGACACGGTAGGAGCCCAGTTGTTGCTAGCCTTTTTTGCAACAATCTTATGTATCAATTTTGTATTCAGAAGTGTTTTTCTGGGCCTTTGTGTGAGGAAAGTCAGTGTTAGGAATCCCAAGGCTGCTTTCCCCTTTTCCTTGTCTTGTCACACTGGTAATTTCCCTTATAAACAAGCAATAGATTCATCCCATTGCATATTTGCTATATGCATATGTAAAGGGAAAACAATATCAGCATAGATACATGCATATATACTGCACACACATATGTATGCATTTATGATAGAAATGCCTGACAGGTATTCATCGCATCACTTTAATTCAACTAAAGAATAAGGAATCAATTATTTTAAAAGTCCTGTACATGGTATTGCCACTATAAATAACAGTGTGATCCTACTTTGAAGGAGTGTATTGCTGAGTAAGGTCCATGGCAGGCTGTGATACAAAAATCATCAGTAGAGAAGTAGGCAATAAAATACCTCAGTGGTCCAATCAATTGGAAAACTTGACATTTATTAGTAATTTGTGAAACATTTAAGATGTCGATGGTTCCATTAGTAAAGAAACACTATTAACACAATTTAATATGAAACTTTGCTAATAATATATACTCTCAGTTTTTTGTTATTGTTGTTACTTCTACCAAAACACCTGATCATGTTCCTTGGATAAATTCTCCTTTATGAAACCTTTAGTTGAGCAAGTAGTAACCCTGGGAGAGGTTACTAAACTAACAGTCTCTGTAGGTCAGCAGCATAGGATCTTTGGCTTGAGCATAAAGAAAGGGAAAATATTTTAATAGTGGAATCTAAAACAAGGAACTACATATGTGAACTAAATAAAAGCTTCATATTTTATAAATGCACAAGGAAACATATGAGTCAATATTTTGAACTACAACTGTCCCTAATAAAACTCCAAAAGACTATTAAATGTTGCATCTAGTCATGTATGTGTGTGCATAATAGAAACACCATATATAACACCTTATATAACAAACACCTTTGGCCTAAAATTTAAAAAGTCTCTAAATAGTGAGTGTGACAAGATAGCTAGTTATTTCAAGTATAATAAAGTGTTTACAAGTACAATAAAATATTGACAAATATAAACATTACAAAACTGAAATAGATCATCCATTGACTTATTGAACACATTTATCGAGTTTGTACTCATTCATGCTTGGTCATTTTTTTGAGTCATAGCACAAACTGAGCCAAAAAGGAAAAGAAAGCAACAATAAATAAGACTCATCATCCATCTACCTGGAGATTAGCATTATTTCCTTTTCTGAGAATGATTCTCAGTGGTACTTCATATTTCCTGCCTCAGTCTTCCCGTGCTGGAGGTGCAGCCATACCCCACCACACCTGTCCATGTGATGTTTTTTGTTATTCTTTGTTATTTTCTTTTTGTCTTTCATTCTTTCTCTTATTTTTTATGGTGCCAAGGATATGGCAATTATATACTTTATCACTAAGTTACATTTATAGCTATGCTTATCATTTAGTTAAACAATTGTTATTACTGTGAAATTAGTTTATTTGGTCTTAAATATATGGTCTATGATACTGTATTTCAAAGGAAGAATTGTTTGAGTTGGAAGGATGAAGATGAGTGGAAACAATGAGAAGAAGGCTGTGAACCATGTCATGCCAGCTGGGATTAAGCTAGAACGCATACATGATGGAGTAAAGTGAATATCAGGAAGTTAAGATTTGAAGGCAACTTGCATTATCTCCACAAGTAATACTCCAAAGGAGGAGCTGAGAAGAAAAAATGTAATTTTTTATATAAAAGGAAACAATAGTGTGGTTTTGAGACTAGATAATGGCTTTGATGTATACAAATGTACCCTTTTCAGGGTGGGCAATATTAACTTCATGAAAGCCAACAAGGATGTGTCAAGAAATATTGTGTTTCTAGGAGAAAAGATGGGGCAATCCTTATTAATGGAGACAGGCATTTAGCATGTCTACATACCGAAGAAGCTTATAAGGTCATCTGACTAAAAGAAAGCTATAGCTGATGCTGGAGAGATCAATATTCAAAACATAAAGCTGAGGTAAAAAACGGATCAATACAGAGAGCTTTGTGCAAGGAGAACCTTGAGGTATAGAAAAATGGTGCTATGGAGGTCTAGGGGCCATCCCCATGAGCAAAGAGGAGGAGAGGCAGGTCAAGCACTGATGACTAATGGAGCCATGCTACAAGTGTTTTCACCCAAAACGACAAGGCTGGGCAAACTGTGAACAACAGGATAACTTAGGCTTATTTCCTTAGATGATAAATAACGGCCAGATCACATGGAATTTGTTCATTTAGTGTTTTCTATGTCTGGCTTCATGCTTCAGTGACAGTGCTGAATAGATGGAACAGTCTATCTAGTCCACAGGGGTAATATAATTCTGTATCCTTCATAGAAAACTTTAGTGACCTTTCTATAAAAAATATTACATCCGAACAGTTTTTAAGCAGAGAGTGTTACTTTTTTTCTTGGTTTGAACTAAAATATATAGACACTGTACTTTGAGCCTGAAATACATTTCAGATGACAAGCTAGTTGATTCATGTATGACAACCCTTCAAAGGACATTTTAGGCATACATCAAAATTCTCATTTTATAGGTAAAAATATTTGAAGTTTATGAAGTTTATACTAATTGTTCAAGCTCCATGATCTAGGAATTTTGTGGTCGTTGTTACATGTGCTTATGTTCCTGTGGTATGTGAAAATATGGTGTAGATATGTAGGGTACATAGCTTGGGACATGCTTGCATGGTAAGGCTGAAGGTCTACCTCAGATGTCTTCCTCAGTGCAAGCATCTGCCTTAATTTCTCATTTGATTTTATAACTCACTGGATTGGCTACTACAACTTGTTGGCTTGCTCCAGGGAGATATGACCCTGCCTGCCAACGGATGGGATCACAAGTAGGGCATCATATGTGTGCCTGGCATTTGTATGAGTCCCAGGAACCCAAACTCTGTCAATGAAAAAAATCAGGGATTCCAAACTAATTTACTGAATATTTATGGACTAAATGAGTCCATAGGGATGAAAGCATAGAAAGAAATTTATGTTTTGGGTGGTTGAAAGGGGCTTGTACCCAGGTGTAGAGCCAAGAAAGCAATCCACAAACAGAGTGAGATAATAACACTACATCAATATGGATATTTTCAAGAGTTTGAAGTGGATCTAAGTGGAGATAGGCACAAGCTGTTGACTATGAACATCAAAAGCTGGAGCTCAGAAGGGATACAAGGCACCGGATAGAGATACATTCCCCTGCAGGAAGGAATGCAAGCAGCATAGGATCACTTTTTTATGACTAGGTGAACTACTGGTCCTTGGGATGTATTCCCATATACTAACAATGTAAGCTAACCATAGAGAAACCTTCAGACAAAAAGGAAACCTTGTACAAAATGCCTGACCAATAACGTTGGTAACAACAAAGACAATACAAATCTCCAGCTACATCAGCGGTTCTCAACCTGTGGATTGTGACCCTTTTGGAGGTGGACTAACTCTTTCAGAGGAGTCATATAAGACCATCAGAAAACACAAATATTTACATTATGATTCTTAACAATAACAGAATTGCAGTAATGAAGTGGTAGCAAAAAAAATTCTGGTTCTGGGTCACCACAACACAAAGAACTGTCCTTAAGAGTCACAGCATTAGGTGGATTGAGAACCACTGGGCTAGAATAACCTATGGTGCGGTGTTGTGTGACATACGGAGGTACCCAGGATGGAATACAAATCCGGGAAAGAAGGACTGTAGAAAGATCTAGGGAGATCTGAATAAGATATAGACTTTAATTAAAATTGTGGGGACACCAGACCTTGAGCAGAAACCCACTTCCCCTTCCGCCTGGGAGCAGGCAGCTGTGTAATGTTTACTGAAAACAATTCAGTGCTATAAAGCTCTTGATAGGGCTCAGATAAGGGCTCACTCACTGAGATACCATGACTTTCACACTCCCTACAGCTAGATGCCTCTTCTTGTTCCCCTGCTGTGTCTCCCAGATTCTGGGGCTGGAGATTAAACCACCAGCCAGGAGGGTGAGAAGTCTGGAAAGAAGTGTATGTAGATGGATGACAGAAGTCCTTAAAAAGGGAAGCTCTTTTTTCTTGGAGAGACTTCTCCTGAGACTTCTCTCTCCTAAGTGGACTTGGAGTCTGTTCCTAAGCTGACTTGGGAAGCATAAAGTTTTCTTAAAGCAACCAACTGGTCTCTGTGTCATCTATCCCGACCACCTCGCTACATTCTCAGATGCAGGCCGCACAGCAGGTGCGACAAAAATAATATACCCCCACAGAGGAAATGGTAGGGGAACCACAGGGATAACCCCAACTAGAATCTAGGAAGTGGTGGAGAGACTGCCTTTGATGCCCATCCTCTATAATGAGATTGATGACTACCTTGTTTACCATTCCTAGAGCCTTGACCCAGTAGCTGATTGAAGCAGAAACAGGCACGCACAGCTAAATACTGAGCCATACTCCCAGAATCCAGTTGCAGAGAGGGAGGAGAAATGACTAAATGAACCAAGATGGAACTGGAGATACCCGCAGAAACAGTTGACCTGACATACTGAGACACACAGACCCTAGTCGTAAAGCAGGGGAACCAGCATTGGACCAAACCAGGTCCTCTGAATGTGGGTACCAGCTAGGAGGCCAAAGCAGGCTATGGAACCTCTAACGGAGCCAGGGTTAATTCCTAGGTCACAAATGGACATTGGGAGACTTTTCCCTATGGAGGGATATAAGGTGTAGTCTTCCCGCCAGCCGCCTGTGTCCTGCCACTGTCTCAGCCCCCAAATAACACATGAGACACTATATTAATTGTGAAGCTGTTGGCCATTTTCTTTGTTTCTTATTGGCTATGTCTGACTTAATTATTAACCTATAACTGCTAACCTGAGTATTTCCATGTGGTCTTCTCTTACCAGAGAAAGGGTCCAGACCTCTAACTCTTCTGGTATCCTACATCATGACTGACTGTGCCTCTGTTTCCCAGAATCCTCCTTGATTCCTAGTCCCACCTATTTTGCTTCCCTATTGGCTAACGGTGCTTTATTTAATCAACCAATAAGATAAGCACATATACACAGAAGGACTTCCCCCATCAGAGGGATACTATTACAGCCCAGATATGGAAATGAGGGCTTGGGCCCTCCCCCAAATGATGTGATGGACTCTGATGACCCCCCGGGGAGGGTCTTACTATCTCTGGAGTGGATGGTGGGTGGGTAGGAGGGTCGATGGGAAGCATGGGAGAATAGGAGTTTGAGGGAATGGGGAGATGGATTTGTGAATAAAAGTGTTTCTAAAAATAAAAAAATAATAATACACCCAAAGGCTCATTAACTGAGACAAATATCTCTTTTTAAATGTTGCCCATTGGTATTAGGAGAAACTGAATTGGAGATATGTATTGATTGTCTGCCATATCTTTGCAACTCTTTTGGAAATATGAAGTATCCTCAAAAGAAAGGTAACAGTCAAGTCAGTTGGCAGTGGGATCTCTGACACCAGAGTCCAAAATTCTTATTTCTCATACTAAGCAGACACTGTTCCAGTGACTGCCTCAGTTACAGAAGCAGCTTGTTTTTCCTGAATTTAGTATCAGACATCATCCCTTCCCACTGAGGGTTTTTAGTATTTTTTAAATTTCTCTGATAAAATTATTATTTTTCACAACATAATCCCCATGCTTTTAAAGTACTGTTCAAGCCACCTTCAACAGCTAGCAGTTTTCTAAAGAATGTTTTCTGATTTAGCAATTTAAAGCAAAATAAGGAAAAGAAAAGAAAAAACTTAGGTAGGGATAATTTTTGTAATTTTCTTCTTGAAAATGTCTCAGGAAACAGGAACTGGTAAGAGATGTCTATACAGTAAAAAATGGGATTCTGAAGCTATCCCTGGGGTCCCCTGACCAGTCCCGATGTCGTTTTTCTGGGGGAAGGAGATCATGACATAGAACCTTCATGCAAGATGACTTATCTCCCAGGAGAAAGTCGTTATACCGCAGACCTCTCCTGTGCAGTGCTTAGCCTTGCAACTCCTTGGGCTGCTGAAGCCTACCCACTCTATCCCGTGCAATGAGACTAGCCTCGTGGGGTGCAAGAGCCGGGAGGCCAGCGACCTATTGCTTTAACATGGTTAACCAAATGTCAGGGGAGGCTCCGTGTTCTAAGGCAGCAAGTGCTTGTGCCACCATCACTTTGTCTCTTTTGTTTGGGCTCTGAGCTTACACACCATCCAAAGCATCAACACTATTCCACAGCAGAGAACTAGGCTAAATGATCCCACCCCCACCCATTCCTTAAAATAAGAAAATGCAGATGAAATCCAGGAGGAGAGGCCTTCCATCAGAGAAAGATCCAGACGTGTCGAATTCACTTGCAGGATCGCCACTCTCAACTCACGGAGTGTCTGCTCAAACTCAAAAGTCCAATTCTGTAATAAATGTTGAGACAGAGCTTTTGACAGGTTAGCTGCTCTTGTAAAATTCTCATATTGTACTGAAGTGACACAAAGGCCAGGCAACTTTTGTTCACATCCCAATTGGGCCATCTGCCACAATATATCCAATTGTTCCTGAACCAAATTAATCTGTTGGTTTACCAACATCAGGCCTCCTTGTATCTGAGAATTGGCAGTGGCCTGTTTATCTAGGGCCATGGTCACAGTGGCCGATAGTTCATTAATGGTTTGAGTTGTCTGCACAGTGGCGGAAAGTGCAAGGGCCGAGGCGGTAACTGAAGTAGTAACCGCGGCGGCAGCTATCAGGCCCACAATAATAGCAGAGATCCCAAAAATCTCGCTTTTCCCTAAACAAACTCAAACTACTTGGCACCTCAACAGGAACTGGAACAAATCGAGGCATGCGCATTACCAAAGCAAAAGGGTGCTTAATAGCATCCCAGCATAATGCATAAAAACAATTCTAAGCAGAGCAATTTATTTCTTTCTGATTCTTACCTAAGGTATCATTACTCACAACCCAAATAAAGGGCAGCCAAACACAAATTGGAGCAGCTGAATAATTAGTTCTCTTAAAAGGGGTATACTTAACATTGGAGGAGGACCAATCAGATGATCCAGAGCTCTGTCCCTCACTCAGACTGTTGCCTAATGCCCCTTTCCAATCAAAAGTAATCTGTCCCTTCTCACTATATTCTCCAGCAATCATTGCCATAGGAGAAAGATCAGTACAGCTTCCATTAATTCAAAAGGATTAGCATTAGATCTTTCTGGATCCATATGAATAAAATTATCCTTTAATGAAGAAATCACAGTAAAGCACAAGCTTCCTACCAATGACAAGGTTCTCTCATCCTGAAAACTCTGTATCTGAGGATCTAAAGGCAAAAAGGCAAGCCCCAACTCTCTATTAGTTGTGAAAAATCTAGGGAACTCCTGGGCATTATGCATCACTGGCATCGGTAGGGGGAAGGTAGACATGATGGTCCACCGTAACTCTCCCATCATACTAGGAACCATCATCCCGAGTAGGAGAGTCTTCATCATCCACTTGGCCTCCATCCTTCTTATTCTGGAGTTGTGAAGGAGCTCTTCGAGTGAGTCTTTCAGGGATCCACAGGGGGTTTTCTTCCTCCTGTGGAAAAACACACACAGCTCCCCTGGATCTTATAAGAATAGGATCCGGGCCTTTCCAGAGATCAGTCAAGACATCTTTCCATTTTACCATTTCTTTTGGCCTATCAGGCTCTAAACTGTGGCGATCGGCCGCAGTGTGGCCTTGGGCATCAGAGTTCAAGAAATTAAGGGTAAAAAGTGCCATGGACACAGCAACTCTTGGTACCGAGGGTAGAACATCCTCAATACTCCCCTTTTGTTTAATCAGATATGATTTGAGTGTACGATGGGCACGTTCCACAATGCCCTGTCCTTGAGGGTTATAAGGTAGGCCAGTTAGATGGGTAACATCCATTTGCTGACAAAACTGTCGGAATTTTTGAGAGGTATATGCTGGTCCATTGTCTGTTTTTAAAATTCTGGGTTTTCCCCAAGCACTCCAGGCCTCAAGGCAATGTTGAATCACATATGAGGCCTTTTCCCCTGTTAGTGGCGTGGCGAACATTACGCCAGAACAGGTGTCAACAGAAACATGAACATATTGAAGCCTTCCAAAAGAGGGAATATGAGTAACATCCATCTGCCACATCTGCAATGGTCTAATGCCACGTGGGTTTATTCCCACGTGGGGAGCAGGTAAGAATTCGCAGCAATTCTGGCATTGAGTAACAATTTCCCTAGCCTCTTTCCTGGATAGAGCAAAACGACGGCGCAAGGTCTCAGCCGTCACATGAAAGCGCTGATGGAACTCTTTTGCTGCTTGTGCGTGGGTAGACAAGGCAGCGGCCACCAGCTTTGTAGCCTTGTCCGCTAAGTCATTCCCTAAGGACATGGGACCTGGGAGTCCAGAATGTGCTCGGACATGGGTAATGAAAACAGGAAATCTCCTATTTAACAAGGCAGCTTGTATCTTCTGAAAGATGTTAGCAACTCTGCTGGAGGATCTTATTATTCCAGCTATCTCAAGGAGATTAACTGCATTAACCACATAAGAGGAATCTGATACAATATTGAGGGGTCCTGGAAAAGCCTCAAGAACCTCCAGTACTATCAGACATTCTACAACTTGAGGTGAAGTTTCATTATATTGTTTAGATATAACCCTATCCTTGACCACATAAGCTCCCATACCAGTTTTCGATCCATCAGTGTACACCACAGTCCCATCTGGGAGTGGGTCTTTAGCTGTCACTTGTGGAAACACTATAGCCTGGTTTAGGGCAAACTGTAAAATTGGATGCTTTGGAAAATGATTATCAATTTGTCCTGAAAAGGAAGTAACTAAAACTGCCCAATCACTAGATGTGGCTGCCAAGGTCTGAACTTGTGCAGCAGTATAAGGCACAATCAAGGAATCAGGATCCCTGCCAAAATGTGTAACAGCTGCTTTTATTCCGCGAAGCGCGAGCTGTGCAACAGCATCAGGGTACCAGTCAATAATCTTAGCAGGGGAAGCATTTGGATGAATCCAAAGTAATGGTCCATGTTGCCACAGGACTGCAGTTGGCAAATGAGCTGTCTTAAAAACACACAGATTAAAAGGTAGTGACTCCTCAATACGTTGTAATTGTGCTTCCTGTAAGGCCTCTTCCACCATCTGTAAGGCTCGGTGGGCGGCAGGGGTAAATTTTCTGGGTGAGGAGATATGAGGCTCACCCTCCAGGAGATCGAAGAGGGGTTTTAGATCAGCAGATGGAATTTTTAAAAAGGGCCTCAACCAATTTATATCTCCCAGAAGTTTCTGAAAATCATTTAATGTTTGTAAGTGGTCTTTGCGAATTTCTATTTTCTGAGGAACTATATTTTTGGGAGTAATCATTGAGCCCAAAAAGAGGCCTGTATCTGCAATTTGAACCTTTTCTGAGGCAATCTCTAATCCCCACTGTTTTAATTCAGCCACCAGCATGGGAAAAGGCTTTTGTAAAACATCTAACTCTTTGTGACAAATAAGAATATCGTCCATATAATGGATCATGATTAAAGATGTAAATTGCTTCCTAATTGGCTCCAAAGCCTCCTGCACATACAGCTGACATATTGTTGGGCTACTGGACATGCCTTGCGGCAGTACCTTCCACTGAAATCTCTTGTCTGGTTCCATATGATTAAGAGAAGGGATAGTGAAGGCAAACCTTGGTCTATCCCATGGGTAAAGTGGAATAGAGAAGAAACAATCCTTAATATCTATAATAATAAGCTTCCAATCTTGAGGGAGTGCAGAAAGCAAAGGAAGTCCTCTTTGAACAGGGCCAAAAAGATGCATCTGATTGTTAATGGCCCGCAGGTCATGGAGTAATCTCCACTTCCTAGATTTCTTTTTAATAACAAAAATTGGTGTATTCCATGGGGAGGTAGAAGGCTCTAGATGCCCCAGCCATTCCTGTTCTTGCACTAATCTTGTGACAGCCTCTAATTTTTCAGAGGATAGAGGCCATTGAGAGACCCATAACGGCTCCTCTGTTTCCCACGGTATGGGTCGTGAAGCCTCAATGGCCCCTAAATAAAACCCAGTCCTTTTCTACCCCGATTTCCGTGTTGCGTAATGGATTTTATTCTGCCTTGTTCTTGCCTACCCAAGCCTCTACCCTTTGTATACCCCATCTTTGCCATAATGGCTGATGCCTGGGGGGAGTATTCATTAGTTAGTGTCATGCCCATGGCTTGTAACACATCCCGTCCCCATAAATTTACAGGGAGTGGCAACACATAGGGGGTAAAACATCCCTGTTTGCCCTCAGCGTTCCGCCAGGTTAAGGCTGAGGCACTGATGGCAGGAGAGGACTGGTATCCAAGACCTTGTAGAGAATGAGATGAAACAACAGTGGGCCAAGACTTCGGCCACCAATGGAGTGAAATAATGCTTTTGTCTGCTCCCGTATCCATTATCCCTTCAAATTCTTTTCCATTAATTAACAATTTTATTGTAGGTCTCTCATTTAGGGGTATAACCAGATAGGCTGAATCACTTCCAGAAGATCCCATAGCCCTTTTTTGTAAAGTGTAGGTTTCTCCATCCCCGAGGGAGGGCAGCAACACCAGTTGTGCAATTCTATCTCCCTGCTTTATAGAAAATACACCCCGAGGGCTAGAACAGAGAACTTGAATCTCCTCTTTATGATACGGGTCAACAATCCCAGGATATATAATGAGTCCCTGTAAAGTTAAGGAGCCACGGCCCAGAATAAGCCCAATGGTGGCAGGGGGCAAAGGTCCAGGGGAATGGACTGGGACCGGTTGAACATTCATTTGGGGCATGAGTAAGAAGTCGGAGGCGGCACGCAAGTCCATTCCGGGGGTTCCTTGGAAGCCTCTACTTCCTCTTGATTGCTTTTCTGAAATTGGTTCCCATATTTCTGAGGGCCCTGGGACCATGGGCCCCGTGACCCGTTTTTTGATTGGGGTACCTTGGGTTCTTCAATAGGGGGCAGAAGCCTCCCTTTCATATCCCGGACTGACCTGCACTCACTAGCCCTATGATAACCTTTACCACAACGATGGCAAAGCTTCAGTTCTCTTGTTCTTTCAGGGGATTGACAATCTTTCTTAAGGTGCCCCATTTTCCCACAATTAAAACAAGCTTTTCGACTAGATAAATCTCCACGCCTGTGTGTTTGTAAAATGGCGGCAGCTAGTCCTGCATTGGTTAGGGGTCCCCCCAGCTCCCTGCACACTCTGAGCCAATCTTGTAAACCTTTGCTTTTGCGAGGGGCGATAGCCAATCGACATTCCTGGGTTGCTTGTTCATAGACAAGTTGCTCAATCAGGGGCATAGCTTGTTCTGAATCACCAAAGATGCGACCGGCGGCCTCGGTCATTCTGGCTACAAAGTCTGAAAATGGCTCTTGGGGTCCTTGGACAATCTTTGTAAGGTGTCCACTGGATTCTCCCCTTTTTGTGAGGGCCTTCCATGCTTTAATAGCGGCGGCCGACACCTGACCATAGACGCCCCAGATGTAGTTGGTTTGATTAAGGGCATGTTGACCCTGACCTGTCAGCATTTCAAATGTCCACTGCCTCTGATTCTCATCTTCAGCTGTGGCATTAACTCTAGCTTGCGCCTGGGCTGCATCATACCAGAGAGCCTTCCATTCCATGTATTGTCCCATGTTGGGAAGCACTGCTTTCACTGTCGTCTGCCAGTCAGTGGGAGTCATGGCAAAATTAGCAAGCCTTTCCACCTGTATTGTGGTAAAGTTAGCATTGACCCCATAATTACGAACGGATTCGGCCAATTCTTTGATTTGATTGTAATCTACGGGGTATGTACTCTTCCGCCTTCCGCATTCTCGAATACTGGAAAAGCCATTTGTATTTTTCTCCGTTCCTCTAAAGGTAAAAAGGAGTCAGTACCAGTATTCAGCCGAAGCTCATACTGCGGAGGCGCCGAGGGGCGTGAGCCCGCCGGATTTATAGGCGGTGGCCTCACATTCATTTTTGTTTTCAGCGGCTGGTGTCTATCAGGGTGATATCTTTCTTCCTCATACCGTGCCACCTCCTCCTCTAGACCACCTTCTTCGCTAGAATCCAGAGTGTCAGAATTGGAATTATCTAGCTCCAAGGCTTCTAGCTCTACCGTAGGGTATAGGCTAGATTCTGGCTTTTTCTTTTTCTTAGATTTGTTAGGGGGTGAATGATCACTCCCTTCTTTCTCTCCCCCTTTCTTAACTTCTTGGGGAGGGCCTTTTTTCTTAGACATGTCTTTCCTTTTGCGAGCTCCCATTCTCTCACTCCGTTCAGTTTCTGACATGCTATCCTGAACTTCCTCTAAGGTTCCCTGACTTTCTATTATAGCAGGGTGACAGGCCTCATCCTCCAAGCAGTTTTTAACTAGCTTCCAAATGGCTTTGGTACCTAAGCGGAGATCTCCTTCTGCATGCTTCCTGTCTAGTTCTTTACCTAGCTTGTTCCATGAGGCCACAGTGAGGGACCCGGAACAAGCATACCATGGTGCCACTCTATCTACCTCCTTCACAAAATTTTGAAGTGTTCGTGGTGCAATTTTGAGATCTCTTTGTTTTAGCACAGTCTGTAGGGCAGTAACCACTGACTGTGACAACCCCATCGCGCTAGCGGCTTATCTAAAAAACGGCGCTCGACTCCTTTACCAGACTGACAGCACCGTTCTGTCAGCACCAGCCACGATGAAGAAGAAGGACAAACAGGACTAGCACCAAAGCCTCCACTGACCCGTCCCACGGTGATGACAAACTAAGGCCAAAGTCGAGAAAAGGGGTGTTCAGGATAAAGCATACCTCTCTGAACTTACGTCCCTGCAGTTCTGAATCCGCCCCGTCTTCCGAGGGGTCTCCCGCAGCACCGGCGATGTTGAAGAGTTCCCGGGTTTCGGCACCAGATGTCCCGCGCTACCGTCTCGCCAGCAAGAACGACGCAGGACACTCGGATCCTTCTGCAGTAAAGCTTTAATACATCTTGAGAGATAGATGATCAGCTTCTGAAAGGGAGACCCCAAGCTAAGAAACCCAGCCCCTTATATAAGCCTAGGAGCTCCGAGTAAGACGTGTAGAGCCGGGATTGGTGGTTTGCTCATCACCCCAGATGACGGGTGAGGCACAGCTTAAACGGTAAACTCCAACTGACAGCAGATGTCAGCGCCATCTTCTAATGGCGATAGCGATAGCGAGGGCGGCTCCTCACACTGGGGGCCACAGATTCTCCTGCCCAGTGAATGCACAGACTGCTTTTGAACACCTGCATTGGCAAAGGCTTTTCTCCAAGTCAGCACCACCTGCTTGTGCATGCTTCATGCTAAGACTCCAGAATCCAACCCCTGCACGTCTAGTCCATGCTGCATGCTAAAACTCCAGAGTCCACCCCCTACACGTCCAGTCCATGCTGCATGCTAAGACTCCAGAGTCTACCCCCCTGCACGTCCAGTGCATACTGCATGCTAAGACTCTAGAGTCCACCACCCCTTGCACATCTGTGCTGCATGCTAAGACTCCAGAGGCTCCCTCTGCAAAACTTTGCAACTTCTTAACATGTTGCTCTTGTAATTGCATGATGGAGACCCTGACTAGCCAGCACTTAGACTTTCTAGATACAGAAGTGTATCCCAGGCCTTCTCTCTCCTTCCCTTCCCCTTTCTCCTCTCCCTCTTTCCTTCTGGCTTCTCTGGAATTTGGACATGGGTTTTTGTAATGTTTTCCATGGGATTTTGTAGTAAGCTCCAGGGAAGCTTCCACTCAGTGCCTCAAAACAGAAGTTATGTGCTCGTCTCCAGAGTCTTCCCTGTGTGTCCAAATCTTCCCATGATTATCACAAGCCTTCATTTCAAGTTCCCACATAGCATTAAATTAGTGGGAAATAGAAAAATGGCATAGACTTTTGCAGTTCTCCAGTCAAAACCATAATGAAGCGCTCCAGAGGAACGAATTGATCTTAAATACAGTTGGGCACTCAGGAACGTAGTTTTGCAAACCTTCTATGAAAGATAAGAATGAGGAAACTCAGTTAGCTGAGACAGCACAGAAGAAGCTTCTAAAGAGGAGCTGCTGTGGAGAGCAGTTTCTTCTTTTCCTATGGCAACAGTAAATAGAAGGTCACAGGGTCATGGGCAATCGATTAAAGTCTCCACTGGGGCTTTGATCCAGGGAAGAAAGCTGAGGTCCCATTTCACCTCACTGAATGTAGGAAACATGCAATGAGGCAACCCTTGCTCATATCCTGGTGCATTCTCATTTCTTTTGCAGCTCCTTATAAAACAGGCATAAGCAAGTCCTTTTAAATTCAGTGTTTCCTAAGATAAATCACATCAAAATTAACAGAAAATCCAAGACTTGAAGCTTTATTACATAAGAGTATTATTCACTAACTAGTTAACTATATAAGTTTAATGATTTTAAAATATGTTTGAAATTTTTCTTTTTTTTTACTTTCATAGAAAACAGAATTTTTCCTCACATAATATATCATGACACATTCCCTCAACTCCTCCAATTTCTCCCCACCTCCCCCTTACATCTTGGTAGGCTCCATTTCTTTCTTTCATTAGAAAGCAAACAAACTTATAATATAATAGCATAGTAAAACAAAACTGTCCCATCAAAATTGGACAAAGCAAGTGGTAGGAAAAGAAACCAAGACAAGGCACAAGATGTAAACTTAGGAATCTCATAAAATCACAAACCTGCAAGCTATATTGTCAGCACAGAGGACCTCCTGCAGTCCCTTCATGCAGGCCCTGTGTGTTCTGCTCCAGCCTCTCTGTTCATACAGGCTGTGTTCTGTGTTCACACCAGGCTTTGATTTCTTGGTGTTCTTTGGCTCTTACACTCTACTGCCTACTTGTCTGCAGGGTGCCCTGAGCTATGGGGGAAGAGATTTGATGGAGACATCCCATTTAGTGCTGAGTGTTCCAGAGTCTCTCATTCTCTGCATAATTTCTGGCTGTGGGTCTCTGGACTTGTTCCCATATTCTCTGATGATGGTTGAGCAAGACCCTGATCTATAAGTAAAGTAGAATGTCATTAGGAGTTATGTTGTCACTGCATTTTGTGGTGATATCTTGCTTGTACAAATAAAGCCTGTTTGAAGATCAGGGAATGTAGCTCGCCACTAGGTCTGGAGGTCTATACATATAGACAAGAAGTGAGATGGCTGGGTGGAGAGAGGACATAAGTAGGAAGAAACAGGAAAGAGCCCTTTTGTCTGCTGAGATGCTAAGGGGGTGAGGTGTGACTGTGGCTTGCTCCATCTTCTCTCTGATTTCTCAGCATTTTCCTCTGTATCTAACTCTGGGTTTTTATTATGTAGATAAATTTAAAACTTCACATTACAACATTTTTTTTCAAATTTTTATTATATTTGGTTTTACCCTGTATCCCTGGACTATATAGTATCCTGTTCTTGCTCACCCAAGCAATGTTGGATGTTGGTTCCATCACGTGGAGTAGGCCTTAAGTCAAATCAGATATTGGTTGGTAACTCCAGCAAGCTTTGTGTCATCATTGTCCTAGCATATCTTGCAGGCAGAACATCGTTGTAGATCAAAGGATTTGTAGCTGAGTTGGTGTTCATATTTCTCTTTTGGTAGCGTGCATAGTACCGCCCTGTACCAAAGATGCTAAGACTCTAGAACAAAGAGATGAAGGCTCTATGTAAAAACCAGTTCAACACCTCTGTGTTCAATGATTTTTGTAGGTGTTGTCTTCAGCAATGGAGACTTGATAGCAGTTTGTGGGGAACAGCCTATAGTCCTGGCAACATTCTGGGTTGTTTGGGTGTTCCAGTGGCTAGCAACTCAATTAAATATAATGCAATCCCAGTACAGGAAGCTTTATTTGGTGACAAAGGATGTCCAGTTGGGACTGTCTCCTCCATTATTTGGAAATTTCCATTAGATTAATTTCATATATATATATATATATATATATGTATATATATATATATGTATGTATGTTTGTCCACACTATGCCTCAAATGACCTTTAATTTCAGCTGTCTCTCCCCATATTCCCTCTCCTGTCCCCTTTCCCCATTCACTCCCTGCTTGATTCCCTCATTTCAGTACTCCATCCTCCCATACTGTCTCTTCTGTTTCCCTTACCTATAGAGATTGATCTGTCCATCCTAGTCCCATACTCTACACCTAACCCCTGTGGTTCTATGGACTGTAGCTTGGTTATCACTGATTTAATACCTAATATTTCCATGTAAATGAATACCTACAATATTATTGAGATACCTCACTCTATATATTTTCTCTAGTTGCCTTCATTTACCTGATAATCTCATTCTTTTTGATGTCTTGGTAGTATTCCATTATAGAAATGTACTACATTTTCTTTCTTTAAAAAATGTTCTGTTCTTTTCCTTTAAAACAAACTTAAACAAGGCTTTTAATTTCAGTATTTCCTAAGGAAAAAAATGACATATGCATTAATGAAAAATCATTCACTCATTATATCTAATAGTTACTATGGCATTTTAGTTATATGAAAATATGAAAAGTAAAATTTTATTATTCTTAATTCCTACAATAACTTCCTTTATAACATGTGTGGAAATGTATGCCCCACTTTCATATATTAGCCTTTTGTGGGAGATTCGAATCTTCATAATGGATAAATAGGGATCTGTTTGTAATAAAAAAAGTGAAACCAAAAGATGATATTATTTATCATATTTGTGATACATGATAATTAGAAAGACCAGGGATAATGCCACTAGTATTCTAAGTACAGTCTAATATCCACTTATGAGTGAGTACATACAATGTTTGTCTTTCTGTGTCTTGATTACGTTTCTCAGGATGGCTTTGTTTTGTTTTGTTTTACCGCTGAATAGTGCTCCATTGTGTGTATGTACCAAATTTCCTTTAATCATTCTTCAGTTGAAGAGCATCTAGGTTGCTTCCAGGTTCTGGCTATTATGAATAATGCTGCTATGAACGTAGTTGAACAGATGGTCTTGGGAAATAAGTGTGCATCGTTTGGGTATATGCAAAAGAGTGGAATTGCTGGATCTTGAGGGAGATCAATTCCCATTTTCAATAGAAACCACTATACTGATTTCCAAAGTGACTGTACAAGTTTGCATGCCTACCAGAAATGGAAGAGTGTTCCCCCTTCTCCACATCCTCTCCAGCATAAGCTGTCATTGGTATTTTTTATTTTAGCCTTTCTGACAGGTGTAAGATGGTATCTCAGAGTTGTTTTGATTTACATTTCCCTGATGGCTAAGGATGTTGAACAATTCCTTAAGTGCCTTTTGACCATTTGAGATTTCTCTCTCTATTTAGATCTGTACTCCATTTTTAAATTGTATTGTTTGGTGTTTTTGTGTCTAGATTCTTGAGTTCTTTGTGTGTATATATATATATATATATATATATATATATATATATTTGGTTTTACAAGACAGGGTTTCTCTGTATTGTTTTGGAGGCTGTCCGTCCAGCCTGGCCTCTGAAAGACCCCCAGAGTGGGGAGACCCTCACTCAAGTCTCGGGATAAGCCGACCCCCCAATAATTCAAGAGAGACCACTCTTGCTGCAAGCACGTGAGGTTTATTCAGGGAACCAGTGCACTGGGGCCGAGCTCATGACCCTCGCAGGGGAAGAGGAGTTTGACCCCTATTAGCTGCAGTTGGGGGTTTTTAAAAGGGAAAAACTGAATCTGGCAAACATCATAAACATAATGGATGAGGAAGTTAAATGATAGCTTATGTCTTAACAGGAAGGTTATCTCAAGCAAGCATTCTTTGGGCTTTGTACAGTTAAACATTGAGCAGGAATGTGGTGAGCTAGTTCCTGGATAAGGGAGGATTATCTTTTAGGTTTATCTTGAGGTCTCCTGTTTCTCAGGAGAGGGCAGAAGGTCAAGTCACTCTGTGATAGTCTAGTCGCTAGGCGTCTAAAAATGTTGAATTGGGATCTCTCACCTCGAACTTACAGAGATCTGCCTGCCTCTGCCTCCTGAGTGCTAGGGTTAAAGGCGTGCGCACCACCAACGCCTGGCCTTCTTTGTATATTTTTGAGATCAGCAGTATGTCAGATGTGGGGTTGGTGAAGATCTTTCACCATTCTATGCTGTCATTTTGTCTTGTTTACTATTTCCTATCAGGTCACTTGTGTTGGACTGACAGGCATTTCACAAGCTTCTGTGTCTTGCCTTTGAAGGCTCAACACTTTGCACAACTCTTGAAAGCTTGTTTAGAGACCGAGTGTGTTTATCCCAGACAGGAATAAAAAGCAGCGAAGGCATGTAGAACCCCACTGGAAGTGGGAAAGAACCATGGTAGACTAGGCTGCCATTCATCCCTGAGATAGGGGATGGATTGTGTTGGGTTGCAAGGCTGCAAGCCAGGAGCTCACTGGAGGTCTCAGGGAGAGGGTTCCTGGGCCAGTGGCCTGGAATGATAGCCTGGGTTCTAGTTACAGGCTTTGAAGAGTATCCCTGAGCAGGTAGTTGTGACTGGGTTTTGAGGACAGGTGGTAAACCCGTAGAGGAGGGTGAGTGAGATTAGCCACGGGGCAGAGCAGTGGAGGCAAGAGCTAGAAGTTAGGCATGGGTCATGACCAGGGAGATCTGCAGAGGAGCAAGGGCAGGTGGGCAATGTTAAGCTTTTTTCATTACTATGGCTTTACAGTAGAGCTTGAAGTCAGGGGTAGTGATGACTTGGGAAGTTTCTTTGTTGTAAAAGGATTGTTTTGCCTATCCTGGGTCTTTTGTTTTTCTATATAAAGTTGATTGTTGTTCCTTCAAGGTCTGTGAAGAATTGTGCTGGTATTTTGATAGGGATTGCATTGAATCTGTAGATTGCTTTGACAAGATTAACATTTTTATTAGGTTGATCCTACCTCTCCATGAGCTTGGGAGATCTTTGCATGTTCTGATAGCTTCACTAATTTCTGTCTATAAAGACTTAAAGTTCCTATGTCTTTCTTTACCAGCCTACAATCTACAACCCCAGAGAGGCTTGAGTACAAGGAGGTCCCCAAGAGAGACTTACATGGAACCTCTGAGAAGGGCAAAGGGAAAAGGTCGCCTGAGTAAATTGGGAACATGGGGGGGGGAAGGGAGGACAAAGAGGAGGGAAGAAGGGGATGGGGGAGGACAACATGAGAGTTCAGGGAGGTACAGTTGGGGGAAGAACAGAGAAGGAGAGCAAGGAAAGAAATAATTGATAGAGGGAGCCATTATGGGCTTTGAGAGAAACCTAGAAATAGTAAAATTCCCAAGAATCCACAAGGATGACTTCAACTAAGAATCTAAGCAATAATGGAGTGGCTACCTTAAAAGGCCTTCCCCTGTAATGAGATCAATAACTACCTTAAATGCCTTCACAGAGCCTTCATCCAGTAGCTGATAGAAGCAGAAGCAGAGATTTGCAGCTGAGCACTGAACCAAACATCTGGAATCCAGTTGTAGAGAGGAAGGAGTGATTAACAAAGGAGTCAAGACCATGCTGGGGAAACCCACAGGAACAGCTGGATGTCAGTGGGGGGAGGGGAGACATGGACAGTTCATGGGGCCTCTGCCCCAAATGATGTGACAGACTTGATGATCCCCCATGGGAGGCCTCAGCCTCTATGAGGAATGAATGGGTGGTGGGATAGGGCGATGGTGGGAGGAGAGGAAGGATGGGAGGGAGAGGAAACTGGGATTGGTATATAAAATAAGATAATTTTTAATTTAAATAAAAAGAAAAAGAAAAAAGATTCTTACACAGTGTTAGATGAAAATACATGGATTACTGTTAGTGTTACTCTGAAGGTGTTTCTATTTCATCTAATTGAAAAGTGAACTAAAACTGCGTAGTTAAACAATGGATCAATTTGAAGGCCCATAAACAACTTTCTAATGAATCCTACAGAGTGCAACTACACCATGCTTAAAAACAAATTATTGTGCTCTGTTTCTGTACTCTCCGTGGGTTTTACCCACAAATCCAGCCTCTGTATTTACAATAAATGTGCAAATACACTATCATTGTGAAGCTGTCATACCATTCTGTCAGTGGTTTACAGAACTTAAAAGATAAGCTTCTACTGTTCTCCCCCTCTTCTTCTCCTCTCCAAACTCTTCAACCACCCTTCCTCTCTCCCTCATTTTCCCAGTTTATTCAGGAGATCTTATCTATTTTGCCATAGGAGGCCTTACCCTCTCTAAAGTGTGGGTGGGGTTAGAGATGGTAGGGGGAATGGTTGTACAGGAGGGAGAGGGAATTGGGATTGGTATGCAAATTAAGTGTTTTAAAAATAATAATTATAAAGATATGCTTCATTCCCCAACCCTAAACCCATAGGCAGACATAGACTATTTGAATTAATTGCTTTATTAATCAACCTAGAAAGTGCACATGAATGCATGCATATGTGCATATTACTTCTTACTGGGCTCATTCCTGAATCATACCCAATGGACAGAGAGTATGGCTAGACTCATTACCCAGAGAATGTCATGGTTCTCAAAGTTCTTTTCGTTAAAATGTCATAATGTTGTAATACTCTAGAAGGGTAAATATGCCATGGGAATTAATTTTAAAGAGTATTGTGTGGGCTGCATTCAATGCAATCCCCAGTCAACCAATAATGATTTCATCTTGAATAAGAAAAAAGAGTATCAAAAGCAGTGATAATAACTTTGGTTTTATTTCTTACATCTGGTCATCTTGTCATTCCCTAAGGTTCAAAATTAAGCATTGCTTAATTGTTTTCAAGTCTCCCTAACAATGTATTTAATTTGAAGGTCTCAAATGACAACTACATGCAAACAAAAACAAAGCTTATTTTATTTCCTTAGCTTTGTGATTCAATGCTTCTATTATCATTAGAATTCAAAGATAATTCTAAATATGTTAGGAAATGGGTTATGACTGAACAGGTATGTGAGCTCATTAAGTCAAAAGACAGAGAGTAGCAGAGACTGCATAGTTAACCTTACATCCTACTTTAGCTATCCAGAAAATGTAGTAGTGTCTCTTCTTCTTTTTTTCCCTCAATATGTGTTTTTATTTAAATTAGAAAACATGCATGCTTCACATGTCAATCCCAGTTCTCTCTCCCACCCCTCCTCCCACACATCCCCCAGCCCAATCTCCACATCATTCCCCAGGGAGGGTGAGGCCCTCCTTGGTGGAATCCCCAGAGTCTTTCATTTCATCCAGGGCAGGACCTAGGCCCTTCCCTATGTGTCCAGGCTGAGAGAGCATCTCTCCATGTAGAATGAGTTCCCAAAGTTCATTTGTATGGCATGGCGAACACTGATCTACTACCCACAGTCCCAGAGATTTCTAAGGCCTGCTCACTGACACTTCATTCATGGAGTCTGGATCAGTCTCCTGTTGGCCTCTCAGCCATCAGTCTAGGGTTCAAGAGCCCCTCCTTGCCCAGTCAGCTGTCTTTGTGGGTTTCACCATCATGGTCTTGACCCCTTTGATTATCACTCCTCCATCTCTGTCACTGGGTTCCAGGGGTTCAGCTCAGTGTTTAGCTGTGAGTATCTGTCTCTTCTTCAGTCAGTCACTGGATGAAGATTCTAGGATGACATATAAGTTAGTCATCAACCTTATCATCAGGGAAGGGCTATTAATGTAGTCTCTCCACTATTGCTGCTATTGCTTAGTTTTTTTTTAACCTTCTATGGTGGAAAGAAGGAAACAAAGTGCAGAAAAGTTACTTTTTGGAGGGGTATTGTTTAATTTTTTACTATCTGTGAACTTTATACATGCAGAAAATGGGTTTTACTCAGATCCTGCACCTATTCCTTCTCTTCTGAATCTTACTCTATCCCTCCCTTTTCCCCCTGAACTGAAAATTGTCATGTAGTGCTACTTGTTTGGATACAGGACCATCTATTGCATCTATTACATGCCACATCCTGAAAGAAAACTTGCAGTCCCTTTTCTCAGCAGCCATCCAGGGTCAAGAGCTTTTGAACCAGGTAGAGGCTGAATGAACACACTTTTATTAAAACTATGACTGAGTGAGAACAATGGGAGAAGAAAGACGCTGGTATGAATTTCCACTATCATGATGTGAATATCCATTTAAAGTTGAACTACACCCAGCATCTTAAGTATATATCTTGTTTCACATGTTAACTCCATGGAATCAGAAAAGACATATTGAAATCACAACACAGGTCTGTGTGCCTGAAAGGAAATAGCATACAAGGGGAAATCAGTCAAAGCTGAAACACTGCAAATCAATTTCCTAAGGAAATAAGATCTGGAAGGGAGACCACAGCAAGAGAGAGAAAGCTCAGATGTCATTTCCTAGAGAAGAGTTTTCACCAGATGTGTGGACTTTGTACTCTCCTTCTACCACGTGGCTATGCAGATATTATCTAACTTATGCTTATGCAGCTTTTAAGATGAACTACTTTGAGATGTCAAAGGGAAATGGAGGAATACAAAACTCGAAAGTTAACTCCAAGAAAATTCTTACCTCTTTGCCATTGTGTTTTTCCCAGAACACAGCACATATTGTTTCTCTGAAATATATGGTACCAAAGAACGCTTGAACTTGTACAGTCAATAGTACTACACGAAATGATTTCCCAATTGCCCAGTTTTTTAACATGCTTCTATATCTTATTCAATTAAGAATATCTAATTCATATAAGAACTCTAATTTAAATTATTTCTTTCCTTTTTTTTAAATTGAAATGTGGTTACATTATTCCCCCTTAATTTTACTCTCTTCAACACTTCCCATGTATCCCCCTGAATCATTCTCAAGCTAATGGCATATTTTTCTCTAATTGTTGTTATTCATATGTAAATTTTCTACTTATTCACCTGTTCAATACACATGATATTTAAATTGCATAATGTATAATTTTGTAAGGTGAGCATATCTCAGGCTGTTCTTTATGGTAAAATTGAATGAACATGACCCTTGCCTTCCTCTAGAATCAGTTTCACTTCATCGAGATGTGATTCTGCTGTGGGAATGACTTAGTTCATTTGGGCCACACATAAGTGAGCAGGTCCCAAATACAACCATGTCTCCAAAATGTCCTACTTCAGACTTCCATGAAGAAATGTGTGTGGTCAGTTCTCCTGATCATCTTCTCCCTTTACTTTGGCATAAATTCTTTGTATATAGTGATGGTTTTCATAAAATTATTTTCATTCAAGTCTCTATCACTACTAATTGAGGACCTATTGAAAATGGCAGTCAGGGAAAGGAGAGGCAATTTTCTTTAAGGGTGAGATCCCCTGATTCATCCAACATATTCTGGGGTTGTCCCCCATCCATGTACATGTGAGCAGCAAAACTTGAACTTACCGAGTTGCTTTTCAAAGGGACATGAACTTGGGATGGCAGGTGCAAGGATTGGGGAGGAGAAGACTGAGGCTGAGTAGGATCAACATACAGAGTATGTGTGCATGAAATACAGAAAGAATAAGAATATGACCTCAAACTGTGTTTCCTGTGAGATGGCAGTGGCATATGACTTTAATCCCAGTTGTCAGGAGGCAGAGGCAGGTGGATCTCTGAGTTTTAAGCCAGCTGGTCCACAGTGTGTCCCAGAACAGCCAGAGCTTCACAAAGAAACCCAGTCTTGAAAATTCAAACAAACAAATACATAAATAAATAAATCATAGACAAAAGGCTTCCATTCAATTATACCATGTAATTTGACTGATTTCTCTCCCTCTTAATCACTTAATTTTCCCAGATTGCCTACTTCTCTCTCCTGGTTGTACTTTTTTTTGTGTATGTGTGGTAGAAATTTTAAAGAAAATATGATAACCATGTGAGTCTTTCCTTTTCTTTTTATATGCTGATCTCTAGTTCCACACATTTCTTTATGTGTGGCTTAATTTTGTTCCTTATGAATGAGTAAGAATTCTTACATTACAAAAAGTTCAAAAGCTTCTAAACAACAAAGAAAGCAACAGAGGGATGAAATAGCTACAGAATGGGAGAGCATCTGAAGAATTGCTTTTTAGAGGATATGCAGAATTTAAAAAACTAAATATCAATAAACCAAACAATCCAGTCAGTAAATTGGTAAGTTACATAAATGGATAAACCTCAAAAGAAAAAGTCAATATGAGCTTGTGAAAACATTTTAGACATTTGCTCTTAGAAATAGCACACCCAAACTACAGTGATATCCCATCTCATCCAGCTCAGGATGGCTTTAAGAAAACAAATACTGTCAGGGCTATGAGAATCCTTGCACATCCTGGAGGAACTGTAAACTGGTCCAGCTCTAAAGGAAATCATACAAGTCAGTATTAAATGCATTTGCATTTTATTCTAATCTCTTTTTAAGACTGTTGGGCAACCTTACTTACAAAAATAATGCCCCTTTATGAGTCTTTCAATCTGTGTGGATCCTCTGTAGGCCTGAAGTTCTGATGTGGTTTGTGAGTACAGATCTCACTATAATGACTTGATGAAATTTTTAAACTCAATGACAGCCAAATGAGTTTCCACTAGGACTAAAGGCAGAACCATGAGACTAACACTTTCAGTAGACCTGGTTTCATGTCTCTGAGGAGAGCAGAAACACTGGGAAAGTTTTACATGTACACATAAGTTCCCGTATTAAGAGGTATTTTCGTTGTATGACTCAGAGTTTGTTGAAATAATAATATGCATGACACCTTATTTCTTAAATGTGAGACAATTATTTAATTGTTACAGATAAAATAAGTATCTTTCACAACAAAAACTCATAAACAAAAATGAAGTAGAAAAATAGAAAAAATGCAGGTTCTCATGAAGGAATGATTAGCATGTTCAGAAGACTGAATGAGAAAAGATCAGTAGATGCAAAGATTGCTCATTTGTTATATTTTTGTACACAGATTCCAGTTCTTGGTGTTAAACACACAGTCAGATGCTTGAACACTGGGGTCCTTAACATATAGCGATGAATCAAAATATTTTCATTTATCACAATAATGGAGCCAACTACCAAACTAGAGAACCTCTTAGGTAGAGTAAGCTTGACCTCTTCCAGCACGTTTGTCTAGTTTGGTAGCTGGAAGAGATCAAGCTTACCCTACCTAAGCGAAGGTGAGCAGGGGAAAATACTTTTCAACATTCACTTAGAGAAAAATACAGAGGGATAGCTATTTCTTAAGTATTTGATAACATGGAACTATTCCACGTAAAGTTTAAAAATGAGTTACATAAAATATCAGACTGTGTGGTTAGCACTTCCATGAATTCAAGAAGGAAATAGCTATAGGAGGATTAATAGTGTTAATGGAAGGCAAAGACTTGGGTTCTACAAATGTCTAGAAAGAGAAGTTGATTCCATGTATTAAGAAATATTATAGAGACTTTAGTTTTGTTAAAAGACTGAAAGATTTTCTCCTATCCCTTTCCATACATAACTATCTTTACTAATTCAACTATTTTATTCATTTATAATAATTGATTAACTAATGAGAGTTAAAATCTCACAGATGGATAAGTGCTTTGTAGTTCCTTGATTTGCCAAATGTGACAATAATCGCAGGTACCTTAAGAACACTACATTTAATAGGAAGAATGAATTGCTATTACGTTTTGAAAAATAACAAAACTTTTGTTGTTAAAGCTTTTCAATAAATACGTCATTTCCTAAATTTGTGTGTGTAAAATCAGAAATCATTTTTTTCTCCAAGGTTTTTTTTGTTTTTATTTATTGTGGTGGTGGTGGTGGTGGTGGTGATGTATGTGTGAATGTGTGTGTGCATACGCCCATACGCATGCGAGTTCATGCATGTATGCACATTTTCATACATGTGTAAGCTTTCCATGGCAACATATGGAGAGCAGAGAACACATTTCTGGAATCTTCTCCTTTTCTCCTGTCATTCATGGCTCAGGAATCAAACTGAGATTGTCAGGTGAGGCAGCCAACACCATTTCCTGTTGAGTCATCTCACTAGCCCTTGGTTTTCTTTCTTGAGCAAACTTATATTTCAAGAAATATGTATAACTCTTGAGGCTGTTTCAACATCTTGTAAGTGTATGTTATTTGTCTTCTATTTATTCATTGTTTATCTGTATTTTTTAAAGTTCTGCTTCTAGGGAAGTTTACTCTTTTAGTGACTATTATGAAAACCTGTGGAAAGGAGTATTAGCCTTTATGCCATAACACATTGATTCATTTGTTTATTTTCTTTTTCCTATATGGAAAAAACATTGACTACACACACTGGCATAATCAGAGGATCTCTAAGCCCACATGGTGTACTTGTATTCTATATATCTTGATTAATATTCTCAGCAATGATTAATCACATTTCTCCCAGTAAGTACCATACATCTCACATAGCCAGGGTTATTAAAATCCATATTTCACATCAACAGCCGTATGAGTGAGATTACTTCCTGGGTGTAGTGAACCTGCCATAGATCGGTCCTCTCCATCACTCTCTAAACAATGCTCAGCCTGAAGATGGAAACTACCTAACCTACATTCATAATCCTTTGCAGTTACAATTTTCTATCACTCAAGAAAAATTTACATCCGACTGTCCCTGATTTCAAATATGCTAAGAAGATAAATGCTATATAACCTGCCTTTGTGAAATGTGGACAAGGCCAAATGGTCAAGTTTCTTTATACATCATAGATATTCCACTCACCTTATGGTTGCAAACACACCTAAATAAATATTGACATTTAAGATTGACACTCAGAAAACTGCCCATAGGATTAGCTAATGGAATTCTACTGACACACCATTAAAAATTCCAATAGCCTCACAGCAACACATCTAGCTGTATATGAATTCCTAATGAAAACTACAGTGCCAGACTGAATAAAAGGAACTAAGAATGTCAAAGTGTCTAGGTGTTTAGACTTGGCTCTTTAATTTGATCTAGTAAAAAGCTTTGAGGGTTTCACAGGACACCAGTAACATTTGTGCTTGAATATTTTCTTCATTCTAAAAGTTAATCAGTTAGAAACAATAGAGTCTTTATTAACATAGGTATGAATGACACTGTGGGAGAGATGCCAGGACACATCGACTAATACTCTTTGTTCAAATGTTTAGAATTCTCACATCATGTGTCAGCAAGTGTTCTTTTCTGAAACTCTGTTCTGTGCTACAGGTTTGCTAAGTAGTAAGGTTAAACACTATTGCCAATTGGCTCAAGGAAAAGAATGCTATTTTTACTATCAAATAAAGAAACTACCACACACACACACACACACACACACACACACACACACACTTCCATGAGCATTTGAAAAAGAATTCTTGATATCTATGCCCTATATAGGTTGAGAGTTATTAATTTTATATTGGTTAAATCACCAAAATTTGGAGTTATTTATGTTTAAAACTACCTCTATAAATATATAGATGTGAACAAACTTCAGAGGCCAACTCTAAATCTAGAGAATAAGTTGACATATGTACAACTGATTTGAATAAGAAAGGGGAGCTCTTCCCTGGTTTGGAATAAAATTCACATAGTTTTACTTCTAGAAAAACCCAGAAAAACGTTTTCAGCTGTAATAAATAAATAAATAAATGCTGCTGCATTCTCCATATTTTACAACTTTTAAGATAATAAAATCCTTGCTGTTGGAATTGCACTCTTTATTCATACTGATACACACATACAGACATACACATGCAGAGAGATGACTTAATTTTGGTTGTTTATTAATTTAAATACTTTAAGTACATTTGACATTACCTGACAAAATCAATGGGCATGTACTGTTTAATAATGTCAGAGGCATCAATAGGGAATGATAAAAGAGCAAAGCAAATAAAATATGGATGATGAAGGTTTCAACTATTTTCCCTTCTGAACATGTTGCTGGTTATAACATACTGTAACTCTTTTAAAAAATGCTGTCTTACTGTTTGAAAGTTTCATCCACTCATCTAATGTAATTTAGTAATTTCACCCCAATTTCCCTCCCCCAAGTCCCTCTCCTGATGTTGACAAATCTGCCTTCTACTTGTGTATCTTATTTTAATGTGAGACTCACTGAGTTTATCTTTTTTGTGGGAACATCCATATGAAGTTACATATTTGAGCAAGTGCAACTTGTCACAGGCCACCACTAAAGAAAATGACAGTCTCCCTTCAACCACCAGGGCAGAGCAGTAAGGCTTCATAGTCTCTCCCTATTTCATGATGGAATGTTGAGGCATACAATGATAGTTGAAAGTGGGGTTCTCAGAAAAACAAATTGCTAATGGCTCCACTAGGGAATGAATAATAACCAGATACCTGACCTATCCATCTATCTATCCATTTATCCATTCATAGCACACAATAAAATTGGAGTTAATAATAAAAACATGAAGTCAGATATCAGGGTAAAAGCTAAAAGATCATAAAGGCAGAGCAGCCAGATACTAAAATTCTTATCTCTACTGAATCCTCAAACTGAATGGGCGAGATGCTGTCTCCACCTTCCTTATATTCCTGCCTCCACCTCCCTAATGCTGGTATTATAGGTGTGTGCCTCCTTAGTACTGGGATCAAAGTTATAAGATCCCAAATGTTGGGATCAAAGGTGTGTGCCACCACTGCCTGACTCTATGGTTAACTGGTAGCTAGTACTACCCTCTCTAATCTTCAGGTAAGCTTTATTTGTTAAAGAATAAAGAAATATCACCACAGCCATCTACCCATACCCCCACCCATCAAACCATCCATACATACATACATACATACATACATACATACATACAATTTCCTCCCTCCCTTCATCCCTCCCACTCACTCCCACCCTCCCTCCCTTCCTTCCTTCCTTTCTTTTTTTTCTTGTGTAGGATGTTCAATTTGACCGAAAAAGTCAATGAAACGCCAGGCAGTAGTGGCACACGCATTTAATCCCAGCACTTGGGAGGCAGAGGCAGGCGGATCTCTGTGAGTTCGAGGCTGGGCTGGACCGATATCCTCCAAAACAATACAGAGAAACCCTGTCTCGTAAAAACCAAAAAAAAAAAAAAAAAGTCAATGAAACAAAAATCACAATCAGCCATTGTTTTCCAACCACACACACATACACACACACCACTACCACTAACAACAATAGCAACGACAACAAACCACTTTGTAGATTAAATAAAACATTTAACATGGAATGGAGTTTCTGAGTAGTTGGAAAAGAAGGAGGAGATTTAAAACCACAAGACAAGAAGAGGAAGTTGCAATATTTCTTGTCTTCCAAATTATATTGGAAGGACACTGGAGTCTGGCTGTTACTTGCCCCATGGTAGGTCCTTCTGATTAAGTTCCATGACAGGATACAATACCATGCTCTGCTTGGCCTCTGTGTAGATAACATTTCAAGAGAGATACACTGTTGGATTTGGGTGGATATTCACATCAACTGTTTAAATAGACGAGTGCTGTAGATAACTCCTATCTGAATTTATATTGTTTCATCTTTCTTTAATCAGAATCACACCCTCTTTTGCTGGCTACATCCTACACTTCTGGCATTCCTGCTTTCTTTTCCACTACTCCTGTCTCTATCACACAGCAGAAGTTTTACTGTCAGTTTTGGGAAGGATTCACTACTAATCTCTGTGTCTCTATTCAAATTCACAAAAGCCAAGCTATTCTCGTTTCTTGCTTTCAAAATTTTTCAGAGGTGTCTATAGTTTCCAAATGACACACAAATTTCATACAGATTTAACCTCAGTAACATACCACCCTCTTTTTTTGACATAAGCTTGCTGTTTCTGCCACTGCATTCTATTAGTTAGATATGCTTTTACATATTTACAATGTATGCAATGTGGCATGTGTCTCAAACACACTTATTTCTTGGTCCCATCCCAAAGCACTAAAATTAAATGTAAAAATGCTGATAAGGAGATTGGTTGCCACAACTATGTACAGAAATTTGTATGAGGTTTCTAGGCTATGCAGGAAATCACAACACTAGATGATTATCTGAATGCCTAAAGAGTGTATTTTTGTAACTTAACCCCAGTGTTTCCTTTTCACAAAGAGCCCTCTTATTCGGTTACATGTGTGCTATGTATTCAAATATTGGATAACCTTGGGAAAAGGGTAAACTGTTGACTGTTAAGATGGGCTCAAGAAGTAACAAAGATCTGAACAGATGTTATTGTTGAAAATATTCAGTCAGTGATCACAAATCCAACAGAAAGGGACACTAACATAGATGGCTTCACTAATAACTTCTATTTTTAAAGTAATTAATACTGATCTTTCTTAAACTCTTCCAAGATATCATTTATGAGCTTACAAGGGCAGTGATAGTTTCACACAAAAGCCAAGAAAGACTGAAATTTGAGAAGGCCAGGAACCCTGAGGATATGCAAATGAGCTATGCAAATCCCCACAAAGCACTAGCAAGCCAAATACAATGCTCACTAAAAGGCTAATTCATCACAACTAAGTGAGCTTTACCCTTGGGATCCAACTGTGTTTCAGGATATGCAAACCAGTAAATGTGAAAATATCAACAAATGGAGGGTTATAAATAAAGCACTTAAAGGCCCAGCATTTCTATTTAACACAATATTGGAGTACTATCCATTGCAATTAAACAAGAAAAAGCATTTTAAACCAGTGAGTCAGAAAGGAAGATATAATATTACCCATCCATGGATAATATAAAGATTTCACAGAACTCTTAGAATTTCTTCAACAAGATTAAAGAATAAAGATTAATGATCTAAATCATTTGTAAGTTTCTATAAACTAGCTATGAGGAATCTGAGCAATGTTACAAATACCTCTTATAACAGTGTTTGTCCTCACCTTATCAAGCTGTTACAGGAAAGTAACACTGGATGGCTTAGATAGCTTACATTTAGTTCTAAACAATTTGGAGCCTAGAAGTATGAACTCTTGATACCAGGAGAACCACTAGCTTCTGGTGAGGGCTCTAAATCAGATGACATATTGATGACTTGTTATAGAAGCCTCATGTGCAAGAAAGAGGTCTTGAGAACTCTCTAGCACCTTTTGGGCAGAGTCGTTCACTTCAACACTTAAACAACCTCTTTGTGCTATCAGGCAGTAATTTCAACATCAGCATTCTGAGTGAAAAAAGCAATGGGCTCTAGCACAGTTGAAAATTCTATAGGAAAATGTGGAACTATTGTTAATATAGAGAGGCCCACTACAATTTTTGTTTAATAAATATAGGATCATGGAGATAAAAGTATTTAGATAAATATAACAAGATTCATTGAAATAAACCCCATAAACTTGGGTCTGATTAGCTTCTATCAGATAATTTATATCAGGATTTACTTGCATAAGTCACTTAATCCCTCTCAACCTGAAATTTTTACACATAAATGTATAATGCATCAACTTCACACTGTGGAATTTAAAAATCTATACAAAACATCTTGCATTAGTGTAGTTTGAAAATAGTGAAAACCACTTAAGTGAAAAAAATAATAAAATGAATGTATGCTTTGAGTATTTACAATGAGGAGTGAGTCATAATTGCACCAATTCCTCTGGTTCACAGCACAAAGTCACTGGAATAAAGGACCATCATTGTTCATCTCGTTCCCTATATCTAAGCTAACTCTTTTTAGTGATTCTGAAAATTAATAATACATCTTCTAAGTTTTTGAAGAAGTATAAACTTGTGAAAACAGTCAATCGTTACACACAGCCTGATTCTAGAAGCATCGGTATTGCAGGGTTATAAGAACAATGGATTATAGTATTTGCACATTCTGATTGGACTGCAATCAGTATATGACTTTTCCTAAAAATCTATGAATTAATTCTCTTGTTTGGTAAAGCAATAGAATTTATAACTATGCATATAGCACTTACTGTGTCTCTGGTTCATTAAACATTTACAAACCTGAAGTCAATTACAGCTCAAATCAAACATGAAAAATCTAAAGTGAATGACCATTTTTCATGAGGAAATTTAATCATTGATGTATTAAGTAGCTCATGAACAATCTATTGGTCAGTGGCAGAAGCAGAGCTCAGTCCTGGTTGGACAGGCTACTCCTCGGTGTCAAATAGCTCTGGCCTTACTAGATCATGGCCATCTTCCCTGTTTGGGGATGCTATGAGTAAATGTTTTTCATAACCCTTGTTGTATAAAATGATCATAGATGAGGAAAAGACTGATGCAATTTTCATTTTTATTTTATGATATGGTAAATTCACCAAGGAAGACCACAAATGAACCTACATTATTTAGTAAAATGTACTTTTCACATTGGTTTTAAGGAAGTGTAGGAAATTTGCTCTTAAAATGTCCTTGACAACCACACATAGCATTGGACAGGCCCACTCATTTGTGTCTCTGTGTCTGCATGTGCTCCTTGCTCTTTTCGTTTGGCTCCTTTTGCTCTGTCTGCTTGCTTAGTCCTGTTACATTTTTATTATTTTAGTATTAATATTTTTATGTGCCTGTTTTCTAATGAGAGAAAGGGTGCAGATTTGGTGGGAGGAAAGGTGAGGATGATCTTGGAGGAGCTGGGGGATTGGCCTAATCAGAATATATTGTATGAAAAAACATATTTCGGTTGTAACAAGATTTGAAAATTTATTTTCTAAAACCTAGGAAAAAAGATTAAACTGTAGCAGGATTTTTCAGGAAATTGCTCAATGGGCATTTTTTTAAATTAACATTTCAGTTTGTCTAAAGTGTGAAATTTAAGATATTTAAGTTGTTAAAGAATTATACAAATACTGTGTGGGTACATTCATGCAATTGCAGTCATTAAAATAGCTGTAACTATATATGTAGACATATAGTTATAGTTATATAGTTATCTATAATTATACTTTTGTTTTATATATACATATATGTATATGTACATATACATATACATATACAATTAAGTGTACTCAAACTTGTGCATAAACCTCAGTAGGAGAACAGATGTTTCTGTAAAACAAGCTGCAAGTTGAACACAATGGGCAATATTTCAATTAGAGCTGAGAAGTTAAAGAACTATGAGCTTATAATTAAATCCATGTTATTTTCTAGTTTATGTTTTTTGGTAAAGCTTGGTGGCACTTTCAAAAGGATTTATTAAAATGTATAACACAGGACTTGATTTTTGTATTATAGGGTCTTTTATTAAGGTAAGAATATTGAAGTAATTTAAGAGCTTTGAGGGTTTTAGAAAGGAGGGGATCAGAAAAGAGCCCAGAGGTTCAGATTTTCATATTAGAAGATCTAATGAAACTGATTGACAAGATGTTTTCTTCTTCAGGTCTGTCTTAGGTTCTCCACAGCGAAAAACTCCAGCAGGGAAATGGACTTAGCTTTACAGCACAGACTGTCCATATTTTGCTTGTCCAAGCCTTTGCTCTCATATACTGCTTGTACTGTGCTCTTGGTGTTTTTTATTCTGAAAACAAAGGATGTCTGCTGATTTTATCCTGAGCATACTTGTAGGTGCTTCATGGCATTTCTCCAGCTGGCCAGTTCTCTGAGAAGTATGGTGCATTCTGTATTGCCACCAGGGCTGGCACTGGTGCGGTGTTTGTCAGCATTGCTGGCACATGTTTCTACTCTGCATTAAGTATCCTATTTGTAGTACCCCGAATAATTCAACCCCTTCATCACAGCTGAGCACCTCAGAATGCAAATAAACTCCAGCTTCCTGAACACTCATTCTCTTTTCAACCTTATTAAACAACAAGGATACTCCTGCAGCAGTGAGAGAGAGGGAGAAGAAGAGGAAGAGGAAGAGGGAGAGAGAGAGAGAGAGAGAGAGAGAGAGAGAGAGAGAGAGAGAGAGAGAGAGAGAGAGAGAGAGAGAGAGAGAGAAAGAAAGGGAGAAAGAGAGAGAAAGAGAGAGAGAGAGAGAGAGAGGGAGAGAGAGAGAGAGAGAGAGAGAGAGAGAGAGAGAGAGACTGTGTGTGCCGTTGACACTGGTGAGGATAAAGTCTGCTGAGAATGAGTACTTAATGCAAGAGAGCTTCCTCAACCTAGATCCCCTGTTCTGTGGGTATGAGATAGGGAGGAAGAAAGAGATAAATGGCTACAATGCAGACCTGAGGCCTTTTCCTAAATTGTCAGTGTCATACTTTAGGGAATTAAAATTATGACCAAACTTAGGTCTCTAGTCAAGGATTCAGAGTACAATCCTAAATTGGGAACATGCCCTGATTATTTAAAGGGGACAAGTATGTACGTACATGAAGGGAATGAAGAGCCTTGTAAAAGTTTGTAAAAAATGAAAATTGTCTAATAGTGGATTCTACAGGGATGAAGAAGTGGAAACAGGGAGCATGAAAGGGTCACATGAAGGGAATAGCGTGGGACTGTCCAGCATGTTATATGCATGTATGAATATATGATAATCCTGTTACTTCATATGAATATATATGCTAAACGACAGTTGCAGCAAGCTTATTACTTCGTATTGGCAACTGATACACAACATAAAGGATGCCACATTTGAATTTCAGATAAAGGATGGTTTTTCAGTACTAACACACCCTTCTGTTTCATGAAAAACATAAAACAGTTCTTCATTTATAAAATCTTATATCTGCAATTAGGTATAGCCTATATGGAGTATTATAAATTTCTGATGAAATCTTTGATTAATTTTGTTTATTTACCCATTTTTAAATAAGCATTTAAAGAATTGTCAATCGTCTATATGTGTGTATATAGAAAAATATGTTGCCCAGATAAACTGCGTGAAGGTATATGACCCTGCTTCTGATCTGTGTGACTCTCTGTAATTTCTATAGAATGTCTTTCCTAGAGAAGCAGCACATTGCTTGTCGCGTCTGCTGCGCGGCCTGAGTCCGAGAACGTGCGGAGGGTGTCGGGGATTGACAACACAGAGACTTGTTCAACAGTGTAAAGAAAACTTTAAGCAGGCCCCAAAAAGGTTCAAGAAAACTTCCTAAGAAAGGCTCCCACCAGAGAAGCTTCTGCTCTCTCCTCTACCCTGGCTGGTTCTGCTCTGACCCCAGAAACTGATCTGGGCGTGGCAGAAGGGGCGGTTAGTCTTTGGACAAGGTCGAGGTCAGGGTGGTTTCTGTGGGCAGGCCTTTTCCAGGAACTTAATGCCCCCAGGCATTGTATTGTTTTTAGTAAACATGTTTTTAGTAAACATTGTCTTACAGCTGCCTACTCCCAGGCAGAAGGGGAAGTGGGTCTCTGCTCAAGGTCTGGTGTTCCCACAATTCACCCCTTTTTATTTTTAAATGAGGCACTCCTGGCTTAGGTCAAGTAGGGTCACCCTCCCTTTCCCGTCCTTGGGGGACCTTGAACCCCTGTCTTAGGCAGGAGGGGAAGTGGGTCTCTACTCAAGGTCTGGTGTTCCCACAATTGCTCACACATGAGCAATGGCTTTGGTGGCTGTATTGTTAGTTCACAGTTGGGTTGAGTTTTCTGGGGGCAGCTTGTTTTCAAGAAGTTCTTAGAATTCTGTAAAACCACAGTAAAGCAACCTGAGCTTTGTGTATCAATTACCAAAAGAAGAAACACCATTATGCCCCTCCTCTAGCCCAGCCTCTAAGCAAGACTGAAGGCTGGGATGGGTACAGAACTGAATACCGGAGACATGGTTGATTTCTGTATTGTGAGTGTGTGCGTATCTTTACAGATAAACCTAAGTGCTGCTAACTATTAAGATTCACGGTTTTTTTTTTTTTTTGCTCAATAGCATAAGCTACGTATTTGTAGAACTAACAAAATATTCGAATTCTGTTCTTAGAGTTTGAATGCAGCCATGCTTAAAGCATTGTCCTGTAAAAAGTAAACAGTCGATTTGCTAACTTTTTAAAGAGAATGTGCTACTAAAGAAAAACAATCATGTTGTCTGTGTGTGATAAGAGAACAAAAGCTGAAAAATGGGATTGTCTGAAAGCAGTGTGTCCTAAAGCTCTGTTCTGTGTTTTGTGCTAACAGAAGAGTTTTAATAGAATGATTCTGTTTGTGAGCAGCATGAAAATGGATTCGAATAAAAACAGGAGAGTTCATATCACAACTGTTACCAAACTCTTGGTATCATTAGAGTATGAGAATAGTGTGCTCTATAACCCACTTGAAGATTATAATATGCTTCCAAATTAAAGATGTAATTATGGACCTAATGCTATTAAGAATATAATCACAACTCTGAGATGCCATCTTACATCAGCCAGAATGGCTAAAATAAAAAACACCAATTACGGTCTATACTGGAGAGATGAAGAGAAAGGAGAACACTCCTCCATTGCTGGTGGGAGTGCAAACTTGTACGACCACTTTGGAAATCAGTATGGTAGTTTCTTAGGAAAATGGGAATGAGTCTACCTCAAGATCTAGCAATCCCTCTCCTGGCATATACCCAAAGGATGCATATTCATACAACAAGGACATATGTTCAACAATGTTTGTAATAGCCAGAACCTGGAAGCAACCTAGATGTCCTTCAACTGAAGAATGGATAGAGAAAATGTGGTACATTTACACAATCGAGTACTACTCAATGGAAAAAAATGGATTCTTGAACTTTGCAGGCAAATGGGTGGATCTAGAAGAAACCATCCTGAACGAGGTAACCCAGTCACAAAAAGACAATCATGGTATGTTCTCACACATATATGATTTTTAGGCATAGGGACAAGGATTAACCAGCCTACAATCCACACCACCAGAAGAGATAGGAAACAAGGAGTTCCCCAAGAGAAAAACTCATGGTCTCTGGAAGAAGGGGAGGGGAACAAGAACCCCTGAGCAAACTGGGAGCACAGGGACAGAGTGGAGGGAGATGGAAAGGGTAGAGGGGAAGAAGAGGGGAGGAGAACAGGAGGACCTAAACAGCGGAGGAATAGAGGAGGGCAAGAAAGAAGATGCCTTGATAAAGCTAGCCAGTACAGGTTTGAAGAGAGGTTTCGCACAAAGGAAATGATAGGGGATCCACAGGGGTAACCCCAACTAAGAATCTAGTGGAGAGACTGCCTTTGGTGCCCTTCCCTTATAATGGGATTGTTAACTACCTAGGTTACCATTCCTAGAGCCTTGACCCAGCAGCTGATCGAAGCAGAAACAGGCATCCACAGCAAAACACTGAGACACACTCCCGGAATTCAGTTGCAGAGAGGGAGGAGAGATGACCAAATGAACCAAGACAGAACTGGAGATACACGCAGAAAGAGTTGACCTGACCTAATGAGAGCACGCAGCCCCTGTGGTAAAGCAGTAACCAGTATTGGACTGAACCAAGCCCTTTGAATGTGGGCACCAGCTAGGAAGCCAAGGCAGTCTATGGAACCTCTAAGAGTGGATCCAAATTTTTTTCCTAGGTCACAAATGGACTTTAGGAGCCCTTTCTCTATGGAGGGATACTATTACAGGCCAGATAAGAGAAGGAGGGCCTGGGCCCTCCCCCAAAATGATGTGATGGACTTTGATGATCCCCCATGGAGGGTCTCACTATGCCTGGGGAGTGGGGGGTGGGTGGGTTGGGGGAGTCGGTGGGAAGCATAGCAGGATGGGAGGGTGAGGGAATGGAGGGATGGATATGTAAATAAGAGTGTTTCTAAAAATAAAAAAGTTACTTTGATAATCATTATGTAATAGAATAAAAAGATTTGTATGACCACAAAAAAGAATATAATCACATATTATAAATTTAATAAATGATTCTCCAATCACGTATATTGTAGAACACTTGGTAGCAATGACACTGTGGTATTTTAAAGACAGTGATGTTATACTTTATTTCATATTTGATTCATGCTCCATTATGATGGGGGAGAGATGCATAGAGAGAATGCCACAGTGGGTACCTGGGCTTTAATCTCTCCTCAGTCAGTAGAAGAAAATCTCCACACAGCAGTACGACTTTTGTGCAGAAATGCCCCCCAGCAACTGAGTTTTGTACTGCAAAAGCAAATGACATAATGAGTTATGACAACTTAGGGCAGTTCCATCTCAAATCTATCCAGTGATGCCAAGTAGCTGGTTGTTTTTCTTATCCATGGGATAAGAGGTTGAAGAGAGGAAATTATACTTGCTGGCTGTTCTCCAAGAGTTCTGAGCACAGTGCTGGTTTTTGATATGTATTATTTTAGATGTTCAAACAGGAATATTCATAGTTCAGATACACGAATTATTATCCGTTGGTGGGGAGTGGACAAAGAAATACAGATTTGGGGACTTCTAGTAAATATCTTATTGCCACCAGAAAGGAAAAATGGGATTTAAGCTAGAGCCAAGAACAATTTAATATATAAATTACATGTTATGCACACATTCTGCCATTTTTTGATGGAAATAGAAGTGTGTACATTATAAATGCTTCAACCGTTTAATCTGCTTCAGCAGTTCTCAGCCTTTGTAATGCAGCAACCCTTTAATATAGTTCGTCATGTTGTGGTGACCCCAGCCATAGAATTTACTTCCTCGCTACTACGTAACTACAATTTTGTTATTGTTATGAGTCTTAATGTAAATATTTGATATGTTGGATATTTGATGTGACCCCCAAAGGGGTCATGACCCACAGGTTGAGAAACAGTGGTAGTTGAACAGTGGACTCCTAATACAAGACTCTTTCACAGGTAATGCCTAGACTTAGATGATGTTTCTTTCCTGTTTGTACAGACATGAGTGAATGCATGTGTGTAAATGATGAGGAATACTGTTGAAAGTGGTTATTGACAAATATAGTGATATCCAAAAGCTTGCACTGGACAAAGGCAATACGGTAATTAATCAAGCTATGCCTTGTTTTAGTGCTTTGTGTAATGGTTCATATGGTGAAGGGAGTACTAGCTAACTTAAGACTTTATTATTCCAGGACTTGTAGTAAATATTCAATAAGTGCTTGTCTGTGTTCATGGGAAATTTTATTTCTAGTAGCAAAGAGTAGGAGAGAACTTTGGATGGGGGAGGACCTTCAAATATGAGAACTATTGAATTCCCCTCCAATGCACCTAATTGGTCTTGAAACTGACAAGTAGTTATTTTTTCTTTTACTTTATGTTTAGCAATGTTTTCCTGCATGTATGTATGCATGTATGTATGTATGTATGTATACAATATTTAAGGGAGTATTGATGACTGGAGCCAGGGCCTCCAACAAACTAAGTGAACACTCAGTCAATAAACTATAGCCCCAGGTCTTTTTAAAGTTTTATTTGGAGATAGGGATTTGTTTATTAATTGATTTGGGAGGTCCAAGAACACTGTAGGAGGATACATAGGCATGTGATCTTTGGATGCATAAGAAAGGTAACTAAGTATAAGCTTAGACCAAACCATCACACAGCATTCCTTTATAGTTTCTGCTTGAAATCCTGCTCTAATTACTCCCTAGTGATGAACTATGTCGTATAAGATGAAATAATCCTTTTCCTGGCCTAATTTGCTTTTGGCCAGAAAATTTTATCACAGAAATTGCAACCAAAACTACAACAACTAAAACTAAAATAGTCTTTTTAAAGAAAACATCTCAAGAATATGGTTGTTGAATATCAAATACTGTTTGGAGTAAGATTCATTCAAAAACTTTAAAAATGGAATTATGTTCATGTTCAGTTGCCATGGGAAGTACAGCATGCACTTGAGACAAAAGAGCATGTTTATGTCATAGCTCTATCCTCAAGAATCCAGGGGAGAAACTCATGATTCAATGATGCTTTTATCTTTTATTTTAGTAAACAGAATTTGTGAAATTAAAGTGAGACATTCAGTCTTCCAGATGTTTTCTCCTCTGTTTTATTACCCTGTAGGGTTGAGATGCACAAGATATACATCAATAATTTTTACATGCCTTCCAATTATTTCTCTGTCCTTTGGTGATAATACTTGTGGAACTATGCTATTTGTATGTTGCTATGTCTGTTGATGTGAACTTGTGGAGAAAGAGCAATTCCAACATGATCCATATTCTCCTGATTATATTATAAGGAGATGAAAGAAATATTATTTAGCATAGAATAATACTTATATGCATTTTCCATTTCTTTTTATGATAAATTTTATGAAGAGCCATAACTACTTATGAAAGTAAATGTGGGGAATTAACTATAAGGAATTGTGGGTGTGTACTACCAGCACAGTGTAATCAGTAACACAACACACACACACACACACTCTCACACACACACACACACACACACACACACACACACACACACACGCCCATGGGAGCAGGGAAAATACAGAATCAACTGCAATAGTATATTTCCAATGAGTCCAAGATATTTGGGAATGTATAATTCTTAATTTAACAGGAATTTTAGGTTCAATCCACAGAACTTCAAGTTAGAAAAAAATGAGCTAGAGAGTAAAACTGGTTTTGTCATTTCCTGATATCTTAGGATATTTCAAACTAAGTGTAACAAACATTAGGAGGTTTATTTTTTTTCTTTTTTTAAATTTAAATTAGAAACAAGGTATGTCTTCGGTCACATTAAGGAATTGTATTGACCTGCTCACGAAGTATGCATAACTCTTAGTACATGGCAGACAACAGTAAGTAGTTCAGCGTTCTGTATGATGTGCTCACCACATATGGATTGCTTATACAGTTCTCATCATGCGTTTTTCACCTGCAGTAGGGATAACTTTTACATTTAAGAGAAATATAAATTGATAAATTTCTTATAGATCAAACAATGGGATTATTTTCATTATGAAATCTTATTTAAGAAGCTCACTTTTCCTTAGGGCAATCCAAGGACCTATAGATGAGCTAACATGTTATCTATGGGAATAGGACTTATGTAGATGAGCTTTTTATACAACAACAGAAAAAAAGAGCAACAAAGACAATGCAAGATTTTGAGGCAACAGGTTAGAAATTTAAAGACATTAAGCTAATCCCATGTTTTTTAAAGTATGAAACAGAATGAAATTGCTGAGACAAGTATGATATTCTCCCAGAGAAATTCTAGAGTTTCTGCTAAGAATTCACGCCCCCCCCCATGCTCAGATCTCTGAGACATCAATTCCCTCCTTTACACTTAGCTGTGATTTTTAGTCACCTCCTGTATTTACTACTTTTCAGTTGCTATGATAAAATGTCACAACTAAGGCAACTTACAGAAGGGTGAGTTTATTTGAGCTATGGTTTCAAAGGGATTTGAGTTCATCAAGGTGTGGAGGCATGGCAGCAGGAAGAGAAAGCTGAGAGATCCCATCTTCAACTGTGTGATGGCTACTCTTGGCTGTCAGAGTGACTATGCCTGGAATTAAGTAAACTTAAGAGGCCGGGTTCGCCAGTGGAGAATTTTTCTTAAATCACATTCTGAAGTGAGAAGATCCATCTTTATTCTAGATCTTTTGAGGCAGGAAGATCCTTTATCCTGGACCACACCTTCAGCAGGAAAAGCCCGTGTAAGGGCCATGGAAGAAGGAAGCTTTTGCTCTTTGCCTGCTCGCCCCTACTCTTACTGGCAAGTTCATTTCTTCAGAGCTTCCTTCTTCACGATTCCAACTTAAATTGAAGACCACCCGAGACAGCCAGTGGTCTGGGACGGAACAACTGCTGGATTTTTGTACTTTCAATTGGCAAATACTGTTGTTAGATTAGTTAGAGCCTGTAAGCCATGCTAATACATCTCACATGTATGTACATATATATGCATGCATATATATAATATCCAATATTATGTATATATACATAAATATGCATATATAATAATTATGTATATACACACACATACACACCACATGTAAGTACATGGGATATATGTGTGTTCCCCCTTTCTGTATTTTGTTGATTGTATATTTTTCCTCCTTCCCAGCAATGATTAACTTCTAAGCATGCCAAATTATGGCCATCATTATTGGTCTTAATGTGTGCATATACAAAACACCTTGAAACTAAATGGTGCAGAAAGTAGTAAAAAGCTAGGCACTGGCTGTGCACAAATCTACATCTTATTCAAATGATGTGATGAGACTGACCCCATGCTCTTCTTTTCCGGGATGACACATTGTGGGCCACTGAGCACTGATAACTTTCTTTCAGGAACTACGGGAAATTCTATTAGGATCCCAGGATCCTAGCACAAGTGAGTATAAACAAAACTCTTAAAGTATGTGACAGACTAAAATACTAATTCTGTAGGAGCAACCCTTGGTGGTTATGTCCCACAGTACCTCCTCGGGCTTGTTCCCCTTTTCCCTCTACTCGCTCCTGGTGCAGTGAGCAAGACCAGGGACCCAGGTCCTCTCACCTGGAGGTGCTCCACCCGCTACGAGCTTAAACACTGCTCGTTCCACAGGGACCTGTATAGAATGGACGCTCTGTCTTCCTTTTTTCTCCCCTTTCCTTTTTTATCTGAGTCCTCTTAACTGGGCTCCTTTCTTTCCTTCCACCCTAAGCAGCGCCACACATCAATCTGAGCACAGCTATTTCAACTACAAAGGAGAGCGAGACAAAGCCCATGTGTTTTAAGCTCCTCCAGGCTCCCTGGCAGAGCCAGCTCCTTCCTTGCTGCACTTTTACATTTTTATATATTCCGTGTGGGAACACTGCTACACACTACTCACTTGGCACTGACAACTAGCAATCTGAGCACTGGTTGCCATTGTTTCAAGCTATTACTATGCTAATTAATTCAGTCCTCCAGATCCTGTGAGGAAGGCTGCTATTATTACCCACAGTTTTCAAATGAGAAAGGGAGGAAAGAAACGTGTTGAAGTTGCAGAGTGACTGATTATTTGAAAGGGGATTTGAACCCACACAAACTGCTCCATAGGACTTAAGTGGAAGATTATATATTCAGGATAGGGATTGGTAGAGTCGTGGTAAATATTGGCTAATTCCAGAGGACAAAATAATGTCCCCATTTTTTAAAAAAAAAGTGACGGAAATTTTTAAAACTTTAAATAGTTTCCTATTAGTGATTGCAGAAAGCTGGCTATGCTCAACTGTGTGAAATGATGTAGAATAACATCTCTTGCAAAGACATGGCCTCAGCTAATGTTAATGTTTTAAACCTGTCTCTGAGATTGTGCCTAAGGCTTGATGGTTCAGAGGTAAAAAGGAAGCCAGTTGCAGTGTTACTGTGAGCCTCCTTTCCCTCTTGCTGCTGGCTCAGCAGTGGCCGGGGGAAGCCAGTCATGCAATATCCTTCTGTGTTGTGAATGGTAACTTACCTGTTAAACTTCAGAGAGTGAAATACAATAATATAAACATAATTGTGTTTGGTTTTTGTCCCCCCCCCTTTATTTGACAAAGCAGGTATTTGAGCCATTTAAATATTGTTTAAATAAAATTTCAATTTCAGATTTTCTTTCAATTACTTTGATACAATTGATGCGCACAATGCCCAGTACTTTGAGAACAGAATGCTCTAAGGTAATCACAACAGGGGGTGGCAAAGTTCTTAGATGCAGCACCTACCTAGCTTGTATGAGGCCCAGAGTTCCCTCCCCCAGACCAGGAAGAATGAAAATAAAAATGAAAACCATGATAAAAGAAGTCAGCATTCACCATTTTTCATTTCTATTTTTGAGTTTTATTCTATTTCATTTTATTTAGTTTATTAAAAGAAAAAATGTGATAAATTTATTACAATCATCATGGCTGGTAATTGTAAGTCAACAACTTTTAAGTCTTATTTGAGACAGAGTATCATGTGGCAGGGCCGCCCTTACACAATCTATGTAGCTGAGGATGGCCTCAGAGGCTAAACTTTCTGCTTTTGAACTGATGAGCTGTGTATTCTTCAGAATCAGGCATTGTACATCTCAGACTCCGCCCACCATCTCCATCGGTGTGCCCATTCTCCACCCCTCGGGTGTGACTTCACACCATTGAAACTGTGATGTCAGTGTGGCCCTTTGAGGTCATTGCTTTTTAGAGTAGTTCAGGAGTAAATGTGGGAAAGCTCTACTATGTACAAGTCAAATGGTCTTCAAATTCTGATGACCATGCCTTCTGTAAACACTGTCTGCTTTTCTACTGACAAGAAGCCCTTTTCACTCCGTCATCCGGAAGATATGCCCTGTTGTAGGCCTCCTAACTTGACGTGTTTGTAAGTAAAGATCTGAGAATCGCTGAAGATCCCAGACTGATGCCGTATATAAGCACGAAGAGTGTGAATTCTGCAAAGACAGCCAACATGCAGGGGCTGGCCACCCACACAAAATGGCAATGATGACCTGGCATGGAGGCCCATAGGCCCTTGTAAAGGGGGTTGAGGAATTCTAAATATCTCTGTTCTAATTAGGCAGGACAGGGTCAGTTACATGGGGTGCATGTTGATTGGATAGGGCCAGATGGGGCTAGTAAAGTTCCACCCCTAACAACACAACAGTATCCTGTAACGTTTGGGAAACTGGTGGATTTCTAAGCTTGGCTGGGGAACTTCCTGGACTCCAGCCTAGGTCATTACTTAGGATGGGATAGTTGGGTGGAGACACATGCCAGCCCTTTCAGTATTATTTCTGCAGGAAGTAACCAATACTAGAAAACTATCCCTTTGTCTCAGGTGTCCTGTTACCCCACATGTATATATATGCTAAGATAAATGAACAGGATTTTTCTTCTCAACAATTCTGTGGCATTAGTAGGGAAAATACTCTGAAAGTTTTAGGGGAAAATATAATGTGAATCTGAAATTTTTGATAGTATGCGAGAATAACAGATAATCATAAAACATCATATATAATTATATAAATGTAATGTGAATATATATACATATATGTATAGCTACATATATGTACTATAGAATATATTACATATTGTATGTGGATTATAATATTATATATACATATATGCATAAACACACACACACACACTTAAATACCTTTTTTTTCTCTCCAGTACTGGGTACAGAACATGGAGGCTTGTGCATGCTACTCAAGCATTATAACACTAAGGATATTTTTTTCAGTTTGTATTGTCCAGCAGGCTTCAAACTTTCTTCTTCAGCCTTCCCCAGTTCTGGGATTACAGGTCTGGACCCCAAATTCTGCAGCACAAAACCCATTTCCTTAAAATCAGTGGGGAGTATTAGATTCCCTCAGTGCTGTATTGTCTGTCGTTAGTAGGAAGCCTGCCTTCAATGCTAGAAGCAAAGAGAGATTGATAACTCAGAGGGAGACAACAAATTGAACTATCATGTAGCAGAGGGACCACTTGACAGTTGCTTTCTCTATGCACTTTATGTTAAACTTTTCATTTGGAAATAATCCTCTCTGCCTTCTAACTTCGAGTAATAGTTTAAAGAAAAATCAAAAGAGATGTTAACATCTCATCTTCATAGACACAGTTTCTTAAGTCTATACAGGGAATGCCTAAAGAGACAGAGATGTACACACAATGTTTTGTTTTAAGAGGGTGCAGAGAAGTTTGAGTGCTCTATATTTCCAGAATGCCATCCCTCTCCAAGCAATTTTCAGCATAGTGGCTTGTTTAAATTAAGGGTCGTACTTTTATACTAAATTCTGTGAATTCCATCTTTCAAGGCAAAAGCTATAGTTATTTTATTAGGAACATCATTTAAAGAGGTAAGTAATGATACATTGGTAAACATATAAGGAGTCTGATGCTATGAGAAGGGAGAATGTTAATGAATAAAAATGATTTTTGAGAGTTTTGTAAGTGATAAAGAATTAAAAAATATTTATTGTTAAGATGGACAGACGGGCTGGGCATTGGTGGCACATGCCTTTAATCCCAGCACTCAGGAGGCAGAGGAAGGAGGATCTCTGTGAGTTTGAGGCCAGCCTGATCTACAAAGCGAGTTCCAGGACAGCCTCCAAAACAATACACAGAAACCCTGTCTTGAAAAGCCAAAAAAAAAAAAAAAAAAAAAAAAAAAAAAGATGGACAGATGGTGATTTGGCATCCATGGCATTTGTAATTGGATTTTTACTTTAAGATTTATTTCATCTTTTCTTTCATGTGTTGGTGTTTTGCCTGCATGGATATCATACCATGTGTGTGGAGGCCAGAGACAGTGCTACATCTATAGCTAGCTGTTAGCACCCATGTGGATGCTGGAACCACCCAGCTCCTCTACAAGAAGTTGTCTTAAGTGCAGAGTCATTTCTCTTGCACCTTGCACAGGTTTTAATAAGAATTTACAGGGATAAAAATATGTTAAATAGAATGGTAAGAATCAATAAGCCTTCACTGAAACCAAGATAGCATCTATGCAAAGGAAACATCAGCAGGTCGATGCCCTGCTATTTTAATACACCTTCCTGCTAGTCCCTAAGAATAGAACCTCTTACTTAATTTTCAAAATAGGATTTTGGAGGGGAAGGGGTTTGAGAAGGAGTGGCTCCCGAGATCTGGGATTGTACACGTACTTCACCCTGTCGAGACTGAATATAGATTCACTTAGATATTATTTTACTAGCCGATATATTATATGAAGATCATGTGGACAGTATATTTTAAATATTATTTAGGCACGAAGTTCACTCTGCGCTTAGAGTCAAGCATAAGCATCACAACTCTAGCAAATGCAAGTTAATCAAATGAACTATAATTCAAGAAGGTCGTTAAATCAGCAAATCCATGCACATTTTAAGACCAGCATTATTAATTATAATGCATAAATTGACTTGAAGTAGCCAAGCTTGTCAAAGTCTACCTGCAGCCAAGGGTGTCAAAGTTTACCTTGTAGGAAGCTGGTAATTTTTTTTTAAAAGAAGTGGATCCTTCCCTTGTTGCCAAGGATACTGTCTCTCCTTCAGTGGCAGCTTCACAGTGATGGAGACCGTAAGAGGTCAGAACTGGTTGGCAGTTTGAGCATTTCAGACCATGACCCCAGGGAGGGTAGTTGCACAGTTCACCTTAAAAGAGAGTGAGTGCTGGGTATCACTTGCTGAGATCAGAGGGGATGGCTTATTTTTGAGGTAAGCATTTATCGAAAATAAATTGAAAGATTAAGCTGATGTATTGGAATGGCACCCATCAACGTCTATGTTAGTCAGAAGAGGACAGAAAGAAGCATTATTAAAAGAATTCAGTGAAATCCTGGTCTATATAGCACATTCCTGGCTAGGCAGAGCTACAGAGTCAAATATATACACATATAAATATATTTACATATATGTACTATAGAAAATATTGGATGTGGTGGCTTGTTCAAAGGCAGGAAAATCATTGCAAGTACAAAACCTGGTCTGCATAGCAGGATCCAGGCCAGAAATGGTGGCATAATAAGAACTAATTCCCAGAAAAAAATAAATACATAAACATATAAATAGAAAGCTAAATGGAGGATGTAGATGAAAAGATGAAAGGGCATTTAGGTGTGATGTCTCTGGAGTCAAAAGAAGTTTTTAACTAAAGGAGAGTGCATTACTTAAAAAAGTATTTATTTGGTATGTGTGTGTGTGTGTGACAGAGAGAGAGAGAGAGAGAGAGAGAGAGAGAGAGAGAGAGAGAGAGACAGAGAGAGAGAGAGAGAGACATTGGAGGGATGACAACTTTAGGAATTATCTCTCTCTCTCTTTTACGTGAGATTTTTGGTCACCTAGCCTAACCCACTTGGTAATCTTCAGGCTAGAAAGAGACTCTTCTTCAAAACATTGTGAATGCTGGGTACACACACACACACACACACACACACACACACACACACACACACACTTATAACAGACAAAAGCCACCAATGATAAAGAACAGTTGATGTCTCTGCCTTCTTCACTTTCCTATCGTTTCTTAATAACAGTAGGTGAGTAGGATCCCAGCAGTGTTTGTGTCCACAGTGCTGCCAGTATCTTTCTATTGAGCTATGTATTTACCAAATTGTTAATTTAACAAATAGGTATAATACTTATGGGACCTAGTTTCTGTTGATGGTTTTGGTTTAGGTTCTGAGTTTTGTTTGCTATTATCTCTTTCCTATTAATAAGTGAATACATTAATAGTAATCATAATTTGTTCTTCAGTAATAGAAAGTAATGAGACAACATCAAAACTTACAGTCATCTAATCAAGAAAGTGGGTGCATAAAGAGTGGTATGTCATCAGAAATGTCAGCCATTAACCACAACAGTAGGATTTTGAGGTGTGGCACAACCATTACTTTACAGTGAGAAGGTGACAATACTGGAGTGTCACACAGACATTTAGAAGTCAAGCTCTGAACTCTTGCTAATTGTTGGTAATGTCTTCAAAATGCAAAGAATCCTGTCCCAGACTGAGACAACAAACTTATTTGGAGGTAGGAGGGTGGTAGTGGCTTGTCAGAAATAATAATATGTGTAAAGTTGAAAAATTGACTTAAGGCAGCAGCATCTATGCCTCCAAGCCCTCCCTACACAATGATGGGCTAGAAGCACAGTTCCTTACCTTAGCTAGAATCCTGTCTCTATAAATTCTTTTACAAGTCCCAGGTCTCAGACTGGTGTGCTCATTGTCTCTTCTTAGATTTCTTGACTCCTCTTAGAAGCTAGGCTACAAGTTGGCAGCAAACCATTTGCATAGGCATGGTCCATCACAGGCTAGGAGTTGATCTTAGCCAATATTTGGATTTCTTTAGGCAAGATAAACAACAGCAAGTAGACAAAGGATTTATAAAAGGTGTGTTTCAAGAATTAGTACACTCCTGTCTTAGTTATATACAACATATACTACAACATCTTCTACAATTATTTCTAGCACCTTCTACAAAAATGAATTAGTAGTAGGGAGTTAAAAGATTTGCAGTGTTTATGCTAAAGTAGAGATGAAAACCACAATATTATATGAAAGTAATAGTGTAAACTTGAAAAGGGGTGAGTTCATCAAGCCTTAGGTGGAACACTCATTTATCAAGCTGAAAAACACTCTCAACAATTTAAACGCCTACCCCTTTAACCTTATGCAAAGAAAAATTCTTTGTAATCTCCTATAGTACACAGAGCCCTTCAAAGTCCAACTCAAGTCCTGCTTTGACTGCAACCCTTATCATCTGATCAACCAACTCTATAGCGTTGACTAAAGACACCATTCACACTTTCTGCCCTCCTGCAACCCTCAAGCTATTCCCCAGTTTAAGGGTAATTACAATCCAAAGTAGAATACAAATGTTACATTAGTAATGATGAAAATTGACATTATAGCCATGGAGACATGCAGCACCATGTGGAGTTGCTTCTAGCCAGTGGAGTTGAAAACTAGGATGTGAGGTGTTCATTTCAGGGAGTTGAAAACCTGTTGGCACATGCAGACTACATTAATCACTCACAGATGCGATAAAATGCCTAACAAAAGGAATGTTAATAAGGGAATGATAACTCTGGCTCAGGGTCTAAGTTGCAGTTGATCATAACAGTGAATCATGGCAGCAGGAGTGTAAGGCAACTGGTCACATGACATCTAAAGTAGCATCCTGGGCAAGGAATGCTACTGCTCAGCTAATTCTCCTTTATTTTCAGTCAAGGACCCAGGGCATAGCATAGGATTACTTGCATTTAATGTGGGTCTTCCCAATGTAATTAATCTACTCTATATAATCCCTCACACAGATGCCCAAGGATACGTCACATAGCTTATGCTAGATCCTGTCAAGTTGGTAATCAACTTGATATGATTATGGTTGTAAAAGTAACCACCACACTGACTATATTCTATGTCTATATTGAATTTATTACCTCTAAAAATACAGAGAATAAGTTTTTACAAAATTCTTCTAAGCATAACTTGGGTTATGAACTTTGGGCTCTCTCCAAGTAACAGTACTTTATAATTTTGTGAAACATGACTCACTCTGCTAGAAACTGGTATAATTCCAAACTTCACTTTGCAAAAATTGTTACAAAGATCTTTGGATTCAAAAGAATTTCCCAAGTCCCTAACGTGATTGTTCCTTATCTAGATATTGAGGCTAGAACAAATATAGTATTATAATTCCTTTCAAGGTGAATCTTTCCCACATTTTAGCATCCATGAAACCACATGTCTCAACAGCAGTGATGCATTCTAATCATTCAGTACTATATTTTAAAATACCTGAAATGGAAGAGCGTAGTGAAATACACTAACATTTTAATTTTTTGCCTCCAGATATATTTGAGAAAATAGTGTATAAACTAATTATAAAGTGATTAAAATATTTTTAGAAAATGTAGAATATACATACAATAAGATCATAGAAAGTAAGTTACCAAAATCACTTTGTCATAGAATTTGGAGAGACACTGAAGATCCTTTGGTGTGGTAAATGGATGTCTCGTGTTTTAGGTTTGGCTATATATCACCATCACAAATTTGTATTTTGAAATTCTAACTTCAGTAGTTCAGAATATGATGGAATTTGATGATAAATGATTTAACTACATGATGAGGGATAATGAGCCACACCAAGAACACTGGGAAAGGAAGTCATATGATACTTTATTAGAGAGAGAGAAGTCACTTACATGGGAAGCCGAGAACTGAGGTCATCTCTGACCTGAACCACAGCACTAAGAGAGAGCATGACCCTTTCTTTCTTGACCTTTATTTCTGCCTCCCACTATGTACCTGTGATCACACCCAGAAGGACGTGGTCAGTGCTTCAGGTATGTGTGTGATCTCTACCTACAACTACGTAGTGTGTAAAACTGAGGTCATCAGTGTGTTTACTAATCCAGTCTACCTGGTATGCTTCCCAGAAAGACACATCTGAACACAGAGGTATGGAAGCCACATGGTCTCTGCTGAGCATGTTCAAGTTGAGATGTCTCAGAAGAAACCAGTGTGCCATGCCTTGGACTTGGAAATGTAGGACTCAGAGAAAGCAAATATTTGTGGTCAATTTCCAACATCTGTGATACTTCCTTGTAACAGTCCTAGGAATGTAATACAGATGATCCAAAGAGTTCCTGGACAAGCTCATGAAAATTCATCTCAGGATAGTCAGAATATTTGGGTGACAAAATCATAGCAGTATTCACAGTACAAAATGTCATCCGAAAAGGGCAAATTATGAGGAAAATAAGCATAAAAATGTATGTGTATGCACTCATGAGTCTGTGTGTGTGTGTGTGTGTGTGTGTGTGTGTGTGTGTGTGTGTGTGCTACAGTAAGGAAAATATGCTTAGTTAAGAAGTGAAAAATGAAAAACGAGGCTGGAGAGACAATGAAGAGTAATGGAACTTGAAGATTTGTCGGGAAACAAATGGCCTGAATGCCATGGACACTACAGTAGATTTAGACATGTTGAAGAAATGTGAATTAAAAAATAAATGTGTGTAGCTTTGTTTAAAGCATGGATCAAAGGTACCCAGCCTTCACCTGTCATGAGCAAAAGATGAGAATCATCTGTTCCCTACATATGACATACTTGGGGATCAGAAATGTATCATGTGTATGTATGTGTGTGTGTGGGCAATGTGCTGACTTAAAAGGCCGGCTATTATTAAATCTGAGCAGATGAAGGGCTTCTAGGCTCCTTCATTCTCTCATGGTTTCCCTTTTCTTATTATCTCATCTTGTACTGCTTGTGTTGATTTAGATTTCACTCTCTTTATACTCATCTCCATTTATTTATTTATTTATTTTACATCTAGCCCAGTTTCCCCACCATTCTCTCCTCCCATTCCTTCTCTCCATTTCCCCTTTGCCCCCTCACTATCTACTATTCCTCTGTTTCTGTTCAGAAAGGACCAGGTATCCCAATGGTGTCAGTAAAGCATGGCATAACAAGTTGTGGTAAGACTAACCCCACACATTTTCCCTGATCATCCTTACACATTACAGTGTTGCTATTCCTCTATAGAGCAGCAAGCATTCATTTTCAAGGCTTTACATTTAGAAATTCACATAAATCTCCACAAAGTCAAAAGCTACCTCTCTGGAAAATCTTTAGCAGGACCTAGGGTCTGATCAGTGAGTGATGAAACTCACAGAACTCAAGTTATTAAGTATATGTGAACATATACATAGATATATGCAACACTTATGAACATGTGTACATATATAATACAATATATAATAATATATATTATACATATATAATGCAACATATATGTGTGTGTGTGTGTTTGTGTGTGTGTGTGTCATCTAGATTTGGTTTTGAGATGAACAAGGAAGGAAAGAGTGAAAAATGAAGTCCCACATCAAAACAGATTTTCCATTGGGAGAATTATTTATACTTCCAGATTTGCATTTATGTAATCTTAAACAAAGATCAGGGAAATATAGATTGGAAGACATAAATATTAAAATACCCATTCATTTTGGATGAACAAATAAATAAAACACAGCTCCCCAGAAGACTCTAGGATTCCATTTGACTTGAGCATGCATCTTATTATTAAAGATGATGGGTAGAAATGGACAGGGGTGGGAGACTGGAGCCAGTGTTTCTGCATGAGAGTGCCCCCTCCTGGGTGAAGTTGAGTCTGTTACCCTAGCCAGCAAGTTTAGTGATTTAAGATTTTTAATTTCTCTTCTTTTTAATTAAGTTAAGAGACTTTTGTTGCAGTGAATCTGTTTCATTGGATGGGCTTCATATATCAGTTCATCAAAAAAAGAAAGTGTGAGTAAATCGCATGGAAATACTAGGTCCAGATGAGGACCTAGTAATCATTCAGGCCACCTAAGGGGTTGTAGGATTTAAATGTGACCATGACCTTTATTGAAATTTTCTAATATTTGAAAGATCATCAGAGAAACATTCCAATCATACAGAAAAAGTGATTTTCAAAGAATAGAGACAGCATCTTTTCTCTTTTGTTCTCTGATTTTACCTAAGCATGTAAGATGGAGGAACAACTTTGTGAATTTTCTTCAGTAAAGGGGGAAAGGAGTAGAAGGAAAGGGAAATGAAAGACTAAAATTATTAATATACATTTGATTTGAAGTCAGACCTAGAGTAGCATATAATGAACTCACCCTTTTTGTGAATAACTATGTTCAATTTAGAAAGAAGAAAAGGGCATGTGAGTTAAGAATGAATATTACCATAAAACTGGTAGTATATGATGGAAACAAGATTTATGATTTTGAGAAAACCAAAAGAAAAAAAATCTGGTTTGTAGAGTGAAAAACAATAAGGTACAGATGTTTCTGTGTCCAGAACCCCTCTGGGTCCTAGAGAGAGCTGTGTAAATTAGTCCTGTCCTGTGAGCAGACCAAGCTGGAGTTCAGCCTCCATCTGTGCCATGAGCAGCCATCCATGCAATGTACAACCTACACTTCAGCAGAGAACCAGGCCTATATGTCACCTGCACCTCAGCAGACACCCATGCTATGTTCAGCCCGCACCTCAGCAGACATCCTGTGCAATTTGTCCCCCATACTTCAGCAACCACCCATGCAATATACAACCCACACCTCAGCAAACACTCTGGGCAACATGCCACCCACACCTCAGCATCATCCAAGCACTCTCCACCCATATCTGAATAGACACAGCACGCAGTGTGCCCCTTCACCACATCTAGAGTCATGGTGCCTCGAGTAGCAGCAGAGGTCCAAAGGTATGCAGTAAACATCAGTGAGTTCCTCCTCCTCCCCTTCCTCTTGCTCCTTTTCTTCTTTTCCCTCTTTTTCTTCAACAGGATCTTGCTCTATAGCCCAGACTGGGCTCAAACTTGCAATATTTCTACTTCATTTTCCCCAGAGCTAGGATTACAGGTATATGCAACCATGGTCAGCCTTAACGTTTTAACCTTACAAGCAGGGAGGTCTACTATTAGTAACAGATAATCTACCATGACTCTCCTCTAAGAAAAGTCAACAGCTCATGTAAAGAGAGTGCCCATGCTATCTAGTTGGTAATGAGTTGCTTCTGAATCCATTTTTTCTGTCCATCGACAGTGCCTTCTTGACTTAACATTTTTACCTGTTTATTTTGTACCAAATTTATTTAATTCAGCTTACATTCCACATCTAAAAATATATTTTATCCCAATATATTCATTGTCTTTGGAATTCTGGTAGGGCACCACATAGACACAGTGTGGTGTCTGACTAACTTGCCGTCCACTTTGTTCTCCAGGTGTTTGGTGGTTTACATTTTATTTGGCTAACAATTGGTACATTTAGAGAAATAAATGTAGAAGAGCACATTAGAGCTCTCAGAAAGAAACAGAAGTAATACACAAAGATAGGAAGAAAGAGATTGATTTTGTGTGATTATGGGAGCCGGTAAATAAATCTGAATCAAGAGCTAAAATTGCATCCTGAGTCTACAGTCTGCAAACTTCACATTGGAAATTTATGCAGGGTTTCCCAGCCCTGAGCATAATTTATTCTTCCTCTTGCTCTATGTACTTGATGCCTTAACTAACTAGATAAATCTCATCCATGTTAAAAAGGGTACTATTCAATAAGATCACTAATATGGTAATAATATGCAATATGGTTCAAATGGCCCAAAGTCTAACTTGAAGACTATTACAGAGCAACAAGTAAATTGGGACAGTACAGCCAAATATGGAGGAAGCATGATAACATATTTATAAATTAATCACAGCGAAACTCAGTATATTGGATGTAAATCAAAATGAAAATAAATATCAAAAACTCATGATGACACTAATTTTGGTATGTTAGAAATTAGCACTAAATGGTAAGAATAAGCTTTCTTTTTATTAGGCAGCTGAGGAAATGTATCTGTTCAACTCAGCAAAGGTTATTTTCTTTTTGTATTTTATATTTCTTTTTTCTGAAATTCGTTTTGTTGGTGTTTGTGTTTGGGTTATTTGTGTTTGTATGTGAAAGCTCACATATGTCACTGTACATGTGTGAAGGCCAGGGGGCAACTCTCGGGGGGCCATTTCTCCTTTTTGACCTCATTATATTGTTTGCTACCAATTGATTCCTGCAGAATAGCTGGCTCACAAGTTTTCAGGACATTCTCTTATCTACACCCCCATCCCATATTAGGAGTTCTGGAATTATGGGCACATAGCAACAGGCCAAGCCATTACGTGGTTTTTAGGGAATCCCAAATGAGGTTATGAGGCTACACAGCCAGGGCTTTTAATGCAATGAGCCATGTCACATGGATTCTGTCTTGTATTTCTCAGAGTGTCTTGTTCAGGGACTCTCCTCTCATTCATAGGCCATTTGGTGTATTATTAAAAATAACACAGGGCACTGAAGCACACTTGAACGCACAGAAGCTATCCAAGCTTTGCCTGAATTCACTTTAGGAAAGCCAAGTCAAGATGTTGATATTTGTGTCAGAGTCTTTACCTCATCTATATGAGTAGCCAGATATTCTTATTCTTAATATGGAAGGAGCTTTTTGCTTCATTAGTGAACTTGGCCCTGGGAGATAAGTTTGCCCTAAACCTTTCCCATCAGGAGATTTCCCACCTACAGTTAATTCTCAGCTTATACATAAGCCCTTCAAAAGCTTCCTACTTCTTGTTTTACTCAATTTAGAAAATTTCATTAAATGAGAACCCTACCAGTTTTATCTAACTTAAGGCAGGTTAAGTATTTTCTTTTTATTGCATTTATCCATTGTCTCTTGATGCTACATGGCTGTCTGAAATTAGAAAATGTTATACATCCTGTTAGATGACTTTGCAAAAATATGCCCAGAAATTTAAAGTATTTTATTCATTAGGAGAAGAGTAGCTAAAGTTCATTATTTATAAGTCAGGGCAAAAATATTTTGAGTATTGGGATCTATAAAAGAAAATATAATTATTAGATGTTATTAACAGAAAACATGAGATAGGTCCACTGTAAAGCCAGGATACATTGTACAGCATTTTTTACTGCTCTTTTCAAAGAACTGTGTTGAGAATATGACGAAGAATCCAAGTACATGCTTGGCGTTGAGTGAAGGGCTATCTTTGGCTACATTGCTCTAAGTCATTGGAGTTTATGCTTTCTGATATGAAATGCAGAATCATTGACTTACATGTCACAGTTAAACACCTCTCTAAATTCTGGAGAAGGTTTGCGATGTGAGTTATACTACATTGTGTTAGCGTCCATATAAGCTTTTCACTAATAACATGGTAAGTATGAAACTGGGGTGGAAAACAAAAAAAATGCTCTAATAGCAAAAAATGGGTTTAGTTTTGTAAACTCAGTTATTATTTTTGGGTATTTGCTAACTTTATGTGGGAGTAATGGCATTAAAAGGGGTTGTTATAGAAAGATAGAGAAAGAAGTTCTTGAGCCTTTGTAGTTCTAGAGAGTCTTAATTTTGTTTAAAATAATGAATCAATTTTGTGTTTCTTAAACATACTTCCTGAGAATATAATGCAAGACATTAGTGGTTGAGTAATTGTTTCATAACAGACTCACAACTGTGACACGGTAAGAAGTATAAACTGTGGGTGACCTAAAATCTGTTGTTCTGGTTTGTGTTCCAACTGAACTGTGTTCTTTGCTGATATCATGCATGGTTGTAGACCCAGCATGTTTGTCTCTGGCCCAGTCTTGGAACTGTGGATATGTTGAGCATAGTGCCAACCACTATTTCTGACCTGTGCTGACGTTTGGACTTAACAAGAAATATAAGGCATTCTGTTTTCCAGAAACTAGTGTGTCCTAAGAGTACCTCTCATGTTGCAATCTTTCAGTTTTCTTGTGTGCATAAATTCACACAATATAAAAATATGAGTATTGATAACTGAGAGTATTGTGGAATATCTAGCTATGTAAAGATGTGTTGCATTTGTTTACGCTGTGGAATATTACTTTAGTTGTGTAAATATGTGTTACATTTGTTTCTGCTGCATTTGTTTAATTATATAAAGATATGTTGTATTTGTATCACCTTGCCTGCCTGATTGGTCTAACAAAAATCTAAACAGCCAATAGCTACACAGGAGAGGGATAACCAGGATTGGTGGGCAGAGAGAATAAATAGGAGGAGAAATCTAGGCTTGTGAAGGAGAGAAAAGAAGATCAGGGAGAAGAAGAAGTAGAAGTAGAAGAAGAAAAAGAAGAAGAAGAAAATAGAGAGAGAGAGAGACTGGGAGCCAGTTAGTCAGCCACCAGTCAGCAAACACGAAATAGAACATACAGAAAGAAAGATAAAAAGTCCTGAGCCAAAAAATAGATGAAGAGAAACAACTTTAATTACATTAGCTTGTCAGAATCAAGCCTAAGCTAAGGCAGAGCATTCATAACAAATAATTAGTGTCCGTGTCTTGATTTGAGTGGTTGGTGGCCCAAAAGTGAAAGCCTGCTATAAGCTAGAGAGCTGTGTGTTACCTGAGATGGGAGGACAGGACATCATTGTGCTGGGAAAGGAAAAAAGGCATACAGAAGCTTGGCACTTGGGAGGAAGAAGGAAATCAGGTCAAGAGTTTGTACCTTAGACTAGACATTAGCACATCCCATGGCTGGTTGCGCACACACACACAGAATCTCAGTCATCCTTTCATGTGCCTTTTCCATCTGCTTACATGGCAGCACCATGTGGTAGGTTTATACTGCTACTTACATGGTAGAACCATATGGTAGGTTTATACTGCTACTTACATGGTAGAACCATATGGTAGGTTTATACTGCTGTTGTTTACATGGCAGAAACATGTGGTAGGTTTACAATGATGTTGCGTACATGGCAGAAACGTGGTGGGTTTACCCTGCTGCTGCATGCGCTGACTAATGTTTTCAGGAAGTATGGTTTTGCTTTTTCATTAAGCTGTAATTTCATGGAAGGAAGCATTTAACAATAGCATATCTATTTATGTTGACCCTCTGTCCTGTAAAATTTTGTGTACTCCAATACCTGACTTCTCTAAACCTGTGTCCCCTCTATAAAAGTAGATTTATGTGACAAATGTGTACAAATATCAGTAGGGAATGGTATACATTAACCGTAATGAGAGTTTCCTGCCAGTAAGATTCCATGTATTGTATGCTTTAAAAGTAGACAGACATCATGGGCAGGAATCTCATTGAGAAACATTTGTTGTGGCAGTATTTAATACAACTGACTAGATGGACAAAGCTGAATTAATTTATAAATTACATCTAAAATCATATATTAAGGAATAAAAATCTATTAGTTTATAGGAGAAAGTCATTGTAAACACTCCAAAATCCTTTATAGATTTTAGGTTAAATCACGTAGGTGTTAAAGTCCTCCACCTCAACAGGTTCTTAAAAATAGGTTAACCCATATCACTTTATTGCTCACTTACTTCCAATATGGTCATAGAGAAACAGGGCTCTGAGTAGAGCCCAAACAGGAGCATAGAAATAGAGCTGTCCCTAGCTGAGGTTTGCTTTTTTTCCAACTCTGACACAGGATTGTTCCCTCCTAAACAAGAGAATCCACAGACTGAGGAGCAGAGCTCGTCCAAACAAGGGCCTCTCCATTGAAAAAGGGATCTGAAGTAAGTGTGAAAAGACCCTGACCATACTTGGGAACCACAGTATCACAGTTCACTTGGTTTCTGTTAGGAATCATGTTGACCAACTATCAATTCTGTGCTAAGAGCCAAGGGACCATTTTAAGGGAAGAGTTTTCTAAACTGACATAACACTGAAAGATTATTAAAACGGTGGCAGGCACAGACAGCTGAATCACAGTTTGTGTTAGGATTCAATAGGGTAACAGAATTTATAGAATGAATACACACACACACACACACACACACACACACACACACACACACATATATATATATATGTGTATCTCCTTCATATATATATATACATATATATATATATATGAAGGAGATTTATCAGAATGGGTTACAGACTGTAGTCCAGGTAATACAACAATGGATTACTGTGAATGGAATTTCAAGTATCCAGGAGTTGTTCAGTCCATGAGATTGTATGTCTCAGCTGGTCTTCAGTGCGTGCTAAGGTGCTGAAGAAGTAGGCTGTAATACCAGTGAAAAAAATGGGCATTTTAGCAAACTGAGATCAAGTAGGCAAAGAAGCAAAAGCTTGTATCTTTCATGTCCTTATATAGGCTTCCAGCAGAATGTGTGGTCCAGATTAAAGATGTGTCTTCCTGACTCAAGACCTAGATTAAAGGCCTGTGACTTCCCACCTCAGAATTCTATATTAGAAGTGGATATTCCTACTTCAAACTAAACAAAAATCATTCATTGGTGGACCCTCCACTTTTGGATTTCAGTTGATTCCAGATATAGTCATGTTCATGACCAAGAATAGTCATCACAAATCCACCCCTTCTGAGTATGACACACAACTGTACCTCCTTATGTCATAATTAATTTCCAAATGAAAATAATAACCACATCATAATCATGCCTAATACCTATCCCATATACAGTCACAAATGCAACATATATTTAACCAGGTCATAATTACACCTAGCATAATACACTGTCCTTTGTACAACCACAAAGGTGACAAATCAAGAATAGATAGCAATGTCCCTTGAGGGACATTATTTTAGTATCTCAAATATGATAACCACTGATATTCTCTTAATTGATGTTACTTCATGTGATAAAGAAATTGAGGAATGAAAACACAAATACCTGTACAAATACTTTCCTAACAAAACACAACAGAAGCACTCATGTTAGTTATAATCCTCATTTTTGTAACTGATCACATGAATTTGGCTGGTATTTATAACCACCTTCCTCTACTGTCCAGTATGTATTTCCCCTACCCTTGGCAAGAATTTCTTCTGGTCTTGGTTCCTTTTCTGGAGCAATGACCCATAATTCCAATCTGCATTCCTGACAGGTCTGTGTCTTTTGACATCCTGCCTGTATTAGGCTGCTGTAGTTTCCCATTGACTTTAATCTCAGCATATGTTAGCACCAAGAGATGCCCTACAGGATCTCCTGCATTTCAGAGGTAACCTTTCTTACTTCCATTGTGGCCATACATGCCAATTTCCCCATGGCAATCTGTGTCAATCACCCTCCCCCCACCAGTACTGTTATCCCTTTTTAGCCTATTGGAAGCCTAAAGTGGCCAGGAGATATCTGAGCTTCTTAATTCAATAGAATGTTGTGGTTCCTGGCAGGAGGGCCCCCTCCCCCTCTTCCAGAATAAAAATTTCTAGGCTAGCAGAACTTAAGGTTGCAGGAACAGGAAGCAAATTATTTCCTAATGGGTTATTATGGGTGATAGTGAATGAAACTACTCCCTTTACCACCCTTTCGTCCCTGGAGCCATGGATCCTGACTGTGGGAAAAATTGTACCATATATTAGATGTTGATTCAAAACATACACTGCCTTCTAGGAAACCGTGACCCAGCCCTCCCAGCTGCGGCCACCTAATTGTCACTATAACTGTTTCCCTCCAACAACAAAGAAAGAAACACTAAAACTAAATATGTATTTCTTTCTTGGTTGTGGGAGATACCTGGTGTAATAATCTATCCTTCACTTTAGAAGGAATATTTATTCATGCCCCACCCTACTGGACTCCTAACAATTTCACTGAAGTAGAAGGACCTCAAATTTTGGTTGAATGTATTTCCCATCCTCAGACATGCTTATGTGTTACCAATAAGTTCAATATAGTTGTTATACCCTACTCATTTGCTCCAATCAGTGAAATGTCATAGTATATTGCACTAATGTGATGTTTCATGGAAGACGATTAAGATCACTTCTAACTAAGTTATGACACAGGGCTGGAAACCTAATATATCCTTGAGGTAAAGCTGTAAAGGTATATTGTTGGTCTTGCCAACTAAAGCAAATTGCTTCTGTGGTCCTTATGGGCAAGTACTGAGAAATAGGAATTTGCTAGATAAATAACTGCATACCATGTACCATGATATGTGTTAATCTGCTCAAGTGAAAATACCGTATCTGATACAGCAACTATAATCAGAGTCAGTATCTGATTGAGTTTTTGATAGTCAACCATCATCTCGATGATCCATCTGTCTTATGCAATGGGCAGCTAAGGGAGTTAAAGGACGATGTTGTGGGAACCACCACCTTTCAAGTCCTTGATGGTGTCATCAATTTTTTCAACTCCTCCAGGGATATGATACTTTTTTGATTCACCATTTTCTTTGGCAGAGGCAAATGCTTCCATTCAGCCTTTCCAAACATAATAGCTCTCACTCCACAGGTTAGAGAACCAATGTGAGAAGTCTGCCAACTTCTAAGCATATCTATTCCCGTTACACATTCTAGAACTGGGAAAATAACCACAGATAGATGTTGAGAACCTTCTAGACCTACTGTGAATTGGAGTTCAGCCAAAATCCCATGAAATATCTTTACCACTGTGGCCCCTACTCTAACTGGAGGGCCACAGTTTGGCTTGGCTTGGGATCTCCTAGAATCAGAATCAACTCAATATAGATCCCAGAAAGTCTGACTGTTTCCTTTCCCTGAGTGTACAGTTACCCTTGTAAAAAAACAAACAAACAAACAATAAAAAACATATGTCCCTCTGGGGAAGAGCTGGAGAAAGCTAACAGTAAAATTTTTAGGTATTTATCAAGATGCTTGCTCAGGAGAATCTGGCTGTCCATTCATTCAGGAGGTTTTGGAAATTGCTTCATGGTCAGCCTGTGCTGACCATTACAGGTCAGGCCATTATGGACATTGCTTTGTCTGTGCTGCCCATTACAATAACTACAATCACCTTGCCTTTGACAATTCAGTGCTGCCACCTGGCCCCTGTCACCTCAGGCTCAATTAAACCCATTACATTTAATTCAACTTACCGAGCAGCAGCATCTCCAACCTTAACTTCTGTCACAAGAATAAGGGTGACAACAAAACTCTTCAAATGTTCTAGTGGCATTCTCACCATTTTGCATCTTATAAGATTAGTGAAGGGCATGTCCTCTGGGCCTTTCCATTGTGGAGGGCTGACTGGGTTTTACCCATAGTACCCTCTCTAGCTTTGCTATTTCCCAGAGTCCTAAAATGTATTTATCGGCACTAAGCCAAGGGTTACCAGGCATCTCCAGCTCTTTTTCAGTAGGCCATCTTTTGACACATGTTTCAGTCAACCATTCAAACAAAATTTTGACACCTTTTTCAACTGTGTGAGCTTCCATATTAAACTCAGAATTTCCACTCAAAGAGCTCATAGCAATCAACTCAGCTTGATCAAGTTTTATGACCCTTCCATCTTCATCCCACACTTATTTCCCAGACTTCTGCTTGAATGAATCAGTCAACTCATCAAGCTCTTTAGTAGTTTAGTGCACCTCCCCATGGACTGCATTTTCTATGTCCCCTCTGGGAACCTGCTTGTGTCTGGTTATAGAGTTAGAGGTAACTACTAGTAGGCCCTGAGAGACATAGGTATTGTCTTGCCTGGCATTTCCTTCGGAGAAAGTCACTGCTCGTTGAGCAGTCAATAAAGGCTAAATTTACTCAGGCATAGGTGAAAAAGGAAGTATTTCAGGGAGTGGGTGTGGGAGTACATCCTCTGCTGAAGATGGAGAGGCTCCTTCCTCAGGTGTGAGAAACCATCATGATTCTGAGGGTCCAAAGTTCTCAGCTTCATTAAGTTCCTCCCTTGCAAATTCCCTTCCCACATTAGAGGTTGCAATCTTTATCAGTTAACTCCTTTTAACTACCAACACCCTCTTGAGCTGGGGCTTGAATTTTTACTGTAGTTCAGCCAAGCTTACAATGAGGGCTTTGGTTTGATTTTCTACAACTTGAGCTCTATAGCTGATGGAGAGAAGATTCTCTTCCAGGGCATAGTTAGAAACCTTTAGATGGTTCATGGGCCTCTGCAGTCCCAATTTTAACACTTAGTCATTGTTGTCCACTACCATATTCTGGAATGTTAGAAGTTGATTAATGTTACCACCAAGCTCCTTTTGTCCTTTGTCAATTTATCCAGAGATGCTAAGAGCAGCTTAGCAGTATCATTATTTAACTTTCCACAGACTATCAAATTTTAATATATAGAGAGTCATCAAATCAATGCTCCTCATAGTTGATGAATTGGAATAATCAAACACATTTATCTCCTTATGTTTCTAAAATATTTCACATTGTGGGCTTTTAGTACTCTGAGCTTCCAGGAGATGCTTCAGTACTTGTATAGGTTGGCAAATAGTAAAGCTTATTCAAGATACTTAAAAGATTCTTCCTTATATTTCTGCTGCTCTAGAACCATTTCTAGTACAAAAATCTGTATTAGTCATTGTTCTTTATAAGAAACACAATTTATAGAATGAATATCATATACATGTTTGATATATAGAAATCAAAAATATGTGATTCACAAACACAATATGTGTGTTTGTGTGTGTGCATGAGAGAGAGAGAGAGAGAGAGAGAGAGAGAGAGAGAGAGAGAGAGAGAGAGAGAGAGAGAGAGAGAGAGAGAGAGAGAAGGGAAATTATTGCAATGACTTGCAGGCTGCATTACTGCTAATCCAACAATGGCTGGCTGTGAATGAATAGTCCAAGAATCCCAAAGTTGTTGATTCCAGAAGGCTGCATGTTTCAACTGGTCTCCTATAGATACTGGGATCCTGAAAAATTAGGCTCTAATGCCAGTGGAGGAATGGAGTTTCTAAGAAGGCATGAGCAAGCAGGCAAAATGCAAGTCTTGCTTCTTTCATGTCTCTATATAGGCTTCTAGCAGAAGGTGTGGCCCAGACCAAAAGTGTGTCTTTTTACCCCAAGATACAGATTAAAAGGCATGTGTTTTCCTACCTCAAAGACCTCGATTAGCTGTGCATCTTGCTACTTCAAATTAAGCAAAAATCCCTCACTGTTGTGCTCCCATTTTTGGATTTTGGTTAATTAGAACAGCCATCACAATGTTCTTGTGTGGAAGCAGGACACAGGGAAGATACTATTTTCTTTGAGGCCATAATATACATAGTCAAATAAAGATGGTAACCCTACATGGAGAAAAGCCAAGACTTTAAACACAGAAGGACACAGGAAAAATGAAAGTAGGTAGCTGGTGTGCATGTGGTAAAATAGTTTTCCTATCTTAGATCTTTAACTTCGTGGGAGACCCCTTTTTAGCTGTCCTTTCCCTCATTTCCCTTACAATTCAATTTCACAATTACACAGATCAATCCTTCTGGGTAGTTGATGGATTGCCAACATCGATCCTGTACAGAGTAGGTGAGAAGAAAAAAATGCCTGCACACCTTGCTCAGCATTTCAGCAAGTCTCTTCCATTAAGTGTTTATATTGGCAGATGTAAGATGTGTTTCCTTGGTTTGGAAATGGTTCCCTGGTGGAAGTACATTGTTGGGCATCCCCTTGCTCAACCTTATAAATGTTTTAATTAGGACAGTGGTAGCAAAGAATTGAGGAAAAGTTGCAACTATCTAACTGCTTCTAGAGAAAGAAACGAAACCTCCCCTGAGGTCAGTGTAAAATGCCTCTATATGTCTCTTACAATATCAGCATGTATTTCTGTTCTAAACTTGTTTTCTGTTCTTTTGTAAGAGCTTCAATATCTGTTTTTCATATAGACTGCCTAGGATGCTGTGTTGGCATTAGTAGTTGAAGTTGTGATCTTTATCTCAGAATGAGAAGTAGGGGAATTAGGCTGAGCAGATTTTGCTGTGCTAACCAGTGCAGCTGTCCTGGGAAGCAGCTTTCTTTTTAAACCAGTTCCTGCCACTTGATAGAACTTTCTCTATTAGAAATGAGGGATAATTTCTTTTTAATACTGTGGGTATGAAAAGGGACCAACACCACAGGTTTCAATCTTTGCTGTTCATTTTGGTGCCAACATCAGTAACTCTTTCCCGTACACCACAAACTATTCCTTTAGTACGCGTTCATTAAGAATCCTTGGGGCCAAGTTATACACAGGGGACATGCAAGATGTAAGGACCCTGTTTGTGAGACTTGCAAACAAGAAAGGAAGTTCCCAAGGAAGTTGTGCTTTGGAAGATAGGAATTTCTTCAATGCACAACTTCAACCACTGGGACAGAAGAGTTCTGATGGATTCCTTCACTGTAAGGGATGAAAACAATGAAGACAATGACCTTGGAAGTTCAGAGCTTCGGCTCCTTTAAAAACAAACACAGAGGATGATGACTGCGTGGCCCAGTGGTAGAACACATGACTAGTGTGTGTAAGGACCTGAGCTGGATGCTGATCTCAATAAATAATAAAATGTCATCACTACTGGTTTAAAAGATCAATATATCTGTTTATCCATTATATCATGTGTCATCAGTGTTGGCTAGCACAGTGTCAGGAGCCTGTCTTCCCTGTGCATTCAGCCAGGAGTTTCACAGGTTCATGACCTAAATCTCTGATCTGCCTTAGTTGCTAGTTCTTTATGTTGGGAAACATGTGTCTGATATTTTGTTCCACTATGTGAAAATGTCCGTTTTTTTTTTTTCTAACACGTATTTCTAAAGACTGTATCTTCTCTGTCCTGTCCTCCAGGCAACATTGCTGATGACTCATTAGCCACAGTTGTGTAGATTTATTTCTGGGACCTAGTCTATCACTCCACATGACTAATTTTTATGCTGTCCTCAGGATACATCGCAACTTCAGCTTTGTTATGTAGTTTGACATCTTGATATTTCAAGCTTTGTTCATTCTTCTCAGAATTAGCCTTCCAATAAGAGTTGTTTTTTTGGTTTTATGTAGATTTCAGTACTTTTTTGTTTCAGTAAATAAACATCATTGGATATTTTTTAAAAATAAGATTTTAAAGTTTTTTAATATTGCTTTGGGAAGTAAAAAATTTTGGCAAATTTAAGTCTTCTAATTCATGGTACAGGAAATCTTTCTAGCTATGATGTATTTCTAATTCTTTCATTAGAGTTTTACATAGTTTTCATCTCCTTCATTAGTTTATCCCTGAATATTTTGATTTAATGTTGGGTTAGTGGGAATGGTATGTTTCTCTCCCTCTCCCTCCCTCCCTCCCTTCCTCTCTCTCTCTCTCTCTCTCTCTCTCTCTCTCTCTCTCTCTCTCTCTCTCTCATAATTGTTGTTAGATATAAAACTACTACTTAATGCTGTACACTAATTTTGCAAATATTATCATAATAAATAAAAGTAGTGGGAATGGAAGCACTCTCTTATTCCTGATACCTTATGAAATGCTTTCTGAACAAGATGCTACCTATTGTCATGTCACACTATTTTAGGTGAGTAGATCGTTCTCTTATTTTATATTCCTAGCAGTCCTTAATTTATGCAATTTATGTAAATTGATAGTAGCTACACAGAAAGTGCTTAGAATGACTTGTTATTAAGATACTCAAGGAGAGTAACTGAAACTGAACTCACCCAACATCACTAATTTTAATATATTTCATGTTTCCTTTTGTAGAATGTTCCTAGTTTGAGACTAGCTGTCATAAAATCCAATAAACTACTTTAGAAAATATAAAAGGTTATTTGTTTATTGTGGAGTTAGTTCATCTAGTAAAGCAACTTCCATGTAAGCATGGACCAGGGTTTAGATTCCCAGACCTCATGGATGGGTTTGACAGCCTTCTTGACATCCCATTATGTAGAAAGCAGAAATGGGAGTCTTGGCACAAGCAGAAAATTCTGTCTAGCCAAAATAGAGAGCAGCATCAGATTCACTGAGAGACCAGGCCTCCTCTACATATCCACTGGAGACTGGCTGGGGAAAACCCCAGATATCATCCTCAGACCTCACGATGCATGCATACACACATCTCTCTCTCTCTCTCTCTCTTTCTCTCTCTATCTCCTCTCTCTGTTAGTATAAGACCCCACTACTCATATCCAAAGAATTTTCTCGACTGTTATGAAACAAGCCTATTGTAATTACATATTAAAGTGTTTTACAGTGGGAATCCTTGTTGGCCAGTACAAAAACTTCCACCAAATCCAGTTTTCCTCAGTATTAAATGCAGCCATGTAAGTATGCTTTGACCAAAGGCATACAAACACTGCTAGTGATTTCTGCCTTTAAACCCATCGCAAATTAGCTCCCACTTCTCCCTTTCCTTTCTGCCAATTGTGAGAAGGCAGAAACTGAACTACACACACACACACACACACACACACACACACACACAAACACACACAAAACCAAAGCCATGGAGAACACCCCAACATAACTTCATAACTTCAAAACTCTCTCTGCTTCTTGATATATAAGAAAAAAAATGAACATTGATCCTTATGTCTCTATTTAACAAAGCTTGGGATGGGCCTAAACACATGAATCATTTTCTTAACTTGTAAAGACTTCATATAATATTGAGAGTTTATAAGCATGTATGCATGTATGTATATATGTGTGTATGTATACATAATTGATATGCTTTGAAGTGTTTCCATTTTTATAATAATATTCCAAGTATCTCCACTACAGAATATTTGAAATTTTTAATGTGAAGAATGAATATCCATCCTAATTCTAAGAAATGTTTCTTTGACAGTTAGGGCAGGGAAATGTGATGAGCTCAGTCATATCTCAGCGACGGTCTCAGATGAGCTGCAAAGCATAGCTTATAAATATCTATTGTAGCAACATCACAACTTCATCAGAATGATAGACTTCTACACAATTTTTATGAGGAAGTTTGAGAGATTTCAAATAGCTGTTTCTTGAGCTAAGAATCACCTTTGTCATTTAAAAATGGATAAAACATTAAATCACATTTTCCACACAAAGTAAGACTACTTATTGTTCAAATATAACTCTAACATAGAACTGTGTCTTAGGAGACACAACATGCAATAAATAAAATTAAATATTTGCATTTATACTCATTTCTCTTACAGTGGCCTTCTAAATATAATCTCCAAGCAAAATCCATTTTAAAACATTAGTGATAATGTGGAATTTATATTCATGTTTTTTCATCTTGTTAGATTCTTCTGTGAGCAATCTGCAGCCTGTGCATTCTTACTTCTAAAAATGTCATTAGGAGGTGAAATTCAATGATGTGGGGCTATCAAAATTTACAATAGAGTTGGTTTATAGAAATCACTGTGCCCTTGCAATTAACTAGCCAGAGCATTTTCTGCACCTTGAGTAGTGTTGAACAAGTTAGGTATTTGTCTTTCTTGGTTATGGTACAAAGATGGTGTGGTATAGTGTGATAGTTTTCCTTGGTAACTTTGTCCCCCACAGAAGCAAAGTATTGACTAAATGGGGGATACAGCAAGGTATCAAATTTAAAATGATGGATTTATGTGCTGGTCAATAATTCCAAAGGACATTTTAATCTTTATGAATTTTATGGTTTAATTTTTCTATACAGCTGAGTAATAGTCCATTGTGAGTATGTAGTACATTGTCATTACCTTTCTGTCTTATGTCTATTGTTCAGCTTATGTCTATTGTGGATAGAGAAGCAACAAGCAGCAGTAGTGTTTACCTGCACAAGAGAAAACAGGTTAAAATTGAGCATGAACAAAGGAGGGGCTTCTAAGGTCCTTCTCCAAACAGAGGAGCTATTGGCAGCTGATGGCTACTATAGGAGACAGGGCAACTTTTCTTCTGTAGTGTGGCCACTAGGAGATTAATCATTAACCTAAATTAATGATTCTACATTCACTTGAATATGAGCAGTGGACTAAGCAAAGAAACAAATACATATATAATTCATTAAGAGAATACAAAGTTGGGAGGGAAATATGATGGGTTCTTGTGGGGGAAATTTGAGTGTGTTAGTGAGGTATGAGTATATCAAGATACATTACAGGCATAACTCACACTCCTCTATCTTCACAAAGATATATAAGCATCCCATTAAAAATTTGTCTCCATGGCAACAGCATACAAAAGTGGTTCCTTTGGAATGTCATCAGCTCTGATAGCACCTACCTTGTGAGTGTCATTACAATTTCTGGACAAGGGCTACACAGATGATTCAGTCATTAAGAGAATTGGCTGTTTTTTCAGAGGATTGAAGTTCAGTTCCCAGCATCCGTATGGTGGTTCACAAAAATCTGTAACTACAGTTCCACAGGACGTAATGCCCTTTTCTGACCTCCAAGAAACCAGATACCCATATGGTTCATAGACAAACATTCTGAGAAAATGCCCATAAACATAAAATAAATATATTTAATGCATTTTTAAAATGAAATAAAAAGAAAGCTCTGGAAAAAAGACCCCCACAGCCATCACTATTTTGCTGTTTTGTCTATGTGATTATTTACAGGTATAGCATGTATCCCATTAGAAGATGCAGCTTTCAAGAAGCCATCATGCAAGACCTGAGGTCCAGTCTCACCAGACACCTGGTGATAGCCGGCTCTTGTATTTCTAGCTTTCATATATTAGAAACAAATTTATACATTATATAAATTGCTCTGTTACAGGTAAACTATTACAACAGCACAAGAACTAAAACAACATGTGAGTATAGTTGCTTACTCCCTGACTGCAAGAATACATCCAGTTAATTCTACAGTGTTTAAAAAGGACCCTCAATGCCAATCCTTACTAGTGAAGTGTGTTTTGAGTTGTATTAAGGGAGTTTTGTGAGGCTGATGAATTCTTAATTGCACCCATTTTCTATTATCTCCTGAGGACCTATGAAACAGGAGCTGGAATTGAAATTTTCTGTCATTACCTCTAGAATGATGTCAACCTTCTGGATATTTCCTTTGCAAGTTAAACATCATTAGCAACCTACTCTCATGATAAATAAGTCAATTAATCAAGAGATTAATAGATATCCAGATATAGAATTTAAAAAAACATCAAGCATTTCGATTATATAGGTAATTATATGAAGATTAAAACAGAAGATAAAAGCATGAATGAAGTAAATCTCTTAATTTGAATTTATTTCCACTCTGAACTAAGAAAATGTATTTAATATTTCTGCCCATTATATTACTTTGAATAGGTGATTATTTATTTTGAGTTCTCTATTCATGTGTTCCCAAATATAAATACTTCTGATATTACACACACACACACACACACACACACACACACACACACACACGTGTAGCTGGAGTCTCTTTCCAGCTGGGTCCCACAGCCGATTAGCCACAAATAAGCATACAAAGGCTAATATTAATTTATAAACTGCTGGCTAATGGCTAGGGTTTCTTACTGGCTTTATCTCTCTTACTTATTAACCCATAACTACTATAGATATCACTTACTAAAATTAAATAAAGATCATCTAAACAATTTAAATAGACCTATAGCACCTAATGAAATAGAAGCAGTCATCAAAATTCTCCCCCCTAAAAAACAAAACAAACAAACAAAAAAAAAGGTTCAGATGGTTTCAGTGCAGACTTCTACCAGAAATTGAAAGAACAGCTTATACCTATTCTCCTCAAAGTGTTCCACACACTGGAATCAGAAGGGTCACTGCCAAAATTTTTTATGAGGCTTCAATAACCTTTGTACCCAAGCCATACAAAGACACTACTAAGAAAGAGAGCTACAGACTAATCTATGTATTTCTACATGGCCTTATTTTGCCAGAGAATGCCTGGCCCATCCTATCTTCCCGGTTTCTACATGATGTCTACTCCTTCCTCCTGTATCCCTTGCCTGTACTTCATGCCTGGCTACTGGCCAATCAGTGTTTCATTCATCAACCAGAAAGAGAAACATATATACAGAAGGACATCCCCCATCACATATATATTGCTCAACCTCTAATATCATAATTGACTATTCCTACAAACATGTCCTATGGTCTTATTAAACAGTGACAAATTCAGAACTTTACAAAGCAATATTCAAGAGAAAACAATAAAACCTACCCTATTTAACCTAAACTGAGAACTGCGGATGACTATCAGCTTCTTCATTCTTAAATAAGGCAGACTGATGGAACAACGGCAGCCTGACTTCCTCTTCCGGTGACTGCACATATACTTGTGTGTATAAATAAAAGGCACACACATCACACATGAAAGTCAAAATTAAAATTAAGATGGGGGTCTTAGAATCAATCCTTAGCCATGCTACATCTGCAAAGTGGACTGTAAGACATGGGGAAGTCAGGAGAACACATGTAGAAAATGAGCATTCAGGAAATCAAGGCAGAAGTCTATAACTGACCTATGAACTTCATAACTGCATTCATTAATTTCGGCTGCAGCCTTGCAGATGCTGAAGACTGTGCCTGGTAAGCCCACTAATATAGATAACCAGCAGAAAAGAAAAGCTGGAGGGTGTGCAGAGCCTGTGAGCGTTGGCATCCCAGGTGGCACTTTTCCCTGTTACTTTTTGTAAATTCTCTCCCTAACCCCAGAAAGTGAGACACTGAGGAAGAAAGAGGGCACCCTACACAGGGAAGGAGAATGCCATCCAAGTGTTGTGCTGTTCTCTTCTGTGACCGCAGGGTCTCCTTGTCTGCCTCTTGTACTAGCTTGGTTACTTATTTGGAGATGGGATGTCTGTTCCACCTGATCCTGAATCCCAACTAAGCATACAGAGGCTTATATTAATTATAAACTGTTTGGCTAATGGCTCAGGTTCTATTTGTCTAAGTCTCTCTTAATCATTTATCTCATTTCTATTATACTATATCTTGTCATGAGTCTGTGACTTACCTGTAATGCTCCTGCATGTTACTCCTTCTGTGCCTATTTGGCATCTCCCCAATGACTCACTCTCGGCCTTTCTTTTCCCAGAATTCTCCTATTCTGGTAGGCCAGACTGTACTACCTGCCTGGCTACTGGCAAATACGCATTTTATTAAGCCAGTAAAGGAAACATATATTCACAACATAGAGGAGGACATTCCCGTCACTTATTTGTGGTGCCCTGTGCTCAGTGACATCAGTCACATTTCATCTCAGACAGGAATCTCTGTCTCTCTATTTCCCATGAAGACTAGAGAAAGGCCCCAACTCCACAAAACAGAACCTTTCCCTGCTGTAGAAGTTTTATATGTACCCAGAGGAGGATAACTTTGGCGAGGATGTGCAGATGGAAATACCTTTAGGCCCAAACATGTGTCCTGATGGATACTTGAATTACCCATCCTATAGCAGTGCTGTGTGAGTCACTAAATGCTTTATTATTGCTTCTCGGTGTGTTTGACAGAACTAGAAGGGACTTCCATGAAGGGATTTCAAGAAGGGATTCATTTCTAATCTGTTCATGATGTTAGGCTCCCCATAGTATAACTCACCCACCCCAATCCTTTCTCTCTTGGACTACTTATTAGACATCATAGACTCATCTTTAAATTATGAAAATTTACAATGGCGAATAGTTTTGCTCAATGTTTTGAATTTCCTGATTTTCTTTAATGTGCCTTTATTTCTCAACTTCTTTGAAAGTTTTGAGCTCTGGTATTTTGGGGTAGACAAGGATCCCTTCAGAACTGGGGACACTACTGGCTGGTTTAGGCTGTCCTACATGGTGAGTTCCCCTCCCTCCCTTTTTTCTATGGTCTTATTGTCTCTGTGTCCCTTCCACAGCAAGCACTGGGACTTTAGCCCCTTAAATGAGCATGGAGACCATTGCATTGCTAATTGAGTAAGCTTGGGTACACCCAACTTCTCTGTCCTTTGTGATGTAACAGGTACTGAGAGGCAAGTGTCACCTGAAAGGAAATGGAAACTCACTGCTGTAGACAAAATGCCACAATGAAATGGAACCTTAATGTCTGTTTCTGGGAATAAAATGAATTAAAATAAAAAACCTTAACCCCGGATTATTGTGCTTCTTTCCCTATCCCAGGGGCCTATGTCCCTCACTGAGCATTTGCCAACTCACTGATCGGGTGAAAGTAAGTAGGTTTAGTCACAATTTCTTGCCAAACAATTGTAACATTTTTACATCCCTACCATCAAAGTATGAGGCACTCTTATTGTTATGTTCTCTGAGTAGCCGTCAATATTATCAGTGTTCTGATTTTGACTATTCATAGTGATAGTGATAGTCTGACTTTTTTATTAGAAAGTCCCCCGGTCTGGATACCTTTATTCTGTACATCTTTTCAAACATACACTTGCTATCTGAACAACTTATTTAGTTACATATATTGAAATGGATTACCCATTTTTTAAGTTGGGCTTTTTATTGTCAGCTTTTACATGTTCTTTGCACATTTTGGATGGCAGTCCTTGGATAGCAGTTTTTACACAGATCTTGCTGTGTTCTAGTCTGTAGTTTATATTCTTGTCATCTACAAAGGTTTTCCTCTTTTCACCCTCCTGCAGTTGTTTGTTAATACCTGGCCTGAGAATTAGAGTAAGAGAAAATTTTACTCATGTAGTTCTGTTCTTCTCTTCTGCCATCAAACTCTCACTCTAAAAGTATAAGTGTCATTCTGGTAACACAGGGAATGATCATGGGAATCAAATACATCTAATGGTTAGACATGCAGAGCTATTGAAAAAACTATTGCTTTCCAAGACAGACTTTGCTTTATGTGAGGAAAACAAAATGCTCCCTGTATATTAATAATATATTACTACATACTAGCGTGGAGTTATCTAGAAAGAATAAAAGTTGCCTTGAATAAGTCTAAGCTGAAGAAAGGTAGTGGTTGGATAGTTTGTTAAGTTCCCAGCTGCCAGAAAAGAATTCTGAGTAAATTCAAAGTGTCCTGTTTACTTTCTTGAGAACAGCAGGATGATAATAAGCAAAGCCAAAGGAATGAAGAGAATCACTTGTGGTTTGTTTACCTTTTCTCGGTACTATCTCCCTGTACTTTTTTAATAGGTCCCTTCTAAGCCACATAAGTAGTCACATCAATTTGGGGATTATTTGCATAGATTAGCAAAGCCTTTCACAGACAATTTTCTATTCTTTTCTTGCCAATATAAATAGCAGTGAGTATTGAAGTGGGAAGAGACTTAGGAAAGGGGAGATTGTGTCTTGTCACAAATCAAAGCACAGTAAGTGAGTAGAAGACATTTCTTTCTGTGAGGATCACTGGAAATTGGAGTTGTCCCGTTAAATACACACTTGAAGACTACTTTGATCGCCCAGCTTGCTGTGGTAAAGCCTTTGAACATTTACACAGATGCTTGGGTAAATTTCAGCATTGCCACACATTCTCAAGGTGTTTAAACTTTGTGGTTTCACAGGTCTTTAAAAACTCCTTTCATTAACTCTTTCCTGCTTCTTCCACTTATATAAGAAAGGTGTGATATGGTGAATGCAGAAATGGCTTGGTAGTTGCAAAAATTTGCTTCTCTTGCAGAGGCCAGTACCTGAAACTGCATAAAAGAAATAGTATGTAAAATAAAAATACTAAATAGTGGTTCCTTTGATAAAGAGATACTTGGAAATATTTGATACCTTATACAAAAAAGAAAAACATAAAAATCATTCATTTAATATTATCCCCAAAAATAGAATAGAGGGATTTTTGAAAGATGTTTGATTAAAGTTATGAATGCACATACCAGAATTTCCAGTAACAACAGTGTACATTATCATAGTGTGTAGTTACCCAAGGCTGCATGACGAATGTTGCCCAACTGAGGACCAAAATGTCTCAAGTCACCCATTAGCTGGGAAATTTCTCAATGTTGATCCACAATGTGTTTGATTTGAAATTATTTATGGACTGTTAGAAAATAAATACTTCAAAGGCCCCTTTTGTAAGAAAAGACCTTCACATACAAATCTTCATAAGAATAGAGGATATATGGGCTTGAAAGGTAGGACTGATTGAGTGGGTAGCTGCTTAGGAAGACTTGTAACTCCTGGTCTACTGAAGGAACACTGCCTGAAACTGAAATAATACCAACAGAATATGATGCACAAATGTATGCTCTCAGTGGCTAACTCAGAATTAAAATGATTATACTCAATTAAAAGATAATTAAACAACATTTATGTCGTATGTGTCTGCTTGTGTATGAATGGAGTTCAGAAGACAGCTTATAGGAGTGGATCCTCTCCTTATACCATGTGGATTCCCAGTATGGAGCTCAGTTCTCAAGCTTGACAGCAGATGTCTTTACCCACTAAGCCATCATGCCAGCCCCAGGGGAAATCAAGTTTTATAAAATCTAATACAGCTCATTAAATAGTTCAATTTTAACATACAATTCATATCAAAATAATATTGAAACTGTCATGTGGGTTGCACTATTATAACTGCCAAGTAAGTTCGCATGACCTTGCTTCCTTTGCTTGATAGTTAAAATTTAGGCTATTCTTTCTGAGTTTGTTTGAACCACAGCTGTAACTTTACCTGTCTCTTTGTCACAAGGTAAACCCCATTCTGATTTTTGCTATATTTACATCTCACAGGGAAGCTAATAATTCTACCTCTGACTCCCAGGGTATATTTCCATACTGCATGCATGTTACCAGTGTAGTGTGGCTTTTCTTGGGGAGATAGGAACAAACATTTGGCTTGTCACTCCAGAGAGAAGTCACAGAAAAATAGAAGAAATAAATTACTCCGTCCAAGTGAAGTGTCATGAGCCAGTGAGTTTATTATGTTCTTACAAAGGCGCAGATGTGGGGTGGAGCAACTCAAAACCAGCTGTCTCACTGTACCCCACCATTGCGACAGTGCTGATGTCTCACCTATGGAGGAACTTGCGCCAGCTGCAGGCATCTGCACTGAAGAGACTGCCTCAGCAGTTGTTCCTTGCATGCATAACCTTCAGGAAAGATGCAGGAGCCATGCCAGTTTCTTTAGTTTCCTAGGGCTTCTTAGCATCCCTCCTCCCTCCTTTTTCTTCCTCCCATTTCTTCCTCCCTCCAGCAAGAAATGTTTCAATCTAGAGGAACTGGTGCACAACCAGTTTAACTCTTCTTACCTCTGTATTATTTCATAATTTTTTTACTGAGATTTCTTTATTACTTTAGTTTCAAAAATGATGTCATTTTCACACTTGTTAACAGCAAAGGATTAAACATGCATTTGAAGATACTACTTCAACTAGTTTTGCTTATGCATTGATCCTGAGGCCAGTATATCTGTTTAAATACTAAATCATCTTTAAAGCTATCAAATACAGGCAACATACTTCCTTAAAATAATCAGTACTTAAGAGGGAAAGAACTAACTTCAGGACCAACCGTTTGCTCTAGGGACCCTGCACTTGCAAGCAGCATCCCAAGGGCATTAGAATTCTGTTTCTATGCTGACATGTAATTGTGGGGAGCCGCCCCCACATTCTCCGTTACAAGATGGCGCTGACACCCGTTGTCAGTTGGAGTAAACAACCTTGGTGCGCATGTGCCTGCTACTTTTCTATCCCTTACTCTCTGCCTCTCCCGTAGCGTCATATGGGCTGACGAGCAGGAGCCAGTCAGGAGATGACACGTCCGAGGCGGGGACTGCTGAGCTATATAAGGGTTGGGCTTTTCGCTCCCCGGGTCTCCGCTCTGTAAGCTTATGCTCTCCCTCTCAAGACGCATTAAAGCTGTTCTGCAGAAGGATCCTAAGTGTGCCGCGTCGTTCTTGCTGGCGAGACGGTAGCGCGGGACATCTGGTGCCGAAACCCTTATGCAGGACAACATGTCTCTCAGAGGAAAATATCTCTCTGTGCGATGCCTTTGCTCAGCACCCCTCTTGGGAGGCCAGACTAAACACTCTACCCTGTGCAATGAACCTAAGTTCCGGGTGTGCAGGAGCTGTTCAGTCGGCAGCCTATTGCTTAAGCATAGTCAACCAGATATCGGTTGACGCCCCTTGCTCGAGCGCAGTCAGTGCTTGTGCTATGACCACCTTATCTCTTTTGTTTTGGGTTCTGAGCTTGCAGACCAGCCAGAGAATAAACACTATTCCGCAGCATAGGACTGCTCCAAACAATCCCACCCTCACCCATTCTTTGAAATATTAAACAGCTGAAGAAATCCACGAAGACAATCCCTCCATGAAGGACAGGTCAAGGCGGGTAGAATTAATCTGAACAATGGCGACCCTCAATTCGCGAAGCATCTGCTCAAATTCATAGGTCCAATTCTTCATCACCATAGTTATGTCTCGCCATCCTTTTGCTCCATAACGGTTCTGGTGAGTCGTTCTGGGACCCAAAAGGGATTTTCTTCATTCTGTGGAAAAACGCAAACAGCTCCCCTGGATCTTATTAGAATAGGATCCGGGCCTTTCCATTCATTAGTTAGCACATCTTTCCATTTTACAAATTCTTTGGGTCTTTGCGGATCCGAGCAATGCCTTGTTGCTGCATTTTGACCCTTATCATCCAGATTTTTAAAAATTTATAGTAAACAATGCCATGGCAATAGCCACTCTTGGTGTTGGGGGCAACTCCTTCATAATTCCCCCTTTTTGTTTTATTAGGTAAGACTTAAGTGTGCGATGTGCTCGCTCCACGATGCCTTGTCCCTGAGGATTGTAGGGCAGGCCTATAGTATGTGTGACTTGCATTTGTGCAAGCTTCCAGTTCCTGAAAAGGGTATAATCCTTCTCCCCTTTTTTGTTTATCTTCTAATGTCCCTCTTGAGGACTGTAAGGGCTCCCCCTTATCCTTAAATTTACCGGGGGGGTTATCTTTCTTAGTTACAACCGGTTTCTTTTTACGTGCACCTGACCTCTCACTACACTACGCTTGGTTTCTGACATGCTAGAGGGATTGAGAGGAGCCATGATAAAAATAAACACCTGCGGCTCGGGCTCGAATGAAACAAAAGTAACGACCGCGCGCAGCTCTTTTATCTACAAGAGACTAAAGCACACAGTCAGGCACTGCCGCTTATCCTAACAATTGTAACGATGTAACAATTGTAACACAGGCTCCAATCCAAAGTCCCAGAATAACATACCTCTCCGAGCGTAGTTACCTGCAGTTCTGAATCCTCCTTGAATCCAAGGGGTCTCCGATGGTGCTGACGATGATGAGGTCTGAGTTCCCGGGTTTCCGCACCAGATGTCCCGTGCTACCGTCTCGCCAGCAAGAACGATGCGGCACACTTAGGATCCTTCTGCAGAACAGCTTTAATGCGTCTTGAGAGGGAGAGCATAAGCTTACAGAGTGGAGACCCAGGGAGTGAAAAGCCCAACCCTTATATAGCTCAGCAGTCCCCGCCTCGGACGTGTCATCTCCTGACTGGCTCCTGCTCGTCAGCCCATATGACGCCACGGGAGAGGCAGAGAGTAAGGGATAGAAAAGTAGCAGGCACATGCGCACCAAGGTTGTTTACTCCAACTGACAACGGGTGTCAGCGCCATCTTGTAACGGAAAATGTGGGGGCGGCTCCCCACATGTAATCACCAAGAAAAGTTTAGAAGTGCTTTACTGAAATATGAGAGACCTGTGAGTAACTTATTCAGGGTGATCAATAGTTTGAGTACTGGAATTTGATTTGATAAAGAATAAAAGCTGATGTTTTGATTATTTCTTCTAATTATTATTATTAAATGGAGTCTCAGTACATGGTTGGCCTGGAACTCACTGTATACACCAGGCTAGCATTTGTTTTTCTCCTGAGTGCTGAGATTAAAAGCAAGTGTGTGTCACCATGCAGAGCCCAAGAACACCATTTTATTGCTATATATTTTTCTACATTTGACATGTCTTCTTTATAGGAAGTTTTAGCGTGTTCTTAACTCACACTCACCTAACTTGCTAGCCTCTCTGAATACCTAGGGTAGTTGGGACTTTGACTAGTGCCACTTTTGGAAGTCTTTTTTTATTGAGTTTTGATGACTGCTTGTGCAAGAGGGTTATGAGGACGAGGAATAAGTAATTGTGACTCTAATTACCTTTAGGCAATCATTGACAAGACACAATCTTTGTTGTTTCTGAGTTTGTAATACGAGAGTGCCCCGGAGTCAAAACTACATAATCTTAACATAAAATACTTTGAAGCACATTTATATCTGTGGAAAAGCAGCCTCTGGGTTCCCAGGTTTTTATGATTTTGAATAATTTTATTAGAATCTTGAAAACTACCCATGATCAGTGAATAGGGCTATTTCTTCAGGTAATCATTTGCTAGTAGGAATAACAGCACCTCTCCCTGAAAATATATTGTTCCAGAAGGATTTACATGCTAGGTAAATAGATTTGTAGAAATAAATACCATCAGAGCTACATGTCAAATCATGAATAATCACTTGATTAAAACACAAATCAGTTTCACAAGATACATTTATAAATTTTTACTGGAATGACTATACTCCTGTCTCCTGGCATCTGCTTTCCATAACACATATCAGAACTCAATTAACTATACATTTAATGAATTAACAATTTATTCCTGTTAGGAAATTCGTTATGTACAATGTAGTTCCAAAAAGAGAACAAGGAAGATCTCACATATTTTATTTCATCTCAAGTAAATGGAGTGCAAGATAAATTGTATGAAAGGGAACAGTGGTGCCTGAAAGGGTTTGTGGGTAAATCCACTTCATTTCAGACCATCCTTCATTGAAGTAGCTTCCTATTAATGCAGTTTTAGACTTCTCCTTCTCTGAATACAATGCTGATTTTTTCTTTATTTTCACTTTTTATCTATTTGCCTTAAGAAGACAGAGTGTGTCTGTTAGCCCAGGCTGGCCCTGACTCAGCTTCTGCAGTGCAGGTATTCCTAGTGTTACACTATAGGCTACCTCCAGTCTGCCATTTACATTTTCTTAAGGACTCAACACCACATTTCTTTGCCAAACATGACTCATATTCCTTTAACATTTGAAAAACATCCGCAGACTTAAAAATCCTACTCACAGAGAGATCCGAGTGCCTAGTCTATCTCTCCATTGTCTCCCTGTCAAACTACACACTTGATTGAGTTGAATATACTTTAAATAGATCTTTTTACGTTCTTATTGTAGCAGACTACTTTTAACTTGAATAAGGCAGTTGTCTCAATATATATAAATGAAACACTTGAAGGCTTTTCATTTGACACCATGAGTTCTTGTGGTCTGCTGCAGGGCCCACCCATTTCATTTTAAAACAAGAGACTGCTTCTAGCATCCCTTTGTTCTTTAGATGTTTGCCTGCCACTCTGTCTCTCAAGTGGTCTTGTGTCCATATTTTCTGTGATGTTCGGCTCACTGCATTCTTCTTCTTCCCCTATTGTCTGGTCGAAAGCTACAATTCTCTAAGATGAATACATCTCTCTCTAGTATTTTTTCTACGTTGGTCTCCACAGCTGGTTGTTTCTTGGTTTCTATTGATAGATGATTTACGTATCCATATATCTATCCATGCATCCGTCCATCATGTATCTACACATATATCAAATCTTGTTGAATAACATATTTTCAAAATTACTGATAAAACACAAAGTGAGCAAAGTCATCTGTAATATTTAAATGAGAAATTATCATTTAATATTAAACAGGGTGAAGATAGAGAAAGGCAGACAGGAGAGAGATGTGGGTTGTATAAACTGTGTCACAGTAAGCATTTTCTTTATGTTGAATTCTCTTCATTACAAGTATCTAAGTTCCAGTAACTATAAGTTATTGCTTAACCCAGCATGCTTCAGGTCACTGAATTCATAGTCAGTCAAAGCAATAAAGTTTAATTTCCTTTGAAATTTTCTAAGATTTCATGGTTAAAATTGTGCAAGTCAATGTTTGGTATCAATGATTGCATTCTTACCTACTCTGGACAAATTCTCCTTTTTTTTCAATCTTTGTCATTACTAACAATTTTAATCTGTAAAAAAAACTCTCAGGATTAGGGGTGTGTGTGATTCTGAGAAGACCCTATTCTTCGTCTGTCTAGTGATGCTTTTCCTTTATCTCTGAAGACCTCACTCTCTACAGCCTGTGACCCTCTCTACTTTATCCTGCTGAGAAGAACCAAGACGTTAGCCACACAAAGGCTACAAGGCTCCTTATCACGTGTTTTCATTTTCACTTTTGTACCAAATAACTTCAGATATATACATCTATTCCAACAGACCACCTCTTCCCCCACTGCCTTCTTGTTCTGAAGCATTTTCAAATCTTCACTGAAGAAACATGACCATTCGTCAATGCTCACAGAGGTCACAGGGTTAGAAAATACAGCCAATGGACCATTGGAGCTCATCACCCGTTTTGAGAATAATTGCTTTGAGAAAAAGCTATGCCTTTCATTAGTGGATTGTGTGGCTGGTTTCACACTCCAGGACAGAGTCAAATCACTGTGGCAAAGAACATATGGACCACCAAGTCTAAAATGCTTGCCATATGTCCCAAATGAGAAAAAAGTGTGTCAGCCTTGATTCAGGCTCCTTAGTTATATTTTAGTACATTTGTTTTTATTCTCCACTTCTGTGCAGTTAATTATAGGTATGCAGGTCACCGCCACATTGTACATAAACACAAACCTAATAACAGATTTTTATTCTGAGCTATTTGAAAGCAAGTGGCTGGTAATGTCTTAAATCACTACTTTCATTATCCTGTTTCCTACATGATCAAAACTGCATCACAATGCCTAGGACCATTTGCATACAATAATTATTTAATGCATAATCTATACCCAGCTGCCTTCAGTCACCCTGTATGGCGTTGCCTCAAGGATCAATCGGAATTGTGCTTTCACAAATCTTGAGACTTATTTAATCTAGAAAACATTATATCCCCCAACATCCAGCATTACTGTGTTTCACAGTATGAACGTGTATAATGACTTACTCTTAGATATACAAAATATTTTTCAATATTATGTAAGGAATGACACATAGTTTCCATTTCAACAGATGAAAAGCTCAGGACAGCAATTTGTTCTGCTGCAGTTTGAGTAACTTGTGTATGGGTAAGATTAGTCTGCAGATATATCCATGCTATTGTTGTATGTGTTTGTGTGTATGTTTTTTTTATTAAATTAACTATCTTACAAGATCAGTATATATATATATATATATATACATGCTGTTACCACTGTAGTGAATTGAATGATACTTTGAAATATTGTAAATATTCAGAACCCCAAATATGGTAGTTTTTTATCTTTCCTTGAGTATTATTGTGGTATATGAAATGACAATTTCAAATTCTGTCATTACTTATGAACAATAATTTATCTATAAAATATATTTTATTATCCCTCACCTTATTTCTTTACAAAGACATTTTAATATTATGGAGATGTTAATTTCTTCTTTCAGTGTAAGCTGTACATCACTGGCAATATGCTTTGTAACATGTAAATAGTTTAAAGTGGTTATTTGAAACATCATCAACTAGCCATACTTAAAGTTTTGCCTTCTGTATTTATGACTTATTAAGTTTTAGGATTTTTTAGATTCCCCACATCAAGCCTGGACCCTAGATTTAGTGCAAAAAAACTATGAGTACTAAGTCTTAGGTTTGGCCACTGACACTGAAATTGAAAGTAATACTAGAGTGGGCCTGTTATATTACCTTCAACATTTCTTCTGCTCAATTACTGTTCTATTGTTGCAATAAAACATCACGAATGTGGAAACTTATAAAAGAAAGTGTTTAATTTGGATTGTAGTTTCAAAGGGTTATGGTTCATTACAATGGAGCAAAGAACAGCTCAGAGCTCACATTTTGAGCTACAACTACAAGGTAGAGATGAAAGATGGATAGATGAATGGATGGATGGATGGATAAATGGATGGATGGATGAATGGATGAATAGACAAACAGACAGTGACTGGGCCTGTAATGGGCTTTTGAAGCCATAAATCTTGCTCCCAATGATACACCTTTTCCAACAAGGCCGTACCTCCTAATCCTTTCCAAATAGTAGCACAATTTCTGGACCAAATTGTAGTGAGATATCCACTACCAAACAGACGTGGTCATAGCTGGGGACATGACAGAGGCTAGAACTAGGTCTGGGGTCCTAAGCCCAGCTCACACTCTTCCTTCTGGTTGGGTCACATAGAGCAGCCTGGGTGGATCCTTGGAGTGGGAACTTGCAGCAGTCATCTGTTTCTTGTTTAAGTGCCTTCTCCCTGAATAAAATTATAGTAACCTATATTGAGCCTAGTCCTATGAATCTTGATCTGTGTATCCAAATCTGCCGCCCAACATGGGGCTCAAAACCACGACCCTGGGATTAAGAGTACCAAGCTACAGGTGTTGGGGGATAGATATCTCACTACAACAAATTGTTAAACATACGGGCCTATGGGCCATTCTCCTTCAAACTACCACATCCCGTAATTCAAACATAGTAACCTGAGTTTATTTCTTACTCCTTGGATCTCATTACAAATTTGACCTTTCCATATTCAGACGTTTAGCTTCCAATTATAGAGTAGAATTACTTACTAGATTTATTTTGCAAGACAAAAAAACATATCCATATCACTACCCAAAACAAAACCATTTTTTTTTCTGAGTAAAGTTGAAGTTTCTTCCCTCTTTTTAAATGAAATACATTTCACTTTTTGCTATGGTAGAATTCTTTTTCTTTTTTATTTCTGTGATTATACTAAAATTAGTAACAAATTAAGTCACCTCTGTTGCTATACAAAATTAGGGTTTACTTGAACTTAAAAAAATTGTACGTGTGTGTGTGTGTGTGTGTATGTGTGTGTACTATTCACTTTTACTGGCCTGCCCTTATTTTATTTGTTAGATTTGCTATAGTTAAAGCCCTCGTTAGAAGATTCTGACATCAAGATTTCTTCTGGGTTTATTCGTACACTCAGATTTATTATTTGATCAGTGATGAAATTTCGCTTTCATGTTCCATGTCTTTCTGGTGCAAAGCAGATCATGCCAGTTTATGTAGTTTCCATATAAAGGGTTCTTGTTTTGGTCTGAAGTTGCATAAAGTAAGGGAGTGATCATTTCAATGTCATTGAAAATATATCAGTGTTTTGTAGAAATGTGGTGTTAACAATACTAGTTAACTATTATTCTGATCTGAATTCTATAACATGAATGCCCAAAATTATTGCTTTAGAAACTGAAAGTCCTGTGACTCTTCCATGGACCATCTGTGGAGCTAACTCGTCATCTTCCTGCTCTCAATAAGTATTGACTAGTGCTAGCAGTGTATAAAAGTATAAACCACCCAGGGAGATGTCTCACTGAGTAAGAGAACATGCAGCACATGCATGAGAACTGCATTCCAAACTTGTGTGAAAAGCCTTGCATGGCCTTGTGCTTCTGTAACCCTAGCAACTAGGGAAAGAGGAGAAAAGGACAGAGAAGAATAGAGTTTCTGGCCTCCAGGCTAACAACAAACTTTGAGATCCATGTTCACTCACACACAGGCACTCGAGAGAAGCAACTGGAGAGTGATAGAACAGGCTACGTGATTTCCTCGTGGGGTCACAATGTTTAACCTCTCTCTCTCTCTCTCTCTCTCTCTCTCTCTCTCTCTCTCTCTCACACACACACAATTTCAGCATGAGTCAAAAAATGAAGCTTTTTGTTGGAAGTGTGTAAAATAGCTTATGAAATTAAAATTTTATGCTGTTAGTTTTTACATAATATGAACCAGTCCACTGTATAAAAAACTAGAGTCTATAGACTTATGTTAAGGCAAGCAAGCCAAAAGAACACTTAAAAGAATTCCCAGCAAAATTAAAATTTAGACAGTTTTTGTAACACCTATGAGTCAAATTTTTGAATTCAGGGAACCAAGATCATTAGGCAAAATGAGGCTGCTAGGGATATTATCTATACTTTTGGATATTTCTGATTGAGTGGTGACCTTTAGCTTTTATCTTCAAAGGAAACACAACTATGGGCCATTGAATTTTTTCCTAGTTTATTGAAATAGGTGTCATTTTCAAACACTTTGTTCTTTTGCCTGAGACCCTCAAGAGCTGAGATTACAGGTATTTCACTACATAATAATTATAATTGTTTTTACCTGGGGACATTTAGGGGGAAATGTTATAGAGAGACTAACAAAAAGGTGTAGGCACTCACTGGGCAAAGAGAACAAAACAAAAGTTTTCAAGTTACTGAACATAAGATGCATTTTAGGGTACTTCACAAACTGGAGTTTGCCAACCTGGGCAACTTCACAGGTTTATAAACAACTTTCTACTGCATTAGTGACTTGAGGTTTTTTTTTTCAGCATGAACTAAGATTCTGTTTTAGTCACTGGAGAGAAAAGTGGAGTTGATTCTCAAATTACTGACTTGAAGCAGCTATGGGCTAATACAGTGTCATTGAACAGCCACATATACCACAGTGCCTTGTGCTTCAAAATATGAGTAATAATAATGTGTGTGCAAGAGAGAGAAAGGGAGAGAGAGAGAGACTGCATGTTTGTGAGCTTGATTCCTTTTGTTTGACATTGCAAATTATGCTAAATTGCCAGGAAACACTCCTCTGATCACTTGTTAGTTGTGCTAGGACAAGAGCTCTTTGATTCCCTTTGACACATTCCCTTAAGCATTCCACAGATTTGTAGTTTGATTCAAGTGACCTGCTGGATATAAAACGTGAATACTTCCTAATTTACTACCACTGAAGCTTCACTGAAATAAAGAAATGAAGAAAACAACCTTGTCTAATGAATCCCAATTATGTTTTTCAGCCAAGTCTCAAGACACTTTTGAAGGTGAATGCATTTTATTCAAGAACAGGTTATTTTTTCATTCCTACCTGTCAAGCATATTCTAAATATAGATCACTACTGTGGTTAAATGGAGAGTTGCCTTCCCTCATATCCAAAGTTTAAAATCACATATGTGAGAAAGAAGGCGGAAGAAAGTCTCAATTATCTGTGATTCCCACCTGTGTCTCATATCCACTGACCTATGGAGGAAGGGACTAAGGTGACAGAGTAAATTATGGACAGAGTTTGTAGATAACCTAGTCTTTGTATTATTGGTATGATGGGTTCCTCAGAATTTGAGAATTTGCTTCGGTTTTTATAAATAAGCAACTTCATGAACACTTTTAATTCTTAAAGAATAGCCTGTGCAGCACAGTGAGTTGTGTGTGTTTGAGGGGCCGGATGCCACAAGTCACATGGTTGTGGAAACATCCTATCAGCATCCAGAAAGATGTCCTTGTGTCCCTTCACCAATGATCAGCACATTAGTGAAAGTCATTCTATGCATCAGCTAGAATATTAATTTCCCTCCAAGGAGGATATAGGTTATGATATTTACCAAAGTTAACATGGAATTAGATGGTCAACAGATCTTTCTTCCTACATACACCAACTGAACACCACTTCAAACCCTCATAGAAATGATCTTTCCTTCATAAACATTTTAAAATGACCACATATAGCATTTCTAATTAGTTTTGTTATATTACCCATGTTTGTAAGCTGCAAGCTTTTACATAGACATACACATTTCTATATTTTTCCTTAGACCAATTTACAAAGGTTATTCCTTGGGCATCATCAAAGTTTCTGGATATCAAGGTCACTTGCACTGTACTCTCTACATTTTAATGCTACACTGGGGTGTTTTAGACTAGAAAGTAATTGTTGAAGGATTGATATTGAAATAATACCCAAAGCCATTTATACGTAAGGAAAATAAAGGATCATATTAATGTGTCATTTTATTGGCCCAATAAAAATACTGGAAATAGTTCTTTAAATGGACAATATGGCAATAGAATTGTTCTCACTAACACAAATGCCAAATATATGCCACCAATTAAACGGACTATCCAACTCTGATTCCCTTTATAAGACTCACAACTGAATGCCCCAATCACTTGTAGGATGGAGGACAAGCTATCTGTGACCTAGTTCTCCTCTCTCAACCCTGAGCCAGCATCTTCCCTTGTGTTACAGGAAGCAGTCAGCCAGGAATCATTTCTCAGGGAGCGTTAAGCCTCCCATGCTCACCACAGTGGTTATTCTCTCAGGGAAAATTAGTGCCCTGTCCTTTGTGTGGTATAAAGTTCACCTTATCTCTTAAACCCCACTGCAACTCCTTGTTTGCTGAATGTTGTGCGTTCTGAAGTCACTTCTATTCTGATTTCTAAATTTGCCAATGCCCACTGTCTATTAAAACATTTGTTCCAACCCAACCATCGGATTTGGTTTCTGAACAATCGTCATAGGCAGACAAGCCCAGGAGTAAGAATACTATCGGAATCACTTCTGTCCTGAACATCAAGGGTGGTCTGAGTTTAAGCCAGCATGCTGGTAGCATTGAAGAAATAGCAGTGCACATGCCCTCCATAAGCAATCTGTTTGAAGATCACCTAGCTTTATTCTAGTGTTAAATTTGGTTTGTTTAATAAAAGTGGGAATCTCATTCATCTACTTTATTTTGCATGTTTAATGTAAATTTAGAGGTTGTATTGTTTTGTTTATGTCAACTCGACACAGGCTAGAGTAATTTGAGAATTGGGAAACTTATCAGAGGAGATGCCTTCATAAGATGTGGTATAGGGAACGTCCTTAATTGGTGATTGATGGGGGAGGGTGTTATTTCAGGTCTAGAGGTCCTGGGTTCTATAAAAAAGTAAGAGGAGCAAACCATGGGGAGAAACCCAGTAAACAGCATCCCTCCATGGCCTCTGCATCAGCTCCTGCCTCCAGGTTCCTGTGCTGTCTGAGTTCCTGCCCTGCCTTCCCTCAATGATGGACTACAATGTGGAAGTATAAGCCACATAAGCTCTTTCCTCCCTGCTTGCTTTTCGTCATGGTGTTTTGTCACAATGGACAGTCAACTTCACTAGGGCAGAGATAGAGAAAAAACAAAATCAAAAAATAAAGCCTAAGTATTTTAGTAAACTAATAGCAGAGGTAGAGAAATGTGTTTCTTTTTCATAACCTAGAAGTCAGATGACTCTGAATCTCTCTGTGGGAGCTTGGTGTCTTTGTTTGTACCAAGCTGTCCTCACAGAAGACAGGCATTCATCTCAACTCACTCTTCTTTCTTGGTCTTCCCATCAACAGTGTGTTTTTGTCATGCCCCATCTACCTTGTGTGTTTTCAGATTGCATCTTCACTTTAGACTCTGGAAATCAACCGGGCCTCTGTCCTTCTGGGAACATGAATCTAATCTAGAATCTTCCATAATAAATTTGCTTTCTAGATATTTGCTCGTGTGCTAATAAAGCCATTATCAAAATATTTTCAAAAGAGAAAACATGGTCTTAAAAACACTAATATAACTTGGAGACACTGGTGATTTGCATGCATTTTAAGAAATTTTATTAGGCTTGGATCATGTCCACAAGCATGAGATATACTGGCCCTGACTTGACAAAGCCATCATAATGGAATTGGGGTGAATCCCTTAAACCTCTACAGATGTTCTGTTGCTATGTCAATCCACACTGGTCATTACTGTGGCCACACTGACTGCTTTTTACTGTGTTGCTGGAGGATGTGTGGCCATAAAAGACTTGCCCTGAAGTGTCCACAGTTGTGTGCATTCTGCTGGCATAGTTCCATTTCCAACGATGCTATGAAGTCAAACATCTTGCTTTCAAATATGACCATTTTATGGAGGCTCTTTATTGTACTTTAATGATGAAATAATTACAGAGGACAATAGAGAACTGAGAGGCAGATTTCCAGGGCAACGCTTGTCAAGGCAGCCCCTTATTTGGCAGTATGCTTGGAGCATGTAGCTGTGAGCCCAATAGGGCCAAAGATGCAGAACTACTTTTCCCCTGGAGGGTTGAGAGCATTAGAGGGAGGAATTACAATGAAAATAATGTTTAAAATCTTAAAGAATTTCATTTCAAAACTAAAATTTACTTACAAAACCCTCCAAAATCTCTCTAAAAGCCAATAAACTTAACAGTGAATATACATGCCATTTGACTGGAAAAAAGGGCAGGACACATTTCAACAAGGGTTGATGCTGTCAAATGTTGAAAATCCCTGCTTCCTCATCTTGGAAACCTAGCCGTGGTTGGTGGGCTGAAATACTCACTCCATGGAGGCAAGTCATCTTGTAGCATGTCGTGTAAGAATGAAACAGTGCTTTTAGTACTTTTGAAGCTTTACTAATTTTTTTTAATGTTGGTCTTAAACTCTCCTACCCTGATGCATTCTACACTCAAGGACCATTCTCTATACTATTTGACTAGGTTCTGATCAGTAGAGGGCACTTGTAAAACCACTTGGACACGTAACTAAAAATGCAGTTCACAGAATTATGTGTCTATAATCTAGAAACAGAGGCCATAGCAGAACAAATAGGATAAAGTTTTTAAAAGGCCAAAATGTCATGTTTATTCACTAAGTATTTTGCCTTTTAGAACTTCTGCTTTGAGAGGAAAGGCTCTCCATTTTTCATGCGCCCCAATTCAGTGATTCCTTCTGTGAGCATACGACATTAGATTAAGGGAATGTTTGTTATGAAAAATATTGCAAAGTTGATTTGTGAGGACAATTGAGTAATCAAGAAGGAAATAATGTATGGTGAGAATACAGTACTTCCTAATTTCACACATGTGTTTTAAACAGCTCATTTACACCCTATCCATTGAACTTTACAATTTCACACATGGTTACCAAGGTTTGCATTTGTTTTTCAAAGAAATAAGAGCTCTGTTATTCTATCTAGTTTTTTTATGCCTGCAACCATGAATGATAATACTAAAGAAATTTATTTCACAAAACAAATTACAAATTCATACGTTGCAACTCACTAGAGTAAATGATAATATAATAAGGTCTTAAGTTATTTTTTAAAGACATGTTTGAAGATTATATTGCTATTGAGAAAACTTCCTGCTAAAGCAACCTCTTCCCAGAGACATGGTAATACATTTTTACATGCTCATTTATAAATTATTAATACTTGAACTGAGAATGGTGACACATGCCTGTAAACTCAAACCTTCAGAAATAGAAAGGAGAATCAGGACTTCAAGGTCAGTCTGGATAATGTGAAACTCTCTCTCCCTCTCTGTCTTTCTGTCTGTCTGTCTTTCTGTCTGTCTGTCTGTCTGTCTGTCTGTCTGTCTGTCTGTCTGTTTCTCTCTCTCACACACACACACAGAGAGAGAGAGAGAGAGAGAGAGAGAGAGAGAGAGAGAGTTCAAATTGAAAGACAACCCCCCCCACAGCGTTCAAATTGAAAGACAAAACCTGGGATGGAAACTACGGAACCTGGGCTCCTGCTGCCTCTACCGGAATCCACAAACCTATGAACACCTGACTTTTGACAAAGAAGCTAAAATTATACAATGGAAAAAAGATAGCGTCTTCAAAAATGGTGCTGGCATAACTGGATATTGGCATGCAGATAGATCCATGTCTATCGTCATACATAAAACTTAAGTCTAAATGGATCAAAGACCTCAACATAAATCCAGACACACTGAACCTGTTAGAAGAGAAACTTGGAGGTACCGTTGAACAAATTGGTACAGGAGACTGCCTCCTGAATATAATACCAGTAGCATAAACACTGAGATCGACAATTAATAAATGAGACCTCCTGAAACTGAGAAACTTCTGTAAGGCAAAGGACACAGTAAGACAAAACAGCACCTCACTGGTTGGGAAAAGATATTCATTAACCCCACATCTGACAGAGGGCTGATCTCCAAAATTTACAAAGAGCTCAAGAAGCAAGTCTCCAAAACACCAAAAGATCCAATTAAAAAGTGGGGGACTGAACTAAATAGAGAATTCTCAATAGAGGAGTATAAAATGACTGAGACACACTTGAGAAAGTGCTAAACATCATCAGCCATTAGAGAAACGCAAATCAAGGCAACTCTGAGATATCATCTTACTCCTGTCAGAATGGCCAAAATAAAAAACACCAATGACAGTTTATGCTGGAGAGGATGTGGAGAAAGGGGAACACTCCTCCAAGTCTGGTGGGAGTGCCAACTGGTACAGCCGCTATGGAAATCAGTATGGAGATTCCTCAGGAAAATGGGACTTAGACTACCACAAGACCCATCAATTTCACTCTTAGGCATATACCCAAAAGATGCCCATTCACAAAACAAGGATGTCTGTTCCACTACATTCATAGCAGGATTATATGTAATAGCTAGATCTTGGAAGCAACCTAGATGCCCCATAACTGAAGAGTGATAGAGAAAATGTGGTAATTTACACAATGGAGTACTACTCAGCCAAAAAAAAAAAACAATGGAATCTTGAAATTTGCAGGCAAATGGAAGGCACTAGAGGAAATCATCCTGAGTGAGGTAACACAGACACAAAAAGACAAACATTATATGTACTCACTCATATATGGATTTTAGACAAGGATCAGGGGAGTGTCAGCCTACAATTCCAGTGCCAATGAGTCTGGGAAACAGGGAGGTTCCCAAGAGATATGCATGCTACCCAAGTGAAGTGGAATGAGGCAAGATCTCCTGAGCAGATTGAAAACATCAGGGGAGGGGAGAGGGAACCAGGAAAAAGAGAGGGGATTAAGAAGAGGGGAGAAGAAGGCATGGGGAGCAAGAAGGTTGAGTCGAGGTAAGAATAGAGGAGAGCAGGATGATATATACCATCATAGATGGAGTCATTATAGGCCTGAGGAGAAAGCAGACACTAGTAAGATCTCCAGAGATCTACAAGGATAACACGAACTGGCAATCTAAGCAATAGTGGAGAGTCCACATTAATAACCCCTCCTTGATGATAAGGTTGATGACTACCCTATATGCCATCCTAGAACCTTCATCCAGTGATTGATGGAAGCAGAGACAGATACCCAGAGCTAAACACTGAACTGAACTCCTGGAACCTAGTTGCAGAGATGGAGGAGCGATGAGCAAAGGGGTCAAGACCATGATGGCGAAACCCACAAAGGCAGCTGACCGGATAAGGGGGGAGCTCTTGAATCTCAGACTGATGGCTGAGAGGCCAACAGGGGACTGATCCAGACTCCATGAATGTAGTGCCAGTGAGGAGGCCACAGAAATCACTGTTTTCCCATGGTGTATGAATGATCTTTGGGAGCCCATTCCAAACAGAGGGATGCTCTTTCAGCCTGGACACATGGGAAAGGGCCTAGGTCCTGCCCTGGATGAAATGACAAACTTTGGAGATACCCCCAAGGAGGGCCTTACCCTCCCTGGGAAATGATGTGGGGATGGGGTGGGGGCCTGGGGGGGTTGGTGGAGGGACAAGGGAGGAGGCCTGGGAGAGGAAGCTGGGATTGAAAAAAGAAAAAGAAAAAAAAAGAAAAGAAGAAAGAAAGACAAAACCAAGCAACCTCAATTTTCAATGAAAAAATGCCAGAAGAAATATTTCTGGAGACCTGAACTGGACTTTCCATGATTTCATGGCAAACACTTTACCATTTGATTCATCTCCCCAGTTCATTGTTGAATTTTGAGCAATGATAAGATTAAGGCCTATGACTAATATGAAAAAAATCTAAAGCTATAATTTAAAAAAATGTAACTTTATAATGTGCTTTAACACTATATATTTCTGATCACCTAGCAAAACTAATTTTTGAAGCTTTTGAAAATGAACATATATTAGAGTCACAAAGTTCTCATAATAAACTGTAGAAATGAGAAGCCACTCTGTGTATGCTACATAAACAAACTTATCTGCTCTTGAATCGATACTCATTGTGAGTGTGGGCAGAGAGAGCAGGCTGGAGTTCACAGAAACAGCCCAATCGATAAGTGTCCTCTGCATCTTAGACCCTGTTCAAAGAGGGAGGGGTGAGAAACTAGAGAAAAACAATTTGTTATTATTAGTTATGTTATGAAGTTGAGGACTAGTGAGCTCACAAGCAACTAAACTAGCAAAAGTTTCTGTTTTCAAATTTCACTGGCAAGAATATCAATGGTTTTAAATCTGCACTTGTTAAATTTGTAAACAAGTTTTATAATTAATCTAGTTAGTTAGTCTTGGCACAGTCTACAGCACTTGTTCTCAGTAGGTTTGTCATGCTTTTCAATATTCAGAAAGACTATAAATGTGTATTTTGTTAATAATGAAGCCAAACAACTATTTCATGCTTGGTGAAAAAATAGAAAAAAAGTGCCTATTACTTTCTAATCATTTAATCCAACTCCTTGAAGCATTTCAACTGCATTTATTTTAATAAATCATATATTAGTCAATTTTTTAAATATGTGTATATACAAAATAATTTGTTACAGTAAATATTTTCCATATACTTAACCTGTAGATTGGACATGGAGACATTAAAAACTGGAAAGAAATAAAATTACATGCAGCACCCTGATAAAGCATCCATTCTTTTTGTCTAAGACTCAGGGTGAATTTAGATGTGGGAAAAGAGTTGATTTCAGAAAAGCTATTTGAAAATTAAATTGGACTTCCAAAATCTCTTGTGAAACTAAACATATTAGCTATATCTTTCTTTGCTTATATTTCCTTAGAGTATGTGACTCAAAATCTAGCCTTGGGTAACTTTCCAGAGGACCAGTGAATCTTATGCTAGAGTCTCAATAATGGCTGAGCTTTATTGGTGGTTTCTGTATTGAACATTGCTTGTGGCTCCCGCCCTTTAATACATGCTCATTTCTTCCCATCCTTGTAGCAAGCTTTGAAGAAATAGAATCATAACTCCTATGAGACAGACAAAGAAAATGAGGCATAGGAAAAACCTTGATGGGAAAAGGATCTTATTACAATGTGGAAGTTTACGTGCTTGTGCAGGGGACATTCTTAATTCATGAGTGTATGACCAAGGGCAAGATCCCTGTATTTGTCCCAGCAAGGAGTCTGTGCAGAATTATACATTTCCCAGAGGCAGTCTACTACAGGCCCGGTGACCTATTCCCTTGCTGATGTTTTCTCCAGTCACCCTTACAATGTGCATGTCTGTATTATACTAGAACATGAGTTTATGTGCACAGGGAGCCTCCCCCTGTGCTCAACTTGCTCATGTGTGTGTATGTGGGGATGACAGATGAGGCAAGGATGTCAGCGATTTCCAGGACCTTGACGTCTTTTGTGATGTTACTCTTCTACCTTCTCTGTGAGTGGCTGCTAATCACTGCTGCTGTTGTGACTCTTCGCATTTGTGGTTTCTTGAGATTAGTAGTCACACATGCATTTATTACTATTCTACATATTAAGAGACATGCCTATAAATGTGTGGTAAAAGAGATTATCTATCAGTGTCATTGAAGATCAAAGTAGAAGAAATATGGTCAAAAGATTTCATCATTTTGAAGCTTGGTTTAGCTTTAGAGAATAACATATATTCTCAGACCTATACAGGCTCTTTGATTGTTGGTTAAGTCTCTGTGATCCACTATGAGCCCTGGTTAGTTAATTCTCTGGGCCATTTTTTGTGGTGTGCTGATCACTCTGGCTTCTACAATCCTTCTTCCTCTCTTCTGAGGGATTCCCTAAACTCTGCCTAGTCTTCTTTGGAACTCTGCATCTGCTCACATCAGTTGCTGGAATAAACCTCTCAGATATCTAACGATTATGCTAGGATTCTGTCTATGAGTAACAGAGGTTTATTAGGAATCATTTCATTGACTCCCCACACCCAGATCATGTTTGTTCCTTTCTTTGGTCTTTGGGTCATCCAGGCTCTAGTTCCTGGCCCTCGGGGCAGTCTCTGGCATGGGCTCCCTTTCATGGCTTAATTTTTCACAATACTGGAAATATTGAAAAGGATAGGGGCATTGATGGAAAAATTGCTATTTACATAACTTCTCGGAAATTCTATCACTGTACAAAGATAGTTCTGATTTGATGGTGACTGGTTATGTCTACTTAAACACACATTTTTATTCATTCTTTGGGAATTCCATTCATATATACAACGTATTTGGGTTGTATCAATACACTACTCTCTCAAACTTCTCCTGGACCAGACCCTCCGGCCTAATAAATTTATGCCCTCTTCTCATATTTCTCAGATACACATCTCAAATGTGCTAAAGATAGAGTCTTCTCACTTGTTTCAAAAGCAGCAATATAAGCATTTAGCCAGATGATTGTCATGCAGGGGAGAAGCACAGATGAGTAACAAGACTTGGAATGAAAACTGCGTAAGTGAACAGAAAAACAGACAATGAAACAGTTTGTTTCTTCAGAGAGTGATTGTAAAATTAGTGTGTGTTTGACTTTATAAACTGTGTCATTTAAAAATATTATCATTTATGCTGTTTTGTCTATAAATGTTAGCTATTAAGTATAGCACTTCTATCCTTGGCTGTAAGGATAGATTTGAGATTTTGGCCTCAGGCTTTAGTTCCAAAAAGAAAGGGCTTTTAAATGGAAAAAAGAAAGAAAAGAAAAAAGACCAAGGAGCAATCTGTCCCCTTGTGACACAGAGTAAACTCTTCTAATTATGAACTTGCAGCTGCCAGCAAGGTCAAGGTGAATAAAGGAAGACACGTGTTTCAGGAAAATTGGCAATTTTGCTTTATTCTGAAGAAGAAAGAATGTTACTCCATAGGAAGGCTTATGAGTCCAGGACATAGTAAACTGTGACCTGAGCCAGTGGAGGACGAACCAGTCCTGGGTTACATATATAATTAAGCCTTTGGTGCATGACTTAAATGTTCATTTGCGATTCTCTGTGGTTTAAGGATGTAGAACTTCCCTTCACACTTTTGTCAAAATGCTAGGCAGACAATAACTAGTTCTGATCCTAATTACTGCTTGCTTTAATGAATTTCTTTCTTCACAGTGTCATTTGCATGCTTGGGCAATTAGGAACAGTGCCTAAACCACTCAAACTTTACATTTCACTGGGTTAAACTCCTTTTAAGTACTGGGCTCATCTCACAACCATAGGGAAAATAGCAAAAAGGGAAAAACCCTCAAATTTCCTGTTTTATTACCAGCCATCAGCTATCCCCTGCAGTTCTTTCTATTCTCCCATATGTTTTTTAGTTTTCCCTTGGTGTGGTATATTTTCAATATCCTAGTCTTGATATTTCTCTTATTTTTGTATGTTCAATTAATACTCCCGATTCCTCAAACTTTATTGGTTTTTAATGTTGTAAATAAGGCTACTTTGTAATAACATAAAAAATTAATAGCAAAGTCATATAAATGTGGAGACTTTTTCAATATGGAAGAAAAACGCTGGGGCAAAATGAGCAGTCAATTAGCAGAAGAGAAAAGTTTCAAAATTTAGACTTTTCCATTTCTATAAATGAAACAATAAGGACATCTTTGAACTCATTGTATAGCTTCCAATACAATTACCATTTAATATTATGTGTGTTTGTATGGAATATCATCCTTACAGCTTCTAGGTGCTTTGGGGTTCAATCATTTTAACTCAGCACTGACCACATGCAAGGCCCTGCAGCAAGCCCTGTGGGGGGTTAATTCAACATGCATCTCCACTACAGCAGGGTACACACTTGATGTTTATGGTAAGGACTCCCCCGAGGAAGGCTATAGGATAGCTAGTGCATCATTTTATGTACTTTAATATCACCAGGAAACGTTAATATTTTTATTCAGCCATCTATCGGCCAGATTAAATTCTTCCACAATAAAGATAGAAAAAAAAATCTCATTTCATCATGTGCACTTTTCCACTATGGGTTCTGAAAAGAAATCTGTTCTTTTTTGTATGAGGTTGTGTGCATTAAGGGATCTCACTTTCTGTTTCATCAGCAAAGATCTTGGGGCAGTAGGCTTTACTTCTTATCTAATTTATCCATGAAATACTTGCAAACCTTGATTTCTAACATATTTTAATTACTTATTTTATGTGTATTTGTGTGTATATGTATGTATTTGTGTGCTGGGACTCAAAACTAGGTGTGTTCTACCACTGAACCATCTTTCCATTGGGTACACTAACATCACCCAAATGACACTCAATGACACTCAAACCAGAGAATTCTGCTCTTGAAAAGCAAAATGTATTTTAAGCAATAGTCCCACACCACTTTGAAGGATGGAAAATGTCTATCACAGTGATTTAAAATTAAAGCTTATATAGCAGAAACAAATAAAAATAAATTAATGTTCATCACACAATTAATAGACTGAAATTTTTACTAATGTACATAATACATTATTTCAATCCTCAAAAAAGCCATTGTGAATTTGTCAGTATTACAGTTTTACAGGATCTCAGAGAGATTAAGTGCTGACTTAGTTTCACATGTATTGAACAACAAAGTTAGGTTTGAACTTGAACAAAATAGATTTTATGAGTAAGAATTTAAGTCTATCAAGCTACAATTTTTGTAGTAGTATAAATTATGAAATAGATGACACTGAATGAATGAAGTTCCAAGAAATACTATTCATCGTTTTGTAGAAATAACAACGTTCAGGTTATTGTCATACTTGCTTTGCTTCTGCTTGCCTCCAGGGTTGAGGAAGTTATCAGAATTACACTTTGTGCTCTTGCATTTCAGGGTGTTTTTACAGTATTTGAAATACTTTATTTTTTTCAATGTCTTTGAGGGTGTCTCCCATGTATCCCAAGGTGACCTTGAGATTGCTGTGTATCTAAGGGTGTATCGTGCTACTGAACATCTCTGAGTGATGAGAATATAATCTTACACCACCATGCCACATGTGTGTGGTACTGGGAAACCAAACCTAGGGCTTACTGCATACAGCACTCTGCCAACTGAACCACACCTCTAACATGTAACTTTAAATTTTCATCTCTTAAAAATATTATCTCCCACCAAAAGGTTCCACTCAGTAATTCACAGCCATATATTTGTGTTGCTTGGGATAAGAAGTTCTGGGCAAGCCTTTAACCAAGTTTTTGAAATCGTTTTACTTCTTCCATGAAATTTTATTTTCAACACACCTTATAAAATAACTAAGTATAAGATAAGAAAGCTAGTTAACTACATATATATTATCCATAACATCATATATTATCAAATGAGAATAAATAAGAAAAGGTGTATATAAATTCACACATTAGCATGCAATACATCCATTCATTTGGGGAAAAGTATTTGATAAGTTAACTAAATAAAAATGAATTGACCAAGTTTGTATCTTTATTTGTAAAATATGTAAGGAAATATGTAAAATTGTAAGGAAAAAATCTTTAACTTCCAGCTTTTTAAGAAATTACTTTATCTTTGGGCTAATGAAACTTTAAAAAGATTATAAAGATACTTATTGTTCAGCAAAATTATTTTTAAGCTCCAAAATGCTACATCAACTCTCAAAATCCTATGTGACTTCAACTATATCTTTGTAGGTTTCTTTGTGGTCCTGACATTTGCAGTAAAGTGTGATATTATGACAGATATTAGGAAAGACTTGATTGTTCGCCTACAAGTCCATAGGCACACTTCAAAACAAGAGATGTGTATATTTATAAATGTGTATAATTTATTTATGTTTGATTCTCTCTCCTGAATTATATTTAATTTTTTTCTAAAGTGAGATAAAGTTCCCTATGGAAATTCAGTTTTTTAAATAAAACTTATATAAGTGGGAAACACCTCAAATTATATCTTTATAAAATATTCACTGATTAATAAGTGGTAGGAATGTTGAAGGAATCAGTTGAAGGCTTAGCTCATTTGAGAAACAAAAGATAATTCAATATTGACCAGTCTTTAAGAAAAGGAACACATAAAATGTAATATAAAAATTATAGCGAGTAATGCGAAGTGTTTCTTTAGTCAGGAAACATTTGATTTGCTGTGTAAACTCTGAAGGAAAAACAGCAATATCTGGGTCAGGCAATGATGGAAAACACTAACACTAGTCCCTCAGACTGGAGAGTTTGAATGGAAGGATACCAAAAGAATTACACCCAGAATTACAGAAGCATTTACAGGCGTTGGATCCAGAGCAGGTAGAATTTACAGCATGATGGACATTTGATAAAAATTGCTAGTTTGTGTGAAACTAACAGGAAAATTCTTAGAAGCAATTAGATAGCAATGTCTGAAGGTGACACAGGAGGTCTGGGCTGTCCTTATGGAATGCTAAAGCAATCAAGTCCATGTATACAAAGCTTTGTTTGAGCAGAGAAAGAAAAAAGAGGTTTTGTTTGGAATTAGGAAAGCAAGCCAAATTGTTAATTGAACAAATTTCCACTTTCACCTAGCTCTTTTGGCATGCTATAGGCACATCCTTGCAATTCATGCTCAGTACAGGGTGGAAACTACAGTGTCCCGCTCTCCAGGGAGTCCATGTGATTTTTTACTCCATGGTAACCAAGTAGTGAACACTTTCAATATAATATAATTAAACATTATGGGAAAGAACAGAGTGGGGTTCTTTCTGACATTTCCATAAACATGCTAGCAAGCAAAAATACACAAATGAAGGTCACATTTGCAATTTTTATAAAAGTGTCTACCTTTTAATTAGGTAGCTGATAAATGTCATTGAGCCTTAGCCACTGACCAACTGTCATGTTAGAAAAGAAGAAAAATGTCAGCTAAAAAGTCACATTTTTGCATTGTCATGAAGTAAAAAGTTGTGGCCACAATTAAGTGTGTTCAGCACCAAGATAAGTGGGTTTAATGACAACCTCAAACAGCTTAAGAAGAAAAAAAATATTGTGACAGCGGCAAGGATAGTGGCTTTCCTCTGCTCTTGAAACACACAAAGTCAGTCTATACCTGGAGTTGGGGTGCGTATCATGGTGCTTAGACTACCTCAGATATCAATGAAAGTGAACTTCAGTAGGGAAAAAGAAAGCCATTTGACACGCGATTTATTTTGATTTTATTTATTGTGTGTGTGGGTTAGCTGGATGTGGTCATATCACTATTCTGTAGCTTGAAGTTTGAGAAAAGTTGAGGGGATGGGTTCCCTCCTTCCCCATGTGGGTCCCAGTATGGACGGCAGGCCCTCAGCTTGCCCGCAGACCTACAGAGCCACCTCTCCTGTGAGCCACCTCTGTGCTGAGTCTCCATGATAGATGACTTAGTGAAGAGATGTGTGTACCTGGAAAAATGCAGCACATGACTCACGGTCAAAATCAAGCTCAATGATGAGATGCGAGGTTCTGCAAACTCACGTATAAAATAAAGCAAATATTTGTCCCTAGTCACCATCTAGTCAGATAGGCAGAGGGTCTACAAATAGTCACATAGTGTTCTCTTATAATGCCAGAAAGAGGACCAAAATCAAAATCATTCGAAAACAATTTTAGCAAGAAATTTTAAATGAGTTTATTTAACATTTTATGTGGTTTGAAAGATGTATCTTTTTTTTTATGTGCATGAGTGCTTTTACTGCATGCATTTCTGTATAACACTTGCATGCCTGGTGCCCATGGAGACCCGAAAAGGGTAACCACGGACCGGGATTTATGGACGAAGTGTTCTTAAACACTGAGGAATGTCTCCAGAAATTTAGCAAGAACTTTTAATATTCAGGTGCTCCCATAGTCACAAGGAAAAGGATATATTTCAGTGATACTCCAACAACGTTTTTGTGTAAGAGACAACTAATCACTGGGATGTGGATATATAAAGTGTATCTATCTGGGTAAAAAATATAAATTAGCTGGGTATTAATTCCAGCACTCAGGGGGCAGAAGCAATCAGATATATATGAGCTGGAGGCTAGCCTGGTCTACATAATGAGTCCCAGGCCAGCCTCTGTATGTGTGTGTGTTTGTGTGTGTGTGTAGACTGCATAAATACTTCTGAAGGAGTAAGTTACCACAATATAATAAGCAAGCAGGCAGTTGCATACAGAAATGACTTTAATTTCCTTGAAACAAAACCATGCTGAACCTGCCTGTTTTACAGGTCAGAACACTGATCCAGTAGTGTTTTGTGAAACAGCTTACTGCTGACTTTCAAGTATGCCTTGATCTACAGATCAAATAATGGCAAGGCACTTTGCTTGGGAAAATATGCATGATGACTAAGGAGCACGATGAGAGACCATTTCCATTCTTCAATGAGGATATAGTTGTTGTATTCAGAGTGCTTAAAATACTAGCTCAGGGTTCCTGCTGGATGCAACCCTTGTAATTGATCCCTTAAAGAGTATCGAGAGAAGGGTCACCTTGACCCTGAAGGTAATGCCAAAAGGTGAGCTACACACTAATGGGTGGGGAAATTCCTTCGAAATTAATGACTGTGAGAATTGACTTGGGGAGTAGCAGTTGGCAATCTACCAATGAAGGCCCACATTACAATTCCTATTCAGACCTGGTTTCTGGCAGTAGAGTATGGGGACAATATTAGCTTTGTTGTGGGATGCTGTGTGGATACTTAAAGTGAGAGGGATACCATGAGTCTGACTGAACTGGGCCAGCCAGCTGTGAGTCTTTGATTCAGGGTCACTGGGTTAAGATCCTTGAGTTTAGCCAAGAGTGGTAGAATCAGAATACCATGGAATTTTATTAATTTTCAGGTAATCGTCTGTTAAATGGACACTCACTGAACTGGTGAACTGCCATAGAGCACTCCCTTACATAGCATGTCAGTAGCAGAATTCCTCATTTACTATGGCATGTGTCTCACCAGCCCTTAGTTCCCAGAGTCAAAGCTATGGAGACTGACTTTGAAGGAAAAACTGTCTCATAATGCTTGGTTATTTTGCTCTCTTATTTCATGCTCACTCTTATTTTGTAACTTTTTTATTTTATTTATCCTATGCGTCTTTACACCATGTATCTTGATCCCATTCATTTCCCCATCACCCCCCCCCAAAGTAAAACAAAATATAAGAGAAAAGGAAAAAAAATTAAAAGTCTCGTAATGGAAGTCGGGCGGTGGTGGCACATGCCTTTAATCCCAGCACTCGGGAGGCAGAGGCAGGCGGATCTCTGTGAGTTTGAGACTAGGCTGGACCGACAGCCTCCAAAATAATACAGAGAAACCCTGTCTCATAAAAACCAAAAAAAAAAAAGTCTCTGGAAGCGGCAGTGTGACACAGCGAGTCATGCCGCCCTTTGTCCATACGTCTTTACTTGCAAGCGTTCTTTGTAAAGATTCACTGACCTGGTTCGAGGCCTCTGGTTTCTACTACACTGTCCATGCTGTACCCTCTCCAGGACTCCTCCGTGTTGTTGCCTTGTGTGGTGGAGACCCTGCAGCTTTGGATCTATCTGCAGGTCAGGTCCCTTCATGTGCTCCAGCAGATCACAGATGGGATGGATGCTGGGACAGGCCAAGTCACAGCCCGGGTTCTGGGCCTGGGCAGTAGCAGGGCTCTTCTACCCACCAGTTCTCGCCTGTCCTCCTGTCCTCACCACCAGGGTGAGTTCTTCAGCATTGCCCCAGCTAATTCACCTTTCTTTCTTTTCTTTTTTCTTTTTTGGTTTTTTTGAGACAGGGTTTCTCTGTGTTGTTTTGGAGCCTGTCCAGGAACCCGCTCTGTAGACCAGGCTGGTCTCGAACTCACAGAGATCCTCCTACCTCTGCCTCCCGAGTGCTGGGATTAAAGGCGTGCACCACCAATGCCCTGCTAATTCACCTTTCTTCATGCTCACTCTTAATGTGGCTAACACATTACAGAGAATGTGTGATCAGCAGAAAGACATCAATAAACAGCTAAATAAAAAGCGTAGATTTACTGTCACTTATGAAAATATATGTGTGTTCAATGCACACTGACAACTGGGATAGTAAAAGTTCTTTGATCTCAGTCAAGTTCTTTACATCTGCCCAAGATAGCACCATGTGGGATAGTGTCTACCAGGCTTGAAGAAGCACCCATTTTTAATGAGAGAACTGGTGAGCAACCACTCACTGCACTCAATACAATATCTTCTAGAAAGTGAAGATATGAACTTCACTGAGGACAAAACAACATATGTTAATAATGTCTTTGAAGCCATTGTCCACATTGTCTTAATGTCAGCTTCCTGCAGCTCATACTGCACACCTCCTGAATTATAAGAACTGTTGAATGCAGGGTTTATATTTTGTTTCTGTTTTCTTCCTACATCTTGTTCAGTGTAGGCTGCACAATAGATAAACATTTCTTGTACAGGGAATAAGTGTTAAACCATAAAGAGGCCAAATGTATTGATTATATTTAGTTACCTAGAATTTCATTAATGGAATTGCCCATGTTTAATTCCATTTTGAAGCCTGCTGTGACTGAGAGTGACGACATTTTGAATATGTGGTGTAGAAGGTATTTTGCACCATGCTCAGCAAAAGCATTGCATTCATTACTTATTTTGCTGATGTAGCAAATGCATAATTTACCCATAAGACAGATTCTAAACTCTAAGGGAACCATGTTTTCTGAAACTATCATTTTAGCTGGACCATTTATTAGTGAACATTGTTGTCATGTGTGGAATGAGTTATAAAACACTGATAATCTGTGAGAAACACAAACAGAATAAGGCAGTGAAAGTTAATATAATTGCTACAATTAAACTGCAAACTTTCATTATCCAAAGGAAGAGGGAATCACTTAGTCACTAATGTGGATACACTCCACAACTATTACTCTAGTACTGCACTTATTTTCTCAATGATTCATATTATAAAAGAAATACTGATTTCACTGCTCACACATTATGCTTTTCATTATTTAAAGAGATACTATATAAATACTGTAGTTATAGAAACATTAAATAGGAAAATTTTCTTTTCGAAATAAAATCATATCATGTCCAACTTAACTTGTAATGTTTTCAACACACACAGACACACAAACACACACACACACATACATACATATATATATATATATACATACATACATATATATATACATACATACATATATATATATATATATATATATATATATATATATAATCACCAAGCCCTTACAAAAATGGAAAGGGAGATGAAGGTCTCCAGTCTTGCTTTACTATGGCTTCAATTGTCCAGAGTGGATCTGAGAAGCAGATAGGTTAGTTAGAACTCTGCACTCCATCCTCTGTGACTGCATCTGACTTTCAGTCTTCTACAAAGACTCTACAACTGCATTGCTGTGAGATGCTCTTTTTATATGTAAGAACACTCTTACACTGCTGGTAGGAGTGCCGCCTTGTATAGCCACTTTGGAAATCAGTATGGAGATTCCTCAGGAAAATGGGAATCAGTCTAACACAAGACCCAGCAATTCCACCCTTAGGCATATACCCAAAAGATGCATATTCATACAACAAGGACATCTGTTTCACTGTATTCATAGCAGCATTCTTTGTAATAGGCAGAACCTGGAAGCAACCTAGATGCCCCTCAACTGGAGTGAATAGAGAAAATGTGGTACATTTACACAATGGAGTACTATTCAGTGGAAAAAAAAGGAATCTTGAAATTTGCAGGCAAATGGATGGCACTAGAAGAAACCATATTGAGTGAGTTAACCCATTCACAAAAAGAGAAACATGGTGTGCACTCACCGACATGAATCAGGGGAGTGCCAGCACACAATCCCACTGCCAGAGAATCTAGGAAACAGAACCTTCATCCAGCGACTGATGAGAGCAGAGGCAGACATCCACAGATAAATACTGAACTGAACTCCTGGAATCCAGTGTCAGAAAGGGATAACTGATGGGCAAAGGAGTTAAGACTGTGCTGGTTTAAACCATAGAAACAGTTGGCCTGCACAAGGAGCTCTTGAACCCCAGAATGATGGCTGTGTGGAAAGCATGGGACTGATCCAGACCCCGTGAATGTGGGTGTCAGTGAGGAGGCCTAGGTAATCTATGGGGCCTTGGGTAGTATTTATCCCTGGAAAACAAATAGACTTTGGGTGCCCATCCCACAATATGGGAGGACTCTTGGGGGAGGGCCTAGGCCCTGCCCTGGATGAAATGACAGTTACTGGAGATCCACCATGGAGGGCCTCACCTTCCCTGGGGATTGGAGTGGAGATTGGGTGGGGGGTCGTGCACCTGGTGGGGAGGGCAGGGAAGGAGGAGAGGGACAGGGAGCTGGGATTGACATGTGAAACAAGATTGTTTCTAACCTAAATAAAAAATAATTGTTATTAAAAAATAATAGTTCAGATGCTTGACTTTCACATAGTGCTCTCCTATAGTGAACTTCATTCTATAGCACTCCCCAGAATTTAGAGTTGAAATGATGTAAAGTTTATACATAATACAGAAATGCTGAGTCGAGGCTGGGAGTATATCTGATCTGGGGCTATTTCAAATTCTTCTCCACTGTGTATGCAAAACCCCACTTGAGAAAATGTATAGTGTTTATAAATTATTAAACTTTTCTAAGTGTGCTTCCCACATCAGGTTCTGCTGAGGTGTTCCACCCATCCTTTAACTTTCAGAAAACAGAAGTGGCCTGAAATTGCACAGTGAGCATGAATCCTCATCAAAGACAGGACTGCTTTGGCATTTGCCCCGGCAAAGGTCAGATGAAGCATTTCTTCATGCCGGCTTTGATGACAAATTGAGTCACAAGGCAAGCCTGGAGATCTCATGGCTTCTCCTTTTTCTGGGTGCTACGTCATCAGTGAGTGTATAGTGACCCTCTGTTTTCTGGAAGTGTGTGTTTAAGCATTTAAGTGTCATAATTAGGAAAGTCACCACATTCCACTTTGGTGTTCTAGAGTGTTTTTATTACAAATAAAACTAGAACTGTAGGCAATGCTTGAAGTTATAGGAGGAACCTGCTATGATGCTTCATGCCTCTCTGGTGTGGTTTATTCACCTTTCCTAAGGCTTCAACTATGCTACCAGTGTGTGAGGACTTGACAGAAGACCTACCAATGCAGAGTCTCATCACTTGTTCTAGTGCTACTGTCAGTATTTTACAGCTTTTAAGTTCTCTCTAGAAATATTTTCACACTCAGGGACATATGGGGAATTATGAAATTTAATAGGTGTCAGAAAATTTACAAATATTTAAAGCATGGTGAGGGATTAAAGTACATCCTTTATCATATCATTTTATTTTGTTTTATTTGTGAATGTTACCCTAAGGAATGTCTGCTTTATATATTCCAATCCACTTGTATTAATATTATTCATACTTGGTATTTTAATCTATAAAACGACCTTTAAAATAATGGAAAAGATTACTGTTAGTTCTGACACCATGAGATGTGGCAATGTCACTGTGACTTAGAAGACCATGATTTTATTAAATAATCTAACTTTGGTGGTCTCAGGGTTACTTGAGGAAGAGATGTCTAATGAAGGCATTAATATTTACTCCTACCCATCTTCCAGCTGGGGTCCCATGGTGTGAGAGCACCAGGTTAATTGAGTTTTATCACAAAATCTCCAGGCCACTTTAGAAATTACTGTAAGGCGCATTCCCCAAGGTCTGATCTATATAAAGTGAGAAAATAGAAGGAGAAATGAGGAATGCCTAACCAGGTTCCACTGACATTGCCAACACTGGTACTTATTAAAAGACTGACCAGCTGAGAAGTGATTTTCCCAGAAAAATATTGGGAGTCACATTTTTTCCTAATCCATTCTCAGAAAAATGGAGAGAAGAGCAGTCTTTGCTATAACAGAGAAAAATCACAAGAATACAGAAATGCTAATTTTTCTTTAATCCACAATTTCTGTATTTACCTTCATTTCCCCCATAATTTACTTATACTTATGTAGGAAAATAAGCATAATCATAGGGCAGGAAAGTACAAGGGTTTCTTTCACTTCTGTTACCCAGTCTTTGAACTCTTCAGAGTAAAATATAAATTATAAGACAGTATTTATGCTCTTAACTTGTGAATAAATCACAACCGAAAGGGATAAATTGAGGACAGGCTCTCCCTGCCAAAGACTGAACTACATTTGACAAATACAATGCGAAATTTTCATTAATTTTATTTTCACTATCAACTAGGAATTATTCCAATTCCATACATGACTTTGCTTTCTTCCATGATGCTATAAAATGAGTTTAGGCACATCCTCATTCTACAACCACAGAAGCCAAGGAACAGAGCTATTCGTACATGATGAAAGGCACAATTACTGTGGTGTAGAGTCCAGATTTAAATTCTCCCCTCTCTCACCCAAGAGTCTCCATGAATGAAATGAGCCCCTGGAAGTCAGGAGGAAGTCATATGTCCCCAGAGTTAAGGTGAGTTTTCATTGTAGTAAGAAAATTCTGCCCTGAGGAGTGTGCAAACTAAGTTAAAGCACCCTTACCATTTTTTTTTTACCTCCAGTGTATGCAGTCTTGTTTTTATGTATATGAAGAATGGTATGGTTTAAGGCATTTGGTAATACTTTACCAATATTAATAAATCATATGAAGACAGAGAACATTTGAGACTCAAGACTATATTTATAGCTAGTTCTAACAATTTTTAATAATTAAAGACTTTTTGAAAATTATCAGTACAGGTTAATGAAGAAGTGATTGGTTTGAGTCAGAAAACATGGTTATTACTGTTAAAAGGATTCTAGCATTGTGATTTAAAAGGATCCATACTGCAAGCCCTTAAAAATAGAATCCAAAGTTTAATTTCTTTAGGCCTCTGCAATCTTGCAGCCAGAACTCAGTCCCATTGAGTTCCCATTCCCTGAAGTGATAGTTCTAGTCTTTCCTCTTCAAAAGCATCTTCTGTGACACTATCAGCTGAATAAGAGAGCTCTGCAGTTGGGGATAGAGCCTACAGACCCCTACACCTACTTTTCTTCCACTCTGCATTAAAAGCAGATGCATGCTGGCCTTTAATTTCTACTGGATTAGAGCTTTGTGGAGGTTGGGGAGATAACTTAGTCACTTTTGGGTTTCCAGCATTTGGCATCTCTTAATGCATTTCCAGAGTGCTGCATGCATTAACACATGGCCAAGTTTGTGTAGTGAGAGCTTTGGGTTCGCATTCATCAACAAAAAGGGAATCACAGCTGTTAACAGATGCAAGAGGCTGCACAGAAAGGGCAGCCTTGGTGAGGGACACACAGTGCAATCAGGGTTTAGTCCATCTATCTGCTAAAGGCACAAACCAATTGCTGCCATTCTTGACAGTGTTGTGTGTGTGTGTGTGTGTGTGTGCACATGTGTGTGTATGTGTGTATACATGCATATGTGTATACGTAAGATTTACTACCACAATAATCAACAGTGGGGGACGAATAGTAGCAAAAAAATAATGATACGTGTGTCAAAAAATATCACAATAAAGGCTATTTCTTTGCGTAACTAACTAAAAGTAAATAAATGTTCCTAATTTCCTACTAATTGTACTTGCCCAGATTAAAACTCTCGTGCTCATATTTTTATACTTGTTTCATATTTAAGCAGTAGCTGGGGTATTTCTCCTTGTTATTTCTTAGAAGCTCGCAAGGCAGGATCTTCAAACATAATGCAGAAAACTGCGCTGAAGATGGAGAAATTCAGGGTTAGGACATAAAGGGAAATCCCCCACTCTCTCTCATTGCCTGACACATCTAGGTGTTACCTACAACTCACACCTGTTTTCTGGTTCTAAATGAGACGCAGTCTCTCTCAAGTGCTTTGCTCAAAAGGGCTTAACTGTTTCCAGGGGAGCTTGACCCACTTTCTCCAGGCTGTGTAACAGCAGTGAGTAAGGGGTACAGATTTCTTCTCAGCTCCTGATGGTATATGACACAGAGCATGCTCATTTTAAGTGTGGAAAACATCCCAAAATACATTTTTCTTGACCTTCAGAAAAAATTATATTTACAATTTCACAGTAGAGATATGTTTAACATAATATGATAGTTTAGCACCTAATGTGTTATTTCTAAATCATGGAAATGTTTATGCATCCCAAAATATCTGAAGTGAGTATAAGTAATTTTAATAATAAGAAAGCTTACTGGTAAATGCATGACTTTTATCTTACATTTAGTTAGCAGGCATTAACATAAAATATATTCTCTGATTCTTTTAAATATCCCAAGATTGGTGCTGGAGAGATGGTTCAACCCACTAAGAGCAATGTTTACTCTTTCAGAGGACCTGTGTTTAATTTCCAAAACCCATCTGGTAGCTTCCTACTAATGGTAACCCTGGCTCCAAGAGATCTGGCATCCTCTTCTGGCCTATACGGACACCAGGTGTGAATGTGGTGCACACACTTACATGCAGGCCAAGCACCCATGTGCAACAAATAAAATATAAAAAGACTCCCATTATTAGCAAATTGTTCAGTTCAGTTTATATTAGAGATGCAAAAATCCAATGCCCATTTAAAACTCATTGTATTTAGATTTGTTTCCAAAATTATGCTCTAAAATTATTATCTGTATTAATCAGTGTTCCCTAGAGGAACAGAACTGATAGAATGGATATCTACAAAGGGGATTTATCAGAATGAGTTACAGGCTGTGGTCCAAATACTCCAACAATGGCTATCTAACAATGGAAGGTCCAAAAATACAGTAGTTGTCAGTTCACGAGGCTAGATGTCTCAGCTGGTCTTTGGTATACACCAGAACCCGAAAGAAGTAGGCTCCGTGACAATGAAGAAGAGACTTGCCAACAAAAGCTAGCAGGCAAAGAGAGAAAGCTTTCTTCTTCCATACCCTTTGTATAGGCTGCCACCATAAGGTATGGACCAGACTCAAAAGTAAGCCCATTATCATCATGGTCATGAGTGTGGTAGCAGGCAGACAGGCATGATGCTATAGAAATAGCTGTAACAGTCAGCACGCAGAGAGAGAGAGAGAGACAGAGACAGAGACAGAGACAGAGAGACACAGAGACAGAGAGACAGATAGAGACTGGGATCCTTTCAACCAATTCTAACCCCTTGCAACCAGGTATTCAATATATAATCCTATGGGGGCCATTATCGTTCAAACTACCACATTATGTTCTGAGCACATAATAATTCAATCTATTTCAGATGCTCTGCACACTCTGTTTTCTTAATATAGCAAAATTTAGAAACTTAAAATGTTTCTTAATAAGGGACAAAAATGGAAGCTTCATAGTATCATTTCTAATTGATATTAACTTATAGGAATTATGTAACAAAACATATAAAATGAATTCTATCAAGATTCTTTCATATTTAGTAGTTGATTCAGGTCTGTTGAGGAAGTTGCAGCATAACTTTCAGTGTAAAAAAGATGTGTGCCCCAGGAGAAACTCCTGGTATGGTATGATGCTTTTCAGCCAGTGAAGCTCCTGTCTTTGTGTATTTATCTTTGTAGTAACACAACATTAAGTGGAAATAGTTTCCCCAATTTCAGTAATAAAGATGGAATTACCGAATTACCCTGCATGGAATAGATTAAAGCAAATTCAAAGTACATCCAAACACTCCTGCCCAGAGGATATGTATGGCTGAGTCTTGCAACATTTTCTTTCCCCCTCCCTCCCACTTTCCTTGTTCCCTCTATCCCGTCTTCTCCATCCCTTGTCTTCCTTTGCTGCTTTCCTTCCCCTATTTCTACTTCTCATCTTTATCCATTTAACCTCTTAAAGGAACATATTACAGCCAGGACGGTTTCATAAAATATTCACAGACCTCACAGTGAGCCTTTAGTTTCTTTCTTCATTTTTAATTCTAGTTTGAATTCAGTTGTAACAGGCTTCCAACAACACATCCAGAAGAAACTTATTTCCATAAGGAAAAACAAGCATAATTCAGGGGCCTTGGGTTTGATTCTGGGTTGCCGTTTCCTTTTTGCAGAGAACACTGAAGCTCCTTCCAGTATTCCCACTTCATATGCTGCTCTGCTAAGAATTAAGAAGAGTTCAACCTCATCTGCCTTTAGTTCCAAGAGCAGACCGCGGTACAGCAGTCCTTCATTCGGGACCCTGAACGTTTCTCCACCAAGCTGGCGAGGGGCAGCTCAGCAGTACCACTCCCCAGTCAACCTTTATCATTCGTCGGATGCCTTCAGACAAGATGGTAAGTGAAGAAAAATTACAAAATAGCAGTAGCCAGGCAAGGAACACATCTTACAAAACTGTTATGGCAGCTTTGAAGCCTGCTTCAGAGACAAGAGGGTTGGACCTCGCAGTGTTGTAGGTGAGGTACAGTCAGCTTTGGATAAGCAGATGGGGTTCAGGGGGGTTTGTGCTCAGTGTGTCTATACCATCTGTGGGAGCTAACTGGTGCATTTAGGAGGGTTGTGAGGACGGGCCTCTTGTTTCCTGATTGTCTGCAGTTCTCTGAGTCTTATACAGATTTTCTGTTTGTAAAAATAATAGGAGGGTGGGAAACGATCTATGTCTTATAGGAACAGGCAGTGAATTTAAAAATGCGGCTTTCAAACTGCAACGCTGGAAAACAGAAGGAAGTCTGCAGGCCGTGGGACAGAGAAAAAGGCCACACGGTGAAGGAGCTTGTTAAAGCTTTGGCTTCCATTCTAAAACACCTCTCAAGATTCTTGGTGAAATTAATTGTTAACTATATTCACAACCAGGAGTTATTTAAAACTAAATTTCAGAATGAGTTTTATTGTGGGAGAATGACAATTTGGCAACGAGTCTTAGTACCCTTAAAACAGACATACTCGGGATTGGAGAGGTGACTTGGTGGTTAAAACCTGTCGTGTTCTTACAGAGGACCTGAATTCTGTTCCACAATCCACATCAAGATGCACGCAATTGCTTGTAACACCAGCTTCAAACTCTAACTTCAGGGGAACGCAATGCCTCTGGGCACTCACACACATGTACACAGACCCACCCATAGACATGTGTACATATGTATGATTTAAACTAAAATAAATCTTTGAAGAGGTAAAATAATCATGTTGTGTGTAATGGTTCTATTTCTAGATTTTTTCTTTAGTAAAATAATGTTAAGTATAATGTATCACATATCCTAAGATCTTGTGCTTACATTTAGCTTTATTTTGAGTGATAAACAACCCAGATGTCACACTTAGATAACAGTTAAAGTAAGAACCACTCTACAGTTGCTAACATTATGGACTGAAAAACATTTCCAAGTTGTTCCCTAAATCTGTCATCACTAGACATCTCACAAAATGGGGTTAGCTAGCAATGAGGGTAGGCTCTTGCCAGTAATTATTAGCAGACAACATGCTATGATTTAAAAACAGCTTACCTCACTCTATTTCTACAAGAAATGTGTGGCGTGGATACTGTTGCTGCCTTCTGTAAGAATGAAAACACAGGAGTGATGTGTATCTCTCCCAGAATCCCCTTACTAATAGACTGTATGTGCAGTTTTCTTTAGACCTTTACTCATTTTAAGAGCAATACTGAATAGCATTCAGTATATTCATTATTGATTGAGGACAGATAAGGTATTTGAAGACACATTTTCCAGGAACTTCATGTCAAAGATTAAAGCATAAGCTTGGTCTGTGTTGCCATGTACAAGCAAAATCATTATTCATAATTATACAAATCATCCCACTGTAAGGGATTCATCCCATGATGCTATACTTTACAGTTTACTCACACAGGGTGATTAGTCCATAAATATATGTTCAATGTAAAAGTACTCGATATTGTTCTTACACATCCCGTTGCACTGTATTTAATGTCCTTTCTTACTGTGATTAAGTTTGTACTTTGGAAGTGTCACATATGACCTAGCGCGTTCTGATTGCTGTCTACCCCACCATCTCTAAGACCACTCCCAACCCATTAATCCCCATTTGCTTTACCACATCCATGTACTTTTGTTTGTAATTGCTGTGTTTAACCACTCACCTTTAAAGTCTGCTGGGCTTATCAGCGGGTATGTCACTGGTGACAGTATCATAACCAGACAGGTTTGCCTCAGAATTAACAATTTTGAAGGCATTGTTAAATTATGGGATTATTTAGAAGGTATTGCATGTTCATAAACACATGCTTTGCATATTTGTCTTATGTTCTCTTGCAACTAATAGAAGTTAAGGTATCTATCAAATATTACTAAAATATAGCCGGAAAATCTGAAATAAATAAATACACATTATAAAATCAATATGCATAAGGGCATAAGCCAGGCGCCTTCAAAGTTATTGCCGTAAACACCTCTCTTCACAATATAACACCTGTTAGAGTAAGTTATGGTCAAATGTATTTATCAGGGCTCTGGAGCAAAGCACATTGATAGAATGAGCATTTCTCTGAGAGAGAAGGCTCTAATGCCAGTGACGGAGTAGACTCGCCATTGAGAGTGTGATGAAGAGAAAGCATTTCCTTCTTCCCTGACCTTTTTTATAGGCTGCCACCGAGAGACATAGTACAGATTTAAGGTGGGTCTCCCCTCCTCAAGAAAAATTCATCACTGGTGTACCCAACCTTCTGCATTGCAGTTAATCTTAAACTGCATGTTGACCATCAATGTTCAAATGAAATGGCTTTACTCTTTCTGACAAAAGGCACACTTTTCTGCATAGATCTCTTTATGAGTTTATTACTTTCTACAATGACATGTAACTCAAACATTGTTACAAAAACATTAATGTTTTCATCCCTTTTGACACTGGCTGATGAGAAACACGTAAGGACAAACTGATTTTGTGTACGTGCTCCCCTTAGTCTCACTCACATACATACACCAATGGGGAATCTTGTTAAAGAACAGACTCCTATTCAGAATTTGGGGAAGGTAGAGCACTTCATTTACAGAAAGTTCCTATCTTCCCATCTAATATCCATGGCTCTGTCTTATGGATTATGCTTTGAGTATAAAACAAGTCTCCAGTCCAGGATCCAATTTAATCTAATTTAAATCTTTCAATGCAGTTTAATCCACATTTTCGAATGTCCGAGAGAATATTCCAAGAACTTCCCCTGACTCTTGGTTTCTTACCTGAGTATCTGATAGATTTGGCTGGATATGACTTTGAATTCTTTCTCTTGGCCAGGAGTCTGACATATGACTTTTGTCAAGCAATTCCCTTTTGCTTTAATAGAGAGTAAAGCTGAGCTTGACACGCTCTTGTGAAAAATGAAAAAAGAAACAGAGCCTGAAAAGAAAACCAACCTGATCCTGCCCAGAGTCAAGCCAGAAGGATGTGCCACAGTTTTCCTGATAAATCTAAAATCCTAGTTTGCTGGAAAAAATGGAGAAGCAGTTTAACTCTGTATCAACCATTCAGTTGAAACTCTCACACGAACACAAACAAATTTAGACTATGTTCATTGCTATATATGCATCACAACAGACACTGGAAACTTGCATTCTTTTTTCCACCCCATGGAAAACTATAACTATTACAATGAATAATTTACCTTTATATGATAGAATGGAAAATCTCAAAATATGATGGTGGTTCTAAAGGAGTGTGATGTCATCCCCTTAAAGTGATTAAATGCGATGTGAGGGGCTGGACAGATACAGATGGCTTAGCCATGAAGAGCACTGTTTGCTCTTCTAGGGGACATGTGTTTATTTGCCAGCTCTCATAGCTAGCATCTCACAACCACCTGTAACTCCTTCTCTAAGGGATACAATGCCCTCTTCTGGATTCTGTGGGCACATACACACACATGATGTACATTCACAGAGGCACAGTTACATAAATAAAAATTTAAATATATGTGTATGTACATATAGGACATTAATTTTTATATATGACTCAATTTTAAAGCATTTCAGAAAAAGTAGACTAAAATACTTTCCTCCATGGATGAAGTGGGGTAGGGGACAGAGAAGTGGTATCAGGAGAAAATATAGGAGACTTTGACTTAATGCTATTTTGATTCCTAAAAGAACCAGATGAAACCTCCCCTAGTTTCCAATGCCATAGACAGTGCAGAAACAAGTCCTTCCCATTCCTCATGCTGTGGGTGGCTTCCCTTGTGGACTATACTTCTCTATTCTCTTCTGAGGACTTTCTTCATGCTTGCATACTGAGAAAATTTCATACATCTCATCTATTTTAATTTTCTGTGTCATCATGTGATCATCCTACATCTGGGTACATTTTTAGGCAGCCAAACCCTATAGTCAGCCAAGAGTTGTTTATTCAGAACTTAATTATGCATTCTTTTTGTTCTTCTTAATATTCTGTGCAAAACCCACTTTTTAGTTCTATTTGTTACTCTAGCAGATGCTGTGAAAACGAAAAAAAGCAAATGTTGCAACTTGAAGAGATAAAATTATTCTTACTATTTTACTTAATCATCTGCATTAAATGTGCTAAATTTTATCTGATTAAAAATGTGAAATGTTTGAAACACAAAGGAAATTTTGTGACTATATATTAGCTTTATTCAATTGTAATATTTTGCCTACTTTGGCGCTGTTCTTGGAGATTCCCTTACTTCATTTGATGTCTGCGAATATTTTCACTCCATGTATGTCTGTACACCACATGTGCATCTTGAAAATCACAAGAGGGTGTCAGATTCCCTGGAACTGCAGCTACAAAAGGCCATGAGCTGCCGCGTGGGTGCTGGAAAATGAAACCAGGTCCTCACCAAGGACAGTAAATACTATGAACTGCCAAACAATCTTTCCAGCTCTCTACAATACTTCAATGGTTATTATTTGCCTATTTATTTGGTGTGTGTGTGTGTGTGTGTGTGTGTGTGTGTGTGCTGGAGCATGCACATTCATATGTACGTGGAGGTCACATGACAACTTTTGGAAATTGATTCTGCATTTAACCACATGGGTTCTTAGGATCAAACTCAGATTTCCAGGGAGACACTGCCTACTAGACCCAAAAATCATAATTTCTTCCTTTAGAGTACTTCTCTTGTATTTTCGTTTTTCTTAGTGAAGCGTATCATAAAATAATGAATACATGATCATGTAAATCTTAATGATATTTTATTTGAAATACCTTTATTCTGCCTTTGGTGTGAAGTTGATAGTAATTTTTCTTAATATTTCAGTTATTTTCTGACTTCTCTTTTGACAGGTAAGAAGTTTGTAGTTAAGTTATCCACTTAATTATCAATTCCTCATAAATGAACTGTCCTCAGAAAATTGCTCTTTTATAACTGTTGATATTTTATACATTTGCCATGGAGCTTTCAAAAGTGGACATACCTTTTTTTCCTGTCAAATATTTACAAAATAACTTCAAGATCAGATAAAAATCTTTTCCAAGTTGGCAGTGTTCTACTCTTGCCTTCCAAACTTACTTCTCTTTTTAGTCATTTTTGTTTGTTTTAAGTATCTCTAGACTTTTTCTAGGATACTAATATGTTTTTCCTCCAGAATGAATTATTTTTCTTATTACGTTAATCAATTTGTGTCATTCCTCATCTGTACTGGAATTTGGGGTTTCTTTTTGCAGGCACCTGTGGTGTGGAGGACATTTAACTCATTTTGTTCGCCTTGTGTTCAGCCTGTTTATCTATCCTGGTAAATATCCCAGTCACTGTGGCAGGCTGCTCTTACCTCCAGATAAGAGGGAACTTCATGTTGTTTCTAGGCAGCTATGCGGGGAATAATTGGGATCGATCCTTTATGACAAGAGATGAGAGCACTCAATTAAGTTCAGAGTCAAGAAGCCCTTCCTACTTTTAATTCCCAAGCTTGTGATTTGTAGTCTGTCTGTAATCTCGTGTGTTTGGTCTTACAATCCAACACATCTACCCACAGACAGCACAAACGTTATGTTGTAATATTCAGGAAAGCAGGTTGTACTGAGTGCTGTGTGAGCATAGAGGCCACCACACATAACAAGGTGTATGATCAGCAATAATTACACTGGGGAAGCAGTATTCCATCAAAAATAGATTAGACCTGGGAAAGCAATCCAGCCACAGCAGTGAGTATGTTCAAGTGCAGATTTGACAGAGGGACTATGCCTTGCTTTGTTAGAACTGCGCATAATAAACAATGCCAAGAGCAATGTCTGTGTGACTAAGGAATTTATTAATAGACATACTTATTTATGAGTCTTAACTTTTTTATCTAAGTTAGCAAAAACCCTCCAAGAAGGCAGTAGAGTATATGCTTACCAGCAGCTCCCTGAGAGACCACTGAGCATCTGAACTGTAGACAATAATAAAATCTTTCTGATTTTAGGAGTGAAGTAAATGTGTTAGTAGCCTGTCATTGCACTTACAAAAGAGAAGATACAATTATCTAAAGGAAAAAAAACAGCAGTAGGGATAATGAGAAGATAACTAGTCTCTTGTACTCCTTTGCAGGAATATTCGGTGAAAGCTATAGCTATAGCGTTTTCCTCTGGATTTTGCTGAAGGCATTTCCTTTTTTCTTATTTTTATTAAAAATATTTTTCATTTTACATACCAATCCCGGTTCTCCCTCCCTCCCATCCTCCTTCCTTCTGCCTCGCACCCTTCCGATTCCTTTACACCCCTTAGAATGGGTAAGGCTGCCCATGGAAAGCCAACAAAGTCTGGCATACCAAGTTGAGGCAGGACTAAGCCCCTCCCCATGTATAGAGGCTGAGCAAGGTATCCCACAATTGGGAATGGGCTCCAACCCAAAAGCCATTTCATGCCCCTGCTGTCCAAGAAAGTCCCGTGGAAGAGGGTTCCTGCGCCAGGGTCACCATAGGCAGCTGTCACTGCTCTGCTCCATGTATGCTCAGGTGTGGCATCTCCCTGAAGAACCTGTGGAGGAAGCTTGGGTTGTCTCAAGACTGACATGATTAAAGAACAGTGCTTTAATTTACACAGTGGCCCTGAGAATGTAAAAGGGCCACTCCCTTGGATCCATAGAACTGATGAATATCATAGCAGACATTGTCATAAGAGATAATTCTGTTTGCAAGTATTAAAAAATAAGTTCATAAATGTTAAAGCTTAAGAGGAGGGAGGGAGGGATAAAGTAACAGGGAAGATAAAGGTTTATATTACAGAATCCCAGCACTTGATACCTTTTGTCCCTTGACTGATCTTATATCCTATGTTTACCTACCTATTCTTAAACATATAACATAAAAATCCTTTCAGAACTTAATTTATATATGTGACTACATTGGAACATGTGTATTGATTCTGATAAAAATGTGTTATTTGCAATCTATCATTTTTCCTTACACTTGAGATGTAAGTAAGCAGCACTCTGCCGTGAATGGTGGAATTATACACAAGATGAACTGTGCATTTTGGCACATACCTATGATCCCAGCCCTGAGGAGGCTCACTGGGGGACATAATGAATTCAAGGCTAGCCTTGGCACTTCAGGATGCAACCACTGGTAGTTTGCCTTATAGCATGGTCTGGAACCATACCCATACACACACTGGTTGTACTACTTGGCCGTAATAGATTAAAAGAACAGAAGTTTGGAGAAGGAAAGAGATGAGGAGTACACAGGAAATGTTGAAAGAGAGGCAGTAGGGCATATATTTGATCAAAACACATTAATTGCTTGAAAATTTCCTACAGTAAGTGAAAATTATATTTCAAAAATAGGAGTATAAATGAAAGAATTTATGAAAATGAACAATTTCATATCTAGAGCTCTTATGGGACAATTTGAATCTGGAACCTTTCCTTGTTGTATATTACTTTCAACATTCTAAGAATTTCATAAAATTTAGGGAATTTTGAAATTTTTATATTATTTTCTTTGTTGCTTTGAGAGACTAAAATGAAATACAGATATATACTTGTGATGTTCTCATCTGTGACCATATATGAAGATAAATTTAGATAATAAAATTATTTTAGTACTCTAGGAGGTCTAGAAGGTATTTTACAAATTTGATTGCTGAATAAAATGAGGGGCAGGAGTTTTAAATAAAATAGAGGGGCGAACTAACCTTGTGCACTGAATAATTTTAAAGTGTACATCTTTTGGTCATTGCAGAAAATGTGGATTATGGGCCAGTATTCGTGCAAGAACCTGATGACGTCATTTTTCCAACCGATTCAGATGAAAAGAATGTAGCTCTGAATTGTGAAGTTCGTGGCAATCCTACTCCTACTTACAGGTAAAATTTAATTATGCATTTATTTTCTTTAGATCTAAAAAATTCCTCAAGAAGGGAGAGACTTTCCTCAGGAAAGGAATCTCTTGAGTTCAAGTTCAGCGGGGGACCCTGCTATACGTGCGTGTATGCGTGCCTGCATGCATGTGTTCATGAGGGCTTAAATGTGTACATCCGTGCGTGTGTGTGTGCATGCGGGTGTGTGTGTGTGTGTCTGTGTCTGCACTCCTAAGAAGTATCGTGGTGTCTCACATAATTCAATGTATTTGTCTTTTGATATTTTTCTAAGATGGCTCCGGAATGGAACAGAAATCGATCTGGAAAGTGACTATCGTTACAGTTTGATAGATGGGACCTTCATCATAAGCAATCCAAATGAAGTCAGGGATTCTGGGTTTTACCAGTGTTTGGCCACCAACACTTTTGGAAGTATTGTCAGTCGAGAAGCTACACTTCAGTTTGCCTGTGAGTAAAGTAAGATTATTTTGGCTATAGTGTATATGCACAAGTTTCAACCTTCAGTTATGAAGTTTATGCCTGAAATTTAAACTAGTGTTATAACATAGTCTGACTTAAAACTAGAAAAAATGACAAATTTCTTCTGAGGGGTGTGTTCAGGTTCCCTGGAATACTTGATAGATCCCAAATAAACTAAATGACCTATTCTGGAGCATTAAAAACTCGTTTTATTAGACTGTGTCCTTAACCTGCCTGGCTCCTTCTTCTATGCTTTATAGTTTATTATTCAGAAATGCTTTCAAAGCACACAGGATCACATTCAGAAGTGCTGCATGTATTAGAAACCAAAGAAATACTATGAAACAAAATGAAACAAAAGTGTTTCAGATGGCAACTGAAAGTCCCATACAGATTTTCATTAAATGAAACTCTCTCTCTCTCTCTCTCTCTCTCTCTCTCTCTCTCTCTCTCTCTGTCTCTCTCACTCTCTTTCTCTCTCTCTCTCTCACACACACACACCACGAGCATGTACACAAGATCATGCAGTCATGTACTTTGATACATATATCTGATCTTCTCTAAGGGTTACACTGTCTGGAAAAGCTGCAGCTGTCTTGGTTGGCACTATTACATGTCATGATACTTGCACAATGACAAGCTTACCCAGTGCTGTTTTTACTGAATACAACTTATTAGAGAGTGAGGTGTGATTTTATAGACATCCTACTATAGATATACCTAAAGTACATCACAGATATGATTAATCAGATGCACAAATCCTTTAAAATCTGTGAAATTCTGTCATTGAAGGAGAAGCTTACACAAATATGAGACTAGTCTACCATGTGAAACAGTTTAATATTATTTGATAGTAAGTAATCCTATTTGAATTTAAATTCTTGTGGATTAAAATCAGCAAAAATTGAAAGTGAGGATGATGAATCCATGAATTAACACATAGAAGTATGTTCATTATGTAAGTTATCAAAGTGATTTTAAGTTCATTTAAACTATGAGAAATGAAGTAAGTAATTGATTCTGCTTCATATCACCTTCCTTGTGTCATTTCTAAAATTAACTTGAAATGCAGATACACTTTTATAAGAGAGACAATTGGAAAAAGAATAAAGGGTTGGAAATAGAAGCATTTTGGATTACTCTGAGTGAGGTCCTAAAAAAATCAAAATCCTATTTTATATTGATTTGGCTGATTTCAGAAAGATGTATTTAGAATTTAAAAAAAAATAGCCTGAATTCGCTATTTCTATTATATTGAATAATTTGTGCTAAATCACAGAATCTTAACGGGCTTTTGTATTCACAATAACAAACTAGCCCATGAAACCAAACATGCAACCCCTTCTGCCACCCTTCCACTGAGTAGAATGGTCGTTTTCAGACAGATACAGCACGACATTTCTTTAATGTTATCTCCAATTTGATTTTAAGTCTTACTTGGATACTGGAACTGCTTTAATCTAAACAATCTTCATGGTCTGACATTGCTGCACTGTGATTAATTTTCACAACTATATGAGTTAGTAAAATTAAATTGTAGTATGAAAATCAAGTATAGAAATCACTACATTGTACATTTATTCTTATTATTCAAAGAAAAGAACTATTTAACTTTCCTTGTGGATGTTTAAGACCCATAAACTTTGTCATAATTACAGTATTCTTTACTGGATTGCCCACAACTAGGATGCAGAAAGGTAAATGTCCCATGTGAGTCTGAGATGACACAAAAATAGCTCTTTCTATTACCAAAAGTTGACAACACTATCATAGGCTCTGGGTTTTGAAGACAAAAGTTGGTGAGAACATAAATAAAGGTTTACCAGTGATGGAAAGAAAGAGAGAGAGAGAGAGTCAGACAGAGTTTATACAATAATTGTTCCAACTTGTTTTATTGGCATGTTTATTCTGAACATCTTTAAAATGTGACTTATTTGATTTGAGATACATGAGTTCTGATCAACAAGCAAGGGATACACTTGCGAATCCTCATGAAATGCATTGCAAGCCAGATAGAGATTAGCATCTTCCAGGAAGTCTCATAATCATTGAGGGTAAAGCAAGTATTTCCCTGGCATTCCTGGTGGCCGAAGCAGGGAAATTAAAGGCTCTACTTCAAGAGAAAATTTTTCTTGACAAATTCTTTTAATATTTCTCTTCTGAATCTTGTACTACGATCTCAGCAACATCCCCACATTAATCAGCAGCAAATTTAATTAGACACACATCTCTCCTCCTAATCTGCCCTGCACAGGCACGTTTTAGCTGTCTACTCATGAAAACTGTCACTTAAGTTATCCCCACTGGAATAGCCACAAACGTGTTTCAACCCAGTTAATGTTAATACTTTAGTTTAGCATTAATAAATATCTAGCTCACAGGGGTATACTAAAAATTAATGATGTGAAGAAATTACATTTGTGATCTTGTTTTCAAGTTCAGGGAAGGGGTCATAAATAAACACAAAGCTGATGTGGTTTTGCTGCTAGTGAATGTTAGTGGTTATCAAGATTATTCTTGACAAAATACATTTTCTTCCCAGAATTTATGTTCATCATGAGGGTAATTTCTTTACATAGTGTGTGATCCCTCTTCAGTGACAAGTGAGAACATACCATATCAAACATTGTCACTCTGATAGCTTACTGCCACCCTGATGAGAGTTTGAAATGGATAACGTGACACGGTACACATTTCAATATTCTTAACCCAAAGCTCATTGCAATCTTTCCAATGTTGGTAATTTTTTCTTTTTAGAAATAATTCATGCCAGCAAGTCAAACAGAAAATGAATTAAGAATAAAATCTCCTGGTGCTGTCTCTTGCTTCAGAATATATCTTTATATGCAATCCTCAGTAAATTGATAGTTCATATCTAAATTTGAACATATTACTTTTCAGGGCATTTAGATGATTTAGATCCAGAATATTCCATTAGTTTTTCTTGAAGCAGTTGATTAAAATAACCTCCTTAACTTTTGAGAGATTTTTATGACTTGTCGACTTTATATCTAAGTCCTTTAATTTAACCTTTCATTTTCATATAAAACTCAAAAATTACTTCTCTGTGTTTTTCATAACTTTTCCCTCTAAAATAAAATTGACCTTAGACTTTAAAACCATATTTTAGTAATTTTAAACATCTGATGATATTATTTGAATAATCATTTACAACATGATATAGCCCAAGCTTATTACATTAGCCTATTAAGCTTTGACCATAATAACTTTATGAATTTATTTTAATATTAATCTGAATGGAGGAGTGACACTATTCTGAGTGAGTTCGATAAAAATATTAGATTTTGTTATAAAATACAATAAGGTAATTTTCACCGTATCTATCACATACAGAAACAGCCTTGTATTTTTTATGTTTTGGATGGTTCTGTTAGACAGTGCTATGTAGCTCAGACTAGCCTTGACTTGAGCTATACTGCTGGAAACGACCTTGAACTTTCATTCTTTCTGCCTCCACCTCAATGTTGGGATTACAGACCTGCACCACCATTGCTGACTGCATAACTCATTTACAAACAGCTAAAATATAATTTCTGCATATTTTTAAAGATAGCTTAATGGTTTTCTTAGGGAACAATTCTTTTGCTGTGACTGACACAGTGCTGTGATTGTGATTTAAGGAAGAGCTGTTAGACATGGAATAAAAATCAATAAATACAGAGTAAATGAATCTGAAATCTGGTAGAGGAGTTTCATATCCTTAATTCTATTCCACCCAATCCTATCTACAACTGTTTCATTTATTAACATTAACCCAAATAGTTACTTTCAGTATTTGTGGCAAATGCTAATATCTCAGTCCCTGTGTGACAGATGACTTCCAGTGACATGACTGGATTGTCTGACTTGGCATCATTCAATATGGCGCTGATCAAAATGGAACGGGCGCACCTCCCCCAGCTAGAAAATGGGCCAGAGAGTCTCCTACAAGAAATCCAGTGGAAACATTTTCTCAGTGGTGGTTCCTCTTCTTGTTTGACTCTGAGTATGTCGAGATTAGAAACCCTAACAAAATAATATAAGATGCAATTCTTCTGTGCTTCTCTGTCTGGACTTCCGATGGCTTGCACTACATGCCTGCCCCCCTCCTCCTATCCCTATAACATTTTTTCTTATTATATTGCATGGGAGCTATTTTGACAATGCCTCAATGCAGATAAAACATTAACCATATGAGTCTATGAGCACATGACACATCTCATGCCTCACCCATTCTTTAAAGTTTTTCATTAAATAGTCACTCCTGTCATGTGGACACAACATCAACCTTTTGTGAATGACTGACCAGTGAGCAATTGAATGCCCCTGGAGAGTGGCATAGTTACTACCCACCTAAAACATTTTCTCCAAGTCCTGAAAGAAGATTGCTTCCATAGGAGGGAATATGAAAACCCACCTCCAATAATTACAAGAAAGGATTAAGTAGTACAACTTATGTAAAAATAGTATAACATTTAAGCCTCATATAGTTGATAGTGATATTATTACTTCATTTAAGAGCAATAGGGACCAGACAGAAGGCTCAGCGAGTAAATAAACTCGCTACCAAACCTGAGAGTTCATTTCAATCCCTGAGACCCACAAGGTGTAAGGAGAGCACTTGCTCCGGCAAGTTGCCCCCTGATGTCTATGTGCATGCTCCTACTTACAAAATTAAATATTATGAAATATTTTAAAATGTAATAATAGCTATCCTAGTATTTACGAATGCAATTAATATTATCAATCCAGGTTTTTATATTCATTCTGTATATAGTAATATATTTACATATTATTTTGCATATTACTGGTGATATTCTAATAGATGTCTATGTAAAACGAGGTCATCTAAGAGGAATATCTCCAAGTCCCCTTTTAAAATCTAATATTAGCTATGACCATGACAACAGAACAAAGATTTCTAACTTTAAAAAAAATGAAACAATGTTTGAAGTTTCTAGCTGAGTTTTTCTATTAATTCTGGTGGAAAATTACTGTTCTCTATCCATTTTTTATAATCTCATATCATTAGAATCAGGCCATAGCAGCAGAATTTACCACTCTGTGCTGTAATTCTGTTCTTTCTTTTCTGGAAGAATGTCTGGCAAATCCTTTCTATTCCATTTGTCTATTCCTACTGTAATGTCTTCCAAATACCAAGTTTTACCTTAACTTTGTGTATGCGTAAGTGCCTGCCAAACTTTATGTGCACTGTGTGCATGCAAGAGCCTATGGAGGCCAGGTAAGGGCATCAGAACCCTTCCATTGGAATTGCATTTGGTTATAAGCATCCATGTGGCTTCTGGGAAGCAAACCTGGGTTCACTGCAAGAACAATAACTGTTCCTAACCATTGAGCCATTTATCTAGCCCCTACCATTTTTTTTACAAGACATACAGATGTCACAGACTTCACTTATAGTTGTTATTTTAGTACCTCTCACTTCATGGATGTATGAAGTTAGCAAATTGACTTCTCAGAGCACAGGAAACTAAATAGCTCTTTTAAGGGATCACATCTCTCACAACAGGAAAGTATGTACAAGCTGTCAGTGATGAAAATCAAATGAGGCCACTAAAGCCTTCTGTGGCATAACACAGGAAGTCATCTGCCTTGGCATCCCAACTTCAACATATCCATGTAAATTTTAATCCATGAAGTTTAGAGATAAGCATTAAATTTGCAGAATAATAAGTTTAATTGTTTTAATGGAGAAAGGAAAATCTCTGAGTCTCCATGTACTGGTATATGAGCCAGTCTCGACAAGTAGAAATATAATGAAGTTCTAAATTACTTCATAAGAACACTAAGAGCTACAAAAATCACATGGCTCCTTAGCTTCCTCTTTTAGGTAGTCATGATAAACAATGCAGTATCTTTGTTTCATAAAATATTCCATGGTAATGTTTTAATTCTTCATTTTGAAAACATTGTATTTTGAATATTTTCAGAAGCTGTTGTTTTAAATGATTTCAGAATCCCTAACTGAATTGATTAATTGAATTTCTACTTGGAAGTGGAAAATGAGCAAAGCTATCATTGAAAATAACATAAACAGTGTCATAAAAATAATAATTTCCACCAATGTGGAAACCAAACTGTTTATATGTAATACTTAGTGTTTATATTTAATGATATAAACATTGTTAATATTTATGACAATGCTGAGAGTGATTGCAAAATTTTTACTTAGGTGGTGGACAGTGGGATAAACTATTAGCATCTACTGTCATATTCAACTACTATAAATCATTATCCATTATGAAATCTTGGAGTATTAAGAAACTTTATCAGAAAGAATTGACAACTGAAAGTAGAGAAAACTGAGTTCTGTCTTACTCTATCTGTATGTACATTCCCTAAATAATATAAAATGAATAGTAGTGTACAAAGTCATGAGAGTTTTTGCATATGTCATTGACAGTCTAATCAATCCAAACATTTTGTTGGATGGCTTTAATTTATTTTCAAATCTGCAGTGGTGTACAATTAAGGAATTGCCTAAGTTTTACAAGAGTTTGAACTTTAGGCTTACCCAAAATATTGACGCTGTTAGAAGTATAGGGACTTTTGCAATTGCACTAAATGCATTTGCCATTTGAGATTCCTGTAGGCCTTTGGGATCAGAGGCGGAATGTTATGGCTTGTGTTGTCGTATATTTGGTTCCCAGCTGGCATCACTGATTTAGGAGGCTGTGTGGTTTTGGAAGGTGGGCACATATGGAAGAAGGAATGCACTGGTTTGGGGATGGCCTTGAAGAATAAAGCTTGACCCCACTTCTGCTTCCATCTCTCTTCCTTCTTGATTATTTGCCCGATGATGCTGTGAACCTCAGCCTCCCATAGCCACAAGCCTCTCTCATCTCCACATTTTCCACACAGGATAGACTTCATCTCTCAAGTCATTAGCCACAATACTCATTTCCTACTTCCAGTTGCTTCTTGTCAGGTATTCAAATAATGGTAAGAGCATCTAATGAAGGGGATACAATAAATATAAGTCATGTGATTCAGATGCCTAAGGCCTCAAGTTACACTGAATTTTAGGGAATATATTATGTTGTAAAAGCAACATTAATGTGGCTGATGTGAGTTTTGCCTCCAAACTAAATGCAATCTGGCCTATTACAAATATTCATAATTAGAAGAAGCAATGATTTAGAGATTAGAGATTGGGAACCTCCATACATCCTACTTTAGGTCATGCTATAATCTAGCACCTGAAGTTTATAATCTCTGATAGTGTTATGGGCAGAAAATGAAATAGCAAGAGAGATAGTAATAGCTCAAAGGCCGTCTTATTCTCAAAATTAGTGTGTGGGACGTGAGCTTAAATTGCAGTATAAATTTTATGATCTGATTTTTCTTGGAAGGATTAGTAATTTATAATGTTAGCTCAAATTGCCTTCACCCCCCCATAACCAGGATGACATTGTAAACATGGATAGGTGCTAGTGAACATTTAAATACAAAACATAAAAATTAACAGTCAACCTAACCTTGTTTACCCTCATCATCTTAGTATCTCTGTAGTATTTTGAATGCGAAGTTTCCTTCAGTGTTTCCAAACGCATTCCAGAATGACCGTCACTGAAGAATAAATAAAATTCAGTAATACACACATTTTTATGTGGTTCTTTTGAACTGGAATGGCGTGTCCTTGCTGAGGGCCTGTTGAAACTTCTATACCTCAAAGTGATACCCTTCATTGTCGCTTATAGCAGATGTTATTTTTCTTCTGGCCTCTGACATGGAGACAAATTACCATGTCTCTCTAAACCCTATAAAATGAAATTGCTTTTCTTCATTTATAGATTATGCAGACTTTGTAAGCCTATCTCATTTACAAAATTTACAGTCTTCCTCAGAGTGGAGAACAAACGTAACCAAAAAAGCCAGTAAACACTTTAACTCAACATGCACCAAAATCAAACTCTCCTGAACGCAGCTTTCTTCTAAACTTGAATTAAAATTTAGTTCTTTATTTAGATTAGGACTATGTTCAGACTGATTGTTTACAAAACAAAACTTTCTGCAACACTAGTCACCTTTTGACAAGAAAAGCAAAAGTAATTCATAGCTTTTGTTTTGCAAAAATCTCAGGAAAGAAAGATAATTCACTAGGATTCTGCTCTTGTGCAGAGACACCAGCTCATTAAAGCAAAGCTTGATTCCTAGGACCTCATTTAACATGTGAACTTGATGTAACTCAGTTTCCCTAATGGTGAGACTTTCTGAAAGATCACTATGGATTTGCACTTGTGTCTGTGCTAGTTTGTCACTGCTCTATGGGCAGTGAGACCTGGGAGAGTGGAGCCAATAAGTGAGGTGACTAAAATCTCATTCAATATCCAATTTTATTTAGAACCTCAGAGGGCTTATACTCTGAAGGTTAAGAAGGCCACTTGATAAAAATTCCCATGAGTTCAAGCTGTACGTAATTTCAGCGACATGTCAATATGGTAAAAGCCTGTTTTCTATGGAGGCTTACGGAGGATAGTGTAAACACTTAATGGAATAACAAGAGTGAACACTAATGAGTAATCTGAAGCTCACTCAGCCCTGTCCACTACACCCGGGAGGAGCATGAAAACACATTCCAAGAACAATCTCATGTTTTCTAGAAACTGAAATCATAAGAATCTTCTCTTGTTTTTCTTGGATTTATAGCAACAAACTAGAAACAAGCAAAAATATGCTTCTTCAAAAGTTAGGAAGTAAGGGGTCTAGAGACATGGCTCCATGGTTAAAACACTAGCTGATTCAAGGGGACTGAAGTTCTGTTTCCAAAACCCACATAAGATGCTTACGACCACCTATTAACTCAAGTTCCAGAGGTCTCATGCCTCCTTCTAACCTCTGTAAGTACATGTAATCATGTTCACACACCCAAAATGCACACCTATATGCATAAATATTAATTTAAAAGTGATAATATTAAGCTTTTGGCAATGACTGGAACAGGGAATGTGTAAAAATAACTTCAGAGAGACACAAGCCACATTGGAAACTCTATACTTAATTAAGAAGCCGGGCGTTGGTGGCGCACGCCTTTAATCCCAGCACTCGGGAGGCAGAGGCAGGAGGATCTCTGTGAGTTCGAGGCCAGCCTGGTCTACAGAGCGAGTTCCAGGACAGCCTCCAAAGCCACAGAGAAACCCTGTCTCGAAAAAACTAAAAAAAAAAAAAGAATTATTGTGAAATTGGCTTCTTTTATTCATCAGTAAAACACATGGGTATTCTGGCTTCTCTCTCATCCTTGTGAAATAATGTTTTCAACATGTCTCCTGGCATATCCAAACTGAGATATTAGGCAGTTATTCCTGGAAGGAAGATTCCAGTTCCAGCATTGGACACAGACTAGAACCTTCTGAATTCTAATCATTTCACATGACAGAGACAACAACTACCCCTTTATCCCTTTCTGAGTTATAAAAATTTCCTAGTTGTGACTTTAGAGAGAGGAAAGAGATGGGCTTTCCAGGGCAGAAACTTATAGTATTCTCGATCTCATTTCTCAAGGCATCCCCTACTCACTATGTGCTTCTCAAGTCATTAATGTTAATTCCCCCAGATCAGTTAACCTGTCTACTGCATGGGCCCCATAATTTTCAGAGTCTGCTTTCATATATCCTATGTCTGAAAGTCTTTCCTCCATAATACTCCACCCCTACCTATACTACTACATATCTGCAGCTACATACCCTGGCACTGTTGTTGTTTACTGTACATATACATTTCCAAGTATGATAATCTGTCTTTCTTTCTCTGTCCTTCTCTTTCTTTCTCTAACTTCCCCTGCTCCCCACAGCGGGTCTTGCATAATCTCATGCAAACTGAATCATACGTATTTTTAGTTACTTTGTTTTATCTTAATGGTAGACCAATGTGTTTTTTTCCATGGACATTAGTATTTGTATCATTACTTCTGGTCTCTAATATTTTTCTTGTTAAATGTCACCCGAGGACACTTGTAATTCTTCCATAGAACTCCTCTGGCTTCTATATTTCACTTTAGTGAACTGTACAAAAGATCACAGACTACAAACCCAGGGGCATTTCTACTTGCTCTCCTTCATCTTCATTCTCTGTGTTTTATCAGCTTTTAAGTGACTTTACATACCCTCACCTTCCTTCAGTATGCCTTTATCCCAGCACAAGCAGGAGCCAACTTCACCCACATTGCCAGTCTTTCCAAATTCCTTCACTTTCTTAACTGTGACTGATCTGGTAAAAGCCATCCCACTCCATCAAATTCCCACAGAAGGGAGGACCTTCACAGATGAACTCAACCTCCCCAGACATTTTTCTCTGCTTTGTATATGCTATTTTCTTAATTTTATATAGTCTAGGATACCTCTCCTCCATTTGCCTCTCCAGACATGACTATCTGATGGGACTTCTAATTCCTTAGGCCATTGTTATTCCCCTATTGCTATAAATTCATATTTTAACTTTGGATCTCTGTCCCACTCTTCTCTTCCCTCTCCTACAACCCTGATCTCTCTGTTCATCTCTCCTCTCCTCCCTGAGACTCATATCACTTTCTCTAAAATTAATGACCATTATGTCCGGGCCCCAAAATGTTTCCAGATTCTTCCCACAAAATGTTTTATCTCACTCTCTGTAATCTTTGTGTCCTGAATCTGTGACTCGAAGCCCAAAACTCTAGGTCCACATGTATCTTCCTTACAGCGAAGTGATGTACACATTGTATTACCAACAGTTGCCACTCATCTCAATGGAAATATGCAGAAATATATAGACACCTGTTTCTTGGTACCTTGAGTCATTCACTAATGTGCTGCAAGGGTCACATATAATGTTTGGCCCACAGAAAGCCAATAATCCACAAAGCATTATAAAATGCAACTATTCTGTATCTTCAATACAGTACATTTTTTTTGATATTTGTTGTGTGTCCTTCCCTAGCATGAGGGATGCATTAGCCCTCCTTGACTGGTACTGAGTATCTTCAACAAACAGAGCCTTCCCCATCTGCTGCTGTTACAGCTGCTTGTGGCTCCTTCTTTCTCTCTCCTGGTGTCTTCCCATACGCCGTGCCTAGCACTGTTCTCACCGGGCTGTGGGAACACCACCAGAGTCCCTGCTCCAGTCGTATGCCAGATCTTCTTGACCCCACAAAAGCACTTGCCCTTTTCTGTACTGTTTTCCCTGCTACTGGCACACATGTCCCACACATCCGCATGAGATCCCGCTCCTGTCCTCACATGTCACAGCCATTGTCTTTCTTTCAGATCCTTCTCTGAATTCACTTATTTATCCAAACATCTTATTTTCCTGTGCTGTATATCACGATGGAAAGAGTTACCAAAGAGCTTTCTGGAATTTAATTTTGCACAAACACATTCATGGATAAGGTTTATATACCGTATACATACCATTCTGTGCTTATGGGGAGGTCACACACACGTTAATGTCATACAGTTCTCGCATTGGGTTATGAATGTTTAACATTGCATAGTGTTGGTGGATATTTGCTTCTTATTTAATAATAGATACAGATATTGGCCTATAATTATATATTTTAATTTAATGGGTATTAGTTATAGGAAGATAAATCAGTTCCCTTGACTTTGATATGTATAACCTATATTAACATAACATGACTTCTAAACCTATTGTTCCTGAAAATGCCTTCCACTTTTTGGTTTTGTAAACTATTATTTACTCAATAGTTTCAAATATCACCCTACTGTTCCCACAGTCTCTGGAGAATTCTTGCAATGCTACAATATATATTATGCAATATTCCATTTTATCCATTTTAGCAATTCTCATATAGAAAATATTTCTATATTTTAATTAAGATTATAAATGTTCAAAAGATTAAGAAGAATGTTTATGTTCTTAAGAAAAAATCTCTAGTCATTGAGACATTACAAATATATAGCACATTAACAAATCAATGATAGGTGCTCTCAAAGAAAAACAAATATTTGTGCATATATGTGTGTATACAAAATAAACATGTGTGTGTTATATTTAATAATATAATCACAATCAAATGATTATAATTTACAAGAAAATAATGTAAGACTTTTTAATATATTTCAAAATTAACATAATCTAACATAAATTGAGATAATCACATAAATATAATTTTAGGTAAATATTATGAATTTGTATTTAAGTATTCTAAATTTAAAGGAAACAAAAATGCTCTAATTATTAGATAAAATTAGTTGAAGTTAAATATGTTTATAAGTGTTCAAAACTTTCAGTCTAAAATACAAAAAAATAATTTGCTTAAGCCACCTGGACATCATTTACAGTCCATTTATTAATAGCAATGTGTGATTTGTTTAGCTTATTGCATTCTCCACAACTCATTAAATCTGGGCTTAAATGTACTTGTAGCAGCTTTTGCTTCACTTGTTTTAATTAATTTTTGATGATTTAAGACACTAACCATACAAATTCAAGCTTTCCCTTCTATTTTTCCTTGCCCTATACCAGAGCCTGTTTGTGTGTCTTGCACTATTTTTCTTAACTATTTTCCACCAAGTTTTCAGTAATTTTCACACATTAACAGCATCCAGGAATGTGTGGGGGTGAGCACTCCAGCTTCTGGAATATTCTGCTGATATAATTGGTAACGAAGAGTTGTGTGATCAGGACTATTTGGATGTTTTCCAGTCAGCTTGCCCCGAGTGGACTTCCTCTGAAGGTCATGTCTGTATAATAAGCCAATAGACCATTCTTTTCTTTTCCAGCTGTAAAGACAGTTATAGGACATTACTGGGCTCTGCAATGTATGTTGATGGTTCCTGATGGCTACAGAGAAGTGGGCTGTCTTTAGACTCTTAGCCTGGGCTCCACTTAAAACAGAAGTTTTCCCTTTACTAATTTTTACACTGTGCATGGTAATTTGTTAGCTAGTAATCATGCATAATTTTAAAGAGAATGCTGCCTCAAAAGAAATCTATTTGTGTTTGTTGAGGAAAATGGTACACAGGTTCTTACTCATGTTTGGCTTACAGTCTTCTATTTCAATAGGGCTTCCATTACCATAGGTACTAAGGAACCTATGTAAAGATACATAATGCTTGAAGTACAGAGGTCCACATAATATTTGGAAATGTGAGGATGACAGGTATAAACCGTGGTAGATGACATAAGTCCTATGTACAATAACAATGTTCCAAACTTCAATGTCAGGCAGGTATTTGTATGTGAACCTTGAATCCCACTCTTTGGGGTTGATTATAAAGCCTTGTTATTTCAACCAATTCCCTTCCTAAAAAAGAGGAATAAATGTGTTAGCTGCAGTTAGTGCCACTTCTTGCTAGCTTTAAAGTAGCAGGAAACAATAAGCGAGGGGAAGAATATGCACATATATTAGGAAAAAACACATTTTAATGAGTACTGCCTATGTAGACAGTACTATGCTTCTCCCCATTTTGCTCTTTTGGAAAACAAACACATGGCAGCTTAACTGACAGAAAGATCATTGCATTGCAGTCCGGCTGGTTTGTCTAGTGTGCAGCTGAACTCAAGTGGACAGCAGGTCCCCATTCTTCAATAGCTTTAGGAAAGCTTTTTTTTCTCCTCCAATTTATGTTTCATTTTTTATAGATTGTTTGAGATTTTAATGTTTTGTGTGTGAGTGTTTCTGCGTGCATACCTGCTTGCCCACATGTGTAGAGTTATTACACAGGCCAGAAGACAGCCTCAGCTCCCCTGGATCTGGAGCTATAGACAATATGAGCTACCACATTTGTGCTAGTAACCAAACCCAGGTTCTACATGAGCAGCTAGTACTCTCCACTACTGAGACATCTCTCCAGACACTCTTCTCATTTCGTAATCCCTCATCTCTCTTTGCTCTTCTGATCTTTAGAGGTAGTATCACAGCTCTCTGTCTGTTCCTGTAACCACATCCTTCCTCTTCTTATTCATCCTGCCCTACTTCTCTTGGTAGTAACTGTCCGGTACACTGAGCCAACTGGATAGCCCAGTTCAAGTTACCTTATATGTGTAATGTCCATCAACCTAACACACTCAAAAATTTTACAAGACATAGAACCCAAAACTATTGGATAAGGAGCCATTTAAGAACAAGGCATTATACAGGAAAATGTGAAATGAAAATAATATTATTCATAACCATAACTAAGGCCATTATGTACTAGAAATAGAGTATACACTTGTTTACTTGGCTTAGTAATTTTATGCACGTAGTTGTTTGTATTTTCAGAACAACTTTTAGAGTTAATGCATCCTATCTCGTGTTGGTAAGAATAAACAGACTCAGCTTTGTCAGGCATCTCAGATTCCTGGATATGGAAACAATTTTTGCTTGGCTTTTTGAATTCAAAGCCAGGGCCCCATTTTGCAGAACATTCAATGGTAAAGCACAGTTAAAAATGAGATGATTCAAATCTGTTCACAGAAATACAGAGCATAATTTTTATGTAGTTTGCAAAACACCGAGCTAGACATAAGTAGACGTCAGTAGTGGAAGACAACACAGTGAGTGGCAGGGGAGTTTGGGTGCTTTGGAGCATGGCAGCTGCAGGCCAGGTGAGGGGATTAAGACCTTAGGTCAACAGGAGAGATTTAGGCTTGGCAAGTCTATTCTTCAACAGAAAAGCAAAGGAGGAAGCAAGGGTCTTAAATGAGGGACATTTGACAAGTTTGATGAAACAATTTTAGGTGCCATTTTACCAACTTTTCTATTGTTGAGATAAACACCATGACCAAAAGCAACGTAGGGCAAGAAGGACTTATTTCATCTTATAATTTCAGGCAACTGCTCATCACTGATGGAGGTCCAGGCAGGAACTCAAAGCAGGAACCTGGAGGCAGGAGCCAATGCAGAGGCCGTGGAGGGATGCTGCTTACTGGCTTGTTCTCCTTTCCTTACTCAGCCTGCTTTCTTAAAGAATCCAGGCCCCACACATGGCTGGCACCACCACCAACAAACAGCCACACTCTCCACCTGCATACATTCCTAACTTAAAAAAGTATACCACAGGCCAATCTGAGGAGACATTTCTTAATCATTGTTCCCTTTTCTAAAATGACTTTAGCTTACATCAATTGACCAAAAACAAAAAATAAATGACAAAAACAAAAACAAAATAAAAAAACAACCCATCAGGATAATGGTATCAAAGATTGCAGAGCTAAAAAGAAAGCTTAAGGTATCAGCCAGCAATTGCAGGCTTTCCCAGCTAAGGAGGGAGCTTCTTTCCCTGGCTTTCTGGGATGTCAATCACCCCACCATATCTGCTCATTGAGCAGCAACAGTCAAAACAATCAGCACCTCAGAACTCTAGCACACACAGATTATTTTGCCTAATTCAATGCTGAGTTTCAGGGAACTTCAACAGGTTTATTTCTCAATAAATCTCGGGTTTATAGCTTTAAGTGTTTGTGAAGGGTTTTCACATACATTTTCATGTCTAATCTTTGAATTTGATGAGATATGGGGTCTTGTATGTGTTAGCCTGAAAACACAGAAACTCTGAGGAACTGTGGATTGTCTGAATGTAGACTGATAATTTCAAATCTGAACTTACGCCCAAGATCATATTTTTTTACCCAAAGAAGATGGGATATATATATATATACATATATATATATGTGTGTGTGTGTGTGTGTATTCAATAAACCTTAAGGAAAGTGATCATTTGATATTTTTTCCTATAATTGGTACTTTCTTAAATTTGAATTCAGCATGTAATTTCTTGTTGGTCTTACAAAGATGAGAGGCAAACTAAAGTGGCCTTGGGTTTTCCCCAGCCTGCTGCCTCTGTCACCCAAGTGCCCAGGTTACATGTGATTATACCCTTGTATCACAGTGCCAGTTCTATTACACAGCAACTTTGGTGATGTTCTGACACATCTGTAGCCAGCTGTTCCCATAAGCTCCTAGTCTCTTCCTGAAAACAGTAATCAACATGGGTAGACAGCTAAACATGTTTTCTTTTTCCATCTGCGCACATAGAAACTAATCTCCAGCCTCAGCTCCCTGACAGCTCAAATATGAGAAACTGATAATACATAGCTATTGATCTGGGTGGAGCAGAGTAATACCTCTTCTAGGACAGGCTGCTTCTCACTGGCTGTCTTCAGTTTGCTTCTGTATTTGAGGTATGAAATTCTGATTCATATGGTAAAGATGATTAGAAAAGGGTAACTCCTCCCTTAGGGATCTATTTAAAAATGTCACAATTAAAAATTTCCAGAAAGTTTCAAGAAAGTTGGCCTCCTGACAGACAAAATATGCAATATATTGAACAGCACTGTTGTCTTAAGCACGCTTTGTTGAAATAGAGGTGTAGATATACCATCAGCTCCTGCATCCCCACCTAATTGGACAGTAACATCCTCAGTGGAAGAGACACTTTTAGATGACTAGTTTTTGCCCACACAACTGGGAATAGCCTATTGGGTAAGACTATGATTGGGAAGGATGCTGAGCACGAATCTAAAAATAAAACCTTTAATTGTTCTCAAATACATTTGACTGCACAAATGTAGCAAGTTAACAATTAAGCTTTTGGTTTAAAATGTTTGCTTCTTAAGCAGCATGAGAACTCAGGTTTACATCTCCAGAACCTACCTGAACTCTGGCCAAACATGGTGCCCCACCTATAATCCTAATACTTGGAAGGCAGAGCCAGCAATCCCTGGAGCAAGATGGCTAGCTAGACTAGTTAAGTCCATGTTTGAGACATCCTCAATATCTACAATGGGGAATGATGAAAGATGACATCTGACATGCATGCACATATGTGTCCATGTACAAGAGAACACACATACACACAGATTCATAAACCACCTACATGAATATACAAAAACTAACCTTATTTAGCTTTCTGTTTTGTCTCATTTGTGAGAGGTTCTTAGAAATGATTCCTACACAGACACAAAACTTTTCAATGCCCTTCACTCGTAACTCCACTAGAAACTTCCAATGCAAATGATTATTCTCACCATGTGGTTCAAATAAAATAATCATTTCAACTATTTTATGTCATCAGAAATAAGCATTAACCTAACAATATTAGATCTAAGTCTGAAAATTGTATTTGCTTCATGTGGAAAGTTTTCCTAGTGTTTTAATATAATTTAGTAGTGTGTATGTGTGTGTGTGTACCTTAAAAGCTGTGAATCAAACTCACATCGTCCACTTTGACAGCAAATATCATTTGCAGTGAAGTGATATTATTGGTTACTTGAGTTTTAAGAATTGTTTATTTGATACAATGTCTCATATAGCTCAAGCAAAACTTTAACTCACCATGTTAAACATTTTCTAGACTCTAATTCCACATGTTGGGTTTGGGCAGCATGTGTCCATGAGGGTTTGCCTGCATATAAGTATATGTATCACATATGTACAGCACCTACTTGTGTCACAAGGCAGTGTTGTATGCCCTGGATCTGAAGTTACAGGTAGATCTGAGCCACAATGTGGGTGGGAAATTAACCCAGGTCATCTACAAGAACAGCAAGTGTTTTTTGTTTTGTTTTCAACCACTTTTAAATAATGGTATTCTTCTCTTATGTATTATACCCCAAATGCAGCTTTCCTTCCCTCCCCTCCCTCCTCTTCCTCCCCTCCTCCCTGATCCCCTCTCATACAAATCCACCCCAACTGCCTCCCCTCAATCAAGGGCAGGCCTCTCAGGGACATTAACCAAACATGGCATAACCAGGTACAATGAGATCAGGCACATACCATAACATCAAGGCTGGACCAGGAAACCCAGTATGAGGAATGGGGTCCCACAAGCAGGCAAAAGAGTCAGAGTTAGCCCCCATTCCCACTGTTATGAAACCCACAAGAATACCAAGGCACTTAGATATAACATATATGTGGAGTATCTAGGTGAGACTCCTATGGGGTTCCTGAGATCTGAGAGCCCTGATGAGTCCTGGTCAGTTGATTCTGTGAGCCATGTTCTTATATTGCACAGACAAGTCTCAAGCAGAAGAATTGAGATACCAACCCAGCCACAAACCTTCAACCTGCAGCTTGTCCTGTCTGCCGAGTGTTCTGGGACCAGACTTGAGCATAATCATCATCAGAGAGACCTCATCCAGTAACTGATGGGAGCTCTTGTTTTAGAAAAATCTAAATCGTTTGATTTTATCACAAAAGACTTACAAGCCAGATACTGGGGTAAAATCCTGCTAGCTAAGAGAGGCAGAGAAAGTACCCTGAAAAGAGAGTTGTATTGATCTAAATAATAAAAATCCAGAGTCAAATACAGAGGAAAATGCTGAGAGATCAGAGAGAAGGAGTTAGACACAGCCACACCTTACCTCCTTTGTGTCTCAGCAGACAAGAGCAAGAGTTCTTATTTCTGCCTGCTTATATCTTATCTCTACCCAATCATCTCCCTTCCGTTTCTACCCAGACATCTGACTTCCTGTCTGTCTCTACAAACTTCCAGACCTCTATGGTTAGCTAGTGGCTAACTCCATTCTCTGACCTTCAGACAGGCTTTATTTGTACAAGCAAGATATCATCACAGTAACCAGCTGCTGTTGTCCCAGAAGCCCCCTCTCTCTCCTGCTGTTTCAAAACAAATGTCCTCACACTAAATGCCCATCCCTTCTATTTACGGCGTGTCTATCTGTCCTCTTGACTCCCTTTTACACTCTTTTTTCCCTAATCATCCTATGCTGACTTCCTGTCAACTCTGATTGCTCCACCTCTGGACCTACAGTTGATTTATTTAAATCCTGTTTACACAATATTCAAATAGAAAGCTGTTGGATTAAACTTACAAGATACATGCTAGGGCTAATCCATTCCACAACTAGAAACATTGTTTTCCAGTAAAAAACACAATTTGGGGGTTCACAGTGTGGTTAAATGTGTTGCAATATTTCTCCCTTTTTATCTAAATAAAAAGGAAAGTCTTATTTCTCCCTTTTTAATCTAAAAAAAAAGGAAAGGCTTTAACTCTAGCACAGTAAAACTATTTACAACAATGAAGTCTTAGCACTAAATATATTTGAGTTCAAAATTCTGTAAAATATTTGTATCAGTCTCATATGCACTCAGAGATTTGAATGTTCTGAGCAGTTTTCAGTCCAAAACTGATCTTTGCGTGGTGTTTGTCAGTTTAGTGGTAATCCTGGCTTGGTAAATTAGTCAATCCAAAGGTATACACAGTTTGCACAGAAACTTGGGTAGTTGTCTGGTGGGAAGGGGCAGCTGCTCTGGCAAGATGGTAGTCTAGGACTCTGAGCTGGGATTGCAGGACTGTTAGCTTGATGTAGTAAACACCATTTAACCAATTCATTCTTTTTCTTGGCACATTTTCTCTTCAGGATCCATCCTTTTGCTTTTGATGTTTCACTCATCCAGTAGTCTCTGGAGTCCTTAGTTTTATTGCTTTATTCTCCTGGAAAGATAAAAACAAAACTCTGTCCCAACGCTAAATCTGGTGGGGGAGGGTCCTTTTTGTCAGGTTATATCTTTCCTAGAGCAAAATGGTTTTTGGCAACAGAGAAAGTAGTATCTTTCAATTTTAAAAGTTCTTTTGACATTTTGAAACTAAATATACCTTAGTATGTGTGGATAAGTATACTTATATACCTCTTTCTTTTTATATATAAATTCAAAGTTTAAGTGTATTTATTTTTAGAACACAAAGGACATATACTTTGAATTTAAGCCAGCCTTTTGCAAGTGGCTTTTAAATTTAAATCACTGTAATTTTTATGTGCCTATCTCTGTCTTCCAAGTGCTGGGATTAGAGGTGTGAACCACTGCCTAGTTATGAATTGCCTATAATAGCTATTCTCGTAGGGTTGTCCTGGTTTTATTTGATTCTCCATTTTCGCTTTTTTTGTGTGTTAGGGTAAATTTTCAAGCTTTTCGTGTGTGTAATGTATTATTCTTGTTGATTTATTCTAAATTTGTTACCTGAGAATTCTCAATATTCTAGTCTTAATTAAACATGATGCCAATTAGTTTAGTATTTCATCATTTTCAGACATTTGTCTGTCTTGCCTGCATGACATACATAATATTTGATGTCTTTGCTAAGTTTTGATGCATTTTGCAATATACATTCATGACTCCTATGGCCAAATATCTTTGCCATTCATCTACCAGTTAGTGGTTTTCCATTTTAATGACTATATGGCTATACCATTGTACACAACATGAATTAGGAGAATATAGAGATTTTCTTATTGCTTTGCTAGATGTGTGTCCTGTAGCCAAAAGTGCTGCACTGTGTTTTTGTTTCCTTCCTCACTATTAGCCATTCTACATTCATCCTGGTCTATAGGCTGCCACTTTCCATTAGTATTTGGTGCCCATCAGTGGTTGATGAAACATCATTAAATCATGCATTAGCCAAATGTGGTGACAATTTGGTTGGTTCCCCACAGTCCAATGGGTGCCTCTTTTGGAGGGAAGGGGTGGTTTAGAAATGGGGATTATGTGCAACTGAGACATTTTCTCAGTGTGGGAAGACACAGATCCCTTTGCTACCACACCCTGGTCATGAAGTAATTCAGATAAGTACCATTTCCACTGTAATACCTTCCTTACATGACAGCCTGCAAAAGATTCTGCCTTATAATGGATCTAACACATCATTGTAAGGGACACCCTTATAGCCATAGATAGGGTAGATAGCAATGAGTGAGTATAAGATTCTCTATGTCTAGTAAAATATTAAGGTTTGTTTCTCAAACAGAGAATATTTATTCCCAGTATATGGAAAGGATTTACAATATGAACAGACAAATTTTCGTGGACTCCCTTTGCTTTATAAAAAGTCCCACTTGCCAATTTGCCATTAAATATGATATGCATAATTAGGGTATCATCTGCTTTAATATTGTTCAGGATTGCAAGCATGGAAAAGAGCTTAAAGGCAGTCACAAAAGATACTTTTTGTTTATGTTCCCATTGAATATTATCTATCCTTCTAATAACCCTTTAGAGGGTTTTTATAATGATCTGTATATATGGTGTGTGATTTCTTTAGTGTTCAAACATACAAATTAGGAGCTGTGTCTGAGTTTTGTCCCTTGTTGGTGGGATTAAAGACCTGCACCACTACCACCAATTCACTGTAATGCTAGAATGTAGAAAAACACTAAATTATAGGCATCTGCCTATCTCTGCTGGGAGTAAAGGCATTGTCTATCATTACCCTAATCAAATATTTTATCTTAGCTTCAAAATATCCCCACTCTTAGAGAATTAGAAAACAAGTTTGAACTGTAGTAACCGTTTACATTTATTTAAAGTATTTTACATCCCTTAACTGTGCTTTTAATAGCAAACAACAGAACTAATTTTTATGTAAGGGAATGTAACATGTAGTCTTCCCGCCTGTCACCCAGATCCTGCCGAGCTGTCTGAACCCCCTATATGTTAATTATTAAGCTGTTGGCCATTTACTTTGTTTCTAGCTAGTTCTGACTTCATTGTTAATCCATAATTGCTAATAGTAGTTCCATGTGTTCTCTGCTTGCTTACTGGAGAAAAGAGTCTGGACCTCTCACTCCTCTGGCTTTCCACATCATGACTCTCTGTGCCTCCCTTTCTCAGAATCCTCCTCAACTCCTGTCTTGCTTTCCTATTGGCCAACAGTACTTTATTCAACAACCAATAAGAGAGACAGATTTACAGAATGACATCTCCCATCACCTCCTCTTTTCTATCTAAATAAAAAGAAACATTTTAACTTTAACTTAGTAAAATTATATATAACAGAACAGTTATCAAGGAAGAACTATAGTTACACTATCATGTCCATTAACATTTAGTAATATTTAAAGAGAATATCATTTATCCTATCTTTTTAAGTCTAAAGTTCTATATGTAGCTTATCTTTTATCATAACTGAGGAAAACTATAACTATCTGTCTTCAACTTCATCAAAGACCACAGAAGGATAATATGTAAACACTAGAATTGACAGAGACATCTTGCTATCTGATCAGTCACCCAAAGTTCCTCTATAATGTTGGGGCATCCATCTTCAGCCCATAGGCCACAGTGTGTCTGGAAGACTTCTCAGCAAAGCAGAAAATTTCAAACTGTCCATATGCATTTGCAGTCTGTTAGTCATTTTCCTTTGACCTGCAGAAAGTCCAGCAGACTCTTCCATGAAGCAGGAACCCTTTAGAACACCCCAAATTCATTATTCACTTTTCTGTGGGTCGTGCATGTCCAGATTATACAGCAACAGTTAAACAGTCTAGGCAAGAGAATTTCTTGCCCAAATGGCTAATGTTGACATGTTGAAAGCAAATTCCATAACGAGTTTCTTTGATAACCATCTTCCTCTCAGATGTAATTGGTGATGCCAGGAGCAGACATTTCTCACTGTCAAGAAAAACCCTAAACCATTTTAAATGCCATTTTCTGAACGTCTTTGAAAGGTTTGAAGACTATCTATATATCTCAAATATATCTCTGTATTTCTAGAAAAACCTAAGTAATCTAACTATAAGTTCTGACTATTATATTCAACTATCTATAATCTATATTTTATTATGTATTACATTTTAAAAGATTAGTATAAACACAATACTTAATCAAGAGGAGAATTATACATATCACAAAAATGATTTTAAAATTGTAACTATAGATGAAAAACCTTACCAATACAAAGTATTCATTTCTATACCATAATCCCCTTTTACCTTTAAAAATAGATTAGTTTTGATCATTAACCAATTATAAGCAACCCCATTTAAGCTAAAACAAAAATTTATGAACAATATTTGAGAAATTGGGTGTTGTTCATTCCAAACTGCTTCCTGCTGATAGGGGGCACCGTCCATAACATGGGAATCATGACAAAACTCAGAAACCTAGCCAAGTCCTTGTTTTTGTTGTCTGTAACAATGATGGGAGATGTCATTCTGTAAATCTGTCTCTCTTATTGGTTGTTGAATAAAGCACTGTTGGCCAAGAGGAAAGCAAAATAAAATTTGAGGAGGATTCTGGGAAAGAGAGGCACAGAGGGTCACGAACTAGAAAGCCAGAGGAGTAAGAAGTCCAGACTCTATTCTCTAGTAAGCTAGTAAAGACCACATGGAAATACTATTAGCAATTATGGGTTAACAATTAAGTTGGTACTAGCTAGTAAGAAACAAAGCAAATGGGCAACAGCATAATAATTAATATAGCATCCTGTGTGTTATTTGGGGCTTCAGACAGCTCAGCAGGGCCCAGGCGTCAGACAGGAAGACTATATGTTACAAGACAAAAAACCAAAAGCTGATGTTAAAATGGCAGGAGCCACATAATAATCTGCAGTCTAGCATTTGAACATGGAATCAAGACATGTGGTTTGAGAAAATCCAATTTTCATTTTATGCCAGTAAAGCAAGTTTGCCTGTGGGACCTCTGGTAGTGGAGCAGTATTTATCCTTAGAACACGAATGAACTTTGGGAGCCAACTCCACGTAGAGGGATACTTTCTCTGCCTGGACACATAGGGGAAGGTCTAGGACCTGCTCCAAATGATGTGACAGACATTGAAGATCCCCATGGAAGGCCTCACCCTCCCTGGGATGCAGAAAGGGAATGGGGATAGGAGTTTTGTGGGGGTCAGGAGAGGAGGAGAGGGAGAGGGAACTCAGATTGACATGTAAAACAAGTTTGTTTCAAATTTAAATACAAAAATAAAAACAAAAACTGCAGAAAAGTAAATTATCATTTAAAAATATTATTTTTTATGTATGAAAGGCATTACAGGCATTTTTAAAGCTTTATCAGTTAGTTTGGAGTGATAAAACAAGCTGTTTGATGAAATATCACCTCTTCTTTTTTAGGAAGTATCTCTTGTTCAATTCTCATCTTTCTCAATATTTATGATATCCATAGCTTTTCTTCTTTGGTAGAAACAAGGTAAAACTTATTCTCTAATGTAATACATATCCCAGTTTCCATGCTTTGGTACAAAATTAAAAGATTGTGCAAGCATTCTTTATTTTATGGTTTGTTTCTGAGATTGGGCTATTAACCACATATGACTTTAATTTTCCTATTCCTACTTCTGGTGTTATACCCATGACCCATCTTTCACTTTGTTGTACCTGAATTAAAGTTGGACATTTACCTCCTAAAGAGGCAAAACTGGATGCCAAGGTTTTGGTGAAATTATTGTCATATCTTCTCCTATGTCTACTAAAAATTTAATTTCTTTTTTTTCTTTATTTATTTAAGATAGAAACAAGCTTGTTCCACATGTCAAGCCAAACTTCCTCTCCCACCCCTCCTCCCCTGCCCTCCCCACCAGCCACCCCATTCACCCACCCAACCTCCACTCCAATCCCCAGAGAGGGTTAAGCCCTCCATGGTGGATCTCCAGAGTCTGTCATTTCATCCAGGGCAGGGTCTAGGCCCTCCCACAAGTGTCCACGCTGAGAGAGCATCCCTCATTGTGGGATGAGCACTCAAAGTCTATTTGTATGCCAGAGACAAATACTACCCAAGGCCCCATAGATTACCTAGGCCTTCTCACTGACACTCACATTCAGGGGGTCTGGGTCAGTCCCATCGTTACCATACAGCCATCAATCTGGTGTCCTAGAGCTCCCCCATGTTCAGGTCAACTATTTCTGTGGGTTAAACCAGCCCAGTCTTAACTACTTTGCTCATCAGTTCTCCCGTTCTGTCACTGGATCAACATACCCAAACTTATGGGACACTTTGAAAGCAGTGCTACGAGGGAAGTTCATAGCACCAAGTGCCCACATGAAGAAACTGGAGGATAGTTACACTAGAGAATTAATAGCACAACTGAAAGCTCTAAAACACAAAGAAGCAAATTCTCCCAGGAGGAGTAGATGCCAGAAAATAATCAATTAAGGGCTGAAATCAATAAAGTAGAAACTAGGAAAACAATACAAAGAATCAATGCAACGAAGAGTTTGTTCTTTGAGAAAATCAACAAGATAGACAAACCTTTCTCCAAACTCACAAAACGGCAGAGTGTTAACATGCAACTTAACAAAATCAAAAGAGAAAAGGGGGACATAACAACAGACACTGAGGAAATTCAGAGAATCATCAGGTCATGCTTTGAAAACCTGTACTCCACAAAATTTGAAAATCTAAAGGAAATGGACAATTTTCTGGATATATAACAATTGACAAAATTAAATCAAAAACAGATAAGCAATTTAAATAGACCTATAACCCCTAAGGAAATAGAAGCAGTCATCAAAAGTCTCCCAACCAAAAAAAGCCCAGGGCTTAATGGCCTCAGTGCAGAATTGTACCAGAAATTCAAGATAAGCTTATACCAATTCTTCTCAAAATATTCCATGCAATAGAAGCAGAAGAGTCTTTTCCAAACTCTTTCTATGAGCCTTCAATAACCTTGATCCCCAAGCCACAAAAAGACACAACTAAGAAAGAAAACTTCAGACCCATATCCCTCATAAACATTGATACAAAAATACTCAATAAAATACTGGCAAAACGGATCCAAGAACATATCAGAAAACTCATCAACCATGATCAAGTAGGCTTCATTCGGGATGCAGGGATGTTTCAACATATGAAAGTTTATCAGAGTGATCTACCATATAAACAAGCTGAGAAACAAAAATCACATGATAATCTCACTAGATGCTGAAAAAGCCTTTGACAAAATCCAACACCCCTTCATGATAAAGGTCTTAGAGAGATCTGGGATAACAGGATCTTACCTTAACATAATAAAAGCTATATACAGCAAACCAGCAGCTAACATCAAACTAAATGGACAGAAACTCAACGCGACTCCTCTAAAATCAGGAACAAGACATGGCTGTACATTCTCTCCTTGCCTTTTCAGTATTGTTCTTGAAATTCAAGCTAGAACAATATGACAACAAAGGAGAACAAGGGGATACCAATTGGAAAGGAAGAGGTTAAACTAAACCTTCAATTTAAATGCCATTTATTTGTATTTGTATTTGTATTATTTTGGTCTCTGCTCTGATTACTTACAACAATATTTTGGTCTCTCCTAATTTTTTTTGTTTTATCTATTGAAGTGTGGTTTTTATCAACAGGTATTAAGTCACTAACTACTTTGTGGATGAGTTTCTCTGATGCTGATAGAGAATGATTGAATCAAATTTGGTATCATGACTAGTGGGAGGTACCTTAGGGTGTTTCCCAATGGCAAATAGTCTGTCCCTTGTTGGTTTCCATTCATTAGTCAATTGTCAGCCTTTGCCACACTGGCTGCAATACTATGGCCTTATTTTTGGATTATCTCAAGAAAAAATCATTGTTTCCAGTAATGCATTGCCTACAATCTGTTTTAAAATGACCTTGCTTGACACAATTAAATAATCTGTCATTTTGATTTTTTAAAAACTTTTAGAAATTATGTCACCTATAATAGTAGCATCATAAATATGAGATGCAATATCAGGCACATTTCTAATCCATTAATCAATTGGTTTTGATTGTGGCTTTAAAGGCCTGAACATATTTTTCATTCTCAAAACCCAAAGATTTGATTAACACTTGCCTGACGTTTGCATCTAATACTGTTCTATTTACAGCTGGACAATCTTTTAAAAAATTAGTCAATGCTCATTTTAGGCCTTGCATAACTTTTGTCAGTGAATTACACCTCTTTACTGATTAGTCCACCTTGTCCCAAACATTTAAAGCTGCTACATGGCATAGCAAACTACCTTCATAACTCAGAATATTGGCATTTTACCCAGAAACTGATTTTGGGAAACACCAATACCTGTAGCCCTGTTTCATTGTTCTCTGGCCCCAGCTTCATCTCTCCACCATGTTCTCCTTGTAACTCAGGACCATCTTACAATGTCGCTGTAGCTAAATCTTTCCAGTTTGGGGGGATAATTTTGAGTTTTCCAAGAATTTAACATCTCCTTCTCTTAGGATGAATACATACTATATGATATTCCTGCTTCCTTAAATCTCCTCAAATCTCATATTACCATACGATTCTATTTAGCTTCCCAGGTGTCTGTCACCTGCTGGTATTTCTTGTGCAGTAGCTGCATAAACTAAGGATGGTATTTTAACCACCTGGGGCTGACCCTCTTCAGTTTCATCATGTGGTGGTGAGGTAGGTTGTTGTCTAAATTTCTCTGTATGTGTCTGTGTATTTTTCTTTCTATGGCTTGTGTCTTATCAATTTACTTTTTGTATTCAGTACAATTATCAAACTACTTTTCCTATAGGGCACAAAAAAACCCCACTATGGCTATTAAGGATAAAACATGAACTACCAGACTGATATTATTACAATCAGTATTATGTCAATCTGAATCAAGTCATTTATCTTTTGTTTTATGCTTCTGTTTTTTTTAAGACATGTAAAATAGCACTATACAGGATGTTAATGCCCTATATTAGGATATTGCCTATACGTAGATTTTTCTGTCCTGCCTGCCGGCTCACAAATCATGACATAGAAAATTATTATTAATTATGAAAACTTGGCAGATAGCTTAGGTTTATTCCTAACCAATTCCTATAACTGAAATTAACCCATATCTTTTAATATGTTTTCTTTTATGTGCCTTGGTTACTTATTCTCTGTACTCCTCATACTGATTCCTCTCTGGCTGACAACTACAACTTTCTTCTTCCCAGAGGTCTTTCTATCCTCAGAAGTCTAACCTAACCACTTTCCTTGCCTAGCTATTGGCCATTAAGTCCTTTACTAAACAAATTAGAAGTAACTTTGGCAAACATACATCTTTACAGTATCCAAAAGATGATCCCACAACAGTTTTCTGTCATTAATATGAGAAAAATTGTCAGGTATCTTACTAAATCTGATGGTTTGTCAGTTTCTCTGCAACTGGTGTGGTTTCTTAATCCCTGTCATTGTGTCATGCATTGCAACACCAAATGTTGCTTTAATAAAATCTCAGTTGTTTGATTTCATTAACAAAGACTCAGGTGTCAGATGCTGGGGTGAAAACCTGATAGCTCAGAGAGGTAGAAAAAGCACCCAGCTAAATTTCCCCCTCTGCCATTGTTCAGGATGATCCTCTCTCTCTCCTATTGTATCAAAATCAACTTCCTCAAACTGAAAGCCCCTCCCTTCTACTGCCTGTTCATCTCTCTGTCCATCTTCCTAACTCCCTATTATTCTCTCTGTTTTTTTTTCTTAATAATCCTGTGTTGACTTCCTTTCAACTGGTTGCTTCTTCTGCCTCTTAACTTATGGTTGACTTGGGTTAATTCTGTTTACAATATTCAAAGAAAGCTCTTGGATTAAAGGTGTGTGCTAGGGCTGAGCCATTCCACCATCTTGGGGTTCACACTGTGATTGAAGAGTCTGCAACAGGAAGTAGATGAAGGGTCCAACAGCCAAACATTAGGTGGAGCTCATGGAGTCCTTCAGAGGCAGGGCAGCAAGTTGTTTTTTTTTGATCATTAAAGGTATCTCTCCAGACCCCCAAATAAAACTTTTTAAAGGGACAAATTTATTAGACTCGAATATGCTACTGCCTTTTTATTGCAGTTACATGAATAGTAAGAGTTTTATTATACAGGAAACAAAGCATTTGTCAGATTGAAAATTATTACTGATCTCACAGAAACTGATTCTGCTATTCACAAATAAAAATGAAGTGATACAAAAATATACCATAAAAGAGAGTAAAACTTGTAACTTATTTTAAGTTTCTGTTAATTTGCATTTTTCTTGTTGTTGATAAAGTCATGGTTCAATCCAAGACATTGGTCATGAATAACTAGACAGAAATCTTGAAAAATACAGCATTAGAAATCAGGACCCAGGTTCCATTTCTTTCTTTAGTGGTGGATTTGAAGTTCTCTAATTTTTAGTAACTAACCTAGACTTAGTATAAAGAATTCAGCTACTATAGTATCTGTTTACATTCTTCTGATTATCTAGACACCCTTTTTAACAAAAAAACATGTCATAAAGCTGGGACATGCATTAATGAAAATGCTAAATACCTATTCATAACGAAAATTGTTTTATCTGATGATAAGAACAGCAGAGTTTATTAATAAGTTTAAATCAAATATATACAAATCAATATACTTTGAAAAATTAAAGGAAGAAATGATCTGACTGCCTTCCGTAAAGTGGGGTTCATATACTGATAGCTCTAGACTTTATTGTATGTGACACTGGAGGAAATATATTTTTGGTTATAATCCTTTGCTAATAATTATTTGAACATTAAAAGAGAATAAGTTTAGGATAAAATTTTAAAAGTAACAAGTACTAGTTAAAGCATACAATTTAAATACTTTATTACTATTTTATGTCTGTCACATTTCATAGGCATAAATTCCAAATGACTTATTTAGGGGAATGTTTATCATGTGCTACTTGAAAATAAGAATAATTACAGAAAACAAAAAACATATAAGTGTGTAATATAAACAAGCCTGGTGATATAATTTGGTAATAAACTATCAGTATGGTTGTTCTGTGTTTATTCTCAAATCATAATGCAATCCCAGAAGACCATAGACTTCTTTATAGATTGAGGAGTTCCTAGAAATTAAAGAGCTTTGTAGCTACCACCATTATTCCAAACATTATATTTTATCACAATAGTGAGATTTTTTTCTTCAGTCATAAGTAGCCATTATCCTGAACTCAATGTTTTCTTGAGTTGGTTTTGTCATCCATGAGTTTGTGTATATATATGTGTATATATATATATATATATATATATATATATATAATTGATCTTTTAAATGTCTTTCATGTAGTCTCTCCTCATCCTGTTTTCCTCTTATAACTAATATGCTAAAATTGCAGGTTATTATTAAGCCTGTTAAATTTCCCAAGTTCTGAATTTGGTGTTTTGATTTTTTTCTCACTTATGGTACAACTAAAGGTATCCCTTGGGTTTTCATATGCTTTCATATGCTCCTCTTGTTGAAGTTCATGTCTTGAAACGTGCCTAGACTCAACTTTGGGCCTTGATAGTGAGTTCAGGTACACTTCAATGATGTTGTTGGCTACAGCTGAAGCCTACGTCCATTAATGCCTTTGGTGTTCCAATTCTACCATTTGCCTTGATTAGCGGGAAGGCGTTTGAAAGTCACAACTCTGGCCAGGCGATGGTGGTGCACGCCTTTAATCCCAGCACTCGGGAGGCAGAAGCAGGCGGATCTCTGTGAGTTCGAGGCCAGCCTGGTCTACAAAGTGAGTTCCAGGAAAGCCTCCAAAGCTACAGAGAAACCCTGTCTCGAAAAACCAAAAAAAAAAAAAAAAGTCACAACTCTGTTGATGTTCAAGATAAAAATTTGACAGAAATCAGAGTGAACACTCAGTAGCCTTCTATATCATTTTGCTAGTCAACAAACTGGATAACTTCATGAGAAATTAATGAGCTCGATGGTGAGCAGATCTCTCTGAGTGAGTTTGAGGCCAGTCTAGTCTACAAAGTAAGTTCCAGAATAACTAGGACTGTTAAACAAAAAAATCCTGTCTCAAGAAAAAAAAAAGAATTCATGGATTCCAAGGCAACCATGGATATCATTCACCCTTTTGAAATTATACTTCCCAATTTTTCCTAGTAGACATCTCTCCGTAGCAGAAGAACCTACAATATGACTAAACTTACCTTTGCATGTCCCTTTCTAGTCATGATGACAAGGTCAACCTTCAGACTGCATTTATTGCCACTGACAACTTTGATTACTTTCATGGTAAGTATTTCAAGAGTACAGATGAGGAAAAAATCTCCAGAGCTACATAAATGGTGTAAATAATTTGTTGACAAAGCTTCTCCTTCTGGAACTTACAAGCAACTCTATAAGATGGTTTTTTCTCATCCTTTGCTTCTGAAAAACAACTGCATCTCTTCTCTTCCACATAGAGAACAGTTGCTACATATGCTTGACTAGAACACTGCCAACACTTCATTTACTTTACAGTTAGAAATACATTTAAAGCAACAATTCTTCCATCATTCCAAAATAGTTTACTGATACTTCTTTGCACACATTGTCGTGATTTGAATTTAGCTCTGGGATCTGATTTAATCTAGAGTTATTCATAAAGGAAACTTGATTACTTGAGAAGTTTCCACTTGATGTGCTAATCAGATTAGCACTCATCTTCTACTTGATTGTATTATTATGTATTATTTGTTTCTACCACTGAGTAATAGAAAGATAATACATTTTCTCATAGCATGAAATCATTAAAAATTATTAAATGGTCTGAGATGTGGTTGTTTTAGTACTAAGGGTTAGACTCTAGCTGCATTTTCTTTCTGCTGTGCAACTCCTGCAGGATCTCAGCCTTTCAGATGTACATCTGTGTTTTCTCATAGTATTTTCCATGCTCTAAACCCTAAATTTAACAAGGACATAAATACTTTTTCCACATGGATTTGACAAAGGCTCGAAACTCTGTTTTGACTCTTACTATAAGCCTAACATATAAGAAACAATACTCACTTGGTGGATGAATGAATGAATGAAAGTAAGTCAATTAATATGCCTAATTTTGATCAATACTAAAACATTAGGTAAGTTCAATATTTGATGATTCTGTTCTACAAAATACTGTGTATTGGCCAAATCATTCCTTATTCCAGTGGGAGGAAAAACACTTCACAAATGAAAATAAATTTAATTGTTTTTCCATTAACATCACTTCATCTCAAAACTATACATTGAAATGTAACACTATAAATGAATGGGAGCAAAAGACTTCATAGTAATGGTTATTGGAAGAAGCTCACACAGTGTTCATGTCCTTGTCTTTTTTTCTGACATATGCTGGCTAGCAACATTCTTTGACTCAGTTGGAATTCTTTGGCACCATGTAGCCAGTATCCTAGAAAAAGAATTCCCTGCTGCCTGCGAGCTGTCTGTACCACATCTGGAGCCTTGCTGCTTCCAAAGATTTGTTTCCTTTTTTGTTTCTTGACTTCCTCATCACCCTTTCATTAGTTTTCTGGATTCTCTCACCATTTCCTGATAGCTGGTGAGTGATGCCTCTCACTGATTTTCTTATCCATGCTGTTCTTTTCTTTACGGGACCTCCATTGACCTTCATCTACATGATCTGATCCCAGTCTCGGCACCCAAGTCTGGAGTTCCAGGTCACTAAGGAGTAATGGAGGAAAACATGAATGCATGTGTGTTTATCCTGTATTTCAATGAGCATGAGGCATTCAAACATCATAGTCTGATTGTCTGATAACAGTGGACCATGCTACATAGACATGTTATAAAAGTGCATTTCCCAGCTTAGCAAGCATTTGCCTATGCTATATCAATGCCCTTCTACATAACACTCAATAGAGATTGTTTAGTTTTCATACAATTAATGAGAGTCAATAATATTTATTAGTTTTTCAAGATTACACAGAAATTAAGTGGAAAAATATGATTTCACCCAGTCACTTTTCTACACCAATTGGTAACTCTCATTGCTTTATCCACTATATGATAGTGACCAAACTCTGTAGATTTGATGTGCCTCAGTTTCTATTATCCTGCTAAATTATATTCTCTGTCAAAGTATGCTAACTATTCAAATTGCTCTGAACTCTTAGGGAAAAAATAGAGAAAAATGGAGCTGTAGGAGTGATAATTAGATGCTACGGTATTATAGGTGTTTTAAATGGAGTTGAAAGGTTCATGGAATAAAAATTTTCCATATTTTCATTAATATGGATTTTTAATACCCTTTGGAAGTTAACCTGAAAAGTGTATTCCTTCTTCTATAATACTAAAAGAAACTTAGTTCTCCTTGACTGTGAAACTCTTTATGACAGAAAACAGTGAAGTTTCACAAAATTCAAAAGGTTAAGTGTTACTTTGGGAACACTACCTGATCACTGAGCATCCCTGTCTCTGCTTGAGACTATCTGGATTGCCAATGAGAGTGGAAGTGTGGTCTTTAAAAGCACTGGACAGGAGTCATGCATGCAAGCCACCGTGCCCTTTGAACTTACTACAACTGTGCCTGGCTCCTAAATATCAGGCTGGAACTGTTCCATGTGTCTCCAGAATTTAAAAAATAAATCTAAAATCAGGCGAATTCACATTTGCGCTTTCTATCCATGATTCTGAGTAAGCGGGCCTTTCTATGCTTCTCGTGTAATGGCCCTTTCATATATTTTAAGTGGTACAGCCTAGAATTGTGTGCAAAGGTGTCCTTGACATAGATTATCCTTGCTTAGTTGTTTAACAGAGAAGCTACAGCAGTATGAAGCACTATTACAGTATTTTGTGTCATTGCGCCTGAGTTTGTAACTGGGTCACTAGTCTACCTATTTGCTAAGCTCATTAAAGAAATATTAAATCCAATTTTCAACCTTTATAAATAACATATATTTTATTCTTTTTTCATTTTGTCTTTCCAGAAAGGGTTTCTCTGTGTAGTACTGGTTGTTGTTGTGGAACTTACTCGGCAGACCAGGCTGACCTCAAACTCACAAAGATGCACCTGCTTCTGCCTCCCAAGTGTTGGGAGTAGAGTCATTCACTACCACTACCTGGCTCTTATTCTTGTTTGTAAAATATTGACTACTCTACTTATCACCAAGATATTTAGGAATATTCATTACAGGCCCCCTTTCTATTTCTTTGAAAATGAGTATTCAGTAACTCTTTACAAAAATTGTTTTCATAGTAAATTGTCCCAGGACCTATACCTTGGCTTGTTAAGAATCCAGGCATTTTTGGACCTTTAAGGACTTGGCCATTAAGGACTTGGCCATTAAGGACTTGGGTGTTCCATTCCAGTTCCTTGTTAAATGAGCAACATACTACACCTCTTTGGAAATGTGATGGAATTTAGAAACCTACAGTGGAAATGAATTTGGAGGTGATTTCTTGAAGCCCCCTTCCTTATTTTAGAGTTAAAAAAACCTGACAGCTAAGGAATTAAGGTTTTCGTAACATAGCAGAGCTGGCTGATGGAAGCCCTTAGTCTGGTCACAGATACTGTATTTCTATTCCCATAGTCTGCCTCTTCCTGTTGATGCTGCTTTTCCTTCATGTTTGTCAAAAAACCCAGATTAGCGGGTTTTGCTCTGATTAAGGGCAATGGATGGAAGAGAAAGATGGAAGCCTGGGTGGGACATTATGTAACCACTTCTTGTTTGCAAATTCTGACATCTGTGGCATCTCATGGTGATTCACATGCAATAGATGACAGTGTGTATTGTAAAAGAACAAAGAACAAGTGATAAACAACTTCTACATCCTTCGATAATCAAAGCTTTTATGTTAGGAATCTGTATGTATATTGTTTGCTGTTATTTAAGATAGGAGTACAAAAGAGGTAGGGAAAAAGTAGTGCTTAGCTAAATGAAAGAATAAGGATCATGCAAGCAGAAATTTAAAACTCCAAACAAAGGCAAAAGCCAAGTTGGGTGTGTCACACCTGTAATCCCACGACTGAGGAAGCTGAGTCAGGAGGACCCACACCAGTTCAAGGCCAGCCTGAGCTATATAATGTGTTTCAAGCTAGCCTGAGCTACAAAGTGAGGTTCTGTTCCATAAATCCTCAACTCAAACCTAATTAAATCAAACCACAAGAGCACATGTGAAACCTCTTGTGGTCACTAAAAAGTTCAGCTCTCTTGGTGATAAAACACATCAGACCAGAAAACACATTGCTAGCTTTTAGAAAGTATTGGGAAACTTTGATTGTGACAGTGGACAGGACAGTTGTGAATCAAACCAGACACCATCCAGGAACTTAGATGTCATACACTTATGAATGGAGTAGCAATCAATGTTAACTTCTTTACTTGGCTTTCTTGATGATGTTGTATTTTTTTGTTGCTGTTTTACTATGACTAGGTACTATTTGCTGAGTTTTTTTATTTGATATCCTTGTGTCAAATGCCCTGAATTCATTATCATATATAATGATAATTGCAGCTATACATGAACTAATAGGAGTTATAAAGAAGCAAAAATTATATGGAAGAGCTGGCTATGTAACTGCCCTGAGCTTGACTAAACACGTCTCTCGCACACCTTGAATAAGTCCGCCCTGATTGAACTCTGTAACGACTGGGAGCTACAGTATGTACTTCGTGAAGTCCGTACTAACTGGTAGTTGGCATCTGTCCTGACTGAACTCTTTGCTGATTAGCAGTTGTGGTCTGTCCTGTTTGAAATCTATTCTCACTGGTAGCTCCATGCTGGGTTTCAGGGAGAGAGAACCATTTTTCTCATAACTTCACAGAAACTAAAGCAAACAGAGACAAATTCAAAGCAGAGGGTAAGGACTTCTCATAACTCAGTCGGGATTCCCTGCTGGTTGTCACGTGTCTCCTTCCTCTACTCTCTGTTCTTAAGCTCCGTTGGTAAGAAATGAATTACATGCTGTTAGATATGACAGTCTAGCATGTATGAATAGCACGTTTTTATTGTTGATTTGTTTATTCCTGGGGTATTGGGGATTGAACCTAGAGCCTCATATTGCTAAAAAAAGAACTCTAACGTTGACCGATATCCTCAGCTTTTTTGTCATTTTTTCAATTCTGACTTTTTAAGAGACGGTCTCATGTAGCACAGACTTACCTGTAACTCACTATATGTTTGAGTCTGGCTTTGAACTCCTGATTTTCCTGCCTCTACCTCCCCTAGAGCAAGATTATAGGTATATATCAATATGCTTTGTTCATCTTAATATTGCCATTGGGAATAAAAATAATAGGTAATACAAAATACTAACATGAGATATAAATAAGACAAGGCATTGATATTGCCACTATGCCCTACTCTTTTTTTCTTATAAGTACTTAAAAATATATGACCTAAAAGTCATTTTCACAGCAACACTTAATAATAAAATTCAATGGATCTTTTCAAAAGAATATTTTCTTCTATCCTTCCATATTATCTTCCATCACGCCTCACAAAGCTCATAGGACAATAAAAGGACACCTGTGCCTTTCATATTGTGATCCGGTATATGTGTTGTGGCAAATAAGGGTAGGTAAATTTCAAGAGATTCTAGATGTAGATAGAACTTCTGTGCTTGACCTGTCTCTGAAGATAATAATATTTTACCCTTTTCCTCAGTTTTTAAAGACACCCCTGAACTGTGCAGAGAAAGGTACACTGTTTTGAAACTTTAAACAGTACTGTTCCCTAGTCTTGACAGTTGTCATTTGTTCAAATCACTTTCTCATTGGAGAATCCCAAGGACATGAATATGGGATGGGTGTAACAATAGCATTGGTGTATTTATTTAGCATGGAGAACACTGAAAGATTGTGGAATCACTTCTACAGCTCCAGCCGTGTTTCTGCTGGGAGGCTCAGGGGAACTTTATGATGATGCTTTTTAATACTGAAAGAGATTAAAGGTGATTCTGAAATGAAACTTACGTTCTGTGTCTGTGAAGCGTCATGCTTCATTAGAGGCATTATTCAGTGAGAATGTTAAGGCCAACTATGAAGATGTTAATGGACTGTGAGAGATGCAAGTGAGTTTTAATTAAACCAAGCAGCAATTATTTAGCCTACACCCGAGACTAACCTGGAACCCAGACTGCACAATGATATGAATGGGCTGTGATTTGCGCCAATACCACATGATGGATAAGGATATTCGGTGCTGAAGACAGTCTGTAAGCTGCTTCTGGGAATCTGTTCTTGATGTATGCACTGCAGACCCTGTGAACCAGCACTGCAGAATAAGAAAAAGTTTGTAGGTTCTAACAGCTGAATCATGATTACAGGAACCAAAATCCTGACTACAAACTTTGTAAGTTGCAGCCAGAGAAGAACATGTTTTCCTGGGTAGACAGTACACTGTTCAATTGCTTTGGAAAATCCAAATGAACATTGGTTATTCGTGTTTAAAATGCACTGTAATTCATTACCTTGAATTATAGTACCATTGTTTTCCTATCATTCATGTATATTGTATTCAAAAGGATTTAAGAATCATTTATGAAGAAAAAAAAACCTCCTTGACTTAGCAGGCAGTGTCGACTGCTTCCAGCGTCATTATTTTTAAAGAAAATACAGTAAGAAAGCTTGCTGGGCAAGGGCTAAGTATAAGCTGACTCTGCCTTGAGGCATTTTTCTTCTGCCACAGAAGCCACTGTCGTTGGGTTTCAGGTCATTACTGTGAATTGTGGTTGAGAGCTTTTCCTGTAGCCTTATGCTGCAAAGCTCACCCTTGATTCAATGGACACTATCTGAGAGATTCGGGGAACAGCTGGCCACATTACACAACCTCCAATAAGCTACTCCTATCTCATCTTATCCATCAGAGTTGATCACAGTCCTTGCTCTAACTGGCAATCAAATACAGCTGAGTTTATTACCACTGTGTGGAAGCTGTATGGTGCCAAAAGAAGCCTGCCAGATAAGCTCAGATTGCATCATTTAGCACCAAAGCAGTGGACAGCCACCTGACCTGACACACAGCCTTCAGGCTCTGGTCTAGATAAACTGACAACAGGGCTGTCAATCAAAAATGCATAATGCTACTAAGTTCCACACTTGAATGTGACTTCAATTACAAACAGACTGTACATGGATCACACACAGTGGTGATGGTTCATGTTTCACATTCGAGCCATTAGCCATAATGACCAAAGTAAGTCTGGAAACTTGGAAAATCCAATACTGGCTTTAAAAGAAGCTCCCAAATAAAGACACAGAATTGTTATTAATTAGGAATGCTTGGCCTTAGTTTGGGTGTGTCCCATTAGCTCTATTAACTTAACCTATTTCTATTCATCAATGTTTTGCTTTGGAGCTTTTTACCTTTCTTTCGTTTTGTGTGTCCTACTTTACTGCTTCTTCTGTGTCTGACTGGATGCCTGGCTGGCCCCTGGTGTCTCTCTGTTGTATCCTTTTCTTTCTTCCTCTCAAATCTAAATTCCTCCTCCTACTTAGTCTTCCTGCCTAGAATTTCCACCTATACATCCTCCCTTGCTATTGACTGTTCAGCTTCTTATTAGACCGATCAGGTGCCATAGGAAGGCAAGATAAAACAGAAACACATGTTTACATAATTAAACAAATGCAGCACATATTTATATAGTTAAAAATAGACTTCAACATAAAAGAATGCAACACATCTTTCTATAAATAAACAAATATTCTGTAACATAAATAATGCAGCACATCTTTACATATGTAAACAAATACAACAAATTTTTGCATAAACAAACATTCTGCAACAGAGGATGACAGAGAGCAGACTCATTACTACTCACTGACTTGTTCTACCAGAAAAGAGGGGAAATTTGCTATAGTTAGGAGACTAAGCATGCTGCATAGAGATTTAACTAAAGAGTCCACACTGTCAGCAGTGACTTATCCAAGAGCCTTGTCACTGCCCCAGAGGTGAGATTTCCTGAGAAAATATGGAAATAACTTTTAGGAAGGAGTCTCTTTGGGGATTAACTGACATGTTAACTCTTCCTTGCTAAAATGTTTGTAGATTTTACTAGAAAAAATAGTGAAGAATTTTATTATTTAAAAAATAATCAATCAGGTTGTAGTTCATCTGTCTATGGCTCTCATTATAAATGAAACAAGGCTTAAGTATTTATGAAGAATGGCTTACTAGAGAATATGGGATTTGTAAAGAGAAACTTTTTCCTTGAGAGAAGCCTTCCCGCCAGCCTGGTTCTAGAGCCACATCAGTCCCAAATAAACACACAGGAGGCTATATTAATTATGAAGCTGTTGGCCTTGCTTGTTTCTTACTGGCTAGCTCTGACTTAAGTAATTACCCCATAATTGTTAATCTAAGCATGTTTCTTACTGGAGAATAGTTCCGGGCTTCCTACCCATGGCGTTACATCTTGACATTTCTTGTGTTTCTCTTACCCAGAGTCCTTCTGGACTCCTAGTCCCTCCTATCTAGATTCCCTATTGGCCAGACAGTGCTTTATTGACAAATGCACAGGACTTCCCCAACAGGGATTCAACATTTTCTTTTATTGGTGTAGACGACCACAAATTAGAGGAAGAATTGGGAAGTCCTCAGCTTCCTTTCAGTACAGTCATTTCTAGGATGGGTGAGATGAGTGAGTGTATGAAGTTCCTGCTAAAAAGCCTAACAGTAATGTCTTGAAAAAATGGCATAGATTCTGTCCTCATGGCCCATTTGCTACAGGAGCAAATAAACTCCTGCAGTTCTCCTCTGACTTCCAAAGATAATCAGTGTCTTGTGTGATCATGAATACACACATATACGTGCGCGCGCGCACACACACACACACAGATAATACATAAACAGATAGATGATAGATAGATAGATAGATAGATAGATAGAGTTCAGTAGTTAAGAGCATTCATTGCTATGGGTTCAATTCCCAGAGCTCACATTGCACCTTTTACAACTGAAACTCTGCTTCTAAGAAATCCGGTGCCTTCATCTGTCCTCTGTGGGCACCAACATGCATGTGATACACATCCACCTGTGCAGGCTCTCACACACTCACATGTCATAAAAAACAGCTTTATTATAAGCTCAGAAAAAGGTCAACATTCAGCAAGACCATTATCTTATTAATTTTTCCTGTGTAGTTGATTGATCTGAAAATAACAAAATGTTAGTAAGCATGGAACATGTCCTAAGCTTTCAATTAAAATTCAATAATACAAAAATAAAACTATTTGCATATAATATACTCCCATTAATATGAAGAAATGCTGTACACTCATAGATTTTATGATGTTTATATAAGATTAAAATAATTTGAAAATAAAATAATAAACCTTTTTTTAAGAATAACATTTCTATATGGTCTTATTTCTTGACATATGTTAAGCAGAAATAAGGTAATTTTACAAAAATTAAGATGTTACTGGAAGCTCCCTGTGCTGAGTAATTTCAGGCTCATAGATTACAGAAAAAAAAGAGCTCACTCGCTCTTGGGTATAAGTTAGCTTATATCTTTCCTTCGAATCATTGTGAAAAGTAGATTGGTGACATTTCTATCACCTGAGGTTCTGATTTTATTCTTCTTGCTAAAATGACTTGCAAAGGAAGTTAACCAGCCCAGTAGAGTAGCACCCTCTGCCTCCCAACAATAGCCCCGACTCACAAGTGTCAATGTGAACTTTGAAGGGCCATTCTAGCATCACAAATCAGAAGGAAACGTTGCAACAAGCAAAAGGCCTGAGAAGCAAGCTTTAGAATTGCAACCATCCTTTAAAGAGATGTGTGCTTGATGTGCAGAATGCAAAGTCAATATGAACTGTTTAAAAAAAAAGTGGCGTAGCGAAAATAAGAATCAAAATACTGTCCACTTTGACCAGAGATATGAAAAGGAAGCCAATCCAAGTGCAACAATAACATCTTTCTGTTGACTTGTTAGAATAGCATGAACACAATTGAAGAGGAAAAGAAAGAAATGACATCCAAAAACAGCTAGTCCAGGGTAATTTGTTGTGACTTTCCCAAGTCTCACCAAAACTGTCCCAGGGGAGTAGGAAGCACACAATATGTCTGAGCAACCTGAGAAAACAGTTGACTTTTGGACTGCACACAGCTGAGAGGAGCCAGTGCCCCGAATGTCTTAAAAACAGAGAATTCAAAGTGTCCAGGAAAGGAAGGCAGCTGAGCCTGTAACAGTAGCACCAGAGCCTGAAGATGCTTGTGAATTCCTGAAAACACTGGCCACATAGCCTGTTTAGACTTACGCTCAGAAAATTCACTGCTGGGCACAGGGGTTAGGACTACGGAGACATCTCTATGGGTAAGGCACTTGGAGCACAAGCATGAACTTGGAATTGAACTTGGATCCCCGGCACCCGTAGATGCAGAACAGAGAACTAGAAGTTCCCGGGGCAGCTGATCTAACAGATGCAGTGTGAGAAACAAACAGATATGCTCTGAGGAGACAGAAGGTGAGGACCATGATCTGAGGTCATCCTCTGACCACCACCCCTGTCCTAAGGTATACATATCTGCACTCAAACACAAGGACACACATGCACACCATATGCTCACACACATGCACACAAGTGCATGCACCCTAAAAGAAAAGCAAGGAATTTGGAGCCAATTGTGTTAACTCTATGAAGGATTAAAAGAACGCACATTGCAGTATGAAATAAAGTGTTGAGGGAAAAAGAGGTAAGGTTCAAAAAGATGAGCAATAAATTACTAAGTTGATGTCCAGGTAAGCATGGGCTATAACACAAAATAATAAATGATAATTTTTCAATTAATAAAATAGCAATCCGCTAAGTATTGTAAAATAAATAAAAATAGATAATGACAAATATGACTAACTACAGGTATAATATAAAATTAAATCACAGAGGAAAGGGACAAATTTGTTGGTTTGCTATATTCTCCAGAAAAGTAAAATATCCTTAACTTAATCAAGGATAGATGTAGGCTTTGAAAAAACTTTCAACATTAAAAATTAATTGTTAATTTCAAGAATCCCATGAATAAAATATCAAGCCATTTTTGCCTTAGAACGGTTCTACCAATACTGCAAGACAATGTCCAGGAAGATAAAGGACCTACATTTAAAAAACATGTAAATATTCCTATATCAAATAGTGTCTACTAATCTTAATAATTAAATATCAAAATAAAAATTAAAATGCTTAATAATACATGCATATAAATAGTGTTTTACCTTGAAAGAGGATATATTACATCCATTTAAAATATTAGTTCAACACAGGGTTTACTTGTTAGCCAAATTTAAATCAACAGTATGTAGCCATTAACTATATTATTAATAAATATAAAGTGCTTCTTCATATTAACACATGCATAAGTGCATGCTTGCATATTTACAGTAATTGAAATTTAATCAATATATATTTGTATGTATTCCCTTAATGAATGTGTATGTCTAAGTATATGTATTATATATATGCTTAAACTTGATAATTAGATTCAAATTAAGTCCATATTGTACATAATTTTATGCTGGATAATGTGACCAACCTTTTTGAAAGCATAACATCAATTATCAGACTGTTATATGCTCTTGTGAATTCCTGTGTAACTAGTGGCAAAATCATGGGGAAGGCAGAATTTCAAGAAATGTGTAAAATGTTCATAGCAGTGTTGTTTCTCTTACTTTTTAAGAGAAAACCTAGTGATGATACATATGTTCAGCAACACAAAGCTGGATTAATAAAACAGATGATTGACGAAATTGGACTACATTACAACAGCAAAAGTTCATCACAACCAAAGACAGAATTAGGTACACATAAGTAACAAATTTCTCAGAATATTACTTTTACAAGATCAAACCAAAAAAGAAAACACATTCTGTGATAAGGATACATGAGGGGAAAAAAGGAAAAAAAAAGGAACGATCAACAGACAGCTCAAAACTCAGACCAATGTAGGGAGAGCAAGAGCACACTTAGAGTGGAAGAGACTGGAATGGAAATCTCAACCACAACACAGAAATCCTGTTTTAAAATACTGTAGTCCAGTTCAAGGACATTCATTTAAGCTTTTGTAATTCATGTTGCATGAACTCTAGTGGTTGTATCATATATATTGTTGATATACAATTGAAAATCATGAAGTGCATTAATTACTCCAGGCATCAGTATGAACCTAGCATTCATCATCACATTTTTTCACTTAATGTTCACTAGGAACATCCCTAGCTTCCTCCAGGGCTCTCAGCATGCACTTGACCATTGAGACTAGGAAAAAACCTTTATTCACATTGGCAGATAGAACCATCCCACACATGTGAACTCAGATTAATAACTCTAAGGAACCATTATACCAACAGTGTGGAATATTACATAATAATGAAGAATACAGGCAAACAAATTCTATTGGAAACTGAGCTGTCATCTCATGTGTAAAGAGTACTGGACATACTATCTATTGTCTTGCAGCCTGACTCTTCCCTCTATACAATGAGTTTCACAGAAGCTCCTATCTCATCATTGCTCAGAGCCTGAGAAACATGCATGTTTCTTAGAACTTAAGTATCATTATCCTTGATTCATGACTCAGCTTGTCACAAGATACAGTTGGTGCTGACGCTTTGATTTTCTGAATAGCTAAAGAGGAGGAGAGCACAGCTGCAATGTTTGGGTATTTATTTTCAATTAACACCACTTGACAAGTATGGAATGTTGATTTTGCTATAAGGATGTTAACTTAAATGACTTGAAGGGGCACAGAGACTCCTTTTAAAGAAACGATCAACAGACAGCTGACAAGAGCAAGCTGCCTAATGAGCCCATGGCCCTGGTGACAATATGTCACAGTGCCTTGGAGGAAACATCTGGGACAAAAGGAAGGAGCAGGAATGGGATTATAATAATAATTTCTAAGCTGAAAACTTAAAGCTGGCCCACATTTGTTTTTCAGTGATGAGAAATATCTCAAGAAAGAATCTGAGAGAGATGGAAAAAATGCACAGGAGACATCGTCTTTCATGGCTTCATCTGCCAAAATGGTCATAGATGATAAATGCCAGTAGAGTTGAGCATCCACTCTTTAGAGCCAGGCAGCCTGAAATTTGACTCTTGACACTCTCTCCTGCCTCTGTGTGGCTCATGAGCAAGTGTAATTTCTCTAAGCATGACCTTGAAAATTTACTAAATGTGGAAGCTAACTTTGTAGTTGTTAAAAGGTGAATTCATTTAATTGCTTAACCATGTGCAAGCAGACATCAGTGACACAAGAGAGATATCCAACATTGTTTTCATCATCATTGCCATCAACACACACTAGTTTCTACAAAGTTAAAAATAACAGACTGCAGACAGTGGTCACCAGATGATTAAAAAAGTCCTGGGAACAAAACAGTGGACTATGATATCCTAATCTAAATGACAAAATAAATATATGTGATCCTATACTAATAATAGCAAGTGATGCAAAAATTGCCCAATAGGGACAATAAAGTCTTCCATGCAGAATTCCACATAAGGGACAAATTTATATACTTCAATCACAACTGATTTTTTGGGCATTCCCAACATAAGCAAGGTAAACAATAGTGTCACTCAACTATACCATCATATATAAAGACATTCTGTAGTATGCTAAAAATACCAAATTCAGTTATTCAACATCTTGCATCATAAAACACATGTCATCATTTTTGCTAGTAAAAACTAACCAGAAGGTTCAGATTCAAAAAGAAAAAAAAATGATTTTGAAATTTCCCATTCCTCTGAGTAGCCAGAGACAATTTAGCAATAAGAACATATGCTTTGATTACTGATATCTCCCTAACGTATTCATTTATTGAACAAAAACATATCAAATCAAATTTGTATAACATGCAGGATTTTGCACTCATAACTAAAGAAAAGTCCTCTTTCCCATGCTAATAATGCCTTAAAAACCTTGGCAGGACATGGTGGTCAGGACATTGTGAAGTAAGGCAGGAAACAGATTCTTTTTGGTTCATAAATAGTGTGAACTTCATTGTCTGCACTAAAATTTTAGTATGTCACAGTATATTTTGATTAGAAAATATTTGCACTATTCTGTCCATTCCTTCACCTTGTGCTATGAAACATCATAATTCTCATATTCATCTAAATAGATGACGTCTTTACAGATATATGCATATGTGCATGAAAAAATTTTAATATACTTGACCTCAGCTGAAAACATTCTGTGTGCTTTTAAAAAGTTATGTTTAACCAGGCTTTACATAACTTATTCCCTTTGGGTTGAAGATCAAGAGAGAGAACATTCCACCTTGTTCTGTGGAGTTTATACAACTGTTGCCATTGCCTTGCCAGAGTTTTGTCCTGGAGGGGGGGCTGCTGATATCCTTCCAGCTGGTGTCATTGTGTTATTAAACAGAGGGAAGATTGAGTTATTGCTTCCCTCCTCTGTTTCCATAGAATTATCATAGCTGTCATTGCCACCTTCCAACTATTGGTTGGACAAGTGTAGATTGTTCCAGTTTCTGAGCATAGTCCTCATGGTTTCATATTTAATTTTTCAAAAGAATTCATCAGGGGAGTTATGCTTATACATGATAAGTATTTTTTCCTGTTATCACTTCTGAGAAGGAAGGTCTTACTACGGGCAATATCAGTCATCAAGCCGTCTGAGTTCAGGGCTGGGGAGACAGCTGAGTTGGAAAAGTGCTTGCCTGGGAAAATGGAAACCTAAGTTCTATCCTTAGTGCCTATGAGAAAACCATGTGTACAGGCATGAACTTGGAATCCTGTTTCTCAGGAGGCAGAGGCAGGCAGATCCTTAGGGCTCACCAATCTAGCCTAACCTTCAAGTCCCAGACTCTAATGAGAGACCTTCCCTGCCTCAAACACTGTAGTAGGGACTAGAAAAGTTCATAGGAGTTAAGAATACTGTCTGCTGTCCTAAGTGGCCCAGTGATTCAACTCCCAGCACCCGCAAGGTCATTGAAAACCTGCGGTAAATCCAGTGCCTCTAATGATCTCTGAAGATATTGCACACATGTAATTTACAGACACACATTAAACAGTCATATATACAAAGTAAAAATAAGGAAATCTTGAGAGAGACAGGAAAGAAGGAAGGAAGGAAGGAAGGAAGGAAGGAAGGAGTAGGGCTTGTATTGTGTCTGAGTAATGATGCCTAAGTTTGGATACTGTTCTACACACACACACACACACACACACACACACACACACACAGAGTGAGAGAGAGACAATTTAATTTTAATACTATTAATCTCTGTTCACTATAAAGGCTGACACAGGCACTAGACTTATGACTGAAATAAAACTCACTTGGATCAACCAAAATATAAAGTTACAGCTAAAAAGTAGGTAAAGGAGAGTCTCAGTTTTATAGGAATTTTTTCCTCATAAGCTTTATGGTTACCACCTGCCAAAATATAGCTAAAACTTAAAAAGAAAAGAAAAAAGGAATTCCCAGTATATCCTAACAAGCACTGACAGCAAATAAAAGCATAAATCCACTGCAACTGGATCAATAACTTTAAAAGTCAACACATACAAACTTTCACCATAGTAAAAATGACTTTACTTGTCTGTTCCTTTAAAAATCACTCTGAGAGAAAAATACCAAAGATTATATAGAAAAAGACAAGTATTATATGCAAGTCTAACACCAAGGTCATTAGAAACTCAACATCAAAAAAGTGGAGAGAACTCCCATGGACTCTGAACTAGGCTGTGTTAGAATTAATCACTGAACTGAACCCAAGGAACCCAGTGACAGAGAGAGATGAGTGATGAGCAAATTGGCAAAGAATGGGCTGGGAAAACCAGCAGAGAAAGCTGATCTGAACAGGGGAGAGCTCTTGGACCCCAGACCAACAGTGGGGAGGCCAGCATGGGACTGATCTGGACTCCCCAAATGTGAGTGTCAGCGAGAAATCCTGGGTAACCTATGGGGCCCTGAGCTGTGGATCAGTGTCTATCCCTGGAATACAAACAGTCATCGTGTGCCTATAGCACAAAGAGGGATGCTCTCTCAGCCTGGACTCTTAGGGGAGTGCCTGGACCCTACCCAGAGTGAAATGACAGACTCTAGATATATCCTATGTGGAAGGATTTGGCAATAGGGTGGGAGGGTGGGGGTGTGAAGGGGAGTGCGGGAGGAGGGGAGGGAGAAGGAACTGGGATTGACATGTAAAACAAGCTATTTAAAATTAAAATAAAAAATGATAAAAAAAGAAGTACCTTAACTTAACCATGTGAAGAGTATGCCTGGGTCAAACACCAATCCATTCCCCAAGGCCCCACAGATTGTCCAGGCCTCCTCTTTGACACTCACATTCAGGAAGCCAGGATAAGTCCCATGCTGGTCTCTCAGCCATCAGGTGGGGGTCCAAGTGCTCCCTCTTATTCAGGTAATCTGTTTCTGTGTGTTTACTGGCCCGATCTTGACTTCTTTGCTCATCACTCCTCCCTCTATGTCACTGGATTCCAGGAGTTCATTCAATGTTTAGCTGTGGGTGTCTGCCTCTGCTTCCATCAGTTACTGGATGAAGGTTCTAGGATGGCATATAAGGAAGTCATCAAACTCTTTATCAGGAATGGGCATTTAAGGTGGTCTCTCCACTACTGCTTAGTTTGCCAGTTGGTGTCATCCTTGTAAATCTCTGATAATCTCACTAGAGCCAGATCTCTTCCCAAACCTATAATGACTCCCTCTGTTATGGTACTTCTCATCCATTTCTCCTCTATTCTTCCCTGACTTAATCTTCCTGCCCTCCCATGTCCTCCTCTCTCCTCATCCTCCCTCCCTCCTCTTCCTAGCTGCCCTTCCCTTCCCCCATTCTCTGTCTGCTCAGGAGATCCTGGCTCATTCTTCTTATCTGGGTTACCATGCATATCTTTCTTAGGGTCCTACTTGATTCCCAGACTCTCTGATGGTGGGATTGTAGGCTGGTACTCCCCTGAGCCATGTCTAAAACCCATATATGAGTGAGTACAAGCCATGTTTGTCTTTTTGTGACTGGGTCACCTCACTCAGGATGGTTTCTTCTAGTGCCATCCATTTGCCAGCAAATTTCAAGATTCCATTGATTTTTTTGTGCTGAGTAGTACTCCATTGTGTAAATGTACCACATTTTCTCTATCCACTCTTCACTAAAGGGACATCTAGGTTGCTTCTAGGTTCTGGCTATTACAAATAATGCTTCTATGAACATAGTGGAACAGACATTCTTGTATGAATGTGCATCTTTTAGGTATATGCCTAAGAGTGGAATTGCTGGATTTTATGGTAGATTGATTCCCATTCTCCTGAGGAATCTCCATACTGATTTCCAAAATGGCTGTACAAGTTGGCACTCCCACAAAACAGTGGAAGAGTGTTCCCCTTTCTCAACATCCTCTCCAGCATAAATTGTCATTGGAGTTTTTGATTTTAGACATTCTGACAGGAGTGAGATGGCATCTCAGAGTTGTTGTTTTGATTTTCATTTCTCTGATGCCTAAGGATGTTGAGACACTTTCTCAAGTGCCTCTCAGCCATTTTAGACTCCTCTATTGAGAAATCTCTATTTAGTTTTGTGCCCCACGTTTTAATTGGATCCTTTGGTGTTTTGGAGACTTGCTTCTTGAGTTCTTTGTAAATTTTGGAGATCAGTTCTCTGTCGGATATAAGGTTTGTGAATATCTTTTCCCATTCTGTGGGCTGCCTTTTTGGGGCCTGGGGGAGCTGGTGAGTGTGTGGGGGAGGAGGGGAGGGAGAGGGAGCTGGGGTTGACATGAAGCAAGTTTGAAATAAAAAATGTTTACCAAAAAAAGAAATTATACACACATCTCTTCACATCAAAATGAGAGAATATGGAAAAGAGAAATAGATACACGTATACAGATATAGCTGTATATGTGTGGATTGTGATAGAGTTGAGATTGAAAAAAGATACATTGAAGAAGACAGAAATGGGGTCTACACAGAACTGTTTAAGACATTGAGGAGTAAAACGACATACATATGGCACATATAGCCATATTAAACTAGCTCATATGTGTGTTTTATATAGTTTTTCATATACTTGAAGATATGTTTATGACCAAGTACATTTGTGACAACATATCTTCATCTACATGAAGAACAATATAAAATTATAAATATAGAAAAACATGCAGATTATGTCCTAACCAAGAAAAAATACACCTGTTCGAGCTAATAGCCATATCAAACAAAGAATGAATGAAGTACCATCCATTCACTGATTTCTCCTCAGCGGCTGTATCCTAGAAGGACCCGCAGATCAGCAGTCAGCTATGTAAGTGTGGTACCACCTTGATGAAGCTTCGTGGACGAGCAGTCATTTAACAAGGAATCATGGACTGACACATAGCTAACGACAGAGAGTGTTCAAAGAGGAATGAGGGAGAGAGAGAGGGAGATAGGCAGAGCTATGTCTGGTCTGCACATGCACACTACAGAAATCACAGAGCTTTCAGTGGAGTCCAGTCTCAACCAGTGCCCTTTTAATCTAAGCAATGAGATATTAGAGATTCAATGAACAGCCACATGTGCAGAACTATGCGAATACTCGCGGGCGAGGTCTTAGTGAGACACAGCAATAGAGGAGACTGAAGGTGCTGAAGGGGTGTGGCTTTTATTAATCAAGGACGATGCATCAGAGCAATGCAAAAAGTGTGGCCATGTACAGGGCATGGTAAAGTAAATGAAGCAAACACCACTGGAATATAAATGCACCAAACCACACATCACTGAAGCAAGTTGCCTCATTCACGCTTTCTGGCTTTAGAACAGGGTCTACTCTGTAGACCTGGATGACCTCGAACTCACTGAGTTCTGCTTAGCCCTGCTCCCAAGTGCTGGGATTACAGCCATGCACCACAACACCTGCCATATATTTTGTTTTGTTTTATTAATTCTCAAGGAATATTCTTCAAATTATACTCTTAGAATCTATTAAAGCATAACGCAGAAATTTCTATTTTAAGATTTGAATTGCTTTTCAAGTACTGAAATAATAGCAGAGTAAATGTCAACTAACTTTATAGAAAGCTTTGTGAAATGGGAGAATATTGGAACTTTTCATTAATCCTAATTTGAAAGATTATACCACACAGAGAAATGCCTGATACATCTCCATTGAAGGTGCAAATCAATTTCTTGTCACATACATTAATATTGATCTTGAACTTTCTAAACTGTTGTGTAAAATAAATGAAATAAGAAAAAGCAGTGTCTAAACATTAAACCATTATTTGTTTAAAAGGAATTTTCTACCATTGAAACACCAAAAATCTATTAGAGCATGGTTAATATTTGTAATTTTTTGTTTTAAAGTCTTTTTATTTAAAAACAAAACAGGAAATCAAATCAAAATATTTCCCATTGGAAGCTATTTCTTTCTTTTTCATCTTTTAAAAATTTTATTACACAAATCTCTCCCATTCCTAAGTGTCAGAAGAAAGACATCTTTGCTATCTCTAAAACCAAGTGGAGAACTTTTAGAAAACAGAGTAAAACTAGCTTCCTTCCTTCCCTGACCCAAAATCATGCCAATGTGTCAGCTGGCAGCCACAAACGTACTCCCTTAATGCTTACATTTAATTTAAAATCTCAGCACAACATTGGAGAGTGACTCTAAATAAGCAACAAAAAATTGCAAATTTTACTAAAGAAATTGTACAATAAAAAGATAGTGATGGCCACGTGAGGAAATACATAAATCTTGGGGTTTTAAGTACAAAAAATTAAAAATAGGTATCAGTGAATGTTATTTGAAAGGCTATGCCTTCAATGTCAATACGTCCTCAACACAAAATAGACACGGAATTTAAAATCATCCCAAAAAGTATGATAGAAATATTAGTGCAATGAAGCAGAGGGCATATGCTTGCTATGCATCTCCCGTCTTCAGCATCCTCGATGCTTACTAAATGACTGGCTTGCTATGCATCTCCCGTCTTCAGCACCCAAGTGAAGTTGTTCAAAGGCAGCAGATCCTCGATGCTTACTAAATGACTGGCTTGCGATCTCTGGTTCTCCTTCCCTTAGAATTCACTCTGCCATCAGTCCCTTTGTCCTGATAGCATCACTTGTGCCTCCACAACTGTAAGGGCTGTGCATTGTTGTTGTCAAAATGTCTACACTATGACTGTGAATGAGGATCTCAGCCATCAACAACTGGACTGGGAATTTCACCTTTATACTCATTAGCTGTGTTACACTGATAAATATACATAATATTCTGAGCATCAGTTCCACATCAACAATTAAATATTTTTCAAACAATAAAGGTACTGGACAAGATGCCAAAAGAAGTGCTAAATGAATACACATATATGTCAATATCTGTATATATATATATATAAGTTTATGTACGAATAATATCATCATATTTTGTAGGTAAACAAGTATCTATCAAGTACTAAGAAAATACATGGTCAGTAACATCTCCATATCTTTAATCAATTTGATGTAAAATGATACTGATATTGAAACTGTGGATTGTTAAGATTATCATAATTTTTAGAAAACTATTTTTGATCTTATATTCTCTAGTCATGAACATAGAATAGTCTAAAATTTTCCAAATCTAGGTCAACTTAGAACTTTGGTTTATCTGTCCAACAACATTAACAGACAGATGTTATTTTTATGGCTCACAGCTAAAATCTGAGAACCTGGAGGTCTGGCACAGGATGACTGCATAAGTTTGTAGTCAGCTTTAGACACATAGCAAGTTCCAGGCCAGCCTTGGCTACAGAGTGAGTCTGTATGAGAAGTAAAACAAACTCAACCAAAACAGAAAGATTAAGTGCTTATTAACACATACTAAGCAGAGACGGAATGCTTACTTAATGTAGAAACAGAAATGAACCAAAAATTAAACTCAATTCAGTAAACGTGATAAGAATATATTCTTTCCTACATAGAGTAAAAATACTGAACATTTATGAGGAACTAATGATAAACTAGCCTTTAAACTAAATTTCTGATTGCAGAGCAAATTATGATGGACATTACAAGGGTAAGGAGACAAAGGCTTATCCATGGTTATATGGGTATAAGTGAAAGGGACATGACTACAATCCTAGTGAGTGGTTCCAAAATTCAGTGCTGCATTTCCATGCATGAATAGGTTAGAGGTCAACCACAAGCATTTCCCAGTTACCATCCACCAATTTTTGAGTTAAGGATTCTCACTGTTTGAATTCCACTTTTTCAACTAGACTTCCCAACCAGAAGCTCCAGATATCTGTCATTTACCTCCATTTCAAGTGTGCAGATTTTTTCACATTGTTTCTGGGCGCTGAATTCGGGTGTTCATGGTTGTGGAGCAAGTACTCTACAGGTTTAAATGGAGACAATATTAAAAACAGTGATATCTTGTTTCATGTAAAAATTATTTGATAGTACTTCATCATACCCTTGACTTTGCATTTGAGCTACACAACTTCAAATATCTACTATCAAATCCTTTACATAAAAATTCTCTGTCTAACCTTCAACTGGACAGTGGGGTGCACTCAGCAGTGTGTGTAATGAACATGCAATAATTGATTGATGAATGAATGTATCTTTCTGAAATACCCTACCAATTCCTGGAAAATGCTTTCTCGTACTTGACTGTAGAGGAACAGGTAAATGGAAACTGAATTACATTACAAGTATGTAGGGTTATTCCTTTATGTCATAGCTAGTTTCATTCTCTAAATACTTACTTTATATATTTAAGATTTTCCATACAGAAGTAACTTATCTTGAATAAATTATTTAAAAGTACCTTTAAAATTTCTAGCATCAGGACATAATTCAGGTAGGAAGAAATGCATGAATCAGATTTGAATACTTCACTTAGTATAAATTTTTTAAGTGCACATTTATTCAATAACTAATTACTGTCCACCAGGCACAGGGAATCCATTCCCCATGCTCTGGTTTCTGGCCTGCGCTAATTTAGTATTTATTTTTTCATAAAGTGCTTTCTCCATATGTAGGACATATTATACCTAGCAAAATAGAATCATCTCTAAAATTTTACATTATCCAAAAATAACTGCATCCTTAATAAATAAATATAGCCTACACAAAGATCACAATCAAAATTTCTGGACATATTTAATGAGGAGAGACACTTCTGGCACATGGGCAGTGGACAGGATAATTGCCTTTAAGAAAAACATGAAGTTTTTGAAAAATTGTAAGGTGGATTGAAAATTGATCACTTAGCTGCTGAGTCATGAATTTGAGAAGCTTCTGAAGAGGTTTTAATTAAGCAAGGTGTAAAAAATGCAGATAGAATGGTTAAGGATGTATCGTTTAACAGAAATATATGCAAATTGGCTGTGCTTGCCTTAAGTGTAAAGCAGTAAATGAGCTGGGGGAATTGAGAAGGCAGCCATTTACATAGCATTGCGCTTCAGATGGCGCTGGGACTGTCCCAAGTGCTCTGCAGTACACACAATAGTTGAAAACAAATTTAGTAGGGGAAAACACTTAAGCATACATATTAGTTGATTATGGAAAAATCCTCCTTTATCCATATTATGAACCAAGAGCTTACAGTTATTGAGAGTTTCAAGCAATTTGGAATTGGGTTTGATCAGGAAAGAAAAATAATGTTACTTTATTAAAGTGTACAATGCTTAAATTGACAGCATACTGACTTTATACTCAGAGCCAAAACAACATCTTCAAAGTCAGACCACCAGTGAATTTTTATGTTACTATGGGGAAAATAAAAATCTGTGTTGCCTAGAGCAGAGATCCTAATCCCAGGGGTCAGTGGTGGCTGAGATGGTCTGTGGACGTCATGAACACAGAGAAAACCAGTCTGTTTTTATCTATTTTTATTTGTTTCTCATCAATGTTCACTTGTATGCATAAAATAGATAGGCAGGTGGTCCAGCTGACCAAGGCTGTGACCTCACAGGGAGGAAATGAAAGGAGTGTGTTGTGGTCCCTGCAAGGGAGTTCTGGAAACTTGACTGGGTGGCGAGAAGAATGAAGGAAGGACAGGCACACAGACACAAGAGCAGAAATGCTAGGATTGGGTTGGCTGTTTGCTTTGATGAAGTGGCAGCCGCGGCAGTCATGAAACTCTGTGTATTTGTGTACATCTGACTCAAGCAGTGGGTTACTCTATAGGAGGAGGCAGGATTGGCTGATGGAGGTAAGAGGTCCCCAGCTGATCTGGCTCATAGTTTCTGATAAAGGCCAATTATTCATAGCAGCCATAATTGGACCAGAGAAAGGCTTTGCTGTTCCTCTGAGCCTCAGCAGGGAAAGCTTTACCATTCCCATTTGTCTGAGGCACTGGGGTCCTTGACATGGCTGTATGTAAGTCCACAACACACGACCACTGAGGCCTCCCCCACTCCCCACAGGAGAGAGACTGAAGACAAGGTAGATATCATTTAACAAAAGATGACAAACTATCTGAGAGACAACAAAGAGACCTGTAGCTTTCAGGAATTTATATGCTAAACCACTTGTGAGTTTTACTATTTGACACGATTGCTGCCAAACTCTATGGGTCTTTAGTACAATAGGAAAGTTTCTTACACAAGGTGTCTTTACTCTCTCTCTCTCTCTCTCTCTCTCTCTCTCTCTCTCTCTCTCTCTCTGTGTGTGTGTGTGTGTGTGTGTTATTTTGAGACTTGTTCTCATTATGTAGCACAGACTGACCCTAAGTCATTATCCATCTGCCTCAGCCTTCCAAATCTGAGATTTACCAGGCATCATAATCCTAAACCTCAACCTCCTGAGGTTTTCTGGAATTAACACTGATCAGAATTGGAAAGAAATGGACTTAGAAAGCCAGCTATTACATTATTTATGCACTTGTTTATACAGTACATATATATTGGTAAAATAAAATTTAGAGCCTCGTCCAGTCCCCACCCCCACATTACGTTAGCACACTTACATATATCATGTGTCCGCATTTGAGAATATTTCCTCACATGCGCCATTCATGACTGAAGCAGCATTTTTTAACTTAGAAACACCAGATAAAAAAATCCTAACATCAAAACTATGTTTATCATGCTTTCTGGACAATTTACCTTTCACAAAATTAGTCATATATTAGTTTCATTCATAAACGAGCTTTGCCACACCTCTTTCAAGGCAAAAATGTGCTGGCTTCCTTTATAGCCTATGGACAATTGGTGGGCCTTCAGCTGGATGACTTGCATCTGATTATAATACACAACAGAAACATCCAGGCACGGCAAGCCCTTGCTCAACTGACCTGCCGTGGGACACTACGGAAAACTCAAGCTCAGAAGGATTATCACTGAGAATTGTCATCACCGCTTGTGGTTTATCTTCCCTCATCCCAGCTGTATCTAAATTCAGTCCTTATCTTTGCACAATAGAGTGTATTCTTTTTTTTTATCTGTCTGTCTCTGCCTCCTGATGGGTAGGATTAAAGGCATATGCCACTACACTCACCTAAAAATTAGTTTATTTATTTATTTATTTATTTTTTAAATTTTATTTTCCAGTTTAAATTTGGATAAGAAACAAGGTTGCTTCACAAGTCAGTTCCAGGTCCCTCTCCCATTCCCTCCCTTCCTCCCGAGCCCTCCCCACCCCGTTATCCCCTCACTTCCCCAGGGAGGGTGAGGCCCTCCATGGGGGTGTGCATAGTCTGTCATTTCATATAGGGCAGGGCCTAGACCCTTCCCCAAGAGTTCGGGTGAGAGTGCACCTCACATTGTTCTATGGGAGTCCTGAGATGCGTATAATTAACTATACTGATACTCTGCACAAATCAGTTTTCATAAATTGTATTATTGCAAATGTGCTATTATGCTCTATTCACAGCTAACTTAGAGCAAATATTTAAGAGAATTACAGCATTACCCCATAAAGTATAATACAAAAAAATAAATAACTCCATCGATGGGAATTGACAATGCAGCTTTAGATTAAAATAGGAAAAAAATCTTGCTACATGAGTATTGGTGTAATCATCTTGACTGGTCCCATCTTCCTGGCTCTGAATTTCTGTTATTGTCACTTAGCCTTTGTTAATTTCTGTGCCCTCTTCAGTCTTTCCCTGTGTCTCCCATTAATCATTGGCAGTGAGTTCAGAACTAACAATAAAACACCACAAAGTGTCTTTCTGGCTTCCCATCTAGCTACCATTCAGTGAACACAATTTTATTTTAAGAACTGCTATTAAGAATATTAGGATTGACACTAGTGAGATGACTCCAGGGGTAGAGGCACCTGAAACTATTCACTGTGGCCTAAATTGGATTCTCTGGACACACAGGGTGTTAGGAGAAAGTCACCTTCTGCAAGCTGTCCTTGGACCTCTACCCACAGGACGTGACAGGTGCGTGCCTCTCCCATGCACATTCTCCCAAGATAAGTTAATGCAGTGTAGGGAAATACTCCACAAGAATCCTGGCTATTAGAACATGGTAGTAGATCTTACATGCAGATGAGTGGCTATATAACCAGAAAATGCTAACATAAATCTTTATGTAAATAAGTAAAATAAATGATTTCTTCCTTACTCACTTTCTCACCTTTTAGCAACTCATCTTTCAGAAACTACATTTTAATGAATTATTCTTATTGAAGATTATGTCTAAATAATAAAAAACATTTTTGAACAACTTCAAAATATTGAATGGCTTCTGATCTAATGGAGGTTTTACAAACCGGGAATCAGTCATATGAATTTTGATTGGCCCACGTATCACTTAACAAGTGTGTGAGCACAAGCTGTTTATGTTTGGTTTTTATATAAATTTAGTGATATTTAGGACTGGTGATAAATGTCTCAATTGGAAATTGCCTGACTGGCATACAAAAACATCTGTCTTTGGCCATACATATGCATATTCATATGTATCCACAGCCATCCAGACATAAGCATTTGCCCCTACACACACACACACACACACACACACACACACACACACACACACACACTGCTAGTAATGTGTAAAGCTGAGTTACTTATTCCATATTACCAGCTTACTGAAATTCTTGTAGGAAAGACAGCCATTGATACAATTAGCCAAATTAAATACATTGTATTTCCAATCTTTTTGTTTTTAGGTTTTTTTTTACTTTGTTTTTTTTATTAATATTTTTTTATTTTCCATTTTAAATTTAGATAAGAAACAAGGTTGCTTCACAAGTCAGTACGAGGTCCCTCTCCCTTTCCCTCCCCTCCTCCCGTGCCCTCCCCCCATCCCCTCCCCCGTTATCCCCTCATTCCCCCAGGGAGGGTGAGGCCCTCCATGGGGGTGTCCATAGTCTGTCATTTCATATAGGGCAGGGCCTAGACCCTTCCCCAAGAGTTCAGGGTGAGAGTGCACCTCACATTGTTCTATGGGAGTCCAGAGACCGTGTGTATACTTGGGATGGGTACTGATCTGCTGTCCAAGGCTCAATAGATTACCTAGGCCTCCTCACTGACACCCAGATTCAGGGGGTCTTGATCAGTCCCATGCTGGATTCCTAGGCTGATGCCTGGGATTCAAGAGTTAACCTTTGTCTGGTCAGCTGTTTCTGGGGGTTCAACCAGCCCAGTCTTAATCCCTTTGATCATCAGTCCTCCCTCTCTGATACTGGCTTTCTTGAGTTCAGCTCAGGACTTAACCAGCCAGTAAATGAAGTTTCTGTTTCCCAGACTCTCTGGCCATAGGATTGTAGGCTGGCACTCCCCAGATCTATGTCTAAAATCCATATATGAGAGAGTACATGCCATGTTTCTCTTTTTGTGACTGGGTTACCTCACTCAGGATGGTTTCTTCTAGTGTCATCCATTTGCCTGCGAATCTCATGATTCCATTATTTTTTTCTGCTGAATAGTACTCCATTGTGTAGATGTACCACATTTTCTCTATCCACTCTTCGGGTGAGGGACATCTAGGTTGCTTCCAAGTTCTGGCTATTACAAATAAAGCTGCTATGAACATAGTGGAACAGACATCTTTGTTATATGGATGGGCATCTTTTGGATATATGCCTAAGAGTGCAGTTGCTGGGTCTTGTGATAGGTTTATTCCCATTTTTCTGAGGAATCTCCATACTGATTTCCAAAGTGGCTGAACCAGTTGGCACTCCCACCAGCAATGGAGGAGTGTCCCCCTTTCACCACATCCTCTCCAGCATAAATTGTCATTGGTGTTTTTGATTTTAGCCATTCTGACAGGAGTGAGATGGTATCTCAGATTTGCTTTGATTTGCATTTCCCGGATGGAAATTGAATAATGCTCAACTGCACCATCCCTGTTTTTAGGTTTTTTAAAAAATATTACACAGGGGAATAATAGAGGAGAGCAAGAAAAGAGGCACCATTATAGAGGGAGCCATTATAGGTTTAAGGAGAAATCAGGCACTAGGGAAATGTCCAGAGATCTAGAAGGTTGACTCCAACTAACAATCTAAGCAATAGTGGAGAGGCTACCTTAAATGACCTTCTCGAAAATGAGATTGATGACTGCCTTATATGGCATCCTAGAGCCTTCATCTAGTGGCTGATGGAAGCAGAGGCAGATACCCACAGCTAAACACTGAACTGAACTCCTGGAATCCAGTTGCAGAGAGGGCAGACTGATGAGCAAAGGGGACAAGATCAGACTGGAGAAACCCACAGAAACAGCTGACCTGAACAAGGGAGAGCTAATGGATCCCAGACTGATAGCTGGGAAACCAGCATAGGACTGTCTCAGATCCCCTGAATGTGGATGTCAGATTGGAGGTCTGGTTATTCTATGGGGCCTCTAGTAGTGGATCAGTATTTATCCCTTGTACAAGAATGAACTTTGGGAGTCCATTCCACATAGAGGGATAGTCTCTCAGCCTAGACACACAGGAGATGTCCTAGGTCCTGCTAACAATGACATGATAGACTTTGAAGATCCCCCATGGAAGGTCTTACCCTCCCAGGGAAGCAGAAAGGGGATGGGATGGGGGGTCCGTGGGAGTCAGAGGAGGAGGGGAGGGATAGAGAACTGGGTTGACATGCAAAACATGCTTGTTTCGAACACACACACACACACACACACACACGCACACACACACACACACACACACACACACACATATATATATATACATGTATATTTAAAAAATTCGGAATTAAAGCTGACCAGTATTTCTCATGGGATGTTTTCTCATGTATGTCATAGAACAAACAAAAAACAGACTGTGGCATAAATAATCCTGAAGCTAAAACACAAACAATGGCTCAGCTGAGTTAAGGCTTCCTGTGTAATTAACCACTCTCAAAGGCGATGTTGGGAAATATGTCCCTAGAGCAGTCAGGGAAGCAAGAATTAAGAGACTGACTTCCTGTGGTCACAAAATCTATTAATTGTGGAAAACAAACAAAACACAAGTTCCTTGCAATTTTGTGGAATTTACCATTTTCAGTGGTTTTACTTTGCATGGGGCGTCCAACTCTCAATTTTAAGAAAAATGTTTAGGATTTGAACTGAAGCCAATGTGTGTGTCTTCAGCACTTTTAATGTGTGACTAAGGCAGCTCAGAGCACCTGCTGGTTAAAGCCACTAGCACCATCTATAGAATAAGTACATAGTCAATGACAAGTCAACCCTCAGCTTGTATGTGGAATACACCCTTCAGAGTATTTGAGAGAAGGCAATCCATGCTCAGGGCATAGCCAAACCATAGCACTCCATTTCTAATTCTGTAGCATGTACCTTTTTCTTTAAAGGATTCAGATAATTACTTCAATTTACTGTATTTAACATGCATAAATTGCAAATCCGTTGTCTAGATCCCTCACACCCATTTCTACTCAGTTCACTGTGTTCTTTCTCAAGGCCTTTGAAATAATTCTTTCCAGGAAAGGATGTTCTGGGTGCACATGTATGAACTGTATGGATTGAGAAGCTTCCCAGTGAACTGCGAGCATATCTCTTGTTCTCTCCCCACCACCAAAGCAATGTGATGATTTTGAAGTCTTGCAAGAGGAAATCTTTCTTAACTTGTAACATAAGATAAATATACGCTGTTCCTCAGTTACCAGTCAGTTTGGAACTTAAAATATTCATGACTCCTTACTGCATGTTATACTCTGCCTCTTTTGTCTACTTTTCACTTTGCTCAAATATCTGACCAGCTTTGTCACCATAGACCAGTAGTTGTAGCTACTTGAGAGACCAAAGCAGGAAGGTCACTTGAGCTCCGAATTTCAATGCTATCCGGTGCAACCTAAGTAGTTCCAGTACAGAAAGATTTATATTTTTAACTCAAGAAAGAAAATAATAACTAACAAGTAATTTAGGAAGACATTTGGGAAATGAAAAAGGGATGGAGGAAAAGAAGAGGAAGAGGAAAAGAGGAAGAGAGCAAGGAAGTAGGGGATGAGCATTGGTGTCTTTGTGTTTATATCTTGCAGTTATGATGAATGTGTTGATCACCCCTGAATGTGGTTATGGCAATGCTATGGTATTTTAGGCTCATGCACTCATGCGATACCCAGACATTTCTGAACTGTGGCAAACTTGCCCTAGTCAGCATGGTGAGACCACGTATCTGTATCCTTTTCTGTATCATTGGCACCAACTCAGTGTGGGATGCAGTGTGCATGGAGGCAAGCAAGGAAGACACTTGCCTTCTCTCTGGCCAGAGTACAAGACAACGTTTATGCAAAATCAACAGTCTATCATCTGGGGCTGCCAGGTATAATTCAAGTTCTTTGTTGAACTTAGTGTTTCTTAGTGTACAAAGCTCAGATCAAAGGTCAGGCCTGTGGCTCCTGGGCTGTGGATCACAGATCCAGTCTCTTACCTGTCTGGATGTCGTGTGACTTATGGTAGCTTCAGTAAGAATTCCTATCAATTTAAAACTCAAACTGTGGTTTCAGCCCCATGACAGTGGAATCTGTATCCTCGGGCTTTGTGTCAATTGCAGAAAAACGAAGCCTATGTTCATGAAAGCTATTACTTCTCACTTCTCTCTTTTATGAAAAAAATAAGATGTACTAAAATAATAAATATCCATGCTCCATGATTGTCTGCTAAAAGATTTCTAAACCTCACAAGTACCTCAAAATGCAGTTTGCTTCAAGCCAGATGTTCCTCAACCAAGTTTATACCAGCCAGGAGGTTTTCCATATAAACCATGCTTCATTAAATCAACCAGAGTCTAATGTGGTGAAAAAAAACTTGACGATGTTGTTATTTCTCTGTGTTTAATTTCCAAACGTATTCATAATCAAGACATGTCTGTATACTTCATAAGTGACCGGAGGCCTGAGTAGATTCATGAAGCAGTTGACTGGAACCCCCGCATCATAAGGAGTTTAGTGTGACATTGTCACATGCCCTACTGCTCAACAGCACCAGCCTTTAGGAGCAGACAGACCAAGGTAAAAGATAAGACATATCACCATATGTGGCTGCTTGACCACAATCTGGCACTATCAGGCAAAAAAAAAAAAAGTCTTTTCTGGCCCGGGAATACAAATCAGTAATAAAGTGTTTACCTAGCCTGTAGAAGGCCTGTGCTTCTGTTCTCAGCCCCAAAATACCAAGACAAAAAGAAAACTCAAACTGCTCACAACATTAAAAAAGTATTTATAATTGAAAAACATCCATCTGGCTTTGTAATGTTAGTGCTGTGGTTCCTAGGAAACAGTGAGTCACGGGTGCCTTTGTGAAGCATCTTGGGTTGTGTTCTCACTGTTGCACAGTGAAGCACACAGAGCAGGATGTGGTCTTTTGGGTCACGGCATCTCAAACAACAGTTCAGAATAAGCATTCTGCACATTTCCGTTCTTCCTGTTTGATTTCTAGACCATCTCTGTGCTCTAAGTCCCCAGATGGAGGCTCTACTTTTCAATTGTTTTCTGTTAAAATATTCCTTCTAGTTTAGTATGTCAATTGAACATGCTGCATCATGTATAATAAAGACTTGGAATAACTGTGTGAAATATGTATGTGTGTTTTAATAAACATTTAATAATCAGTCTAAATAAGTTGATGTCCAAGCAGGTTTTGGCTTTTTAAAATTTGTGCCTTTGGTGAAGAGCAGTCTGTGAAGATACACTGGAGCCCTGGGACACCCAGTGCTTCATTATCCAATTCCTGCTTGTCCTTACAGCAGGCAAATCCAAAAAGGCCAAATTAAAGCTTTTGTCATACTTTTACCTGCTAGAGAAAAGAATACAGGCTCTATCCCTGAGAGCCAATGGACATGCATTTAAAGAAATGAGTTAGAGGCGTTTGTGCCTCACACAAACGCAACACACAAACACACACAGGTTGGATAAGTCTGGATTAATGAAACTCTTCAAGATGCAAACATTCTTCCTGACAGATACCTTGTTGGCAACACATTTCCAGTCAATGGAAGAGTTTCTTCTCTTATTTAAGCAGTTCCTTGTTTTTCAATAATGACACCCCACCTTATAGAATAATTAAACTGTATTGTTCTTTCTCCTGTCTTGCTACTGTGTAAAAAATCCTCCCTATTCACCATGTAGCAAAGCAGTCAGTGAAATTGTGTCACATTTTTTTTCTCATTCTGCTCTCAACCCACCATTATAGCTTCACTAAGTCTGAGTCTGTAAATGGAGTTCTTAATTGGTCTAAGTAATAAAATCCTGGAGTCACATATAGAGGAAAATGCTGAGAGATCAGAGAGAAGGACCAAACCACTGCCTTACCTCCTTAGCATCTTAGCAGACAGGAGAGTGCTTTCCTGTTTCTTACAACTTATATCCTGTTTCTTCCCAACTACCTTACTTCCTGTCTGTCTGTACAGACCTCCAGAACTCTATAGTCAGTTAGTGGAAACCTCCATTCTCTGACCTACAGACAGGCTTTATTTGTACATGCAAGATATCACCTCATATCCCCATTTTTTGTCTAATGTAAGAAAATATATATATAATATATACAGGCAGTAAGTACATAACCAGTCTCTAGTCTATTAGAATTAGATAATTCAGGGAAAATATTCTTTCATCTATTCTTTTATCATGAGTCCAAAGTCTTATAATTAATTTACTTTCTGTTCTAATTTGAAATATCAAATTATCTTTTAATGTCTTTCAAATCTATTACAGTTAACGCATCTTTAATAAGTTTCTTTACTTATTCTGGTAAAAATGAAAACTATACCTATACTATCTAGTATTCAACTCCCTCAGAGACCCTAGAAAGAAACATATTAACTGAGTAAACAGGAAGTGCAAGAAAGCAACTTCCAAAAAACATAAGAAATGACAGAAATAGCCGGTTGCCTGGACAGTCACCCAAGGTTCCTCTGCAATTTCGCAGCATCTTCAGCCTATGGGCCCAGCATATCTGACAGACATACGTGTGAACCGGGATACTCTGAAGGACTGTATCTCCTTGTCTTAGCAAGGTTTGCAGTCACTCTTTTTGGTGTCCTGTTTAACCAATTTGTACAGAACATTCTCAGCAGTTGAGGCAAGGGCACTTTATTGCCAAGTGTCTTACGTTTACCACAAAGAGAGTAAACAACATGTGGAGTTTCCTCGATGCCCATCATCTTCTCCAACGCAGATTGGTGCTACCAGGAGCAAACATGTCTCATTGTTATGAAATAAAAAAGAAACTACGTTATTAAAGCATGTTAAACCAGGCGGTGGTGGCACACACCTTTAACCCCAGCACTCAAGAGGCAGAGGCAAGGGGATCTCTGTGGGTTTGAGACCAGCCTGGTCTACAAACAGCCTCCAAAGCCACAGAGAAACCCTGTCTCAACACCCCCCCCCGAAAAAAAAACATGCCAATTCTGTAGATCTCTGGAGTTTTATTTATTTATTTTATTGAAATAAAAAACAAACCTGCTTCACATGCCAATCCCAATGTCTTGCCTTCCCCTCTTCCCCTGTTCTCCACCAGCAATCCCCCAACTCCCCACCCAATCCTCCTTCTGCTTCCCAGGGAGAGTAAGGCTATCCATGGGGGATCCCCAAAGACTGTCACATCATACAGGGCAGTGCCTAGCCCCTTCCTGATGTGTCCAGGCTGAGAGAGCATTTCTACATCTGGAATGGGCTCCCAAAGTCCACTCATACACCAGGGATAAATGCTGATCCACTACCCGAGGGCCCATAGATTGCTGAGGCCTCCTCACTGAATGAAACCTCTGTTTAGGAGGTCTGGGTCAGTCCCATACTAGGCTCTCAGCCATCAGTCTGGGGTCCATGAGCTCCCCCTGGTTCAGGTCAACTGTTTCTGTGGGTTTCATCAGCCTGGTCTTGACCCCTTTGCTCATCACTCCTCCCTCACTGAAACTGGGTTTCAGGAGTTCAGTTCAGTGTTTAGATGTAGGTGTCTGCCTCTGCTTCCATTGGCAGAGCCATGAAGGCTCTAAGATGGCATATAAGGTAGTCATCAATCCCACTATATCGGGGAAGGGCATGTAAATTAGCCTCTCCACTATTATTTAGATTGCCAGTTGGTGCCATCTTTGTAGATTTCTGGAAATCTGCCTAGCGCCAGATCTCTCCTCAAATCAATAATGGATCCCTTTATTATGGCATCTCTCATTCTGTTCTCCTCGATTCTTGCCCCAACTCAAACTTTTTGCTCCCCTATGTCCTCCTCTCCCCTCCTCTTCTCCCACTCTCTTTCCCTCAGCTCCAATCCCCCCCACCATGCTCGCAAACAGCTCAGTGGATACTGTTGCCATGCATGAATCTCTTAGGGTCCTCCCTGTTTCCCAGACTCTCTAGTGGTGGGATTATAGGCTGACAATCCCACGCTCCATGTCTAAAACCCATATATGAGTGAGTACATACCATGTTTCTCATTTTGTGACTGGGTTACTCAGAATGGTTTCTTCTAGTGCCATCCATTGGCCTGGAAATTTCAAGATTCCATTGTTTTTTCCGCTGAGTAGTACTCCATTGTGTAAATATACCACATTTTCTCTATCCATTCTTCAGTTGAGGGGCATCTAGGTTGCTTCAAGTTTCTGGCTACTAGAAATAATTGAACAGATGTCCTTGCTGTATGAATGTGCATCTTTTAGGTATATGCCTCAGAGTGGAATTGCTGGATCTAGTGGTAGACTGATTCCCATTTTCCTGAGGAATCTCCATAATGATTTCCAAAGTGACCGTACAAGTTGGCACTCCCCCCAGCAGTGGAGAATTGTTCCCCTTTCTCTACATCCTCTCCAACATAAACTGTCATTGCTGATTTTGATTTTAGCCATTCTGACAGGAGTAAGGTGGTATCTCAGAGTTGTTTTGATTTTCATTTCCCTGATGGCTAAGGATGTTGAATACTTTCTTAAGTGTCTCTCAAATGTTTTAGACTCCTCTATTGAGAATTCTCTATTTAGTTCTGTACTCCACTTTTTAATTGGATCCTTTAGTGTTTTGGTGACTTGCTTCTTGTGTTCTTTGTAAATTTTGGAGATCAGCCCTCTGTCAGAGGTGGGGTTAGTGAATATATTTTCCCATTCTGTGAGCTGCCATTTTGTCCTATTGACCGTATCCTTTGCCTTATAGAAGCTTCTTAGTTTCTAAACATCCCATTTATTAATTGTTGATATCAGTATTTGTGCTACTGGTGTTATGTTCAGTAAGTGGTCTCATGTACCAGTTTGTTCACTGGTACTTCCCACTTTCACTTCTAAGGCCTTTGATCTACTTGGAACAAAGTTTTGTTCCTGGTGATAGATATGGATCTATCTGAAGTCTTGTACATGCTAGATACCAGTTATTCCAGCACTATTTGTTGAAGATGCTTTCTTTTTTCCCTTGTATAGTTTTAACTTCTTTGTCAAAGAACAGGTGGTCAAAGGTGTGGGGATTAATATCAGGGTCTTCAACTCGATTCCATTGGTCTACCTATTTATGTTTGTACCAATACCAACCAATTTTCATTACCATAGTTCTATAGTAGAGCTTGAAGTCAGGGATGGTAATACCCCCTGAAGTTCCTTTATTGTGCAGGGTTGTTTTGGCTATCCTGGATCTTTTGTTTTTCTATATAAAGTTGAGAATTTTCCTTTCAAGGTCTGTGAAGAATTGTGCTGGGATTTTTATAGGCATTGCATTGAATCTGGAGATTACTTTAGGCAAGATGGCCATTTTTACTATGTTAATTTTACGTATCAAAGAGCATGGGAGATCTTTTCATTTTCTGTCATCTTCTTTAATTTATTTCTTTAAAGACTCAAAGTTGTTCCTATACAGGCCTTTAACTTGTTTGGTTAGCATTACCGCAAGATATTTTGTGTTATTTGTGGCTGTTGTAAAGGGTGATGTTTCTTTGATTTCTTTCTTAGCCAGTTTATTGTATGTATATTGTGGGGCTACTGATTTTTTTAGTTAATTTTGTATCCTTCCACTTTGCTGAAGGTGTTTGTCAGCTGTCAGAGTTCCCTGGTAGAGTTTTTCAGATCACTTACATAAGCTATCACATCATCTGCACATAGTGAAAGTTTGACCTCTTCCTTTCCAATTTGTATCCCCTTGATCTCCTTTTGTTGTCCTATTGCTCTAGCTAGAACTTCAAGTAAAATATTTAAGAGGTATGGAGAGAGTGGACTGCCTTGTCTTGTTCCTGATTTTAGAAGAATCATGTTGACTAACTGTCCATTTATTTTTATGTTGGCTGTTGGTTTGCTGCATGTTGCTTTTTTAATGTTTAGGTATATTCCTGTTATTCCTTATCTCTCAAGACCTCTGTCATGAAGGGGGTGTTAGATTGTCAAAGACTTTTTCAGCATCTGGTGAGATGATCATGTGGTTTTCTTTTTCACATTTTTATATGGTGATTACATTGATAGATTTTTGTATGTTGAACCATCCCTGCATCCCTGGGATGAAGCATACTTGGTTATGGTGAACGATTTTTCTGACGTGTTCTCAGATTCAATTTTCCAGCATTTTGTTGAGTATTTTTGTGTCAGTGTTCATGATGGATACTGGTTTTACTTGTGCCTTGGTGTGGCTTAGGTACCAAGGTAATTACAGCCTCATAAAATTAATCCCAGCACTCGGGAGGCAGAGGCAGGAGGATCTCTGTGAGTTCAAAGCCAGGCTGGTCTGACAGCCTCCAAAACAATACAGAGAAACCTTGTCTCATAAAAAACAACAACAAAAAAAGAGGTTGACAATGTCTCTTCTGCTTCTACTGTGTGCAACAATTTTAGGAGTACTGGTATTAGGCCTTCCTTGAATTTCTGGTAGAATTCTGCACTGAAACCATCTGGCCCTGAGCTTTTTTGGTTGGGAGGTTCTATTTCCTTAGGTGTTACAGGTCTATTTAAATTGCTTATCTGTTTTTTATTTATTTTGGTAAGTGATATGTATCCAGAAAATTGTCCATTTCCTTTAAATTTTCAAATTTTGTGGAGTACAGATTTCAAAGAATGACTTGATGATTCTCTGGATTTCCTCAGAGTCCATTATTATGTCCCCCCTTTCATTTCTGATTTTGTCAATTAGCAAGCTCTCACTCTGCTTTTTGGTAAGTTTGGATAAAGGTTAGTCTATCATGAAGATTTTCTCAAAGAACCAGCTCTTTGTTACATTGTTTCTTTGTATTGTTTTCCTAGTTTCTACCTTATTGATTTCAGCCCTCAATTTGATTATATCCTGGCATCTACTCCTTTGGTGTGAGTTTGCTTCGTTTTGTTCTAGAGCTTTTAGTTGTGATGTTAATTCTTTAGTATGACTATTCTCCAGTTTCTTCATGTGGGCACTTAGAGCTATAAACTTTCCTCTTAGCACTGCTTTCAAAATGTCCCATAGGTTTGGGTATGTTGTGTCTAAATTCTCATTGAATTTAGGAAGTCTTTAACTGCATTTTATTTCCTCCTTGACCCAGGTATGGTGCAATTGTGCATTGTTCAATTTCCATGAGTTAGTATGGTTTCTGCAATGTGTGTTGTTGTTGAATTCTAACTTTAAACTGTGATGATCTGATAGGATACAGGGGGTTATTCCAGTATTTTTGTATTTGATTGAGGTTTGCTATGCTGGCTAGCATGTGATCGATTTTAGAGAAGGTTCCATTTTGTACTGAGAGGAAGGTATATTCTATTGTGTTTGGATGGAATGTTCTATAGATGTCCGTTAATCCCAATTGGGCCATAAATTCTGCTAGTTCTTTTGTTTCTTTTTTAAGTTTCTGTCTGGTGGTCCTGTGTAGTTGTGAGAGCATGGTGTTGAAGTCTCCCACTATAAGTGTGTGAGGTTTTATGTGTGATTTGAACTTTAGCAATGTTTCTTTTATGAATGTGGGTGCCTTTATATTTGTGGCATAGATGTTCAGAATTGAGACTTCATCTTGATGGGCATTTCCTATGATGAATATGAAATGATCTTCTTCATATCTTTTGATTGGTTTTCATTTGAAGTCTAATTTGTCAGGTAGTAGGATTGCTACACCAGCTTGTTTCTTGAATGCATTTGACTGGAAAATCTTTTTGCAATCCTTTACTCTGAGGTAATGGTTGTCTTTGATGTTGATGTGTGTTTCTTGTTTGCAGCAGAAGGATGGATTCTGTCTTCATATCCAAACTGTTAGCCTATATCTTTTTATAGGCAAGTTAAGATCATTGACATTGAGGGATATTAATGATCATTTATTGCTGATTCTTTTTTTTTATTTGTTTGTGGTGACATTATTGTGTGTGAATCCCCCCCCTTTTTTTCTTTTGGTGTTTGGTAAAGTGGGATTATCTATTACTTATGTTTTGTGAGTGTAGTTATCTTCTTTGGGTTGAAGTTTTCATCCCAGTACTTTCTGTAGGGCTGGATATATGGATATGTATTGTTTAAATCTGTGTTTGTCATGGAATATCTTGTTTTCTTCATCTATAGTGATTGAAAGCTTTGTTGGCTATAGTGGTCTGGACTGTAATCCATGTTACCTTAGCATATGTGGAACATCTATCTAGGACCTTCTGGCTTTCAAAGTTTCCGTTGAGAAGTCGTGTATAATTCAACTAGGTCTGCCTTTATAGGTTGCTTGGTCATTATCTTTTGCTGCTCTTAATATTTTTTTCTTTATTCTGTAAGTTTGGTGGTTTTATTATTATGTGGAAAAGGGACTTCTTTTTTGATCCCATCTATCTGATGTTCTGTAGGCTTCTTGTACTGTCATAGGTATATACTTATTTTGGTTGGGGAAGTTTTCTTCTATGATTTTGTTGAATATGTTTTCTGTAACTTTGAGCTGTATTTCTTCACCTTCTTGTATACCTATTCATCTTAGGTTTGGTCTTTTCACAGTGTTCCATATTTCCTAGATTTTTTGTATTAGGGATTTGTTGGACTTGAAATTTTCTTTGGTTGATGACTGTATATTCTCTAGTGAGTTTTAAACACATGAGATTCTGTCCTCCATCTCTTCTATTCTATTGGTTATACTTACATATGTATGCTCTGAACTGTTTGAATTTTTCCTTTACTTGTATGTTTGTTTTTTCTTGACATTCTTTAGATTCTTTAAGAGATTTATTTATTTTTTAAGTTTTTGGCTTGTCTTTTCCTCTATTTTATGTATTTTTCTTCTTCTATTTCTTTAAGGGAATTTCTTGTTTCCTCATTAAGTGTCTCTATCATATTCATAAAATAGTTTTTAAGGTCCTTCTCTTCTGTTTCATCTGAGTTGGGTGTTTCAGTTTTTGCTGGTGTGGAGTCTCTAGATTTTGGTGGTGTCATATTGATTGTTGTGAGTATGTTCTTACACTGTCTTCTTCCCATCACTTCTTCAAATGGGTGCAGTTTGGGTCTCTCTGAGTCCTCTGGTCTCTTGGTGGCATATGTGGACCAAGACTTCAGTGTATGCAACTCTGGATGGTCTGGAGTCTCCTGGTATTCTCCTCACTCAAGCATAGGATGGAGGATGGATTGGGAACAAAGAGTGAGGTGTGGCCAGATCAGGGTGGTCCTTCTAGCCAGGTCTGGTCCACTTTATGAGAGGAGCAGACCCAAGAGGATCCAAGGGGGTTGGTGGCAGCAGTTGGGGCCTAGCAGAGCCCACACTCACCGCAACAGAGGGTGGAGGACAGAGGGGGACCAAGCGTGATGTGTGGTCTGACTCAGGGTGTTCCTTCCTGACTTGGCAGGTTCACTTATGCAAAGAGCAAGCCCAGGAAGATCCAAGAAGGGGGTGATGGCATTAGTTGGGGCCCAAGAAGTGCCCAAACTCACTTGAAGTAGAGGGCAGAGGGCAGAGGGGGAACCCTCTCTGAAGTTTTGAAAGATGACTTATCTTTCAAGAATAAGAGATTGACCTTGTAAACATACCTAAAATGACTACATGTTAGATTATAATACTTGACTAATTGCTAAACTATATTTCCTTATTGTCCTATATAGTTGACAATAACTTTTGAGGACTAGAAACAGTATGTTTTAGCAAAATTACTCTCAAATTTGTATCAGTGTACAACAACTGTATGCAATATACTGAAGTCCAATCCAATGTAAAGTATTTAGAGCTAGTAGTTTCTTTTTAAGAGTAGATTCAATAATTTACCTTTAAATTTATTATATCTATATCCTCCATATATTCACTTCAGAGTAGTATCCTTTGTATCCTATTATCATATCTGGATCCTTTTTTTTAAAACAAAAACCTTGAATCCAATATCCTTTTTCAACTTTATTCCTGACATTTTGTAATCAATCCATATAAACAGTGGCCAATTCATCATTGTGGCTTTGTTTGAAAAAACATCTGTTTTAATTTAAAAATTAAGGAAATTATTTTTCATTAACATGTCTGAGCCTTCATGTAATCCCAGCCACTAGGCAGGCTGAGGTGGGGGTATGGAGGACTTGATAGCCCTGGGCTACATTCTGAGTTCAAGGATAGCACGACAGAATGATGAGTCTACCTCAGTGTCATGTACTGTCTAAGCACACACAAGGTTCTGGAGTTAATATTCATGACCATAAATGAGGGTGGAAAATATGTAAAATCGTTACTGTCTCCTTCAGATCTATCTAGTAGATTATCTTGATTAATTAAAGTAGTTGTTATATCAATGAACATTTAAGTTGAGGTTCTAACTTATATTTCTATAAAACATAGTATTTATAGAGAAATAAACATTTAAAATTATGTATAATAGACAGAACAGTAGAACATTTATAGAAAGCACTTCTTAACATGGAAAGGTGATAATATAGAACTCAATTCTAAGACAATATTAATGTAAGAAAATAAGCCACCATTTGCAAGTAACTATTTTCAAAATCATGACATTGGTCAGACTAATTTATTGACAGGGAGATAATGTCTGTGGGTGGTATGATGAATAGATCAGTAAACAGCAATTAATGAAAATAAAGTCACATTGTCCACTTCAGGACCTCTTTCTTTTAGACCTGTTTTTCATCTGTCTAAATGCAATGTAATTTTGAGGAAGGCAACTGACCCAGCACTACTATCTCACATACACACAAGTTTCAATAGTGATAGTATGCCTGGGCTAACCAAAATAGATGAGTATAATTAAATCAGAGGTCCCCTTTAATTACTCCATAAAATGAAAGAACATGACGCGTACATCCAATTTCACAGAAAAGAACATTTCATAGACTCATTATATCTCACTAGAGCACAAAGTCTCTCTCATTTTGCAAACTCATACTTAGCTTTACAGACCACTGTAACATGGCAGCTAATGAGTTAGTAGTCTGGACCTGTGCCACCACGGACAACTATGCATAATTCCCTGTGAAGGACAGGCTTTCCTCACGGTAAGGTCACTACATAGCAAATAGTATGAAGAAATGAGCAATATGTTCAAATACTATATTGTTTAGTCTCTTTCTGCATTTACGACTTAGGATACACAGTAAATAGACACAAAGAATGTGGTATTTTGGTAAATACGAGACTTATTTAAACTGTTGCATTTAACACTTGGTTACTCTAGATTTATTTGTCAGATCCTCCCAATGACAAAAGATAAAAAAGAATCATTGTCAGGATAATAATGAAAAGATAAGTGAAAGTTACCACAGTGCTTTTTTATTTTTTTTCTTTCTTCTGTACATGACATCTAAATGCTGTGTTGTGTTGACAGATCTGGGAAATTTTAGTGGCCGGACAAGAAGTGCAGTCTCTGTGAGGGAAGGCCAGGGGGTTGTTCTGATGTGTTCCCCGCCGCCTCATTCTCCAGGTACAGTAGCATCCTTCTACGTTATCACTACTCTCCTGTACTGTGTATTCACCCTTGTAGACAGTGTGTGGTAAGGGACCACTCCAGCTGACCTGTGCATGGTTGCCATGACCTGTATCAACATGCATGAGAAACACCTCACATAGCACTAAAGAAAACTATTGATTTCTTCTCAGTCTGTTGACTTCTGTCATTCTGCCTTTGCCACCATTGGGGAGGTATATATGGTCCAGGGTGCAAGAGACATGAAAGCTTGAAAAACTGATTGAAGGGTCAGAAATGAGTGAGGGACTACAAATGGGCCCCTTGATTTAGAATACAAGCTCCATAGGTGATTGCTTATGGTATATTTTTGCCAAGCTAGAACCAAACTGCTGAGTTTCAAACAAAACTACCTTGTTTCTATATTAGCAACAGTCTTGGTTATCAAAGTGAGGTAAGAGTTAATTACCTGTTGAAGTTGTGGGAAACAGAGCAGTAAGCTGTGCTACAAATCATTACATACCCTTTTGACGACTTGCTGCTGATTCTATTCATTTTGTTCAAGCCCAGTGGTTGAAAATGTGTATCTCTTTGTATCCTAGTATATCCTCTCAGGGAAACAATTTAAGAGAGTCTGACATCAATTAATGGGCAGCCAGATGGTGAATTCTCAAAGCCACTGTAAGGAGCCTGGCTTTGACTCTGAATGAGGCTATGTGTTAGTCTGTTCAAGCCACCAGATCAAAATGCCACAGGCTGGATGGTTTAGACAATGGGGATTTTTTTATAGTTCTGGCTGGTAGAACCATAATGTAAAGGTGGGCATGGGCAGGGTTTATTGAAGGTCCTGTCACTGACTTATAGTTGACTTCCTTGATGTGTTCCTTTATCTTACATGTAAGAGAACACTAGCAAGGACTGGGGGACAGAAAGTGAGTTTAAATCACCATCTGTCTGCATAAGATTTCTCTACTTTCTTCCATACTTGATCAATGAGCCTCAAGTAACTGGGCACACTCCCATCCTAGCTGTTCCCTAGGCTCTATCTCTGCTGGAGGCATATGACTGCACCCATCCATCCTCCATGGACACACCTCAGCATAGCCTTTCCTAACCTGCATTGTCTGACTTTTCATGTCACTGTTCTCATTTCTCCCTTTGCTTTGTTTTCTCCACCATATCCATCACTTAACACACGGTATAAATGTATTTGCTTTGCGATGTCATTTTACATTTTCCTTGGTTATAATTTAAATCCCACCAAGACAGAAATTTTGTAGGCTTTGCTCTCTGTTTCACCCACAAGACAGAGATTGGCATAGAATTAGGACTGAAAATGAATAATAAGTAATCAATAATAAATGAATCTATGCCTATGTGCAGGGATGAAAGTTATGAGTTAAGGTTTGGGCCAGAAATATCTATCAGGGACTTAGGCATAAGAGCATAAGTAAGAACAGAGCAAGGGGGATCAGCTGTGTGGTAAACAAACCTTTCTGGTCCCTTGCCTTTTTGATTCCTTGTTTTGTAAATGAAGACAACTGAGAAGCAGAAAAATGAGCTCAACTTCACAGCATTGGTATGAAAACCACATTATAACATTTTTTTTTTATTCTCAGCAGAGGAGGGACTGAAACCTGAAATGTTAGAGGTCACTGTTGTTGAGAAATAGAAATTCTGTTCTGGGGCTGTGCTCGAACTGGAAGGAGCAATGGAAAAATGCCTTGGGGTGCCTGGTCATGGAAAATGGGGACCCAGGCTGGGTCTCTACACCACCTTTTACAAGCTCTGATTTCATCTGCTGCCTTAGCTTTGATGACAAGAAACTAAGTGCTGTGAAACGAGTAAAGAACCATAACCTGATGTGAGATTCCATATCCCAAAGCCAAATTGCAAACTCACCCAAACAGGGATGCAGATGCTCGTGGAGCACGTGGTTTGCTAGAGTTCATTCAGATTTGTTCCTTATTTTCCTTCCTTGTTTTAAATATTTTTTTCTGTTTCATTTAGGAGAATTTGTGCCATAGAGTATCAGAATTAAATATTTAGTAATCTTTGTACCTCTCAGAGTAGGTTGGCATTTCTTTCATGCTAGGAAAGTCACCCTGGTCCAGTTTATATTCCCAGCATGTAGCAGAGTGCCCAGTAGTTAATGGTACTTCAGGAATTCTTGGAAAAACCTGCTGGCTCTTACTGTAGAGTTTTAAAGCATTTTAAACAGACACCTGCTCACTGCTGTTACTTTATTGGAGTCAATGTTCATGACAGACACTTGTGTCATTTCTTACCACATTATAACACTTCTGTCTCCAAGGAGAGTGGTGACTGAAATTCCCTGATTGTTATAGGACAGCCATCAGAAAGGATTCAATAGTCAGAAATATCTCAAATGTCTATTGCTCATTCCCTCAAAGGGATGTACAAAGCACATTATTCTTCGAATCTCAATGAAAACTACAATGGACTCTTTCTAAATCTCCCTTTTATGGCCCAAGAGATGATCTTGAAAACCTGTCTAGTAACATGTGAGGAAAACATCTGGCCTACATGATCAGCTGCTCACATCTCTAGAAGGAAGAAATTATCTACCCAGATACTGTTAAACTCATTTTCCCACATTGATTTTTCACTTAATAAAACTATACTTTGTCTGTTCAAACATTTTGAAATTCAAGTTATTATACGCAAGGGTGAAAATCTACATAAAAACATAGGAAAAATCCTATAAAATAATACCTTTAAAATTAGTTATATTGATTAATTGTTGCTTCTGGTTTTTAGAAAGACAGTTTTGTTCTATATCCCAGGCTGACACATGTGAATATGAGCAGGATATGGTGTGTGTGTGTGTGTGTGTGTGTGTTTGTGTGTGTGTGTGTAATTCTCCTGGCCAGCTTCAAAGTGGCTATCCTTGAACTGACAGGACCATCCTGCTGAACCCACAGAAAATCAAGGATTGTAGGTATTTGCCCCCAGCTTGTCCCTGCTAAAGAAAACAGTGGTTACTTACCAACTCAAATAAATTGTGGTTCAACTATGTGCAGAAATACTCAAAATATTATACTGAGGTCTAACATTTCCAGAAGATAAAACAGGAAGCTGTAGGACCTCGGGATGTGGCTAGGTTGATGAAGGACTTGTAGAACATCCATGGGTCTCATCATTCTATCTCAGTATGAGGAATAAAAAGCTTACACCTATAATGAATGTGTATCTTAATAAGCCACTCTCTATTTCAGTAACCACACTGTCCTCAGAAATGGCTGTCATAGAAGTTATCATCCTCACAGTACCAACGATGAGCCAAGCTTCCGAAACATGTGAAGGACTACCCCACAATAATTTAAATATCAATTTCATTTGTTATTTGAAAATGTATGCATAAAATGATAATGCACATTTAGGACTTTGAATACCTCCTTTTATATATACTTTTAAATTCAGTACATGAATGACGTATATTTAGATAAAATCCACCTGATCGCCAATTCCTCTCAGATCCTCCACCACAACCTCTTCCCAACTTCATGTCGTCTTCCCTGCTCCTCCTCCTCCTCCTCCTCCTCCTCCTCCTCCTCCTCCTCTTTCTTCTCCTCTCACTCTTACTAGTGCTTCCTACACACACATCAGCATGGGGCCACACAGCAGAGATTAGCCACATCTCTGAAGAAAGCTGCATGTCACTCCCTCAGCAGCCATCACCCACTGGCAGCTTCTCAGCTGCTTCAAGTGTGTTTGCTCTTGACCATTTTTTCTGGTCATTCATTAGCCAAAGTAATTTAAAAACTTTAGTCTCTGGCCAGTGTCTTTAGTAGCCCAAATTGAAGATGTTGTCTGATGAAAAGTAAAGTCAGACTGCATTCAGTCTCTCTTAACTACAAGATGCCATACTGAGGCAAAAATACAGAAGCCTAGGACATGATTAACACATAGACAAGGAGGCAGCTGATGGACTGAGGGACATTCCTTCAACATACACCTAGGGTGTGATCAGCAGAAGCTAGGCTAAGTGCATTTTTCTTTATTTTGTAAGTACCATGGGTAGGGACAAAATAACACTGATTAGAGTGTTTCTAACATAGCAACTGGTTTCAGTAACTGTCTAATGTAGGCAGAATTTTAAGGTTTATGTGGCATAGTGTAAACACCTTGCTCTTAGTGTGTAAGATTACAATTTTTCTTCAACTGACTACAAAATTAATCATTGGGGTGGGGTAGCTCTGCTAGCATGTTGACGACTGTTTTACATTTATCAGGCCTGTTAAGTGACCTCCAACACTTGACGAACCTTCTAAATGACCAGAACCCAGTGGCTCTGCAACACAAAATGTGAAGAGATATATGTGGATAGGCACAGGCACGGCTTAGCATGTTCACAGCTTCTGGGGCAAGAAATTAAAAGAGCATTGAAGTTGCAAATCTCAGCCCAGCAGACTAGATGTTAAATAGGAACCATGCCACAGTGTATAAAGGCCATTTCAGGGAGAGAAGGAGAGAGAGAGAGACAGAGACAGACAGAGACAGAGACAGACAGAGAAAGACAGAAAGAGACAGAGAAAGACAGAGAAGGAAAGAGAGAGACAGTAAATCAAGACACTTGCTTTGAAAATACGTTCCTTGTTTTAGTTATCAAGCCTGAGTGATCCTTAACCATTATGATTTTATCTTCATGATCATGTGTAGTTCTCTAAAACTGAACTTCAGGTGAAATAAATCTCCAGTCCTCAACATCTTTGATTCCTGCAAATTTAAACCCTGTACCTAGAGCCAGCTCTGAAACCAGTCCTCCACCCTTAATCCCTCCCTTCACTTGTCAGTCCTCCCTCCATTAATCAGTCCTCTCTCCACCTGGTAGATCCTCCTGGACTGAAATTCCTCTTTTTAGAAGTGTTGAAATGAATCTATGATTGCCTTTAGTGCTTGTGTTAGAGCTATAATGCTTTTTATTTCCTTAATTATTTGTATTTAATTTAAATTAAAAGCTTGCTTCACATGTCAATCCCAGCTCCCTCTCCTTCTCTTCTCCTGCCCCTTCACTCCTCCCCCAACCCCTCCCCCAATTCCCACTCCACTCTCCAAAGATGTGTCCAAGTAGAGACAGCATTCCTCTATGTGGAATGAGCTCCCAAAGTCCATCTGGATGACAGGGATAAATGCTTACTATTGACCCAGGCCCCAAAGAATGCCAAGGACTCCCCACTGACACCCATGTTAGGGGGTCTGGATCAGTCCCATGCTGGCCTCTCAGTCATCAGTCTGGAGTCCATGCATTCCCCCTTGTTCAGGTCAGCTGTTTCTGTGGGTTTCATCTGCCAAGTCTTAATCCTTTTGCTCATCACTCCTCCCTCTCTGCAATTGGGTTCCAGGAGTTCAGCTCAGTGTTTAGCTGTGGGTGTCTGCCTCTGCTTCCTTTAGCCACTGGATAAAGGCTCTAGGATAGCATATAAGGAAGTCATCAATCATGTTATCAGGGAAGGGCATTTAAGGTAGCCTTTACACTAATGGTTGGATTGCCAGTTAGTGTCATCCTTGTAGATCTCTGGAGTTCTCACTAGTGCCAGATGTCTTTTCAAACTTATAATGAGTCCTTCTATTACGGTATCTCTCATCCTGCTCTCCTCTATTCTTCCCCTGACTCAACTTTCCTGCTCCCCCATGTTCTCCTCTCCCCTCCTCTTTACCACCTCTCTTTCTCCCAGCTTTCTCACCCCTCCCCTCAGAAGATTCTGCCCTGTTTCCCTTCTCTGGGTTACCATGCATATCTCTCTTAGGGTCCTCTGTTATTCCTAAACACTCTGGCTGTGAGATTGTAGGCTGACACTCTCAGGTTTCATGCCTAAAATCCATATATGAGTGGCTACATACCTTGGTTGTCTTTTTGTGACTCAATGGTTTCTTGTAGTACGATCCATTGGCCTGCAAATTTCAAGATTCCATTGATTTTTTTCAGCTGAGTAGTACTCCATTGTGTAAATGTACCACATTTTCTCTATCCACTCTTCAGTTGTTGGGTATCTAGGTTGCTTCCAGGTACTGGCTAATACAAATAATGCTGCTATAAACATAGTGGAACAGATGTCCTTGTTGCATTTATGTGCATCTTTTGGGTATATGCCTAAGAGTGGAATCACTAGATCTTTTGGTAGATCGATTCCCATTCTCCTGAGGAATCTCCATACTGATTTACAAAGTCGCTGTATGAGTTGGCACTCCTACCAGCAGTGGATGAGTGTTCCCCTTTCTCCAACACAAAATGCCATTGGTGTTTTTGATTTTAGCCATTCTGACAGGAGTGAGATGGTATCTGAGAGTTTGTTTGATTTTCATTTCCCTGATGGTTAAGGATGTTGAAAACTTTCTCAAGTGTCTCTCAACCATTTAAGCTCCTCTATTGAGAATTCTCTATTTAGTTATGTAGCCCACTTTTTAATTGGATCCTTTGGTGATTTGGACACTTGCTTCTTGAGTTCTTTGTAAATTTTGGAGATCAAGCCTCTGTCAGATGTTGGGTTAGTGAATATATTTTCCCATTCTGTGGTCTACCTTTTTGTCTTGTTGTCTGTGTCCTGTGCCTTACAGAAGCTTCTCAGTTTCAGGAGGTCCCATTATTAATTGTCCATCTCAGTTTCTGTGCTACTGGTGTTATGTTCAGGAAGTAGTCTCCTGGACCTATTTGTTCAAGGGTACTTCCCACTTTCTCTTCTAAGACTTTCAGTGTGACTGGATTTATGTTGAGGTCTTTGATCCATTTGGACTTAAGTTTTGTGCAAGGTGATAGACATGGATCTATCAGCAGTCTTCTACATGCCAATATCTAGTTATGCCAGCACCATTTGTTAAAGATGTTCTTTTTTCCAATGTATAATTTTAGCTTCTTTGTCAATAATCAAGTGTTCAGAGGTGTGTGGGTTAGCATCAGGGTTTTCAATTCGATTCCATTGGTCTACCTGTCTATATTTGTGCCAATACCAAGCTGTTTTCAGGACAATACCTCTGTAATAGAGCTTGAAGATAGGGATGGTGATACCTCCGGAAGTTCTTTTATTTTACAGGGTTGTTTTGGCTATCCTGGGTCTTTTGTTTTTCAATATAAATTTGATTATGGTTATTTCAAGTTCCGTGAAGATTTATGTCAGTATTTTGATGGGATTATATTGAATCTGTAGATTGATTTTGGCAAGATTGCCATTTTACTATATTGATCCTACCAATCTAAGGGCATGGGAGATCTTTCTATTTTCTGGTATCTTCTTTAATTTATTTCTTTACAGACTCAAAGTTCTTGCTGTACAGTTCTTTCTATTGCTTGCTTATCATTATCCCCAAATATTTTATGTTTTTTGGGGCTACTGTAAGGGTAATGTTTCTTTGAATCACTACTCAGTCCATTTATCATCTGTACATAATAGGGCTATCATTTTTTTAGTTAATCTTGTATCCTGCCACTTTGCTAAAGGTGTTTATCGGCTGTATGAGTTCCCTTGTTGAGTTTTTCATGTCACTTATACAAACTATCATATCATCTTCAAATACTGATAGGCTAATTTCTTCCTTTCCAATTTGTATCCCCTTGATCACCTTTATTGTCTTTATTGCTCTATATAGTATTTCAAGTATTGAAAAGATATGGAGATGGTGGACAGCCTTGTCTTGTTCCTGATTTTAGAGGAATTGTGCTGACTTTCTCTCAATTAAGTTTGATGTTAGCTGTTGGTTTAATGTATATTGCTTTTATTATGTTCAGGTATGTTCTTGTTATGCCTGATCTTTCCAGGACCTTTATCATGAAGGGTTGTTGGATTTTGTCAAAGGCTTTTTCTGCATCAAGTGAGATGATCATGTTGTTTTTCTTTTAGAGTTTGTTTATATGGTGAATTACATAAGTAGATTTTTGTGTGTTGAATCATCCCTGCATCCCTGGGAAGAAGCCTACTTGATCATGGGGGATGATTTTTCTGATGTGTTCTTGGATTAATTTTCTAATATTTTATTGGTTATTTTTGCATTATTGTTCATGAGGGAGATTGGTTTTTAGTTCTCTTTCTTAGTTGTGGCTTTGTGCGGCTTGGGTGCCAAGATAATTGTAGCTTCGTAAAAAGAGTTTGGCAATGTACCTCCTGCTTCTATTGTATGGAACACTTTGAGGAGTATTTGCTCTTCTTTAAATTTCTGTTAGAATTCTGCACTGAAGCCATCTGGGCCTGGCTTTTTTTTTATTTTGATTGGGAGATTTTTGATTCCTGCTTCTATTTCAGTAGGGGTTATAGGTCTGTTTAGATTGCGTATCTGCTCTTGATTTAATTTTTGCAAGTGATATCTATCCACAAAATTGTCCATTTCATTTAAAATTTTGAATTTTGTGGATTAGAGATTTTTCAAAGTATGACCTGAATATTCTCTGAATTTCCTGAGTTTCCATTGTTATGTCCCCCTTTTCATTCCTGGTTTTTTAATTTGCATGTTCTATCTCTGTCTTTTAGTTTGTTTGGACAGAGGTTTGTCTATCTTGTTGATTTTCTCAAAGAACCAAGTCTTTGTTACATTGATTCTTTGTATTGTTTTCTTTGTTTCCACTTCATTGATTTTAGTCCTCAGTTTGATTAGAGCTGTAATGCTTAAGCTTAACCTTTATTGTTAAACAGCATGGCTTTTTCTTTAGATTAAGGTTATCTTGTCCTACTAGGTTCACCAGGGAGAGCAGTCTGGTGTAATAGTGAAAAAAACCCATAGAATCCCAGGTACAGCTTTGCAGGCTGGTTTATAGGGCACTACACAGTCTTTGTTTCAGCAAGGCTGCTCTATTCTGTTACATTGCACCTGGATGAGTAGGCTTCCAGCCAAAGATTCTCAACCTGACTTTGACACTTATTACTGACTTTATTTGCTAAATTAGTCCTATCGTACCTGTGAAGGGAATAATAAAAGCTACTTCTTGGATGGTAGTATTTAAAGGCAGTTTATGTAAGGCAATTAGCCCAGTGCTTAGAGGGAAGTAACCATTTAATTCAATTTTGTCTTGAAGATCTGTCTTCCAGAATCCTCTTTAAAATATAAATGCTTCTGAGAAATCTGATGCTTTAAATCAGTATCTGCTAACACTAATTACCAGTTGACATTAAACTGATAGGGGTGCAACAGGAAGGTGAACAAAATTTGGAAATGTGAGTATGATTCTCAGAGACTAGGAAAGTACCATGGACAGAGAAAAGGTGATCCTAACAGTCAGGGAGAGGCCATCTTGGTCTTTAGGAGATCTCTGTATTATAGGCAATTTGGAAACCCAAATTTTCCCCTCACATAAAGTAACCTATATAATAGTGAAGCAAAACTCCTTAGGCACAAATGTAAATGTTTGGTTGATGCTTTGTAATCATAATGCAATTTCACCTTATAAAATCACTAACTCCTAAGTCAAGGAGTTCATGTTCATGACATAAAACAAATTCAAGAACTGTTTTTATTATTTTTTATTATCTTTTACTCTATAAAACAATAATGCAGTATGTCATGACAAGCTGCATATTAGCATTTTTGACAAGATTGTTAAAAAACTGATCTTAACAAAAACATTTCAGAAGTTCTGAAATTTCCACATCCATCTTGTCATCAAATCGTTTCCAACAACTTTGTGTAGGAGCTATGCCAGGCCTTCATTCTGACAAAGCTTCTTGCCATTTGACCAAATTTTTATTTGTTAGCAACCATTCTCTATTGATTGAAGTTATTTTAGAAATCGTCAGTATTAACTCTATGGAATGCACAGTATTTGCAAGGCTACAAAATTCACAGTGAGATATGGGAGTGTTGTATCATATTATAAACAGTGAAATCCAAAGACATTGATAAGATGTAAAATTATTCTTTAAACTATATCTCAGACAGAATGAATTTTAAAGTGCTCAATTAAGTTGTCCTTGTGGCATAGTTATGATTCTTTATCCTCCAAAAATTCTTGTCAAAGGAAGGACATGAGTTGTATAATTTGACTTCAAAAGATTCTTTTAAGGCCCACCTATGTCCCAGAATGAAGAAAAGGAAAGGAAGCCAGTATTTAATGTCTTCCCTATGCATTTGATTTCATTTAATATCTGCTTTATACTTTCGCTGTCGATAACTATGTTATCATTGGGGATATTGGGGTTCAGAGACCTGTGCCCATAGTCCCACAGCTGATTAACAGACAGATTCAGACCTGTGTGATGCCTAATTCTGTGTTTTTCTAACTGTATACATGTTTTCATATGTATCCCATTGGCAATTTAAATAAAGTCCAATTTTAAGCAAACATAGGCCACTGATGAAACATACGTCTTAAATAACTCACATAAGTAAGTTGTTTCATCACTTAATTTGATTGACTTATCTAAACATTCACTTCTACGAACATTGTTTACTTAATGATTTATTTACTATTTTGTTGTTACTATTTCCTTACATAAGTTCTTATATTTTTTATTGTGAGCCTAGTCTTTAACAGATGACACATCTCTCCAGTACATACAAGTTCTTAACTCTTCATTTACCTGTTAAAGAATTGCTTTAACCCAAGACATGATAGATGTTTAAGAATTTATTCCAAGAGTGTTGCAGAATTGCTTTTACAAGCTTGGCAACCATCATGAAATACATGTGACATACTTTTCTCTTAAAACAGAATTATTTTTATGTTGTTGCTTTGTTTTTATGTTAGTTTCTTTTTTTGAAGCAAGGTTTCAAAAATAATTCTTTATCGGTTTTTTTGGAGTAGGGAGTTTCATATCATTCACCCCAATCTGGCTCACCTTCCAGTCCCTTCATATCTGCCCCCAGCATATTAATTCAAGCCAAAACAAAACAACAACAATAAAGACACCATGATCCTCCATCTTTGCAATATCTCTTCATTTATCCCAGGGGCACTGAGAGCTGCTGTGTGTCATGAAGTTTAACCTTTGTCAAATCAGCCCCAACCTGAAAATGTTCATTGCAGTGAGTCATTGGTCTGGTTCCAGTGCTTTGGAACACCATCATCACTGAACCCTCAATGAAACTTCTCTCAAATATCCTGCTGTTTCTGTAGTGTAGTGTAGTGGTTAGTACACTCACCTCACATTCTCTACTTTTCAAATAATAAGTCAGTTTTAATATCAGTATCCTTGTTCTTTATATATTCCTGATGCTGTGGGACATATTGTTGATATTGGTGGAGAGGAAAGCTCAGATCATTTATACTCCTAGGCATTTAGACAAAGTTTGTCCATAGAATACTAAATATCAGCAAGCAAACACCAGGAGTTTCTTGAAGACCATTCAAGTGCAGTGGGAGGAATGATTTAGAAGGCTGAATATCCCTCTAATTTACTTCTTCAGTATAAAAATTTAACAATAATTACTTCAATTCTTTAATTGGATTTGACCATGCATTCATTATGTTTTCCCACCCCACCCTTTAGAAATACAGTATGCAAAGGTAGAGATTAGTGGTCTGAAGAACCTTGAAACTATGTTAACTACTACCCTATACTTGCTGGGGTAACCAGAAGTTTGTGCTGTACTGAAGTGATTTCAGCTTAGTAAACAAACAATCAAATGACAGTGAAACCAAGTTAGGATGAAATAATAACCTTTTAAATTTACAATTCTGTGTTTTCTTTCAAGTTAATATTCCTGTATTCTAATAGGCATAAGGCATATTCTTACCTTACTCTGACTCTAAAGAGAAATATAACATAGAAAAACAGAACACCGAGAAAGGATACCAAATGGGTATGGACTGGAGAGTTTTCTGGAACTCTGCTTAGAAGTAAAGATGTAAATCTTTTCCTCAGGAGCTAATAAGATGACTCAATGGATAAAGGTGCCAGCTGCCTGAATGTTGTAAACGTTTTTTTTTAAGTTGATTCAACAGAGATAGAGTATTTAAATTAACAAAATAGAGTACATGACAGCAGACGCTAACAAAAGCCAGAGAATCATTAGGTCATACTTCAAAAGCCTGTATTCCACAAAATTGTAAAATCTAATATAAATGAACAAATTTCTTTATCGACACCACATCCAAAAATTAAACCAAAGCCAGGTAAATAATTTAAATAGACTTATAACCCCTAAGGAAATAAAAGTGATCATTAAAATCTAACACATAAATAAATACCCAGGGCAAGATGGTTTCAGCACAGAATTCTACCAGGCTTTTAAAGAAGAGCTAATACCAGTACTCTTCAAAAGAAATAGAAGGAACATTGCCAAATTCTTTTTCATGAGGCTACAGTTACCCTAATAACAAACCACACAAAGACTAAACTAAGAAAGAGACTTAAAGACCAATGTCCCTCATAAACTTTGATATAAAAATACTCAGTAAAATATTGGCAAAGCAAATCCAAGACCAATCAAAATAATCATCTATCAAATAGGCTTCATCCCAGAGATGCAGGGATGGTTTAATACATGGAAATCTACTAATGCAGTCCCCCATATAAACAAACTGAAAGAAAAAAACCACAAGATCACCTCATTAGATGCTGAAAGCTTTTGACAAAACCTAACAGCATTTCACATAAAGGTCTTGGAGAGATCTGGGATATAGAGAACATACCTAAACATAATAAATGCGATATGCAGCAACCTGAGTCAATATCAAATTAAATGGAGAGAAACTCAAATCAACTCCACTAAAATCAGGAACAAAAGAAGGCTTTCCACTCTCTCCATATCTATTCAATATAGCACTCAAAATTATACTAGAGTGATAATTCAGAAAAATGAAATCAGGGGGATTCAAAATAGAAAGGAAAAAGTCAAAGTATAACTCACCTCTAATGCCACCACTCAGAAGGCTGAGGCAGGAGGATCACTATGAGTTCAAGACTGGTATGGGCTACAGAGTGGATTCTTGTCTCTTTCTCCCCCAGCCCTTTCCCCAAATAACAAACTAACCAAATCAAAGATCTAACAATCTCTGGGCTTGTAAAGAATCATGTTCCTGAGCGGTGCTTGTTAAGAAGTGCCTCTGATAATCCATATTTTCTTCCTAATTCATCATGACCTACTAAGGTTTTATAGTATATGCTGGTATAGGGCAGGGAATAAGTATACATGGTTTATCATGTTTGACTCTAAATAACTACAGCTCACCTCAAAATAGCTAAAACATAAGATTTGCACGAGATCTACATTGCCACAGATGAAGCTATTCCAGGAACTAAACAGACACAAGCGGGATTCTTTACCATAGCTACACTTGTCTCTCCATGATGCCAGCATTGGTTTCATTACAGACAGGCTTTCTTGGTGCTGCCTGACCACACATAATTGTGTTAATTAGCACACTATATGTGTTTCATTACTCATCTAGAGCTGGAAAGGAGGGAAGCTGAGAATGCTTGTAGTTATTGTTTACTTTTACTTAAAAAAGGCAATGTTGTATGTATACATATATATAAATACATATATGTTGTATATACATACATATGAGTATGTGCGTATATAAATGTATATGTGTATACATGTGTGTGAATGTCTATACGTGCAAATATGTGTGTATATACGTATATGTGTGTGTATGTGTAATATACACATGTGTTATTTCTTGAACTGTTTGATAAAAGAGTGGGGAGAACCCTCAGTGTATGGGAAGACCTTACAAAGATGAACATGACATATTTTTATAAGGTAAATCAAAAACGGACACCATGGCTAACTTCAGTAATATTCCAGTTAGGGTTTCAAGCATCAGTTTGGAAGCAGAAAGTTGGAAGTAGCCCTCCTTCCCAAACCCCATACACACTTCAGCTAACACAGCACCATATCTAGGCTCTCTTGGGACTGACTTTCTGGTGCTGGTGTGAACATTTCTGGGCATAGTGCACAGAAGGAAAGCTCAGTGAAGAGATGACTATGCTTTCTTTTTAAGCATGATGAGTTTTAGGTGCGTCCCGTGAGCGGAGCTTGGAATCTTGTTCAGGAATGCAAGTGAGAGGTTTAGAGAAGGAAATGGGGGATTCCCTCAGTGGGAAGACTGCAGCAATCATGTCAGCAAGCCAAGGTGATGTCATCTCATCTCATTTGTCAGTATCCACTCAAACGACCCAGATGTTAATGTCCAGACTTGAAATAGTGTGCCAGCTTTTAACTTATGGGCTGTGGGGTCAGGAAGATTAAATTTAGATAATTATCTGCAGTGTGAATTTGGAACATATAATATCTTCTTGCCTTTTAAGAATTTTTCATGTGTATGGGCACTGGAATGATTAAACTAGACTTTGTATGTTTTTGTTTTCACTTTATATGTGATGCTGTGTAGTGAACACTATACTGATTATGGCTGTTGTGGTGCCTCTTCACCTAATCTTTTCTGAGTCATCTATGTAACAAGAGTCTGCCCAGGACAATGACCCTGTTCCATTAGCCACAGTCTTAGTGTGCACAAAACTCTCTCCTCTTGGGTAAAGCCTGTTGCATTCTTCAGCGTGTGTGTGTTGAGTTGGACGTCTCATGTTTCTGACTGATGATCACTTCGAGGCTTTCCATGTGCCTGAATCTGCTAAGCTCGCTCACTCCATCAGGAGGACCATAAACTGGTCTTCAAGAGATGATTGACAAGGTCAGAAAAACTCATCTGAAACAGGCAAGATCTCATTGATCGCTACTATTGCATTTTCAAGAAAACATGTGGTGTAACAGATTTCTCACCACATTCAAAATAAATCTTCCTATAGGTAAATGGAAAGAAAGATGATGACACATAGTTAGATTTTAATTAACTAATTGAAAGATTAATGTTTGAGAGATTTTTCTTTTTCACATGTGAAATGTTAATCACTTTAAGTTTAATGATGCATGATTTACAGGATAAAAATCAACAATTTTAAGCAAACTTTGAGAAAATGAGTGCATGCCTGTGTCCCTAGCCACCATCACTGTGTCAGTAGGTCTCTTGCCACAGGGAAGTGTTTAACAGCTCTTTCTAATCACTTTCCTCCCCGGCACCTCCCCTGATTAGTGTTCACAATTTTTTTTTCTCCAGAATGTTTCAGTGTGTTTGATATTGATTGGTAGATTTCATGTGAATGTGTATTGCTTTGGGGCAATACACATTTGTACCATATCACGAGTGTGGAAGCCAGAGGACAACATGCAGTATATAGATCTATAAAGTCAGTCCAGTTCACAAAGCACATCTTTATATTATCTTATTTTGTATATAAAAATTCTGGGAGGAGAGATGAATAAGATTTTTCTAAATTAGTTCTGCTTCTGTCCTAAATTAATTTATTGATATAAGACATCATTTTCATTTTAAAAATACATTATTACACAGGATTTCCTGTTTAATATAGTACACAGTGTGGTTCTAATTAGGATATTCCAGGGTCCATGTGTGATAAGGAGAGGACGTGCGGCAGTGGAGGTCTGAGGTCTTGGGTTCCCTCCACCGAGCTGTTCTGACACAGTGGGACTGTGTTTTCGTTCTACACTGCAGAGGCATTAGGCTAACGAGCACCGAAATTGAGTGCCTGCAGAGTGAGGATCAGTCACCAGAACCATTTTTTCCCTGAGGAGAAAGAAAAGTCTGGAGAGATGAAACTGTATGACCTCAGCCAATTAGCACACCACAGTTGCAGGCATAATGGCCCAGAGTGACAGGCCTGTACCGTGGCGATGGGTGTTTGTGTTCCCAGGCTGCAGTCCAGGATATGACAGGAAGGACCACTCTGGGTACCATTTCAGGGCCTCCACGTTGGCCATTAAGAGGAAGACAGATGGGGAAAACTATGTTTTGTTCTTCTATTGTGCTAGAGCATGTCGCTGGTCCCCGAGGACACAGTCTCCTTCTAAGCCTTGGTAAGGCTACAGTCTCAGTTTGTGGAAAGATTCAGGGAGGTGAGGAAGAACTGGAATGGCAGCCTTGCTCCCCCGTGGACATCCACTGCACTGGATATCACAGGGCATCAGCGTGGGGATTAATGAACAGTATGGGACCATCTGAGCAGGCAGCACTGACTGATGCTGCAGTCTGTACTGAAAGCACACATTCACATCCTCCCACTCATCGCAAGGAAACTAAAATCCTCACAAACTTATTCTGAGCCAGCCTGGTCTACAAAGCTACACAGAGAAACCCTGCCTCAATAAAGAGAGAAAAACAACAACACAACAAAAACCAACAACAATGTAAAATCTTTTTCTGAAAGACAAGGGTTCTTCCTGCTGATCTGGAATAGTATTTATATAATACACATGGGCTTTAGACCTTTCAGATAGGATATTGGATATTTTCTGAAGTATGGGATCCAAAAATTAAATCAACAATGTATTTTCATTTCCCTTGATCTACGCTAAATATTTACTGTTTCCAGATCCATCATCTTATTAGGCAAGTCTCTCCCTTTATCATGAAAGTATCTGAGTGTTCTACATCCATCATAGGATTCTGATTACCCACAATTTCTATGTTACAAAGAAAACATATTAAAAACTAATTTTCATCAAACTTTAGTTTCAGTTTGTTGAAGTGGACACGACCTGACATATTATTGCAAACAATAGTATTTACCTAAATATGTAGCACATGTTTAGTGCATAATGCATTTGTAAGTTCTAGGACACATACATCATGCAGGCTGGAGGAATCAGCTCTTTGGGCTTCTCAAGGACCCTTGGCTCACGATCAGAAGAAAAACGCATGGAGCATTGCTGAGTTATTTTAAAGCAAGCTGCACAGTGAAATGTGGGTTATTGACTCAGTGTTGGCTGAATTAAGATAACTCTGAGACGTTTGTCACCATGTAGATTTATTGTAGCTTAAGAATCTTCTTAACTGATAGCCTAATTCCACCTAGGGAGTTCTCACTAGATGCCAAGGATGGTGCTACATAGTTTATTCAAGGCATCTTTATTTAATTGATAACAAGAAAGAAGTGAGTCTCTATGTTCAAAACAAATGATAAAATCAGGGAGAGTCACTCAATTGGCCAAAGCTTTAGAGAGAAATGGTGAAGTCAGGAGCTGAAAAGGAAATTAAAAATGGAAAATTTGAAAGTAATGGAGTTGCCAGCCTTGTATCTAAACTAATGCCTATGTGGTTTTACCCTCTTTACATCCTGATCTGATCTATTACTCGTTATAAAAAGTCTGAAGTTTGGTAGCTTTACTAGTCTAATCTTTATAGGAACAACTTACAATGGATCTATGTTCTCTAGGGCAATCTCAATATTCTAAATGTACATCATTATTTGGAACCTCCTAGGTCATGCCAACCCTGAAATCTGGTGATGAAGACATCTGAAAGTGTCTGTTGGAAGCTAATATTCATGTACATACTTAACTCAAATTCCAAAAAAAACCCACTCATAAAATATTCCCTCCTACTTTATTATATCAACTATACATTTGCTGTGTTCATACTACCTTGAATGAATTTGTCTGGGTTTCATTTTAATACAATCAAATAAATTCTAGGAATACAAACATCATTATTTTAAAAGTAGAAAAATTCAACCTCGAAATGATTGAATAAAAAGTAATAAATTACATGACTTGCAGATTTTGTCATGTTATTTACAAGTGTATGTGCATAGAAGGTAAATTATTTATGCAGAATCAAATAACTGAAGAGCTGGTACAACTAAATATTTTTACATATTGTTAATATTTATATTAAGAAGAAAAATTGACAACCCAATAAGTCACCATGCAATGCCTTTGTATCTGGATATTCAAATATTTCATATGCTCACAGTCATTTTGATAATAGAAAAGATAAAACCTTGAAGGATTATTCAAGCATTGATATATTTTATTTGTCAATTTACAGAATGAATAATGTTCCTTCCAGTTCTGTGTTGTAAATGTGATTGAATTCTAATTCAGATTCAATTCAGTACACCCCAATGAATGCCTGTGTTCCCTTAAGAATAAAATGAGGTCAAGCATGTCAGTCATGCCTACAGTCCTAGCGCTGTGAAGGCAGAGGTAGGAGAATGACTGTAAGGTCTAGGCTAACCAGTGCTACATAGTGAGAATCTGTCTCAAAAATAATAACAAAATGAAAACTGAACTGAAGACAGTTGTCCTAGCTCTGTCTCCCTCCACACACACACACACACACACACACACACACACCATACATGAAGAAATAAGTACAAGCATTGTCCAGGTATATTGATGCATGTTTGCAATTCTAACATTAGAGAACAGAAGGATTTCTGTATGTTAAAACTTAATAACAGCCTGAGATATCTAGCAAGAGACTGTCCCAAATGCATACATACATACATACACACATACATACATACATACATACATACATACATGTACATCATATATATAATATTCACAAGATAACTTAAATAGTTGATAACTAAAATAATGAGTCCTATATCACTCTACATCAGCAACTTATTAACAAAGGTGATTCCTAACACCCGACTCATCAGCAATATCTAAAAATTTTTTCACGTGCTATAACTGGATTGAGGCAAGAAGGAAAAACACTATTTACACCTAGCACGTAGAGATGGTGCTGCAAATCCTGCAGTGGGAAAAACAGTGTCTCACAGGTGAGGTGCATGGCCCCCACGTCATCTGAGCTGATACTGAGGAAAACTGATGTAAATGTCAAGAAGCCTGTTACAATAGGATGCTACCAGACGCTAGTACCGAATGACTGCAGTTTGTTTATTTTAGATACTTTACATTTAATAACATTAGAGACCACTCAGTCACAGACATACAAACATGGAAGATTAGCAGTGAAATATTATTTTGCAGAAGTAAAATTGGAAACAAATGGAATGGTACATGGGCAAATCATGCTATGGGATTTCGACATTATTAAAATGTGAATGGCTCTCTGCACATGCACACCCTGGTGTTCTCATAAAGATACCATTCCATGATTCAAACAGAAAGTGTTTATGTAGGCAGAGTCACTCCTAGGCCCCTGCATGAGCAGCATCTCCTTGATCACCCTCTATGCTTGAGTGTTGTCTCTTCCACAGGTGTGGTCATTGATGGAAAGAGTGGATTATAAGGATCAACTTGCTCTCACTGAAGCTTAACTCGCATGCTGTGTTTAAAATTGTGCCCCCCCCAACTGAGGAGTTCATAACAGTTAATAAAGTCAGTGCTGTGCTGCCACTCCTCAATGGTAAAAATGGTCAACTGGAACAAGTGTTTATGTTTTTATTAACCCAGAGAGGTGAAAACATCCCTTCAATGGTATCTCATTATAATGAAAATGAAGGTTCAAACTGTGCTAAAAATTTTAATGCATAACTAACCCAAAGGGCACCTGTCCTGAAATGATGGGCTGACAGCTAAGGGAAGCTGTTTCATGTTCTAAATGAACAATCATGGCAAACTCATGAGCTGAATTCAAGGGGAAAGAGGTGACTCTTGTGACTGAGTGCAAGGTGTTTTCTCTCATCACTGAAAAGCTTGCTGTTATTTACTCTTCCACTGGCAACATTTATGAAAGCAGCTAATAACGATATTGTCATGTGTCCATGAATACTAATTGCTCTGTGTCAAATTATACCCACACACAGCCAACTGGCAAGAACACTAGCTTTAGTTCAGGTTCCAAGTCCTTCCCACAGCGGGTCTGCATAAAGAGGAGATCTTCACAGTGCTCTGAAAAGCCTTCCAGATAAACACTGATATTATTTTATTTATTACATTAAATCTTCAACTAATATCATAATTTCTAAAAGAAATATTTCATGACATAGAGAAGTCAACATTACATTCTCTGTGCTTCCTTTAATCCATCAATAATTCTTAGCTACATATCAGTCATTTTTCACAATTTTTAGGAACATGGGGAGAGACAATATATAAATCATATAAGGTTCTACACACACACACACACACACACACACACACATACACACACACACACAGAGAGAGGGAGAGAGAGAGAGAGAGAGAGAGAGAGAGAGAGAGAAATAACAGTTACACAATGGGCAGTGTTGGTCATATGAAAGGAGTATCAAAGGCTAAAAATGATGGTAATATATGATTTAACAATAAGCATGAAGAGGAGGCCTTGGAAGTCTGTGGGGCCTCTGGTAGTGGATCAGTATTTATCCCTAGCGTACGATTGGGCTTTGAGAGCCCATTCCACACAGAGAGATACTCTCTCAGCCTGGACACATGGGGGAGGGCCTAGGACCTACTTCAAAGGACATGACAGACTTTGAATATCCCCCATAGAAAGCCTCACACTTCCGAGGGAGCAGAAGGGGATGGGACAAGCGGTTCATGGGGGGAAGGGGACAAGGGGAGGGATAGAGACCTAGGTTGACATGCAAAACAAGCTTGTTACTAATTTGAATAAAAAATACAAGAAAAATAAGCATTAAGGACAGTCACTGCACAGAATGATAGACAAGAGAGATGAGGGTAAGTTTGCAGACTTGACTATGGAGTTGATCGTGTGAATTCTCAAAAGGTTAGTATGATTCTCACTTATTAGCAAAGGCTGAATTGTACCAAAAGAATCTGTCTGATTCCCCTAAAAAAAGGAGCAAGAATATATCGTATTCATCTTTAAAAAAAGATTATAGTCTGCTTGATAGACAGTGCATTGACATAGAAACCTGTCTCACCAATTAGAGCAATAATTATAACCTTTAGGACGTCCGATTACATTTCAAACATCTTCAGTATGACATGAAATTGTCTATAACATGTCAATAAATAAATCAGTTCAAACAAAGTTTCTCAGATGTTTCGCAAAGTTGCTGCTGCTGAACTCGGAATCAGTTTGGAGAGGTGTTGGGTAAACTCAGAGCTGAGAATGGTGAGAAAGCAAGATAACAGTTCAACAGTGGGCATCAAGTAGTGAAGATGGAGTACTTCATTCCATTCCATGTCTAAATTTAATCATTTTATAATACAACTGGAAAGGAATATTGACAGTCTTTCTGGGAAAGTTTAGAGAAATTGACACTATTGTAAACAAAGCAGGAAACAAGTTAATTATGCTTTTACAGAATTTCAGAAAAAGACTGTATTAGAAAACAAAGTGACCAGCTGGGGGTTGGTGGCACATGCCTTTAATCCCAGCACTCGGGAGGCAGAAGCAGGTGGATCTCTGTGAGTTCAAGGCCTGCCTGATCTACAGAAGAGTTCCAGGAAACCTCCAAAACAATACCGAAAACCCTGTCTCTAAAAACCAAAAAAATAGAGATCATGGAGGAAAACAGTCTACTCACATAACTGCAGATTCATCAAAAAAAAGGAGACTTCTTGATGACTTTGAAAAGCCTCCAGTCATACTGGAAAGGAAAAGATGGTTAGGGGACTCTTTTTTTTTTAAAAGAGAGGGGCATGAAAATTTGGAGGATTTGAGAGTCATTGGAAGGCTAGAAGTTACAAGAAATTAGGACTGATGTGTGCATTCATTGTATGAAATTCTTGGAATAAGCAAATATATTTTTAAAAGGAGCAAACCAGTCATTGTGGAGTTCACCTTTAGTTTTAGCACTCAAAAGGCAGAAGTAGGAACTTCTCTGGGAGGCTGAGGTCAACCTGGTCTACAGAGCAGTTTCCAGGATAGTTACACAGTGAGACCCCATCTAAAAACATGAAGAAGGAGATTACTGTAGATGTTTCTAGATTTATTTTGCTATTCATTTATGTCTATGTACTGTGTGTGTGTATGTGTGTGTGTGTGTGTGTGTGTGCACTCATGTGTAAGAGAAGCAAGGACCCTTGACCCTCTGAACCTCTATCCAGACCCTACAATAGACTTTAAATTCTATGCACAGTGACCCCATAAGTCACCTGTGGTCATTGTGAGGGAGAATGGGAAGAAAGAGGAAGATTATGCTTACCTGTAAATTCTGATTTGCTGTGATATGGGGCTCTTACAGAGTAAATGCTAAATTTAGCTTTAATTCCCCATAATGTCTCTGTTTTATTTGACATCATGACAGTACATGGGTATATTACTGCAGTGTAAAAGCAAATATCTTTTTCATGTATAATGTGTTATTAAATAGGAGGCTGTAGTTTCTGGGCTTTATTTAGACAATTAAATGAGGGTTTTTTTAAATTTACTTTTCAGTTTAAATTTAGATAAGAAACAAAGTTGCTTCACAAGTCAGTTCCAGGTCCCTCTCCCTTTCCTTCCCCTCCTCCCATGCCCTCCCCCCAACGCCCCCTGTATCCCCTCATTTCCCCACGGAGGGTGAGGCCCTCCATGGGGGTGTTCATAGTCTGTCATTTCATATAGGGTAGGGCCTAGACCCTTCCCCAAAAGCTCAGGATGAGAGTGCACCTGACATTGTTGGATGGGAGTCCAAAGTCCGTGTGTATACTCGGGATGGGTAATGATCTGCTGCCCAAGGCTCAATAGATTACCTAGGCCTCCTCACTGACACTCACTTGATCAGTCCCATGCTGGATTCCCAGGCTGATGCCTGGGATTCAAGAGTTAACCTTTGTCAGGTCAGCTGTTTCTGGGGGTTAATCCAGCCCAGTCTTAATCCCTTTGGTCATCAGTCCTCCCTCTCTGTTACTGGCTTTCTTGAGTTCAGCTTAGTACTTAACGGAGGGAGTCTGCCTCTTCTTCGATCAGCCATTAAATGAAGTTTCTGTTTCCCAGACTCTCTGGCCATGGGATTGTAGGATGGCCCTCCCCAGATCTATGCCTAAAATCCATATATGAGAGAGTACATGCCACGTTTCTCTTTTTGTGACTGGGTTACCTCACTCAGGATGGTTTCTTCTAGTGTCATCCATTTGCCTGCGAATCTCAGGATTCCACTGTTTTTTTCTGCATAATAGTACTCCATTGTGTAAATGTACCACATTTTCTCTATCCACTCTTCGGTTGAGGGACATCTAGGTTGCTTCCAAGTTCTGGCTATTACAAATAATGCTGCTATGAACATAGTGGAACAGACATCTTTGTTGTATGAATGGGCATCTTTTGAATATATGCCTAAGAGTGGAGTTGCTGGGTCTTGTGGTAGGTTTATTCCCATTTTTCTGAGGAATCTCCATACTGATTTCCAAAGTGGCTGAACCAGTTGGCACTCCCACCAGCAATGGAGGAGTGTCCCCTTTCACTACATCCTCTCCAGCATAAATTGTCATTGGTGTTTTTGATTTTAGCCATTCTGACAGGAGTAAGATGATATCTTAGAGTTGCCTTGATTTGCGTCTCTCTAATGGCTGACGATGTTGAGCACTTTCTCAAGTGTGCCTCAGTCATTTTATACTCCTCTATTGAGAATTCTCTATCTAGTTCATTCCCCCACTTTTTAAATGGATCCTTTGGTGTTTTGGAGACTTGCTTCTTGAGTTCTTTGTAAATTTTGGAGATCAACCCTCTGTCAGATGTGGGATTAGTGAATATTTTTTCCCATTCTGTGGGCTGCCTTTTTGTCTTGCTGACTGTGTCCTTTGCCTTACAGAAGCTTCTCATTTTCAGGAGGTCCCATTTATTAATTGTTGATCTCACTGTCTGTGCTAGTGGTGTTATGTTCAGGAAGCTGTCTCCTGTACCAATTCGTTCAATGGTACCACCCACTTTCTCTTCTAAGAGGTTCAATGTGGCTGGATTTATGTTGAGGTCTTTGATCCATTTGGACTTAAGTTTTGTGCATGGCGATAAACATGGATCGATCCGCATTCTTCTACATGCCAGCCTCCAGTTATGCCAGCACCATTTGTGGCAATTGTAAAGGGTGATGTTTCTCTGATTTCTTTTTCAGCCCTTTTATCGTCTGTATATAGTAGGGCTACTGACTTTCTTGAGTTGATCTTGTAGCCTGCCACTTTGCTGAAGGTGTTAATCAGCTGTAAGAGTTCCCTGGTAGAGTTCTTTGGGTCATTGATGTAAATTATCATATCATCTGCAAACAGTGAAAGTTTGACCTCTTCCTTCCCAATTTGTAACCCCTTGATCCCCCTTTGTTGTCGTATGGCAATGGCTAGAACTTCAAGTACCATGTTGAAAAGGTATGGAGAGAGTGGACAGTCTTGTTTAGTTCCTGAATTAGGTTTTGTTATGGAAAGTTCATGTGTGTGTGCAAGTCAGGCAATGCATCTCAGGATTCAGTTCTCTTCCTTTGACAATGTAGATCCCAGAAGTTCAACTCAGGTTTTACCAGTAGGCACCATTGTCTACTGAGTTATCACTCTGGCTCAGTTTTATTTGTAAGGTGACTTCTATACAAGTAGAAAATAGCAAAAAGATTATTTATTTTTATATTCTTTATTTATTTATTCTTCTTTCACACAATACATCCCAAACACAGCCTTCCCAACCACCTTCCCTCTATGCCAAGATTAATTTCCTTTCTGAAATGAGCAGGCCTACCAGTGATGCCAACTAAACTTAGCATAACAATAAGATGCAGTAAGACTTGACATAAACTCTCATATCAAGACTGCATGAGGCAACTGGTTAGTAGTTCTCTGAGCACCTCCTAATATTTGGCTGTGGCTACTGTCAATAAACAGGTTTCAAGAAGATTCCACTACACTAGGTTTCTATAAGGTCCTAATTGCCCACCTATTTCTGTTATCTCTCACCATACTGTCTCCCTCCATCCCTTATTCCCCTACCTTATCCCGCATGTCCCCATCCTCAACCACTCCCAGGCTACCCACAAAATTTAATCTTTTGCCCCTTCCCAGGGAATTCCACAAGCCTCCCACAACACATACACAAACACAAACACACCCCTCTCTTCTATCTAACTTCTGTGGATCTCTGGATTAGAGTGTGATTATCCTTTACTTAACAGCTAATATCCACTTATAAGTGAATACATATCATGTTTGTCTTTCTGGGTCTGGGTTGCCTTCCTCAGGATGACATTTTACTAATTCCATCCATTTTGGCTAAAAGTTCCATGATTTCATTTTTAATAGCTGAGTAATATTCCTTTGTGTAAATATACCATATTTTATCTATACTTTAGTTAAGGTACATCTAAATTGTTTCCAGTTTCTGACTGTTGTGAATAAAGCTTCTATGAACATAGTTCAAAAAGATCCTTGTGATAGGATGGGGCCTCTTTTGGGCATATGCCCAAGAGAGATATAGCTCGATCTTGAGGTAGATCAATTCCCAGTTTTTCATAGTGGCTGTACAAGTTTGCACTCCCACCATCACTAGAGCAGTGTTCCCCTTACTCCACATTTGTGTTGTTGATCTTAGCCATTCTAATAGGTATAAGATGGAATTTCAAAATAGTTTTGATATTCATTTTCCTGGTAGCTAAGGAACATTTATTTAAGTGTTTCTCAGCTTCTTCAGATTCCTCTAATGATAATTGTCTGTTTAGGTCTACCCCATGTTTTAAATTGAATTATTGGGTTTGTTTCTAATTTCTTGAGTTCTTTATATATATGATATTAGCTCTCTATGTGATATAGAGTTGATAAAAATCTTTTACCATTCTGTAGGCTGAAGTTTTGTCCTATCAATGGTATCCTTGGTCTTATTGAAGTTATTAGTGTTCTGTTTAGGAAATTGTCTCCTGTGACAATATATTCAAAGCTATCCCCTACTCTCTCTTCTGTCAGGTTCAGTGTGTCGGGTTTAATGTTGAGGTTTTTAATTCAACTGGACTTGAGTTTTCTGCAGATGATAAATATGGATCTATTTCCATTATACATGCAGACATTCAGTTAGATGAGCCCAATTTCCTGAAGATGTTTCTGTTTTTCATTTGTGTCTTTTTGGCTTCCTAATAAAAAATTGAGTGTCTTGAGGTATGTGGATTTATATCTGGGATTTGATTTAATTTCATTGATCAATGTGTCTGTTTTAGTGCTAACATCATGCAGTTTTCATTGCTATAGCTCTACAGTAGGGATGAAGTCAGGGATGGTGATACCTCCAAAAGTCCTTTATTGTGCAAGATTGTTTTTTAGCTATTCTGTTAAGTTAAATATTGCCCGTTCAAGGTCTCTAAAAATTGTTTTTGAAATTTCTGTGGAGATTGTGTTGAATCTGTATATTGCTTTTGATAGGATACCCATTTTTACTGTTATTATACCAATCCATGAGCATGGGAGATCGTTCTGCCTTCTGAAATCTTCATCAATTTCTTTCTTCAAAAATTTCAAGTTTTTACCACATGAGCTTTTCACTTGCTTGGTTATGGGTACACCAAGATATTTTATATTATTCATGGCTCTTGTTAAGGGTGTTGTTTCTCAATCTGCTTGTTGTTTGTAAAAGGAGGGCTACCGTCAGCAAATTATGATACTTTGACTTCTTTGTTTCCAGTTTGTATCCCCTTGATCTCCTTTAGTTGTCTTATTGCTCATGCTAGAGTTTTAAGTATTATATTAAACAGATATGGGGAGTGGACATCTTTCTCTTGTTCTTGGTTTTAGTGAATTAGTTTGAGTTTCTCTCAGTTTAATTTGATGTTACCTATAGTCTTGCCATAAATTGCCTTTATTATGTTTAGGTCTGTTGTTTGTGTCCCTAATCTCTCCAAGACTTTTATAATGAGGACGTGTTGGATTTTTGTTGGTATCCCATGAGATGATTATGTGTTTATTTTTTCTTTCAGTTTGTTTATATAGTGGATTACATTGATAGGTTTTCCTATGATGAACCATCCCTGTATCTCTGGGATAAAGTTATTTGATCATGGTTGGTGGATGATCTTTTTGATGTGTTTTTGAACTTTGTGAGTCTTTTGTTGATTATTTTTGCAACTATGTTCATAAAGGAAATTGGTATGCAATTTTTTTCTTTGTGGGTTTGAGTATCAGGATAACTATGACCTTATTTAATAAAATGAAATTGGCAAATGTCCCTTCTGTTTCTATTTTGTGGACTAATTTGAGGAGTCTTGTCTATAACTCTCCTTTGAAAGTCTACATAACATTGGTTTTAAGTGCTTTTTCTTGTGATTCAATCATATTATAATATTAAAGGCTGTGCTGTGATAAGATAACTTGGCTCTGGTGGTGACATAATGTTCTGGTTGCTGTTGATTGTATTTTACACTGGTGTCTAGCCATCTGGGTTTGTGCTTATTATTTGTCTAGGTGAAAGTTTCTGAGTTCATTTTTGTTGGATGCCTATTTTGTTCCTTGGTTTCTGCTGCTTCTCAGGTCTTTTGACTTGCGTGGCCTGTGGTTGAGCAGATAATCTCAATCCAAGTTAGGGGCAAGACTTCCTATGGTGTCTCCACCCAAATTGGGAGCAGAAGATCTAGCAGGCTGCTTGGCTTCTGATCCAGCAGGAAGTATCTGATCTTGTTAAAGGCTGGAATTCTAATGGATTGTTACCTCTGGTCCAGTATGGAGTGTTCTTTGAGATTGGGGCTGGGATATCGCTAAGAGGAGGGGAGGGAGTACTGGGAGAAGGCTTGAGACTAGACCCGTGGTTTCAAGAGGGGGTGATGTGGTACAGAGAGATAGGTGGATGTATCTGGCATTTGCTAGAGATAAACTGTTCTCCTGAGAGGTGTGACCTGTGTTTTTTTTGTACAGAAGGTATTGCACAATTCAAACATGTGATGGCATTGGTATAAAACCATGTTTTGTTTTGTCATGTTATTTCTTATGTATTCACTGAGTTGAAGCTCCATGTAGCATGGATCATGAAAAAAAAAGCTTAGTATTCAGAAGTCCCTTTTTGTCACTTAACGGTGTCCATTTGGGCAAGTAGTTCCAGCGATTTAAGCTTTTCTTTCCTATAAATAAATGAAATATTCTTGCATTAAAAAAGAAAGAATCTGTCCTCTTGCTCCACCTGCTCTGTGACATAATACATTCTGTTCGTTGTTAAGCTATATTTTGCTCAAACTTTACTTATAAATCAGATTTACTCCTTTGTGTCTCTACAGGACTGCTTCTAACTCTGTGGTCCTTTAGTACGTTTATTCACCATCTCTAACTCATCTGTCTTAAAAGTCCAAGCAATATCTAAAGACACAATATTTACTTACTTCTAAAACTGTAATATTTAATCCTGAATCACACAAATTACTTATTTTATGCCATTTATTATACTTTTTAGTAACCTAGCAATTGTACACAGAGATGGCTGAGACAATCACTAGAATTATTAATGAAAAAATAAACTAGAAATCATGGCTTAAAAGTAAAATAACAGCAGAGACCACATTTCTGAGAGCACACAGGTCACATCTGTGCAGTCAACATCAAGTAAAGAGTATACGCATGTTTTCACTTGAAGAGTAACCCTCCGGGAGAAGGAGAAGTGTTGAAGATTAAACTGTGTAGGATCTCACTGGGGAAAGCCTGGGTAAGAAACTGAGGTCAGTGCTGAGGAGACGATTAATAACACTTGCAGCTCTGGCAGAGGACACAAATTCATTTCCTAGCACCCAATATCAGTAGTAACCCACACCCCCCTGTAACTCTAACACCTGCATACATATTCAGCTAACACACACACACACATGCATGCAAACACAAGTACACACACACATATACACATGTGCACATACACACACACTCACACACACACATGCATACACACAGGCACACATACACATTCAAATCATACATTGAAGCACACACACAGACACAAATACACACAGTTTTTAAAATCTAAAAGAACTAAATAAAATAAATGGAAGTAATGAAATTCAGTCAAACTTCTAGTCAAGTAATAAAAGGTAAAAGAGAAAAAACTTTGGCATTCCCACCAGCAGTGGAGTTGTGTTCCCCTTTATCCACATCCTCTCCAGCATAAATTGTCATTGGTGGTTTTGATTTTAGCCATTCTGACAGGAGTAAGATGGTATCTCACAGTTGTTTTGATTTGCATTTCCCTGATAGCTAAGGATGTTGAACACTTTCTCAAGGGTCTCTCAGCCATTTCAGACTCCTCTAATGAGAATTCTCTATTTAGTACTCTTCCCCAATTTTTATTTGGATCCTTTGGTGTTTTGGAGTCTTGCTTCTTGAGTTTTTTTTGTAAATTTTGGAGATGAGCCCTCTGTCAGATGTGGGGTTGGTGAATATCTTTTCCCATTCTGTGGGTTGTTGTTTCATCTTGTTGACTGCACACCTTTTCCTTACAGAAGCTTCTGAGTTCCAGGAGGTCCCATTATTAATTGTCTAGCTCCGTGTCTGTGCTATTGGTGTTATGATCAGGAAGGTGTCTCCTGTACCAATCTGTTCAAGGGTACTTGCCACATTCTCTTGCAAGAGGTTCAGTGTGGCCAGATAGATGTTGAGGTCTTTGATCCATTTGGATTTAAGTTTTGTGCATGGTGATAGATATGGATCTATCTGTTGTCTTTTACATGCAAGCATCCAGCTGCTCCAGCACCATTTGTTGAAGATGCTTTCTTCTTTCCATTGTGTAGTTTTAGCTTCTTGTCAAATATCAGGTGTTCAAAGGTGTGTGGGTTGACATCAGGGTCTTCGATTTGATTCCATTGGTCTACCTGTCTGCCTTTGTACCAATACCAAGCTGTTTTCAGGACTATAGCTCTATAGTAGAGTTTGAAGTCAGGGATGGTGATGCCTCCGGAAGTTCCTTTATTGTACAGGGTTGTTTAGGCTATTCTGGGTATTTTGTCTTTCCATATAAAGTTGAGGCTTGTTCTTTCGAGGTCTGTGAAAAATTGTGTTGGTATTTTGATAAGGATTGCATTGAATCTGAAGATTGCCTTTGGTAAGATTGCCATTTTGACTGAGAGGCCAACATGGGACTGATCCAGACACAAACCCCCCTGAACCTGGATGTCAGAGAAGAGGCCTCGGCAATCTATGGGACCTTGGAGAGTAGAGCAGTATTTATTCCTAGCATACAAATAGACCCTGGGAACCCATTCCACATGGAGGGATGCTCTCTCAGCCTGGACACATGGGTTAGGACCTAGGCCCAGCCCGGGATGATATTACAGACTCTGAAAATCCCTCATAGAAGCCCTTATGCTCCCTGGGGATTGGAGGGGGGATTGAGTGGGGTGGGGGTTGGGAGGATTGGGGGGGCCAGGGGATGAGGGGAAGGAGAAAAAACTGAAAGTAACATGTGTAAAAAATGATTTAAAAAAGCAAGAAAAATGGGAAAGAGTTGCTTCAGTGTCATGGTTTATTCCACAAAGACCTATTGTTTTTGTAGTACACTTATGAAATGACATATAACATGGTTATTACATTCAATCCTGGGGCCACTTGGGTACTTTAAATATATCCATATTTTCAAAGCACACTGCCTTCATTTATTTACTTTTTGATTTGAAGTTTTTTTTCACACAATATATTCGGAACACAGTTTTCCCTCCCTATCCCCTTCCAGATCCTCCTACCTCCCACATTTCCTTTTTAATGAGCTTCTTAATTGCTAAGAAACCTGTGCTATTTAATAATAGACATAGTAATATTGTCTATTAACAAATAAATGTTGAAATTAAACTACATAGAGACTATGACATAAGCATAAGTTAAATAATTCAAAACAATTTACATTTTTAACAGAAAAGTCTCCATAACTTTCAAAAATCTTGAATGTGTCTTTCAAAAATCTTTCAAAAATCTTGAACATGTTATTTCTGTAACTTCATTATCTTTATATTTCTTCAAAGGACTCATAAAATGACCAGGCCAAATTGTCATGCTATGTGAATCTGAGTGAATAGTAATTTGAAGATGTATTATAGTGATTGCACATCAGCCTAGATTAATATGTGTTTATGATTAGATTTTTTTCTGGAGAAGGTGAGCAATAGGGACAAACTCTTGGAGCAGAAAATAAACCATTTCACATTTTCTTGATGAAGAGACAGCAGCTACAACTCCTATGTGGCATGTGGCACCATGACAAATAAACTCCTTTTGATTAAAGCATTAAAGAGTTGCATGAAGGATTAATGGCTGCTATTTCGACTGTGAAAGCACAAATGGGAAAAAATGACATTGAGTGTAAGAAGTTGAGGGACAATCTTGTTATATCCATTTATCTTTCTTGTAATTGCCTGCTGCACCTATAAGAGGTAAATGTAAACTGCCCCAGATAATTTGAGTTTTACATTTAATATCTAAAATTTAGGCAAATCATAATTCTTACTGTGTTTGTTCCTTCTCTGTACTCAGAAGGGCGATGCAGCATACAGCTCATATTTGTTTTTGTTCATATTTCCATTATGGTAAATATTAAATCAATAAGATAAAATTTACATAGTATTAAATTAAAAGTAAACTATTTTTAAATAAGTGCTTTAAAAATTGCTGAGTGTTTTGGATAGTATGCTTGATGAACTTATTGTTGCTTTCAATACATGTAATAAAGTTAAAATTCACTGTAGTTATATATGATGAGAAATACCCTTTGAATGAAGGTAATGTTTTACTAAATGCATACAAGAAAATGAGAAAATTTTATTTTGCTAGACATGGACTTCATTTTCCTGGTATTGGATTTTATCCAAGATGAATTCTTGAAGCTCTACATCTGGTAGACTCTCATGCACACAAGACTCTAACATTGTTCTTTCACTTTATGGGACTTGGGGGGTTAACCATTTGCAAATCTCTCTTGTACATGCTGACACCAGCATCCTAGGAAGGCTTACATGGGGCATCTCTGCATTCATGGCAGCACAACATCAGCAGAAACATCTACAATTTGCTTTTCTTCTTGACAATAGGATGCAGACACTCTTCTGATCAATCATAATTTCCATCACTAGACTTTTCAGTTGTAAAGTTAGACCCTATGCCAATATAACTCAATTGAACAAATGTAATAATTCTTAATAAATTACTATGTCATAGTTTCTTCATCTGTAAGATGAGCTAAAGACTAAATGAATTATGTGCGTAGAGTCTACTACCGGAAACATAGTGAGTTTTAAGTATCTTAGATCCAATCAATGGCTGTTGGAAAGACCTCACATGGCCAGAGAACCCAAGCATCAGCTGCTATGGTTTGTGCACATTACTCAGACATTTTTCTCACATCATAGATTATGTTTTCTATCATACTCCACTCCAAATTCTTCACCCAGGAAACAATACCCAAATGACAGGGGCAGATAAAACAATGGCTGATTCTGTTGCTCTCAGTCTGTTTCTTGCCTGTTCTGCAGTGAAATGTGCATTTGAGGGTATAAAGGGGAACAGTCCTAAGCCGGTCTGTATTAGACAGCACATCCCTGCTTTCTGTGCTGCTCCCTTACCAGCTCCCAACCTCTGGGAACGTGCTTTCAATAAATCACATTCACAGGAACCATTTCTCTAACTCTGGGTCTGAGAGCCGGATGTGAAGACATAAATATTCACTGACATTGTTACCATTATGCCCTCCAGTTTTCTGATCTATGAGACAATAAACTTCTCCATCATTTGGGTAGTGCCCAGTGGATGCACCCCACAACTCTCATAGTTCTCCATGCCTATCTATTTTAAGCTAAAATCTTCACAGTCTTAAAAACATATCTAGTCATAATTCCTGAAAATATTCTAAAACACAGATTTTATACTACTTATATAGGATTGTAATATGTAAGGTTTACCAGTACATAGTGGAGAATATTGAATAGACACTTTTTAATGTAAAGTTCAAACCTGTGCTAACTATTGAACACTGTGAAATAAATGCTGGACCCAGATCTGACATCATTAGAGTTCACAACAAATAATTTCAAAACCCCTTAGCTAAGACAGAAATTTGGGTTATGTTTTTAAAAAGTAACCAGTGACTTTTATGTCTAGACATAAGGCTTCTGGGATACAAGTTGCATTTATGGTGTGAAACATTCTACAGAGAAAATAAAAATAGATGCTGTCACCTAATTGGTATAGTCACATGATACCCTGAGCCTGGAACTCACTAGCTCAGAACTTTTCAACTTGCGCATCACAAATAATGCCAATTTGCTACTGCTTCTGTTATAAATATTCCTTTCTTATCTTCCATTTGGCTAATGTGACTTTTAATTATATGCACATAAAAATTTTATTCTGTCTTGGTGACATTATAATTTTAAAGTAGAATTCTACTTCTTTTGATTTTAGGTAATAAGCATAATAAAAATACCTGTCTTAAAATCTTAAAGAGAATTAGTACTTTGTACTGCTCAGCCAAAGTAACTAAATGTAATGTGACAATGAAGTTTGCTTTGTATTAGGATAATTTTATTTTTAAAGCAGATGACAACTTCTCTCTTGCACCTTCTACAACGTATTTTAAAATATCTTGATTCTCTTGGGATTAGTGATGAATAGGACACCTGTATTGTTTTTATTTCTCATACACTATTTGCTGATAGCTATATTTATTGGGAAGAAACTTTTGACACATTTCAGAATTCAGATTCCACTGTTCAAGGCACAAGATTAATTTCTATTGTTATGATGGACTAAGATATTTATTGTGAGCCAATGCTGCCTATGTAGAACAGTTACTGTATGTTGGACACTCATCTAAGTGGTCCAATTCTCCTGAATATTAATATATCAAATAATATCATCAACTCTTTTTACAAAAATTGAAAGTAAACCTAAAAACCAGAGTACAGTAGTTGACACAATATGTCCTAATGATAAAGGGTAACTTTTGGGTGATCTAGGCAAACTCAACTTTGTCCTCAACACTGAAATGTGCTACCTGGTTGTGCCACTGTTTTCAGTGTTGATGAGGATTAAAGTGGTAATTCAAATGAACTGACCCATTTCTGAAGGATTAACCTTTTTTTCCAGTAATATTTGATTTATTTGATTTTCTATGTAGTTTGTCTATTTCTAATCCATGGATTCCATTCTTATAATTTCCTTTCAGGAATTTGGGGCTTCAGTTGCTTTTTTGTGCCTGTTGAAGTATAAATTATTTAAACAATTTTAATACCATTTAAATGATGAGTGGTTGTCCACATCCAGTTAAAAGGTTAAATATTGGAATATACCAAAATTTTACATTAATTACAAAAATAAAATGGATATTTAAATACAAAGCCTAGTTTACTTAGTTTCATAAAATATTTTCTCCTAAAATTAAAAAGCACATATTAAGTGAAAATAGCTACATAAATTCTAACCAATAAATTTCCAAGTAAAATATTTTAGACAAAACTTATTCTTTAAGGTCTAGTGATAAAATATTTCTTTTTTACAGATTTTTTAATTTAAAAATTTAGTTTTCATTTTGCATTCAAGTCCCAGTCCCCCCTCCTTCCCCTCCTTCCCACCTCCTACCATTCCCAACCCCCATCCACTCCTCAGAAGGGATAAGGCCTCCAATGGAGAGTCAACAAAGTCGGGTATATCAAGTTGAGGCATGATCAAGTTCCTCCCACTTCTAGCAAGGTATCCCACTATAGGGAGTGGGCTCCAAAAAGTCAGTTCATTCTCCTGGGATAGGTCCTGGTGCCACGGCCAGGCCTCACAACAGAACAAGCCTCATCAGTGTCACCCATGATTATCTCATTTAAATCTACTCTGTCTACCTTCAGTTTAGGTTACAGACAATAAGACTATAGCTTTAATAAAGCCTCATATCCTGCTCAAAAATCATGAGAGCAGAAGAAAATTAAAGAGATCTCTGAGGTTCGGATCTTATGATATTAAAGTCAAAGGTCTTCCTCACCATGATACCTTCACATATGTATATAGTATGGAGAGGGAGGAAGAATTAATTGGAAAATGTGCAATGTGAGTCTCATATTAAACTCTCGTGCATACCTTTCCCAGCCCCAATTACATTCCATAATACCCTAAGCAATTCTTTGTGTGTAATGAAGTATTACCACTTTGTGTAACATATATATATATATATATATATATATATATATATATATATATATATGAGTGTATGTTCCTGTGGACACAGATACACATTCATAAGCCTAGATGTGATTGCCATAGGGTATATTTTGGTGTCCTTTCCCACGAACCTTCCATGCTTTTGTTTTGAGGCAGAATCCCTCACTGTCCTGGACTGGATATATCAAGTAGACCAGGTTGGCTAACTAGGGAGTGCCAAGAATCCATTTGCCTGTCCCTCCCCAACACTGGGATTACAAATTGTGCCACATTAATTCTGGGAATCAAATTCATGTCTTTATTCATGGTTAGCAAGAATTCTATTGGACAGGAAGCTCCCAACTCCTATCACTATGCTTGACCTATGGTGGTCTTTATTATAAAACTTGCCATGAATCTAACTACCAAAATGGTCATTATATATGCTCCATTTAACAGTTCAAATTGTCAAACCAAATCTCAACACAAATGCCAATTAAACATGTTCAAGCAGAGGCACTGAATCAGACAACACATGAAATTACAAATAATCCAAAAATATCTCCAATTCTAATGTCCCTCCAACCTCTAAGGATCCATGTAACTGACTCAGTGGAACAAATCAGATCGATTTATGCCCTAATAAACTTTCAGTACAAATTAAATTATATAAACCAACCCGTTTGGGATTAAAAATTTAACACGTTCTACATACCTGGATAAAGATGGTTTGTCATAACTAGTCACATATTTGGTAAGTACTTATTCTTCATCTACAGAACAGACATTGAGTTTGTGAAAATACAGTGTTGAAAAAGGAAGACAGGTTTTATTTTTCCAAGAGCACTTGACATGACTAACAGTGACATTTCCTGTTATAGCAATGATACTCATCAATAAAATAAATACATGCGTCTTGGAGTCAAGAGCTGACTCAGTGGTTAAGAGCACTTATTGCTCTTGCAAAGAACTAGAATGCTATTTCCAACACCCATATTGCACAGATCATGATTGCCTTCACCTAAGTTCCAGAGGATCATATATATCCCCTTCTTAACTCCTTCTACAATGCACACATACAATGCATGCACATAGTTTAAAGTAATATTTTAAAGAGTGTTTCTTTTTTTTCCGGTTTTACGAAACAGGATTTCTCTGTATTGTTTTGGAGGATATCGGTCCAACCTGGCCTCGAATTCACAGAGATCCGCCTGCCTCTGCCTCCCGAGTGCTGGGATTAAAGGCGTGCGCCACCACCGCCCAGCTTTAAAGAGTGTTTCTTATTAGCTTCTGTTTTTGCTTATACTCAGTTGCAAGTGATACTGGATAATTCTCTACAGTTTCTTTTGTGACATTAATAAGTTAACAACCCAATATGGTTACATCAACTCCATGCAAGAAAATAATCCTACAGATTTTTTAAACTTACATTTTGCCTCTAACTTAATCTATTATCATATTCACTTATCATCCCTTAATTAAATCACCACAAGGAGAGGTTGTCACAATTGGCAATGGAATTAAAATAAATGTTATAATTAGCAAATATTAAACTGTTATGATTAGCAAATATGTACTTCACTTGCATCAGTAAAAATTAATGCAAAATACTAAAGTATGTCAAATTAAAAATACAAAATGTAACCATTAAAAGCTGAAAATTAAGTTATACTTTACAATAAACCAAATTCTAGTTATTTGACAAATAACATTGCATCTCATGCCATAGGAGTAGGCAGACAGGGACAGCCAGAGCCTGTTGCTAATGCATGCACATAATTACCTGAAACTTTAACATACAGAATAAAGTTGAAGAAAGCATAACAATAAAGAAGTCACTAGCTTTTGAATCTCTTCTTCAGTGGCTGGCGGGGATAGAGAAGCTGGGTTCCTGGGGATTGGGGGTTGCCATTATTAATTGAGCCAGTGAATTTCAATGATGCTGTTTGCACGATGGCCTTTCTAAATCCTTGACCCATAGTTTCTCTGTGTACACACATTTTTAGAGAGAAAAATGCTTATTTTCCAAATTTCAGCTATATTAGAGAATTCTGAGATGAACTGCATATAATTGCTTGCTCCCTGAGATTCTTCCAAGGATCTGAGTGTCTAGTAAATGGTCTAATTCCCCATTCTTTTTTTTTTTTTTTTTTTTTTTTTTTTTTTTTGGTTTTTCAAGACAGGGTTTCTCTGTGGCTTTGGAGGCTGTCCTGGAACTCGATTGGTAGTCCAGGCTGGTCTCGAACTCACAGAGATCCGCCTGCCTCTGCCTCCCGAGTGCTGGGATTAAAGGCGTGCGCCACCAACGCACTTTTCTTTTCATCCATACAATACAACCACGAGAAATGAACATCCTCACCCATATGGAAATGCCTGTTGTCACACTCCACGGAGATGGAGATCTATCGTTTAAGTAATGATTTTATTTATCAGAGGATCAAAGAGAAGAACAACAACTTTGACACTGAATAAATTGCAGAACAGTGTTGAAGGTTTTCAATGTGTGAAACTATAAGCCTGGATCTTCAGTTAAAAGGCAGACAGAGCCTATCGTATTTCCCCCACCACCACATTTAAGAAATGAAAATTTAACTTTCCTACTAAATTTAGTTTTAATTCCATTGCTCATTATCACAATCTCTCCTTGTTATGATTTAATTAAGAGAAGATATGAAAAATGGAATAAGTTAGTGGCAAAATGACAAAGTTTTAAAAAATAACTCTTGGATTGGTTTCTTCTGTGGAGTTCATATTACCACATTGGATCATTAACTTATTAACAATCAGAAACTCACAAAAGAAAATAAAATCCTCATGTGTTATATTAAATGTGGGTGTATGTCCAAGACGTGGTGTTGTTAAAGATATGTATGAACGTCTTAAAATAAGTGTGTTTTAGCTATCTATAATGTAAAGTGTGTGTGTGTTTATGTGTGTGCTTACCATGTTGTTTTGGCACTTGAATGTACAATATGTTAAGTTAGACAAAGAGCATCTCATTTATAACATCTTATAATGTAAGTTCAATTTTCTAGCTTTAAAAAAATAGATGTTTGGGTGATTTCTCTGCATGCATGTCTGTGCAGTACTTGTGTGGAAGACAGAACTAGTAGCATATTTCCCAGGACTGGAGATGCAAATGGTGTGAGCTAACATGTGGATGCTAAGAATAGAAGCTGTTGGAGGTGCAACCAGTGTTCTTGACCACTGAACCCTATCTCTAGGCCAGATATGACAGTTGTTCAGTGATACATTAAAGAAGCATTAATAGTCAGTGTGATGTACAACCACACGTGAGAAATTCTACTTTTTTTTGCAGCATCATGAACGCTAATTAGCTTTCATCCATCATGCCACACTTCCACCTTACACACTCCTCTTCCTGACCCCAGTAACTATCATTCCATCCTCAACTGCTGCTTCTCCTGTTTTAGATCCCACATGTGAGTAACATGAGGATGTACTCATATTCCTGTACCTGCTTTATTTACTTCATTTACCATCACGACCTTCGGTTCTATCTGTGTTAGCACAGATAGCAGAATTTCATCAGTTAGTAGCTCAGTGGAATTCCACTGTGCATTCACATTGTATTTTTGTCTATCTATCCCTTAGTGGATGCTTAGATTGTTTCCCCCCCCTCTGCTGCAGCAAGCTGCACTGCATTGAATGTGCAGGAATCCCTGCACATGATTTCACTTCTTTGAATACATAACTGGTAGGCTTGCAAGATCTCATCATCATCCTTGTTTTCCCTACTCTGAGACGTTGCTGCCAAGTTTTTCTTAGTGGCTGGAGTACACGTTCCCAGAAACAACATGCAACAGCTCATGTTCCTTTTTCCAATGCCTCCACATGTGCATGCAGTACCCACAAAAGGCAGAAGAGGGGGTCAGCTCTGTTGGAACAGGAGTCAAGCTGGATGTGACCTATGGTGTGGGTGCTGGGAATCTAGCCTCAGTCCTATGCAAGTGCGGCAAGTGTTCTTAATGGCCACACTGTCTCTCCAGCCCTATGAACTCGCTCTTTGCTGATGACGAGTCTGATCGTTTTTGTGTGCAGTGATTGGATGTTTGCATGTCCTCTCTTCATAGGCATCTGTTCAGATCTAGAGCTCATTTTGCTGTTCCTTGTCTGTTTTATGCTTTTTAGTTCTTTAAAGATTGTGGGAATAAATTCCTTATCAGATGTGGAGCTTGCAAATATTTTCTTCATTTTATAAGCTATACATTAGTTCTCTTTACTGTGTGCGTCTCTGCATAGAAACTTTTAAGTCTCATATATTCCCATGTATCAGTCTTTACCGCTGTTCCTGTCCTTTGCAGAATCATCTGAAAATAAACTAACAAGTGTCAACTCCAACTTCCAAATCATAAAAGGAGTGCTTTAGTGTAGCTTCCTAGGTTCAGCTAAGGCTTCAGTTACCTCAAGGCTCATTTTTTTGTTACAGGTAACAGATGGTCTACTTGCAGTGTCCTGCATATGAATACACAACTTTCCCAGCACCATTTACTGAGAAGGCTGTTCATTCTTGGTGTCTGTCCTTAGAACACTTGTTATTAATGGGCTGTAAATGTGTTCATTTATGTCTAGGCTCTCTGTTCTGTGCCGATGTCAACACCTTTATTTTTCCCCCTTTTTTATTTGAATTAGAAACAAGCTTGCTTCACATGTCAATCCCAGTTCCCTCTCCCTCCCCTCCTACCCTGGCCTTGCTAACCGCCCCCCAACCTCATATCCAATCCCCAGTTGGCTCTCCAGAGAGGGTGAGGCCCTTCATGGTAAATCTCCAAAGTCTGTCATATCTCCCGGGGCAGAGCCTAGACCTTCCCCCAGGTGTCCAGGCTGAGAGAGCATTTCTCCAGGTGGAGTGGGCTTCCAAAGTCCATTAGGGTGTCAGGATAAAAACTGATCTAGTACTCGAGGCTCCGAAGCTTGTCGAGGCCTCCTCACTGACACCCACATTCACGGGGACTGGATTAGTTCCTTGCTGGTCTCTCAGCCATCAATCTGAGGTCCATGAGCTCCCCTTTGTTCAGGTCAGCTGTTTCTGTGGGTTTCACCGGACGTGTCATGACCACTTTGCTCATCATTCCTCACTCACTTCAACTGGTCTCCAGGAATTCAATTCATTGATTAATGTGGATGTCTGCCTCTGCTTCCCCCAGGTAGTAGATGGAGACTCTAGGATGCCATACAAGGTAGTCAACAATCACTATTACTTAGATTGCCAGTGCGTGTCACCCTTGTAGATCTCTGGAAATCTCATTAGTGCCAGATCTCTCCTCAAACCCATAATGACTCCCTATATTGTGGTATCTCTCATCCTGCTCTCTTCTATTCTTTCCCTGATGCAAATATCCTGCTCCCCCATGTCCTTCTCTTCCCTTCTCTTCTCCCCCTCACTTTACCCAGCTCCCTGTCCCCTCCTCCTATGCTCCCAGTCCACTCTGGAGATACTCTTGTTTAACATTCCCCTTCTCTGGGGTACCATGCATGACTCTCTTAGGGTCTTCCCTGATTCCCATAATCTCTGGTGATTGGATTGTGGGCTGGCACCTACTGTTCCATATCTAAATCCATATATGAGTGAGTACATTTCATGTTTGTCTTTTTGTGACTGGGTTATCTCACTCACGATGGTTTCTTCTAGTGCCTGCAAATTTCAAGATACCATTGTTTTCTTCTACTGAGTATTACTCCATTGTGTAAATGTACCACATTTTCTCTATCCACTCTTCAGTTGAGGGGAATCTAGGTTGCTTCCAGGTTCTGGCTATTATACATAATGCTACCATGAACATAGTGTAACAGATGTCCTTGTTGCATGAATGTTCATCTTTTGGGTATATGCCTAAGAGTAAAATTGCTGGATCTTGTGGTAGACTGGTTCTAATTTTCTTGAGGAACCACCATACTGATTTACAAGGTGGGTGTATGAGTTAGCACTCACACCAGCAATGGAGGAGTGTTCCCCTTTCTCCACATTCTCCCCAGCATAAACTGTCATTGGTGGTTTTGGGTTTTTTGTTTTTGTTTTTGTTTTTGCTTTTGTTTTTTTTTGTTTTAGCCATTCTGACAGGAGTGAGATGATATTACACAGTTGTTTTGATTTGAATTTCCCTGATAGCTAAGGATGTTGAGCTCTTTATCAAGTGTCTCTCAGTTATTTTAAATTCCTCTATTGAGTATTTTTGCATCAATGTTCTTGAGGGATAATGGTCTGTAGTTCTCTTTCTTAGTTGTGTCCTTTTTGTAGTTTGGGTACCAAGGTAATTGTAGCTTCATAAAAAGAGTTTGGCAACAAATCTTCTACTTCTATTGGGTGGAACACTTTGAGGAGTATTGTAATTAGCTCTTCTTTAAATTTCTGGTAGAACTCTGCACTGAAGCCATCTGGGCCTGGGCTTTTGTTTTTTGTTTTTTGGTTTTTTGGTTGGGAGACTTTTGATGACTGGTTCTATTTCACTAGGGGTTATAGGTATATTTAGATTGCTCATCTGTTCTTGCTTTAATTTTGGTAAATAATATGTATCCAGAAAATTGTCCATTTCATTTAAATTTTTCAATTTTTTGGGGAAGAGTTTTTCAAAGTATGTCATGAAGATTTTCTGAATTTCCTCAGTGTCTGTTATTATGTCCCCCTTTTTATTCCTGATTTTGTCAGTTTTCATGTTCTGTCTCTGCCGTTTGGTCAATTTGGATAAAGGCTTGTCTATCTTCTTGATTTTCTTTAAGAACCAAATCTTTGTTACTTTGATTCTTTGTATTGTTTTCCTTGTTTCAACTTTATTGATTTCAGCCCTCAATTTGATTATTTCTTGGCATCTGCTCCTCTAGGGTGAGTTTGCTTCTTTTTGTTCTAGAGCTTTTAGTTGTGCTGTTAATTCTCTAGTGTGACTATTCTCCAGTTTCTTCATTTGAGAACTTAGTGCTATGTACTTTCCTTTTAGTACTGATTTCAAAGTGCCCTATATGTTTGGGTATGTTATGTCTTCACTTTCATTGAATTCTAGAAAGTCTTAATTTATTTCTTCATTTCTTCCTTGACCTCGGAATGGTGCAATTGTGCATTGTTCAATTTCCATGAGTTTGTAGAGTTTCTGCAGTTTGTGTTGCTGTTGAATTCTAACTTTAAACTATGGTGATCTGATAAGATACAGGGGAATATTGCAACAATTTTGTACCTGTTGAGGTTTGCTATGATGCCAAGTATGTGTTCGATTTTAGAGAAGTTCCCAGATGGTGTTGAAGGAAGGTATATTCTTTTTGTTTGGATGGAATGTTCTTTAGAGGTCTGTTAAAACCAATTGGGTCATAACTTCAGTTAACTCCTTTGTTTCTTTGTTAAGTTTCTGTCTGGTGGTCCTGTCTAGTTATGAGAGTAGGGTGTTCAAGTCTCCCACTATAACTGTGTGAGGTCTTATGTGTGATTTGAGTTTTAGTAGTACTTCTTTTCTAACATGAATGCCTTTGCATTTGGGGCATAGATGTTCAGAATTGAGACTTCTTCATGATGAACTTTTCCTGTGATGAATATGAAATGACCTTTTTCAACTCTTTTGCCTGATTTTAGTTTGAAGTCTAATTTGTTAGCACTAGGATTGCTACACAAGCTTGTTTCTTGGATCCATTTTATTGGAAAATCTTATCCCAACCCTTTACTTTGAGGCAAAGTCTGTCTTTGAATTTAACGTGTGTTTCTTGTATACAGTAGAAGGTTGGCTTCTGTTGTTGTATCCATTTTGTTAGCCTGTGTCATTTTATAAGCAAATTTAGACCATTAATATTGAGCTAGATTAAGGACCATTGAGTTTTAATTCTTGTTTGTTTTTGATTTTTTGTTAGTGATGTTATTGTTTGTGAATTTATCCTGTTTTTTCTTTCAGTTTTTAGTAAATTTGAATTATCTATTGTCTATGTTTTTGTGAGCATAGGTTGAAGTTTTCCTTCCAATAGTTTCTATAGGGATGTATTAGTGTATATGTATTGTTTAAATATGTTTTTGTCATGGAATATATTGTTTTTTCCATATATAGTGATTGAAAGCTTTGCTGGGTATAGTAGTCTGGCCTGGCATCCGTGGTGTCTTTATGTTTGTAGAATCTCTATCCAGGACCACCTTGCTTCCTGAGTTTCTAAGGAGAAGACAGCTGTGATTCTGATAGATTTGCCTTCATATGTTACTTGGCCGTTTTTCTCTGTTGCTCTTAAATGCTTTCTTTATTCTGTATGTCTGTGGTTTTCATTATTATGTGGCAAGGAGAGTTTATTTGTGGTCTACTATATTTGATGTTCTCTAGGCTTCTTGTAATTTCATTGGCCTATATTTCTTTAGCTTGGGGAAGTTTTCTTCTATGATTTTGTTGAATATTTTTTCTGAACCTTAGAGTTGGGTTTCTTCCCCTTCTTTTTTTCTTATTATTGTTAGATTTGGCCTTTTCACCATGTCCAATATTTCTTGAATATTTTATATTAGGGATTTGATCAACTTAAGGTTTTCTCTGGTCAATGAATCTTTTTCTCCCAGTGAATCTTCAACACCTGAGATTCTCTCTTCCAACTCTTGTATTCTGTTGGTTATGCTTGCATCTGTAGTTCCTGATGGTTTACTCACCTTTTCTAACTCCAGTGTTCCTTCAGACTTTGTTTTTTTTTTGTTTTATTGTCTCTATTCCAGCTTTCAAACCTTGTACTGTTTGAATTATTTCTTGCCATTTTTGGTTTGTCTTTTCTTCCATTTCTTTAAAGGATTTTCTCATTTCATCTTTTAGTGTCCCTATCATCTTCATGAAGCTGTTTTTAAGGTCATTCTCTTCTGCTTAATCTGTGTTGAGATGTTCAGGTTTTGCTGGTGTAGTGTCCTTAGACTCTGGTGGTGTTTCTGTTGTTGAATGTATTTTCATGTTGTCATCTTCCTATCTCTTCTTCCAGTGGGTACAGGTGGGGTCTCTTCCTTGAGTTTTAATTCTTGTTTGGTTTTGATTTGTTGTTATTGATGTTATTGTTTGTGAATTTATCCTGGTGGGTACAGGTCCAAGGCTCTCTTCTGGTGGATGCAAACAGGTCCAATATTTGGATGGGTCTCAAAATGGGTGCAGGCAGGTCTGAGGCATTCCCTGTCCTCTGCCCTGAATAAGGGTGGCAGTAGATAGGCACTCTCAGCAGAATCCTTGTTGATTGGTCCTCTGGGATGTGTCGATCTGGCTGCAGTTCCCAGGCCAGGAGATCCCAGAAAGGGTAAGTGGAAGGAAGTTGGCCAGAGGTGGGAGTAGCAGTTCACCTCTGCCCTGAGTGGGGGTGCGAGTAGACTGGCTTTCTCAGCAGGCTCCTGGTTATTTGGCCCTCTGGGGACTGGTCGACCTGGCTGCAGTCCCCAGGACAGGAGATCCTGGAAAGACAACACCTTTGTTTTTTTAAGTATGTACTTGTCTTGCATTTTAAAATCAGTTCTGCAATAGATCATTAGGTTCTTTTAGTTCAAAATAGCGTTGGTTATTCAATGGGGTTTTGTGGTCATGTAAATTCTGTGAATGCTACTTTAGACCTTTGATGGACGCCTTTGTTACTTCATACTGACTTTAAAATCTTTGGGTAATATTGATGTTTTATCAATGTATGTACTTCCAATCCATGAATGTTTGATGCATTTCCATCTTTTGGCATCCCAGTCACATTCTCTTATCAATGTCATAATTTCATACCCTTATTATTTTACTACATAGTATACACTTATTCTTAGATATTTTATTTCTGTGGCTCTTTTAAATGATATTAAGTTCTTATATAGTATTTCAACTAATTCATAATTGATATGTTGCAAAGCTTAACTGATTTATTATAATAGTGTTTGGGGTGAAACTTGTAGAGAAGGACTCTAAATAGAAGGTGATATTATCCATACTCAGACAAAATTTTATTTCTCTTAAAAATTGGATGACTTACAGCTCTGAATGAAGTTCTAGGACTGTCGGATATCACAGGAACAGCAGGTGTTGAAATCCGTGTTTTCTTTAAGAGTTTAGGAAGAGATTTTGACTTTCTTACACTCAATGCAATATTAACTTTAGACATTTTGTATGAATACCTTTATTATGTTGAGATATTCCTTCTAGATATATTTTGTCAAGAGTTTTTATCCTGAAGAGGTGGGATGTGTGTTTGTGGTGTGTGTGTGTGTGTCTGTCTATCTGTCTGTGGATCTGTGTCTATTTGCATGTCTGTATGTGTATGCATGTAGTGTGTCTGCATATTTTCATATCACAGAAATCTTAAAAATCTAGAAACTTGAGTATGTGAGCATTATGGATACGTATTTCGGTTAGCTAGAGAGCAGAAGTTGATATACAACACAAACATCAAGCCATGATCTGGATGGGTTAAACTCCTAATAAAGTACAATAACTTTTGAGTTCCACATAAAAAGAGAAAAAGTCTCCAAGAAGAAACCAAAAGCCTGGGTTCATAAGGCAAAATACAGGAGAACTATTTAATATTCTATTTAAAAGATATATTTGAAAATGGGAAACATAGTTTCAAAATGTTATTATTTAATAAATCAATATATATTTGGTTATTTTAAAGAGACAGGCATAGTTAAGGTATCCCATAAAGTAAAGATTAAGGCATAGAAACAATCATGGTTTCTAGTCTCCATCAACTATTTTATAGTGCCTAGACTTTAACGTCTTTCTTAAAGTAACTGTATTCTTCTTTATTGTGAAAGTAAAGTTTGAAGAGGCTTTAAGTGAATGTTAACAGATCATAAAAAGCCTTCATAGAGAATGTAAACAGAGATCTTAGAAGATGTTTAACTCCACTTAGTATTTCTATTTTGAGTTCAGGCAGGAAATCTAACCCAGTTTTCAGGGCATCAGCTGTGTTACTGTGCAGTGCTCTCCTTTCTTGGCATTGTGAACCGCTTGGCTATGTGAAAAAGAAAACTTAACTGCAGAGATAAATCAGCATTTCTCAGTCCCCACATTTCCATTAAATTGTGAGATGTTAAAAGTGTACCAGTGTTCTAGTCTCAAAATAGTTTACAAATTATTGGCTCAACAAATTTCTATCAATATAAGAAATAGTGATTTTCTAAGTGACCATTTCTAATTGTTCATTATTCTCTGTCCCTTTAAATTTCAAATGGCGAGCAAAAATTGAGAAAATCTCTGTAACATTCTGTGATAAATGTATGACTGAAATATTAAATTTCTGAGAATTGTGTGTTAATGATAAATGCTACTTGTATTGGATTATTAGAGGAACCACATGCTCAGCTAGAAGTCCTTGCAGTTGGGTCTAATTAGCAAGGTATGTGTTTCACTTATACTCCATGCATGGGCTTAATCATTATAAGTGCACTTGAGTATTTCTAATCATTTATTCTTTTTAGTTGCAAATAAAATTTTTCATTCAATTATTATGATTATACAGTGCCTCAAAGATCCACCCCACTTCATCACCTACCCAAATCTATTCCCTTTCTTTCTCTGTCTTATGAAAAAATAAACAGGAATCTTAATAATTAATAATAATGATATAAAATAAAAAACCAGAGTATGATAACATAAACAAGCAAACATTAAAAAAGGGCAAAAGAAAAACCTCAAGAAACTCAGATGCTAAGACACACGCATTAACACACACAGAAAATCAATTTCAATAAAATATAATACATAAGCAAAATGTTCATAAGGTTTAAAAAAACAAAAACAAATCTCCAAAGATATCACTGAGTTACTGAGTTTGTCTACTGCTGAGAACAGAGCCTACCCTTATGTTTGCTTTATATACAAAATGAGACTTCTTTAGAGAAAATTAAATTTCCTTTTAATTGTCAGTTGTGTTCTGTGTTAGGGATGGGGGCATGTGTCCATTTTATTTTCCCTTTAGAAACTGGGATTCCAGCTGGGCATTGGTGGTGCACATCTTTAATCTCAGCACTCAGGAGGCAGAGGCAGACAGATCTCTGTGAGTTTGAGGACAGCCTGGTCTACAGAGCTAGTTCCAGGACAACCTCCAAACCAATACATAGAAACCCTGCCTCAAAACCACCCCCCCCCCAAAAAAAACACTTGGATTCCATCAGCCTCAGATCTGTATAGGCTCTTTGAATATTAACACACTCTCTGTGTGTTCACATATGCGTCAGTCCTGTTCTGTCTATGAGACCATGCTCCCTTGGTGTTCTTCAACAGCTCTGGCTCTTACAGTCTTTCTGCTTCTCTTCTGCATAGTTCACTGAGCCCAAAGTCCCAAAACCCCAAAGTCTCTCACTCTCTGAACATTTTCTAGCAGTGGATCTCAGTACTTGTTCCCAACTACTGCAGGAGGAAGCGTCTCTGATGACGATTAAGCAAGATGCTCTATAAGTATAGCAGAACGCATTAGGAATCCACTTATTGCCATGTTCTGTTACCAGAGCAATAAGAGTAATAGCATTTGCTTTTTCTCCTAGGCCATGTCCTATCTTGTCTCAGGTTCTTGGCCACCAGAGCAGTGTCAGATGTGAGTTCCTCTTATGGAGTGAACTCTATTCCCAATAACATAGTGGTTGGTTACTCCAACAGCTTTTAAGGCACTATCACACTAACATATCGTGAAGGCAGATCACTATTGCAGATCATGGGTTTATAGCTGGATTTGGTATGTATTTACCTTTCTTCTCTGGTAGTGCACAGTTAACACTAGCCAGCAGTATAGTGTTCTAGGCAGACACAAGCTTGTCTTCTCTGTGCTAAGTGATTTACGTAGTTGTCAGTTTATGGACAGCAAATAGCCTTGGTCACAACCTCTATTGGGTAGGGGGTTTCTAGAGGATCATTTTGACTAATAACTCAGTTACATATAACCAAATTCCAATGCTGGGGATTTCGTTTAATGATGATACATTCTGGTTGGAGCTTTGTCTCTCCCAGTATTTTCAAGTCTCCTTGAGCATCTGAAATGTTGGCTCCAGGGCAGGTTCCCCATTTTGAAGTAATAGAAGAAGAAATGAGAAGTGACTTTTAACAGTCCGTGGTAGGATACAGAGAGAACGGAAGGTGATTAAAAGAAAGACAATAAAAGTGCATCTTCCTAACTACAAAGATAGATTATAATAACAAGTTGGGTATTTTAAAGCCTTAATTCAGTGTCAGTTTCATGGTTCGTGGCTAAAGCACCATTTCACTTTGTCCCTTCTCTAACGTGGACGGTGCTTTTTATCGTTGTCCCATCTAGGAGATATAAATGTATATTTTCTCCTACACTGCTCAGTTACTTAAGTTCAAATCCTTAATATTTGCCTCTTCCTGTTTATCATGACTGATATTTTTCTTAATTATTTATCATATTCTTAATTTAAATTTGCTTATTTATGCATAGGTTATGTCCGTATGTAGTGTGTGAGTGTGTGTGAGTGTGTGTGTGTGTGTGTGTGTGTGTGTGTGTACGTCTGAATGCAGGTGTGCAGAAGAGGCCAGAGGAGCGTGTCAGATCCCCTAGAACCCGAATTACTGGCAGTTATGAGCCACACAATGTGTGTACTAGGAACCTACTTAGGTCACTACAAGAGCAGCAAGTGCTCTTGCCTGCAGAGTGTCTCTCACTCCCTGCACTCACGAATGCTCTCTACGCAATCAAGAGAATCCTCACTGCCATCATTGCCACTGTCACTCAGAGACAATGTCTTTTGTAACTACTTGCAACAAGCTTCCTGTGGTTGTGGTTATTATGTATTCTTCCTGTTTGCTCTTCTCCTAGCGACAGAGAGCCTGTTTAAAATACAACCCCAGGTTCATTTTCAGTGTTCCCACTTGCCAGGTCAGTGGAGATACTTTAATTTTCTTCCCCCTTTCTCTGTCATTTTTCATCCCACTCATTAACCTTTACTCCATCATCCTTATAATCTTGTTTTCTCCCCATTAGATGAATAGCTCCAAGAAATTGTGACATTTTCCTTTTCTCTTTGGAATGATGTCTGGACTAAGGTAATCCACCAATATTTGATGAACAAACCAGTAATAACTAAAGTCCAGCTATCTCCTAAATCAGAAGACTGTATGGATAAGCAGGACTAAGTATATATATCTCTCATGTTTTCCATTAGAGTGTATGCCACCATCTCTTTATACACTTTCATAGGTTTTGATAACCCATTAACTACATCAACCCATGAAGTTGATGCAGAAGAAAGATGAATTATTTCTTCAATTTTCAACTTTGATGTTATCACAATGCTTAATATCAAGCATGTGTTTAATACACTTTACAGTTAAAGGGGAAAATTATCAAATTCAGAGCATCTCTGAGAATTATGTGACTTTTTCCCACAGCCATAATTTAGGAACATGCTTTTAATATAATATATTAAGTTATTTGAGGATCGAATATGTGTTGTCTTGGATGTAAAGAATATTTAGTAAAGCCCTGTAGTTTGATCTTTGACTGTTAACTAAGTGTTCTGTATTATTCAACAACTGAATTCTGTGTGTTTTCAGAGATCATCTACAGCTGGGTCTTTAACGAGTTCCCCTCCTTTGTGGCGGAGGACAGTCGGCGGTTCATATCCCAAGAGACAGGCAACCTCTACATTTCGAAAGTGCAAACATCAGATGTTGGCAGCTATATTTGTCTGGTGAAAAACTCCGTGACGAATGCTCGGGTGCTCAGTCCTCCTACACCGCTCACTCTGCGAAATGATGGTGAGTTATCTGGCACAGATTTAAATGATGAACATTTATATGTAAAAGTCACAGATGTATTATTCCCAGTTTTCTGAGAAATTGGCCTCAATACAAATTAACTGAAAGGCATCTACCTCACTTACACTTTCATCCCTTTAATCTGAATCTATGCATGCCTCTAAAATTATTGAAATGAAGGATGGGAGATGACTTAGTGAGTATAATGTTTGCACATTTCAGGACATGGGTTCAAATCCCAAGTACCTGTGTATACAGCCTGACACAGTACACCTGTAATCTCAGCATGGAGAAGCAGAGACAAGAGGATCTCCAGAGCATGCTCACCAACTAAGCCGAAGCAGTGAGCAGTGAAGACTGTCTTAGGAAATACGTAGAGAGTGATTGAGGAAGAAACTTAATGTCAACCTCTAGCTTACACGAACATACACACACACACACACACACACACACACACACACAAACACAAACACAAACACACACTCTGGTGATGATACAAGGATGATAAATACTTACCATAATGTTACCCAAAAAGTAAATGGGAGCGTCTGGAAAGGGGAGCCATGTGAACTCCACAGTTGTGTTCTTACTCCTTAGTGTCTATCTGTAGCATATGTGTATTAAATGTACGAATTTTATGGGTTCGAATTTCATTGCATTTGTAGTTCATCTGCCATCAAAGTGAGTATTAGGCTTTTTAATACTTCATTGTACAATTATAATTGTTATTACTTTTCCAATAATAGGAACAGTTGTAACTTTAACTATTCGGTGCAGTGCAGGCAGGTGTAATGATGCTATAATTATAGGAATTGCCATCTATCCACAGGATCGTCACATTTAAACACCTCATTTGTATTTATAGACATTTACAGTTAGGCATTGCATTAGCACAGCCAAGTGCTCTATTATAGGTGATATATTATATGCAGATTGCTCTGCTGTGCAACAAAACTTACCTAAGAAGGGATTATTAAGAAGTGAACTTGAAAATGAGAATTCTGAGTGATTTTGAAGTATTAAAAAGTATATTTCAACACTTTTATAGTTCTTCTCTATGCTTTTTACCCCATGAGACACAGTTTTGTGTAGCTGAGGCTAGCTCTAAACTCTTGTCTTCTTGACTCCATTCACCATGTGTTGTCAGTTTTAAAAATGTTTCTTGAAAAATAGACTGTTTTGGGGGATTCAAATGATTATGGCCCCTATAGGATCACATAGTTGAATTCTTAGTAATCAGGGAGTGAAACCATTTGGAAGGATTACAAAGCTTCAGAGGTATGGCCTTGTTAGAATACATGTGGCCCTGTTGGAGGACTTACGTCACTGAGGTTGGACTTCAAGATTTCAAAACCCCTCCTTCTCTCTCTACCTTTCCTCCCTCCTCTCTCTCTGGGCCTCTGGATCCTGATGTAGCTCTCAGTGTCATGTATGCTGCCATGCTCTCTGCTGTGATGAGAATTGCAGAGGAGGAAGCCTCAGAAAGTATAAGCAGCTACCCAATTAATGCTTTATTTTATAAAAGTTGCCATGGTCATGTGGTCATGGCACCTCTTCATACCAATAGAACATGAAGATACTTTTGGAGTACATTAAAGTTATGTTCTACTGTAAGATATTTGTTTATGTATATATATATACATATATATGCATGTATACATATGAACTGTGGAATATATAGTAATTCAAAATTCAAAAAACTGCTATACATACATATATATGTATATATATTTCTTTATGTAGTATATGATAGTCACAACTCTACAAAGTAAACTACTAATGAACTATCCACTGTGGTCATGAGAAACCCAACATTATATAGATGATAGGACTAACCAAAGGCCGCATAGCTAGAATGACAACATTATTGGCTATTGGATGGTGACTTTAACAATTGTGGCCTGTTTTCAATGCTTCCTCAGTAGTTAACTTTGAAAGCTAAGAGTCAGAGATTTATGAATCACTGCTATAGTATATGAAATCACTGAGCAAAATATTATTCAAGAATATTAGGCCAATTTTAACATGTGTATGCTTAAAGAATTTCCTTTCAAAGTAAATTTTATCACTAGGCATTGGAGCCTAGTAGCAGAATTGCATATAACTTAAGACAATGAGTTCTTCTCCCCAAGAATCCATCAATTGCCAATAGCACATCAGAGAGCATTAGGGCTGCTTGACCCTTCCCTGATGCATGATTGATGGTTGACAGGCTCAGTTAGGCAACCAGAGCTCCTGTGCAATTGTAATTGGACTACTGTGTCATACTCAGAACAACACAGCCTTTTGTGAGCCTTCTCCTTGCCTTGTAGCTCCTACATTCTTCCTAACCCTCTTCCACAGCAACCCATGAGCCTCTAAGGCAGTTGTCTATGTCTGCTGAGAGATTACCAATCACTTATTTTCATCAGCTTAAGCAGGCATGAGTCTTCATATACACTGGAATTCACCACCAAGAGATGCCCCTTTGACTAAGGAGGAGAGTTGTGTTTATCTGAGGATATAGACATAAATACTTAGCAGTGGGGAAGCTATGTCAATTTAAACAGAAAACAGTAGCAAGTTTTCCTGTACAGACTACAGCCTTCTCAACCACAAGATTTTAAGTAAGTTTACAGACCCAGTCATGAGTCCCTCCTGTGGAGTAAGCTTCAAACCTAACTAAAGAATATTATGTTACCCACACAACTGTCAAAGTGCTATTACATCAAGGCCACATTTTGCCAGCCCCATTGGTATTATAGCTCCTAGTGTTCAAACTTGGGTAAGATCGCTGATGCCTTGTCCCCCCAGTAGACTGCGTGGTTTTATGGCCCTTGATAAATCCATTGGGCAACACAACAAACATAAAGATATGGATGTGGGAAAGAGGAAGGATAATTAGCAGGAAGGGTGGGAGAGAGAAGATAGAGGGTAGGCATGAGTATAACAACAACAGATTATATAGATGAATAAAACTGTCAAAGAACAAATTTAAAGGTATAAAAAGTCAAATATATAATGATTCTAAGAATGCTGTTATGATGAAGTTATCTTAGAAATGTTTCTTAAATTTCTGCTTTAAAAATTACTAGTTTAAATAACAATGTCCAGATGTCAAGATAGCCTCACAATGCATTTAAAAATTAAACTACTGGTATGATGAAGAAAGATCATGTAGAGTAATTAAGAAAAAAGAAAGATTTGAATAAAGACTTGAATGATGCAAATTTCTTAAGAAAATGGAAAATCAGAAACTCAGTTAAAACAAGAAAGGGCAGGGAGATAACCAAACAAAGAGTAGAGATGCAGACTGAGGAAGCCAAAGAAATGAAGGTTTCAGTAAGATGTGGCCATAGACCTGTAGTACACAGGGCAATGTTGGGAGATTATGTGTTACCTCTCCCTCTGAGACGTTACAGAAAGAAAGCTGTTATCAGTGAGAATTCCAGAATAGGGCAGGAATACTACAACAATCATCCATGCTGATATATTTCTCAACTAATAAGGAAGGATCCAAGGTAGGGGATTAAAGTAATACACTAGAATGTAGAATAAAATTAAAGAGATCACAGAAAGAGCTGAAAACCACTTGTCCAACAGAAGCCAAAGGGGGAAACACATATGTGCGCGCGCACACACACACACACACACACACACACACACACACACACACACACACACACACCAAAGTCAGCTTTAGCAATAAGGGTGTATCAGGATATGGGCCTGGGGGATGGAGCACTTGATGCTCTCTGTAGCAGAGGACAAAGGTTCTGTGTCCAGCACTAACATCAAGTGGCTTGTCACTACCTGTAATTCCATTTGCAGCCAATCCAATGGCCCCTTTGTTCCTCCAGAGATAGTAAACAGGCACACGGAACACATACAAACATGCAGGCACTCTCACTAAGATAACATAAAAATTAAAAAATACTTCTTTAGCAGCAGTGATGGATGCACATATGCTAACCAGGGTAGCTTCCTCTGGGCTGGAAAAAAGAAGCTAAGGGTCTCCCTTGCCACCCCAGCTAGGTGGGTACCATTACGGTAAGCAAATGATTGGAGGAGTGTGGAAAGAAGAGAGAGAGCGAGAGGTTCATGTCTCATGAGAAAGGTAGGTCTGTAGAGGTGAAGGTGGTGAGAAACTGGCTGATGTGGGAGGCCTACTTCCCATCAGGGGCCATGGTGATTGATGTCTGGTCCAGGGCTACTGCCAAGGGCATGTCTGGGTCCATGGTCCTGCCTTCAGTTGTGGTTGTGGTGATGTCCATGGCTCCTGTTACACCAAAGTCCATGAGGATGCCAGGGATTTGGGCTGCCACATGTGGTCACATTGATGCCTGGGGGCTATGCCTCCACAGGGGCCATCCCTACCTGAGGGGCCCAGGGCCATAGAGACCGCCTGGCTTGAGCTGCAGCTGAGGGCCATGCCTGTGTCTATGATTTCACTGCAGCTAGCATCTGCACCAATAAATGTATGTGACTCAGGTTTCCACCTAAGGCAGTATAGACGCCTAGGATCTGGCCAACACCGCAGGCTGTGCTGGTGCCCAAGGATCCTGTTGCTGCCAGGGCCATGCAGATTGGCATGGCCTTCACTTCCACCTGAAGCTGTGTTGACATCTGGGGCTGAGCTGTGACAGGAGGCCATGTCAGGGTCCATAGCCCTACCAAAATCAGGGTGTATTTTTGGGTCTGTGTCTCCTGTTGCTATCAGGGGCAATTAGACGTCTCAGGGTGTCTACCTGCACCTAGGACCATGTTGGGGTCTGGTAACCACACTGCTGCTAGACCCATGTTGATGTGAGGCAGACACTGCCATCCAGGGCCATGGTAACATCATATTGGAACTAAGGAAGGAGTTGAAAATTTATAGTTTTGCAGAAGAATTCCAGAATCTCTTCCCATTCTCTACATACAAAGGGTTTGTGTAAGTATGTGGAACCAAATTTTGCCAGATGAGTGGTGGACCCATACTAAGCAACCTCCTCTTATGATACTTATGTATTTTCTGTGTGAGATCCTTACCCTCTAATTCCTCACTGAGTGGTGACTCCAACACTCCTCACTGGGCAACCAATTCTACCAGTAACCAAATAGAGGCATCTATACCAACTGTTACATTTCTAAAACTCAGTGAACTTCAAATAATCTTCTAAATTAACAGTTGTTATTAAAATTTACAGAGGTATTGGGTGATTACAAGATTAATAGCAAGGAAATATGCAAAAATAGATGCGAATTATTATAAATAATTTTAATTCAAAGACTTTCTGTCACTATTTGATTGTTCCTTACTATTTGATAATTGAAAGACATTTTCACACAAAGGATGTAATCCTGAATGTTTGCCCTCACGTTTTGTCAAATACTAAATGTATACACTGAAAAATAAAAATAGAAGAACATCATTGATAAATACATTGATGACACCATTGTCATCTGAAATTCCCACTGAGCTTTATCTTCTCAGGCATTTAAACTTGTTGGTGAAGACCTGGCATTTATATTTGCTATTTTTGCAAGCTTGGAAAACACCTATGTGGGGGACTGAATATAAAAATTGTATTTAATCTACTGTGACCATATAGCTAGCTATAAAAACCACTTTAAGAATATTGAAATTTTACACTTTTGAAAGTTTCCTAGAAATAATAAAGGATACATGAATAGGTAGAATTCTTGTCTTTCAAGTGTAAGTAAAATTTTACTTAGAAACTGTTAGAAAATATATTGTGATAGCTTGAGTCTGTTCTAAAGCAAAGTTTGAAATGATATTTGCCTATAGGTATTTCTTTTGGGGAGGGGCAATTCAAGACCGGGTTTCTCTGTGGCTTTGGAGACTGTCCTGGAATTAGCTCTTGTAGACCAGGCTGGTCTCGAACTCACAGGACCCACCTGCCTCTGCCTCCTGAGTACTGGGATTAAAGGCTTGTGCCAACACCCCCTGGCTACTTGTAGGTATTATATCTGAATTAATTCCCAAAGGGCAGAAGTCAGAGGACAGATGGTGGTGCAAGATGAAAAAATGAAAAGTGATATTGCATTACAGGAATGAGTACTTCTTCAGGAAAGCCAGAAGCATGAAGGGTGAACTCCACATATCACTGTGGAGCATGCTAGTGGCTTCCCAGAATGGTGGTCCTAGGGGATGCATTGCTGCTGTGCTTCTCTCTCCATTTCCTAAGAGTGACTGCAGGCATTGGATACTTTTGCCCTTCTGGAGTACCCTGAAGTTGCAAGCTCAGGAAACTGATCAAAGCTAACACGCCCTGTTAGTAGTGACATTTGTTGGTGTTTAAAAAGCCTGTCCAAGTAACAACAGACACAGGCAGTAGAGAAAATAATGATTGCTGATCAATTTTATCACTCTGAGATCTTGTACATTTATCCATAGAAAGGAATTCAACTTAAAACCCAGATATCCCTAGTGACACACCATCGGGGAAGACTGATCTTTCCCTGGGCTCTTGTGTAACAATAGCAAACAGCTTTTTGGTTAAAGGTGGGAACCCCTGTACATTCCCCCTCTCGGTGCTGGGAACCCATTTGGCTTGGATTTTTGTAGGTCTTGCGTACACTGCCACAGCCTTTATGAGTTCATATGTGTGTCACTCTGGCTGTGTGTGGAAGACACTGTTTCCTTGGTGTCCTCCAACCCCTCTAGTTCTTACAGTCTTCCTGTCTCATCGTCCAAAGTACTCCCTGAGCCTTGAGGGGATTTGATGGGGACATTCCATTTAATACTGAGTGCTCCCAAGTCTCCCACTCTCTGTACATCGTCCAGTTGTGGGTCTCTGCTTCACGCCTCACGGCCAGGGATTTCATTGCACTTTTCAATGTGGACAGAGAACCTATTAGGGTCAGATATTACATTAGGTTCTGAAGATAAAGGAAAGTAAAGGAACATAGAAGCTGCTCTTGTGTGGAAGCAGAGAACATATCCTCGCTGCTGGCTCAAACTACACTCTGCCTCATCACTCACCATCCTGAGGAGTACTGTCTCACCCAGCACTAAACTGAACACACACACAAGCAAATCTAACTAGTAAAAACTTTGTTTGATCAGATTTTAATAGTTGTTTGGGAGAGTAATGAATCAAATATTTGTCCTCTATGTAACAGAGAAAAGTCTTAGATACCCATTGTAACATTTCTCTGTCTAGCATTCATTCTGTCATGTGTAATATCTCCCTCAACATTTCTGCCTCCTCCCACCCCTAACCCTGGCTACTCTCCTCCAGGGTCTATGGTGATACTTTGTTTGTGCTCTAACAAATAAAGCTTGCCTGAAGATCAGAGGGTGGAGCTAGCCACTAGTTAGCCACAAAGGGCAGGCATTAGGGGCATACACCTTTAAACTCAGCACTTGGGAGGTGGAAGCAGGAAGATTAAGAGTTCAAGGCCACACTGGGCTACATGAGGTTTAACCAGTCCAAAAGAGAAACAGCTCACATCTTTAATCCCAACACTAGGGAGGTGGAGACAGGAAGTGATATACCTGAACAGAGAGGAATATATGGTGGGAAGAGACAGGGTATGGGGTGAAATGGTGATATATGGGAAGATGGGAATTATTTGCATATATAGACCGTTAGAGGATTCTAAGCAACACTCACAGTTGCATGGGGGAATAGAAAGATTGATTTAGAAGGAAACCGAGAAATGGCAGTGAAAGGTAGAGATGTAACTGCTTAGGAGAATGTGCTACCTGGCAAGCCAGAAAAATATTTTCTGCTTTAAATGTAGCCTGTCACAGGCCAAGGATGATGAAAGGCCAAGGGTAACAGATAAGAGGTTCTAGGCTCATTTTGAGAAAACACTGAGGGCCAGATAGGAGGACAGTAAATAGGAAAAGTGGGTGCAGTGGGGATGGTTGGTGCTGTCTCTTAAGAAATCATAACAAGGAAAAGCAAGTCATAAAATCTTAGTGGTAAGCTCACCATGGTCACTTGTCTCAAAGCTTGCACTCCATTTTCCGGGCTAAGAAAGTTATAAAGCCAATTGTTTTCACTAACACATGGAATCCCAGCACTTGAGAAGCTGAGACAGAATGGTTGCCATGAATACAGGGACATCATGTGTTAGAGAGTAAATTCTAGGTCATCATAAGAGAGAGAGGGAGAGACAGAGAGGGAGAAAGAGAAATCCTATCTTTAAAAGGCTTATGTATATGCCCACTACTATCATAAACATTATGAAAGATTCACATTGTATAGAAATTTGTTTCTTGAATTATAATGATTGGTTTTCATTTAGAAAATCAAGGAAAAGGCCTAAGCTGCATATATATTTAGTGAATTTATCTTACTTGTAAGTACTTACTAAGTAATTCTTCAAAATTTCTGGGACATATTGTGAGTTAATAAGATGATATGCATTGATTTTCGTGATAAAAATTCTTATCTCTATGGGCAGAGGTTTAAATTTCTTTTAAGACTGCTCAAGAAAAATTGACTTACTAGAATGATTAATTGCCAAGAATATCTGCACAAATAAGCATTCATTTCATTCAGAAACTGTCTAGCAACTTACTGATATTTTAATTTAGTTTTTTTCCTATCAGAATGATATAGTTTTGAGAGACACAGTAGCAAAATAAAAAAATATTAATAAAAGACAAGTAAATTCACATATTCCTGTGGAGACTCACATAATGCAACAGTATCTTTAGGCTTCCTGGATGAGATGCTTGTACACAGATAGAAAAGTTCTCCTGGGAACTTTTCAAGTTCTCTTGCAACTATTTATAAAGTAAGGGTTCCCGGTAAAGAGCAAGGGGAGGAAAATGGCCCTTGGGTTTAGTGCAGGACATTTGACAAGGAACAGGAAAAAACCAAGTAAAATCAGGAGAGAAGAGGAGGGGAGGAGGCGGGGCTTTTTCTTCTGTGTAATGTTGTGGAAGTCAGAGAGACTGACACACCTGCAGTCCACTACCATTCAAAATTTCACCTTCCTGCCCTTGCAAACCTCCCTCCCCTGTTAGGGACACTTGTGCTACATTTGCATTTCAGGTTACATTGGGGAATGATGTGAGCCACAGGAGCACCAATGCACAGGCTTCCTGAGAGCTCGGGTCTCAGCCTGCCACATCTCCAGACGTACTGGCTTCATGTCTGCATTGCTCTGTGTCCCCAGCACTGAATTAATGGAGGTGATTCATGGGTTATGCAACTGGCTAATTCTATGCATAATTTCCTTATTGACAAAATGCTTGCCCTGAAAAATAAACACGCTGTCTATGCAAATTCACCTGATGACTTTGTCTGCTGTTCATTAACAACAGATAATAAATATTAACCCCTTGTTCAGAAGGATAAATTGATGCTTGGATAGGTTAAGCCTCAAGCCTAAGACTAGTAGGTAGTAACTCAGATGTGATGGGTCATGCAAACATGCAGATGAATTTTACAAAACTTTGAAGGAGACTGTGGGATCTCTTTTTCTTTTAACGTCTGTTGATTCTTTGTGCATTTCACATCATGCATTCTGATCCCACTCACCTCCCCATGTACTTGCATCTACCCTCTGTTCTTGCAACTTCTTTCTCCAAATCAAAATCAAATTTAAAATGAAAACAAAAACAACACAAAACAAAAACCAAACAACACCACACTATGTGCGCACGCACGCGCGCGCGCGCGCGCACACACACACACACACACACACACACAGGAGTCAGCTCTAGTGATGACAGGTATTTGTAATATACATCACAGGGAAGGGTTTTGTTCAGTCGGGTTAGTTGATGACCACTGATGCTTGATTTTATCCCAGTAAGTAACTGTGCCTTCAGAGTTATTGTCACATGGTTATGATATTGGTACAACTGGTGCATTGCCTTTGTGAATGAAATTAGGAGATGACCACTCCTAGGTATGGTTGAGGAGAAGGTTTTTTATTGTAGGTATGAAGGCGAGTACAGCCGGAACCATCTGGAAGAGGTCAGAGCAAGGAATGAAAAAAGTAGATTTAATAAGACCTGTAGGCTGACCCGGGCCATGAGAGGAGAGAGATGAAGGGTAGCAGAGGGGAAAAGAAGACAGAGGAGTAAGAGAGAACCAAGAACCCAATGACTGGGAGGAGAACCAAGAGAGTGTGGTTCAGGGTAGGGGTAGCTGTGGTGACAAGAGCAGAGAGAGGCCGCGGGTGCTGAGTCTGCAGGTCAGTGTGCTTTGGCATGCTGACAGTCACCGCAGTTAGCTGTGCTTTGGGACCTGACATTTTGAATCATTTTCAAATTTACTCACTTCAGGAATTTACAGCACCTTTAGATGTACCTAGAACTGCAGGCTGATTTTCCCGTGTGGAGGGTTGTCCTCAGAGCTGATTCACCGTGCAGGGCAGCGCTTCCTGTGTTTTGTTTACATAATCTTTCCAGGAACAAATTGCTGATTTTCTGTGTTTCTCGGTTTTCCTTGTCTTGGTGTGCTCTGCTGGCAATCTGCCCAATTCTTCTCTGAACATCCAGGGAGGTGTTTAAAAATTACCTTAAGACGCTATGTGAGTCACTTAGAATCATCTCCTTCAATTTCCTCCCTCAGAATTAAGTCTCACATTTTATCTCAGTTAATTTGTCTAAAATTGAGTAATTTATGGGGGTGTTTTAAGGTTTTCTGTATCCTGCAAGAACACTGGAATTTATATTTTGTGTTAAAAATCAGTTCTGGCATATTGAGGTTTCTGGATGTATTTCCAGAAAACAATCTGTTATATTTGGAAAAGTTTGCCCCACAGATTACCATATGAGATAGTTCATATGTTACCACAGAATGAAAAGACTAACTTTCTTTTAAAATATGCTGCAACTCATATATTAAAATGAGTGTTGTACTCTTTAAAATACACATCCTGGAAGGTAATTCACTTTGGCCAATATATTGTGTCATTATTCAATTTATTTTAAAATTCACGGATCTATCCTCCTGTCTCAGAGGCTTTGTCATTTAGTGGTGTAGACAAAAATCAGTGAGGTAAATGGAAGGCTGGAGGCTAACTAAATCCTTCTGATGCTGCACCTTCCACACATCTTCTGCTGCTGTTTATTATAAGAAAACAGCCTTTTGTAAGGAGAGTGTGTGCTGTTCCTGTGTCTGTGTCTGTGTGTGTGTATTTGTGTGTGTGTGTCTGTCTGTATTTGTGTGTGTGTCTGTGTCTATGTGTGTGTATCTGTGTGTGTGTCTGTCTGTATTTGTGTGTGTGTCTGTGTCTGTGTGTCTATGTGTGTATGTGTGTATCTGTTTGTGTGTGTCTGTGTGTGTCTATGAGTGTGTGTCTGTGTGTGTCTGTCTGTATTTGTGTGTGTGTGAGAGTGTGTGTCTGTGTGTCTATGTGTGTCTGTGTGTGTATCTGTGTGTGTCTGTGTGTGTCTATGAGTGTGTGTCTGTGAGTGTGTCTGTGAGTGTGTGCCAGTGTGTGTCTGTGTGTATCTGTTTGTGTGTGTCTGTGTGTGTCTATGAGTGTGTGTCTGTGTGTGTCTATGAGTGTGTGTCTGTGTGTGTGTCTCTGTGTGTGTGTCTGTGTGTGTGTATTCCTGAAGAATACTCAGCCAGCCCAGTTGCTCGGTCTGTTCTGAGGATCAAATGCAGGTCAGTATAGTTTTAAGATGAGGACTTTACATTTTTTCCAATCACAACTGAATAACATTGTGAAAGTACAGACATCCACACAGACACACACACACACACATACATGCACTCACATACAGAGACACATACACACACACACACAAATGCACACATTTTTTACAGAATTTACAACTCTTTTCTTACATGTTCTTGTCTCACTAGAGAGTGTACTTTTCTGTTTGACTTTACTGGTTAGCTGGCAAAAAGTGCCATACCTATCACTGCAAGGGACAATTAGTGACAGATCTGAGATAATGACCGTGTCTCAAGGTTCCTGCTTTGTCCATCAGTATCACAGTGGGGTATCAGACATTTCTACATTATTCCCTGGGATCCAATTTTCCTTCATTTTTTGATGTTTTGTATGCATGTAGAAGTGTGTAGCTGTGAGTGTATTACAGATGCAGACGGTCATAGGAAAAGATGAAGAGGCCGAAGGGTAAAGGTGTCTTTGTCTATCACTCTCCACTTTATTTATTAGTTGAGACATGATTTCCTACTGAATCTGCTTGTCGGACCATCTAGATAGCAAGGTCTCAAGATCCTCCTGTGTCCCTTATCTTGTACAGTACTAGCATTATAAACACTAAACATGTGCTGCTGAGGTGCCTATGCAACCATATCAAAGCAGATCCGGTTGCCAGGTCCTCCCAGCATCCCTCAGTCCCTACCTGTTACAGGGTATGGATTTTAGCATTCCCTACCTCTACCCTGAACTCTCCAGCCCAGGGGCTGGATGGCCCTTCCCCTAGAGGATTTTTCCCTATGTAATCCAGACACTTTATTTACCTCTGTCCTCTTGATCTTTTGGCATCCTAGCTGCTACACCTGGTTTCTCTCTCTCCCTTCTCCCTCCCATGTCTTTCTCCCCACATAGCCCAGCTCAAACAGGTCATGCCCACATGTCCACTATGAACTCTCCCTCATCTACAGTAAACTCTCTCCTCCAGCTTACCTGGGAACAGCCATGTCCTTTCCCTAATATTTCTTTTTTTCATTCACATACTTGGCAGTAAGCACTCTACCCACTGAGCCATCCCCTCTCTGTTCTACCTGGCATGAGATCTGCAGGGCATGCTAACAGAAGATCCTACTGAAGCCATCAGTAAGTGTTTCTTCCTAGTGTCCTTGGAAGACATGCTGCAGTGTCTATTCTTCTAAATTTAGCAAGAAAACATGAATCCATAAAACTTGTGAAACAAGGCAGAGTGTAAGAATAACCCACATAAGGAAAATGGGGTTAGACTGATCTTTGGGAATGGCAGGATTCATCTTCAGAGAATGTGAGGTTGCCTGCTCCTCAGTGTGTTAATTATCTGTCAGAATATCTATCAAGAGAATACAGAGTCTAATTTCCTTTATAATTAGTAAGGCCTGCTTAATATCGTGACATGCTTTTTCTTCAGATGTGGGCTTCCTTGAAAAATGTAATACTTCAAAATTAACTATGAAAGAAAAAGAAAATGAAGGCTATGCTGATTCTTAATGACTATTTTCATCACTGGCTGGCTTAGTAAATAATGAATGTTGATATGAAGAGACACTTTGTAGACACCAACGTAATGATCACAAATTTGCCGTGTGAATTGTACAGGTGGGCAACTGGCATGTGTTTCATAAGCAACCACCTTCCCACTCACCAGCCACTACCTCAGGCCTTTCCCATTTTTGCCTTTGTTTAAATGAAAGGCATAATCTCAAGAAGCCTTCAGGTAATCTGAAATTCAGTGAGCCAAGGGGAAAAAATCATAAGAATAATTTAGAGATGGTAAACTCAGAAATGGGCCGTCAGGCACTCTTAGTGGAATGCCATTGTCTACAAACCTCTCCCTCCAGGTGACACAATGCACCACTCAAGTTAGAAGTCCACGGAGTAAATAGTCATCACAGTGAATGAGCATGTTGTTTTTACAAGAGAGATTCCGTCAAGAGAATTAGAGATGGATAATTTTCACTTTAGTGTGCCGGCGTTCGGTTTATTGCATGGTTTTGACTCTTACTGAAGCACTCTCTGAGAGAAAAGGAAGTGAGATGGAAGTCTGAGAATAAGCAGAGGAGATGCACCAGCCTGGCACTGTTTAAACATGTGTTTTGTATGAATTTCAAGAAATCCTTCATTGGTTGTTACCCATTGCTGGGTCATTGGAAGCCATCATGCCAGTTCCCTTGACATCTGGTTATCTTGATTCTTGCAACTGTTTACATTTGATTGAAATGGATGTTAAACTTAAAATAATTGTAATTACAAAGGACCTACTGTCCATCTTTTATTTCCTCCCTGGGAAGTTAACAACAGCATACCAGTAAGGTGTCAACAAGCTTTGTGGTCTGGCAGAAAACACGAGTGAAATGATGGCCCTGATAAAGAAAGCCATGTTGCAATGTGAAAAGATGAACAGGAAGCCTGTGTTCTGGAGACACAGAGACAGGATCCGAACTCTCCTGGGCTGTCAGGAAAATTTGCATAAATGGGATAGTGTTTAAAGGGAGGGTGGAAGGAAGACAAAGGGTTTGTTGGTTGCCCTGAATTGTGTTGCATTCCAGAAGGAGGTAAAAGAACATGCAAAGGCCCCTGGGAAGAAAGTGGGTAGGGAAAATGGAATTTGCAAAAAAAAAACCAAAACACCAAAATAAACCCTCTTCCCACCCAGTATTTGTCTGAGGCTAATTTCATGTCTGTGAATAGACGCTGGAATCCTGGCTCAAGACTTTGATAATCACCTACTTTCTTCAAGAAAATTTTCAACTGCCTTGAGTTAATTTCCTCAGAGACAAGATGAGAATATGCAGAGCTATTCAAGGGGTTACTGCGGATAGAACTGGTACCCAAAGGATTTATCATGAGACAAAATCCTTATAAGGATCCAGTGCTATTTCCAATATTATGCCACCTTTGATTATGCTATAAAACTTGGTACATGACCTCAAATGTCATGTAGTTTTAGAATTACCATTGTAGATTTCAATTAGCTTCTGTTACTTCAGGAGTCTTAGTCAAAGATAACTTACAAATAAGGAAAATGTGGCTTATAACCTTCAAAAGTCATCCAGAAGCTCAAATACCAACAATATAAAGGAATTGAAGTAAGACTCTTTAGATTATATTTTAATTTGTCATCAAATTGCTTACATTGTTAAACCTTCATTTTACTAAGCCCACTTAAGCCTATAAAACCAACAGATTTGCCAGGCTGGGACAGGGCAGTGTGGAACTTAAGTAAACAACAGAGAAATCAAAAAGCTTTTTAGAATCATCAGTTCAATATTCAAGGCAAAAGTAAATAGGCAGTAAATGCATGTAGCAACTACCAACATGAGGCATAAGTCTGAAAGCATCTCTGTACCTAACAGAGCCAGGACAATGTGGAAAGGGGGAAGACACGTCCATTTTTCCTCTCTTGATTGCTCCTTCTTCCATTACCCCCATTGTTTGTCAAACCCTCCCAGATCTGCATTACTCTCTTTGTTGGCAGTGTGTTGAACAAACAAATGCTTGTCTACATGAACAAATTGTGTGTGTGTGTGTGTGTGTGTGGGTGTGTGTTTGGGGACTGGCTAGAGAATAGCCTCCAGTGTTGATCCTAAGGCTCTGTCCTACTATTTTTGGTGGCACAATCCCTCCTTGAATTGAATTATGTCAAATAAGCTAGGCACCCTGGCCAGCACCAAGGATTTACCTGACTTTGCTTTCTTGGCACAGGGATACAAACACAGACCAACTGGGTTCAAACTCATGCTTGCAATGTAGGTGGTTTATTGATGGCATTATATTTCCAGGCCCCCAAATGCATGTATATTAAAGTCTATAAATATCAGGTCCTAGTTGTTATTGTTTCCTAATGCAGTTATATTTTATAATTATCTTCCTGTGGTCAAATTATTTTTGCTCATACTTTGGTTCAATACTGCCTAATAAGTGCAACAATGTGTTATGAGGAAACTGATTGACTTAGTCCAATTGGTATATTTTGCCAAGTCAAAAACAGATGATTTGTGGAATGGAAGAGAGGTGAAAACCATAGTTCAATGAGATTAGCTCCTCCCCATGAGATTAAGACAGAATTTCCATGTTATCTGTGTCAACACCTCTTGTAAGTATCCTTATTGATAAAAATTCAACAGAATCATGATATATTAATGTGTCACTCTGTTTTAAAGTATTATACCTTTGTCACAGTCATTAGACTATATCAATACCAAACTCAAAACTGGTGAATTCAGAAATTTCTTCCAAATATACTCATATTTGTAAGACACTTTGATCATTGGGGGAAAATCCTAGGTGTTTAATGCTCTCTTTCAAATCTTAAGTAATGTGAATTTCTCTAATCCCTTTGAATAATTCTTCATCATAGTGATCTATATTTATTTTCAGTAATGAGCTCTAATCATTTGGTTCATAATAGGACTCCATCAACACAATTTACTAAGTTTAAAATGCAGCATCAGTCCTCTTTGTATTATGTGTCACTTTAGAAACCATGTGTGAAACACTAAAACATTAAGTAATAAATGACGAAGTAGAGAAAAAAATGTAAGTCATAGATTCTGATACAGTCTATAGCATGGACCATGCCTGTGGGCTTAGTTATAGAAAATAGTCTAGAGAGGACTGGAGTTAGTAGGCCCAGCCTTGCTAACATTATTTGGGTAGATACATTAGCATAACTCTATAACAAATAAATGGACAAGGAGATAGAATGACCAGATCAAATGAAAACTAAAGATGAAGCATTCACTTCACAAAAGTTCTTCAAGCCTTTAAATGACAAAATAATGAAATTTAATTCCATCAATAAACACATGATATATCACTGACTTTTTCAAGAAGGAAAATATATGATGCAAATACAATTCCAGAGATTGATGTGTGCTCATAGTATAGAGTAGTCCTGGAAGAGAAGGCAACAAAGAGCAGATGCCAATTACAACAGCAACCAAGACTCAGGCAATGAAAGCTAAAACTATCTTATGTCCTTTTGAGGAAAAAGAAAGGTACTTGTATACAAACACTAGAAACACTCTTAAAATGAAGAAAATGCCACTCTGAACAAGTCATCAAAGAACAAATTTTTAAATAAAAATGATATTAAGTATTCGGGAAGGAGTGTGTTCTACATAAGGGTACATGGAGTGGTATATAAACAAAGAGAAGTTACTAAATATATATTCAAGCTTTTCATGTACAAAGAAATATAAGCTTTATTACCTCACTGCTAGAAAACACAAAGAAACCAAGAAAATAGACAGGTAAACATCATTAAAATGAAATGAGATAGGGAATAAAATAATTGTTTGATATCCCTGCTGTAAAAATGAAGAAAAGAATGAAATCAGGCTGATTTTGAAAAGCAGAGTAGGATAGTTCATACTATAGAGAAAATAACCAAAATACAGGAGGACAAAGTTGTAAGACTAGGTCAGAAAGTGGGGGGAAATGCCTGGGGATGAGTATGAGACTTGAGAAACACCAAATGACCAAAGAGATTAGTTTCTTCTTTTATTAATTAATTAATTATTTTGGGGGGACAGGGTTTGTCTGTGTAACAATCCTGGCTGTTCTGAAACTTGCTTTGCAGACTAGGCTGGCCTTAAACTCACTGTAATCTGCCTGCCTCTGCTTTCATTTTTTGGGATTAAAGGTATGATCCACAACCACCCTGCTCCTAGGTTAGCTTCTAAGAAGGGCCCTTCATAACTAAAGAAGACTTGTTGTTAACATTCAGTCTGCTGTGTAAAGTCATATTTATGTAAGTCTTACACCAGAAGTCACATATCAGACATGCTGCATATCAGATGTTTGCATTATGATTCATAACAGAAGCCAAATTACTGTTATGAAATAGCAATGAAAGTAATTGTATGGCTGGGGTCACCAGAAGTTGAAATGTATTAAAGGGTTGGTTGCATCATTAAGAAGGCTGAGAACCAATGCAATAGGTTCTTAGGCTTCTGGAGGACACATTTTGCTTCTTCTGTTCATGTGTGTGCTTTTGTCCTGGGATATAGACATCTGGATTTACGGTGTTTTAAATACTACTTGGGGTAGATATCTGGTCTCCTCTTTGTGGGTGTGTGTTCCCTTCTTTGGTTGGTGTTGCACACTGTAAGTCCTAGTCACGTATGCTGGTTGTGAGGTCCATGGTGTAGAATGTTTTTGAAGGTCGGCAAGTATCACACAGTAATTGGCTGAAAGGGAAGACTGAAAGAGTGAGTGGCAAGAAAGAGCTGATGGAACCCTTCGTCTTCATCAAGAGTGGAGGCCACAAGGGATGAAAACTGGGTATGGGTAAAGGAAATACAGAAAACAGTCAGCAGCAGCACTGAGAGGAAATTTGAATGGAGGGCAGAAAGGAGGATAAAGGTCTCCTTCCAGCCTAGTTTAGCCAGTGGGATCCCAGGTAGAGAGTCATTCTGTGGGTCAGTGGGTATCACAAAGGAATCGGAACAAGCTAGAAGGAAAGGGTAAAAGGGGCTCTGAGTAATCACTTGGGAAAGAATTTCCCATAAAAACAGGGTTTGTATACGTGATTGTATACAAAACTGAGGATTATTAAACAATGTGTTCTGCTTCACAAACAAGAGCTCTTCCTAAGGAGCAACATAGGCACATGAAGGAAAGTGGCTTCATGGCTAACAGAACCTTCAGTTTGAGTCCTGTGACTGTTATCCAATAGCTCAGCAATGCTAAGGGGATTACACAAACTTTACAACACCCATTTCTGTCACTCCAAGTAGGGAAAATCCTGCCTATTGTGCTGTGCTTTGCGAGATTGAAATTACTGAACATGCTGACCATACCACTGGGATTTTAGCAGTGGTTAGTTTCATGGCATTACATTGTCTTTTGTGCACATCACATCCTGAGAGGAAACTGTGATCCTAAAATGCTCTCTGGAAACATTGTCCCTTTGTACAGTTTCATGCATGTACTCATCGAAACCAGTCGAGTTTGTAGACTAAAACTGATGGTGTGCTGTTTACTAAACAAATGGGGGAGATTATTCAAAAGATCTTATACCCGAGTATTAACAGCAAGAAAGATGACATTCTCAACAGACTGACTTGAGAAAACAATCCATGCAGAAGGAAATAAAAATAAACTTTTAACAATGGTTTAAAGCCAGTTATTTGTCACATTTTTTCCTGAGGATTTATGTCAAGCAGCTGATCAACCAAGCTGGCAAAAGTAACTCCTCCAGGATATTGGCAGACTCCTGGCATTGTGGGGTTGCTGTGTGGATTTGTAAATAGCTCTGCATAAGAAACAAACTCCCTGGAATAAATGTTTAATAGAACGATAAAAACTCAGAAATAGAAATCAATGAGCCTATGGAAAGTAGTGTTCTATGTAGTTACCAAGGATAAATGCTCAAGAGACTTTCTATGTTCATAAGACAAAGGACTTATTATAGATTGCATGGACAGGGTCTGTGACATGCCATGACACTGTGAGTCTGTAGTGGAAGGCAGCTGAGTTCACATGACTCCAGGAGTCATGGCAAGCAACAGATGGTTCTGCATGTCACCATTATTTCTTCGGCAGCCATGCAGTGCAGCTGTAAATCTACAGCCTTTCTTCTGGCTCTTGTCTCACCCAGCACTCCCTACCTTGCCAGTGACAAATTTGCAGACACCACTTCCTTATGACCTAGGTTGGCCTGAACTCTATTTCTATCATTGTGTTGTTTGGTTTCTCACTGAATGACTGTGGATGCGCTAGCAAAATCCATCATAGGCATAAGGCATTCTCCCTTCTCCCTTTAATGATAAAATATTCCAGAAGATATAAACATTCTAGGAAATTGCAGAAAAACCACAGTCTCTAATTAATTCACAGGAGTGAGGAACCAACACTATGTTGGAATTCTCCTGCTGTGTATTTAGAAATCCCCAAACTGTAATTAATGACTTGAGCATTGAAATATTACTTGGAATTCCTACTTTTTTCTGATTAAGTTTGTTTTGTATCCAAAAAGCAACTCTCCTAAAGTTTCTAGTCAGTGTTAGCCTCCAAGGAAAGGAAGACCTCTGTAACCAAAACTGTAGGTGAAGGAGGAGCATCTGTAAGGAAAGCTTCTGGGAAGGTCCTCTGAAAACAGTTTCCTCACTGGCATCCAGTCTGTTGTGTTCAAGTTCAGTTATGGGAGTCCTGGTGACGTCTCCTAAAGTGAAGCGTTTGAACAATTACACAATTTTTTCTCTTCTTATAAATTGAAAGTATTCCCGTTCCAACAATATAGACAACAAGAATGGCATGAACGCACGCACATGCTTCAAAAAACCAAAGGGATTTAACTTACAAAACCATTTATATGTGTTTTAAGTGTTTGTAAAATAATTATGGTTTGTTATATTAATATATTGATGTTGAACTTCTCATATTGGATCCATAGAAACATTAAAATACAGCCTGTGCCCGCCTTCTGCGGAAAACTTCTCAACTAATTTCTCATTCACGTTTGTTTCTTTCAGTATATTTATCCACTACACAGCAGTTACTGTTTTTCTTATTGTTTGTGTATGTTTCAGTGTGCACATCTGGAGAAAGGACGAATTTGTTGAATCTGTTGTCCCTTCCACTTTTACATGTGTTGTTGGAATTATAAGTTTGTCTCCAGGCTTATGTGATAAGTGCCTTTGCTTCTTCAGCCACCTCCTTACCTCCATGGTGACTATATTTGAAAAATTTGATTTATCTGGTATAATGCTTTAATGCAATGGAGAGTTATATGCACAGGGGAAATAAAAGTTTCTTTATGTTTCATATTTATAAATAACTTTATGAATTCCTGATGTAGATGGAATAGGTGATGATGGATATATTTTTCTGAATCGCAGTGGTAAGAACAATGGAAATAATTCCTAAAACTCAGTAACCAGAGGAAAACTATTATAGGTAAAGTGGGCCCCTTACTCAATTAATTTTGATACTTAAAAGGAAAAATAAATCTGTGGGGGTTTTTTCCTGATTTTCAGAGATGTATTGCAGTGATAGAAATACTTTCTTCCAGTGATTAAAATCCATGTAGTTTTTCTCCCACATCAACAGGACCCGCAACAGTGCCTGTAATTGTATTGCCTCCTGCCTGGAAATCATTCCTTGTTCTGTAGGCATAGCAACAGTGTACAGCAAGCATATGTAATTCAGGACAGTACACACCTTTGAAAGGAGGCAGCACTGTATTGGCTCTCCACCCAAGCTTGTGGAGTAACTATCTACACGCAGCTCATTAGGAGACTTGTGGCATTCCCATGCAGCCAAGGTAGACTAAGGCTAAAACTGTGCTACCCAGGACCATAATCCCAAGGGCTGGCGACCCACTCCATTCCAAGATCAGAAGTTCACGTTCACTGGCCCCTCCAGCAATAAGGATAGGCAGATAACAGGAGCTTGTACTTAGGCCTTATCAGAAGGAGGGAAGTAAGAAGTATTTGCTAGATAAGCTCCTAGTCACAAGCTGGTCAGGAGATCCCTAAGGGGGAAGGGTCCAACAACTTCCTAGTTTTTGGTCAGTTTGATTTCTCTGTTCTTACAGAATTCAGGAGCCCCTGGCTAGGGAATGTTACTACTTACAAAGGACAGTGTCTTCCTGTATAAATTAACTTTGTTATGCTGATTTCCCATAGGCCAACTAAATATATGCACTTCTCCATTGAGAGTCTTTTCCTGGGTGGTTCAGGTTGTATCAAATTACAACTAACGCTATTACCAACTCTAAATGAAACAGAATGATTATTGGTCAGGGAAATCATATTTCTAAAAGCACTCTCATAAATTAATAGTCATTACTAATATCATTATAGAAAAATGAGAAAGTATACCACTAAATATTATTCATCAGCTAACACCAACTTATTTTTTAAATTTCTCTTACTGCACCTGAATAATCTGTGCAACAAAATTCAATACCCACTAGAATCCACAGAGACAGTCTAACTTCTAAACCTTTTTAAAAATTGTCTCTTCTCCATAATCATTGAACTTTCCACAGATAACATCCATTAATTCAAAGATAACTGTTTCAACACAATTGAAATATTTTTCCTATTTGTCTGTTCAGGATGTCTCTATTCTATCATCTCTCATTGTAGTTTACCTAAGCCTTTGAAGCTACACACTTCCTCTTCTATAATAATTTGTACAGCTTGAGTCTTCTGTCTCATTAGAATTTAAATTCTCTACTAAATTGTAAAATGGTTCTTATCACCTCTATCTTGTCCTTTGTCTAGGATAGTATTTTGAGTTCAGAATCTTACAGGGAGAGATAGATCTGGGATTGGATAACCATCAGTTGTCTTGCCTGTAATACATTGGTCAGATCCTGTTTCAGGAAAAACCCTAAACTAAAATCACTAAAGCACTCCTATTCACTTATTTGATAGAGAAAATGGCAGAGCACTAGACATTGAACAGAAATGACAAGTGATATGCTATTAGTAATCACTTATGTCAATGGCAGAATATTTCCTTCCATGGATGGAAGGTTCAGTGAACATCACATACCAACAGAGTCAAGACTTAGATTCTCTTCTCTCTTTGAAAACTTTCAACCACAGCCACCCTTCCAGGAATTAATATGCATGATGAATAGGATAACAAGTTAATCTGTTTGGCCATCCTTGAGCTAGATGTTCAAATAAAGTTAATTACAAAATACTAGTAACCAGAAGGCAGAAACTATATAGAAATATGGTGCCTCCTGTCAAACTCATTCTGTCAGAGATATAGGATAAGTTTTTTCCCAAAGAATTGCTGAGAAAAAAAGTTATTTTTCTTGAATGCTACATATGGTCAGGGTTTACAATGCAAATATCCATAACTTGCACTTAAGGAAGAGATTTGCTAAGTCTTTCCATCTCACTTTCTTAGCCAAATTTTGTAAACTTACTAGACATGACTCTAGTATTCTAGGAATGAGTATTGCCATGAGTGCCAGCAGGGTCTACTGAAATATGCAACACCTGCTATCACATGGAATGAGCAACTAGAACCAAATCCCTGCAAATCACAGGAAACTGGATAGCCCTAGTACTAGGGTAAGTCAGTGATGTTTGCAGTACTTGTGGGACTCATCTATGAATGTTAGTCTTCTACACACTAATCCTATGAGTGTGCATCAAAGTACACAGAAACAATGAAACAACTCAGAATTGAGTTCAGAGCACCACTGAAACTCTTCGCCAGGCATAGTGTTGGGCCCTGTGTTCTAAAACTTTAATAATTTGTGCAGATTGTTCTGATGGCATCAGGTTTCTCTTCAAAAATATGGTCTGAATTGCAGTCAACTTAGGCAAATGTGCCCTGTCTGTCTATGATCAATCACAATAAAGAAGGAAATTGATAATCATAAAGACTCTAATGACAGTAAAGGCCCCTCAGCTGGAGGGCATCCATTTATTAGGAACTAGAGCAACTTGAAGACTTCTTAATGTCATGTAATTCTAAAGCAGGGTTGTCAGTAAGTCAGGAGAGATAGGTGTGGGGGGAAAAGAATACAAGGCATACAACAGGGGCTTTTAGGCAATAGTCAGCCAGAACCAGGGGTGATCAGAAGGTCAAAAAGCCACCTTCATGATGAAACCAGACCTTACACTTCCATATTCAACCTGGTGTCTCTTAAGCCTATTTCTTTTTCCTTTCTTCATCAAATCATGATCAACGTGAGGATTTAGTATTTAAACTACATATGAAAAGAAATTACTGTACTACAGTGATGTCTATGTCATGTTTATCCTATGAAATGGGGTAAACTAAAACCTAATTGCTTAATTTGATCAACTGTCAAAGAGCACAGCATAAAGGAAGTGCTATTCTGTATATCCAGTATGGTTGCTCTCCAGGCAAAGTCAGTGAGAACATTCCTCCTCCTCGCAGCACAGCTCAGCTTACGGTTTGTGATTTAAAGCCTCTTTTTCTCACCTTTTCATTTTGGCTTAATATGTAATCTTATTTGAGCTGCTTTAAACAAATGAGTGTGTTGTGTTAATATAAATTTGTATTCTAAAATTAATATTTATTTAGGTTAGGGAAGAAAACCAAAATAAATTACTGGATATTCAGATACTTTTCTTCTGAGCTTTCTTTGTAGAATCTTCTAGAGGTAACTACATAGAACTACTTTTCTGAGTTGGGATGAATTTGTACCACTTTTCTGCAATATTCTATGACACCTAGGACTTTCCAGACCTCACAGGGACGTATAAAACTAAAGACTTTGCATTGAATTTGCCAAAGAATAATCAAATAAATAGAAAGGCAAAGTGAAGAATCTATTTTAAGAAACCGACTTTGAAGATGATGATGTCACTTGAGCAAAGAAGTGAGGATGACTAGGAGTTCTGATATGGCCCTTGCAAACAGGGCACTGGGAATAAAATTTACCCAACTGCATACACACTCAGCTGATTTTACAGCAGATCCCATTGCTGAAATACCATCAAGGAGCTGGGTAGAAAAGGAGAGTCTGGGAGGACATGAAAGGAAGAAGGTTTGGAAACCAGAGGGGATAGGGGCATTCAGAAAAGCAGTATAAGAGAACACTACTTAGAGAGATAGTGAATAGTCAGAGAGAGGGACAGAGATGGAGGCTGAGAGAGAAAGAAAGAGAGAAAGGGAGAGAAACAGAGAGAGGGAGCCTAAGCAGCTATGTTGATAATACCATTGTGCAAGTCATTCTATTCACATGCTATTCATCAGGCTCTTGTGTGCAGCACACATGCAAGCAGGAAGCAGTTGCCAGAGCCTGCTTGTTGGAGCACACATGGTGTTACTTGGAGTTCCCGTCTATCCCTCAGTTTACAAGATTAGAAAGATGAATGGAAAGGTCACTAGGACCTGGGAAGTCATGAGCTGGTTGTCATCAGACTCTGTGATACGTGTCTTCAGTAATTTCTCTGCAGTAACTGATTTGGAAGCTAGCACAAAGGTGCAAGGATAATCTTAAAGTCTTCAATATGTCCTTGCTAAAATTGTACATATTGTCCCTTCGCATTTTGCCTTAAATGCCTCACAACAAAGAACACATAAAAGATAGACCTTCTCTGGGCTAACTCTCCTATGTGCCTCATCTCCATATTTTATGGAATTTTAAAACTGTCCGGACCTCTTCTTCTCTCCTCTCATCGTACATACACAAAAAATCATGCAAAGTTGTATATATAAAAGCCTGTAGACATACATACATGTTCATCAACACAGACATCTTCAAAACATACTGAGTTCCCTTGCAACAGAATCTGGCTTAGTTTGCTGGATTCCTCTGGTGCTTTCCACATAGCCCCTAAACATTATGTTCAAGAGAAAACTAGCCCCAAGGCTTCCTGGTGCCAATAGCCCCAGAATCCTCCAGTCAACAACTAGTGCACTGACTTTTAGCTGGCAAAAGTCACAAACAATCCTACAGTGTACAATGGCACCTCTAAATGGTGACATGGTGCTTCTCAACTATACAGATATATTCCTTTCTTCGGTTCTTATGTGGACTGAGAAGTCAAATATTATTCCTGTGTGTTCTATATTTCAAACTCAGTACTTCCAAAGTTATTTATGTTTTTGTGTGTGATGTGAATGTCAATCCCATGTGCAAGGCATGAACTCTATCACTGAGCTGTAAACTGATACCCATCCATTTCTCTGCCTTCTTTTCTTTTCATCCACCCCAAACTGGAAAATCAGTGTTGTTCCTGGCAGTCAGACTAACTCCCTGAACTGCAGTGTGTGTGTTTCACCAGTTTGCCTCTTCTTTAATTTTCACATTTACTGTCCTTTCTCTGCCTCCAGTCATTGTTGGAATTTGGGTCTCTGTTACTTCTAAGGATGACTGAGATCATGTGGTTGACAGGACCTCCTCTGCCAAACTCCAGTATGTGTACATATCTCAGCATCTGACCGCAGCCCAGATGATCCCCCTTAGACACGGTGCCTTGGGAAGACGTGCTCCAAGGATCAGCACCTCTGTTCTCTGATTCTTGTTTGTATTTCCAGTGCTGCACATTACTTTCTTTCACACAATGCCACTCCAAGAAAACAGATCGCCCCATCCCTGGTAGTTCTTCTCTGTCATGATTCCTTTGAGATGATTTTAAGATTTCTCCTCTTTGCTCTCTTGCTCAAATTGTCTACCATACATAATACTTTAGATTGTACTTCATTCATGGACTTGTCCCTTCCTGTCACTATGATGTAGTATAACTTTCCAATTCACTTGATTTTATAATGGTTTCCTCTTTAAAGGTATCTTCATTGAATGCTTGAGTTTTAGGTGATGTTCCTTGGCCAAGTTAGGTTCTTCCACCCCAAGGAAGTACACAGACACTATAGAGTTATAAATCTGTTGGCTGGTGACTGTGGTTACTTATTGTCTAGGTGGGTCATAATTATAAACCCATTTGTATAAATGTAATTATTTCCACGTGAACTTATCTTACTGGAGAAAAGGTCTGGGTCTCTTACTCAGTTGGGGTCTATATCACATCTGATCAGTGTCTCCACAGAGAAGACAAGAGAGCCATTTCCTGTTTGTCCCTGCTTATATTCTGATTCTGCCCAGATATATCACGTCCTGCCTATCTATAGAGACATTCAGACCTCTATGGTTAGCTAGTGGCAGTTTCTGCCCAGCTACATCACTTCCTGGGATCTCATGATGACTCCTCCCTGCATACACTTGACAGAATCCTCCTTGTCCCTACTACGACCTATCATCCTGCCTGGCCAAGAAGTGTTTTATTGATCAACCAACAAGACAAACATATACACAAAAGAACATTCCTCATCATCCCCTTTTTTCTGTCTAAATAAAAAGAAGGGATTTAACTTTAACATAGTAAAATTACATATAGCAAAACAGTTATCAAGTAAGAACAATTGTTACAATATTTTAGTCCATTAACATTTAGAAAGATTAAAAAGATATTCCATCATCTACCCTGTCTTTGTGAGTTCAAAGTCTTACATGTAACTTCTTTTATTATAACTAATAAAAACCATAGCCATAACTATCTATCTTCTATTCCATCAAAGACCACAGAAGGATAGTATATGAGCTCTGTAATTGACAAAGATATCTCACTATCTAGAAGTCACCCAAAGCTCCTCTGTAATGATGGAGCATCCAACTTCAGGTCATAGACCACAATGCATCTGGCTGACTTCTCAGTGAAGCAGGAAATTTTAGACTGTCCACCTGCATTGGCAGCTTATCAGTCATTTTTCTCTGTGTTCTGCATAATGTTTGGCAGACTCTTTCATGAAGCAGGAACCCTTCAGGACTGTTTCATTTTGTTTTGCAAAATCAGCAGTCACTTTCTTGTGGGTCCTCCATGTCCAGTTTATCCAGAAACAGTCAAACAGTCCAGGCAAGAGCAATTTCGTGCCCAAATGGCTAGTCTCAAGATATTGAAAGCAAACTCCATAACAAGTTTCTTTGATGGCCATCTTCCTCTCATATGTAATTTGTGTTGCCAGGCACAGTTGTGTCTTTCTGTCAAGAAAAATCTTCAACCATTTTAATTGCCATATTCTGTAGGTCTTTGAAAGGTTTGAAGACTATCTATCCATCTTAAATATATCTCTGTAGATCTAGAAAACCTAACTAACCTAACTATAAGTTTTGACCATTTTAGGTGACTATATGCAATCTATATTTAATTATGCATTGCATTTTAAAAGATCTGTATAAACACAATAGCTAAACAAGAGAAGAAATATACATACAATAAAATTGACCTTAAATTTATATGGTAAAATAAAAATCAATACCAATGCAAAGAATTCATTTTTATATCATATTCCCCTCTTTTCCTTTAAAAAGGAGATTGACTGTGATCATTATCATTTATAACCAACCCTCATTAAGTGAAAACAAATATTTATAAACAATATTTAGAAATGTAGGTGATGTTTTCTCCAAATTGCTTCCCCCTGTTAGGGGGCATTGTCTTGGGGATCCTAAGAAGACCCAGAAACCCTGCCTGTAGTGGTCTTCAAGGCTGCCTTGTACCAGCTGTTCTGAATGTTGGAATACCTGGACCACTGCTTCAGGGGGTCTTGCTTCATTAAATCATATTAGTCTGGAAGGAATCCACAGCTTTTCATTTTCTGTGGAAACACAAATAAAATCTCTTTGCCAAAGTAGCATATCCTTTTACTTAAATTTTGAAGTCAAGCCATTTTTAAAATATGCCTCCTGAGTGCTGGGGTTAAAGGCACGTGCACCACCACACCCAGCTACTATATTTCTTCTTTTCCTTTTTTTAAAAAAAAAACTTTCTCTGTACTTTTTCTTTTCTCTACCAAGCCTACATATATTTTAAACACACTGTAAACCTTTACAAGGTTTTACTTCATCTGAATCTGCCTTTACTGTAAATCTTTATCTTTTTCTGGACACTAGTCTTTTATCTGCTAAACAACATTGCTAATATTAAAGATGCAGCTGTTTTGGCTATTGTCTTTCCAAGATGGTAGGGGTAAGTTTATCACCAGCATTGAAAGTTATGCTCACTGCCTTGGTCTCTGCTGCTGGCTTGGAGATGTGGCCACTGCCACTGCCAGCTGCTTGTATACACCAATTTTGTTTGGTAGCTGGGCCTCTTAAAAGAACCCTGTGGTTTTATTTTTAAACTGAGTCAGGAAACCTTCTTTAAAGGAGGCACATGAGTCTCTGCTTGTCTCTAGCAAAACAGACAGAACCTGAGAAAATGTTGCTATGAAGAAGTCATGCTTGTCCCCGTTCTTTTTAAGCTTTTATCACATTGAAATTCTTGCAGAATGTTGGGCGCCATTTGTTAGGTGATGTTTCTTGGCCCGGCTAGGTCCTGCAGCCCTTTTCTGCCCCCAAAGAAGCATACAGACACTATATAGTTATAAATACAAACATACACACAGAAGAACATTGCCCATCACTTGAGAGGAAGGTACATGACTGATGAATCTTTATAATTTCTATACTTCTTAGCAAAATTATTTTCAAATTATAGACAATTAAAAATACAAGTTAAAAGGATAGGCGAAATTGCTCAGAATTTAATGATACTGGCTACTTCTTCAGTGGGCTGGAGTTCAGTTTCCAGCACTCTTGTCGAACAGGTCATGCCTGCCTGGAACTCTAGTTCTAGAGGATCCAGCATCTTTTTATGCCTTCATGAGCCCCAGTACACATATACACACACTTGCTTACATACACACAAATAAAAATAACATTTAAATAAAACATAAGAATACACAGATTATTAAATAAATATAAATTTACATGCCAAGATAAAATTTCTAACACATTCTCATTTAAAAATACAATTATGCCGGGAAGTGGTGGCCCACACCTTTAATCCCAGCACTCGGGAGGCAGAGGCAGGTGGATCGCTGTGAGTTCGAGGCCGGGCTGGACCGACAGCCTCCAAAACAATACAGAGAAACCCCGTCTCATAAAACCAAAAAAAAAAGTACAATTATTAATCATGGGAAATCATCATGTCCATATACTTTATAAATAAAATTAGTAACTGGGTCTCAGTCGATAAGGGTGCTTGAAGCTCTCTGAAAGAGGAGCACAGTTTAGTTGCTGGCACCTAAGTTGGGCACCTCACAGCACCTTGGAGCTCATACTAACAGATTCCATTTCCCTCTTCTGGCCTCTGTGGTCACGCATAAGCACTGTACATATATACACAAATAAACATACACATACACATAACTAATTAGATGAACCATTAAAAATGTATCTAAACTCTCTATGTTGATTATAGTTTTGAATAATGCCCCTGTAGAGAACAGACAAAAAACCACATTCTTAAGGAAATAACTAGGATCTCACCCTGATAACAGACCCTAAGTATGCTTTTTATTTCAGCACATCAAAAACTTTAGTAGTCATCCAACACAACACGCATCAACTACCAATCTATAGTGATTTTCCATGTAATATCTCCAAGACTGGAAAGAAAACTGTGACATTCATTTTATGCTTAAAGACTGTTCTTTATTTCCCAGGTGTGATGGGAGAATATGAGCCGAAAATTGAGGTCCATTTTCCTTTCACGGTTACTGCTGCTAAGGGAACAACTGTTAAGATGGAATGCTTTGCACTTGGCAAGTAAGTACATATTATTCTATAATTAGACACAATTGTTTATTAAAACATGACTCAGCTGTTTGGATCACTTATTTGGCTAGGTTTCACTTTCCTGGAAGCCCCATGGTGACTATAGTGATTTTAGAAAAATGGAGGATGGGAATTGACGAGCAGTCAGATCCCTTGAGCTGCCAAGTCATTTCTATGCACAGCAGTACTTGGGGATCTGTTGTTTCAACATCAAGGAAGCATGTCTGGACTGCAGGAGAGCTTTCCATCCCTCTGTCTACTGATCTGAAAAATCTCAGCATTGTCCTCATATTTCCTTTAGCAGGAGAGTGAGAGGAAAAAGTACTGTCTACTATTCCTGTGCAGGATGGGGGTTTCCAGAGTGAAGACTATAGCGGGCACAGCTCAGTGGTAGAATGCTTTCCTAGTGTTGCAGACTTGAATAGAATCACTAGGATTGCAAGAGTTTCAGGGGTTGAAGAGAATTCCTCCATGAAGTCCTTGCCATGCAAGAGTAAGAAGCAGAGCGTGGTCATCAGAATCCATGTAAATAAATCAGGCATGTTGCATGCTCTTGGTAATGCAGCAAGTGGGATCCAGACAGGTGGGTCCTGTGTGGTTCTATAGCTGGCCTGCCTACTTGACACACCCCAGGACAGTGAGAGAGTGTCTCACTAAAAAGCAATCACCTGAGTCTTTCTTCTGACTCCTATATGCACATGCATGTATGCATGCATGTCTACATATATGCAAACATACACACATAACATCATATGCACACCTACTGGAGACATACTGTAAGAGACATAGGTACAGGGATCAAACTGAGTATTTTATTATCTCCTAAAATAGTGGCTTAAGAAAACAGCTTGAATGTGCACAATCCACAGCATTCTCCAAATGAAAGATGATTGCTGACTAGGCTGAGTGAGACTGACTCTGAAGTTTAAAGACTGCTGTCTGTGTAGTTGTTTGTTGATGATGTCTATAGTGTGAGTAGCATGCGTAGCAGGAGTGTACTTCTGATGATGTTTGATTATGGTATTCTGATTTGTTTCTAACACAGTGTTATTATTTTTAGAATGACAAGGCCTCAGGGTCCCTTCAAGATATATAATTATAATTTGTATAAATGCATCTCTTTCAGAGTTACTAATCATGTAACTCCAGTTGTGCTAAACTAACACCCACAGTATTACATAGATATAAAAGTTGTTCCAGAAATGTACAGTAGGATTAGCCCATGGATGGTGTGGAATAATAGTGAATAACAGATTCAGCAAGAAATTTGTGGAGAAATACCATCAGTACAATGTGTTGTACTTTCAAGACAAATTGTGATAACATGTCTATGAAGTTTTACTCACATTTAAGATCATGGTACACAAGACAAAACAAAGCAAAACTGAAAATCTATGTAACCCACTGTTTAAGCAAATGATTCCACAAGGGAAATATAATTTAGGGGAAAATTCATTTGGGAAGTATGTGGTCATGTGACCAGGTGCCTGAGGAACTAACTCTTCCAAAGCCAAAGGCATTAGTTAAGTGCATGAGACAGGATGATACCTTTTAACTCTAGTGTTGCTGCCATTTGCCTGGGAGCAGCCAAATCAAACACCTAATCTTGACAAATGGAAAAATAATATATTCCAATGGGATTTCAAAGGCTCAGTATATCCTGCAGTTAAATAATTCTTAAATGCCAAAACTTGTACTAAATCCAAACAAAAAAGGGTCATATTGTAAAGCAAATTAGAGAACTCAATTTATAGAGAAAAAACAGCATAGAGCCTTTCCCCAGGCAAATTATTTAATACGCTAGATGTGTTTGTTGGGGGGAGAGGCTTGAAATATACTTAGAAAATTGACATTTGCAGTTTCTCTCCTTCTAGGTGGAATCTAGCAGTTCAAGTTATTTATATTGTCAAGTCTTTGTTTTCTCCAACTTCTTATGTTTGCCTTGTTTCCACTCAACAAAATAAATAAATAAGCTCAAAGTGAGTACTTTAAAAAAAAAAAAAAACATACTGCCTCTGTGAAAGAGGTCTCTCTCTTTCTGTCTCTCTGTCTCTCTGTCTCTTTGTCTCTCTCTCTCTCTCTCGGAAGTGTGCTGGATAGTCTTTCTATAAATTGTGGGCGAAATTGTGGCGATTAGAGGGAAAATCATTATGAGGAAATAAACCAGCACTTATTTAAATCTCATCTGCCACCACATAAAAATAAAATGATTTAAAGGGGACATCTTTACCTGTTTGAATTCCTTTCTAGCATTGCAAGAAGCAGGTCATCACTCCCAACATGAACACTAACAGTCTGAAATGACTATCATAGTCGTTGCTTGGTAGTTAATCACAGCTTGCATGAGGTGCTGACCACATTCCTGATGAAGGAAGCCCTGCTGAGCGTTTTCTAGAAGTGTAGTATCTGTCGCTTGGTGTGAGTCAGGATCTAACCACACAGACAGAAGCTGCCTCTGCATAGAGTGCTTTTACCAGTGTCCCTCCTATACTGTTCTAGGCTAGATTCTGAAAGGGCAATCTCATAGCTCCATTCTGTCTCATGGTCTTACAGTCTTTGGATGTGTTCTTTCCCAGTCTAGGAACACTTCCCAATACTCTCATGGTACCTGCTGTTTATTGCTCCCTTAAAGATATCTTTATATTAGATTATTGTGTACACAATTAATGTATACTTATACAAGCTATTGCATATGACTTATACTTACTACTCTGCATCCTAAAACTTCTATGACTTTCCCCTGCAAATGTGATAAGGCTGGAAATGAGCCTCTGTAAACTCAGAGCAGTAAGAACTCATTACCTACAACAGAGTGCAGAGCTCAGAGCACCAGAACAGGGAAGAGCTCGTGATGGAAGCTTATCAAAAGCTAGGCAGTGAAGAGAGAATCACTCGGACAAGGACAAGAGAATGGATGAAGGAAGCTTCAAGAATTCACATATTGATTTCTATTTCTTATAATTTCCCATCTTCTCCTCTGGCTCTGATGAAACCAAGTAGAAATTCCCAGCTAAATGAGATTTCAAAGCAGACTGGATACAGTCATCAGAGAAATTTCAGAGGAAAGACAATGGCAGGCAGTGAAAACAGACAAAGCCAGGTAAGTATGTGTCCGTACCAAGGACATAAGCCTTCTGAGAGCAGGGCTTGTGTTGCTCATTTGGTCATCACTGTTGCTTTCCCCAGTATCCACAAGGTGGAAAGTATTCAAAAAATAACTGCTGATGGAGTTAGTTACCTTAGACTTAGTAAGCCGACTTAAGTCCTATGCTTTTTCATAGATAACTTCCTTATGCTCTACCCGAAAATGCACCTATGTTTGTGTATTCTGTTCTTTCATTCATGGCTCTATGATCAACCATTTTTGTCCAAATATAAAATCATTCTCTGAACTTCATCCTTCTTTGCCTATTCTTACCTCCATTTATTCATTTTCCCAGCGCTTTATATTTACTGCTTCTTTATCTTGTTTTGATTATGTAAGAATGTTTATTGTGAGATCTAGTCTGATAAGAATTGTTTACATGTTCAGCATAGTGGTTGTTAAGTTCAGGTTCAGTGCTGCTCAGCAGACCTATATAATTACCTTATTCAGTTAAATCTTTACTTTTCATCCCCCTTTATCCTATGTGAGAGACTTGGGTGTAACTAAGGGAAACATTTATTATATACAAAGGAAGGAGTGTGTATGTGTGTGTGTGAGAGAGAGAATGAGTGACTAAGAGAGGCGGAAGGAAGGAGGGAGGGAAGAAGGGAGGGAGGAGGGGTAGAGATTTGTTACAGTAATGTCCTGTGGGTTAAAGAAAAGAATAACATAAATATAAACTAGTAAATATTTTAAACCTTTCTAGATGACATTGGGACAGTCTAGGTTTCCATACTCTTACTACAGTCTGAATCAAGCACCTTCTAGATATAGTTCCTGCCTTAAGTAAAGTTGTTAACTTATTAATGAAAAGGAGACAAAATCCAGGAGCTGGGATTTGCATGGATCATTTTATACAGAGAAGGAGATCAAGCACCTTGAAAAGATTAAAGTACTAAGTTCAGGTGTGAAGGTTTTCAGTGACAGTGCCAACCACGTGCTAGCTATTTCCCTGGTTTGCAAGACATGCACAGTTCCGTTTTCTGGGAGATAACAACCATTATGCCTTTCTTGTTTCAGGTGACTCTGATATCACACCTTCTTGATTCCAGTGTCAGCCATGACATACACACCTATTGCACACCTTGACCAAGATAACCCCACCATGATCAACCTTTACTGCTAGAAACATTATTTCCCATTGTTTTCATGTTGACTTTTAAAAATACTAAGCAACAGCAGAATTTATTCAGTTGATCTTTCCCTGACTCATGAGAGGATGGCATGAATACCTGGTGGGCTAAACTTGGAACTGTGTAGCTGTTAAAGAATGCTACTTAAAGTTTGTAAGAGTCATCACCTTGCACACAGACGATGGTTAAATCTTCTTCAAAAGCATCTTCACATCTTAATAGCCTATCCTTCAAGATGTTCAGTTTCTATGAAGTATATGATTGATGAGGTACAGCACACAAATAATCTTAAAATATGTAAATTCATAATTTTCTGTGTTCTTAAAATGAGTTACAATAAAATGAATGAGTGTAGATTATGAAACTTTACCATTAGTAATGCCACCAAAGTTTCCTGACATTTAATTTGAAGTTAAGTAGAGTTTGGGTTCCTATTAACCAACCTCAAGTTTTCTTCTAAAGGGGACTCTAGCTAAATCCAAATTAGATTTAAAAACTCAGATGGTTTTTCTACAGGCTGGTGTGGCAGAGCAGAGCAGTATAGACTAGCTCAGTCCTAGAAATTGCTTTTAAAATGGAACTATACAATATCAAGCACAGAACTTATGAAGTGGCTGGGACAGACTCCATTTCATGATGGTCAGTTCTGCAAAAGGTAGTTCCCAGAAAAATGTGAAGTACTTCAGTATGATCCCTGGGCAAATGGAGTTCTGTAGTGGCTTGGGAAACACAGCAAGGTATAAAAAAACAGAGAGGGATTAATTATTGGGGAATAAAAGGCTGTTTTAGGCATATGGAAAGCTACTATCAAGAGATTTCTCACACGTTGTCCTCCAGTCTCAACAAGGTAGAGAGGGAGTGAAACTCCAGCACCACAGTGTTAAACTGAAAGAATTAGATTGTGTGTAATGTAGACACTCTTGACAAAATGAGATGTTATGGGGGAAAATGGGCTATACGGAGAGGGAGTGAAGGGCCTTACCCTCTACTGCTGTAAGAATGCAATGATTTAGTTGTAATGTTCACTAAAAGAGAGACTTTTGGGTCAGACTTGAAAATGAAAACTTTAAGCAGTTCTATTTGCCGGCTCTTTTCCTCCCCACCATTTGGGCAAGACACTAAAACAGTGGTTCAGGACCTTCCTAGTTCTGTTACCCTTTAATACAGTGCAAATACAGTGCCTCACGTTGTGGTGAGTCTCAACCATAAAATTATTTTGTTGTTACTTTCATAACTAATTTTTCTACTGTTATAAATTGTAATGTAAATATTTGATATGCAAGATATCTGGTACGCAATAACTGTAAAAGGGTTATTCAATCTGACACCTAAGGATGAGAGCCACTGCACCAAAGGTTGAATAATGTAGAGTCAAGCAGAGTGGATTAGCTCACTCTATGCATGTGTGTTCCTAGAGAAAATTTTAAGCTCTTTGCTGACATGTTCATAAATAAAAGAAAAAGTAGCTTGCCTTTCTTGCTCAGCCCAGTTGGGGTACAAGGGTCACCTCTGCCATGGCCTGTGCCTGGTCTTAAACACTGGACACAGAAATATTGAAAGGTAGTGGTAGATAAAGGGACAAAAGACTGCCTTGGGAGTCCAATCAATAGTTCCTTTTCAAGGCTCTCTTCCACAGTGTTTGTTACTTAAAAGATGTTGATGTTTTCAATTGTGAGTGTTCAATTGTGTGAGTGTATTCCAGTTATTAGCTAAGTACACAGACTGACAATTTGAATTTTAGAATAGTGAGAGTTGAAAATATTAAAATTTGTATCTCAGTTATGTGTGGCTGAACATGCCTATAACTCCAGAACAGGACTTTATGGCATTGGGATCACTAATTCAAGGCAATTCTGGCTTAGTGAGACTGTATTTCATATGATATATATATACATATATATATATATGGTATCCTGTTAGTATTCAGGTATCTGAAGAATGACTCATGTGGCACTTGGAAACATCTGAATTTGTCTGAAAATTCAGATGGTGTTTTTTTTTTCTGATATAGACAGGATATCTTGCTGAGATGATATTCACAGCAACCTTGAGCCCTCCATCAGCTCAGGGGTCCAGAAGGAACATAGTCAGTGCCCTCAAGTCCTCTACCAGCACAGGGTGGCCATGGGGATCAGAGTCCATGCTCTCAAGCTCTCCATCAGCTCAAGCTCTTCATCAGCTCAGAGGTCCAAGAGGAACACAGTCAGTCCTCTCAGCACTCCATCATCCAGTGGGCCCATTGAGAAGAGTCAGTGTTCTCAAGCTCGCCATCAGCATTGATGGGCCCACAGAGGAAAACGTAGGTGCCTCTCCTGTCTGAACAGACATAGTTTTCATACTCTAGGTCCACACTTTGTGGATGACGGGTGCTAAGAACTGGTGACATACACAGTGGCACCATTTCCATTTCACACTCTCAAAGCCCTCCCCTTCTTGCACCTCAGTCTTTCATGTATGTCTACATCTGGAACCCTGTAGCCCTGTTCTCTCAGTGTAAATTGTTCTTCCATCACTGTTTCCACTGACTTCGAAGCTGATATCCAATGCTACTTCTTCATTAAATGCCCTATGCTTTTCTTTAGAGCCAATCTCTCACCTTCAGGACTTACGTGACCACATATGTTACCACCTCACCTCACCTGCCCCACTGGGACAGCTGTCTGTGTCTGTCTTCTTCATAGTGCTGGCTTTTCTGGATGACACAAGTGCTTTCCCATGTGACAGGTACTTAATATGCTGACTGTATTGAATTCCAGGGTGAGAATTGGGGTTGATCTTTCACAGCAGGACTGGATAATTACTATTGGTTTGGCCAAACAAATACCTTTAAATTCAGGTCACATATCCTGGCCCTGAAAAGCGTCACCCACAATTTACATTAGCTGCAGGTTCCTGGCAGTTTTTATTTCACCATGCGACCTATTGCAGACCACATAAAGATGGCTAGATATGTCATATAGCCACCAACAGAGGAGCAGAATGTGGTCAGTGGTGCTTAGCTGCCCCCATGCACAAGGGCAAACTTGAGGTTGCTCTGCAATAAAAATCCCATGTGATCTAAAGCACAGCAGTTTATCTTCCAAGGCAAACCTGCACGCAGCAGTCTCAGGTATTTGCAGTAGGGGCAAAATTGTTGATTTTTTTTAATTTTGCATGTTCCTTATCTTGCTCACGCAGCTATTAACACACAATCAGATTAGTAGTGTTCAAAGGCCTTAAGCCACTTAGTCTGATAATTAATGATAATGGCATTTCTACACTCTCTGACACCTGCAAGTAAAATGGAAAAATGCATTCAACTCCCTGCCCCTCTTAGCTCCTGCTTATCTCTCCAGGAGGGTTTGCAATCATGCTTTCTACACTCTATTACATGTCCAGGGTGAGGATCACTTTTTCTCCTTCCTTCCTTCCTTCTTTCCTTCCTTCCTTTTGTCTTTCTTTCTTCTCTCCTTCCTTTCTTTCTGTATTTTTGCTGTAAATAAAAGAATACTTATTAATTAATAAACTTGGGTTTACTGTAATTTCTTTTTCAGTTTTCTTGGTCTTTAGCCAAACTGTCTCAAGCGACTATACTCACATTCCTTTGTACTTATGAGACTGACCAGTGTCCCTGAGGCATCTCATAGTCTGTGACTGCCAAATAAACCTTCTCCTTTAGTTGTATATTGATGATTTATTAATTTTGTTTATTTCAAAATATCAGTCACCAACAACTGTTGGAGTTAAAAGAGAATTTGATTGATGTGACATTTGCCTATCAGACTAAAATCAAATTACCCAATCATTGCCTTGACTGAACATTTTAAGTGGCACCCAAGGGTGATGGTGCTTTATACAAATGTAGAGTCTAGCCTGGCCCCAGTTTGTAGATGATAGACACGTTACACAGATAGGTAGATCAAGACATGCAAGCTCAGCCTGTGTGTGAAGCACTTCCCTTGATGATCATGGCGTTCTCTAGAATTCCTGCCTAAAAAGGCAATACTTTATTCCATTTGCACTTAGATGCAATGTGCACATCTGGGGGAACAGGATCAGTTTATTACTCACAGTTACTAATAGTTAACTGGCTCTGCATTCACAACTTCCACAGGGCTGTGTCAAACCAACTGCCACAGCAGAGAAACTGAGTGCGTACGAAAGCCGAGCAGACAGAAACCCACAGAGGCAAAACCAGCTGTCCCAGTTCTGTATCTGGTGTTTCAATTTACTGTAGACTGCCGCAGTCAGTGAGAGTAATTCTCAGCTCTCCCAGTTCTTAACCTGGTCTTTCTCAAATTAGTGTAGACTCCTACAGTCAATGAGAGTAAGTCTCACTATGTCCTAGTGAAGGACTTTCTGGAGACAATCATGTAACTCAGTGACAGATAATTAGGAATATTAGGATAAAGGACACCATAGGAGGGAGTCATATGATAATCTCTAAGGAACTGAAACTTTTTTCTTTTTTATTATTATTTTAATTTTAGATAGCTTGCTTCACATGTCAATCCCAGTTCCCTCTCCCTCCCCTCCTCCTGCACCCCATAGCAACCCCCCCAGCCTCCCACCCTATCGCCACTTCCTTCCACATAGGGGATATCTAGAGTCTGTCATTGCACTCAGGGCAGAGTCCAGGCACTCCCCTAAGAGTCCAGGCTGAGAGAGCATCCTCTTTGTGTTATGGACACACGATGTCTGTTTGTATGCCAGGGATAAACACTGATCCACTGAACAGGCCCAATAGGTTTCCCAGGGCTTCTCACTGACTCTCACATTCAGGAGGTCTAGATAAGTCCCATACTGGCTCCCAGCTGTCGGTTTGGGGTCCAAGAGCTCTCCCCTGTTCGATCAGCTGTCTCTGCTGGTTTTGCCAGCCCATTCTTTGCCAATTTGCTCATCGCTCCTCTCTCTGTCACTGGGTTCCTTGGGTTCAGTTCAGTGTTTAACTGTGGGTGTTTGCCTCTGCTTCCATCAGTCACTGGATGAAGGCTTCCGGATGGTAATAGACATCAAGTTCATTATCAGGAATGGGCACTCAAGGTGGTCTCTCCACTATTGCTTAGCTTGCCAGTTGGTGTCATCCCTTTAGATCACTAGAGGTCTAACTGGTGCCAGATCTGTCTTCTAACCTATGATTCTCTCTTCCCCCTATTTTACCTCTCCCCCACTCAACCTTCTTGTTCCCCGATATCCTACTCTCTCTTCCTCTTCTTCCCCCTTCTTCTTACCAGCTCCCACTCCCCCCCACCCCTTGCTGTGTGCCCAATCTGTTCAGAAGATCTTGCCTCATTCCTCTCCTCTGGGGTACCATACATATCTCTCTTAGGTTCTTTCCCATTTCACAGACTCTCTGTGAGTGCAAGTGCAGACTGGCACTATCCTGATCCATATCTAAAATACATATATGAGTGAGTACATATCATGTTTGTCTTTTTGTGGCTGGGTTACCTCACTCAGGATGGTTTCTTCTAGTGCCATCCATTTACCTGCGAATTTCAAGATTCCATTGTTTTTTTTTCTGCTGAGTAATACTCCATTGTGTAAATGTACCTCATTTTCTCAATCCCCTCTTCAGTTGAGGGGCATCTAGGTTGCTTCCATGTTCTGGCTATTACAAATAATGCTGCTATGAACATAGTGGAGCAGATGTCCTTGTTGTATGAATTTGCCTCTTTTGGATATATGACTAAGAGTGGAATTACTGAGTCTTGTCGTAGGTTGATTCCCATTTTCCTGAGGATTTACAAAGTGGCTGTACAAGTTGGCATTCCCACCAGCAGTGGTGAAGTGTTTCCCTCTCTCCACATCCTCTCCATCATAAATTGTCTTCAGTGTTTTTGATTTTAGCCATTCTGACAGGAGTAAGATGGTATCTCAAAGTTGTTTTGATCTGAATTTCCCTGATGGCTAAGAATGTTGAGCACTTTCTTAAGTGTCTCTTGGCCATTTTATCCTCCTCTATTGATAATTATCTATTTAGCTATGTACCCCACCTTTTTAGTGGATCCTTTGGTGTTTTGGAGACTTGCTTCTTGAGTTTTTTTGTAAATTTTGGAGATTAGCCCTCTGTCAGATGTGGGGTTAGTGAATATCTTTTCCCATTCTGTGGACTGCCTTTTTGTCTTTGTCTTGTTGACTGTGTCCTTTGCCTTACAGAGGCTTCATAGTTTCAGGAGATCCCATTTGTTAATTGTTGATTTGAGTGTCTGTGCCAGTGGTGTTATGTTCAGGAAGTGGTCTCCTGTACCAACTCGTTGAAGACTATCTCCCACTTTCTCTTCTAAGAGTTTCAGTGTAGTTGGATTTATGTTGAGATCTTTAATCCATTTGGACTTAAGTTTTGTACAAGGCGATAGACATGGCTCTATCTGCAGTCTTCTGCATACCAATACCCAGTTATGCCAGCACCATTTGTTGAAGATGTTTTCTTTTTTACATTGCATAGTTTTAGATTCTTTGTCAAAAATCAAGTGTTCATAGGTGTGTGGGTTAAAATCAGAGTTTTCAATTTGGTTCCACAACAGCTAACATCAAACTAAATGGAGAGAAACTCAATGCAATTCCTCTAAAATCAGGAACAAGACAAGGCTGTCTGCTCTCTCCATATCTCTTCAATATTGTACTTGAAGTTCTGGCTACAGCAATAAGAAAACAAAAGGAGATCAAGGGGATACAAATAGGAAAGGAAGAAGTCAAGTTTCACTATTTGCAGATGATATAATAGTTTACATATGCGATGTGAAAAATTCTGCAAGGGAACTCCTAGATCTGATAAACACCTTTAGCAAAGTGGCAGGATACAAGGTTAACTCAATAAAATCAGTGGCCCTATTATATACAGATGATGAAGTGACTGAGAAAGAAATCAGAGAAACATCACCCTTTACAATAGCCATAAACAGTATCAAATATCTGGGGATAATGTTAACCAAGGAAGTGAAAGAGCTGTATATCAAGAACTTTGTGTCTTTAAAGAAAGAAATCAAAGAGGATACCAGAAAATGGAAAGATCTCCCATGCTCTTGGATTAGTAGGATCAACATAATAGAAATGGCAATCTTGCCAAAAGCAGTCTACAGATTCAATGCAATCCCTATCAAAATTTTGGCACAATTCTTCACAGACCTTGAAAGAACAATAATCAACTTTATATGGGAAAACAAAAGGCCTAGGATAGCCAAAACAACCCTGTACAATAAAGGAACTTCACGAGGCATCATCATCCCTGATTTCAAGCTCTATTATAGAGCTATAGTCCTGAAAACAGCTTAGTATTGAAACTGAAACTTTTACTTAGCTCATTTGTATGATGGCTTTGTGGTCAACTGATGCTGTAACGATAAACGGCACACTTACTGATAGTAAAACTAAGTATTTATTGTAGAAATTATTCACAAGATACCAAACAAGTAACCCAGATGAGCCGAGTAGTTTTCTGCCGCCGAGCTGGAAGCTGAAAACCGGAAAAAGAGACCAAGATTTCCGTTGTTCAGTCTTTTATACCTTCCCCGTATGACTCTAGCCATGCCCAAAAGTGGGCCTGGCTAGTGACATAGTTCACCGCCTATGTCTTATATAAGTATATATGTATATATGTCTTACATCTGTCCGTATATATCTTTAGTCATGCCTAAAGTGGGTGTGGTTAGCAGTGTGGTAAACTGCTCTTTTATTACCTCATCTGTATGCGCCTATCGTAAGTCACATGGTTAATGGCGGCATTGTTTTCCTCCTACAGTCAACCTTCCTTCAGTTTCCAACAAATTACTACTCTTTTCATGTGGATTGTGGGGTCAGAAATGTTTAAATACTGACATTCTTAAAGGGATTCTAAATTTTTGTACTCATAAGAAGTTCATCTTTATCTTATATTATTCTCCATTACAAAATCACTCCTAAGTACACAGTCCTGATATCTAAATTAATCACTACTGGATCAATAAAACAGATAATCATACAAGTTGCCAACAATCGCAGAGTTCTTCAAACTGAAGTCCTGCATAGACTTAGATGTTTCTCACGTCTACTTAGAGTCTCTGTCCCAATCAGAAATGTTTCCTGTGATTCAAGTTTCCTTATTTTATGTTCCTACACCTCAAAGTTTCTGTAAATTTTATGTAGTTACCACCACAAATAATCGCTACGTTCTACTAGATAGATAATTTGGTTCTAATGATGGTTTAACACTCAGATTGCTACTGTTAAAGTTTGATTTATCTAGTGGAAAATCTGCTAAGATCTCTTTATTTGAGATACCATTCTTGGTGATATGTTTTGACAACATTTAATTTTTAAATCTATCACAGTATACAGACTTTCAAATGTATTATAAGTCTATCTGAATCATTGTGCCATGAACTAAGCTTACTTGTCAATGTGTCTGCTGCTCCCACATTAGTATTAGTCAAGTTCTGACAGTCACAGCAAGTAGTCACTAAAAATTGTCAATTTGAATTTTTAAAATATTGTATATCGAATTCTTGGAATGGCTTGACTTGCATTTGGAAATGAACACATGTAGTTTTAGTGATTCAGGCACATTCACATGCAAAGCCAGTTAGAATACTGTAGCCATAAAACTAGATCTTCCAATTCCCAAACTAGTGTTTTTACCTCAGTTTCCCCATGGTGAGATCTTACAGAATTAGATTTCCAGTTTTATGTGGACACTGACTCCACATCCCTCAGAAAAACCTGCTATAAGGTAAAATGTTTTTCTTTGATGATTATTTCTTCTAATAGTGAATATTAGAAGGATTTTAGTAAAGTGATTTCAAATCTAATTTTCTAAAGATTTTAGTCACTGGGAATCTGATTATGCAGTGATGAAAATCAACTTATCTTTCTTACCCTTGCAATCTTTCTTTTTAACCCTAATAACTGACTGTACTACAACCCTGCATCACTGATCTTTGCTAAACCTTCAAATTTACTTCTTAATTCATTTTATTTGTCAGAACACAAATTAGGTAGCTTTTACACATCTGCTGCAAATGAAGATGCAGATGTACTTTCTAAAATTACTCTACTGACATTGAGTTGAGTTTGGGGATATTCCCATTGTTTTCTAAAGATCTTGTGACATGTAGTTTATGTTGCTGTGAGCAACTCTCTGAGTCTCCTTCCTGGTTTTTTTTCTTTTTTTCTTTTTTTTATCATTTTTTATTTTAATTTTAAATAGCTTGTTTTACATGTCAATCCCAGTTCCCTCTTCCTCCCCTACTCCCGCACCCCCATTCCCCCCCTCCCTCCCACCCTATTGCCAAATCCTTCCACATAGGGGATATCTAGAGTCTGTCATTTTACTCTTGGTAGGGTCCAGGCACTCCCCTAAGAGTCCAGGCTGAGAGAGCATCTCTCTTTGTGCTATAGGCACACGAAGACAGTTTGTATACCAGGGATAGACACTGATCCACAGCTCAGGGCCCCATAGGTTGCCCTGGCCTTCTCACTGACACTCACATTTGGGGGGTCCAGATCAGTCCCATGCTGGCTTCCCCACTGTCGGTCTGGGGTCCAAGAGCTCTCCCCTGTTCAGATCAGCTGTCTCTGCTGGTTTTGCCTGGTTTTTATAACACTTCCATCCCAGAGAGACTGATATTTATTTGGGGCTTTTAGTTTGACTGCTGAATCATGATTCATCTCTTAATTTGGTTAGGCTGGTTGGAGTTATTGTTATTCAGTCCTTTGTAAGATAGCTCATGGGTCTGGTCTGTATTGGGATTCCAGAACTCCACCCTAATCACAGTTTCTTACGTTTAGCCCAGATCTAATGACACAGTTTTCAGCTGGCATAAGTGGCTTGCCCTGCATATCCATGTAAAGCCTCAGTAGTTTTATCACTGGCTTTCTTCTCATCTTCATCTGCTGTATCACCAACTTCTGTGCTAATTGATTTCTGAGTCAGAGCCAACGTGGGTATTGAAGTTGTGAAAACCAAAGCCTGTGTCTCACAGTACGGTCTCATGCAATTGTGTGTGCTCCTTTATGCCCAAGTTTTAGGAATAATATGTATCTTCTAGTTTCTGAACAGGAAAATAGAGAAAGTGAATAGACTTCGTTAAGGAGTTGAAGTATGTAGTCATTGCAAGGTAATGGATTAAAATAATCTTTTCTTCAGGTAGCATTAAGAATAAGGTAAAATTAAATGGCCATTATTATTCTTCACTTTCTAAGATAATTTTGCCAATCATGAAAATTGTTGACATGGAGTATTTAAAACACAAACATTGAGTGTCCTACGATCTCATAAACTTAATGATGTTTAATAGCATCATAGATTTGTCTAATTAATTAGGTATTTAAGTGGGAGTTTTATTGAGGAATTTCGGGCAGGCTCCTTTGCCTCATTAGCTTTTTTTAAATATATAAATCATTTTTGAAAGCAGTGTACCTATTCTATCTGCTAAAGTGTGGATATTACTTTTTCCTTTCCCACTTCAGGGTTTATCCAGAAACTGAGAAGATGTGTCACCTCTGTATAATTTTAGTGTTTCTCTAAGCCCCTGATGCCAAGACTGCAAACACACAAGATCATACATACCTTTTATTCATTTCTTCTATCTTCTCACCTACTAAGTAGCTGGAGGCATCATCATACCTTTTGGCTTTAGGTGTAATGCAACTTGTAAGCAAATGCCACTGAGAGATGAACTGAAGGACACTGTTTAAGACTTGTTTAAGCCTGTGTCTTTTAGAGAATTTTAGCAAGCTTCCATTTGCCTTTGTAGTACTATTTATCAATTCCTATGAAAATGGCATTAGATACTGCCTCTTCATATTTTATGCTAAAATTCTATTTGCACCATTAAAATGTGTAATCAAATAAATGTTTCTATACAGTGTATGATCCAAGTGGTTTTGAATTGTGATGTGGTTCATTTATCATTGCATTGCATTTTGTGACCCTTCACTACGTATTTTCTATTATAAAGAGCAGAGAAGTAGAAGTTGTCCTTTCTATTTTTTAATATTTTTTAAAAAATATTCATTGTCCTTTTCACTGTGCTTGATTTTCAAATGCAGATTTTCTTGTTTGCTGTAGTTAGATTTGATGCATTTTTTGTGTGAGAGAAACATGTTTGTGTGGGTATGTTTGTGAGTTTGTATGAGTTCGAATTAAAAGCTAACTCCACAGAAAGAATATCTCTAAGTAATCTACATCTTAGTTAGGAACAGCTTTCCACTTGACACAGTCGAGAGTTACCTGAGAGAGTCTTAGCTGAGTAATTGTCTTCATCAGGTTGATCTGTGGACACATGTGTGAGGTTTCATTGATTATCTGAAGAGACATAGAAAAGTTCTGCTTACTGTGGCTGGTGCCATTTCCTGGGCAGGTGATCTTGAACTGTCCAAGAAAGTAGGCTAACCATGAGTCTGGGGATGAAAAAGGGTGAGCCAGAGAGCAGTGTTCCTCTATGATTCCCATCTCCATCTTCCTGCCTTTTGTTCTTGCCCTGAATTCCCCCAAAGATGAACTGTGACCTGAACTGTGAGTCAAATAAATGTTTTCCTTACCAAGATGCTGCTGATTGCTGTGTTCTGTCATAGCCACATGGAACAGACTATAAGGCATATATTCAATATTGCTCATCCATATTCCTTCTGTGACAGTTTACTGTTTTGGGTACCAGCTGTATACCTGAAAAAATAAGTTCCAGAATAAATATTTATAACATAGATTTTTTAGACTAAAAAAAATCACTGCATCTAATTAATACCAATAGATTCCAAGATAACCCTTGGTTGGGCCTTGATTCTGCTGCTGTTTTATACAACCTGAGCAAATAATAACAGCTTTTAGCCTTTCCTATTACCCACTTTTATTTTCTTTTGGGAGTTGAATCAATCTACATTAAAACACTTAGAAAGTCTTATTTATGGCTGTTTTCTCAAAGGAAGGTACATTATGAAATCAGGTCACTTGTTTTATATATCCCTGCAGAGAAAGGCAACCCTCTTAACATTGGTGGCAAGGACGGCACTTCAGTGTGTGCTACACAGAAGGCAGGCATGTTCCCACCTCTACTCCATGCAGTTTCGGTACACTTAACCATGCTCTCTGAAGAGAAAACACAGGTCTGATGATTCCATGTATAAACCTGGATGTTCACCACAGCACAGACATGTCCTTCTCTGATCAGCAGTGGTTGATTTCTTTGTGGTCTTAAAACAGTGTTGTGCTTTATAATCACAGGCTTCCTCAAATTGATGAAGAGGAATAATTAAGGCTATAATAGCATCGATTAAACCCTGATGTATTGACTAAGTCAATCTGAACTGAAATGATGAAGGGTACTTCCTCACTTTATGTCTAGCTTATTTTCTAAAATGTAAGTCAATGAAATATATTTTGTGGCACAATAAATTCTTTAAAATAAGTTATTTTTGACTGTACATTTTTATCTTTATACAAACAAAAAATTGAATGAAGCACCAGTCATCTCAGTCCCAGATTAGCATCGTATCCAATCTCCTCAGAAGAGAGGGGATTGAAATGTAAATCAAGCTGGTTGGAAAGAACCCTCTTCCTGCTACTCTTGTCATGCTGAGCCTATGGTTTTTATTAACTGCATGTCATAAATACCAGAAAATAGAATAAACAAAGAGTAATGCACTAAAAGATGAGGAAAAACACTAGGTTTTATTTGTCTTATGTTCACATGAAAAGGACATGACAGAAAACAATCTAGACCATTTTCTGTGACTTAAAATGTACACAAAACATGTATATTGTGGTTACATGGTAACTTAAATCCATTGCAAAGTGTGCAGGGTACTTTGGAAAGGTTTATTCAGGTTGGAGCTACGTAAAATAGTTACACTATATAGTGTGGTATGTTTTACTATATGTATTGTTGCCCTGAAACCATCCCATAATCCATGCGATGAGGTTATCATCACCTTCAAATGTCTATATGAAAGTCTGTAATCTCTCCTCTCTTCCCATCCGTACATCAGACCCCAGGCAAACACTGATAGGATTTATTGCCTGCCAGAGTAGATAAGGTTGAATTTTCTACAGCTGGTACAGCTGGATCCATGCAGAATATGTCATGAGGTTGGGTGTCACTAGATTTTCCTTTGCGTTGCTCAGCAGTTTTTCAGTTGACAGCTATGATGAAAACACATATATCTATTAATCAGAATCATTTAAAATAATTTCATGTTTCAGCTAATTCCATAAAATTTCCATCACATTGACACATCTTAGTATTGCCATTGTATTCATTTTTATTGGATAAACACCTATAGTGTTGATCCCTAGAGCACACAACAGCAAAATATGTAACTATTAAAGACACCATACGATTGTTTTACAAAGTCAAAGCACCATTTCATGATACTATATGCACAGAATCAGAGAACTCATGTTATTACACAGCTTTTCCAAACACTCTTTAATGTTGCCACTCAATTGTGTGCATGGTTCTGTAAAATTTGCATGTATTTAATGACTAATGTTTTAATTACATTTTGTGTTTATTTATTAGTTGAAGATCCTCTATCATGTATGTGATGTTTACATATATTCTACTACTCTGGCTTTTTAAACAATGGTTTTTAACAGACAGGGTTTCTTAATTTTGAAGAAGCTAATTTTCCAATTATTTTCTTTTATGCAGGAAACTTTTTATGCCATATCAGTAAGCAAGATTCACTTAAAACACATTGAATTTGTACATAAACACTTTATAGGTTTTATTTTGTGTTTATGTCCATACCATATTTTGAGTTACATTTAATGTGATTTAAGAATATAAAACTATTTTCATGACACCTTTGTCAAATTCAATTGGGTCTGTGTATGTGATCTCCTATGTTAGATACTTTGTTAATTTTATTACAAATTTATTGGTTTGTGTGCTTTTCTGCATGGGTGAATGGAGGTCAGAGGACAGAGAGTCCATTCTCTCTCCACAACGTGGGAGCCATAGTTTGGATGCAGGATTATCAGGCTTGGCAGCCAAAGCCCTCGCCCACTGAGCTGTCTTATCCTACTGGTCCTTTAAACAACAATTCTAGACTCTTGATTATTGCAGCTTCATAGTTAAAGCACTTAAGCCTTAAAACATCAGTTAGCACTGCTCATCCAATATATTTGGGGTGGGCTTTAATATTGATTTGTCTACTTGAGTTATTGAACGAGCAGAAGATTTGTGAAATCAACTAGGAATTTCCATAAAAATTTAGTCTTTGGAGAACCTGGGTTCTATGTCTGGGGTATAAATTCTATTGTATGGCCTACAACTGACTTTGCTAACAGCTTGTGTTGTGCTGTTTTAACTCTTCCAAACTTGACACACTATGAGATCATTCGGTGTGGAATTTTAGGTTTTTCTTTATGGCTTGGTCTTACTATTTCATGTAAATCATCTTTGCAGATGACATAGTCATCTTGTGTATGGTGTGGTGTATCTTTTCAGGACTTTACTGGGCACTCAATCCCTTCCTTAGTCAGCTGTCTGTATGGTCCTTCATCCCAACTTTACTTACTTTAGTTTCTTCTTGCTGAGACTTAATTACTCTTTGCAGTGTTCTGGTAACACATACCAGATAATTCTTTTGCTAATATTTCTCCTGCCTTGTTCTGTTTTCTCTTTTTTCTTAAATCATCATTATTTGTGGTGCTGGACCTATTGCACTCGAAGCAAGAGCTCAACTACTGGTCTACACCGTCAGCCCAGATTTTAATGAAGTCTAACATTTCAGTTCTTTTGTTTTCATAGATTCTTCCACCTCTAGTGTGGTGACTACAACAACATCACCAAGACTGAGGTCACTAAGACTCATCCCCTATATATACATTGATATTTTCATTTCTAAAATTTTACTCAATTAATTTATTATCCATTCTTCTCTCATACAATACATCCTGACTGTAGCCTCCGTTCCCCCATAATCCATCCACCCTCACTTTCACTCTCCCCCAGATCTACTGCTCTTCTGTTTCCCTTAAGAAAAGAGACAGCCTTGTAGTGAAATCAACCAAACACACCAAACCATAACAAAATGCAATAGGACTAGACACAAACCTTCATATCAAGGCTGGCTGAAGCAACCCAGGAGGAGGAAAGGGTTCCAGGAGCAGGCTAAAGAATCAGAGACACCCCACTTCCACTGTTAGGAGTTATACAAAAACTTCAAGGTTTTGTATAAAGAAGCCAGAAAGACATGTAGAGAAATGAAAACATCTTTAACAACTGGTGCTGGTCAAACTGGATGTCTGTATGTAGGAGATTGCAGATAGATACCTATTTATCACCCCACTGTGCACAAAACTCAAATGGACCAAAAGTCTCAATATTAAAGCTGATACACAGAATTTGATAGAAGAGAAAGCAGGGAATAGCCTTGAATGCATCAGTACAAGAGACAACTTCCTGAATAAAACACCTATAGTGCAGTCATGACTGACAATAAATGAGACTTCATGAAACAGAAAAGCTTCTGTAAGACAAAGGACACTGTCAGTAGGGTAAGAATGGTAGCCTAGGAGTGGGAAAAGATTTCCACCAACCCTACATCTGATAGAGTGCTAATATCCAAAATATATAAAAACTCATGAAACTAGACATCAACAAACCAAATAATTCAATTTAAAAATGAAATACAGGTTTAAACAGAGGAATCTCAAATGACTGAGAATCACTTAAATGTTCAACATCCTTAGCCATCAAGGAAATACAAGTCAAAACTACTTTGAGATTCCATCTTACACTTGTCAAAATGGCTAAGTTTCAATTCATAAAATTCACTTCACTCTCCCCATTAAATGTGTATTGATTCCTCTGGGAGCCTAGACAAAGGAAACAATTACAGAAATAATTTCTAGTGCATGTGTATTGGCTAATTTTATGTCAACTTGACATAAGCCTGAGGCATTATAGAAGAGGGAGCCTTAAGTGAGAAAGTGCCTCCATAAGACACACTGTAAGTCATGTTATCAATTAGCGGTCAATGGGGGAGGGCCAGCCCACTGTGGATGGTGTCATCCCTGGGCTTAAGGTCCTGGCTATATAGAAGAAAGCAAGCTGAGGAAGCCACGGGAAACAAACCAGGAAGCAACATGTCTCCATATTTTCTGTATCAGATTCTGCCTCCAGGTTCTTGTTCTGACTTCTTTTAAGATGCACAGCAATATGAAGGTCTAAGCCAATTAAGTCCTTTCCTCCTTGAGTTGCTTTGGTCATGGTGTTTCATCACAACAATAATAATGCTAACTAAGATGGGCGTGTGTCATTTTTTAAGTAGTTTTAGCTGATTGATTTTCCCCAAAATAGATGTTAATTTTTTTGAGGGGTGGGGAGACAGGATTTCTCTGTGTAAGGGTGTTGACTCTCCTGGAACTCATTTTGTAGACTGGCTGGCTTTGAACTCACTCAGATCAGCTTGTCTCTGCCTCCCAAGTGCTGGAATTAAAGGAATGCACCGCTGCTACCTGGTTTGACATTAATTTTTTAAAAATTCCTTTCTTATTGTAAACTTTATGTCCTTCATACATTAGAATTTTGTCATTAGCTGAGTAACTTTTTTTTTTGAGAATTAACTTACACAAATTGTCTTTGATATTCACACACAAGTCCTGATTTGCATGCATACACTAAAGCTTAAAAAGATGTAGATTAAAAAAGAATAGTTGGATTATATTTTATTTTATTTTTTTAATTTTATTTTCCAGTTTAAATTTGGATAAGAAACAAGGTTGCTTCATAAGTCAGTTCCAGGTCCCTCTCCCATTCCCTCCCTTCCTCCCAAGCCCTCCCCCCCCCGTTATCCCCTCATTTCCCCAGGGAGGGTGAGTCCCTCCATGGGGGTGTGCATAGTCTGTCATTTCATATAGGGCAGGGCCTAGACCCTTCCCCAAGAGTTCGGGTGAGAGTGCACCTCACATTGTTCTATGGGAGTCCAAAGTCCGTGTGTATACTTGGGATGGGTACTGATCTGCTGCCCAAGGCTCAATAGATTCCCTAGGCCTCCTCACTGACACCCAGAATCAGGGGGTCTTGATCAGTCCCATGCTGGATCAGCCTGGGATTCAAGAGTTAACCTTTGTCTGGTCAGCTGTTTCTGGGGGTTAAACCAACCCTGTCTTAATCCCTTTGATCATCAGTCCTCCCTCTCTGTTACTGGCTTTCTTGAGTTCAGCTCAGTACTTAACCAAGGGAGTCTGCCTCTTCTTCGATCAGCCACTAAATAAAGTTTCTGTTTCCCAGACTCTCTGGCCATAGGATTGAAGGCTGGCACTCCCCAGATCTATGTCTAAAATCCATATATGAGAGAGTACATGCCATGTTTCTCTTTTTGTGACTGGGTTACCTCACTCAGGATGGTTTCTTCTAGTGTCATCCATTTGCCTGCGAATCTCATGATTCCATTATTTTTTTCTGCTGAATAGTACTCCATTGTGTAGATGTACCACATTTTCTCTATCCACTCTTCAGGTGAGGGACATCTAGGTTGCTTCCAAGTTCTGGCAATTACAAGTAAAGCTGCTATGAACATAGTGGAACAGACATCTTTGTTGTATGAATGGGCATCTTTTGGATATATGCCTAAGAGTGGAGTTGCTGGGTCTTGTGGTAGGTTTATTCCCATTTTTCTGAGGAATCTCCATACTGATTTCCAAAGTGGCTGAACCAGTTGGCACTCCCACCAGCAATGGAGGAGTGTCCCCCTTTCACCACATCCTCTCCAGCATAAATTGTCATTGGTGTTTTTGATTTTAGCCATTCTGACAGGGGTGAGATGGTATCTGAGAGTTGTTTTGATTTGCATTTCCCGGATGGCTAAGGATGTTGAGCACTTTCTCAAGTGCCTCTCAGCCATTTTAGACTCCTCTATTGAAAACTCTCTATTTAGTTCTGCAGCCCACTTTTTAATAGGGTCCTTTGCTGTTTTGGAGACTTGCTTCTTGAGTTCTTTGTAAATTTTGGAGATCAACCCTCTGTCAGATGTGGGATTAGTGAATATTTTTCCCATTCTGTGGGCTGCCTTTTTGTCTTGCTGACTGTGTCCTTTGCTTTACAGAAGCTTCTCAGTTTCAGTAGGTCCCATTTATTAATTGTTGATCCATTTATTAATTGTTGATCTCACTGTCTGTGCTACTGGTGTTATGTTCAGGAAGCTGTCTCCTGTACCAATTCGTTCAAGGGTACCACCCACTATCTCTTCTAAGAGGTTCAGTGTGGCTGGATTTATGTTGAGGTCTTTGATCCATTTGGACTTAAGTTTTGTGCATGGCGATAAACATGGATCCATCTGCATTTTTCTACATGCCAGTCTCCAATTATGCCAGCACCATTTGTTGAAGATGCTTTCTTTATTCCATTATTTATTTTTAGCTTCTTTGTCAAAGATCAGATGTTCGTATGTGTGTGGGTTAATACCCGGATTTTCAATTCGATTCCATTGGTCTAGCTGTCTCTTTTTGTGCCAATACCAAGCTGTTTTCAAGACTATAGCTCTATAATAGAGCTTGAGGTCAGGGATGGTGATGCCTCCGGACGTTGCCTTGTTGAACAGGGTTGTTTTGGCTATCCTGGGTCTTTTGTTTTTCCATACAAAATTGATTATTGTTCTTTCAAGGTCTGTGAAGAATTGTGCTGGGATTTTAATGGGGATTGCATTGAATCTGTAGATTGCTTTTGGCAGGATTGCCATTTTTACTACATTGATCCTACCTATCCAAGAGCATGGGAGATCTTTCCATTTTCTGAGGGCTTCTTTAATTTCTTTCCTTAAAGATTCAAAGTTCTTACGATACAGGTCTTTCACTTGTTTGGTTAGCGTTACCCCAAGGTATTTTATGTTGTTCGTGGCAATTGTAAAGGGTGATGTTTCTCTGATTTCTTTCTCAGCCCTTTTATCATCTGTATATAGTAGGGCTACTGATTTTCTTGAGTTGATCTTGTAGCCTGCCACTTTGCTGAAGGTGTTAATCAGCTGTAAGAGTTCCCTGGTAGAGTTCTTTGGGTCATTAATGTAAACTATCATATCGTCTGCAAACAGTGAAAGTTTGACCTCTTCCTTCCCAATTTGTATCCCCTTGATCCCCCTTTGTTGTCATATGGCAATAGTTAGAACTTCAAGTACCATGTTGTAAAGGTATGGAGAGAGTGGACAGCCTTGTTTTGTTCCTGATTTTAGAGGAATTGCGTTGAGTTTCTGTCCATTTAGTTTGATGTTGGCTGTTGGTTTACTGTATATAGCTTTTATTATGTTTAAGTATGTCCCTGTTATCCCAGATCTCTCCAAGACCTTTATCATGAAGGGGTGTTGGATTTTGTCAAAGGCTTTTTCAGCATCTAGTGAGATGATCATGTGATTTTTGTTTTTCAGCTTGTTTATATGGTGGATTACGTTGATGGATTTTCGTATGTTGAACCATCCCTGCATCCCTGGGGTGAAACCTACTTGATCGTGGTGAATGATTGTTTTGATGTGTTCTTGGACCCGATTTGCTAGTATTTTATTGAGTATTTTTGCATCAATGTTCATGAGGGATATTGGTCTGAAGTTCTCTTTCTTAGTTGTATCTTTGTGTGGCTTGGGGATCAAGGTTATTGAAGCCTCATAGAAAGAGTTTGGCAAAGACCCTTCTGCTTCTATTGTGTGTAACACTTTGAGAAGAATTGGTATAAGCTGTTCTTTGAATTTCTGGTAGAATTCTGCAGTGAGGCCATCTGGACCTGGGCTTTTTTTGGTTGGGAGACTTTTGATGACAGCTTCTATTTCCATAGGGGTTATAGGTCTATTTAAATTGCTTATCTGCTCTTGATTTAATTTTGGCAATTGATACCTGTCCAGGAAGTCATCCATTTCCTTTAAATTTTCGAATTTTGTGGAGTACAGGTTTTCAAAGTATGACCTAATGATTCTCTGGATTTCCTCAGAGTCTGTTGTTATGTCCCCCTTTTCATTTCTGATTTTGTTAATTTGCGTGTTCACTCTCTGCTGTTTGGTAAGTTTGGACAAAGGTTTGTCTATCTTGTTGATTTTCTCAAAGAACCAACTCTTCGTTGCATTGATTCTTTGTATTGTTTTCCTGGTTTCTACTTTATTGATTTCAGCCCTCAATTTGATTATTTCCTGGCGTCTACTCCTCCTGGGGGAGTGTGCTTCTTTGTGTTCTAGAGCTTTCAGCTGTGATGTTAATTCTCTGGTATAACTGTTCTCCTGTTTCTTCATGTGAGCACTTAGTGCTATGAACTTCCCCCGTAGCACTGCTTTCAAAGAGTCCCATAGGTTTGGGTATGTTGTGTCTTCATTCTCATTGAATTCGAGGAAGTCTTTAATTTCTTTTTTTATTTCCTCTTTGACCCAGGGATGGTGCAGTTGAGCATTATTCAATTTCCATGAGTTTGTAGGTTCTCTGCAATTTGTGTTGTTGTTGAATTCTAATTTTAAAGCATGGTGGTCTGATAAGATGCATGGAGTTATTCCAGTTTTTTTGTAGCTGCTGAGGTTTGATATGTTGCCAAGTATGTGGTCGATTTTTGAGAAGGTTCCATGTGGTGGTGAGAAGAAGGTATATTCTTTTTTATGTTGATGAAATGTTCTATAGATATCTGTTAATCCCAGTTGGGCCATTACTTCTATTAGACCTTTTGCTTCTTTGTTGAGTTTCTGTTTAGTATTCCTGTCTAGTGGTGAGAGTGGTGTGTTGAAATCTCCCACTATAACTGTGTGGGGCTTTAGATGAGATTTAAGTTCTAATAATGTTTCTTTTTTTTTTTTTCGTTAGTTTTTTTTTTAATTTTAAAGAGCTTGTTTTACATGTCAATCCCAGTTCCCTCTCCCTCCCCTCCTCCCGCACTCCCCTTCCACCCTCCCTCCCACCCTATTGCCACATACTTCCACATAGGGGATGTCTAGAGTCTATCATTTTACTCTTGGTAGGGTCAAGGCACTCCCCTAAGAGTCCAGGCTGAGAGAGCATCTCTCTTTGTGCTATAGGCACATGAAGACAGATTGTATACCAGGAATAGACACTGATCCACAGCTCAGAGCCCCATAGGTTGTCCAGGCCTTCTCACTGACACTCACATTTGGGGGGTCCAGATCAGTCCCATTCTGGCCTCCCCACTGTCGGTCTGGGGTCTAAGAGCACTCCCCTGTTCAGATCAGCTGTCTCTGCTGGTTTTGCCAGCCCATTCTTTGCCAATTTGCTCATCATTCCTCTCTCTCTGTCACTGGGTTCCTTGGGTTCAGTTCAGTGCTTAGATGTGTGTTTGCCTCTGCTTCCATCAGTCCCAGGATGAAGGCTCCCGGATAGTTATAGACATCAAGTTCATTATCAGGAATGGGCATTCGAGGTGGTCCTTCCACTATTGCTTAGCTTGCCAATTGATGTTATACCTTTAGATCACTCGAGGTCACTCTGGTGCCTGATCTGTCTTCGATCCTATGATTCCCTCTTCCCTCTATTCTACCCCCACCCCCTCAACTTCCTGTTCCCCCATGACCAACTCCCTTCCTCTTTACCCCCTCTATTCTTCCCAGGTCCCACTACCCCCCCCTCGCCCTGTTCCCCATCCATTCAGAGGATCTTGTCTCCATCCTCTTCTCTTGGGTACTATGTATATATGCATATCTTTTAGGTTCTTTCCTGTTTCCCAGACTCTCTATCTGTGGAAGTGCAGACTGGCACTATCCTGATCCATATCTCAAATCCATATATGAGTGAGTACATACCCTGTTTGTCTTTTTGCGACTGGGTTACCTCACTCAGGATGGTTTCTTCCAGTGCTATCCATTTCCCTGCGAATTTCAAGATTCCATTGTTTTTTTCTGCTGAGTAATACTCCATTGTGTAAATGTACCACATTTTCTCTATCCACTCTTCAGTTGAGGGGCATCTAGGTTGCTTCCAGGTTCTGGCTATTACAAACAATGTTGCTATGAACATAGTGGAGCAGATGCCCTTGTTGTATGAACCTGCCTCATTTGGATAAATGCCTAAGAGTGGAATTGCTGGGTCTAGTGGTAGATTAATTCCCATTTTCCTGAGGAATCTCCATACTGATTTCCAAAGAGGCTGTATGAGTTGGCATTCCCACCAGCAGTGGAGGAGTGTTCCTCTCTCTCCACATCCCCTCCAGCATAAATTGTCTTCGGTGTTTTTGATTCTAGCCATTCTGACAGGAGTAAGATGGTATCTCAGAGTTGTTTTGATTTGCATTTCCCTGATGGCTAAGGATGTTGAGCACTTTCTTAAGTGTCTCTTGGCCATTTTAGCCTCCTCTACTGAGAATTCTCTATTTAGCTCTGTACCCCACCTTTCAAGTGGATCCTTTGGTGTTTTGGAGACTTGTTTCTTGAGTTCTTTGTAAATTTTGGAGATTAGCCCTCTGTCAGATGTAGGGTTAGTGAATATCTTTTCCCATTCTGTGGCCTGCCTTTTTGTCTTTTTGATTGTGTCCTTTGCCTTACAGAAGCTTTTTAGTTTCAGAAGGTCCCATTTGTTAATTGTTGATCTCAGTGCCTGTGCCACTGGTGTTATGTTTAGGAAGTGGTCTCCTGTACCAAGTCGTTGAAGAGTATCTCCCACTTTCTCTTCTAAAAGTTTCAGTGTGGCTGGATGTATGTTGAGATCTTTGATCCATTTGGACTTAAGTTTTGTACAAGGCGATAAACATGGATCTATCTGCAGTCTTCTGCATACCACTACCCAGTTATGCCAGCACCATTTGTTGAAGATGCTTTCTTTTTTCCACTGTACAGTTTTAGCTTCTTTGTCAAAAATCAGGTGTTCATAGGTGTGTGGGTTAAAATTAGGGCTTTCGATTCGGTTCCATTGGTCTACCTGCCTATTTTTGTGCCAATACCAAGCTGTTTTCAGGACTATAGCTCTATAATAGAGCTTGAAGTCAGGTATGGTGATGCCTCCTGAAGTTCCTTTATTGTATAGGGATGTTTTGGCTATCCTGGGCCTTTTGTTTTTCCATATAAAGTTGATTAATGTTCTTTCCAGGTCCTTGAAGAATTGTGATGGAATTTTGATAGGGATTGCATTGAATCTATAGACTGCTTTTGGCAAGATTGCCATTTTTATTATGTTGATCCTACCAATCCAAGAGCATGGGAGATCTTTCCATTTTCTGGTATCTTCTTTGATTTCTTTCTTCAAAGACACAAAGTTCTTGATATACAGGTCTTTCACTTCCTTGGTTAACATTATCCCCAGATATTTGATGCTGTTTTTGGCTATTGTAAAAGGTGATGTTTCTCTGATTTCTTTCTCAGTCACTTCATCATCTGTATATAATAGGGCCACTGATTTTTTTGAGTTTACCTTGTATCCTGCCACATTGCTGAAGGTGTTTATCAGCTCTAGGAGTGACCTTGCGGAGTTTTTGGGTCACTTATGTAAACTATCATATCATCTGCAAATAATGAAAGTTTGACTTCTTCTTTTCCTATTTGTATCCCCTTTATCTCCTTTTGTTGTCTTATTGCTGTAGCTAGAACTTCAAGTACAATATTGAAGAGATATGGAGAGAGTGGACAGCCTTGTCTTGTTCCTGATTTTAGAGGAATTGCTTTGAGTTTCTCTCCATTTAGTTTGATGTTAGCTGTTGGTTTACTGTATATTGCTTTTATTATATTCAGGTACGTTCCTGTTATCCCTGATCTCTCTAGGACCTTTATCATGAAGGGGTGCTGGATTTTGTCAAAGGCTTTTTCAGCATCTAGCGAGATGATCATGTGGTTTTTCTTTCGCAGATTGTTAATATGGTGGATTACATTGATAGATTTTCTAATGTTGAACCATCCCTGCATTCCTGGAATGAAGCCTACTTGATCATGGTGGATGATTTTTCTGATGTGTTCTTGAATCCGGTTTGCAAGTATTTTATTGAGTATTTTTGCATCAATGTTCATGAGGGAAATTGGTCTATAGTTCTCTTTCTTAGTTGTGTCTTTGTGTGGCTTGGGTATCAAGGTAATTGTAGCCTCGTAGAAAGAGTTTGGCAGTGAGCCTCCTGCTTCTATAGTGTGGAATACTTTGACGAGTATTGGAATGAGCTCTTCTTTGAATTTCTGGTAGAATTCTGCACTGAAGCCATCTGGGCCTGGGCTTTTTTTGTTTGGGAGACTTTTGATGACTGCTTCTATTTCATTGGTGGTTATAGGTCTGTTTAGATTATTTATCTGTTCTTGATTTAGTTTTGGCAAGTGATATCTATCCAAGAAATTGTCCATTTCCTTTAAATTTTCAAATTTTGTGGAGTACAGATTTTCAAAGTATGCCCTGATGATTCTCTTGATTTCCTCAGAGTCCGTTGTTATGTCCCCTTTCTCATCCCTGATTTTGTTAATTAGCATGTTCTCTCTCTGTCTTTTGGTTAGTTTGGACAGAGGTTTGTCTATTTTGTTGATTTTCTCAAAGAACCAACTCTTTGTTTCATTGATTCTTCTCAATGTTTTCCTGGTTTCTACTTGATTGATTTCAGCCCTCAATTTGATTATTTCCTGGCGTCTGCTCCTCCTGGGGGAGTTTGCTTCTTTTTGTTCTAGAACATTCAGCTGTGCTATTAATTCTCTAGTATGACTGTTCTCCAGTTTTTTCATGTGGGCACTTAGTGCTATAAACTTTCCTCTCAGCACTGCTTTCAAAGTGTCCCATAAGTTTGTGTATGTTGTGTCTTCATTCTCATTGAAATCGAGGAAGTCTTTAATTTCTTTTTTTATTTGTTCCTTTACCCAGGGATGGTGCAATTGTGCATTGTTCAATCTCCATGAGTTTGTAGGGTTTCTGCGATTTGTGTTATTGTTGAATTCTAATGTTAATGCATGGTGGTCTGATAAGATGCAGGGGGTTATTCCAATTTTTTTGTATCTGTGGAGATTTGCTATGTTTCCTATTATGTGGTCAATTTTAGAGAAGGTTCCATGTGGTGCCGAGAAGAAGGTATATCCCTTTGTATTTGGGTGGAATGTTCTATAGATGTCTGTTAAACCCAGTTGGGTCATAACTTCTATTAATTCTTTTGTTTCTTTGTTAAGTTTCTGTCTGGAGGTCCTATCTAGCGGTGAGAGCGGAGTGTTGAAGTCTCCTACTATTAGTGTGTGAGATTTTATGTGCATTTTGAGCTTTAGTAATGTTTCTTTCACGAATGTAGGTGCCTTTGTATTTGGGGCGTAGATATTTAAAATTGAGACTTCGTCTTGATGTATTTTTCCTTTGATGAATATGAAGTGCCCTTCTTCATCTCTTTTGATTGATTTTAATTTGAAGCCTAATTTGTTAGATATTAGGATTGCTACGCCCGCTTGTTTCTTGGGGCCGTTTGATTGGAAGATCTTTTCCCAGCCCTTTACTCTGAGATAACGTCTGTCTTTGGTGTTGAGATGTGTTTCTTGTATGCAGCAGAAGGAAGGGTTCTGTCTTCGTATCCATTCTGCTAGTCTGTGTCTTTTTATAGGTAAGTTGAGGCCATTGACATTGAGGGATATTAATGACCATTGATTGGTGATCCTTGTTTGCGCTTGATTTATTGTTAGTGAAGTTATTTTGTGTAGTTTCTCCTCCCTTTTTCTTTTAGTGTTTTGTAAAGTATGATTCTATATTGCCTGTGTCTTTGTGAATGTAGTTATCTTCCTTGGCTCTAGGTTTTCCTTCTAGCATTTTCTGTAGAGCTGGATTCATGGATACGTATTGTTTAAATCTGGCTTTGTCATGGAATATTTTGTTTTCTCCATCTATGGTAATTGAGAGCTTTGCTGGATATAGTAGTCTGGGCTGGCATCCTTGTTCCCTTAGCGTTTGTAGGACATCTGACCAGGATCTTCTGGCTTTCATCGTTTGCATTGAGAAGTCAGGTGTAATTCGGATAGGTCTGCCTTTATATGTTACTTGGCCTTTTTCTTTAGCTGCTCTTAATATTTTCTCTTTACTCTGTAGGTTTGATGTTTTGATTATTATATGGCGAGGTGACTTCTTTTTCTGGTCAAGCCTATTTGGTGTTCTGTAAGATTCTTGTACTTTCATAGGCATATCTTTCTTTAGGTTAGGGAAGTTTTCTTCTATGATTTTGTTGAATATGTTTTCTGTACCTTCAAGTTGAAGTTCTTCACCTTCTTCTATACCTATTATTCTCAGGTTTGGCTTCTTCACCGTGTCCCATATTTCCTGAATATTTTGTGTTAAGGATTTGTTGGTTTTGAGATTTTCTTTGGTTGACGATGCTATGTACTCTAATGAGTCTTCAACACCTGAGATTCTCTCTTCTATCTCTTGTATTCTATTGGTGATGCTTGCATCTGTAATTCCAGACCGTTTACCGAGCTTTTCTATTTCCAGCATCCCTTCATTCTGTGTTTTCTTTATCATTTCTATTTCAGCTTTCAATCCTTCAACTGTTTGAGCTGTTTCCTTAATTTTCTTGGTTGTTTTTTCTTGGTTCTCTTTAGATTCTTTGAGAGATTTGTTTATTTCTTGAATTTTTTCCCCCATTTCATGGATTTTTTTGTTTGTTTTTTCTTCTATTTCTTTAAGGGATTTCCTCGTTTCTTCTTTGAGGCTCTCCATCATCTTCATGAAATAACTTTTAAGGTCTGTCTCCTCTTCTTCATCTATGTAGTGCATTTCAGATCTTGCTGGTGTTGGATCCCTGGATTCTGGTGGGGTCGTGTTGGTGTTTCTATTGCTGAGTGATCTCTTATTCTGTCTTCTTCCCATCTCTTCTTCCAGTGGGTGCTGGTGGGGGCTTTCTGTTTCCACTGGTCTCCTTCCTTACTGCAGCTGAAGCTGAAGCTGGCCTCGCTGGGGTTGGGGTCTTGGAGGGGCTGATCTCTTTCCTGAAGCTGGGCTCGCTGGGTTGGTGTCTTGGAGGGGCTGATCTCTTTCCTGTGTGGGTGGCTCTTCTGAAGCTGGGCTCGCTGGGTTGGAGTCTTGGAGGGGCTGATCTCTTTCCTGTGTGGGCGGCTCTTCTGGAAGCCGGGAGCGGCCCCGAAGATGGAGGGGGATGGGTGATGGGCAGGTGGTCCCAGCCGGGGATCCAATCTCACCTGAAGCTGGGCTTGCTGGGTTGGGGTCTTGGAGGGGCCTGAAGCTGGGCTCGCTGGGTTGGGGTCTTGGAGGGGCTGATCTCTTTCCTGTGTGGGCGGCTCTTCTGGAAGCCGGGAGCGGCCCCGAAGATGGAGGGGGATGGGTGATGGGCAGGTGGTCCCAGCCGGGGATCCAATCTCACCTGAAGCTGGGCTTGCTGGGTTGGGGTCTTGGAGGGGCTCTCTAATAATGTTTCTTTAACGAATGTGGATGCCTTTGTATTTGGGGCATAGATGTTCAGGATAGACACTTCATCTTGGTGGGTTTCACCTGTGATGAGTATGTAATGACCTCTTCATCTCTTTTGATTGATTTTATTTTAAAGTCTAGTTTGTTAGATATTAGGATTGCTACCCCTGCTTGTTTCTTGGGTCCATTTGATTGAAAAAATTTTTCCCAACCTTTAACTCTCAGGTAATATCTGTCTTTAAGGGTGAGGTGTGTTTCTTGTATGCAGCAGAAGGAAGGGTTCTGTCTTCGAATCCAATCTGCCAGTCTGTGTCTTTTTATGGGTGAGTTAAGGCCATTAACATTGAGGGATATGAATGACCAATGATTGCTCATCCTTCTTCGATTTGTGATGGTTGTTGTTGGTGGAATTATGTGTGGAATTTCACACCTTTGTTCTTTTGGCTGTTGGTAGAGAGGGATTCTCTAATGCTTATGTTTTTCTGGTTGTAGTTAGCTTCCTTGGGTTGGAGTTTTCCTTCCAAAATTTTCTGTAGGGCTGGGTTAGTGGACACATATTGCTTGAATCTAGTTTTGTCATGGAATATCTTGTTTTCTCCGTCTATAGTGATTGAGAGCTTTGCCGGATATAGTAGTCTGGGCTGGCATCCATGGTCTCTTAGTGCAGGTAGAATATCTATCCAGATTTTCTCTATCCACTCTTCAGTTGAGGGGCATCTAGGTTGCTTCCAGGTTCTGGCTATTACAAACAATGCTGCTATGAACATAGTGGAGCAGATGCCCTTGTTGTATGAACCTGCCTCATTTGGATAAATGCCTAAGAGTGGAATTGCTGGGTCTAGTGGTAGATTAATTCCCATTTTCCTGAGGAATCTCCATACTGATTTCCAAAGAGGCTGTATGAGTTGGCATTCCCATCAGCAGTGGAGGAGTGTTCCTCTCTCTCCACATCCTCTCCAGCATAAATTGTCTTCGGTGTTTTTGATTCTAGCCATTCTGACAGGAGTAAGATGGTATCTCAGAGTTGTTTTGATTTGCATTTCCCTGACGGCTAAGGATGTTGAGCACTTTCTTAAGTGTCTCTTGGCCATTTTAGCCTCCTCTACTGAGAATTCTCTATTTAGCTCTGTACCCCACCTTTCAAGTGGATCCTTTGGTGTTTTGGAGACTTGTTTCTTGAGTTCTTTGTAAATTTTGGAGATTAGCCCTCTGTCAGATGTAGGGTTAGTGAATATCTTTTCCCATTCTGTGGCCTGCCTTTTTGTCTTTTTGACTGTGTCCTTTGCCTTACAGAAGCTTTTTAGTTTCAGAAGGTCCCATTTGTTAATTGTTGATCTCAGTGCCTGTGCCACTGGTGTTATGTTTAGGAAGTGGTCTCCTGTACCACCTCGTTGAAGAGTATCTCCTACTTTCTCTTCTAAGTGTTTCAGTGTGGTTGGATGTATGTTGAGATCTTTGATCCATTTGGACTTAAGTTTTGTACAAGGCGATAAACATGGATCTATCTGCAGTCTTCTGCATACCAGTACCCAGTTATGCCAGCACCATTTGTTGAAGATGCTTTCTTTTTTCCACTGTACAGTTTTAGCTTCTTTGTCAAAAATCAGGTGTTCATAGGTGTGTGGGTTAAAATTAGGGCTTTCGATTCGGTTCCATTGGTCTACCTGCCTATTTTTGTGCCAATACCAAGCTATTTTCAGGACTATAGCTCTGTAATAGAGCTTGAAGTCAGGTATGGTGATGCCTCCTGAAGTTCCTTTATTGTGTAGGGATGTTTTGGCTATCCTGGGCCTTTTGTTTCTTCTTCCATTTTTTTCATTTTTTGCTTTGTTTTTTCTACTATTTCTTGCATTTTTTGCTTTGTTTCTTCTTCCATTTCCTGCCTTTTTTGGTGTGATTCTTCTTCCAATTCTTGCATTTTTTGCTTTGTTTTTTCTTCCATTTTTTGCTTCATTTCTTCTTCCATTTCCTGCCTTTTTTGGTTTGTTTTTTCTTCCAATTCTTGCATTTTTGGTTTGTTTTTTCTTCCATTTCTTGCATTTTTTGGTTTGTTTTTTCTTCCATTTCTTTGAGGGATTTTCCAATATCCTCTTTTAGGGCCTCTATCATTTTCATGAAAGTGCTTTTAAGGTCGTTCTCTTCTGCTTCGTCCGCATTGGAATGTTGGGGTCTTGCTGGTGTGGAGTCTCTAGAATCTGGCGGTGTCATATTTGTTTTTCGGTTGCTGACTGTGTTTTTGTATTGTCTCTTTCCCATCTCTTCTTCTAGTGGGTGCAGAAAGAGCCCCTTACTGGTCTGGGGACAAGAGTTCCCTTTTGGTGGGTGCTAGCAAGTCCAATAATCTGGTGGTTCTTCTATTCCTTGTCCGAATGCTGGTCCTGGTCTCCCTGGGTCCTCTGGTTTTCTGGTCTCGTTGGTGGGAGAGAAGACTTGGGGTCTGGGTGCTCGGCTCCCGCCAGGATTGGGAGCTCTGTGCAGTTCCCAGGCGATCTGCAGGCACTGGAGCACAGGCTGGGAAGCCGGCCTGTTTACCTGATGCTGCCCGAGGAACAGCTGCTTCGCTGAGTAACTTTTTTGCCATGTTCAATATTCAATAAGTTGTTTAGTGACATCTGACTCCTTCTGCTCTTTCTTTCACAATTTCATGAGGATATGGAGTAATGTGTGCCTTGGACTTCACTTCTCTGTATTGCAAGATGGGACTTTTGTCAGCCCTGGCATCAGTGGCTTCTGGTTAATGAGATCCTTCAGACCAGCTATTGAAGAAGGAACCATCCCTGGTCTATCAGCACCTCTTCATGCCTTATTATTAGCTGGTTACATTATACTTCAAATTTGTCTTCAACAACTGTCCTCCTCTTCCTCTGGGCCCCCTTTATCTCCCACAAAAGAACCCCTTTCTCCTTTCATTGTACATTCATTTCATACATTCTCTTATTCCTTCTCTCCTTTAGATCTCTTCCTTGCCTCTCACAGGCCCTTTCGACTTTAGTGCCACATATTTACACACACATACACGCACACACACACTCACACACGCACATGTATTTAATATCAGTCTGTATTCCATATGCATGAATACATTGTGTTTTTGCTGAGTCTAGCTTATTTCCCTTAACAAATGATCTCTAGTTCCATCAAATTTCCCTGTGAATACTCTGGGTCTGCTGTCATCTCATGACTCTCTTACTAAGCTTTTCAGGGTATCCTGTTGATTCCCATCTCCTTGGATCTACACCAGTTAGTACTACTGTATCTCGCAAAGTGAGATGTGCTATAGATCTCTGAAATCACAGCTCTCCTCAAGCTATTGTGAATGCCAAATGCCTCTGTTTCATGGAAAATTGGTACTGCCCCCAAAAGACAATTAAGCTTGCCTGACTCCTCCTTCTTGAGGTAGACCTTGGAAATTTTGTTCAGGTGGTAGGCTGATACAATTGAGTAGGTCAGCATGTTTACCTAGCATGTTTCACTGCCCTTCACATTCTCATGCCCACTACAGAAAGACCAAGTTTTAATACATTTTCTAGTTTCTTAACATTTCTTAGTTACTTATTAAAAAAAACAAGTGAAAATGAGCATAGTAAAAAAAATGGATCTAACCTATCATCTTTATGCAACCAAGATGATGCGGTAAAGTGGCCTCTATATGGGACATGAGTTTTATTCCCGTCTTTAAGGAAATGTTCACCAACTCTGCAACAGACAAAGACAAGCCACTCCTTTGGTGATTCCTTAAGGAAATGTTCACCAACTCTGCAACAGACAAAGACAAGCCACTCCTTTGGTGATTCCTTAAGGAAATGTTCACCAAATCTGCAACAGACAAAGACAAGCCACTCCTTTGGTGATTCCTTAAGGAAATGTTCACCAACTCTGCAACAGACAAAGACAAGCCATTACTTTGGTGATTCCTCTTCTCAGAAATAGCTCCAAATCATAACATTCATTCCAAAGGAGGCATTCTCACCATGCCCCAATCTTTGAAAACAAAGTTTCCTTTGGTTAAGCAATCGGCCTGTCTCTCTGTGTCAGCATCAAATGATGAACAACACAGGGGAGTTAGCAGCTTCATCTTTCAACAGCTACACAGCATCAGCTGATGTCCCTTCTCATTTCCACAGTCTGTGATGTGCCTACAGAGTTACCTTTCTATGTCTCCAGGAGATCCCCATCTAAAGGCTTGGTGCCAAGTAGTCATCCTCGCTGGTTGTATCACAGCTCACTTCCTGAACAACTGGCCCCCTTTCCATGCACTGCTTCTTTCTAGAGTGCTCCATCAACACAGTCCACTTCTCAAGCTTTTCCACGAATCCCCCACTCTATCATTCTCTTGCTGTCAACTGCCTTTTGGGTTTCAATGGTTTGGAAGGAAAATTGATGGTAGAAAGTTCTCCGGCTTTCTGCTTATAATATATATTGCCAAGTGCCCTAGTCATCCAGAGAAACTCTGAGCCTATAAAAACATTTTGATAGATATGAAATATTGGGATAATTTTTAGTTTTATTTTCCCGAACATTCTTTTAGGTCAACACACTTTTATTTTCTTCCTGTGAGTTCAGCACCATTTTTTTACAATTGATTTTCTGTATTAAGATAAGTGTAACATTTTACTATGTTAATATGTAAAGTATATTATATTATTACTATTGCATCCAATTTGATATATCAACTTTATAGGATGCCAAAATGTAAACTTAAAAAAATCCAAAGAATTCCAGATATTGAGTATTTAGGGGAGAAGTAGATTCTGATTAAATGAATAAATGTCTCTCAGGTTTTTTGTTTCATGAATATTCAGCACAAATTCTAATAAAGACATTGAATACTACTGTAACACACAGTACCTTGAAGCAGTATCTGAGAAACATCACGCATTCAATTACAATATGGATGAGATAATTACAAGCTTGCATAGTGCAACTTTTAAAGCATCATGTATACATCACTCAATAACCCATCCATACTAAGTATAACAAATTAAAAAATCAATATGTAACTGAGATAGCTAAGGATTAACTTAAACCCCACCGTGCAGTGGCTCTAGACTATCTGTTTGATTGAATTTCTATAGTATAATGGCTAAGAGACCTGCTCCAGCCTTTACCCAGAATTCTAAAGGTTAAATGTTTCTCAGGAGGGAAGGATGAGGTAAAGGATTTCTATAGTAACTTCAAACCCAATCTGAGGGTCATGCTCTTTAGTTCATATGTTCTTTATTGTTCTGTTTCTACTCTAATAATCCTGTCCTATTCTAACTTCTCTATGCTTCTTCTAGCTGCTTCTTCTATTCTAAAAACACTTTTCCTTCAAAAGCCTTGAAGTGATAAAGAAGTTTCTTTCATTGGTCAAAAGCATATTTCTAGAGCAAGCCAAAAGGAACCGATTGTTTACCATGACAACACAAGGATCCAAGGCCATAGGAGCAAAACCATGACCAGACAGGGAGGAATTTGTGCAATATAATCAAGATGCCTTGCCTGATATGCTTGTTGCAATGTTTAAGTGAAATAAAAAATACAGCTATGGCAGAGAAAAGTATTCATTGAAATGTAGGTGAAAGCCATAGCTTTCTCATTCATGTAGGAGTATATTGTTACCATGACCTCACCCATCTGAGGGTGCCAGAGAACTCTATAATCATTTGAGCACAAAAGCTGCATGTGTGCTATGCCATCTGGATGCTTGATTGCCCTTCTCTCCTTGTTTTTCTGTCTAGATATACTTCTGAACGAAATATATTATTTGCATGATGATGAACAGATACAATACAATACTGACTTCAAAGTTATCTTTTAATTTTGTTTAGAAGATTTCATCATCTCATTATTTGTTTGCTTTCTTGTGAGAGAGAGGAAATAAAGCCAACATTTGAGCTTTTGTGAAAGACAAATGGTATACTGTATAAAGTTCTGACACAAAATAAATGGCCATTCAATCATAGTTATACAGCGTTATTACCCAACAATCACAAGCAGATCAACATCCTGGAAGACCACACTTCCAAAACACAATCTTGCCATGAGTTATGGGCCAGTCTAGAAATTAAAGAATTGACAAAACTTGCTCATGAAGTCACAGAGGTAGGTTTAAAATCCCTGCCTCTGGAAAATATCATTAGATTATCCTTCTTTGTGCTTTTGGCTTCAGGTCTATATGCAGGGTCCCCTGATGGGTTAAAACATAGGTGTCACAGGTGTGAACACCGGTGTCAAGTTTCTCTTCTTGTTGGTGATCAAAAGAGAGATTTTGTTCTCTTCGCTGTGTTGGGTAGAAGAATTCATGGAGTCAAATGTTGTTCCTGATGTTCTGTATAACAAATCATCCAACCTAATGAAGCCCTTACTCTGATCAGCTTTTCCTAGAGTTGAAGAACCTGGCACTGGAAGCAAGGGAAAGATAATTTATTTTAGAATGTTTGTCTTATGAATGTCCTGAGACAGCAGTCATTCTGAGTATGTCAGCATGGTTAGACTGTGTTAGAAAAAGTAAACAAATTTTTACACCACACATTTTTATATTAAAGCATTAAAGAACATTGATTTATGAACTATACTTCATTTTACTAAATGCTATTTGAAGAATAAACAATTTCAAATCTATGCCTTGACAAAGACAAAAGAGAAAATGTACAAAAATAAGTTATACCTTAGGTTTTATTAATGGTCTAAAGGGAAAGTAGTTTTTAAAATTACATTTTTGACCTTAATTAGTAAGAAACATCTATTAAGTAATGTCAAGTTTCTTGTCAACAATATGTGTACTACTCTGAGAAGAAAGCATATTCCTATGAATGTTATCATTTATGTATAATCTACTGGATTTGTTATGATTATATGTTCATAAAAGGGAAAGCTCTTGGGGTATTGACAGAGCTCTGGCACTGCTTGCTGGGTCAGTTTCCTGCAACAGAAAAGAATATGTACATGAATGTGTCATACACTTATGACATTCAGAAATCAATAAACAGTGCTTTGAAATATGGAATCTAGTTTCTTATTATGACCCATGTTTGGGAAGAAAATGTTGGCAAGCAATTTTCTGAGTGAGAAATATTTTATGTGATTATTACATAGTTCTTGAGAATAAAACAGGGCATAAGCAATATAAAATACCAATAACATATTATTTCATTCTTAATTAAAATTTCCAATATGAATCTTTAATAATTGAACATCTTAACTTCCACTATTTTGGTGACAGAAAACATTCTTCAAATCTTAACTAAACTTTTATTCTAACAGAGTATCTATTGTTTGCAATGTGTTTAAAGGGTTTGAATTTTAAATGAGATATCCTGTGCAGGCAAAACAGTTTGAAAATTAAGGAGGAAGTTAATAGGAAAAGTGGATAGTCACGAGTTAGTAACTCTAAAGCAGGTTTTTCTTCTATGTAAGTTACAAAATCCATTCCCATTTCTTGCTAAGGGCTTTTCAGATTTTTTTCTACAATCATAAATTGCAATGAGCCTAGACAAACTGACTTTGTTTCATCTCAGTCCATAAACATCAGCTCTGCAAGACATACTGGGAAACAAGTCAGCTTTTCTGGAGGAACTTGGAAAGTTGTATGCAGAGAGGCAGAGAGGAGAGTGTTTTAGAGAAAGACTATGTAGAGTTTTCTGTAGCGACAAAGTGCAGTTGTACTCAGGGTTGCATCAAATGTGCAAGAGCAATGTCTGTCAGAACACTTCACGCCCACTCACTCGTCCTAGCTGCTCACCATCACACCTCCTTGTGTCTGCAGCCAAACCCAGACACAGCCTCCCCACCAATCCTGTACCTCTGCTCTCTGGCTCCACCTCCTGTCCTTGTAGAGTCCAATCACCTTTCTAGTCCCTTACTGCAAGTCTAGCTTTCTGACATCTGTGTGTCTCTAATTAAGCTACTCAGTTCAATGAAGAAGGAAGAAAGCTCTGCAGAACTGGACACATGTGTTTGAGCCATACATTGGCTCTGATGTTGCCTGCCACTGAGTGTCTTCATGGAGGCTAACCCCGACCATCCCTTCCATTGCAGCTGCAGCAGGCAATATTCAGGACAAATGAAAGAACTGGTGGGCAAACGCTTCATTTGCTGACTCCAGATCTACAAACCCCTCACCGTGCAAACCTTCCTTCCTTAATCTTTTGAATATGAGTGAAAGAGGAACTTCAGGAATCAAACACAAAATACAAACCAGTCTTTGTTTGCTGTTAGTCTCCTGCTCTTAGCCCTGTTAACTATTATTTTCAATGCTTTTCTTTATATTGGCTTGATTTATATTTATTTATGCATGATCACATTTCTCTAGTCTTACAAGAGTTCACTCTCAAGTTCTTAACTCCCATACACATACACAAACACACACACACACACACATATATATATATATATATAAAGTGTAATGTGAGTGAAATGTTAACTCCTATTTCATAGAGTCACTATGAAATAATCAGCTAAATAATACATAATACTTAAAGTCGGATGCACAATAAGGATCCAGTTATTGCCATCCTGGTATCACCTAGTTAGAGAAGCAAGAAAAATGGAAAATAAAGTTACTTCTACCATCTATCTATCTATCTTCTATCAACTGTCCATTGATCATCTATCTTTCTTTCTATCTGTCTATCATCTATCTTTCTCCCTCTTCTGTTCTAGGCAGCGTCAAGCCCCCTGGATTCTACCTCTGAAATTTGTGTTGAGTCCCCTGCTTAATTCTACTACTTTAACTTTTCTAAAAATCTCATAATCATTCATGTAGATTTCTCCACAAGTCTCCTATCCCTTACTCTGACTCCATTCTTTCTTATTTGTAGGGCATTGTCCTTACCTACTTGCAAACTGTGGACCATGTCCTCCTGGCCACTGGTACCTTACACCAAGGTTTATCAGAGTGCAGTGAGACCCCTCCATTGATACATTTTCTGATTGTGGCTGCTTGCATTCTGCAATGGTAGTACCGAGTAGTTGCTGTAAGAGACCATCTAACTAGCACATTTGAAATGCTCACTCACAATCTTTCTCTCTGTATAAGACAGCCATTTGCTTAGTGCTAATCTAAACTCTAATAGAAGCCTTTCTCTCACATTTAAAGCAAGTCACAATTTTGTAATGGTTGTTAGGAAAAGAAAACTGCACGAAGATAATTTTCTGCTCACTTCTACATTGTTCTTCCACCCCATAACCATCTACTGATAACCCAGAAACAGCCATAATGATTATATTTCCATTCTTCAAACCGTTTTCTCACGGGACTCCAGGAACCAGCCTTTGCTCTTGGGTCTCTCTAGAATACTTTTATCTGTTTTTTCTGCCTGAGTAATTACTACTCATTACTCAAACCTCAGTAAAATCATCTCCTGACCCTCACCATGTTAAGTTAGCTGGGTTTTGTCTTTATGCTCAACTTCAATCACACTTACTATTCTTAGAGTCACTTGTAAACTGATTATGTGAGTTTCGTGCAGTCAGGTTAACTACCGTAACCTCAATCTATTACAAAACCTACCTCATGATAGGTACGTTGAATATAACAGTTAAGTGAAAATGAATGAATAATTACAGTATTAATGCAAGAGAAAAACTCCTCAGCTATCTGAAAGTATGTGATCCTGCCGGCTTCTACATATCTTGCCAGATCACAAGGGTTTCCTCAGATCTGATGGGTAGGAAGCTCTTGGACAGAACCACATCTGGGAAACAGATGCATTTGCTTTTCCTCATATGTGTCACAGATGGCTGGTCTGGGGTGAACTGCTTTTAGCACAATTTAAAGACAGTAATGAGACCATAAAGACTATAGCAGACCACAAATCTAATAGGACAACTAAGAGTGTGCTCCTAGTTTCAACTATTTCCCTAAGATTATTAACAGGATGATATACATTCTGAGCTAAGAGCCTGAAATCCTCAGCATAGCTAAGACTCTGGGAAGGGTGTGAGTTAGTGTTCCATCATACATTCAAGAATCACTTAGCAGAGAGATTCATGTTACACTCAAGACAGCAGCAGTTAGTCTCTTTCCTTGAAGGCCAATTAATACTCATTTTCTGTGGTGCTGTGTCCCTGTCCTTGTCTCCAGGGAACAGCCTTTGTGTTTTGCCTTTAGCAAAGGGTGTGGCCTTAAACTAACTTCCCCCCAAATCCCTTAAGATTTCACAAAGGAAACTGTTGTCTTCAACACTTTTGTGTAAAATGTAAATGTACAACAATCACCTACATTAACAACTGGATTTTGTTCTTTTTTTTTTTTGAGCTATAGGATCATAAAAAGAAAAAATCCTTTGGCTCAATAGCTATTTTTATGATGGTTTTTTATGCGCTTTCATGGAGAAAAGTTATAAAACTCGGGTCTTTCAGTTTCTGTCAGAGGTATACAATGTTCCCTTCTTTTTTGTGCAAGTCACAGAGGAACCATAACTGTATGTATTTCCACATTCGATGTAAAATTCATGTCTCACTTGTGACTTATGAAAGGAAAATAGGAAGCTGCATTAGACAGACCTACAATTTGTCTGTGAATAGCGATTTGCAACTGGGGAGTACTTTCCTTTGAAATCATTAAATCTTCACCGCTAAGTCTTCCTTCTGTCTTGACAGACTCTACACATTACTTCATCATGTATATAAAATGATCTTTAAGTAATGTCTTAATGACTTCAGCGAAGACTAAAGTTCATCCAACATTCGTGCACATTTCAGAACTGCATTTAGAGACACTTTTCATCCTGTCACTTTGATGGTACTAACACAAAGCCATGTCAGAATTTCAATGTGGCTTCATGTAATCTTCTGTTATTGATAAATATTTCTGAGCCAGTTGAATGACAAAGTAATGCAAATGTTAAACACTCTTTATCTTCTTTAAGTTACTGTGCTTATTGCACATGAGAATCCAATGTGCAGCTAAGGAAATATAATTTAAACACATCTTCAATAAAATAGAAATAACTGCTCTTTGCATTTCTGTCAAAATTTATATTTCTACTCATTCTTCTAACAACTTGCAGAGTAACAACTGCATTTTCAGATTTTTGTGAAGGGAAGTATGTGTTGGATAACATTACAACATTAAATCAATGAAAATATAACAGTACCCTGAGATACATTTTTTAATGCTAAGCCCTTACCCCACCCCTCAAAACTGAATGTATCAAGTAGATTATAAACAAGGTGCTTGAAAACAGCAGAAGTTCTTTGGTTTGCTCTTAGCTGTCATGAAGGTAGGTAGATTCCAAAGGGTTATAAAATATTCTCAGCACCAAGAAGCTCAAGATCTCTATTTCATTTAATAGCAGCTTATGTTTAGGACCAAATCAATATTCAGTCACCACACCAACACTATTTATTATTATCCTACTCTGAAACTTCTAATAATTCAAAACAAGCTTTTTTGATTGCTACTCATGAGAATGCAACATAGAAATAGAGAGAAATAAAAGCATTAAATAATGGCATCTCATGAAGACGGACAGTCTTTCTTTCTGTTACAGGGGAAACAGGCACTTCTCATAAACCTGAGGTGATTTCCTGTGTAAACTCTGCACTTTCCACCTGCTAATGTATATAAAGTGCCAACCGCTTATTATGTACACAAGAGCTCATGTACATGAACATACATTCCAGAACTGCTCTGTTTTGTTTCCCTGCAGGAGAAACTGTTTTTATGCTTTCAGTTTCCATCACATGCCTCTTGTGGAGGAACTCTTCCTCACTCCAGCAGCCTTCTGGTCCAAACTAACTTTACATTCTTTCTGCATTTGACTCTCACATCTCAGTACTTTTTCCTTCTGATGAAATCCAAAGACCTTGAAGACATAAAACAACCACTTCATTACTTATTTCAAGCACTGTTCTGACAGGCAGCAAGCACCTTGTAAAGCTTTGCTGCTTGAGCCAGCAGCTAAATGAGAACGCTCCCCCACTCCACTGCACACAGGGCCCTAACCCCTCTCTATACAGAAGCACTGTTGACTGTCCTTACATCAGAGTGTTCTTGTCCCTCTTACTTGCAAAATCGTTCCCTCCTGGGTAACACAGTCTGTATTCTGGATCATTTCCTGATGTCTACCTCCATTTTGCGTTTATTTTTCCTGTTTTTGAAATATAGCCTTCCCTAGTAGATTAAGTAATCACATTCAAAGAAATTAGGATTTTATTACCTCTTACTAATATAGCTTGAGATGACTCTGGCAGTATCCATAAACCACTAAAAATGAAGAAATTCAGCATTTAAGAAAGACAACATTAGCAACTTTAATTTTGTTTCAACAGTTTGAGGTTGTATGCTCTGTATGTATAATCAGGGGCAACTAATCTTACTGACTGTGCTGTGGCCTATAAATTAAAAAACACATGCTACAAAGAATTGAAATTGCAGTGAAAAATAATTGTTCACTGAGTAACTCTGACTTTTACTCTGGGGAAAGTTTAAAAATTCAGATTTAAAAATTACAAGAGGTAAAATAGATGAGAATATTGTCCTTTGAAGTATTTGTATATGGATGAATTAATCAACATAGCATGAAAAACTTGATTTAAAAAGTTCAAAGTCCTTTGTCCTCTACTGTTGAATTGAAACCAGTAAGTAATGGGAAAATATAATTTTTCTTCAGTTATTTTATGTATTTCTCCCAATACCCACTGAACCACTGGAGATATTATCACTTAAGCAAAGGCTGTGAAAACAATAGAAAAAATTATAGATGTGAAAATATGAAAACTCCTGTAATTTATATTTGGAAAAGATGGAACTTGCATCTAGAATGCATGAGTGAAGAGTGAAAACATGAAATGCTGTCTTATACACATTTTTTATTTAATTATTTTATGTTTTATATATGTTTATTTATGTGGGGAGGGAGCTCATGTACCCTGGCATACATGTAAAAGTCTGAGGAAAACAGGCATGAGCCACCACCGCCCGGCAATATTTCATGTTTTAAGAGCTATATGAGCACAGAAAGCGACTCAAGTACACAGCAGTACGGAAGGTAAGGTAGATACTGAAGCTGACTGTGTGTACTCTCCTCCTACTTCATCCCATCTTCCAGAACAAGGAACCAAGAAGCTGAAATATGAGGCTTGATAGTATTGTGTTATAGCATGCCCAAGACCCTGATTTGATCACTGGTGCCTTGTCTGCCAAGTCCCCACACACACATGTACAGTAATGAGCAATGTTTACATTCCTAGTAGAGAAAATATTTTTGTTTAAATTTGTTTTCTGACTGAAGGCTGAGAGGCCAACAGGGGACTGCTCCAGACTCCATGAATGTAGTGTCAGTGAGGAGGCCTCAGAAATCTCTGGGGCCTTGGGTAGTAGATCAGTGTTTACCAGGCATACAGATGAACTTTGGGAGCCCACTCCACATGGAGGGATGCTCTCTCATCCTGGACACATGGGGAAGGGCTTAAGTCCTGCCCTGGATGAAATGACAGACTCTGGAGATCCTGCCAAGGAGGGCCTCACCCTCCCTGGGGAATGATGTGAGGATTGGGAGGATTGGTAGAGGGACAAAGGAGGAGGGGTGGGAGAGGGAGCTGGGATTGACATGTGAAGCATGCACGTTTGTAATTTAAATAAAAAACATTTATTGAGAAAAATTGTTTTCTGAAAGTCCTGTACACTCATCATTTATCATCCAGAGAAGAATGTTATGGGAGACTCACTTGGGATGCAAAGTACTTTGTTATTTAAAGGGGAACAGTCATCATCTAGCTGGCCATAGAATCAAGAACTGGGCCAAGGAAGGAATTGGGGCACAAAGGTGTGTTTCTGGATCAGAGGATAGGGAAGGAGGACATGAGAAAAAAATACATAGGGACCATCCTAAAAAGTGTAGTACGTGCAGATACCAAGAATTAAGCCAGTGGACCAGAGGTGAACTTGGAACTGTTGCCAGTGCGGGAGAACTCACAGAAGAGAAGTCAAGATTTCAGCCATTGTGGGCCACTGAATGTCATTAGTGATGCTGAATCGCAGTTTCCACCCCTACATTGCACAAGAACGGTTCTATAGTCAAAGTGGATGACAGCCAAATGTCAAAGCACAGATCCAAAATTGCCATCAAAACTCTGCAAAAAAATAGTAACCTAAGCTTGAGTTTTGAACTCATCTTTCTGAACAAGAAAAGGTTCAGAGATCAGGAAGAAAACCACACAGCCTTGTTGACTTCTCTGCAGAAGGCATATGGCTAAGATCCCATCATAGATATCATCATATAATAAGAGTGAGGCACAGAGTGGAACGGATTAGAAATCAATTCTATTTTAAGAGTTTCACACATGAGCAGTACATGCGCATCATCCCTCTCTTCCAAATTCCTGATCCCTTCTTTAAGTGTTATCGTAGCATTATACAGATTCGTATATATTATGCACACATGTATATGTAACCCACTGAGTATGTTTAGAAACAAATTCTGTTCAAATATTTTTTCATACAATATATTTTGATCATGTTATCCCCCCTGCCCCAACTCCTGTCAGCACTCTTTACATCCCTTATCCACTCAAATCATCCTCTCTCTTTTTCTCAAAAATAAACAGTCAAACAAACCAAAATATAGAAAAGGAGAAAAAGGAGATCCCTTTCTGTATTGGCCAACTATTTCTGGGCATGGGGCCTGCACTGGAATTTGGACTTTCCATTGGAGAAAATGGACTATCTTTGGCAGTCAGGGATATGACTTTGAGTCCACCCCTCCTTCTTAATGCTAGGATTTTTGTCTGTATCGAGCATGTGTAGATTTTTACTTGTAAGTAAATTAGTCTCACACAGTATTGACAAGAACACAGGGAAGGAGTATCATATATTACTGATAGGTGCAGGAACTGCTATTGAATTATGGGAAAACAGTCTGTCAGAACTTATTGAAATGAAAAACGGGCATGCCCTTTGATCCCTTAATCCAGCTTTTGTGAAAGTCTCCTGTGCCCCACTGAAGCAACAATATAGTGCATCAGTGCCTCCAGGTGACACAGAAGGAGAGAGAAGCATTACACAGAAGGAGAGAGAAGCATTACACAAAAGCAGTGCTGTCCTTAAACCTGAGTTATGAGGGACAGTTGGCTAATACTTCCCTTTATCGGAGTTATACGCAGCCATGAGCCAGAAAAGGCGAGCTAGTGTTTACTTAATAAAAGCTTTGAGATTAAATAGAAAGTATAAAAGCTTTAAATAAAAGAAAAAAACAACTAAATGGCTCATTGTGGGACGCAGTGTGTCCCAGAGACCAGGTGTAGTGCCTGTACAAACTGCTGCCATGGAAAACAGATTTGCTACAGGCCAGGGCAGAAAAGTTTTTCCATTTAATTTCCAACTCGCTTGTTTGATCCCTGCTGCAAAACTGTTAGCAAATTCACCAAAGCACGTTTGTCACCTAAAAAAAAATGCTTCATTTCCATTTAGAAAACAGTGTAGGCTTTCTAAGGCTCTGCTGAAATCTGAAATGGAAGGGCTTGATTTCCCGATGATCTGACCGCCACGTGGAAAGTGTCTCATATCCACTGGCAAGGGGCCCTAATTGTGATTACGTTTTATTGTGATCAGCCTATTAAGTGCTTAAATTACCAGATAACTGAATCTATGTTTCTAATAGCAGAGAGTATATTAATAGTGCCTCTGTTCCCATTGCAGTCCTGTTCCGACAATCACTTGGATAAAGGTTAACGGTTACATTCCCAGCAAATCCAGACTGCGAAAATCCCAGGCTGTACTGGAGATCCCCAACCTGCAGCTGGACGATGCTGGACTGTATGAATGCACAGCTGAGAACTCCCGTGGAAGAAACTCCTTTCGTGGGCAGCTACAAATATACAGTAAGTCAGGAAAGCCCAATTCAACTAAACACTGTTCATCTGGCACTGAAAATCCAAGTAGAGACTTGAAACCACAATTCTTTGGTATAGGAAATATCATGTAAAACAAGCCTACATAGAAAAATATTTTAATGAAAAATAAACAAAGAATTTTCAGCCTCTGGGTGGATGACTGAGAGTCTATATTCATATAAATTAAACCTGGAACTAACAACTATCATCAGATAAGTTAAATGTTTATCTTATAAACTATATTTAAATTATTTTAGACTTTGGCTTAACTCATGGGTCAAAATTTTATGCCCATATACCAAATTCTACCCAGCTGCTAATTTGGGTAAATCTCTGTTTGTTTATAACTGCTCTATTTCAGCATTTGCTTAGCTCTGGCAGAATTAAATTGATACAGGGACCCGCTGAGTTGTAAAGACTAAAATATTTGCTATCACATAGTTCTACAAAGTTTGCTGAGCTCTGGCCTGAATAAATATGTCCTTATGACAGATAACTACCTCAAGCTGCAGTGTTTGTTTTCAAAATATGACAGTCAGCCAACCAAGTGACATGGGAAGTGGGATGATGGGATTCAGATGGTTTGCACACTCACATTTGCTCCTAAGGGTCACACATATTCACATCACACAGGTAAGTAAGTGATAATGTACTTTTATGTCCCATTTAAGACAACAAATAGAAGAGCCACACCAGAAGCCAGGGCAGCGAGAACAGAGGTCTGGAGTATGCACGAGGCTGAGTCATCGTAGACATGACACTCTAATTGAATCTCAAGACTGCCTCTCTTGTAAACATCAATGTCCACTGCAGAGATTCTGAAAGAATAGTGTTGATAACTAAATTCAATCTTTCTTTCTGTGACTTCAATAACTCCTTCAGAAAGTCATCTCATCAGCAGAACGTGCCATGAACATTCATTCATTCATGTCTACTAATTGCCTCTTACTATTCTGCATGCTAGCAACGAGGCATTGAATTAGAACAAAAGGAAACTTCAAATTAAAGTGAAGATGTACAAAGCATCCTGGAGGTACAAGGCAAAACACATTCGGTCTGAAAACTCTGGTTAGGACTTTTAAAAAGTCAGAATCTGAAAGACTGAATGGGACAAAGCATCCGGGAAGAAAGGTATTCCCAACCACAGAGAAGCCCATAGGATGCACACAGGAACTGGGTCAGGAGCTCTCAGCCTGTGGATTCACCTGTTACACTGGCATACAATCTACCAAGTCTCTAATCTGAGATGAAACTCAGTGTTTGTAACTGTTCAAGCAGTAATTAAGATGGTCTGCAGACAAAGAGAAAACCAATGTTTTGCCGTACCTCACTGAAATACATTTTTATTCTCATAGTAAAAGAATGGAGTGTTAACCCTCTTTACAGAAAAATCTAGTAATAAAAGACAAGAAACTAACCAGAATTTCATGGTTTAAAACCACAAAAGAGGCTAAGGAAGGCTTATTGCTGCATGTGCAATTACAAAACATGCCCCACATATCTCAGTTGTAAAGGATACCATGCTCCTAAAGAGAAAGAGTTGTGGACTGTGCAGCTCAGGATTCCTAGCTGGCCTCACTCCTTTGGCCCCTCTTTTTGACTCATCAAGTTGGCTCATAGGCAGTGATGTTTGCTACACACTGCCAAAATAATTTCTTTTGACTTAATACTAAATCATTAATTCTGAACTTTTGTGACTATAAAATGCATGTGGAGTCTTAGTGAGAATTTATATTTGACTAATAGCAGGTGTGCATATTAGTAAACTTTCATTTCCCTGAAAAGATACCTGGGACAATCATCTTGAAAAGAAGGGAGGTTAGTGCTGGCTTATGCTATCAGAGGATTCAATCCAGGGTGGCTTGTTCTTGTCACATGATGAAAAATTTCACATCATGTCAACTAGGAAGCAGAGAGAAAGGAGGCAGACAAAAGAGTTTGAGAACCATTAAGACATACCTTTACGGCACTAATAACCTTCGAACAGACCGCAGCTCTGAAAGGTTCCAGTCCTCCCCATCAGCACCAGAATCTGGTAACCAAGCCTTCTGCACATAGGTTTTGAGAAAGCTCCCCAAGTGGTCTTGGCTATTTTCCTCTATCTGTGGTTTGTATTGTGCTCCATTTTGAGTTGTAGGTGTTATACAGTAGTTCTGAACTGCAGCTCTTCCTGAGAGACAGTAAGGATACACTCTGAGGTAGCCCCTTTTGTCAAAGCAATAGAACTGGCATAGATGATAGGTGTTGTGTGTCTTATATCAACATTGGTATGAAAATATAATGTAACAAATGACATAACATAAAGGGGCCCATGTTGTTAAATTACAAAGTAAAATAAAGGTAAATTTATATGTGTAGTATAAGCAGATTTAATTTCCTTGACTAGGAATGTCACCTCTATTTTCTGAATCACCATACAAAAATTGTATCCTATGTCAAATTGAACCTTGCTTGTTAGCAGTCCCAATCAAAACAAAAGGAACAGATTAAATAAGAAGAAAGCACATGAAGAAACCAGGAGGGAGTTGGAGGGAGGAAAAGGGCAAGGGAATGATAGAAGGAGAGAGAGAGGAGAGGAGGAACGAGACAGTGAAGTGGCCAGCAATGTAAGCAGTTCTAAGGGAGGCTGTGAAACGAAGCATTTCGTGCACATGGAACATACTACATAAAGACATGTGGCCTACAATAAAAAGTAGCATCTGGCCCCACAGCTGGTGATTTTGGGTGGTGATGATCTCTAGGTTGTGTGTATGGTTTAGGGTTGAGTAGGATTAAATGTATCTGTAACCCGGGTGCTCAGGGTAGAGGTATGTTGTACTGTTTCAAACAGCCGAGGAAGAACACAGCTGTGTTGTTGGTGCACATAATAGATTAGATATCCTGGATGTCTTGAAGCCTCTGGTAGCACCTCCACAAAGTTTAATATGTTGTAATATCTACAGTCTAATTATCCACATTTTCAAAATCGTCTTTTTAAGGTTATTTTTATATTTCTTTCTAGAACTAAGCATGCTCTTCAGGAAGTAGTGGATAAACTTTATTATACATCTTACTATAACGATTCCTGCTTTTATGTGAATGTCCCTCTGTAGGATAGTGAGGCAAGTGAATGGGAAGACTAAAGAGTGAGTGCTGACAGCTACTGGGAACTTATGTTCCAGGTTGCACAAGGCCAGGGCGTCACACATTAGCCACATTGGCGCACAACAGTGAGGATATCACACCTACTGGGCTTTAAAAGCATGGCTACAGGTGGAGCTAAAAGCTGTGGTCATGCGGAAGTAAGTGTGGATACAATGCAGGATGCTAGGCGGAGCCCATGAGACAGAAAACTAGAAAAGGCTTTAAGAAAGGGAAGGCCTGAAGGGCACAAAAAACACATTCTCTTAAGAATGAGGCAAGGAACTAAGTCAGGCTGAGGACATCAGCATGGAGTGGGGAGGGGCTCCATCTGAACCAACACTTGCACAAACCTTTGTCTTCCCGTCATCTCCCCATCCAGCACTGTACTTACACAGCATGTGCCCAGCATGAGATGTTATAAGCAATTGTGAGAAGTTAGCAGTAGACTTGAGCCTAGAGCTTTGTTTAAAAAAAAAAAAACAAGTAGATGTGTGGTATTGCACTTAACCGCCCCATCACCAAACAATAAAATGAATTTTAAAAATTACAGACAAAAACCAGAATCCAATCTAATCTGCAGTTGGTGATTAGAATTCAACTCTTACCGTCATTTTTGACAACTGTATTACAAGGGAGATGATTCCTACAGGCACATTAAAGCTCTTGTAATTATTCTGATTCTTCAAATTTGTGTTTGACTATGTTTTGATTTTGAAGGGTGGTTTGCTACTGGAAATACACACAGATTTATCATAGGAAATTATGTAAGTTTATAGATTCTCTGATTCTATAATCATCTGTAATGCTGCAACCCTGTTTCTATGGGGAATCATTTTCTTGTCTTAAATCTCCTGTTTTGAAAATGGTGCCACATATGCACTCACACTTGATAAAAAATAAAATTGAATCTATCTGTGGGTGATGCATTAGGGCAGACAATCACTCACTATTTATTATGTTCAGTCATCATAGCCTCCCATTGAAAAAGGAATTACCATCTACAGCTTACAAATGAGGCTCATTAAAGTAGAGGAACTCATTTCCAATTATAGATTACAGCAAGGGACCATAGACTGGGGCTTGAACCTATATTCACCCCCAGCTGTATCACTCGGAACTCACAGCTGAGAGTCATAATACTAAAATTGATCTATGTCAGTAAAACATGTCAAGTCCTCAATACTTAAGGTACAGGAACAGGGAAGCAGCCAATAACACTTAGAATACATCAGGAGAGAGTTACAGAGTTCCCAGTGACAAGAGATAATAAGCAATGACTTTCTTTGTGCACATCTGCTTTGTGCGTTACAAAACGGAACCCAGAGACAGTTCTGACGCCCAAATGTATCACAGAAGTAGCTGCCGGGATACAGTGCATCTGCTGAGGTTGTAGCAGTTTCCCACTTCAAAAGACCACATGTCTCCTCAGTTTTCCAAGTCCTGAAAGACATGGCCCAGCAGAAGCCAGACTTAAGTTATGAAGTTTATCACAAATGCACCCAAAACTGGAATTTTTTCCATTTAAATTATGTGTGTATCTGTATATCTGTACATATATGAGTTTATATGCATATGTGTGCAGTGTGTGTTCATGTGTGTTTGTGTGGCGGGTCTGTGTATGTGTGTGAAGTGTGTATATGTGTGGTATGTGTGTATATGTGTGTGTATGTGTGTGCATTTGCATGTGTGTATGTGTGTGTAATGTGTATTAGTGTGCATGTCTATATGTTTGGGTAGGTTTGTACTACATGTATGTGTCTGTGTGTATGTGTGGCCTGTTTTTCTGTGTATGTGCTTTCCTGACTGCATGCATGCATGTGTATGTGTGCTTATATTTGTGTGTGTGTGAGTGTGTGTTTGTGTATGAGGTATATATGTCTGTATGTGTGTGTATATGTTTGTGTATGTATTTGTGTGTTTGTATGTTGTGTGTGTGTGTCATATAACGTATGTGGAGATCAGAGAACAATTTGCAAAAGTAATTCTCTACTTCTACTATGTGACTCACAGGGGCTAAACTCAGTGGTAAGGTGTGGGGACAAGTGTCTTTACCAGTTAAGCCATCCCACTGGCCAAAACTTTCAATTTCTAGATAAGTAAACAATCCCTCCCCCATGAAGACATAGTTGTACTGTGTGCTGACCCTATGTTCCCTCTGGGGGCAGGACTTAAAGGGAACCAACCTTGTATCTGTGATGTCTAATTGCCTGACTTTTTACTGTGCTGTCATGAAATACTTTTGGGCTACAATCCAATTGTGTTTCTAAAAATAATTGTTATCAGTTTCATTGATCTGCATCCTTTATCATTTGGCTCACACAATTAATGCACACATAGAAGTTTATTAAATACTTCACAACGTTGAAGCAGCAGAAAAAGGCCCTAGAGCTGAGACTATCTTGTATCAAGTGTAACTGCATTCCACACGTGTTGTCACAAATGATAAGTACAAACACACATGATACTTAGATATTGAGTTAGATCTACTTTAGAAACACAGAGTTTGTCTTCATTATTAACATGATTCATGACCCACATTTCCTTTGTGTTTATGTCTGTGTGCATGTATGTGTGTATACACACATATGTGTATGTTTATGTGGCACTTAATAAACTTTGCCAGTGACCAAGCACCTTGTATCTACTAGCTGAGAATGGCATCTGAAGGCATAGTCAGTAACGCACGGGGCAGATGTTGTAAACCAGATGTTGCTGTCTACTGCTGAGTACACCAGGAAATATAGGGGGAAAAAAACGCTCCTGCTTTGACTGTGTTCTAAACAAATCACAGGAACACAGACTAATTTTCTCTAAAAAGTAGGTCATTGGAGAAGAGACATTCTAATCTCCATTTTGTACATTCTGTGGAAGTCCCACAATGCTTATTGATAAAGGAATTGTTATATGTTTTGATTTTGAATCTTTTTTCACTAATTATGTTAAATGTGAATAAATTCTGAAAAAATTATGCTAAGTAAAATTCAAACTAAAAAATTAGTTTTCCAAAATCATTCACATGTACACATACATACATGTACATACTTGTAAACACACACACACACATCTGAGCAACTATTAAGAGGATCTTCTGTATGCTGTTCCCCACAAGAGATGTTTGCAGTCACTGGCTCCCTACCATGGAAGCTCTGGAAACAAACAAACTACCTGCTTTAAAGCGTGTGAGTGCGTGTGTGTGTGTGTGTGTGTGTGTGTGTGTGTGTGTGTGTACATGTGTGCTTTAAAATATAATTTACATAGATAGAAATACCTTCAATAAGCATAATATTCACACTGACCTATTTGTTTCTCAGGAAACAGTTCTGTGTATAATGATATGCTCTCTTGTCTAATAATGGCATGCTCCCCTGTGTAATAATGACATGCTTCCCTGTGTAATAATGACACGCTCCCCTGTGTAATAATGATGTGTCACACTGTGTAATAGAGATGTACCCACCTGTGAAATAATGACATGCTCCACTGTGTAATAGTGATGTGCTCCTCATGTAATAATTACATGCTCCCCTTAGTAATAATGACCCCCTGAATAATAACAGCATGGTCCCCTGTGTAATAATGATGTGCTACCCTGTGTGATGAGTTTTTCTCCTGTATAATGGCAAGCTCCTCTGTGTAATGGTGTGCTCCCCTGTGTAATGGTGTGCTCCCCTCTATAATGATGTGTTCCCCTGTGTAATAATTTGCTTCCCTGTATAATGATGTGTATCCCTATGTTTATTTGAATGCTACATACAAGTAAGGGCTAAATCCGTGGAAATTTAGTGACTTTTTCTCTGTGAAGGTTGAATGTGTTCAGTGTTGAAGTAATGAGTTCAATTTTCTTTTCTACTTAAATGTTCACAGCATACCCACACTGGGTACAAAAACTGAATGATACGCAGCTAGACAGTGGGAGCCCTCTGCAGTGGGAATGCAAGGCCACTGGAAAGCCCAAGCCCACATACCGCTGGCTGAAGAATGGAGCACCCCTCCAGCCACAGGTATTGTGGGAAACTCAAAACTTCTGCCTGGTAATTCAAGTACTATGGTGTCTTAGGGTGACTATTGCTGTGATGAAACACCGTGGCCAAAAGCAAGTTTGGGTAGAAAGGGTTCATATCTCTCTCAGTTCCCTGTAACAGCTCATCACCAAAAGCAATGAGGGCGGGAACTCACCTAGGGCAGGAGCCTGGAGGCAGGAGCTGGTGCAGAGGCCATGGTGGGGAGCTGCTTACTGGACTGCTCATGAGGGCTTGCTCAGCCTGCTTTCTAATAGAACCTAGGACCACTAGCCCAGGGATGAAATCACCCACAATGGGCTGGGCCCTCCCCCATCATTTACTAACTAAGAAAGTTCCCTACAGGCTTACCTACTGTCCAGTTTTATGGAGGTATCGTCTCAAATGAGGTTCCCTCTTTTCTGATGACTCTATCTAGTGTCAAGTTGACATAAAACTACCCAGTAGACGTGGCACGCAGTACATAATGGTCCTCTTTTGCCTTTTTATATGCATTTGTATATACCTATGTAATGTATAAAAATCATTACTATTTTAATTATCTGATTACTATTGGAGTAGCACTTTATACAAAAGTTATAAATTCATAGGAAAGCATCACTGATCATCATAGGCTTGCTGCCATTTCTAGCTGACCTTTAGATATCATTTAGCTATTGATCCCCATTGTGCACATGATGAAACTTATCTGGAGTTCAGGATTAGTCAGGTTTAGGTTTTCACATGAAGATGAACTAGAAAAGATGTGCGGGGCCTTGTGTCCTGGGAAGGGGTATTTCTGTGATGTGCAAACTTAGCAAATGTCTTTTCAGTAAATCTATTGAATAGTTTTAAAACCATTGTCTCTATGCCAGATTTACATTGATTACTTTCCAGTTGCATAATAAGGAAGTGAATTTTAATACCTCTCTTCCTCGACCATAACCTTCATGGGAAGGTGATCAGAGAAGGAATAGTTCAATATTTACAACCAAGACCTAGGATCTGTACAGGCAGTTTTAACTGAGTGAAAAATCCTGTCAGGAAAGTTTGATGTTACCATGTTGACTCATGCATGGTATGAGTATTTACCTCTTCCTTTTCTAAATCAGACTTTCCCCACAGTTTTATCCAGCTCTGATATCCTCTTGTTCTGAAGCCAGTAGAACCTAGAGAAATTAAGGCTACACACACAAAAAAAAAACCAGATACAAATACAAAGGCATGAAAGTCAACTTAGAGTCCACTTTATAGGCTCCTCTTCACTAACCTTCTTAGGAATTTCTCCCAGGAAAAGCAATTATGGTCCGATCTTTTATTCCCAACATCCAGATCACCAAAAAATCTCTCTGCCAGATATCCTTTTAGCTGATTGAATACGTTTATTTTGAAAGTGGTATCAAATTACTTGAATCTGCAAGGATTAAAAGTGGAATCCCTAATCAAAAAGATGTTAAAACCTTAGAATGCACAAATTGTTAAATTTAAAAGATGCGTCTATTTTTAATGTTAATAATAAAATTTGTTTTTGAGATGTACTCTTTTCTTTTAGCTGCACTCTTTGATCTTGACTTTCCTCAAATTACACATGTAAGGTCTGCCTTTTTAAAAACTTCCACATAACACCATATAATAATGAAGTTTGTATTTTCCCACTGATAATTGGAATACAACTTAATTGTATTTCCAACTGATATTTGTATATAACTTAAATACAGGATAATTGTTATTTTGTTATTGTTAATCTGTGCTAGTTTGTTAACAAGTAAAAGAAAAGTCAAATATCTGACCAACTGGACACAAGGACTATTACCATGATCTTGCCTGCTTTTTAACCTATATTCTGTCCCAAGCTATTATACTCTCTTCAGACTGGGCTTAGTTTTGACTTCTTCTTTGGAAAAAAATGCCTGTCAACTCACTTTCTGTTGATTTTTTCTCTTGGATTCAACTAGTTTACCAAACAAAGCTGGCTCAGAAAAGAAACAAAAATACTGAGCAAGAAATCATGATTTCCAAAAGGCATAATACTGTAGCAAATAATTAACTTACATAATAACATTTATTTAACTGCATTAATTGTAGACCTCCTTTGGGTGGTTTCTAAAATTTTATGTGGATGGCTGGCTTGAGCTGTATTTTAGATCTCATTTCTCTTTATCCATTATAGAGCAGAGTGGACACAGTTAATGGAGTATTGGCGATCCATAGTGTGAATCAATCAGATGCTGGGATGTATCAGTGTTTGGCTGAGAATAAATATGGAGCTATTTATGCAAGCGCTGAGCTGAAGATTCTAGGTATGCAGTTTCTCAGCAAATAAACAGGAAAGTAGTTTGGATTCTTCTCCTCCCCATTCTTACTACAGTGAAGTTTATGATGTGAATCTAAAACCTATTTTATGTCTTGAAGAGAAGCACTGTATCTCATTGATATTCCTGCAAACTCTGAAGACAGCTTTCCCTTCTGCGGTTTTTCCCACCGTGTTCATGTACATGAGTTTAGCCTTCATCTTAAATGGCTAGTACAATATGTCTTTGGTATGGCATGGAATAAAATCATGTAAAAGCATACATTAGTTTTCACAGGAGAAAGCCTTGAGGGCCTATAAGGGGCTACTCTTGTTTTCTTTCTCTTGCTGTGTTAAAACACCCTAACTAAAGCAGCTTGAGAGAGGAAAGGTTTTGTCTCACACTCCAAGGTCATAGTCCATCAAGGGCAGGAACTTAATCAACAACTTGGAGCAGAGACTATGGAGGGATGCTTCCTACTAGCTCAAATGGCTCTTGTTTAGTTAACTTTTCACGCAGCCTAAAACCACCAGCCTAGGGATGCTTTCATCCACAGTGAACTTGGCCCTCTTACATCTATTAATAGTCATGATAATTACACACACATACACAGGCAGATCTTTTCTGGGCAATTCCTCAACCATGGTTTCCTCTCTAAGAACTCCAGGCTGATTCAAGTTTACAATGTTAACTAGGGCAGGGAACCTAGTATTTGGTCAGCATGACCTGTTCCCATAGAAATGATAGTGGTTTCCCAAATAGTTACTGATTACCAAGGTGAATAGCCCCCTTCTCATAGCTATTATTTCTAAGCTGGAGAGAAAAGCCTTTCTGGGTCCCAGAGGGCAAGTGTAAAAGACTCCACCTTTGCTAAAGTTAGACCCTGGCCATGAGCTCCAGTCTGCTACTGAATACTGTCAGGAAGATATCATCCAGACTTCCCAGAGTAATTCTGGGGTGTCGGGGACATTGCACTGTTTGCTTTGTTGAACTCGGTTGACTTCCTAAACTTTTGTTCTGGGATGACTAGCACAAAGAGAGATTCTTAAGTGATCTTAACACTCTGTCTTTCCAATGAGCATAAGAACCTTACAGACACTTTCTCCTACCTTGCTAACTTCTGTAAGTAGTACATTTATGAAACAATGGATGGTCTCTAGGAGTTGCAAAGATAGTATTTACATATATACTAAATGTAATACATCATAAATACCTACTATTTACAACTGAAATTGTTCCACATTAAACACAATTAAACACACACACACACACGCACACACACAGACCACAGAGCTAATAGATACGGGATTCCATCACAAGTCCATCGTTTTAACAAACTAAATATTAATGTATTTTCTTGTTAACACATGTTTCAGAATCTCAGAATTGAAAGGCTGCTCAGGCATCACTTACTCCAAAGTTTTCCCAGAAACATTCTCAAACCTTTTTATTCAATAGAGATACTTTCAAAAGTGTCTGTTATGAATCAAGTCTCCAGGTGGCAACCAAAACTGTTACACGTAATCTTTCCATAACTTTCTTCAATATCTTAACACACCCCGATTGAAATGTATAACACACTAAGTGTTTCTATGCCATGCATTGTATGGCTTTAACATGAGAATAAATTACTGCGGAGAATTATGCAGAGGTTCAATTTGCATAAACAATGGCTTACTCAGATGGTATAACCACTGATTTCAGAGTCAACATAATCTATATATGAATGTGGTAAATCACAATAATTACACTTAGATGAATAATTGAAACAAATGAAATAAAATTTTGAGTTCAAATTCATATAGCTCCATTGCTTCAAAAAATCATTTCTTTGAAAACTGCAGTCACCTCTGTATAATTCTAAAGTTAGGAGGGCTACACTAAATAAGTTGGAAGTGAAAGACACCATTGTCTTCCCTAGAACTTAAATAAATCTTTGCACAAACCCAGATTGACTTTCAATGTCCAAGTGACTCCTCACAGGCTTTCACAGTTGACCTTGGTGATCATAAATAAAGCCTGTCATTTATCAAGCTACTATTTATTTGTAGACTGCACATTGAAAACTCATAATAGACAGATAACCACAAGATATGTATAAATCAATAACAAATCAAATTGTGTGCTAATGCCATATTTTTTTCATGAGACTTTGAGATTAATGTGTGCCAGAAAAGAGTTAAACACAGGGGAGGATTACCTTTAATTCTCAGGTTTGCCCTTGTCTTTGCCATAGCCTCACCACCCTCTTTTGAGCTGAACCAAGTGAAGAAAACAATAATTGTTACCAAAGACAGGGAAGTCCTCATAGAGTGTCAGCCACAGGGAGCTCCCAAGCCAACTATCTCCTGGAGGAAGGGAGACAAGGCAGTGAGAAGCAACAAAAGGTGAGAACTTGATCTTTCATTTCACTCCCTTACCATCAAGATTAATTTCTTTTATTAGCGTATGAAATAATGGGCTTCCCTCAGATTCCTCCATAAGTCATCACATCATTCCAACTGCTTTATTCTCTCCTGCAAACCTCTCCTATTCCCTGACCCTCCTAGAGCTACTTCCCTCCTCCGGCAACAGTCCCTCCCTCTGCTGTCATCAACATAAGATACTTTGCAAGTTGCAAATGACACACATGAAATATATATGAGTCTTTTGGAGATTATGTGATGTTTCATAAGCTAACTGAAATATTATTTTTTTCTATATGCGATCCTAATAAAGCCTAGATCACTTTAAAAAATAGTAGAGCCTCTTTGCTGCCCAGTAAGAATTTCACTACATTTTAAATGAAATTAATTGTTTTTGCTTTTCATTTTGGCTTTCCATTATGATGGGCTACATACTGTCTGTGACCATTTCACGGTCTGTGCTTAGGTTTGATGTTGGTATTTAAATAATGTGAACATATTCTGAGTCTTGTGCATAGTCATTTTCTGATCAAATTTGTGCCACGTGGTACTTGTACGAATGCTTGCTTTTCTGTTTTTAATCATGTCAGTGAAAAATAAAATTGGATTACTTTGATGGCAACAAGCACATTTTAAATGTACAGAAGAATATTCAGCATATAAACATTTATCTCTGGAAAACAAAGGGCAAACAGGTAATATCACAGCAGTAAAGAAAAATAACAAATGGAGACAAAAGAGGAGAATCAACCCATCCTGTTATATTCTGTCTTCCATCTGGGCCGATCTGGCAAGTCCCAAGTTTGCTGGTCACTATCCATTGATGTCTGAGGTGCTGACTGAGATATGATAGAGCATCTTCTACTGTGGAAGCCTAATAGTGTATATTTTTGTATAAGAACTTGTGTTTGCTTGATCTCTAAAAATAAGGAGGTTGACAAGCTCTGCATGTTTAGAGGTAAGTACCAATATACTTAAATAATTTGAGTCAGCAATGGCTGTCTAGTTGAATAGTCTTTTAAGTGACTTTGGAATACTGTTAAATTTTAGAGAAATTTCTTTACAATGGACGCTGACCTCAGCAAGTCTAAGATGCACTGATTTAAATAGTCTCAGGTGAGATTTGTTGCATGCTGGGTTTCAGGTAAGGGCAGAATGGTCTTTATTGTTTGGACATGGGTGTGAGGAGGCAGAATGAGCTTCCTGGTTTGACAGGGATGTGTTGGGAATGAATAACAAACTGTGATATCAGCATTTTCCTTTGGCTGGATCAATTAAATATTGGACCATTGTGGGGATTTACCACTCACAGACACAGAGAAGCCTCATGTGTAACTCTCATTAAAATGGGAAAAGTTTGTTTGGCTGTGGACTGAAAGCAAATGACTCACACTGCTAGATTATCATTATCATGTGTTCTGAATGTACTACAACATTGGAGACATTGTTTGAAGACATAAGGCGTTCTATTGGAATTGCATTATTGTATTCTATGTTTTGAGGGGGCTTGTGAACGTTCTGCTACTTGCTTCAGTTCGCCACACGAATGCTCATCAACTGTTCAGAAAGGCCACACTGTCAGTTTAAAATTAGGTGGCATCTGTTTTTAGCAGAGTGCAGATATTAGCAGAGTAACAGAGTTAGGAGTTTCTGGTTACAGTAATATAAACAAAATGAACCTGGTGTTTTCAAGGAATTGACAGCTACAGTGTAGGCTACATCTGCTCCACTTCCCATGTATCCCTAAGTACTCAGGCCATGGGATGGATGCTGACTTCAAGCCCTGGTACCCCCATTTATTTCCAAATTTCAGTACTTTTCATTGAAATGCTGTTGAGGGAGGAAACTGAAAAGTGAAATATTTGTGTTTTACTTATTAATGGAAAAGCAAGATTTGACTACATTCTGTCTTTCCCAAATGATATACTTAAATCTATAAGCTGCTTACATGCAAATAATGACTTCTGAGAATGATAGGTATAGCTGGACCACCTAACTCCTGTAGTCCCAGCTACTTGTGAAAGTGAGGCAGGAGGATCAAAAACCGGGTGTCATCCTGAACTGAAGGATGAATTCAAGGCCAAACTGGCCATTGCAGTGAGGCACTTAACAAAAATTAACAAAACTGAAAAGGCAGCGTGGGATTATGGCTCAATCATGCTCAATGCACATGGCCTAAGTGAGGCCCTGTGTCTAATCCCTAGGGAAAAAAAAAAAACAAAACAGACATAGTAGAAAAATACCATTATCCTTTGTGGAATATAAGTTAGTACATTGAGTCATCATAGCTTTTGTGAGTGTCCCCTTAATTTGGTCCTGAACATAGAAGGGAAATGCATTGTGTCAGAGCACAGGCATCTGTATAGTTATTGTCTGGGTTCATCTATGTAGCATAACAATTGGTCAGTGAGAACAGCCACTCAGCTGATCTATCTTGCCATCATTTATAATGGCAATGTCTATTTGCAAATCACTTTCCAACTCCGGGTAACAGAAATGTGTATGAAAAATGAATAGTTTTCTTGCACCTGCTTCAGTATATGGGGTTCTGTAACAGACCTTCTTTTTTTTAATTATTTTTTTTATTTAGGTTAGAAACAATGTTGTTTCACATGTCAATCCCAGCTCCTTCTCCCTCCTCTCCTCCCCCGCCCTCTCCATCAGGTCCCCCAGTCCCTCACCCAATCTCCAATCCGATCCCCAAGGAGGGTGTGGCACTCCATGGTGGATCTCCAGTAACTGTCATTTCATCCAGGGCAGGGCCTAGGCCCTCTCCTAAGAGGCCTGGCTGAGAGAGCCTCCCATATAGTGGCATGGGCACTCAAAGTCTATTTGTACTGCAAGGATAAATACTACCCAAGGTCCCTTAGATTACCTAGGCCTCCTCACTGACACCCACATTCAGGGGGTCTGAGTCAGTCCCATGCTTTCCACACAGCCATCAATCTGGAGTCCAAGAGCTCCCGCTTGTTCAGGTCAACTGTTTCTGTGGCTTAAACCAGCCCAGTCTTAACTCCTTTGCCCATCGGTTTCCTCTTTCTGACACTGGATTCCAGGAGTTCAGTTCAGTGTTTATCTGTGGGTGTCTGCCTCTGCTTTCATCAGTCGCTGGATGAAGGTTCTGTTTCCTAGACTCTCTGGCAGTGGGATTGTATGTTGGCATGCCCCTGATTCATCAGACCTTCTTTTTTAAACTTGTAAACCTGGGAGGTGGAGTATGGCTCAGCCGTTAAGAGTGCTTACTGTTCTTACTCAGGACCTAGGTTTTCTTCCCAGCATCCACGTAGAGTAGTAACTCACAGCTGTGTAACCAGTTCTGTGGGACTTAGCGCCCTCTTCTGGCTTCGCTGGTATCAGGCACATAGGCAGTGCATACACAGGCAGAATATTCATGAACACAAAATTAAAATAAACACTTCTTGAAAATAAACAGTAACCTTATTGACTTGCTACAACTGAATGGAACTCTATACGGAACATAAGTCGGCAGGTTAGGATGCAATTCTTACTAAACTGGGAAGGTTTTAGTTCCTCCTGTAGAAGAGAAGGGAAGGTGGGACAGACAGGTGGTAATGGCATCACCATTGAAATTTTGGGGTTTTAGTGGTAGCAATAGTTTTTCTTATGAATAGTATGATAGATTTCCATAACCTCTCCTCTTTCTCCAGCATTTATGAGAAAAATACATTTCGTGTGTGTGTGTGTGTGTGTGTGTGTGTGTGTGTGTGTGTAGATCAGTAGACAACTTGTGGGAGCCGATGTTCTCTTTCTACCACATGAGTCCTGGGCGTTGTACTCAGGTCATCGGATACAGCACAAGTCTTTACCCGCAGAGCTATGCCCCATCTGAGGCAAGGAAACGTAGGGTATTCTGTGGAATTAAGGAGTCCTCTTCGTGATGCACTCGTTGCTCATCCCAGCCTCCTGCAACCTATCCCTACACTACCACGCCCTCTCCTTTACCAGTTTTTCCATTAGAGCCTCGGTAAAGTTACTGTACTAGAGGGATGAATATTCACTTTACCAGTCCCATAGTCTCTGTAAAATTCAATGATTATCAGCGGGAAGTTACAACTACAGTGGTTGTGGAAATGGTTGAGTTTATAAAGTACTTGCTGTTCAAGCAAGAAGACCCAAGACATGTCTCCTGCCTCCCCATCATAGCCTAGCTCTCTGCATACCTGTGACATCAGCATTGTATGAGTTTGCAGACACAGACAAGCAGATTTCTGGAGCTCACTGGCCAGAGAGTCAAGCCAATAAATGAGCTCCAGATTCAGTCAAAGACCCTGTCTCAGAAATTACAGTGGAGGACAGCTGAGATGTCTCAACAGCTAAGACAACATGTGGTCAAGTCTGCTGACCTGAGTTCCATCCCCACAACCTACATGGTGAAAGGAAACGATGGACTTCTGCAGGCTGTCCTCTGACCTCCACACGTTCATTGTTGCACACACAAACCAAAGTGCATAACTAAATGTAAAAATATTTTAAAGGTTTAAGGGATAAATCTAACATCAGCCTCCGCCCACACATATACATGTACACAGGCATATGCCACCCACCCTCACACACACACACCCCATACCTACCCAATTTTCCCCATGCTCTCTCTCATATGTGTGTGTATGTGTACGTATGTATTTATATTTCTCTCTGTGTGTCTCTCTTCCCTTTCCCCTCCTGCATTAGGATAGCTCCAGGTTTTAACACATCATTTCCAAGGCCCATCAGTACACATTAACTTGGGTTGCTTTATCACTCCTGTCCATTTTCCCTGTTGAAATGAGTGCTCTCAAGGAGTCCTCAGCACGGAGGGGACCTTCCTCCCCGACATACTATCCAGCCTGTTCTGCTCATCAAGCTCCTATTGGATTTCCACTCCAGCTCATTATTCCCATTACTTGGCCATTAACTTTTGTTAAAATATAATCATCCAGAAACACTCCAGCAGCGCACACACATTAAATCTTCATTATTGCATGTTAAACTTCCCCATTTTCTGTGTGCAGTCTTGGCTGAGAGACGAATACAAGGTTCAGAGTAGAGACATAGCTTTGCATCCTATTCGGTGACATCTGTCTCAGCTGTTATCAACCATCATAGAAATGTTACAGATGTTTAAAACTTGTTCACAATTATTAATTCAAGTATGGTTATTTTATTCCTTGGCAAAGTAAGTTAGCAGTTACAGAGAGAGTCAAGTATAATACAAGTTCTTCAGGAATTCTGAAGCAGAACTTTAAAAATAAGTTATAATATTGAGAGGCAATACAGTAGGATAAGTGTTCTTTTATGCAACTGAAATCAAAGGAAAGACTTGTCCACAGTCCTTTGCACAGTTCCCTGCTCTCCAAAGGCGCATCTTAATGCCCAACTTTCCAACTTGCTCATTTAACACGCATAGAAAATTGCACTTGAAGTACTTCTTCTGGGAATTCATGTTGTGTTTATTGGGCAACAATGATCAAGCTCACACACTGACTCACAGACAAATGGGAAAATATATTCTTCATAAAAGCCCTACAGGACACTGTTACAGCAGGGGAAGCAGGTCTTCTCGCTCTTTGTGGGAAAGAAGAGGAATTCATGAGTACAATTAGGGTCCTGTTTCCACCCTCTTGTTTCCACTTCCATGCTGTGTTTGTTAATGAACATGCTGTTGTGTTGTTTTTTTCAATGACAGTGTCTTTTATATATTAAGAGCATAAAACAATGCAGACCCTAGGTATCTTCTTTTATGTTTGGCATCTACAAGTTGTGTAATAAGGGTAAATGAGCATTCATTTTTCAAGAGTATGCCACTTAGTTCCCTTTTAACATAAAACCCATGTTTCTTTTAGAGGAAATGAAATAATCCAATTGATATTAGTAGTTGCAAGGACAATGAAGGTGATATCTGACTTCATAAGATTGAGTACTCATGGACTTCTGGTAATATGCACTGTGCTATCATCCACAACTGCTCTCCTGTGCCTTCTCAGAAGAGGAAGAGGAAGACATTTACTATCATTATTACGGGTTATGCATGGACTTCTTAGACTCAGAAACAATTGAACTGTACAAGACTCAACCTCCTCCAGCCACCCCTTGAAATGTTCATAACAGCACCAAAAGCAGTAAGTCATGGTCGCTTTGGAAATGAAGACGATAGATACATTCTTGACTTCTAGGTATATCTATCATCCCTTCAAGTAAAAATAGGCTAAACTAAGTAATGATCAAGAATCCTGTGTTTCCAGCAACTGGAGGCCAAGGCAGTAAGAACAAGATTTTGAGGCTAGCCTAGTCTACACAACTGTAGCACACATACCATCCTACATGTGATACATACAATACCACATAGTCCCCAGACAGAACATGAACCCACACACATCCACCGCATACACACTGCGCACATATTTGCACATACCACACAGTCCACAGGCAGGCACACAGTTTTATAGCATTGATATACGTACCTGTATAAGGTGCATTTATATGGAACCACTGCAGGTTTTCTGAACCTGTTTCTCATGAGCATTTGATGATCACATAGGGAAATGATGCCATACTACCAGCAAATTGCAAGTCATATAAATTTGAAGTAAATTTTTTGAGAGAAAACACAGGTACATTTATTCTTCCATTAAAAAACCTGTGACTAAGTACAACTAATTGTTCAATAATTGGAAATGTGTGAATTAGTAACATATTTCAATTTCCATTTTTATGATTTCTGTATTTTATAAATTATGTATCATTTTATAACTGTTTGTGCAAGAGGAACATTTAGGAGGTGTTGTAAGATTTTATAGTAGGAGCCTGTTGAGGCTGTTAAAAATGACTTAATGCTAATCACATGGTACAAACAATTAGGATAATGTAGATTTGATCTCAGACTTAAGGCAGGATGTTATTGTCAGTATTTTGTCTTCAAACTACATTGAACTTTCTCTGTCCTGAGGCAGGACCTTTCCCACACAATTTTAAGATTGAAACTCATGCATTTGCTTATTTCTTCTCCCTCCTTTGTACACACTGATTGTTCTCATGGACAGTGCAGTCTCACTCAAAAGACAGCTGCGTCCCTCTACTGGGAATGTTCAAGCAAATGCAATTCTGAGAGTTTACAGATAGTGAGAAGTAAATGGTTTAAACTAATTTCCAACGCTGGTTTTTACTAAATTGCCCAGGAAGAACCCTCTAAGTCAGCTATTGGCATTTGAACTCAAAGGCATTAAGTGATTTGTTTAAAATTACCAGTCACAAAAAAAAACAGTAAAGTCAAGTCAATTGCTAGTCAATAAATCTATAATTCTACAGTCAAAGTGTATAAAAATGAAAATGAAACTGCATTTCAATCACTTGGAGAAGATAGTTGGATTTACCTCTCCCTTCTTGTGAGATAGTCTCCCAAGGCTCTAGCTAGCCGTGAAACTGTAGCCAGCCTTGAGTTCATGTCCATCCTCCTGCTTCTGCCTTTGGAATCCTGAGATTGTGTCTGTGTCAGGCTAAAATTAAGGTTATATTTTGCTATTCTATTTCCGTGTTGGGCTCAATCTGGAATCTCACACATGCCAGACAAGCCCCTAAAGCATGATTTTATCCCGAGGCCTCTTTTCACTTTTTATTTGGAGAGTCCCACTTTTTAGCCCAGGCTGGCCTCACACTCGCTATCTTCCCATTTAGGGACCCAGTGCTGGGGTTACAGGCATAAACCACCATGCCCAGGACTCTCCCATAGTATTCTTTATGGATTCAGCTTTCTGTTCTAAATTCAACCACTTTGAGACTGGCTTCATAAATAGTGTTGACACTTCACACATGCCCAGACATCTTAATAAAGAACGTTTAGTCGTCTGTCCGCACGTTTTGTGACTGTAATGGTAATCTGTCTCGGGTTTTCTATTGTGTATAAGTCGTATAACTGGAGAGCACATGTCCCAGGCTCTTCTTCCAGATGGGGAGATCCTGTATAATAAGAAAGAAGCTGTATGGCTTCTCAGCAGTATCCTTGAGGAGAAGTTGCTTGCTCTCCCTGACTGTCTCTCCTGTCCCACATGGCAGTGTGGTAGCTTTATTATCGGAATTTGAATTGAGAATACAAGAACAAAATCAAAACAAGGAAAGTCAGTCCCTTAATAACCACTTTCTATCCACCTAATCCACACACTGCTTTGTTTGAGAAAGAAAGACTGGGTCTTCTAAAGCCACAGGTTTACTATAACTAGTGCACCTTGTATTAAAAAAATCCAGTCTAAAAAGGCCATGAAAATCCAAATGTGAACAATTTTTCACTTCTTTTCTAATATTCCTGAGGAGGCTCAGTCATTTATTTGTCTTCTAGAAAGATAATAAAACTTGCTTCTGGCATATTATTATGTTTTCTTATTTTTATATTCAAATCTATTTCTGACACATACAACAAAGAACCGGAAAATTACTTATTTTGGTGACAGCCATATGGTATTCTTATACATGCATACATTATATAATGTTTACATCAGGTTAAAGATTTTTGTCTCCCCAAGATTTATCAAGTCTTTATATAGAAATATTTACTTCTAGCTTTTAAATTATAAATATATTGTCACTATCTATAGTTGTCTGAGAAATAGCCCAACAGACTTAGTTTAAAATTTTTCAAATTACACTTCATGCCTTTGTTTTTTGGCTTGTGGATATTTAGAGATGTGTGTGCCTCAGTGTTGTGGAGATGAGAGAACAACCCACAGTCTTTTCTTCAGCCCTGGGGGTCCTAGGGATGAAACTCAGTTTACCTGGCTCAGCAGCAGGTGCCTTTCCCCGCTGAGCAGACTCACCAGTGCCAAGATTTCTTAGCCCTATCCAACTGCCTGTCTATTGCCATACCACCATACAACTGAGTTACTCTGTCTAGTCGCCATTGTCCAGTCTCTCCTCCCCTCCATCTTGTTCCTATTTCTCCAGCCTTTGACAATTCCATTTATCCTCAGTTTATAAGAGTGCCATTTCCTGAATTCCACACACTTTGAGAATACACATTCATGGGAGAATATGTGCTACTTTTTGGATCTAACTTTACTTCCAAAAGAAGAAAGGATGCCAAGTCACAAACTAATTGACTCAGTAACCAAAATTCCATCTTACTATTATTTTCCACTTCCTCTACATGATAATAAATGAGACCACACTGACATTGATGCTGGTACAATGAAGAAAAATGAATGAGGCTCTCTCTTCTCACTGACAAATTGATTGATCAGAGGACCTGATAGTATGCATAAATTACTTGTGAAATCACCATCACAATTCCACTGTCTCTGCCCCTGTTTTTTCATTCCTGTTCTACCTTAGTTTGAGCAAAATTCAGTGTTTCCAAACTCCTTCCATTCCTAGAATGCATAACCCAAAACTGAAAAACAACATTCACACTCTATTAAATTGTTGATTAAAAATAAGGGAGGAAAATGTGTTCTTATGACTTCAAATATTCACACCTTAGCTGCCCTGTTGACATAATATAACAGTGGTGACAAATCTTCAAAAATGTGATCTGTAATTACAAGCAGAGGACATTCTTTTTTTCCTGGTGTGTCCCAAGTTGAAGGTCATAGAAAAGCTTCAAATTCCTCCCCAAAGACCTTCTAACACTCCTTTCTGTTTCCTGCTGTCACCGCCAGCCTGTTTCTTGTTTCCTTTTCCCCCAATCGTTAATATATAACAAAATAGGCATCAACTCCCATAGGGAAGTCCCAAGAAAGAACTCGGGCAATTTAAGCCATAAATGACAACAGAATAAGGCTGCTCCTGTTGTCCTAGCAGTATCTCTAGCTTGCAGCTTTGTGTCTCCACCTAATTACTAGTTTAGCAAACAGTTCATAAATTCTACTTTTAAAGATGGTTCATTTACCCCAGTTACTATAAACAGTTGCCCAAGTTGTCTGGCTGTGCTCTCCAAGTAGGCACAACTTGAACAAACCATTAATCGCTTAAAAGCTTTTCTTTTCCAAAAGCCCCCCAGACTACAACTTCCAGCTTAATTTGTCCTTAATACAAACAACAACTAAAATATTTGGGAATTCAAGCCTTCAAGTGTGTGCTACTGACTGATCCTGCTACCTCCCCAAGTGACTTTTTGTTGCATATAAAATGGTGAAGAAAGAAGTTTCAGAGAATGTTAAGAAAAAGGCATTCTACAGTGCAAATGTTTAGTTTCTAATCCCAATAGTCAATTCTTTTCAGTTTTTGCATAAATCACTCTCCAATTTAAATATGGTTAGTTCACAATGGAAATTAAAGGCATGGCTACAAATTAGAGTGTAGACATTGTGTTAACCTTGACTACAGCCAGGCAATGGAGGCACACACATTTAACTTCAGCACTACGGGAGGCAGAAGCAGGTAGATTTGTGATTTGGAGGCTAGTCAAAAGAGTGAGTTCGACTACACAGTGTAATCCTGTACTGAAAAAGTAAAACAAAACAAACAAACAAAAGCAAAAACAAAACCCTTGACTACAATGAAAATGACTGACCTACAGACCATTTCTAGAAAAGATAACCAAAACACCAAAGGACCTTAGCAGTAGCTTCCTTGCTTCTCTTTACATTACAAAGCAGCTCTGTCTGTGAGCTAACAATTGATCAAAATGCAGAGAATAAGTATCAGGAAGTGCAGTCACAAATGAGATGCCTATGTCACCTACTTCCCAAGGCTGAAAGACTGCTGTGAAAGAGAAACAGAAATATTGCATCAGGCAGATGTTGAGGGGCCCAGAGTCAATGTCTTCTAGACACAACAGGGCAGCTGTGTTCATGGACTCAGAGAAAACAGTAATTGACTGTACAAGATCTAGACAAGATCAAGTCATTCTATTCTAGTATGGAGTGAGGAGGGGCCTACTAGGAACTATCGACAGTTGATTTTGCCTGGGGAAGGAAGAATCTGTTTTCTTCAAGGCGTAGTCCTGGCAAATGAGCTACACTCCAAGAGATTGCTCTACACCATGAGCATATGGGTGGCACATATTGGACTCTGTGGACCATTAAAATAAAAGAAGACTTGGAGTTAGGAAAGAGTAGAGAAGTGGAGGTGTTGATCTGGGAAGAGTTCAGGGGTAGATACAATCAAAATACATTGCATGAAATTCTCAAAGAATTGATAAAACATAGGAACCAATATGAAATAATTAAAAACAGATAGAAAAATACAAAAACAGATCTGTGTATATATACATATATGTAGATGTATTGATATGTAGCTGTACCCATCTTTTAAGATGATTTCTATGTTCTTGTGATATCTGGAGGAATCAGCATGAACTAATTCTGTGTACTCTTCCCTTTTGCTCATAATCTATCTACTTCTTTCCTCATCCACAAAAGGCAGGTCAGGTACAATTATGTGTAATTTTACATATCTCAGGGGAAATAAAAAAGAACTTTGTTAGCAGATGTTGGAGGTAAGATGCTATGCCAGTTCATACCAAGGTAAGAGAAGGAGGCCTTTTCCCCAAAGAGACCCTGTAAAGTGCTCAGTAACAGCACAGGCCTTGATCTCAATAGCACTGGGTGGAAAAGCTCTACCTACTAAGGCAATGGTAAAATTAGCCCCATGTCCTAAGCACAAGGGATGTTAAATGTGTACTATTTTTTATGCAGTCCTCATAATCATACTATCCTAAGAAAGGTGTAGTTGCCCATTTTAGTGAATTTAGTCATAGATGGTCAAGGCTCACACACACAGCAAGTAGGTAAGGCATCCAATTCTGTGTTAAGACCAAGCCACCCTTAGACTGCTGAATCCCACAAAACAATGTGAAAGCCCATGGAGTAAAGACTAAAATCAGGAGAGAAAGCAAGGGAGGAATGAGGTTTAGGATGAACATTCAAAATTATTCTTGAATATGAGTTTGGCTTGTAGAGATAGAGTGTATTTTAGGACAAGAATTCAAAACTGGATAAAGTACTGTCATGAATCCAGGGCACTTTATGAAAATATGTATTTGGATCAAGTGTGGATTCAGGTACAAAAGAGAAATAAGCTGGAGAGTTCAAATAACTTTGGGCTGAGCACTTAGAGGGGCAGGCCAGGTTTGTCCTTAACTTAATGTCTCAAAGGTAGACCTGAAGATACTCATTCTCTCCTAGTAAATAGAAAAGCTCTTTGCTGGACAGCTTAGTCAGTGTGGGAAGAAAGAAAGAAATCAAAACTAGGAAAATATGCTAGCTTTGCACTATTGTGATAGAATTCCTGAGAAAACCAAGTTATAGAGAGGAAAGATTACTTGGTTTATTGTTTCCAATGTGTATGCTCAGGGTTATCTGGCTTCTTTGTGTCCATACCTGTGGAGATTCAGAGTATCAGGATGGAGAGCACTGTATTGGGGAGACTGCTCACCTCATGGTAGCCAGGAAACCCACAGGGGCCACAATAACAGAGTATCACCGCCTTCAAATATCCCCATTTATTTGCTTCTTAAAGAAGATGCCATCTTGTATGTTTCTACTATCACCCATGTCAAGTGAGCTACAACTCCCTTCATGGTGTGATCAATGAGGTCAGAGCTCTGTTCATTTCCCCAGCTTCATCTCAGAGCCCTACTGTGTGTGACCAGGCTCTCTTCATGAGCATCAGACTCACACTGAGACATAAAACACAATGGCAGGAAAACAAAACCCCTATTATGTGAGGGTAAGTCAATTGTCTTTAAAGAAAGTCCAAAATAATCAGCAGAAAAAATACTTGAATTTGTATGGACCTTGATTACATTTTTAAATACAAGTTCCCCCTAAATTTGCATTTCTATTCAATGAAACAAAAAGGCTGAAAAATATTTATAATGGCATCCACAAAAAGGCTTAGGACTGTGTGGAAGAAAAGATAGCATGCTTTTGGGAAATAGAGATGTTTTCATTTTAATTTCTACTTTGAGTTAAAATACAGTTGAATTTTTCCATGAATGCTAACTTTTCCCAGATTGGATTATCCTCAGGCTCCCCATATTTTTAGTGGCATCTTTATCTGTCTTTCCCTGACTGAAGCCAGAAAAGCATTTTAAGTACCATGTTCTCAAAGGTTTTTCCAAAACAGCATTTTATTCATTAAAAAAGTTCCATGTAAAGTAATTTATTTGAAAGACAACCAATACCTTGGTGTGTGTGTGTGTGTGTATGTGTATGTGTGTGTGTGTGTGTATGTGTGTCCTTTACAAGAGAGCAAAAACAGGGAAAGTAATGCTATACGACATCTGAGTACAGATCTGATGATAGTTCACTTTGTGTTTTCTCTAGAAACATAGCTCAGCCTGTAATTTTTTGGGGTGGGTACCTCCTTTGTCAAAACATGTTCTTAACATTTTCATATTTTGGAGGTTAAATACTTTTGGGATTTTTTTTTGCTTGTTTGTTTTTTGAGATAGGGCTGCAAGCCACTCAGGCCTCAAAGTCACTATGCAGACCAGGATGACTTTGAACTGTGTATCCTCCTGCATTTACCAGAGATTGACATGTTTGCCATCATATCCGGTGGTGAAGCTTTAACTTAATAATCATACTATTCTGGTTGACCATCTACACTTTAAAGCTGACAGGTATACACACACACACACACACACACACACACACACACACACACAGAGACGCCTGTGAAATGATTGAAACAATACTTGGGAAATCTTTGGTGTCTCACCAATACTATAAATAATGAGTAAATCAGCTTGTAAAAGTAACTTCCATGCCTGAAGATGTATGGCTAAGACTCAATCTTTTTTTAATATATTTTTTATTTAAATTAGAAACAAGCTTGCTTCACATGCCAATCCCAGATCCCTCTCCCTCTTTTCCTCCCTTGTCCCTCCACCAGCTCCCCAGCCCCCCCACCCACTCACCACACTGCTCCCCAGGGAGGGTGAGGCCCTCCATGGGGGGTCTCCAGAGTCTGTCATTTCATCCAGGGCAGGGCCTAGGCCCTCCCCCCAAGAGTCCAAGCCGAGAGAGCACCCCTCCATGTGGAATGGGCTCCCAAAGTTCATTCATACTCCATGGTAAATATAAAACTCAATCTTTCTATTATAGTTAATAATCGTTGATAACATTGCTACCGAAAGTAAAAGCTGTATGATTTGATAAGTAGCAATAATCAAAATTCCTAGAGATGATCCCCAGCACTGCAAGAGGACAAAAGAAAAGTTGACTATAAGCAGGTACCAGAGGAAGACAGAAAGCATCAGATGTGTCGGCTCAAATGTTATTTTGTTAATCGCCCCTGTTTATCGACAGATAAATTAAATCTTAGAACTGTGAAATCACCTGCTCACAGGTGCTCAGTCAGTGGGGTTGCAAGCCTACATCTAGGAACGGCAGCCTGAGCCAAACTTTTAAACCGGTCATAAGGTACTGACTCTCAGATACTGAACTAGCCCAACCTGAGCCTCCGTTTCTTCTTCCTGAAATGCGGCCATAGCAAGTAAGTGAGAGCAATCTTGAGGGGTGGACACACGATCTTCAACAGCCTCCGGCATGTGACAGACACTCAAAAAACTGCACCTATCCTGCCACAAAGAGGATGGCCACCCTGTGGATGTAAGCCAGGGCGTTCCTCACCTGCCGGGAGAGAGTGTGCTTTCACAATTTGTCTTTGAGTTCTTCATTAAAAAGGCAACCAAAACTGACCCACTTATGTCAGAGTTCGTTTCACAGTTGTGAGAAGCTGCAAGCCCAACATCCCGGCACGGGCTGACTGGTTGATGAGGGCCCCTCTCTGCCAACGGACCTGCTGATCCCTGTGTCCTAACATAGTGTGTAAAGATCATGGTTCCATACAGATACGCTTCAGTCATTTTGTTCGGCAGAATTAATCACTGAAACTATTCAAAGCATCTCCCCAGCTACATGCTCAACACATTGTGTTTTACCCAACACCCTTCCCTAACAGCCTCCACCATGGCTCCTCTAACCCTGGACAGCATCTCTGCCTTGCAACCAGGTTCCTTCGTCACCACATCGAAGCCACACCCCCTTATTCCTTCCATGAGTGTTGGAGTTGAGCTCATTTTTGCTCACCTGGTGTTTACTAGGTAAGGACTGACAGAGCCATAGCCAGCACTTCTCCTCAAGTCGCCCAGCACACTCTGCAGGGTTCCTGTTTGTGTCTTCCACGATCAGCATATACGGCTTAGAGAGACCATCTGGGCAGCAAGGGCTTTGTTTCTCTTCACTCACCAACCTCTGGACATGGAAGGACACCACGCTCATGTGCAAAGTAGAAAACCAAACAAGCAAAGCTTACTCATGAGATCATGGGAAAGCACATTTGCGATTTTCGTTCCCACGCTCCCCGTTTAGCAAAGGTGCATAGAGATCAGCTCAAGCTAAATTATGACAGGCAATACAGAGAGTGGAAGAAATGGCACTCTGGATTTCTTTGAAGAAAGATATTATAACAAAATAACTAATTATTACAGATTTTTGCATAGGATTTCAACTTTCTCTAGAGGATTAAGTCGCAGCAGCCCGGTGTTGATTCGCCAGTATAAAAGGGAAGTCGAGTTGATTTTCCTTGTTTACTTAAGAATTTTAACTAAACGTAGTTGGCTATCCATGAAAGCTCCTTCCTTGCATGCTTAAACTCAGATTCTCTGGTCAACAGAATTAACGAAATGATTACTAAGCTAAGAAGAAACAGCAATGAGATCCCTGTTCTGCCATCTCTCCAGCACTTGCCAATGAACCAAGCATAGCATTTGTGAGTTGCTTAAATGGTGATATTCAGAAGCGCAACCTGGGAGCTAAGATGCAGCTGTTTTCCGGGCCTGTGTTTTTCTGCTGAATGTGGCTCCTGGGGGGCACCTTGCCTGAGCCTAGTCTTTTAGACACCACCCATATTAAGCACAAATCTGAATACTTTTCACAAACCACTTAATGTTGTCTAAAACTCACAGGTAAATCATTTTAACTAAACTCTTGACACACTCCACTCTCCAAAATATTCCTATGTAGTTTTGAATGATTATAAGATGATCATTAAAAATTCAGCATGTGGCACCCCACATTAGAAACATTACATCTGTGTAAATCATGTATGTGGAGTAAAGCTGTGTTCTCCCCCATACTGAGTTGATGCTTAAATTTTTATGTGCTTACTCTGTGTGTGTGTGTGTATATTGTTTGCCGAGAGGGGTGTCGGGGGAGGCAATGTGCCTGCACCTGTGTGCCTGACTTAAAATGCAGAGATTTCCAATTTCCTATCTCGTGAAGGGCCTGGAGTGATCACAATGACAAGGAAGTTATATGTGCATGCAAGCTGTCCCAGACATGCAAAGGCAGCACATGTGAGTTATGTCTGAAAGGAATATAGACAGTACCCTATCTCCACAGCCCGTATTCTTCAGAGTGATGATATATGAGAGCTACCTCTGTCTTCTCAGTGGCCATCTTTGATTTGAGTTCTTAATCGGCTACTTGTATTTTACGATATTGTATTGTTGACTCCAAAAGGCCAAACAGAAAAAGCCCTGTCTGTTCCCTAGCTCAGAATTCACAGATCCCAATATTGTGGTTTGAATGAGAATGGTCCCAGTATGCTCTTCTGTTTGAGTGTCTATACTGGATACATTAAGTGCCCATGAGTAATTTAGTAGCCATATTGTTATTAGATTAGCCATTATGCTGTTACAGTATCTGCGGTCATGAAACCCTGATTTTCCTTAATAAGGACAGGAAGTACAAAAATAGTGATGATGACAATTTCAATAAGTCAAAGGGAAGCCATGAGGTGATTCCCTTACATTATGAATATAATAAGGAAAGGCATTATATTACATGTCAAAGATCTATGGCAAGAATGCACCTTCTATCCGAGGAATGATGAAAGAAAGAGAACTCTGTCTACTTCGCAATCACATCTCAGATCACAAAGGCTGCAGCCGCAGTGTATGATGAGCCCTTAAGATGAAAAAAGTACTGAATTTGTGTGTGTATCTTCAGGGAATGATGTGGTTTACAGAGGCCCAGATACAGTTTGAGGAGGGGATTTGGAAAAACATTGGTTCTCATTCAATGTGGTTTTAGTAAAAAATATCTATGTGAACACTCTGTCCCCAGTTGGTGGTGCTGTGTGGGGAGGTTATGAGCCCTCTAGGACATAGAACATCGAGCCTTGCTGGAGGAAGTATGTCATTGGGAGTGCTTTGAGAGTTGGAAACATTAACCCAGTTCCAGTTCCCTCTCTCCATTTCCTGTGTCTGTTCTTGAGAGGTGATCGCTAAGCTTCCTGATCCTGCCACAATGCCTGCTGTTTGACTCTTATCCATCTAAGACCAGAATACATAATGAATGCTTTTCATCTATAACTTGTTTTTGGACATGATGCTTTATCACAGCATCAGAAAGTAACTGATACAGATTCTGAAAGACAAGGGCAAGACTAATCCAGTAAGCCAAGATGGTATGATTCCAACCTAGATATTGCACTCTATATTTTCAAGTATTTCTTTCAGAACTGGAAACTGTCTTATTTTATTCTGTATCACCAGCTGTGATTTTGAGTAGATTGGATGAGAAGTCTTAGTCTTTATGTTTTTTTTCATATTTATTAACAACTCAGATTGTGCTTGAAAGTAGTTGGAGCATCCCCACATCTAGTTTGTTCACTTACAGATGTGCTTTGACCAAAGGCCCGTCTCTCTGGAAGTTCCTAACACATATACAGACACACACACCGTAGGATGAAATCTCGATAAGGTTAACTTCAACTTTATCTCTGTTTTTCAAAACTGGCCCCAGAAAAGAGACTCTATTAAAACATTCTGGTGCAAGATGATGTTTGAAGTACATTTTTAAAAATGCAAATGTTTTTTCCAGGATGACACTTGATCAATAACTCAGTCTCAACTTTGGGCTCTGGCCAGTTTTGCAGGTAAAAATTTGTTTGTGGGATGTGTGTGTGTGTGTGTGTGTGTGTGTGTGTGTGTGTGTGTGTGTGCGTGCGTGTTGGGGACACATATTATTGATGGTTTCTCAAGCCTGAGAGAGAAAGTAATTATAGAAAATACTTCTACTTGTTTTTATGTACATAAGTGGTACACCTTTGGTGATTTATGCAAATACTTCATGAGATAATGTGTCTATCTTATATTCTAGTGTTGCCAATATCTGTAACTCTTGGTCTCAATAAGCATTTTAAATTTCTGTCAAATACGTTGCAGTCCTCACTCAGCAGAAAAGGAACCTGTTTCTATGAAAGAGATCAAGGGCGCCCCCTGCAGGCTCCAACATGGGCGGGACTGTTTATTAGGAATCTGGCTGGCTTCACTGCAGGCTAGTGGTGAGGTGCCCGAGGCACCATTCTTGATGAGGCCGACAGTACTGGGATCCCCCTAGTATAGTCATATTTTGCTCTCATCAAATGAACAATTTTACCTTTGGAACAAGGAGCCCCATGTTTACATTTCCTACCAGGCCTCATAAACGCTGCATGCAGTCCTGTTGCCAGAATGCCTGACTGCTATCTTGTCCCAGAGGCGGGCTTTAATTTTTACACATTTTACTTCCTAAATTTAGAGGGAGGCTTTCAGCATGATGAATACAGTATGTGGCTCATATTATATGCCTACTATTCAGAGACCCATGGATACACAACCTTTCTGGGAAAAAGACCCTCTGCTTGGGGCCTCTTGGCTTGAATAGTGAGTATCTTACACATCTTTTTTCCAAAACCTGGTCTCCACCCAACTAGCAATCCTAATTTGGAATCACAATACTTTCAAATTATAAATGTATAATAGGCTTTACTCTCTGAGGGCTTCACATATGTACATAATGCATTTTTTCCTTTTGATGAAAATTTGTCCTTCTAACTAAGTCCCCTTCCTCTGTGTGTGTGTGTGTGCGTGCGTGCGTGCATGCGTGCGTGCGTGCGTGTGTGTGTGTGTGTGTGTGTTCAGGGTTTTTAAGAGTTCTCTTTCTATTTGTAAACGATAATTATTTATTAGAATGACTTCCAGCTACTCCAACAATGGCTGCCTATGTTTGTCTTAGAATCTGAGGTCTCTGCTGCTCTTCACAGTGAAGCAAGGTGACAGCAGCCAATCCAAGAGCAATAGCTTCCTTTTTCCACTTCCTTACGTAGGTTACTAGCAGAAGCTGTGATGGCTTCCCACCTCAGAAATCCAAAGCCGAAGTGTATCCTTCACAGGTATGCCCCTCTGCTTTGGGTTTTTAGCTAATTCTACATGCAGTCAAGTGGACATCCAGGATAGTATCACAGGATCACTCTGTTCAGTCAAGGGTCCTCTGTGTGAGCACAGGTAGGAGATTAGTTACTAAACCACAGGACAATTATCAGTTGCTACATCAATGAAGAAAGTGACACTCCTTTTCCCCAAACACCCTTAACAGTCAACATACCCTTAGAAAGAGTAAGGCCTCATTACTGGCTTGTGCAGGTGTTACCACAGAAATTTAGAACCCGCCAAAGTGCAGAGTAACTGACTGCAGAGAGCTCAACCTGGACCCCCCCATATCTCTCTCTCTCTCTCTCTCTCTCTCTCTCTCTCTCTCTCTCTCTCTCTCTCTCTCTCTCTCTCTCTCATTCTTACTCACTAACTCTCTCTCTCTCACACACACACACACACAGACACACACACCAGGGCTTTGGGAGCACATCATGGGAAGGATGGCTATCATGAAGACTCCAAGAGTCACAGGTTGGAAGGACAGGGCATATGTTAAACAGAATCTTATGGATATGACAAGATGTCATTCCTGAACTCACAGCAGCTATGGATATACTGTATGCTCATGCACCATAAAAATGATAGTAAAAAATGCCTTTTAGACAAGTAAAAATACTTAGTCAGGATCCTCACTCCACCCATGGCTGCACCTAATAACAGGCACTCAGTGACATCATACACTCAAGATAACCAGAGAGTGCTAGATCCCAAGACACCCATGGGGTCTGTAAGCAGAGACAAAGAGCAATGCTGTGCTCTGCACATCTGGAGAAACACCACCTTGATCTGCACTGAGGCCTCAAAGTCTCCCCCAGGATCCTCTGACCCTCATATCAAGGACTTCTGATAGAGACTGAACCTGACTTTCACGCATGACGCTTCACACAGGTGTGCAGCCTTGGGGAGACAGGCTTAGGACGGTAGTTAGGAATTTAGGGTGTTTACCTTGTATGAGGAACCTCTACACAACAGAACGTTTGTTTTACCAACTACATGTATTTACCATCTTCCTTGATACCTGGACAAATGGTTTTCCAAGGTCATATTGGCCACAAACTGTATCAACTGTGATATTCATATCTCCACCAGGCAGTTTGACCCCAGCAACTGAAATTCATTTGCCAGGTCCACCCATAGTGACATCTACAATGCATTTTTAATTATCATATTAGTCTACTTTGAACTTTCATGCCTCTCCTAGGCCAGTGATTCCCAGGACCTGACATATAACTCTTTCTGACCTTTATGACAAGAGAAAAAAAAAGTTTTCCTACTCGTCCTGCTTATCTGAAAGAAAATAGAAACTTCACAGTGGATAGGAAAGCTGATTCGAAAGTAAGCAGAGTGGCCCGGTGCGTGAGTTACTTTTCTGTTGCTATGACAAAAGACTGTGTCAAAGGCATAGAAGAGAACACCAACTCGTTATCCAATGTCAAACTATCAGTCCTGCAAACATACACACAAGTAACATGATACAGACTGAGAAGGTTTTATTTATATATAGGATTACACACACATAATATTACATATCAAAATTAATAATATATAAAAACAGTGAGTATAAATATGAGAATTATAATTTCTATCCCAGAGTGCTTATGAATAAAATGAACTTGCAGTATATCTCAGTGACATGTGGAAGATATTCCACCACGTCATGTTTATATTACAGGTTTGTCGACTCCATTTTATTTTATTTTATTTTATTTAAAGATTTGTTTATTTATCATGCATACCCTGTTCTGCTTGGATGCCAGAAGAAGGTACCAGATCTCATTACAGATGATTGTGAGCCACCATGTGGTTGCTGGGAATTGAACTCAGGTCCTCTGGAAGAGCAGACAGTGCTCTTAACCTCTGAGCCATCACTCCATTTTATTAAATAACAACATCGTTTGAGAACTGGAACGTGTGTGTATGTGTGTGTGTGTGTGTGTGTGTATGTGTGTGTGTGTGTGTATGTGTGTGTGTGTGTGTGTTAGCAAAGGATAAAAGACCAAGAATTTGAAAGACAGCAAAGTGGGCAGGGTAAACGGAAGGTTTTAGAGCAAGAAAAGGAAAGAGGGAAATGATGTAACTGTATTATGAATTGAAAGAATAAAAATATTTTACAAAATAGGCACTAAAAATGTAAAAACCAACAACAACGAAGAGTTGACATTGGGTTTTGGTTCCTGAGGGATAAGAGTCAGTAACGGCAGAGTGGAGGTGTGGCAGCAAGCAGCAGACACAGCAGTACAGAAGCAGAAAACTCATATCTTGATCCATGAGCATGGAGTAGAATAAAGTAACAGAAAGTAGAAGAGAGATCTTAACTGTGAAAGTTCGGCCCCATTCACACACTTCGTCCAGAAAGGCTGCATCTCCTAAACTTTCCCAAAAAGAGCCACCAAGTGGGACCAAGAATTCAAACACTTGAGCTGATGGGGGATGTTCTCATTTAAATCACCTCATAAAGGAAAGCAGAATGCTTGGGTAGGTACCTTTTGGCCTCCACTTGTCAAAACCCCATTGTTTTTCAGTGAAATTGGGGTCAACAAAATTTCCATGAATTGTGGAGACACCAAATAAACTCATTTTGCTCTTAAGCCACTCTGGGGTAGAAATTCCCTCTGTAATCCTCATATTTTATAATCTCCTTGGTGGGGAATGCTGAGGAAGCAGATGTTCCCAGCACAATAGGAATCTCAGATATCACTCATTCCAGCTTCCTCGTTTTACAGATAATAAAACAGAGGATGAGGCAATAAAGAGATTTGCCCAAATTCATGAACCTGTCTATTCTAATTTCCAGGCAACTGCCTTTCCCAGAATAGCATACTTCTCTTGCATAATGAGAAACAGGTTTATTTTCCATGAGAATAAAGGAGGTTAGAGTCAAAAGGAAGAGGTTTCTTGGATTCAGGGTGTCACATATGCCTATGTGGAGGGATGCTAGTAAAAATGGAAAAGAAAAAAACTGTACCGAATAAAGGAAGTTATTCCTGGCAATTGACTGAAGGAGAGAGAAATCATAAAAAGCCTGAGTGACAGACAAATGAATAATGTGACGAGATAAATCAAATTTGAGCTCCACTGAGATCAAAGAGAGAGGAGAGTGTACGAAAGAAAGATGATGTCTGGGTTTAGCATTCATTTGGGAATCATTTAGAAACCTTGAGATAAAAAGGTTCTGTAGAAATAATAAATGTCTGTTACTTAATTTTTGAGGGACCAGGAGATTCATGCATTGTCACAAAATGTTATTAAAAACAGCTATTCATTTTTCATGTAACAAGATAAAATGTGCAATCTATATTGATGGCAAAATTATACCCTCAGTTTCTCCCATGTATTTTCCTCCAATAGCAGGCCAATTGCAATTGTAAGTGAAGATCAAAGGGCAGAGAGAGAGACATTGTAAAAGAAATCTAATTGGGAAACAATTTTTTAAAAAAATCTTTCATTATCCCTATTGTCAGAATTCCCAAATTCTCGAAGAATAAGAGCTCACTGGCCGACCCTATGAGCTGAATGTCATCGGTGCTCAACTGGATGCATACTTTCCTACTGGTCTTTACTTTCCTGCATTTGTGTGTATTTGCATATAAAGAGACAAACCTTCACATTTACACACAATTGCCAGTGACTCCTTAGCTTGACATACAGCTATTTATACATAAAATATTCTGTGACATCTGACTATATTGTAAATGCAAGACTACTATCCTTTGTTATATTCAAAGCTAGCTCTTGGAGGTGATGGCTTAAATTATACAGGCATACATTTCTGTCATTATTTCTGACTTACAACACATCATGCAGTGTGTGTAATGTATGTAACACATGCGGTGTGTGCAATGCCCGCTTTCTGGAGATAAGACACACTTGGCAATCCTGCCCCTTTACTCACTGAATTATTCTTCTCTTAATCACAACAGGTTTCTCTGCTGGATTGGGATTCTATTTTAGACTAACTCTTGTTATGACTCAAGTATTATGCTTTTATTCATGTAATAAATATTTTATTATTGAATATAGCTATTCTATATTTATCAGGTACTTACAAAATAGGAAAAACACTAACAATCTGTGAAATACCTTTTTATATATTCGTTTCTTTACATCTGACTTTACAGTCAAAGGTATTGAGACTGAAGGAGGTGAAGTTACTAAAAAAGTTACAATTTCTTCTTTTTACTTGATAGCTGGCATGTAAATATAAATCTCATATATGAGTGAAGTATTCTATAATGTTTTAATACACACAGGCACATTTTACATAATGCAAATGTCCTTTGCTTTTTTAATAAAAATTTTCACTTCTCAGTCCCCTGTTCTGTGACGTTTCCTCCTAAATGAAGAGTTTCTCAACATATATGTCCCCAGGACTCCTAACCCTGTTCTGATTCCTCTCCTTATGACATTGTCAATGTTTACCTTCCTCTGTTGTCTTTTTTTCACTGTTTCTTTTGTTATTATTTTCTTGAAAGAAAGAATAGCTACATTAAATATCTCACAGAATGTTTAATATTGTCTGTTTCATTCATTACTGTATAAACTCCTCAAGGCTGGCGTTTGTTGATTCTCATTGGTCTGCATAGCTTGTGGGAAGCACCCAAAGAATCTTTAGAATGACTACAGACAAAAATAATGGACTGGATATTTGCAAGAGTTAAATTACTGTGAAATATTTAATCTGTAAAAATATTAAGGCTTAAGGAGTTGAATATGATTAAAATTTAACCAGATTCAAACATACAATACATACATGTATCAAAGCATATGCCATCCTATTCATGTGAATAGCTTGTGTTCTTATACATCAATTAAAAGAAATTTAGATTTCAAAGAAAGTTTCAGAGAAAAATATCATATGAAGAGGAAAGATATTTCCCCTTGGCATGTGTTAACTTTGTAATAGATCTCCATGTTTAGAATGGCCTGTGTCTTTCCCACAAATTGGCAAACACGTATAGTTACAAGACTTGGCTGTCAGAACAAGGAAATGTCCAGCTGCTGTTTAACTGAGCCTCTACAATCCACACCACCTAAATTTAGACACTTGAGAATGTAGATGAGTCCCACACATCACTATGCCTGTACCAACACTTATCAGACTTTTACTTATCACCAAAGATGTCATGGAAGATGTGAGCTTTAGCTAGTCCTCTGGTGAGAAGTGGAACTTGGCTTCATTGAAAGAGTTGAAGGAAACAGAATAAAGTGTTTGTATCAGTAAAGACACTCAGATGGACAGTGTAGGGTCAGTGTGAATGCTTGAAGCTTCGTGATGGTGAGTGAAGAAAATCTGGGAGATGTGACCTGGGCGAGGTGTAGCTTGCAAGTAAAAGGGAAGCATGCATTAGGGTTCATGACAGAGCAGTTACAACAAAATCCCAACAAACAGATATAATATTCTATCAGGGAAGGCAGGGAGGAAAGGAAGTACCTGAAAATGCCAAAACTTGGGTGTTCACACTTCAGAAGGGAGACACAGACGGTCTGCATTCCCCTTTTTTGTCTTAGCTCTGGCCACTCTGTTCTCTATGTGAAATTTTTAATTAACAGAGTTTATTCATATGTGAGTCCCACTGTCCTGATCACATGATTGCCTCTGTTTGTTCCTTCGCTAAACTCCTACAAAGTCCCTGTGTCTTTCAAGAGTCAAATACACTAAAGGACCCCAGGCTAACAGAGTCACCACTGTATCTTCTTTTATTTGTTTTTGTAATCATAGTTAATCAGAGTAACTACTAAATTATAATCATAATAATGATAATATTGAGAAAAGTAAATGATTTTGAGGGCTAGATTTTACATTTACAGTTAGAACACAATCAGAGAGTTATTGTTTATATGAAGAAGTCATAAGTTGTTTGGGATATGGAGGCAGATGGAAAAAAGAACACTGTCTTGAAATATATGATTTGCAGCTAAATGCTGAAAATGAAATCTCCAGTTAAAGGCTGAGCCTTACACAGAACAAGATGTGAACAAAGGAACGCAAAGTCAGACTCTGAAGCTTTGCTAAAGGGCCACGAGTTCAAAGCCAGCCTAGACAGCATAGTGACCCCTGTCTGGAAAGAGGAGTAGACGAGGAGAAGGAGAAGGGAGTGGATAAGGAAGAAGAGGATAAAACTTGAAAATCAGAATTAAAGATATTGAAAATAGCAGAAGTAAAGTCTGGAGAACAAAAATGATGGGGAAAGAGTCCAATATTGCACTTTTCTAAAGTTACAAAAGGGGATGAAACAGTGTCAAATGTGATATAAACATAAATAAAAACAAAGAAAGACACAGTTTATCAAGAAATTGATAGGATATATTTAAAATGATAATTTCAGTATCCAGCATGGTAAGTAGCAAGCATGGTAACCCAGAGTTCAGTCTCAGAACCCAAGTGAAAGTCAAAGGAGAGAACTAACTCTCAACTAACTCTAAAAAGTTGTCTCCTGACCTACACACTATAGTAAACACAAGCCCATATATGTATATCTCTCTCTCTTGCTCTGTGTGCTCTTGTACTCACCTTAAGTGATTATTGTGTGTGTGTGTATTTGTATGTGTGTATTTGTGTGTGTGTATTTGTGTGTGTGTGTGTGTACATATTTATATATTTCCCTTTTCCTAAATTGCAAAGAAAGCAACGGCAGAAGATTTGTAATTAGAGTCAGCAATCATGGCCAAGGTGTGTGGCATTGCTATCTTCTCTGTGACCAATGTTGGACACAAGGGAACAAAAGCATAGGACTTAATGTGCCTAAGAGAGGTGACCTGCTCTCTTGCAGTAGCTGTATGACTTTGGACAAGACGTAGTAGCAGTCTTTGAGTTTAAAGGCATTCTTGCTTTCATATATCATAAAACTTCTTCCACAATTATTTTAACTTTTCTAGATTTCAGTTGTCTTGAAACTGTAAAGCTTTTAGCTCCAACTTCTTAATTAAAGGGATTATGATACAGCCAAGTCAGACTGCATGTGAATGTTGTATAATATTTAAATCACTGCTATATTTTAATGGAAAATAAGTTTAAATGGTTGTAAATGTTAGCAATCTATAAAAAAGAATCATTGATCCGTGTGTATTCATAATGCCCTGTACACTTTAAGAGAAAGGTCACTAAAAACGTAACTATTGTTGTTGAAACTTGAGTAGTTGCAAATGAGTCCCTGCCAGCTTTTTTCCTGATGGTAGCATTTTGCCTAATTCTGATTTCACACATCACTAAATTCTGAACAATCAGTGTCTTGGAGCATATCATGCGCTAATTTTACTCTGACAACTTCGTAATGGGAATTTGAACACATTGCATTATTCTTGTTAAAACAGGGGGCAATGTACTCTGAATGTTACAAACCATTCACCTTCCTGGATGTACTGAAGTTCCACATAGCTGTTTTTTTTTTTTTTTGCTGTGAAATGTCATCTTGAATAACATGGGCCCAGGACTTCACACACACACACACACACACACACACACACACACACACACACACACGCTACTCACCTGCAAGAATTGCCTTATCCCAATAAACCCTACTCTGGTTCAGGCAGTAAGGGGTTGGGTAAAGAAGTCTATTTTACTAACCCTTAGTCCACCCAGCAGTTCTTGTAACTACCAATGCAGCTGGATACAGCAATTAAGAGGGAGGTTTGTACTGTGAGGTATTTTATAGCAGGAATAATGTCTGGTTTACACAAATTTACTTCCCTATACTAATGAGAATGATTTTTGTTTTGTTTTGTTTTTCCAGACAGGGTTTCTCTGTGGCTTTGGAGGCTGTCCTGGAACAAGCTCTTGTAGACCAGGTTGGTCTCAAACTCACAGAGATCTGCCTGCCTCTACTAATGAGAATGTTAATGTCCTGTAATGTATTTGCAAACACTTGTGAGAAAATTTAGAGTTTGAAATTATGTGATAATTAGAGTTGTAAAAATTTTTACTGTATTTATTCTTAGTGAAAGTTTTCTATTTATTTTGTTGAGTACAACTAAATTGATAAACTATCTGTCTCACACATATAACTTTAAAAAATAGTGAACAAATGAATCTGAGAAGGCAAAAGAGAAATGTTGCTTTTTAACAAGGGCAGTTTGCAGGCATCTTCGTATAGTCTGGCATGGAAACACAATGTTCTAGAAAAACTAGGCACACTTAATAATTTTCAATGTTTATTCACAGAAATCAGGTATCATACCAGATAATTTCTAATGCTATCAAATTCACTACTGACTTCATTTCAGAAAAATACTGTAAGACATTATGAATAGTCATTCTTAAGAAAAGGGAAAAGTTAACTTTGAGTACATTAAGCATAATAGCAGAGCACAAGGTATTTTGCATAAACCCAGCATGTCATAATGTGTTGGAATGGGACATCAGTTGGTACCTTCTCCTACCTCTCCAACAGTTTTCTGCCTGAATCTGTTGGTATTCCTCTTTCCAGTGAAATTCCAAAGGTACCCTTCACACAAAGGTCTGTTTCTTCTTCTGTCTGAGGCAGGAGTTATCCACTGTATCTCTGATATGCTCACCTTGATTCCTCATGTTGGAACTCATGTAAAGCAACAACACTGACAAGTACAGAAGCAGGCATGCTCATGGGGGTCTGAAATGAAGGGGGGCTGTCTGTCTTGTCTTCATGTAGGAAGGTCATTCTTATCACAATGGAAAACTTGCTTTTAGCATGCCTATTTTGAAATTCAGATAACCGGTGCTCAGGGATTGATATATTCAAACAAGCGGGGTACTGAAACAAAAGGGGCTTGGACAAGCTTCACCAGATTCTCTGCTGTTGGGGGATGGATGGGAAGATTGCAACGCAGAAATCATTGCCTTTAACTGTTGGCTGTTCCTGTCATATATCTGTAATCAGGAAGATTCCAGGCAGCAGATCACCTGAGTTTTAGGGAGATTTTTCCAGAAGAGATGGCCAAAGGGAGATTTTTTTAAATAGAGTCAGAACACCTACTTTGCAAGTACGAACAAACTGTGACCTTTGTGAGATATCAGGAAAACCCAAACATGCCTCCAGATACCTGCCTTGTGATTGCCTCCCTTTTAGGACAAATTCCACTCCTACATAGCTTGAACAAAGTTCAATGTATCTCTCTGACAGATCCCACAAGGTCTAAAGTGTTCATAGGTACAAATGACTAATGGGAAAGGGAAGACTCTTACAGTAAGATGAGTAGTCACTTGCCTAAGCCTGTGTTTGGTGTTTATCTGAGAACCACTCATTTTCGTGGCCTCACCTGCTTCCTTTCCTCCTCTCTATTTTCCTCGCTACCCATCCACGTTACCTTGTCCACACTTCTCAACCCTTCCTCCAACTCCAGATGCCATCCTCCATGTCTGTATGTGGCCAGGATTTGTCCCAAGTGCCACATAACAGCACATAATTTCACTTAGAGGTAAATCTCTGTGAGACGTGACCTACCTGTGCAAACATCTGTTTATGTGTGCACATACACACACCTTCATATTTACATACACAGAATACATTATCCATATTTGAACACAAAAATGATTTTTCTGGACACGAAAAGAAAAGAAATAAGAATGACCCTCCGCGTGCGTGCGTGTGTGTGTGTGTGTGTGTGTGTGTGTGTGCGTGTATGTGATAGGAAAATATTAAAGTTGCCACAGTTGTGTATAAAATGTTGTCTTCATTCTGTGTTATGAGGCTAAATACACAATTGTCAACATCACCAAAAATATTCTGTCTTGAATATAAGGCATGTACTACGGGACTGCATCCAGAGGACAGTCAGCTCTGAAAGCAGTATTATGACTTCTCTCTTTTTTACATTTGGAAAGCAGATAAACTAACACTACAGTTATTTTTAAACCTAAGACTAAAAGTTCAAAAGAAAAATTCACCAAAAGTTAGTAGCTTAGAAAGTGGGTTTGGAGTCCTTACTTTCCAAACACAGTTTAGACAGAGTAGAATAGTAATAAACTTAAATTAATAAACGGATCCTCAAGACCTCTCTCCCTTCACTCCCACCAACTCATCTCCTTCTTCATAAATTACCCCTTTATTTCCTTAATGCCAAGTATCCTGCAGATTCTGAGGAATATGAAAGCCCCTGGTGTAAAATATAAAAGTTTCTGACAACCAGTAGATAAATTCTTATTTATTAAAAATAATTTTCCATCTTAGCATGAGGTCAATAGACTTAATGAAAAAATTTCATGGCATAAACAATATTGCAACATCCTAATTATGAATTTCCAACAAACCCCAGCATGCACTAGATTATGGAGCGGAAGGCTCGTTTCCAGATGTTGTAGTTAGAAGTTGTTATTTTTTTAATCTAAATATCTCTGTGGTTCCTCAAATTAGGTCATAGTAAAGTGCAATCTGATGTTGGGAGTTACACCAACACCCAATGGAAAGGACTAAATAAAACCAGACGAAAATACTGTTACAAAGACAGGCATTAAGTATGCCACATTTGTTGGGTAGTTGAAGCTATTTCTTTATATTACCACCAACAATTTCTTTGGATAATGTGTAGTAAACTCTATAGCTTATACAGTAAATGAGAACCCCTATGTAAATGTAAGCTGCTGGCATATAGGTATATATAAGTTGGGATGTAGCGAACTATTTTCCATATCTGTGGCCTTTTACTCCTCTCACTCACACACACCATGCTCTACATGCTTCAGTTACGTCATTCGCACCAGGCTCTACTTACTGAATTAGAAAAGCAGAGCATGAGGCAGACAGAATTTTCTGTATGGCTCCTAGGAATGTAAGAAGCAATCTGTTCTGAGCATTAAGGAGATGGGAGTGATAGGTTTACAGAACAACACTATGCATAATTGTAAGTTCCAGACAATTTGATATTTTTTTCAATAATTCAGGAAGATTATTTTCCCCAAATATATACTTGAACTGTACTCTGAAATTTCTAGAAGCAATATGTCCTCAGGGCCCTAATGAGAACATAAGCTTGGATATGAGTTTTCTCATTAGATGTTATAAAATGCACTAGAGAAGGGAAAGGAACAATTTATAAGCCAAATAACACAAAACAAAGTATTCAATCTAATTTGAAGTCCATGTTAGAGACTATAATTTTCTACACTGGGAGAAAATGTGACTGATACTTGCTGCAAATAGTACCTTGAAGGGCTTTGTATTTAATTAAATGTCCAATGACAAATTTGATTGCATCTTCAGAACCAGAGATTGATAGGAGCGCAAGGTCAAGGGAGCCATTTACTATGACAACAGTGAATCATGCGATTGATGCTAGCTTGAGTCTGGGATGTTTTATTTCAGAATGATTAGACTCTCATAGCATCAATGATACTACTTTATTAGCTTTCAGCATCTGTGCATATGCTCCTGCAAATGCTGCAGGCCACTGAGTATCACAGGCCATTTGAAGCCATATCCTTGACAGGATAGACTTCTTTACAAAGCATCAATGTGAACAATGTGCATGCAGGTGGATTTGTAACCCAGAACCTCATTGTAACAGAATGCATTTATATTCAGTTGTATAATTTCAGGGGAAGAGACATAGGAGGGAAACAAAGGACAGTGGCAGACAGACCAAGAAAGACAAATACTTTAGAACTAATGTGAATCCTGTCAACACTAAAACCAGCTGCAAATGACAACCAAAGCCAGATACTAGAAAATGGAAAGAGAGGAAGCTAATTCCATCCTTTTCCACTTAGCTAACTTTTGGTTAATATTTGAACATTCCCTATTTGGGTGATGTTATCTAGTTAGCAATTCACTTTAGACAGAAAATTACTTAAGCAGAGCGACTGAGAGTGCATGATGATACATCTCCAAATCAGAAGATGAAAAGTGTTGCAAGCACCTATCAGCCAACCACACTAACCTGGGTAGTTCAGAAACAAAGAGACATCCGTGTCCTGGAAGCAGCAGCAAATGTCGGAAGCTGCAGGTTGCACCTAAGAGGGCTTAATATCCTCCTTCTCCTTCTCATCTGTATCATCTGCAACAGAAGAAACAGCAGCAGTAGGTCCTCTCACTCCCACAGCTTTGTGTTTTATTTTTTGATTTCCTGCTATTTAAGAATTAAGCTATTTAGTTGTTACCTTTATATTATTATAGTAAAGGTAGTCCACATACAACCCATCCTGTTATATCAAGTGAATAATTTATAATCACTGGCCGCAGACACACTGCTGAGTAGCAGTTCTCCACCTCTTACTCTCTTACACTGAGACTCTATGCCTGCTGATCAATAAATGGTATTTACCTGCTAGCTTAACCCCTGGTAACCACCACTCACACTTTAATTTTTAGAAACTTGGCTGCTTCATGCAAGGTACTTATGCACTCTTTGAATTTCTGTGTTTCATAGATACATTAGATTTTTAGCATACCAATTCTATTTTTTTCTTCAAGTTATATAGAGATATGTTTCCTAAGTTGCTTCATTTCCCCAGCCATAGTTGTCATCAGAATGCTCATAGATATTCGGATTTCCTCTTTTCACTTATGGAGACATTATCTCCCTATTTGTTCTAGCTTCATTTCTGTTGTTGCAACCATACACCCTGATCAAAAGCAGCTTAGTGGATGAAAGGGTTAATCTGGCCCACAATTCCTGGTGCAGCCCATCACTGAGGGAAGTTGAGGCAAGCATTCAAAGAGCTAGTCGGTCATATCATATGCACAATAGAGCAGAGAGAAACTCACGAATCTGTGGTGCCTGCTTTCTTATGGTCAGCTAATTTCTTCACTCATGCATTTTAGTACACAACCCAGGAAATAATGATGTTGGCACCTACATCCAAATGGTCCTCTCAACTCAATTAATAATCAAGAAATCCACAAACTGATCTAGACACTTCCTCAACTGAGATTCTCTTCTCAAGTGATTCTGGGTTGTAACAAGATGACAGTCAAATACCCTCACACTACTGATTTGAATTTGTAAAGCTCATGTAGCAAGTGTTAGCCACTGGCATGCACCAAGAAGACAGACTGGCCAGTTTCATGTGTGTGCATTACTACTCTGGGTGTTTTTCCCTGTTTTCATCGCATTTGCCATGAATGCTGGCAGGTACATCTCCCAACTATGAGTATGCACAAGTAATAAACACAGTGCCCAACTTTCCTCTACTGACCCTGTCCAGGAGAAAGAAAGGCTGAAGAGCCTGTGTGGCTCTGATGTGAAGATTTCAAGTTTGCAGACTTTACTGCATGTTTCTAATGATACCCACTCCTGCAACAGTTGAGATGCTCTAACTGATGTCCCAAACTGATGGTCCATATGCTCAGACCTTGCACATCCCCCACATATCCCACAGTGTCTTAGTTCATTGTAAATCAGTCAGTGTTGGAATGGTACTTTTCTGACACTTATTTACAAATGTGCAAAGTACTTGTCACAGCATCTTTGTAGAGTTTGATGAGACAGGGGCAGTCACATTCTTATTCCTTGCAAAAGACTTGAGAGCAGAAAGGACACAGTCTTTTTACTTGGGAGGGTTTATTTCTTTTTAAATTGTTCATATGACACAATGAAATCAAATGGTAAAGAAATGGAGAAAGCTTAAAATGATATTCTGATGTGACATAGGAGTGCTTGGCTGAAAGATGAAGAGGGAAGCAATGTATTTATATAAAAAGAACACAAAATCAAAGCAGTGTTGTCTAGATTGGCACAAGCAGGGGAAACTCTTTGTGATAGGACATTGGTACTAATCCTTCCACTTCATCAAGGAAAGAAAACACAGACAGCCATATTTGTTATCTCACTTTATTTAGTCTCTCACCATTGAAGTCAAGCCATGTCCTCTTTCTGGGAATGTTCTAGAATTCTGGTGTCCAACACCACAACTACAGCTGAGAACTTGATTTTACCCACTGTCACTCAGAAACCAAGTTGTTCATTCTATTATTAGCTAGTGAATGCTGAAATGGGCACATGTAGCTAGTATTTCTAGTATGCCAGGTTTCATTATCAATGGATTAAATTATTTTAAATCACCTATAAAAGTTATACCGATTTCTTAGACTTGGCTTTCAGGCAAGTTCAAAAGGCTTCATTTATGAAAAAAAATCTGAATTTCATCTTAACCTTTCAGCATGTGTCTAGTCCCAAGTTATCAGCTCACAACATTCCTGTGCAAATCTCTGGACCTTAACATTTACATAGCCCCTCCTCTTTTTCCATGTTTCTGGGGGATTTGAACTCAGCATCTTGAGCACTTTACTCAAGATGAGGTACAGTTCCAGCAGCACAACTCAATTCTTTGAAACCCTTAAGTTCTTTTTAATGTATTTGAAAAAGCATTTGTTCAATCAATACTAATTCAGATTATAACTGCTTATTTTTAAATGTTGACAATATCATACTTGTATGCAATGAGCCATGAGTGCATTCATGCCCCACTATCCTCTCGCCTCCCTCCCATTGACCCATTGCTTCCTAACTAGCTGCTTCCTCCCATCATGACCACATGAAAGCAGTGTTAGCAAGTCAGCTTTCTAAGTATGGTGCCTGGAGGATTCCCATCTACCCTCCCATGTCTCTATGATACACATGTTCCTGATCAGACTGAACATGTTCCTGATCAGACTAAAACGGCCTCCCCTTTAATAACCACTCGTATTCCCGTTTAAACTTGCGTCATCGGTACAGATATCTCATCTTTGGCTGTACATCAAAGGTTTTATGTTTTAACAATGCAAGGAAAATTATCAGGTTGGATCAAACTGCATGAGATTAAAATGAGCCTTGCTATATTTGTGAAACAAAACATTTCACTGTAAACATAATATTGAAATCAGTTATGTTTCTTGAGATTAATTTTGTGTGTAAACTGAACAAAATATGTCAATTCGCAGGGATGAATTCTGAACATATGAGGTGCCAATGATCTGATTTAGCATTGACACCCATTGTCTAGTATTAATCTGGTTCCATTCATCTGTAGCTGGATGGTATTGCATGGTGCCAATTTTGAAAAAAACTCAAAACAGTTTGTGCCAAGGAGAATTTTTAAATATTATCATTAGTCCCCACCATAAATGATTTAATATTTTAGAACTCTATCACATTTGTTTTAATTTACCCTCTTTTACAGAATAATGCCTGATGAATTATCTCATTATTAAAACCTTCAGAGCTTTCTTCCCACTGCCCATTGCTGAAATTCATCAGTTTGGTTTATTAGACTTCTTTACTCTGAGGCCAACTTCCCTGCTTCACTCCTTCTTTGAGCAGTAGCTCCCTTTTACCCAGAACTTTCCAATCCGTACAAAATGCTCTATTGCTAGAATTTAAAGGCAAGACTGCACCCCACTACTATCCTTCTAGACTGACTTCATATGTCAGCTCCTCAGTACTTCCAACAAAATGAAGCTGAGCATTTTCTGTATGCCAGCCTCTATACTGAGTGCTTGGTAAATTAGTCAACTGAACCCCACCAACGAGTCTGTGACGTGGATATTAACACCATCAGAATTAAAGCAGTGGTGGTGGTGGTGCATGCCTTTAATTCCAGCACTGGGGAGGCAGAGGCAGGTGGATCTCTTCAGTACAAAGATGCACTAGTCTAAAGAGTGAGTTCCAAGACAGCCAGGGCTGTTGCACAGAGAAACCCTGTCTGAAAAAACACAAAACAAACAAACAAAAAAGAATTTAAGGAGGCAGATGAGGACTTCCCACCATTTTGTTTCACTTTTCAAAAGTCATCCTTGTCCAATCATCATGGACAGAGCTGTTAGTGTCCACTATGGATACCAGATCCCATATCTCCTTTATGACACAGCATCTAAATATTCAAATGATCTCTGGGATCTGGGATAGGGAAAGATATAACTAATATAACATAAACCTGGTTGTTCCTGGAGGATTCCAGTGTATAAATACTGGCTATTTAGTTAGCAAAATGACCTTTTGGTTCTGCCCTGCTTTTCATATATAATTATTTTAGGAGGTCTTTCGGTTCCCACTGCCAACTTGAGTGGATTTAAAAGTAGAAGACTATCATTCATATGCTACTTACTATTCTTAATCAAGAGCAAGATGTATTTATTGAGTTATAACTATGCACGCAATGTAAAGACTTCTGTTCACACATATGCATATATGTAGTTTGTTGAACAAAGAAGAATCAAAAACCTTGAAAGAAGAATTTGGTAAGTATGCATTGAAGAAGGTTGTTTATGCACTCTTATGCCAGGTCTCACATTTAGCAATGTCCAGCAAACACAAATTTAACAGAGAAATTGGGGACAGAAAGGGAAACTATCTCCACATTATTTATGATTCCAGAAGTTGCAGTAATTTGTAAAACAGAAAAGGTTCATATATTTGAAGATAAGCTTGGTAGTACACAGCTGTAATCCCAGAACTCCACAGGCTGAAGCAAGATAGCAAGATTAAAGCTAGTTTTATCTTGAAAGGAAGAAGGGGAGGTGTTGGGGAGGAGAGAGGAGAAGAGATATTTGAGTAAAAATAATGGCAAATAACAAGTTTTGGTTTTTTCAAAATATTAGATAATTGTGCATTATGTTTACACAGTGCTATGAGAGAACTTTGGCTTTTGAACTCAGAAGCCATATGGTCCATTCATTGAGGCCACTGAAGGCTGCATAAGAGAAATTCAGGCCAGTGACTATGGAAGGGATGAAGGAGAAACTCTTGGGTGGAAGTGCATGGAGCTGTTAGTGCTTTTGGGAAAGAATGTGTTCTGGCTGGACTTAGGTTCTCCTGGAGTCCAAGACAGTCTCTAGCCAGTGAACAGCAAACCCCCAGGCACCTAGACAGGATTGAGCTCCCTGTATTCATTGTTTTTATACCAAAAAGCCAAAATAGGATCTATCCATGGCAACAAGCAGAGGCAGGAGCCTCTGTCCTTCTGGATGCTCAGTCAGCAGAAAACAGCAGTGACTATAGAAAACATCTAGGTCTTCCCTCGCTGAAAGCTACACTAATAAAGCAAAAAGGTGTCAACCTACAGTCTTGGCCAGCGCTACTGTTTCTATAAAAGAAGTACCATGACCAAAAGCAAGCCGTGGAGGAAAGTGTTTATATGGCTTCCACACGATAGTCGGTTCCTGAAAAAAGTGAGGACAGGACCTCAAACAGAGCAGGACCCTGGAGGCAGTACTTGATGCAGGGGCCATGGAGGGGTGCTGCTTACTAGCTTGCTCCCCATGGCTTACGCAGACTGCTTTCTTATAAAAGCCAGGATCGCCAACCCAGGGATGGTTTTGTCCACAATGCTCCCCTATTAGTCACTAATCAAAAAATGATCCACAGCTGGATATTATGGAGGCATATTCTCAACTGGAATGCCCTCCTTTTAGGTAACTCTAGCTTGTGTTGAGTTGAATAAAACTAGATAGCACACTTATACTTGTGAATGTTGTCACAATTTGTAAAAAACATCATGAAATATGGAAGATGCCCTATATAATTACAAGTTTGATAATTGTAAAATGTATTTAGAAGAATGTGGTCATAGCATGTCCTCATATTTCTAGGTTTATTACCATAATTATTACTTTTTCAAGTTTTTAAAACTTTTTCAAAATTTTGTAATTTTTTGAAGTGTTTGAAGTGATAATGACATCATTTTCATGCTTCTCTTTCCTCCCTACAAATCATCGAATGTACCTCCAAATTAACCCTCTCTCATTATCAGGGTCTCCTTTCCTTAAATTGTTGCTGGTATTGTATATGCATATACTTGTATTCCTAAATATATGTGCAACATGCTCAGTCCATATGTTACTCATATGTATGTCATTTCAATGCTGACTACTTGACATTGGGCAGTCAAGTGATGTGCCCTTCCCTTGAAAAGATTGTGTTTCCCATGCTCAAAATTTATTTGTTGCCTGGAGTTCTTTGTCAGGATTGAAGCATCTTGAGTTCTCCTTCTTCTGTGTTAGACATCCTCGTTCAGGTTTTGTTTAGACAGCCATATCAGTGAGTCTTCATGAGTGTAGCTTCTCTGACATTTCTAGGAGACACAGCATAGCAGCAAACTCCCTATTGGGCTCTTATTACTATCTTTCCCTAAATATTCCGGATCCCAGAGATGTACCAGGTGAGCTGGGCACCACACAAACAATTGTTCTGTGCCTTTTGGCTCATTCTTGTTTCCTGTAATGGCCTTTAACTACTGCAAAAAGAAATTTATCTGATGAGTGGTGAAAACTACACTTATCAGTAGGTATAAGGATAAGGACATATAATTTAGTTAGGGATTATGCTATTTTAGTAAAGAGGTAGCCGTAAGCTCTCCTCTAAGATTCATACTTCACTAACCCCAGATATTTGGCTTGTTTTCTAGTACCAGTAATGATTTCCCTCTTGTTGAGAGTGTCTTAAGTCCAGTTAGATAGCTGTTAGTTACCAAAAAGTTATGCATGCTATTATTTTACCCTATAGGTTACTCTACCGTGATGATTATTTTTCATAGGTATCATGTATAGGTAGGACTATTGCTTCTTTCCTTACCTTGGAGGCTTGCAAGGCACATTCTGGTACCATGAAAGTTAGTCATCAAGGAGGAGGCTTTCAGGTCAGATCAGGCTCAGGTTCTCAGGGTCCTCCTATATTCAAAGTGCATGGTATATTCAGCAGTAAATTCTTACCTTCTAACACTGTTTGAGGAGTCTTTTGAACAACTCAAAAGAGGGATTCTCATGCCTGTGGTTGAGAGTTTTGTTAGATGGTCTATGGCTCTCAGAAGAATTGTTGTCAGCCCAGATGGGAAATTTATTTTAACTTATATATGTATATGTATGCACAGACTTACATTAGTATCCATAATTTTAGGTGTCTCTAATGATTTCTTCTTTTTCCCCTTCCTTCTCTTCCTCTGTACTTACTGTTCTCCCCTCCTGAAAACCTCCTCTATTTTCAAATTCCCCCTTCAAGCCATTTGCATCCTGCTATTCCTCTTTCTATTGCACCCTTCCAGAGTATGAATTTTTTAAGAAAACAATTTTATGTGCCTTGATAACTTGAATAAAAGATGAAAAGCAATCCAGTTTGATTTATTTACTTATTTTTTCAAGGTATAAAGAAAATAGCTTCCAAGAGCCATTTAGAAGAAAGTGTAATATGTTATTTCATTTTTACATTGTCCTGCATAATAGTAAGGTATCTATATTTGATAATTCTTAATTCATTATTCTTGATTCATGTCAACTTTAGAAAACAAATTTTGAAATCTTTTAACTTTTCTTCTTGAAAGTCTGAATTTTGATAACAGGCAAGCTGTAAGATTTAACTGGCAAAGCTTGCTAGCATTGTCCACGAAGCTCTCTTGAGATAATGGTGCAAATTGAATTGCCTGACTTGAAAGCACATCACAGGTGGCAGGTGAAGAAATTCTCAGCTTCCTTGACTCTCTTCCAGCCAGTAAATGTGCCCATAAAAGTCACAGGGCCTGCAATACTTGCAAGGCTGGGCTTGCATACAGAAAAAACAAAAACGGCCAGTAGAGACAGGTATATACATGTTTATTTTCATTCAGAGGAATTGTGTTTCTCTTCTGCAAGAAGCAGATTCTGCATGTCAGCTGTCCATGCATTTTTATTAAATTCACAGGCTGTCCTTGCTCACAAATATTTTCAGCTGAGCTTTCAAGACCTGGATTGATCTGGGTCTCGGTCAAACACCAGTATGTCTTATGACCTTGAGTGAGTCACTTTTCTGAACTTTGACTGTCGCTCCAAAAAATGAATAATGGCCTTTCAACTCTGTTTTTATGGCTCTAGGAACTATACAGTCATGCCACTTATTCTCAACACCAGTCTATGGCCACTCTGAATACTCTAATCTCATCTGATCTTGGGAACTAAGCAGGGTCAGGCCTGGTTAGTACTTAGATGGGAGTCAACCTGGGAATGCCAGATGCTGTGGCTAAGAAGCCAGCACTGGTGGTACACGCCTTTAATCCCAGCCCTTGGGAGAGATCTCTGTGAGTTTGAGGCTAGTATAGTCTACATAGAAAATTCCAGAAAATCCAGGGGTACACACAGAGAAACTTGGTCTCAAAAAACCAAAACCAAAGTGATCCAAAACAAGCAGCAACAACAAAACAAAAGAGAATGATTCTAGGAACCCACACCATAGAAGTAGCTTGAACAAGAAAAGTACTGTGTCAAGTATGTGTGTTGGATTATTCTGTTACAGCCCCCCAGCAGCGTTTCTGAGAGGTTATACTGTGCCTAAAGTGTCTTCCACAGTGCGGGTGTTAACAAATCTCCACAAACCAACCTCACTTCCAGGATCTCATACAGGGACAACCTCTGCCACCTACAGATCCCTTAGTGATGGGAATAGTAGATGCACTGTGGTTACAGGACTGCTAAAATACAGACACAGACTTGAGAGGTCACTTAACATCACTGCCAGTATAAAGTACAACTCATACATTAACGGTAATAAGATATTTTATTCTGAACTTAATATGAATACCCGTGACCCAGGAATATGTATTCATGTTGCCTCAAATAACGTGCCCCTACATGGATGTGGTTACATGAACTCCAATAATCACAGAAATAAAGTTTTAAATTATGGCATTTTAAAAAATACACCTATAGGACAATAAGGTATTGGTGACACAGAAAAAGAAACAAAAATACTCTGTAGGTTTTTACAACATCTGATGACATCCTTAGCTTTCAGCTTTGTGGAAGCCAGATGTCTGTTAAGCTAATGCATTCCAACTGTTGTTCGTAATACTCACAAGGATGTTAGATCACACACAGAAGAGTGCAATGAATAGCTATTTGGGGGACTAAATATAGCTTATAGTATTTGGCTTGAGATCTGTACTGTTCTTAACACTCCACAATCACAACATGCTGTTCAGTCTACCAGCTCTGTAGAACCTTTAACAGAGCTGTGGCTTTTTTTCTTGGAATTTAAGGTTACAATCCCAAGTGTGGCCCTTCAAGTACATTTATTATCTATTAGTTATCCACCGAGAAAAATGAGTGGATAGGTCAACTGAATAGAGTTCACGATTTCCCCCATGTGAATATACGGTATGTCACTGGACTATGTAGGAGCCAACACAACTTCATTTTGATCTATGCTTGACAACAGAAACTTCTGAAATTTTACTATGACCTGGAAATACCTATCTAAATTTTTGATCCTCTGAGTGACCCCATTTATGTTTCAGGCACAGTAATGCCTAATTCAAGGAATTTGTCAAAATTCAAAATACATCTAGTGTGCCTGAGATACATGATTGTCTTTAAATTTTGACTATGTCATGTACTTTAAAAATAACTGTGTTAGTTTACTTTTGCGCAGTGTTTCTGAACTTGTGCTGTTGAGTCTGGCTAGAGTTCTCCTTTGCTTTTACTGGGCTAGTCCTCTGCTGATTGTAGCAGAGTAAAAGCTGTTGCAAAGATTTTGGATTTCCTTTAATCAGTACTGGTCAAGAGAAGCCAGTGAGCAGATAGTATTGCTTGGTCATTATAGTGATTTTGTTATTTGGCCATAGCAAAGTTTTTAAAAATAATTGATATAAAATAGAGAGGCGTCTCTGAGCCAATAATAAGTTACTGGTTGCAAACTCTTCAATGATAAGGAACTTACCTGAAGTCAGTTAGCATTGACGCTGTTCTAGTACTTCAGCCAGGCTAAGTAAATGAGAGTTTGTAATCACTGAAATTTTAATTAATATATTTCTTCCATTTTGAAACTGATTTTTATATTAGTGTCATTTTAATTTATGCAATTATTTGACCATGCAATTTTGACAAGATTAATAATAATCAAATACTACTTTTGAATATATTAAGCCATTTTAGTGAGCAGAATGTTTTTCTTTTCCAAAATATGCACCTAACTCCTTATTCATAAGTGTTAAGACTTTCTATTTTAAAACTGTACAAAAGACATAAAATAGCTTTTATAAACTAGAAGCATCATTCACAGAATTGCACTTTGCTTTGATTACTAGGAAAACAAATCCCAAGCCTGTCAATTTGAATTTCTGCCTCCTAAGCCACAGATATTTTCTAAATTAACCTCATCTCTGTGTGAGATTTAATCTCTGCTTGAATAAATTTGGTTCACACATAGGAAATGATTGCAGATTTTCTTTGTACCCCCATACAAGAAACACTCCGAAGGCCTCTGGGGTGATCTTTCCTGGGAGACAAAAATCACAGAACACTCAGCTTTGGTATCCTTTCCAAAGGTCCTGTTCATAAGCAGGGCCGCACTCCCTCTTCTCAGCTGGCGACTGGTCTGACTGGAAACTATGGCAGCATTTCTATAAATAAAGAAAAACCACATGACCCTGGAACCACCAAGCATGGCCTTCATTTCTGATCCTCCCTAGGGGTACCTAAGAATGAAAGATAGGCAACAGCTATACAATATCTGCCCTGCTCTTGCTGCTTCTCCTGATTGCCATTTACATGTAAATTACTACTTGGAAAAAAAACCAGCAGCTCCTTCTCTTCCTGACTACCCAGACAACAAAGCAGCACTTCCTAAACTACCCGAGAGTAATTACACAATGTACTTCCTAAAGGAATCGTCCTTCAGAATCTGCAGTTCTTAGAAAACTAATTTTAGAATGAATAAAATATGAAGACAGTCCCACCCGGAATCTGAGGCATTAACTGTACAACAACAACAAAAAACTTTAGAAAAACATGGGACAGACGTGTTCTGTGAAAAGAGTTCCACCGAGGGAGCAGAACACATGCTAGCGCTGTGGAAGGCAGTGAGCCTAATGGGCAGGGATAGAGATTAAAGATACTCATTTCCAAATGCCATCGCTGACCTGGTCATAGGAAATTCTCTTGGCCCTCACTAAGTTTGTACCTATAGATCCTGAGAAGGGCCCTGAGCTGAGAAAATCAGTCCAAAAAATATGTTGTATTATTAAGTTAATGCTTTGATGTTCTCTCGTTTTTAAATTTACTTTACTTATTCAATTTTGGAACAGGATCTCACCATGTAGTCCAGGCTGGCCTCAAATGCACAGAGATCCTCTGACCTCTGCCTCTAAAGAGCTAGCATAGGCTGTACCATCATGCCCAGAGGTCACCTTTTAAATTAAAAATTAAAGTACTTTTATTTAAAAATTATTCATATATTGACAAGTGGATCACAATCTAAATTTTCTGTGTAGCTTTCCCCTTAGATTTTATAGGAAGAGTCATGTTCCCAATGTAACCACAGCAAAGTTCAATGGCTCTCTAATATTCCACTTCAGGAGACCACTGTTGCTTCTGTTTTTAATATGTGATCATCTGAAAGCTTTAAAAGTATACCATGCCACTTTAATGGGGACATGTTTTTAAGAATATAACATTGTCTTGCTTGTTCAATTGCTCACTCAGAGTCCAAGTTTGGATATTACAAATTCTGTGTTAAAGGATTCTTAGATATACTGATAAATTGCACTGCAAGGAAATTGTCCAGTTTTCATCATAATTAGAAGTGTAAGAGAGAATGTCTGTTGTTTCATTTGATTTCACTTGAACTGATCAAAGTGTCAATAGTCTCCTTACAGAGTGACACATTATCTTCCTGCATTTCCATGGTTCATAGAATTTCAATCAATCCAAAGAAGTTCAACGTGGATCAGTGTGCCTCAGAAAATGGGGACAGAAATGATCAATTACTGAATGGGATAATCCTAGCTTATTTGATTCAAAGCTCAGCCTAGCTTTTCCATACTGAATTATATGCCAAAATGCTGGAAAAGACCCAATAAAAATTTAAGAAACAATTTAAAAGTAGGGTTTATGCTACATACATACAATACACATACATTTATAAACAAAAAGTGACAGTCTTATTTTTTCATTGAATTATTTATAAAGTAATACAAAATAAACTCATTATACATCACTTATTACAATAGCACATTGTGTTTATTAACACATATGCAATTCTACAGATAATCCACCTTTTTTTCAAAAATGTTTGAACTTCCAGGTACTAGATGGTGACTTCAGTTAAGGGATATAATGATAACAAACAGTATTTATTTAGTTTGCATTTCTTTTCATGGCGATCCATTCTGATGGATAGAGATAGAAAGGGATCACCTGAAAGATCCAATGCAAACAGAAGAAGAAGAAGGAAAGTAAGGAGAATAGTGGTGGAGGCAGGACTGCTGCTTCGCAGGAAGTAGGTCAGGGAGGTTGAAATTAGCAGGCTCTGGACTAAGGGAGGTGAGCTGTGATGTCACTGTGGAGGGAAGGCTGGTACAGAGAACCAATGTAGGAGGTGCTCGATGTTTGAGGACTTAGAGCAGGTGATGGACCACGCTGCTGGGGTGGAGAGAAGAAGGAAGCCAGCCAGAAAGGCAGGAAAGCAAGAATAGGAAACAAAGTCACCTTAGATATTTGTTTCTTGATGTGTAGGGGTTGGCTTCATTAGAGCTTGTTGATTTGCCCTAGTGTGTGCGGAATAAATTCTGATTAATGGGGGTGGATACATATTAGTTCAGATGACTTTCAGTATCCTAGAGGGAAGATTACATATGTATTAAGGAGAATGTGGGCTGATTCACTAGGAGACAAAGGGGAGTGGAATGTGTAAAAAATACATGTGTTCCCAAGAGAACAGTTTCAGAACCAAAAACAACAGTTATAGATACTACCGGAATTATATTTCTGCATTCATCTTTTCTCTCATATATTTTAACAATTATTTCTATAATGAAATGCCTATACATATGCATCGTATGCCTTATTATCTAAAAAGATTTTAATGTATAACATACACGCGTGCGCGCACACACACACGCACACACACACACACATTTAGTCTGTCATCAGAATAAACAATTTGTACCCCCCTGTCATTTAGATGTCCTTTGAAAGAACTCAGAGAATTTGAGGAAATAGCCGGGAGGAAAACAGGCATAGTTTATTATGAAGCCAAACAAAGCACGATCTTAAGTGGATAAGACCAAAAAGAAACCTTGCTCAGAACTACATCCTGGGCAAGCATTGTTCTGCTGTCTAAATGGATTAGAAGCCACCTGTCCCACACAGGTAGCCAAAAGGCTGTTCAGATTGACTGTTTCCATGAGCAAGCTCAGTGATGTTTCTTAGATTGGCACGACCTTGTTCTTTACCAGAAAGTCTCCGCTGGACTTTAAGGAGGTTTAGAATTCCTGGGGTGGGGGGAGGTTTCAAAGTTATCTATTAATGTCCTTCCAGATAACCCTGGGTGAGACATCTCCTTCCAGAGACAGAGGAGTAGACCAGGCTCAATTTTTCTGACCAGTAACTAAAATCTCAAGGATCCAGTCCTTTTAACATCTTCCATCTGTGAAGGAAAGCATCCAGTCCACTATTCTGGAAATCTTCCAACACCTAACTAGCTACCTACCACAGACCACTTCTGTCAAGTTAAGCATTTCCATACCACCTCCATCTTCATTGTTGAATGAAGACAGAATTTAAATGTGGCTTCTCCTTCCAATGTTCAGTACTTGCCACCCTCCTAGTCCAGGCTCAGTAATCTATGCTGTAAGATCATGTAAAGACAAATGCTATCTCACTGGGTTAAAAGTCTGGCTGCCAAAAGAAAGAATGAATGTGTGTTGCAACATACACTATGTGATACCAATGGACTTTTATGTGGATACAGTCAATAGACACATTCTAGAAACTCTTTTTATTACTGTGTGAGTTATTAAAGATAATGAGACTTTATATGTTTCTATATTTAATGTCCAAACCTGTAATTCCCCCTTACCTAACCATGTTCACTGTGGCATCCACAGTAACTTACCAAGTCTAAACTTTATCAGAACAGAGTTACAGATACTGGAACTCCAGTATTTGAACTGTTCTGTTTTCCCTGAAAAGATCTTCATCTTTCTCTCATATTACAGAAGTCTAAGCAAAGTAACACTCCAGCTCCAAAGCTGGAAAAATAGAATCCATTAATCACTCCATCACATATTTTGGCTTTAAATATGAAATGATATTTTTGGCCACCTGGTCTTTCTGTTGCCATAGATGAAAATCAGCTCTTTGTTTTACACTCTTCTCTATAACTGGTCTTTATACTTTAGCTGAAAGAGGGATTAAATTTATAAATAATACATACAGACCCCTAGGTGGAGTAAATCTGAATGTAAAGAGGCCTCATTTGTGTATGATAACACTTGGAGCACTTTAGTGTCAACTCTTTGATGTCATTTAAGTGACTGAAGTAGTAATACTTCATTTAAAACGTTCAGATTAGTCATTGTTGTTAATATAAAGATGCATCTTCAAATTTGTCCTTTACCCAATACTCAGCCATGTGTTTAAGCCAAACAGAGATAGCTTTTCTACTCTGCCTTATCATGGGAATTGAAACAAATTATGCAATTCAAGATGCTTTCAGAGGCAGAAAGGAAGGCAAAGGAAGGTCTCCAGTTTAAAGAGATTAGCTCCAAGTTACTAATAATGAATGCTTCGAATGCAAATGGGGCTAGCTTTTATACTCCATTCTAGAGAGTAATTAAAAGGGTTTGATAGGTTGTAAACTTACTAGACTAGAGAAATATCACTAAACAGAATTGATTAGTAACATACAAGCTAGTATTTATTGACTTACACACCACATTAGACTTAAAAATGCTTTTAATTTTTACTTATGATGTAATATGACAGAAAACTAATTTGCCATGTTTTGTGCTATCAGAAGCTCAATTTGAATCTGCAGTGGAAATCTTAGCTATAAGGGACATCTTTAATGACATACTAGCTTGACTTATAGGCCACACACTTTCGTTAGTAATTTGGATAATTTATTTAGTATGTAGCATTTTCTAGGTAATATGATAAGCACTTCATATTGTTAAGTGTTCCCAAAAATCTTCTGAACATAATATTGTTGCTTCTCTATGGAAAAGAGGTCAAGGCATGATTTTTTTTTGGTTTTTCGAGACAGGGTTTCTCTGTATTGTTTTGGAACTCACTCGGTAGACCAGGCTGGTCTCCAACTCACTGAGATCCGCCTGTCTATACCTCCTGAGTGCTGGGATTAAGGCGTGTGCCACCAATGTCTGGCAAGGCATGATTCTTAAACCAGCAGTGCTAGAAGTAGAATCTGAACCCAGAATTCTAATGCCACAACCCATATTCTCAAAATTTTGACGTTAAAAATCTAGTAAATGAAAAATAACTGTCTCCTTTTTAATTACCTATTTATTAGATAAGTAAGGGTCATCTCACATCAATAAAATGTAGGAGGAAACCTTACCAATGTGTATGAAATATATGTATCCTGGCAGAAGTCAGAGAGAGAGATGGCAAACAACCTGCACAGAAAACATTAAGTGACATAGATAAAGATGACTTGTGACAGGAGACTGGACAAGAAACGGATAAAAATTGCCTCTGATCTCTGGGAAGAAAAGCAGCTAAGGATTTTTACTCAATAGGAATCATGGCTCCTTTCAATACAAGATCTTGGCTTTTATCTCCTTTCATAATTAAACAGAATGGGTTTTCCACTTGACTCTGGGGAAGTCAATGAGGACATCCAGAACATGAAAGAATGAGAAAGGTTTGTCACAGGTTAGAACAATGGAGATTTCCAAGAGTTGTGCTCTCTTCGGACAAAGCAAGTGTGGGGATTCTCACTGAGGGAGCCTGTACAGAGCCCTAAACTAAAGCTCTGTGTAGAAAGTATGCTTTATAGAGGATGCTGTTGATTATGGCCATCAACTGAGCATGCTCAAACAAAGGCCACAGTTTGTTAAGTAAAGAGGGCAGCCAAATTCCTAGGCATGCTCAACTCAAGGTCATAGGGAATAAATTCAAGTGTTAAAATGGCAAATAGGGGTCTTGGGCATGTTTTCTCTACTTTTCTCCCTAGAAAGTTTGAACTGAAACCAAGTAAAGTCACTTTAAAGGTACCTTCATGTGGGAATTTACTCAGAGATGGGTCCAGGCTCATTTAACTACTACTATCTCTGTAAATCATCTTTATTATGTCACTTGACATTTGAATCAATATTTTCAAATTTGTATCTGCATATATCTATGCTGAATTTCCAATCCAAATATCTGTTGACACAAACACAACCCTTCCCTCAAAGGTAAGAAGAACTAGTTTATTCTTGAGCCTAATATACATGATCGTGGCTCAGGAATATGGGTTTGTGTTATTGTGTTACCCTGAATAATGTGTTACTGCTTGGGAATAGTTGTGTGATATTTTCATAGTTGTAGAACAAACAAAAGTCATAAATAAGAATATTCTCTTTTCAGATACAGTTCTTTTCAGATACAGTGGTGCAAACAGCAGGTAGACAGGTTATACATAACAAAGCAGAGAAATCTTTGATAGAGATTTCATATGCTGTCTGATAACATTTTTTATCTTCAATAATGATGGAAACTCATGGTCTGTCAAGTTAATGTATTTCAAATGTTTTACCTGATCGACAAGAAGGTAGGAAAAGTGTACCTAATAAGTAGCTACTAAGGGACACACACACATACACACACACACACATGCACATCAAGATGACTTAGATTCTGTATTTGTAATAATCCAACTCTACATAGTACTCAGTAATAATCAATTAACCTATTTATAACACCGTGAATGTAAGTGTGGAGTTTTTTGAAACTTCCGTTCATATACCCAATGGCCTACTAGATAACTCCACTTTAATATTCTCTAATCTATATTAATTCTGTCAATTTAATTCCCAACCAAGAGGTCCTTCCATTCATGATGAATGGAGGACAGGACCATCATATATCTACATGTAAACATTCTCAAATACCACACTTACAAATCACCTTAGAGACATCTTCTTTTAACGTTATGGTGTCTAGTATGTCACTTCTTTCTTCTACTGAATTTTCTAACACAACATAATGATTCCTAACAAGGTTTTATTTTGTCAGCATATGAGTTTCCATGGCAGAGTAGGTTTGCTAATGAGCAAACATCAAAGTATAGATTTGCCTGGTTTATTGCTATAGGTCTAGTGAATTCATCCACACTTCTTTAAAAAGGTCAGAAATTAGAAGAATAGAAGAGTTAAAATATGTCATAGAAAGGCACAGAAAGATAAAGCATTTCTACAATGAACATAGAGCAAGAGTCTCAAGCAAAGAATGATTGATGGAGAGCTTTAATTATCAGGAGACACAATCTGGAACTCCTGGGAGAGTCTCAGTGAGGGACTGTCTACACCAGGTTGACATTGGGCATGTATATAAGAAATTAACTTGATTTCGGTAAGAGAGAAAGCCTGACCCACTATGGATTGCACTGTTCCCTAGGCAGGGGTTTGATTCAGAGCTATGGAAGAGTAGAGGGAGATAACTGAGCACAGATAAATATGTGTTCATTCATGGACACATTCATTCTCATTTCCTGATTATGGGTGAGATATGGCCAGCTCCCTTAAGCTCCCGTGTCCATACTTTCCTGCTGTCAGCTTAAACGAACCCCTTACTCACACATTGCATTTGTCAGGGTATTATACCACAATAGAAAATGAACCGAAGACAACAGGTAGCCTGTAGATTCTTGAGACCATAAGGAATCCGTGACTCAGCGATTTTCCAGACTATTCCCTCTGTTACAATATTTCCTTTTTACCAATCCCATTTCTTCACCACCCTTTTAGTCAACTACTGTCCAGTTTCATAACAACAGGTTTCATACAAAAAACATTAATGCTCCAGAAATCATTTCCCTGAGTTTTCTTAATACTAGTTTGAATACTATCTCCTATCATACATTTCTTACCTGGGTGAATGGATGGAAGGGATGGAATAATGGGTGGGTGGGTAGGTGGATGGATGGAAGGGTGGATGGTTGGGTGGATGAATGGGAACATGAATGATGGGCAGGTGGGTATGTGAATGTCTAAATAGAAGGATAGATGACAAATAGATGGTAAGATGAATGTTAGGCAGATGGGTGGGTGATGGGTGAATGGGTGGGTGAATAGATGGATGGGTGTTGAACAGACAGAGTTACAAATATGTCTGTACAAAATTATGCCACTTCAGGACACATATTTATGCTAGCTATACTTTTATCAGTCTCTTTTCTATTCATTTTTAGAAATTTGACAAAAAACACCTCTGTGATGATTTTTCAAAGGAAATTCATCTTAATCCTGACAAATGATCCATCATAAGTTCTAATCTATCAGAACCATTTGCCTTCCTGTGATTATTTTCCATTTTACACTTATGTCTGGCCACTTGTCACATCAGAATTCCTTCGAAGTCTGAAGATTGGATTGCAATCACAGATAAATCTTCAGTCCTTAGATGTGTGACTAACACTCATTTTCATCAGGTTTTCTGAAGAGACATAAATATAGGACTCTGATATCTCCTGATTTTCCTGGGAGCCAACAAACTTATTTAGTTCCTTTTACATGCATTTAAATAGACCCCAAATTTAAGTTAAGTCTATTCTGTGGCACATTCCTCAGGATCAGCTTATTAGTCAAAAAAACTCTAGAGTTGTTCAGACTCACAATTTTCAAGATCATTTCTGACACCTGAAGTTGGGATACAACACTCACATTATAAAATTTAATTTGTTAAGTATGTTTACATATCTATATATGATATTTTACCTGATCAGTAAAACTTGCCCAAATAAGATTGAAGCCTGAAAATGCCCCATCCAAAAGAAATTCATACACTGTATTTTGAGAAATAATTGAAAACAAATTATAATAGCCCAACACTTGAAAATCTCACCAGTTCAAATGTTTATGGCTTTATGCTCAATCCATTATTTTTTCTTTCCTTCTCTCATTCATTTTCATATTTACTAAGTAATTTTCTTTTAGTGACAGCCACGTAGTAAACATGAGACTGACAGCTGCTAACACAGTAGACATAATGTTTACCTTCAGTTACCTTACAAAAACAGCTGCGACAGAATAGAGTTTAATGTGATGGTGGAACACCATCATCTTGAGCAAGGGGAGACGTTAACTACAGACACCCTTAGGTGGTACAGAATGAGAGACTGTAAACACATACCAATTTATCCAATGGCCGAGGAGGCTGGTTAACTGGCCCTACAGCCAGGCTTTGTTTGCAAGGAAGGTATGTCTAGTGCTCTAAGAGGTTTCTAGGCCTATACTAAAGGGTCAAATGGAAAGTCTGGTTTTGGTTAAGTTTGGTTTGGGGATATTGGGTACTTTTAGTTTTCACATTATTCAGCAGCGTATGAGTTCGTTTGCTTACTTACTCAGCTGTCATCTAATATGTCCACTAGAAATGAAACCAGGCTTGGGTTGGAGGGGCCACATCACAACTGAAGCTGTAACAATTTTATTGCAAGAAATCAGACTTTTTATAGGTTTATCAGAGACAGAATATAATGGCAATTGCCAGGATCAATACAGTTGTAGTTTCCAGGATACAACAAAGTTTGCAAGCTATACAGGGCACACAAGATTAATATCTAAGACCAGTTATACTGCTCAGACTTCATGCTTCCCTGACTACTAAGGAAGCATAGAGAAAAACACAAAGCCACCTAAATGCTTCACTGCCTGCAGGAAAGCCTGAGCCCCTCGGGAACTGGAAGGCATATTGTGCTCCAAGTGCTATGGACTCTAATCTGGAAAATATATGACACATGTCTCTCAAGGCAGCTATGCCAGGCCAACTCCATGCATCTTTGCAGGATATGTGGTCTAAGACAAGATTTGAAAGTGGACATGGGTTGTAAGTAGAAAGCCAACAAAAAGAGGTTGGATGGGCTTGAAGAAGGTTGTTGCTTGGAGATCAGGAAGACAGAAGGCATCATACATAGGAAATCCAATAAAATTGAGCTTTTAAAATGGATTTTTATAGGGACGTCAATGGAAGTAAGTTGCCTCCTCATGAAGACCTTTAGGAAACTGTATATGTGTGTGTGTGTGTGTGTGTGTGTGTGTGTGTGTGTGAGTATGTGTGCACGTGTGTGTGTATGTGTCTACAGATATGTTTGTTTCTCTCTATACATGTATATATGTTTATATATTGTATATATGCTTACGTAAGTATGCACCTGTATAAACTTATTTGTGTTTATGCATTCTATATAGATATGTAGATGTGTGTGTATATGTGCATGAATATGTGTGATTATGCATGTATGTATGTGAATATGTAGGAAGTGAACAGATATATTTGTATAAAAATGCATATATGCATTCTTATTTGTATATAGTTATATATGCATAAATATGTTTGTATGTATGTATACACTTATGTATAGGCACATCATTGGTTGTAAGTAGACTTGCGTAATGCTGAGTACTTTAACACTAATTTGAAGACAGAAGCTGAACAAACAGAAAACTATGTGGGGGGGGGAGTCTTCCTTAAATCCAAGTTTAAAATGCTAAATAAGTTGAGAGTCATTTTATCATATTTCAAGTTTACAAAGTTTGTCTTGTCTCCTCTAACCAATGAAGTGAGATGCAAAGAGGGTTAGGAGACCTCAGGTGATGGTGTTCACTAATGCGCATGCATCAATGGGAAAGACAGAACAAGACTCAAACCACGTGTGAAATAAGATAAGCTGTAAGGCTGAGGACTGGGTCAGCGTGTGTTCCTTACTGCATTGGGGAATGGAGGGAAGCTGGACTCTGGTAAAAGCTAAGACAGAAAAGCCTGCTAAAATTTTGGACATGTAAAGTTGAGATTTACATGAGTTTTGAATAGCTGTGTATGTGAGCAAGTGAAACAAAGAACCATTTTTCCTTTTGACATGTAGACAAAAGTTGAAAGACAGCCCGCAGAAAAGATTGCCCTGTGAGAGGGCGTAGAATTTATGCCTTATCATATCAGATGCAGTATCATCTATCATATGCAATTTCTAATCACTTTATCTATGCTTTAGACAATAAAAGAGCAACACTCAAAGACTTCAAATGGAAATAGGAAAAAAACAGCCAAAGAGGTGGGAGGTGAAAACCAGGTGTGTTTGGAAAGAAGTCCAAAGGGTAGAGTGTTTCAAGACTAAACACATTAGAAGGATGTGTTTGGCTGGTGACTTAGGCTTCTTATTGGCGCTCTCTCTCTCTCTCTCTCTCTCTCTCTCTCTCTCTCTCTCTCTCTCTCTCTCTCTCTCATTAATTCATTTATATTAATCTGTGTATCTCCAAGTGGTCTTGGCTTACCGGTGATGCTAGGTTTCTTACTTCCTTAGTGGTACATGGTGTCTCCTTCACTCTGCCTACTACCTTTCTCTGTCCATGTTTGGATTTCCATCATGGCTTAATCCTGTCTGTCCATTGGCTGAAACAGCTTTATTCATCAACCAGTAATAGAAACATATATTCACAGCATACAGAAGGATATCCCCCATTAGCTCCTCTTTTCTGTCTAAACAAAAAGGAAGATATTAACTTTAACATAGTAAAAGTATATATGTATATACATATGTATATATATAGTTATAGTTATCAAGCAAGAACAACAGTTAAAAATAAATATAGTCCACTAAAATTTTGCAAATTTAAAGAAAATGTTCTACCATTTATCTTATCTTTGTGAGTCTATAGCTTTATGTGTAGCTTATCTTTTATCATAACTAAGGAAAACCATAACCATAACTCTCTGTCTTCAACTCCACCAAAATCCCAAGAAGGATAATATATAAACTCTAGAATTGACAGAGACATCCCACTGCCTAGACAATCACCCAAAGTTCCTCTATAACAATGGGGCATCCCTCTCAAGACTATGGGCCAAGATTGCCTGGTAGACTTTTTGATGAAGCAGGAACCTTGAAGGACCATCTTGTCCCTTGGTAAGTTCAGCAGTCACTTTTCTTTGTAACCTGCTTGTCCAGTTTGCACAGGGGACTGTCAAGCAGTCCAGGTAAGAGCAATTTCTTGTCCAAATAGCTATCCCTGCCTTTTTAAAGGCAAACCCAATAAAGAGCTTCTTCGATGCCCATCTTCCTTTCTGACACAATTGGTATTGCCAGAAGCAGTTATGTCTCATTGTCATAAAAAACCCTAATAAACACTCTGTAGGTCTTTTGAAGATTTTTAAGAATACCTATCCATTTAAAATATAACTCTAACTAACTAACATAACTATAAGTTTTGACTATTATAGGTGGCTATCTATAAACTGTATGTAATTATACTTTACATTTTTATATGTGCTGTATAAATAAAATGCATAAATAAGTTTAGCAATATGCATATAACAAAATTGACCTTAAATTTGTATCAATAAATGGAAATCCATTTCTATATCTTATTGTCTGTTTTTCTTTAGAAAGAGAGTGACTGTGATCATTAACTGTTTATAACCAAATCCATTTAAATGAAAACAAACATTTATACACATATTTGGGAACTTGGTTGTATTTCTCTCTAAACTTCTTCCTGCTGTTTGGGAGTGCTCTCAATCCCAAGAGGATCCTGAGAAAACCCAGATGCCTAGCACAATCCTAGCTGTAGTGGTCTGTGAAGCTGGATCATCTCATCTGTTTTAGATGATGGATCACCTGAGTCACCGCTTCAAGGGGTCTTAGTTGATCAAATCATATTAGTATGGAGGGAATCCACAGCTTTTTGTCTTCTGTGAAAAAATAAGCAGGACCTCTTCCAAAGTAATGTGTCCTTACACTTAAATTTTGAGGTCAAGGCATTTTCAAAGTACATAGGTTGGATTAATCCACCAGCATTTATAATCAAATGTTCTTGAGCAGCTGTTGCTTCTTCCTCAGTAGTCAAACAACTCAAAGACAACACAGTACATCCAGTATTCAGACTCTCTGTGCATTTTCCATCTGGATTTTTTAACTGAATTTCATTTATTTTTATTTTTTAATTGTTTTTGTTTTTTTGAGAACAGGATGTCTCTGTGTATCTTTGGCTGTCCTGGAACTAATTCCGTAGATCAGGCTGGCTTTGAAATGACAGAGATCCACCTGCCTCCCCTTCTAAGAGCTGGGATTAAATGCATGTCTCACTACACCCAGCTACTCTTAATTTTTTAAAGAACTTTCTCTATCATTTGTCTTTTCTCTCCCAAGTTTACATGACTTTGTACATCTTAAAACATACTGCAGACTGTTTAGAGGTTTGTTTTTTCATCTGAATCAGTCTTTACTGTATATCTCTATATTTTTCTGACCACATGAGTCTTTAATCTGGTTACCATCATGGCTAGGATTAGAGCAGTGGCTGGCTCTGCCCCATTCCTTGGCTAGCTTCATGGCAGAAGTACTGGTGGGGGTCAGTTTTATTGTCACAACTCTGCAGAGTTTCTTGGTCCATGCCACCACCAAGACGTGTGCTGCCAGCTGCTCAGCTGCTCATAAGCACCCTTAAATTGCCTGAGAGCTGTGCCTCTTAAAAGAGCTGTGTGGTTTTTGCAGCAAACACTGAGCCAGGAAGCCTCTCTTTTTTAATGTAAATTTAAATCAGAAAAAAGGTTGCTTCAATGTCAATTCCAGGTCCCTCTCCCTTTCCCTCCCCTCCTCCCATGCCCTCCCACCAACCCCTCCAATATCTCCTCATTTCCCCAGGGAGGATGAGGCCCTCCATGGGGATGTCCATAGTCTGTCATTTCATCCAGGGCAGGGCCTAGACCCTCCCCTGAGAGTCCAGGGTGAGAGTGCATCTCTCATTGTTGGATGGGAGCCCAAAGTCCATTTGTATACCCTAGATATATACTGAACTACTACCTAAGATTGCCTACTAACCCCATAGATTGCCTCTCTTAAAGGAGCCATGCCTGTGCTTGCCTCTAGCGAACAGAGCCCACTCGAGAAAATGGTGCTACCAGGAAGCCATGCTTGATTCTGTTCTTTTGTGTTCAGAATCCCTTTTTAAGCTTTTGCCAGGTTTTACAGGGAAATTCTTTGCAAACATTTGAGTACCTTATGTAGAAGGAAGTTTCTCTCCTTCCCAGTCCCACAGCTGTTGAGTCCCAAATAAACATACAAAGGCTTATATTAATTATAAACTCTTTGGCCTATTGTTCAGGCTTCTTATTGGCTAGCTGTCTCTTAATTATTAACCCATTTCTTATAATCTGTGTTTCTCCACATGGTCTTGGTATACCTGTGATGTCCAGGCCTCTTGGTTCCTGGGCAGCTACATGGCATCTCCTTGACTCCACCCACTATCTTTCTCTATCCCTGTTTGGATTTCCTGCCTGGTTAAATCCTAGCTTTCCATTGGCCAAAACAGCTTTATTTATCAACAAATAAGAGAACATATATTCACAGCATACCAAAAGATATCCGCCATCAAGCAAGCATGTAAGTATTTCAACAGTGTAATTTTCTCAGAGTGCAGAAAAGGGGAATTTTGAGAAGCATGATTTAGACAAAATTTCCTTCAGTGTGGCAGTACAAATCTTTATTCAATACTGACAGTGCTGGCACTTTGGCAAAGAAAAGAGTTGAATACCCAGGGAGCATACAAGGACCTCTTATGTGCACAAGCTCTACTTTGAGGAATGGAAAGACATTGCTTCAGATTCATTTCCAATTGAGGTTTTCAGCAGAACACTGAACAATTGAAGCCATTGAAGAGAGGGAAAGTCAGGTCCTAAAGAGTATTCTTCATTACCATCTCTAGCTGTATCCCATCTGTCCTGCATAGATTGGTGCACCTGTAGGCTGAGCTCTCTGAATGCCAAGGCCAATGCCTGCTCAGCTTTCTTTAGCACTGTCTTGCATAGGCACTTTAGAGATTTGCAAGAACTTGTGAATATGACATTACATTCAATTTTGAATAAATTATGAAGTCTCCCAATTTTTAATGTGATCATTTTACCACACAAACCAGATACAGTAAAGGGTCTGAAGACAGTTAAATACACCTATGTAAACAATGTCCTTGAGCAAAACCTATCTGTATAAACAGTGTTTGGGAGTATTTTAATTTTATTTCACAAAGAGTAAAACTAGGGGGTTTTGTCAGTTTTCTTATGATTGTTAATAGAGAAGTCAGTCACATTTTGATTTTGATTAATTTTTTCATTAAAGTAAAAAGTAAAAAATATAGTATATTATAAATTATATAAGACATTACAACATGTCTGTGTACACCACTGGCAATTTTATTTTATACAAAATAAACAATATAAGTGAATGATATTTGAAATCCTCTGTAATTTTTCTCAAAAATGACCTTATCATTACAAAGGAATTCTAAATACTGATCTTCATACACAGGCTCTTCAGTGAACTTAATGATAGAGAAGTCACTATTCACACAGCCTGTCTTCACACAAAATGTCCTGCTACCCACAAATATGGAAAAAATTGCCAGCATAACTGCTCAATTTAGGAGATCCAGTTGGTTAATGGGATTCATGTTTGCAAGATTCAGCCTAGCATCTACAAATCTTCTCCTTGAAACCTTAGATTTTGTAGGAATTCTGGAAACACCAAAGGACATGGAGCAAAAATAATTGTAGTGCTTTAGACAACCTATTCATCTCCACAAAGAAAACTAACTGTGGTGTGTTTATAAGGACTCTTCAGACATAGGATAGATCATTTAATGCTGCTACAACACAGTAAACATGCCATACATTTATGCACTCTCCTTGGCTTATTCCCTCCACATTGATTTATTAAGCTCTTTTTTCTAAGCATCATGCTCAACCCCCTTCCTGTATCATGTGACAGGAAAGAGGTGACTTTAGTTCCATTGGGAAAGAGCCAAGCACATGTCATCAGCCTATTTGCTGACAATAGGCATTAAAAATTGAACAATACAGTGTTGTATCTAATTTCAAAGATGGGTCTCCCACAAACTCAATTTACAATATTATTTGATTTCAATATTTTTTAATGGTAACAAAGATGAATTTGTAGTTGAGAGAATTAATAAAAGCAAAAAACATTCCATTGGGTAAGGTGTATGTCAGAAATAGTAAAGCTGCTGGTATTGAAATCGAAAAAGCCAAATAGAAAAATGAAATAGAAGCTGCTAAAGATACAAATAGCCACAAGTCTACCAGCAAATAAAGATAAAGGCAATGTGTCATTCCATGCTGGCTGGAATTGAGCTCATAGTGGCTTCCAGTAATCCAGTTACACTCAAAAATGAACTTACCAGGGCTGACTTTCCCTTTCAGTTTGGTTTTGATGAAAGGAAATGAACTACAGACTTGGAAGGGCGAGGTAACAGAGAATCACTTCTTCCATCCTGCTCAAAGCCTAGCTTCTCTGGTGAAATCCAGGCTCTATGTGCTCCTGAATCTTAGTCCTTGATGACAGTAACTCTTCCAATTCAGTTTCCCACATGGCGAAGTTGGCTGCATGTACCTGGGGGTAGGAATAATGGTGATGTACCATCGTGCTGTCAGGCACAAGATTCCTACCTGATGAAGCTTACATGGTAATTTCATTATCTTATCAGAGCTTTATCAGTCACCCAGCTCCTCTATTCCAGGAAGATTTGCGAGGCAGGATCTTCAGGTTCTCATTACCTTTATATGGTGGTGTGGCCTAACTACATAAAAAGCAACTGAACATCAAAACTAAATGTTCTGATCCTCCACCATCCTCAAATGTTCTTATGTACCTGAACTGATGTGCCTAACCTGAGTTTTCAGGACCTAGATGAAATAACCATTCCTTCTAGAGGGTTCCTTTCTGGATGAAGTCTGTCACATACAATGAAGTGAGTCCACCATCTGTTTGTAAGGGATGGTATCTGACCTCTACCACTCCAAACAGGAGGGCATTGCTGTGTGTGCTTCTTCTATATTGCCTATACAGAGACAATTCTTGGTAAGCTGGTTTAGTTAATTGGTATTATCTAATTGAATATTCCTTGTATTATGAAAGGAAATTCTTTTATCTAGATATACTAAAGACGTAATGGTAGTGGGAAATAGTCAGGCCTTGCTCCATGTGAGATAAAACTTTTCTTACTATGTTTTATATAACATACTAAAAGAATTATAGTCAGACCTTGTGGCACAGTCCCTGGCTGTTCTCAACACTGAGGTAATAGATCATAGGCTCAAGGCCTGTCTGAGCTACAGAGTAAATTTAAAGCCAGGCAGAATTACTTAATGAAATCTTGCCTCAAAATAAAAAATAAATTGAGGACTGGAGATATATTTCAGTGGTAGAAAACTTACCTAGAATGCATGGGCCTTGTGTTCAATCCCTGAGACTACGCGCAAGAAAACTATACTTAAATATCGAGATCAGGAAAACATGCCTCTAACCATAAATATGTAAGGATTGGGTCAGATCACTCTTGTAACTCACTTCCATCTCTAGTCGTTTTACCGAAATAATGGTGAACAAGCATTGAGCATCTGTTGCTTGCTATACAGTAATACAGTTCACGGTCATAAAGACAGAATAAAACCCCTATGACTGTTGCTCTTTCACACAGTTACTTCAGTTTCACTTATCCGATTAACAAGAATGACTGTTGTCAGCGGTGCAGCCACTGATGCCATTTCATTAGTTCCTCCATCCGTCATTTAGGTTGGTGTCTTAGTTTCAGTCATCACTCACAGATTTCCTCCACAGTGGTCTGTCATCTGCTTTAGTAGCATCTCTCTACTGTTCTCTGGCTGAGCTTGCCTTTCTTCCTAATGGCCATTTACCACAATATGTGACATTATAGATAACGATTTCATCTCCACCTTTGCTACGCATCTGGAATGTTGCTTTGTTGAATTAGGAAAATGGATATGGCTAAATTATTGATGAAGTTCCATTAAGTGGGTGGTTTTATCAGATAAAACTCAGATTGTCAAAGTCAGATACAAAATAACAGATGTCATGACAATACCAGCCCTGGGGAGTTCAGATACCTGGCGCTGAAATCTGTATATAAGACATGTCATCTCAACCCTTCTGTTAAATACGAATGGAAGTAATTGTTTTTACCAATCATTCTTTCTGCAGTAGCATTTTGTCATCTTTTCCATTTATATTTGGATTTAGAGTTTTCAAAAGTTTGATTTTTTTGTTTACTAATATTTAATTTGAACAAATAAAAGTAACTTCATTCTACTTCCGTGAAGAATTTTATCTTCAGTTATGAGGGAAATGAACTCACTTAAGTGCATTAGTTAGTCTTCTCAGCTTTTTGAAACAATTGTCATTAATTAAGTAAATGAAATAATTATATAGAAATTACTAATTTAATAACTTTTTGATATGAGATCCTCTCAGACACCATCTTTTCCCAAAGTTCTTCATAAACAAAGATATCAGAATGATCACTGCTTAATGCTGATGTAAAAGTGTTCCTGGAGAGAGACATATTTATACAAATATGTGGTCTTTTGTTTTAAACAGAAATTATTGCACTATTTTTGGTTAGATAAAAAGTGAAAATAAACCATATAATTTGTTTTCTAAACTTAGTAAAAAAAAGAGCAATACACAAAAAATTAAACACTTGGAGTAAAAAATAGTAAAAATGTTTTTTTATGTTTTCAGTTATTATTCATATGGGATACAATGAGATGTCTATTTCAATATGGCTGCAAGTTTATACTCAAAAGGAATGGGAAACTGTGAGTCTAGAAATTTTGGTGTAATTGTCATTTACCATTTTAACTGAAAATATACAGTATGTAACCATATCTTAACCTAAACTGTATTATAAGCTAAGGCAGTAAAATATTTGCTAATGAATGATTTCAGGTACATAGAGAAACTATGTGCATTTCTACATAGTTGTAACCAAATTATTTTTTTCTATTTTCAAGTTTTGCAAATTAAAAACCTATTCCAGTGTATAAATTCAAATATCCCTATGAATATTTATAATATTTCACTTAATATCTAAGGCTTATAATAAGAAATCATAATTGCAGACCACAATTCATAGTTTCAAATATGAATTTTATTTCAAATTATAAACATAGCAGAAATTAGTCATGTAGTCATTTATTTTAAGGTAAATATGTGTATTTAACGAGCAGTGATTACATACCAGTGAATAAATACCAGTACATTCATAGAAAGAAAGTGAATAATTGCATAATGAATGGATTCTAAGTTGAAATACTCAGACAATTACATGGAAAAGTGAGGTCCTCCTGGTTAAATGCCTGTCTGAAATGATCCATGTACTGCTATATGAACTCACTTGGCAGAACGGAAATGTGTGTGATTTTCTGTTCTGTACCTATACTCTGATCATTTGATGAGAAAGGATACAGTCCCCTTTGTTTCTGTGAGCTATGGTGAGTTGCTGGTGAGCTGCAGGGCATTATCAGATTGAAGAAAATACAATTAGAAAACAATGAGTGAAACACTCCCTGAAATGAATTTCTTTTGCTTTTTGCAAAATTTTGTGAAGGGTGTGAAGAGAACGAAGTGGGGGGACAACTACCTGCATTGCTAACAGTTGTGCTGGCAAGCCTGTGCAGACTAGAGAGCTGGGAAGAGAGCCAGGGGAGGCAGGGAAATGCTGTCACGATACCTAGGTAGAAATCATCTGAATATCAGCAGTGTCAGGAAGCACAAAGAATTAAAAACTGACTAGGTGGGTGTGGCTTAGGCAGAATTAACAGAACTTGATAGATTGAAAGAAAAATGAAAGCCAAAGAGATATTCAGATTGTACCAAGATTCCTCTTAACCAAGACAAGAGTGGGGGACGGGAGAAAAAGAGAAGAGAAACAGGAAACAAAAACGAACAAAACATAATTTATGATACCTTTGGAATATCCTACTAGGTGTTGGTTACAAGCAAATGAAAATGCTGGCACTATGGAAAAAGCCAAACTGATAATAAGTATTTCGACTTTCCGTCATTGATTTAATAAAGGGTTCCGTGTCTAGTGTGTGTGTATGCTTTCTTGCTGGCTGTGAACCCAACAGTGAGTAAAACAGTTTTTGCATCCAATAAATAGCATTTTCTTCAGGCCCATGTTCTTGTAGAATCATTTATTAGTGGCATAAAATACAATAAAGAAAAAAATCAAAGCCGTAGGGCACATGACATCCTTGTAGCAACTGGAGAAATTAGAATTTAAAGCCAGAGAAGGGGAAGCAGAGAGCCACGTGGGATAATGGGAATTGTGGAAATCCTTCATTACTGTCAACGATTAAGGAACAAAAAGTGGGGGGATGAGATGGTTCTGATCCCAAGCTTTTCAGAGTAGAATAGCAAGGAAGTTGCTGTCATGGGGCGGTGGGCTGGCATAACTGTTGGGGAACATATGGAAATGTGAGCTTGACCTCTGCTTCAGAGGTGGCAGAGGGGTGACTATTCAGATTATAAGAACATTACTTGACTCCTGCTAATAATAGATTGCAGAGTGAGAGACAGGTTTTGACGGGTCATGAAATCAGGGGACTACCTGGCTTTGTTAGGCCCTGCAGGTATTCAGTCATACTTGTGACTTTCCTCATTTGAGTTGTGAGCATCTTGAAAGAAGTGTTTTCATAATAATGTTGTCACTTTGTATTCCCAATGTTTGTCAAAATGCATGGCATGGTCTACTCTAAATTAAAAAAAATGTGTTGTATAACAAATAGAACCGAAGAAGAAATGCTGACCCCACAGGGTGTTTAAATGACTGAGTTAAATACTGAAAGTTGGGCCTGGAGAAATAGATGACTGTGGTTAAGAGTGCAGGTAATGAATGCTTCCAGAGGACCTGAGCTCAGTTTCCATCACCCACATCAGGCAGCTCACACACACCTCCATTTCCAGATCCAGGGGAATCCAAATATCACTTTTGGCCTCCTCAGCCACTGTAGTCATATTCACAAATCCACACATAGACATAATTAAAGATAATAATAAGAGCATATCCTTAACAACATTGCATGTTCCTTAGTTTATGCTGTGGAATACTATACACATCTAGATGACATCATCTATGAATGACTCCATCTTGACTTTGAATTTTCTTCAACAGGCTTGAAGCTATTATCTTTATGTTTCTTTGACAACAATAGGTTGGTGATACCTCCTCCTTATTATTAGCAAGCATTGATAATGTGTGAGTAATATTCGGATTACTGGAGCAAGGTAGAACAAGAAAAAAATTCCCCTCTAGATGCTCGTGCCTGAATCTTTCTTCTGGCTAACTCCAGCCATTGACAATAAGGAACATGACACAGAAAAAAAATAGAATGCATTGGCAAAACTGAGGTTTTTTTGAAAGGAAAGGGAATAGATCTCTTTGTCTCTTAAATCAGATTTTAAAGGCCCTGTGCAGGTCTGCTTTCCATATTGGACAGAATAACAGTGGGAATCTGGTATGTTCCTGGAATGAAACCCCCACCCTGGGGAAGCAGAGGCTGTACCCAAGAATCCATCATTTAAGCCTTGTCTACTCCAGACTAGGAAATTGTACCTACTGTTTTTATGTGTTTCTTTTTTGATTATTTTTTACATTTCTTTTCTCCACTGTGGCACAAAGAATTAGGGGAACTCATGTGGCCATGTGTGGCTAGGGACTTATAGGGAGGTAAACCAGCAATACCAGAAGGGAGGACTTGAGTGATTTAAGTCCAGTGCCTTAGCCTGAGAACATCCCAAAAGGCCTAATGGATAAAACCAATCTCCTTTGAATGCATATCTTGCATACCTTTTTGTTTGCCTTCTAAAGAACAGTGGCTTTTTTCTACATTACTCTCTGATGATTCTCTAGACTCACTGACTGTATTGTATGTGTGTATCTGTATGTACACATCTGTCGGTGTATCCTTGTACATCTGTGTGTCTGTGTATCCTTGTCCATCTGTGTGACTGTGTGTGTGTCTGTATGTTTGTCTCTGTGTATGTCTGTCTGTGCATATATCTGTTTCTGGTGTGTGTTTCTTTTTGCCTGTCTGTCTTGAGTGTGTTAATCTGTATGATTATGTCTACATGTATGTCCCTGTGTAACTGTGTGTGTGAGTACGTCTGTGTGTATGTGTGTGTGTGTGTGTGTGTGTGTAGTCTACTTACATTTAGTCATTATATTCTGGTGACTAGCTGTGTAATCATGGGAAACTAACAACCTCTAAGAAAACTGATAAAACCACCCACTTAATGGAACTTCAATGAAAATAAGCAAAGTCACACCTGGGAAGTACTTACCAAACTATCTCTTAATATAAGAAGGAAAATTGTTTTAAGTGTTATGTTGGCAGAAGGCTCATTCTGTCCCCAGTCATTTGCTTTGTGAACTGACCTTCTCTGAAAAAGACATGCACCTATGCTGAAAACCCTACAGACTAGGTGATTGGTCAGAGCATCAGAGGGCCATGGCTGTGGAAAACTGGAATGTTGGACATGCAGTGTCCAAATCATCAGCTCTGTTTATACCCCTTAGCATCTACTTAATGGCCTGCCTCTGTGTCAGATCCCCAGACCCCTTTAAGTAGAATATGAATCCTTTGGAATGTATTACCACAGAAGTGCACACCACAGAAGTGGTCTGTCCACAGAAGAGACTGGCCTCAGCATCTGGGACCTACAGCAGAGGTTTTGCTTTCTCCTTCCAGAGACCTACCTACCTGCTGCTCTTGCCAATGTGTCTGATAAATGCCTTGACTTATGCCTTTGTTTTTGTGACTATAAAAGTTAGTGTAATCACATCTAGAGTAAAATATCATTGGGGGCCACCGGAACACGTTTCCCTGACTCATGGTCTCCAGTGTTTGGAATGAGAGCTGCATCTTGTGTTTGGTAGCACTGAGGTGGTGTGAGTAGATGGACCCTTTTCTCAGGGTCCAGGCGTCTTTGCTCAGTGAATGCTGTGTCCTTCAGGTTTCTGGTGTGATTTTGATTGGGTTTACCCATGGGCAACACATGTAGTTTGTATTTAGACAGAAAGTGTGGTTTCACCAGACCTCGAGAGAGCGATCTCTACCTAACAGCCTTAACTACCGAGTCCCTTTCGTCCTTGTTGTCTTCTCGAGGGAACCAAAATACAGGGCGCTTTCATGCCTGGCTTTGACTATAGTGCCTGAAATTCTAGGCCCAAATATAAACAAAAACAAGGCCGAGTTTGCTTCATAGACACATTCAAAAACTAGAAACCCCATCAAAGCATAAAACAAAGCACACTGAGTACAAGCTTTGAAAAGCCAAAAGAGCTCTCTAAAGGGGTCTATCGTCCATGATTGTCCCAAACCACTCCATGAATAAAATCCATGGCCAGTATTAAAATCACATGCATCCCCACATTATCTCTGGTTTGCCTGCATGAAATCAAGCCAGTCAACACTCTACCATGTAGAGGGTGGGCCATGAGCTCAGCCACTAACTGGAGAGTATTGACAACTGATGATTTCTCAAAGAGGGATAGTTAGCTTACTTTAATGAAGTATTCCCTGGTAAAGTTACTGTCTTTGTTTCGTTTTCTGTTGCTGTGATAAAGCACCATGGCCAAAAGCAGGGAGGAAGGAAGGCTTTATTTTGGATTAAGCTTCCACATCACAGAGATTCATCAAGGGGAGTTACGGTGGGAACTCAACACTGGAACCCGGAGGCAGGAATTGAAGCAGAGTCTGTGGAGGATGGCTGCCCTGGGGTTGTACCTCCACAACACTCTGAGACTCCCACATTACTTGTTAATAGAAAGATGCTACACAGACTTGCCTAGAGGCCGATCTTATGGGACATTTTCTCAATTGAGATTCCTTTTCTAGCTCATGTCATGTTGATAGAAAAATAACCAGGAGAGTGCCCATGCTTTGGTGGATGCTCCCACACTCAGGTGTATGGGATCAGTGGAAATTGGACTCAGTGGGTGACGATAAAAAAAGAGAGGGCATAAAGTTGCGAAGGGTAAAAAGTTGTTGAATCTTGGAGAAGGAGTAGGGAAGAGGGAGAATGAATATGATCAAAATACACTACGAAATTCTTAAATAAGAAAATATTAAATTACTGGCAAAATTAATGGTAATTGGCTCAATTTATAATGAATTTTGAGGTGCAAACTATTCCATGAGATGTGTAAATACTACCCAGAGGGATATATACAATGGTGAAAGTGTGGTGTAATTAGAAGGTTTTTCCCTTTGGTCATCTTTCATGAAAGACAGAACAATGACCTTTTAAGTGGTGTGATCAAGTTTTTAAAGTTGATGAACTTTTTCAGGTAAAATATAATAGAAGCATAATTGTTTCATCTAGAGTAAAACGTTTTACTGAACACTGAAAGTCACATGCAAGATCCCTCTCGTTCTCATTACCACTTTTCACCTAGGTCTTATCACTTGTGTGTCCTTAACCCCAGTGTTCTCTCGTCTAGCATCAAACTATGTGTCAGTGTAGGTGTTATTTCTTTCTCCAAATGTGTCTTCATTCATCCCTCAGCATTGGACCATCTAAAATCTTTAACATGGAAAACAATATTCTTTCTGACCTGGAGCTATCTTTGATCCACATTTTACCAACTCATCTCAAGACTATCATTAGAATAATGCAAAATGAATTGAGTTCTCCTGGGATTCTAAAAATTGCCGCATCTTCCTATAGGCAGCTTACAAGAGTTCATCCTTTGTGACTGACTTGCATGTTCCTGTGGGAAAGTGTCCTTCCCTTCACATCATCTTGTCTTCTTTCTTCAGGAGATGAGAAGACAGAATAATTCCTGAGCTAGAGAGCCAGATGCAATCTCATTTAACTTACTGTCACCCTTCTTCCCGTCTCTTTATTTGTACCAATTGCTTTGGAACGATAATGCTGTGATCATATTTTACTTCCCCCCTGTCCGTGCTGACCCACCTTTCTCAATTGGACCATCTCCTAGTTTGACGACTTTTTTTATATTTGCATAAGTTCTCATGACCCTTGGTAACATCAGTTCTGCACCTGTCGGTGGAGTCCTTTGGGATCAGCCTTGAAATTAAAAACTGAATTGACTCTTATGTAACTGTTTCCGATCTATACAAAAACCCTGCCTAGGACTTCCATCTCCATCACATTCCCTGCTACAACTCTACCAGGGAAGCTGGGGTCTTGTGGAAGAAAGATCACATAATGGGATTTGGGTACAAAATCAAATCCCAAACCTGTGAAGTTCCAGCACTCTCTAGAGACTAGGCAATCCTTTCAGTTTGTGGTGAAAGATAAGAAGCATTATTAGGATCACAAAGCAAGTTTGAAATAAAGCTAATTGCCATGCAGGATCATCAAAGCCTGTCACATCATTTAGGGCAGGATCGAGATTCTCACCTCTGTATCTAGGCTGAAAGAGTATTCCTCCATAGGAAATGGACTCTGTGAAGTGGAATGGGGGAGTGGGATGGGGGAAATGGAAGGATGGGAGGGGAAAGGACCTGGGATAAATATGTAAAATAAGATAGTTTTTCACTTAAATAAAAAATTAATTTAAATTTTTTTAAAAAGCTAATTGCCAACATTGGGGCCTCTTTTTCTTCAAAATGTAGTTCTTAGTTGCTTAAAAGTTAGAAGGATGGAGGCATGTATTTGGTGTCCCCAAAGGCTTCATAAGCATTCTTAAATCAATTTTTTGCCAAGAATAAATTTTGAAATGGTAATTTAAAATTCTTCATCTTTTATCTCACCTCTTCTAAAAGGTTTAGCCAGCTTTAGTGATTTTTGTAATCCATTCACAGGCTCTGGCTTTTTAGGTTTTACTAGCTCTCATCTCTATAGTTCTAATAAAACTCTCCACATTGTGTCTTTGCTGTTCTAAGAGTCTGCCACTTTCCTGCTCTTGAATGTGACTTAATGCCTGTGAGCTCCAAATCTCCATCACTAAATGTAGACAACAGATAATGCAATTTTCCCAGAGTCACTCTGAGAGCTAAGAGTTATGTTTTCAAGTTACTTGGGTTGTGGTCAACTCATGCACCATGAACTATTTGTGCTTTGTGTTTAAAGATGAGAGACAAATATCACTAGCATCTTCCTCTTCCCCTTGTCTTTTTGGGTGCCAGTATGTCCCCTCAGAACTAGAATCCAAGATTCTCACTGATAAGAGCAAAGCTTTCTGCCCCCAAGTCAGTACAGGTGGGTTTGTGTTTCCAAGGAGATGTCTATCAACTAATTCCTTTTGGTCTCAGGTGATCTCCTGAGACGTTTTGAGCACTCTTGCCTCCACTAGCCACTTGTGTTCCCATGTGCTAAACAATTCGTTATGCCCTAAGGCCATTGATAACAGTCTTGAAAAGCTGGGAAATTATAGGTCAGATGATCCCTCCATATGGAAAACAGAGGCCAGCCACTCACACTGTAGAAAACAGATGAGGTGCCAGTGTTCTTAAGGGTGTTTTGTTGCATATTTGATAGCATGAATCTGTATTAGATTAGATTGTGTTTAATTTAGTAATGGGATCCAAAACTATTACAGCTCACAGCAGTGATTCATGACTTACTAAATATATGTTTGTTTATAGTAAATAAATATTTACTTATAACATTATTATTTTATGATTATTTATAATTTACAAATATAAAATACATCAATGGAAATATTAAGTACTGAATTTTGATCACGAAGAAAGATGGCCAACATATAAATTATACAAAATGTCTGATAACTAACAGGAAACCTGAGATATTTCAAGTAAATTTGCATACTACTCTCTGGGGTGTCACTTTTAATTTAGATAAATGCCTACGCTTCTAGGCTACTTCTCCTGTTTTCAATGCCAGACTTCCTTCTGCGAGAACAAAATGCAATACTTCTCTCATATTGTCTCCTTTCTCTGAAGGCACCCTTGTGAATGGCTAACTGATATCACTTTATATGACAACATGATCAAGATTGTATATAAATGGAGCTACTCAAACAAGGAGTATACTTTATCCCAACCATAGAATAAATATTTAGCACCCAGTAACATATTCTGTTAAAGATAAACTATGTGACACCACTTTGAATGCCATTTTAAATTCAGTCCTGTATATCTTTTGTGTGTATATCTTTTGTGTGTTTTGATGATTTTTAGCTGTATTTGGCCAAAAGCTGTCATCTATTTTTTGTGAAGAAAATCTGTTTATTAACAACAAAACCATGTTGTTATGAACTGAATGTTTGGGATCACAAAAAATTATGAATTGGAGTCCTAAATATGTGAACCTGTGACAATACTTGGAGCAGGGCCTTTGAGAGATAAATAGGTTTAATGCCACTGGGGCTTGTGTTATAATAAGATGTTTGATTTCTCTGTGTGTCACATTACAAACTGAGAAAACTTCCATATGTTGACCCAGAAGAGATGTTTCAGAAGCCCTCATATCATTGTCTTGGATTTCTAGGATTATGAGAAATTAGCATCTCTTGATTAGTTCATTCAATTGATTATTTTGCCAACCCAAGTCAAGGTACTTTATAATGAGTATAGTTAATTGGACGAGATTGTACTCAGATATGTAAATGTCATCACACTTTTTCAAAGCAATACTGAAGCAAATTGTCATAGACACCAGGTAAACAACAATGACAAAATTCTATATAGGCATTGAGTTTACAGTCTAATTTCAGTGTGGGTATAAGGGAGGTACCATCACCAGAACAAAATTGTACAGAAAGGATAACTTATTATAAGAAAAGTAGGGGAAAATGAAATGGAATGCGGTTGAGGAGCATGGATGAAGGTTCATACTGTGGGGCAGAAACGTCTTTGGAAGTGGTACAGGAAAGGAGATCACTGAGCAGACTTGAAGGATGTAGGGTTTGGAGCTATATGTCTCTCTGGGAGCTGAGATCCAACAAAGCAAACATTAGAAGCTAAATATCTGAGGGAGACTGTGTTATTGTTGAAAGATGTGGAGAGGCTGCGGTGATTGGAGTGATACAAGAGAAGGATGCATTTTTTCAGGTTTGTAAATTATGGAGAATATATTTATGGGTCTATGATAAATCTGTGGGGGTTGATTTTGTAATAAAGAGAGAAGCAATTTACATGTCCTGTCTTGGAACAGCCAATCCTATGAAGGTCACCATTACTAGGAATAGGGACAGCTCAGTGATGAAACAGAAACACAGGTAATCTACACAAAGGAAAGATGATAGAGTCCAGGTCAAGTTGATCAAGTAAATCTGAGACGTGAGGATGAATAATTTTGAGGTTGTCATTTTGTAAATATTTGTGTATACATGGTACACTCCTGTTCTGCAACACATACAAGGAATTCCAAGGAAAACATTGGGAATCAGCCTTCCACTTTGTTTGAGACAGGGTCTCTTGTTTGCTCATGAATAAACCAGGCTACCTGTTTGATGATCTTGTAGGAATCTTCTTATTTCTGCCCCCCTCCCCTCGTGTCAAGAGACAACAGAAATGATAGGTGCGAGCTGTGCCATCCAGATTAAAAGGAGGACAGAGATCTGAACCCTGGTATTCATACTTGCACAAGTAAGCACCTTTATCCACTGAGCCATCTTCTCAGCAATAAGTTCAAAAACAAAGATTTAGAAAAGTAGGAACCAATCAGATTTAAGGACTCTTTTACAGTGAGAAAATATGAGGTTGGGCACATAGTAGTTAGTGTCTTACTCCAGACAATTTCCATTAGGAAGGCAAAACAAGCATTGGTAGTTCATTGCCTTTAAGACAACAATAAGATTCCTTCATGGAACTTGATAATTCATACCCTGGTAATTATGCAAATCATTATAGTTTATAATTCAAAATGCTGTAATTCTTCTAGACACACCCTTCAAAGAGTGGTTTTAATGCTTGACCATGAGATTTAAATTGGGATAGAATGCAAATAAAGGAATTGTCAAGCAAAGTGGATATGTATTAGAATTCATAAATTGCAGTGTCTGTGCCCAAAATAGAAGATTTTAAGGCAATGAACTCAAAGATATGAAACTGCAGTCACAGGGTGGTGTGTTTCAAATTGAGGTCTTGGGGTCAGTGTTCTCCAGCTCATTATTATTGTAAAGAGCTTGAGCCTGTGTACACACCCCAGTGTGAGCTGTCTTTCACAGCGCTCACCAACCTTGTTCATTTTGTTACAGATACATATATTTGCAGGAATTTCAGCACATGTAGCCCACTTAGTATGGTTGCAATTTTCTTCATATTGTGATCTTCTTTGTATATGCTTGCATTTTAGATTTTTTATTAATTTATTATATAATTTAGATGGTTATGATTTTCCCCAGTTCAAAGATACATGAGTATATTTTCTACATGCGTATTTCTCTCTCTCTCTCTCTCTCTCTCTCTCTCTCTCTGTCTCTCTCTCTCTCTTCACTTGAGTATTTTGAAATGTCTTCAGCCACATTTTAGTAGTTCTGGGTCTCTCAGTTTCCTGGCTATAACATCTCTACTAATTTACTGACAGTTCCTGGCAGGTGGCTAAGCCAATCATCTGGTCTCTGTTCTGTGTAATAATACCTTTCAGTCAGAAATCTCTCCTTCCCCGATCTGCTACTTTTTCTGATACTCTTAACCACAAGTCCTCAGCCACAATTTTATTCCTGAAGGAAATGAACAGTCTTTAACCTTGACCCTCTAAGTGAAATCACCACTCAGACTTTTCCCACCCTCTGCCCCAATGGGGACTTGGCTGCCTGCCTGAATCGTTGTGACTTCTCCAGTTACTCATTTGTCTCCTGCTTAACCAGAGGCTGCTTTCAGTCAGCACTGTTTTTTTTAGGTAGCATGTCCAGAAGGCTCTTTGTATTTTGTGAAGTTAACAAGGAAGCATCATTAAAATCCCAGATGCAGATGTGTACAATTGACTTTAAGCTGGATGGCCAATTACTAGCTGATTCCACGTTGGAATCCAGGTCCCTGAGAGCACACACACACACACACACACACACACACACACAACAATATACACACACAACAATACACCCCCACACACACCTTGCTGAAGACACACTTAATAATACAGAGGAGCCTGACTAGGCTGGTGGAGTACTTCTGAAGGTCCCTGAATGTATGTATTGCTCATGAATATCCATTAATTAAAAAGAAAAATAGCCCATCTTTGCTCATGATTTTCCTCAAATCTAACAAACACACACACATACACACACAGACATTGCACAAAAGCAGTAAATGATATAATTGTACACATTAAAAATGAAAAGCAGGGTTGTACAGAGGCCATTTGTTTTTAATGGATTAACATAAAACATATTCTCATAGAACTTAGAACAGAAAGAAATTTTAAAAATGTTCTTATTCAATCTCATTTATTAGATGCCAGGGTCACTAAGCAAACACTCTGAAACTAGAGCTGTAGCACCCTACAGTCAAACTGTAGTTGGCAGAAACATTGTATGATACTCATGACACTTTTGTTTTCTCATTATCCAGACATTACATCACCAGTCAGTAAATCTCATCATTTTCAAAAGACTACTTTCCTCAGAGTCTCGGGCTGAAGTAGTGGATCCTCATGACTTCTTCCCCATATTCTATTGGATAACAAATACTTCATTTTTGAGTAGCAGATTATGAAGTCTTTAATAACGTCCCGTGTTTTAAGTTCAAAATTATATAGTTATGCATTTAAAATTTAAAAATATTATAGTTACAAATTATGTTTACATTCATCAAGCATTGCAAATTCTACTTATGATCTAACCTCCAAAATCAGTTCAAATATACATCAAATAATAAAGAATTAGATTGAATTTTTATTTATAGTTCATCCTTATTAAAAGAAATGAAAAAGATGCCCAAAGTCTTTCTAATTTTACACACACACATACACACGCACACACACACACAACAGCATGCTTAAGAGAGAGTTGTATTTATTCCCATGTTCACTGATATTTACATTAATCAGGAAATGAAAACATCCTAAGAGTTCAAAAGTGATGAATGGGAAAAGAAAATGTGACAGTATATAAAAGAAAACACCACTAAGCCATCAAAAGAAAAGAATCAAGTATTGTCATTTAAGACAACATGCATAGAACTGGAAACATATTAAACAAAATGACATGTACAAAACATATGTGCCCTCTATCTCCGTCAAATGGAACTGAAAGGATTGCTGTCCCCAGAGGAGGAGTGGAAGAGAGGAGGTTTTTATTGTGTGAGATGTGTTCCTGCTGATCCCTGTTTCTTCAGAGCTTTTATCAGGACATGGTTTTGGAACTTGTGAATGCCTCCTTCTACATCGTTTGAAATGATCATGTGATCTCTTCCTTGATTGAATACAATTGTGTCACAACACATTTCGTGATTTGCGTATGCTGAACCGTCTCTGGAATGAAGCCAACATATTCGTGATTAATGATTATTTTTTTAAACGTTCTTGAATTTGCTGAGAATTTTGAATTGATTTTCATAAAGGGGGTGATACAATATTCACTTTTTCTTCATCTGGCTTTGAAATCAGTGTACGAAGAGTTCTGGGAGCACCTCTTCTATTTTACAATTAGCTTCATGATTCGTGGCTGTTCACCTTTCTTTAAAGTTCCTAAGGAATCTGTCAGTGAATCCATCTGGCCTGGAATTATTGTTGGTAGATTTCTTTTATCTTAGTTTCAATCTAGTTGTTTGTCTTTGTTATGGATCTGGTTGACTGTTTATGTCTTAGTTTAATTTTTTTAGGTTACATGTGTCTGAAACTTAATCAGGTTTGTTTACATTTGGAACTGAGTGGAATAGAAGTCTTTAAGGTGCATTCAGATGATTTTCTGCACTTCAATGCACCTGTTGAAATTTCACTCTTTTCTCAATAATTGTATTAATTATGTGTTCTCTCTCTTTTAGTTTGGCTGAGTAAAAAAATTCTTAATATGGTCACTTCCTCTGAGATTTTCTTGGCATGTTTTCATACAATAACATTATTTTAAATTTATTATGACTTTATGTATTTTCTAAGAAGTGATACATTGTATAAGCTGCCTGTGGTTATTTGAAAGTTTTGATGACTGCATATAAATTCTAGGATCACTATGGAATTCATCATAGAATTAGCCTACACAGGTTGACTGTATTGTACCTATAAATAACAAGAAATATTATGGATATTTCAGCTACACGTTTTCCAGTTTGTGAATATAGACTGTCTTTCCACTTTTTGTTGACTCTTTAACTCTCATTAATTTTTAATGCTACTCATTGTTCAGGCCCTTCACCTCTTCAGCTAATTTTCTTCCCATGTATTTTGTTGTTTGTAGATTTTATCAGTGAGATTGCCTTCTTGATTTCCAGGTCAGGTAGTTCACTACTGGCTTATAGAGACGCTTTTGAGTTTTGTACATTGAGTTTGTATCCTGCAACTTTGCTGAATTTATTTACTGGTTTTAACATATAGTCATATATGCATGGTGTTTGGATTTCATGTTACCTGAAGACCATTAGTGTTTAATGACGACATCCTTTTTAGTTGGGATTTCTTCACTTTTTCCTCTGACCTGAATTCCATGACTAGGATTTCGTACTAAGTTGACCAAACAATGAAATTCAGCATCTATCTTCCAGGACTTTCATACAGGCAATATGTTAACTGTTGGCTCATTACAAGCAGCCTTCATAGTGCTGAAGTTTGTTCTTTCTAGATCTAATTGCTGGTATTTGTGTTATGAGAGAAAGTTGAATTTTACCAAATGTCTCTCTGAATATATTGTGATGCATGTATTGAACCATCCTTGCATTCCTCAGATGAATCCCATTTACTTAAGGTGAGTATTCTTTTAACATGATAGTTAATTTGGTTTTCTAATTCATTAAATGTTGTTACATCTATTTTCATAGGGCCCATTAGTCTGTAGCTGTCTTCTTTGTTGTATCTTCATCTGGGTTTAATATCATGGCAATGCTATCTCCATAGAATGTGTTCAGAATTATTTCTTCTTACACTTTCTATATTAATTAAATGAATATTTGGCATTAAATTTTATTTAAATTTCTGGTAATGCCTGTTGTGAAACCAATATCCTGAGCTTTTCTTTTTCTTTTCTCAGTGATTGAGCCACTTGGAATTTTCTGGCTTCTACTTATTGATGATTTAGTCTACAAATTTGTCTGTTTCTTTTAGGGGAAATAGTGGTTCATGATACTAGCTAATGATCCTTTGAATTTCTGTAGTATAAATTTTTGTTTGTGAGCCTCGCCTTTAACGGCTTAGCCATCTCTCCAGCCCTATAGTATCAATTTTAATGTCTCCATTTTAATTTCTAATTGAACACTTTTAATGAATTGAGTCACTCTGTCTTCTAATCGGGTAATCAATTGCTTTTATAATAAATATAATTTATATTGCACATATATAATAATTATAGATTGGTAAGTCATACTCAGCCCTCACACAGCTTCTTATTTGGTTTGTTATGCTTACTGCCTTTGTTTCCCTCGCTTACATTCTTCCCAGTAGCCAAGTGATTCACTTGAGCAGTGTTTTACTAAGTTGTTTATTTTAGGTTTGTCTCATATAGATTTTGCTTTGAGGCTTATGTAATCTTTTACATATAACAAGCTATTCTTAAGTGAAAGCAACTTGACATGAGTGTAAAGACAAAGCAAAAATCAATTTTTAAAAACAAAAGATAATGCCCTGAAGACCTCTACACGTACAGCCATTTCTCCCCACAGTTTGAGTGTTGAAGATTCTATTTCTCTTTCACCGTGTTAACGTAACTATTTTTTTTCTTGCTCTCAATCTTCATTCTAAATTCAGGAATGGTTTTTCATTGTGTTTACAATATTACAGAATTCTGCCTTGATTATGTAATTACTTATTAGTGAGTTCTACGCTCTTTTGTGTTTTCTCATTACTCACTAATGCCTGTGTCTTTGTTTTTGAAAAATTCTCTTCAACATTTCCTATAGACTAGATCCAGAAGATATTCAGATTCACTTACTTTGTTTGTATTGGGTAGCTTCATCTCTCCTTCAGCTCTTAACGCTTTGCTAGTACAGTATTCCCAATTGGTAGCCATTTTCCCTCTGTTCCCATCACCCCTCTAATATTGAAGAAAATCTCATCCCATTTTCTCCAGGTATTGTAGTTCCATTCTATTTCTGTGAGAGACACCTTAAGCAAGAAATACTAAGAGAAGGGAAAAGGTTATTTCAGCTTGCAGGTCACAGCCCCTCCCAGGGAGATTTTTATTATTATTTCTCAAAATGAGCTATTTGCGCCTTGGCATTTTCAAACTTTCTTGAACTTTGAACAATTGCTCTTTTCACAATGTCCTTGTGTCATCAAGCTTTCTTCATCCTTCTCTTCCCACTGTTTTCAATAATCTACCTTTGACTTTATTTGTGTTTGATCTGTTTGATATCACTTAATACGTTTCTAATTTTCTTGAGTATGTTTTTCAACTAAAGACTTTCTTTGGTCTCTTTTAATTGCTTTCTTTTCTTTGGTTAGGATATTGAAATGTTTCCCGGTGTTTTCTTGAAACTTAGAGATTTTCTTTAGAACAGCTTTTCTGTTCTTTGGGAGTTCTCCCAGACCAATTATGACCTGGTCACTTTCGGGCAACTTAATATGCAGTATTATTGAACAGTGTTAGGAGAGATCTGGCACTAGTGAGGTTTCCAGAGATCTACAAGGATGATCATGACACCAAATGGCAAACTAAGCAATAGTGCAAAGGCTACCTTAAATGCCCTTCCTTGATAATGAGTTTGAGGACTACCTTATATGCCATCCTAGAGCCTTCATCCAGTGACTGATGGAAGCAGAAGTAGACACCCACAGATAAACACTGAGCTGACCTCTTGGAATCCAGTTGTAGAGGGAGGAGTGATGAACAAATGGTTCAAGACCATGCTTGTGAAACCCACAGAGGGAGCTGACATGAACAAGTGGGAGCTCTTGGACCCCAGACTGATGACTGAGCGGCCAACATGGGACTGATCCAGACCCCCTAAATTTGGGTGTCGAGGAGGCCTCAACAATCTATGGGTCCTTGCATAGTAGATCAGTATTTATCCCTGGCATATGAATGGACTTTGGGAGCCCATTCTACATGGAGAGATGCTCTCTCAGCCTGGACACAGGGGGGTGGGCCTAGGCCCTGCCCTGGATGAAATGACACACTCTGGAGATCCCCCATGGAGGGTCTCACTCTCCTTGGGGATCTGAGTGGGGATTGGGTTGGGGGTTGGGTGATTTGGAGGCAGGAGAGGAGGGGGGGAGAGGGAACTGAAATTGACATGTGAAGCAAGCTTGTTTCTAAATTTAAATAAAAAAGATTTTAAAAAATATGAAGTATTGTACCAGGTAATGACATGGTTCTTCAAAAACTCATTTCTTTTCAGTATGAAAATCATGTATGCATTGAAGGTTTAAGAATGCATGTTTAATGCCAGGCAGTGGTGGCACATGCCTTTAATCCCAGCACTCCACTCGGGAGGCAGAGGCAGGCGGATCTCTCTGAGTTCGAGGCCGGGCTAGACCGACAGCCTCAAAAACAACACAGAGAAACCCTGTCTCATAAAAACAAAAACAAAAAACAAAAAGAAAAGAATGCATGTTTAATGTTGAATCTAACTTTCTTCGTGTCTGTATTTTCAGAAATTCTTAGTCTGTGTTTGCTATGTTAGCTCTTAATAGTGCCCAGGTGTGCTGGAAGTTTGTTGTTGCTGTTTTGTACAGAAGGAAAATCTAAAGCTCAGGTTGTATCATATGTAGTCTGTTGTTCAGAGAGAAGAAAAGAGACCTGAATGTCTCCTAATTCCTATCCTTGGCTCCAGGGTAGGTCCAGATATCTTGCCTACGGTTGCTAATGTGTTGGGCACTTCAAAATCTATCCTACTCTTACTAGAGTCCTTGTGTATGAATCTGCAACAGATTATGTGCCACACTTAGGGTCACTGTAAGTATCTCAATGTGTCATAAGAAGAACACTCAGTCTGCCAATACCTGCACCACAATGGAATGTGACTAAGTCCTATATTTCTAGGTCCTACTTGCTATCCAGCTAACATAATTTCCAAAGACCACAGCAATCAGATACATCAATGTTAACTAGAATAGAAATCCATATGTCTTCTCCTGGTGTGAGGTGGGATCTATAAGGATCTGCCTAGAGTTAACTTCCACTAGCTTAGAACCATGTGCTAGGGCTGTCTATGCTTACCATTATGTTCTAACTCCAGAAAATAGTGTCTATGTCATGTGCAAATGGTGAGTTGTCATAACTTTGACCAGGGCTAAATTTGGTCAGACCTAAATTTCACAGCTGCACGAAGCTACACAATCTCAGCTGTGTGTTAAGGCCATACCATGGAGGCATAGGCCTCCCAGCACTGGCCTGAAGCTGTCATCTGTGACCCTGACCTATTTACTTTTAGTTTGTGCTGGGTTTTCTTACATAGACCTCAACCTGGGTGTCTAATCAAAACTGTCCCCAGCTTTGTGCTGTAATCTAGAGTAACTGTTTTTGTTCCTTGTGCTGCCTCCAAAATTGGAGGTATTGCCAACTCCATGAACGTAGACTTTATCAACTCTGTCATGACTGGCTTGCCAGTGGGACATAGAGATTGGACAGCCATGCTGGGCCTGGTTCTAGGTTTCAAATCTAAGGTCTAGACTCAAGTTTCTACCAAATCTAAAGTCTGAATTCTTCATGGGAGCTATTTGCAGGAGAGATGAGTGAGAGATTCCCTTCAAACCTTCTCCTACATGTCTTTCTGTTCTAGTTTACTAAAAATGTGTTCTGTGGTTTCCCACTTGATTTTCTCAGCTTTCACTGACATACTTGGGTATATGCTCAGCTTGGCATCAACAGGACTTAGCTCATCTTCCCGAGCCATTGTCTTGCTCCATTTCTAAATATGACTTCCTGCATTTCCATTTCCATTATGTGATCGGTAGCAGCTTTTGTTTTAGTATTGTGAAAAGCTTATTTTGTTCTTCAAAGGCAGCAGACAGAGCAGTAAAAACCAGGTATTGTTTATTCCAATGATTGTTCAATATTTGCAATATTTTTGTCATGCAAACATCCTCTCCAAAGACATAATCTAGAGTGATGGGCAGTACCATTAAGCACTATTACTCCATTTTAAAGTATTCTGTTAAGCACTCATTTTATCACAGTTATTCCACATGGGCACAGAAAGATGAGAGGCTGAATGTAATGAATCCATTGAGGAGAAACTAATTTGGAATGCAAATGGCCTTCTTAAAAAGCAAAGAAGAGCAGCTACATTAGATACACTCACGTTCCGTCTACTTGGGTCAAAGTCACCTATTGTACCTTAAATGGGAAACATTTAAAGCGTAGTTAAAACATGCAACAGGAACCATGATGCTCACCAAGTGTGGATTGTTTCATTTGTCTTGTCATCCCTTAACAAGCAAGGCATTTGAAGCTCTCCTAAGTACTCACATTAGATCAGTCCAACAGGAAATTGAGAAATAGCGACTAAATGACATTACTTTATGATAAACTGACAAGGTCACATGACCAGATGGGATGGCCCAGATCCATCTTGCTTCAGAAATGACACTTCAGTGATCAAAGTATCTTCTCCATATTCTTACTTCTTCCTTACCATCTATAAAATGTTCTTTAAAAACAGAAGAGCGCTATAGTTCATGAAGTCCTTGCAGACCACCCATTGTAAAAATTATCAGATGTTCCATAAGAGCATTTGTATTGTTAAATAAGATTGAAAAGTACATCAACACAATTTTTTTAGTAAATATTGTCGTGGCTCTTCAGAAAAGACGCTGTAGCAAGTAGCATTCTCTAAATGGACTGGTTGTGGGTTTCTCTACATGTATTCAGAGTTGGACACAGTCTGAATGAGGCTGGGGAAAAAATCAGGAATCTCAGGAAACTGGGTACTAAATATTGCCACTAGCCTATATACATTGATATTAAGTGCTGTGTTGGTATTCAGTCATATACAATATTCATTTAATACATTTTACTTTTTGTAAGCACACTATGTTAGGAGACATTCTATGGGCACTAAGAAATTATGTTTATAGCTAAAAGATAAGGGAATACATCTTAAATCTGAGACTAAATTGATTTAACATCCAGTATGAAAACCTTAGGCTAGAGTCAAAGAACTGAGTTTAGGTCCTCTCTCTGTCACAGACTAATATTTTTCTATTTATACCAGTAAGGGAGCAATACGTACATCAAAAACAAATACATGCAGTGTTGTAAGTAAAATGAAACAATAAGTATTGAAGATACACTTGTGGCCAAAGATGATGTTCTAGACAACAGAAAAAGAAATCTGTGGGTTTTAAATCAGTACGTCCCTGAGGAATACCTCCAAATGCTTTGTCTGCCAAGAACTGCCAATTCCTTTGACCTTCTTTAAAGAAATCATCCTCTATGATGGAAAGAATCTAAACATAGTCAGGCAAGAAGAAAGACAGAGCTAGGAGGAGGCACCATCTGTGTCTACGGAAGGAAGACTCAGTCCCTGGAGCCAGATGCCCGATTCTGGCCACCTCCAACTCCAGGCCCCTCAGTTTTCTCATCTGTATCACCACAACAATGAAGCGGTAGGTCAGGTGAGTCTTCCATGAGCTCGTAAAGACAAAGGGATGAAACCAGCCTGATGTGAGATCTACACTGTGTATGGTACAGAACCCGTCTATTCTGTCCACTCAGTGATGAAGTAACCAGCCTCTTCTCCTTGTCCTAGTGACATTGTTTCACTCATTAAACAGTAAAAACTAGCAATGTTCAATTATTGCATCTGATCCCTTTGTTATAACACATACTAAGTTTCAAATATTCACTAACAGAAACTACTGTTCTTACTTATCCCTTTGGGTGCCCATCACACAATGAGGGATGTTTTCTTAATCTGGACACTTGGGGGAGGACCGGGGCCCTCCCCATAACACATGACAGACTCTAGAGATCCCCCATGGAGGGCCTTACCTACCCTGGGGAATGGAGTGGGGATTGGATGGAGGGCTAAGGGGGGGGGTTGCAGGCAGAGTGGGCGTGGAGGGGAGGGAGAGCAAGCTGGGACTGACATGGGAAGCAAGCTTGTTTTTAATTTAAATATATAATAAAAAGTGTTTCAAAACAAACAAAACATCGATTTTGATGCACTGCCCTTAGATCTAACACACGGTCTAATATTAAACATCCACTAATGTTATAATTTCCTCTTATGCAAGATTAGCCTTATTGTCATCCCTTAGGAAAATGCATAACTAAAAGCAGGTAGAGAACAAAGTAACTCCAAAATGTTGTTCTATTTAATGTCCACTATTGGCAAGAGCTTTCTACCCTTCTTACTGACAGTGGCATAGTAGCTGGGTAGGATACAGATCCTCCAGCTGTCTCATCTAGGCTGCTAGGTACTTTTCACTTTTCATCAGAGAAGAAAGACAAATGGTACTTAACTGACTTCGCATATCAGAGTGCTTGAGAACTGAACTCTTTCCTAGAATATTAAGTGAGGCTTTAGTGTCACTTACAGTAGCCAAAGCCATGCAAATAAGGCCCCAGTTCAATTGTATTCATGCCTCCTACTGCCTCAAAAATGGGTTTGAATGTGTGAAAGCAGGCAGAGATCTTAAGCAGGTGGTTTAAAGGGCAGAAGTAAGAGAGATACCTATGACATAAAGGCAGGAGGAGCATCAGTAAAAGGGACAAGACATCAGAACAAAATGAAATAGTCAAAAGGTATGAAAATCCCGTTATTGTATAATGTCATCTTAAATTTTTCTTTGAGTTTTGAGATTATATCATTTCACTCTTCCTTTTCTCTTAATTTTTTAAAATTAAAAACATTAAAAGAAAACATTGTAGAGCATGTGGTAAAATTTACAGGCCTAAATGTCTGTGCTAAATTGTTTTAATAAGCTAAAACCCATAAAATTATTTCTATCTTAGCCTTTGTTACATTACAATGAGGTAGAAAAATCATACGGAACTAATTACCAATAAAAGGTTCAAATCCAACTCTCAAAGACTATCTTTTGTCAACTCTGTAATTGTTTATGTGAGACTGCATAGCATTGCCTACACTCATTGTATATCCAGCAGTCTGTATTACTATTTTTTAAATACCAAGGCAGGGGACACATACAGAGGCACAGGTCATCAGTGTTTTATAAAGCAAGGCTGGGGACATGTACGAAGACACAGGTCATAGGTATTTCTAAATAGCAAGGTGGGGACATGTACACAGGTAGGGGTCAATGGCTTAGACTTATGGAAGCATTTCTTGGAAAGTGCATTTCCCTGGGCATCACTAGTCTTGTCTCTAACTGAGGAACTATGTATTCAAAGTAAACAAGGGCACTTAACCATTCTCAGTGTTGTCTACTGGAATATGCCTTTAACAGGAGTACTTTTGGGGTCCTCCTAGCATCCTTTGTTCTTTGTTTTCTGATTTTAGATTTTTGAGACAGGGTTTCTCTGTATTGTTTGGAACTCGCTCTGTAGACCAGGCTGTCCTGGAACTCACAGACATTCGCCTGCCTCTGCCTCCTGAGTTCTGGGATTAAAGGCATGTGCCAGCAATGCCCGGCTCCTCCTCCAATCTTGCAAATCTTTTTCCTATTTCCTGGCTGTGCTTCTGTTTCACAGCTGATTTCCTTATACCCTAACCCAAGAGCCTTTTGTCCTGCTCCATCACTGTTCCATTTCCTTAGGTTCCTCTTCTTCCCTTGGAGGAGCTGGCCTCACTAGGGCCTTCCACTCTCCCTTGGGACTTATGAGCAGTCATAATCTAGGACTTCCCAGTAACCATTGCAAAGGCCCTTATATATGCTTTAGGTTTTGTTATTCCATATATATTCCCATCACACACATATGTATTTTATATATATAGCAGATGTTTGGAGAAATCCTATAACTCATAGTGTCAAAGTGCCATTAGCGTCAAGTTAGAAGCTCAGAAACTATGAGGAAAACACCGAGTTCAGAAGCATCTCTATGTAGGATGACTTTACCTTCCAAATCTGTCTCCTCATTCTCTTGCTAAGCCATTGGCCTTGATTCAACTTTTATTTTAAATTATTTATTTTACATATGAACCCCAGTTTCCCCTCCTTCCTCTCACCCTGTTCTCTCCCCTCACCTGCCCAGCTATCCACTCCTCCTCTGCTTCTGTTCAGAAAGAGGCAGGCTTCCTGTGAGTACCAACAAAGCATGGCATATCAAGTTGCTGTAAGATTAAGCACTTCTTCTTGTGTTAAGGGTAGCCAAGGCAATCCAGTATGAGGAATAGGTTCTCAAAAGCCAGCCAAAGTGCTAGGGTCAGCTCCTGTTCTCATTGCTAGGTGTCTCTCAAATAGACCAAGAAACACAACCATCATGGATATGTCGAGGGCCTAGGTTGGATCCATGCAGGTTCCCTGGTTTGTTCAGACTCTGTGAGTCCCTATCAGCCAGGTTAATTGTTCCTGAGGGTTTTCTTGTGATGTCCTTGACCCTCTGGCTCCTACAATCCTTCCTCCTTCTCTTTAAAGTAGGGGTTTGAGCAGTTCCCTTCCCATGGCTCTCTGTCCCCCTGTGTCAGTGATGTGTGCAAAGGAAAGGATCTGATAGAGGAATCTGAGAAACCCACAACAATGCCACTACTTAATATGTAAATTTCACAGTGAAATCCTGTACTTGTCACATAGTCTTTGCCTTTTAGTTAGCCTTCCTAGTTGTTATTTGCTACGTGTCCTCTAAATAAAATGCAAGTTTAATCAGGTCGTAACTGTGACTTTTTCTATTTAGCTATTCACAGATCTTAGTATACTTATCAGGGCCCAGACAGATGAATGGGAAAAAAACCCATGTTGAAGTTATAGACATAACTCACAGGATATTGCACAAGAAAATAAGCAGAGTGAGCTCTCTTTAATCAATCTGAAACAGTGATTTTTCCTATCCCTAATTTTCCATAGGTTTTGATATCACAAATGATAACACTAATAATCTATGCTTTAGTCAAATAAGAAAAAATACTAAATAAAATCGATAAGACTGTTAGTTTAAAAGATACTGGGTAATTTAGCAAATGGTGAGTTGGTTTGTTTTTTTAATTCAACATTTAATAGTGGCAGGAGCTTTGAATTTAGCCAAAAGTTTCCTGGCTGGCTTTTTAATTGCTAAATTATTGAAGCTACATTACATATCTCACTAATTTGTATGGTGATTGATAACCTCTAACTTGGCACATTTTAAGAATCAAGTGAGCTATTACACATGAAAGTAGGCTTCCAAATTTTAGAATTTTGCATAAATATTCAATTTTATGTTTTCATGCAGTCCCCAGTGAATCTGTTTCTTGCTCATGGGCTTCAGTCAAGCGATGGTGTAACAATAGTGGCAATGTATGAAAATGAATGGAAGGCAGGCTAAAGGGAGGTGGATGCTGGTCTTTGTTGGTAACAGGACGAATTCCTTATCAGGGAATCTGAACTTTGAGTCTCATTGGTTAAAGATACACAATTGTGTAAATATTAAGGTTGAAGTGCCCCAGAATTGGAGGATGGCGATTTTGATAACAGTGCCCCTGTCTCTATATTAAAGCGAGTGTCAGACCCCTTTGCCCTTGACTCTGTAAAAATGTCTGTCAGAGTGCATGTGGCTAAGACACACTGAGTGAACAGACTATATCCATGAACTTTTGAGATTCTAGAATCCTGTTGGTTACTGGGTGCTTGGCATGGTGTGACTCGACTTTCATTCCCTCCAACTAATCCTCATAGTAGTGGTATGATATACGTAGATAATATCACAGATATTAATGACCACAGAGTGGAAGCTTCAGTCATGCAGGAACATGTCCTGCATCAAAGCTAGGAAGTAACTACGGTCTGAAGATTATAGAATCCCCGGTCATTCACACTGAAGTGTGTATCAGCATATTACATCATCTCGTGAACAGTTAGTGGCTCCTTCACTTGTTACCATGGCAATCTCTGACCAGGAAATACCACTTTTAGTCCTTTTTATCTACCAAAATACTTGATTTAGTTCCTAGTAATCAATTAGTGTGGCCAAATCGAAAGTACTATTTCTGTGTTCCTTACTCCTTTTATTTACCAAATGCTAGATATGGCTTGATGGCATCAATAAACTGTAGTGAAAATGAGATTTAATGTTGTGACATAGTTGAACCTAAGAATCAACTATGAATTCTGATCTCAGACTTTATTACAACCTATATAATAATAGATTGTTGCTATCTGAAGTGTATGAACATATTCCATCAAATATAATTATTAGGTTAAGTTTTAAAGGGATCTCACTATAAGGCAATATGTTGTTCCTTACAATGGGGATAGGTGTTCCTTTTTATTTCATACTATTAATATAGGTATTGTCTTAATCCCAATTATATCTGGTTTCCAAATAAAGTAAGTTCTTATACAAGCCATCACTCACTGTGTAATGGAATTATTCCAAGAACACTTTCTAAATTCAACTCATGTTCTCTCCAAAGATGAGGTAAAAAGACACAACAATTTTTTAAATTTGCAAAAAAAAAAATTGTGCCCTCCCATTGTTGACTTTGTTACAGCTAAACCAGAGTAGATGTTAAAATGCATTAAAGTGAAGGCACTAACCAGCTTCGTGTCCATGAATTCAGTTTGTATGCACTGCGGTTCTGACTAGAAAAACTAGCAGGCTTACCTGATCTGTTCATGAATGATCAGATATTTAGATTAAGAAAAAAAAAGCCTTTCTTCTCCCTGGAGTTGTGGGAGACTGTGATAGCAATTGAAGTAGACTTTAGAAGCCTGTAGACTAATGTCCTAATTTTACAGATGAAAGAAACTTCTTTGAAGTGAAATGACGTGCTCAATGGCTCACATGCCTTGGGGCAGGGCAGGACTTAGACCCCCAAGTGTCTTAATTTCCCAGCTCTTTGTTTTGTGGTTCCATGAACAATTTTCTAATAGTGCTACCATGAACATTCATGTCATTTTCAATACTTTCAAAGTGCCATTTTTAGGCACAGCCTAAACTTGTGATTGCAAAGCGTTTTAATTAAAACACTGCACCAAGGAAGCTAAATTCATTAATCAAAGGAAAAAGTTAAATTATCTGTTCATCTTTTGCTCACTTATCTTTAGCAAGTGATTAAGATACACTATTTTTTGTTTGAAAAGTACTCTTTCCATATTTCTTGGTACCTAAACCTTCCGTAGATACGATATAATTAAAAAAAACGAATACAATGCAGTTAAAGAAATATATTGTCTAAAGAAAATTTAGTTACAACTGCATGCATGTCTTCACACACGCTCTTGACACTGAATGCTGGGCTCCATGCTAGAGATAAAAAAAAAAGGAAGAGCATGGAGTACAACCAAGACTGCCTTCATACAAATGGAAAGCCAGACTCAAAATCACAAATTAATTGTAACATACTGGTTTTGAAAGTTAACTTTCTTCCTGCAGAAAAGAAATCATGTCCTGCACACACATCCAAGTGTGGGAGTCAGGTTGCTGTTTAAGGAAGAGCTTCAGTGTAGGCCCAGGGCACTCCAGACCTGGCTGACATGGCTATGCTACAGTTTTGTAGCGCGTTAACTAAAAGACATGATTGAAAACTTGGCATCTAGATGAATTATTTTCTCTTCCTGTGGAGGAAGTCATGAAACAACAGCAGATGCGTGAGCTGTCGTCAACACGCTTTTAGGAAAATGCAGAGCACTGGGTAGCGTAAGATTCAAATTCACTTGGAAGCTGAGCCTCTGACTCCCGAGCTGTCATATTTGCCCTCAAAACAACGAAATGCTAACCTACCTAGTCTGCAGTATTCTGAGGCTGAGACTCTTCTTTCGGTGATGTAGCCCAACTTGACTAGGACTATGAATTTTCAATTCTTGCTAATCACTTTTGTATGAGATGACATCAATTCTGTCTTTCACCTGGCATTGGTGCTACTCAGATTATTCTCAGCCAATGAAAACTGTAAATATTTTATTCTATTCTCATAGTAAATTAAATTATATAGGTAATCTGCTTTAATTCTTTCCTAGCACCTTGATTTACCTTCCCATCTCCCCTTGATAATGCCCGCCTATATGGCATTCTCTTTCCCTACACCCATATCTATGCACCTGCTATTCCCGTTGGCAAGAGTAAACTTAGCATTTGGAATGACTGCCTCTTTGTGTTTCATTGGTCCTTGGCTTATTGTTACTATAGAAACTTCCTTGGGTAAAAGAATCTGGCACAGGGCCTGTCTCATCAAAAGAATGACATGAAGAGTAGCAATTATGTTTAATGTTAAGTGACTGAGTGCTTTCGATTAGCCCCTGCACAATGACAACTATCTCATACTTTTCCAGTTCTCACTACCTCCGGATCAGCATGATTTCTCACTTTACAAGAACATTGTTTCAGAAACTAAACTGTATGTGCAAAGTCAATTAGTCCATACATAGAAGACTTTATCTCAGCCAAGAGCCTCTGGATCAAATTTTCATACAATATGACTTAAGATTAAAAGAACTAAAAAACATTGACAATGTGCTGACTCCTAAAAAGTCATATGAAGATGGGAAAAGTCCTGGTTTAGGTAAGCAGGCAAGTCCTTCACAGTTTTCTGAATCTTTGTGTGTGATACCCAGCTGAAACTCTACCTTACCTGTGACTTCCTCTTACACAAGGAAACACTGAAGCTTTTTCAAATGCTTTACATAAATTAGTTCATGGATGCTTGTCACAAGGGGGTCAATGCGGTCTCCAGGGCCCGGAGCAATATTCACTATTCTCACATGATACCTGCACAAGAGACAATGCCCTGCTGTCTGTTGTGTGGTCCAAGTAGAAGCTGGAAACTAGAAGCTCCTCTTGTTCTAAGACAATCTTGATGAGAAAACACTTCCAGACAATTTCAAAGCAAAATAAAACAATAATAAAATGCAGACATTCCCTAACGCACACTAGTATTGCAAACTAGAAGGGAGTCAATGGAAGGCCACCTAGACTAAGAAAAAATTCTCAGCTCTACAGCTATATGGGAGAACATGTCATGAAAATCTAAGTCACCCTTTTTATTTGGTAAATGAGAAAGATGAAAGCAGAGAATTCAAGTAGAGACAAGTGAACACACAGGAGCAAAGCTGGCTGATTTACTGACCACCCTGAGTGCATCACCTCACTCATCCCTGCCACGTATGACAATAAATTAGGTTACATTTTATTAATGCCATTGGAAGTATGACTTGAGTGCCTCAGTGGGATGGCTATCCTCTAGGAGAATGCTACATAAATAAAAAGCAACCTTTCAATATTAAAGAGTTTAGCCATGGTCAAGCTTTCTAATTAGGCCAGCATAATTTAAAAAGGACTAAAAATCATCTCATGTGGGAAAATCAAAAATTCATAATTTTGTCTGGAATTCAATCTCTGTGACCTTGCATGTTTCAGAAGAGCAATAATTTACTCCTGCACCCTGTGAGATTTAGATATTAATAGAGACAACAGTCTGAAAAAGATAACACATGCACTAAAAGCTCACACAGATCCAGGAAGCAATGAATAGTGAATCTATATTTTTTTTTGTCAAGGAGTAATGAACATGGCCATTCTTTCTAAATACTTGTGTTCTTATTCTACAATGGGAATGGAGGCAGGTTTTGCCCCTCAAGTTAAATGAATTGCTTCCTTTAAAACCCTAGGGAAAGTTACAGAGTGATCATTCAACACCACCTCAACTGCTTTGTGCCATTTTTTGTTTTGTTTTTACTCACAATTTCCATCTGTGGTTATATTCAATTCTCCTTTGGCTTTAGAAGTTTCTCAGTGGAAAGTCTGGAATCCTAGGCAAAATTACTGTGAAAGTATCCCATACCTTCAATGTGTTTGGTTTTAATTTCTTCCTCTTTGAGAGGTCGATATCTCATTAGTGTTAAGCCAAAAGCTTGCAGGGGAAAATGAAGAAACATGTTTAAGTTGAGAAAGGCTTGATCAAATCTTCAAGAGCCTAGAAGGGGAAAATTACTTCAGCATAAAACATAGAACATACACACACCAGGTCATAGATAACTGGAAAGGGAGGTTTTCAAAGGGAGGACATTTATTAAGTTCTCAGTGACTTTGTATTAAGGATAAATAGTTGGTTTGTGTCAATAAATGTACTATACTTGTTTGACATGATGCTAAATCACTTTTTTTGTTTGATACTATGCTGTTTTAATACATTTTGCCCAAGAAACATTCTGAGCACATTGCAATGTTTGATTAACATTGTATAAACTTAACATTATAAATAATGACACCATTTCTATATCATAATAGTTCAGTAATTAAAGAAAAGCACTTTACAAATCATGAATATTATATTAAATGAAGATAAAGGCAGGAGTTGCAATCCAGTGCACAGTTTTCTACCCACAATGAATTTGTATTTCACCTGTGACTGTTGTCACTCTTTATTTCCAAGTAGTTAGATGGCCAGAATTCTTATCACAAATATCATGGAAAACACACATTTGCATTAAAATGTACTTATTAAATCAGAATCCCAGTGGTAATGTTGAGTGAATAATAACTGCCATTTATTGGCCACTTAGTGTGCTAGTACAATGTTTGCTTTTATTTTTAACCAACTTTCAATCAAAGGATACTATTTATACCAATAAATTGCTGACTACAGGAATACATCAATATAGAGCAATAGTAATTTTGTCATGAAAACACAGCAAGTGAGCTTCGGGGAGCATTACTCTGGCATGATAGGAGGAAGAACAAATACTACAGAATGAAAAAGACTACCAGATATTAAAGTGGGAGTCAGGAAGAGCTTTGCCAAACAAGAGAAATTCTGTTGGAAAACTCATGGGGATAGGAAATGAGATGGCTCAGAGATCAAACAGTCTATTATGAATGCAAGACAGAGAAGGCGTGGTTATAAAGAAAAAAAATGTAGCTGGGCAGATAATACTGGAAAGAAAGAGGTTAAGACTATCTAGAATGCCCCGTGCAGTAGCACAGTTGCTTCTGAAAAAAAAAAAAGTTGTCAACGTACTCCACACTGTCTCTGAGATAGCTCAACCCTTCAGATAGAGGCAAAAAATACAGATGAGTTCTGAGCCTCAGTTAAAGTGTAAGTGGGATCATGTGACAAGATGAGGCTCCTGAATGGTTGAGAAGCAGACAGAGCACATCCAGATAGTTCCTTCCTGGCCCAAGTCACTGAAGCAGTTCTGTTTGTTACGGATCAGACACTAACAACACTGTCATGGCCACCAGGCTGCTTTCCTCTCCTTGTCTTTTACTGTAGAACACAGCAGAGAAAGAGAGAAGTCACCCTATGCACGCTTTAGCTCAGCAGGTCTGTGAGGATCTTCTTACACTTCCTCCAAATCCTAACAATGGACATGGCTCCAAATACCAACTCACAGAGAGTATATAACTTGTATCCCATTTCTGATTGAAGGATTTCTTAAAGGACCACATTTCTAGTAAGCTCTGGCATTATGTTGACCAAAGGAGAATAGAATTAGCAAGTCACAGAGTAGCAGAAAAGGCAACAAGGAAGAGATACTAACAAGTCCTACCCTTCCACCATTCCACAAGCCATGATAGTGCGATTGTCCCAGGTGATGGAAGGAATTGGTAAGAATCAACTGCAATATTTTGAGATGAAAAAATAAATTATATGTGAGCTTCACCCATTATGAACTCATAATTACTTAAAAGTTAAGGTTATTCTAATAGTTAATAGGGCATGAAAAGTTAATCAGAGGCCAGGAAGATAGTTCAGTGGCTTACAGCATTAGCTGCTATGGCAGAGGTCCAGAATTCAGTTTCCAGCACCCACTTTTGGAGGCTCACAACATCTTTACTAATTTAATTTTTACATTCCATTCCCAGTTCCCTCTCCCTTCTCTCCTCCCGCTTCTTCCACTCCCCCCTCCTCCCACCAGCTCCACTGAGAGGTTGAGGCCTCCCCTAGGAAGTCTACTAAGTCTGTGCCATCATTTTGTTGAGTCAGGACCAAGACACTTCTCCACCCCCACATCCCTGTGTCTAGGCTAGGCAAGGTATCTCTCCATATAGAATGAGCTCCACTAAGTCTGTTTGTACATTAGTGTTAGATCCTGGACCCACTGCCAGTGGCCTCATATATTGTCCCAGTCACATCACTGTCACCTATATTAAGGGAGTCAAGTTTGGTCTCATGCAGGTTCCCCATTTGTCAGAACTGAGTCAGTGATCTCTCACTAGTTCGGGTCAGCTGATTCCCCATATTGGTATTGACTCCTTTGTTCATATTATCACTCTTCCCCCACTTTGGTTGTACTCAGGGAGCTTGGCCCATTGGTTAGTTGTGGATTTCTGTATCTGCTTCCATCTATATCTGGAAGAGGGTTCAAGGGTTCAAGTTTCTCTGGGGTTATAGATTGTAGGTTGGGTACTTTTTGCCTTATGTCCGGTATCCGCTTATGAGTAAATGTATGCTATACTTGTCTTTCTGGTATTGGGTTATCTCACTCAGGATGTTTTTTTCTAGTTCTGTCTATTTGCCTGGGAGTTTTAGCATGCCATTGCTTCTTAATGCTGTGTAAATATACCACATTTTCTTTATCCATTCTTCAGTCGAAAGGCATCTAAGTTGTTTCCAAGATTGGGATATTAAAAATAATGTTGCTATGAACATAGTTGAGCAAATGTCTTTGTGGTGTGAATATGCCTCCTTTGAGTATATGCCCCACAGTGGTATTACAGGGTCCTGAGGTAGGTTGATCCCTAATTTTCTAAGAAGTCGACAAACTGATTTCCACAGCAACTGAACAAGTTTGCACTCCCACCAGCAATGGAGGAGTGTTCCCCTTTATCCACATCCTCTGTAGCATAGGCTGTCACTGGTGTTTTTTTAACCATTCTAATTGGTATAATATGGAATCTCAGAGTAGTTTTGATGACTAAGGATGTTGAACATTTCCATTTGAGATTTTTCTGTTGAGAATTCTCTATTTACATCTGTACTCAATTTTTTAATTGTATGATTCATGTCTTTGTATGTTTTAGAGATCAGCCTTCTGTCAGATGTGGGGTTGGTGAAGATCTTTTGTCTTGTTGACTGTGTCCTTTCCTTTACAGAAGATTCAGTTTCAGAAGATCCATTGATTAATTATTACTCTCAGTGTCTGTGTTACTGGTGTTCTATTTAGGAAGTGATCTTCTGTGCCTATTACATTCAAATGCACTTCCCTCTTTCTCTTTTATGAGGTTAGTGTGAATGGATTTATATTGAGATCTTTGATCCATTTGGACTTGAGTTTTGTGCATGGCAATAGATCTATTTGCATTCTTCTACATGTCGACAGCCAATTATACCAGTACCATTTGTTGAATATGCTATCTTTTATCCATTTTACATTTTTAGCTTCTTGGTCAAAAATTAGGTTCTCATAGGTGTGTGGGTTGATATCAGGGTCTTTAATTCGATTCCGTTAGTCCACCTGTCTGTTTTTATGCCAATACCAAGCTGTTTTTATTACTATAACTCTATAGTGGAGCTTGAAGTCAGGGATGGTGATGCCTCCAGATGATCTTTTATTGTACAAGATTGTTTTGGCTATCCTGTTTTGTTTTGTTTTTCATATGCAGTTGAGTATCGTTCTTTCCAGGTCTGTGAAGAGTTGTGCTGGGATTTTTATGGGGACTGAGTTGAATCTATAGGTTACTTTTGGTAGGATTTCCATTTTTACTATGTTGATCCTACCTATCCAAGAGCATGGGAGATCTTTCCATTTTTGGTATCTTCTTTAATTTCTTTTTTTAAAAACTTGAAGTTCATGTCATACAGGTCTTTTACTTCTTTGGTTAGAATTATCCCAAGATATTTTCTAACATTTGTGGCTATTGTTAAGGGTGATATTTCTCTGATGTCCTCCTTCACCCGTTTGCCATCTGTATATAGGAGGGCTATTGATTATTTTGAGTTAATCTTGTGTCCTGCTCTATTATTAAAGGAGATTTCAGTTGCAGGAGTTCTCTGGTAGAATTTTTATACTATCATATAATCAGCAAATAATGAGAGTTTGACTTCTGCTTTTCCAATTTGTATTCCTTTGATCTTCTTTTGGTGTCTTATTGCTATTGTTAGAACTTTGAGTGCTATGTTGAATAGATATGGAGAGAATTGATACTTTGTCTTGTTGCTGATTTCAGTGCTTTGAGTTTCTCTCCATTTAATTTGATGTTGGCTGTTGGGTTGCTATATAATGCCTTTATTATGTTTAGGTATGTTCCTGTTATTCCTGGTTTCTCTAAGACCTTTATAATGAAGGGGTGTTGGATTTTGTTGAAGGGGGTTTCAGTATCTAGTGAGATGATCATGTGGTTTTTTTCTTTCAGTTTGTTTATATGGTGGATTACATTGATGGATTTTCATATGTTGAACCATACCTGCAGTCATGGGTTGAATCCTACTTGGTCATGGTGGATGATTTTTCTGATGTCTTCTTGAATTCATTTGCCAGTATTTTGTTGAGTATTTTTGCATCAATGTTCATGAGGGAAATTGGTCTGTAATTCTCCTTCTTAATTGTGTCTTTGTGTGGTTTGGGTATCAGGGTAACTGTAGCCACATAATAAGAGTTTTGCAATGTTCTCTCTGTTTCTATTTTGTGGAATAATTTGAGGAGTATTTGTATCACATCTTCTTTGAACATCTGGTAGAATTCTGCACTGAATCAATCTGAGCCTCTGCTGCTTTTGATTGAGAGACTATTGGTAACTGTTTGTATTTCTGTATGGTTATGAATGCATTTAAGTTATCTGTTCTTGATATAATTTTGGTATGTGGTACTTATCTAGAAAATTGTCCATCTCCTTAATGTTTTTCAATTTTGCAGAGATCAAATTTTTGAAGTATGACCTGATGTTTCTCTGGATTTCCTCAGTGTCTGTTCTTTTGTCCTCCTTTTAATTCCTGATTTTGTTAATTTGGATACTCTCTCTCTGTCTTTTGGTTAGTTTGGATAAAAGCTTGTCCATTGAATTTCTCAAAGAACCAACTCTTTGTCTCACTGATTCTCTACATTGTTTTCTGTGTTTCTATTTCATTGATTTCAGCCCTCATTTTAACTATTTCTTTCAGTCTACTCCTTCTGGGTCAGTTTGCTTCTTTTCGTTCTAGCACTTTCAGTTGTTCTGTTAATTCACTAGTGTGGGATTTTTCCAGCTTCTTTATGTAGACATTCAGTGCTATAAACTTTTCTCTCAGCACTGCTTTCATTGTGTCCCATAAGTTTGGGTATTTTGTGCTGTCATTTTCATTAAATTTTAGGAAGTCTTTTACTTCTTTCTTTAATTTTTCCTTGATCCTGTAGTGGTTCAGATGATCATTGTTCAATTTCTATGTATTTGTGGCTTTTCTGAAATTAATGTTGCTGTTGAATTCTAACTTTAAGCTGTGATGATATGATAGGGTACAGGGATTTATTCCAATTTTTTTTTATCTGCTGAGGTTTGCTCTGTTATCAAGTATATGGTCGATTTTTGAGAAGGTTCTGAAAAGAAAGTATATTCTTTTGTTTTGAGGGTGGAATATTCTAAAGATGTCTATGAAGTCCATTTGAGTCATAGCATCTGTTATTTTCCTTATTTCTCTGCTAAGGTTTTTTCTGGAAAATCTTTCCAGTGTTAAGAGTGGAGTGTTGAAGTTTCCCACTAGTAGTGTGTGGTGCTTGACTTGTGACTTAAACTTTACTAATGTTGCTTTCAGAAATTCAGGATCTCTTGTGTTTGTGACATAAATGTTCAGAACTGAGATTTCCTCTTGATGGATTTTTTTCCTGTGATGAATATACAATGCCCTAATCTTTTTTATTGATTTTAGTTTGAAGTCTATTTCGTTAGATAATTGGATAGCTATGCCTGCTTGTTTCTTGACCTGCACGTACTCATGCACATATGCACAAGCACACTCACACAAAAAACACATGCAAAATATAATATCAAAAATCCAAAATGTGAAACAAATATGGAACCTTACTTGTCATACGGAGAAGAAAAAGCAAAGGATGGCATTGGAGTTAATATTCTGATTGTTTTCCTAAATTTCCAATAGAAATACCCTGGACTTACCTTCTCTGGACAAGCTGACCTATAGAACAAATGATTTGACAGTGGCTGTTTACCTGGATTTTATTGCAGACTCCCTTGAGATTGAGGAAAGCCTCCTAATACAACATCAAAAAGGTGCATACATATGCAGGATTTCCCATGGAAAACATAAACAGTGGGATGAGAAATCAGTTCATGGGAAAATATAAAAACTAGAACCCCATGTACATGGAGTATAAATGCTTAAGGCAAATCTCAATGAGACATCCTCCAGAAAAGAAAATTGGTCCATTGTTTTTTGTTGTTGTTGTTTTTGTCTCATGCACTTTCTATGTGAAGCTGACAAAGAGGACAGTCTTCCTCACCCCTGCTTCAGAGCCTAGAGATTGTGTGATTATTCAATGGTTCAACACAAAAACCCTGTGCTTTCTGCAAAATGCCAGTGGTGATGCTGAGGGCTGGGGTGGTATACCATTAATTAAAGTAACTTCTGCACTTAAGCTCTCTTTTTCCCTTTCCCAATGCTTCATGTGCTTTCTGGGTCAACTCACCCCTTTCTTCCACCTACGTCTAAAGGCAGCAGCTGGCGACAGCACAGCCCGCTTGAGTGTGTTTTGCACTTAGCTTTTAAAGCTTCAGCTGATCAAGTTAAAGACTATGAATTGCTTTTGTTTCCTTCAGCTGTAAGGAGCATGCATCTTGTCTTGTTGCCTTACAGTCTCTGCTCTGTCAGATCTGTGGCCGTCAGAACTGTCAATTGTTGTGTGAGTTTATGCAAAGCTTTCTTTGGAAAATTTCTTCAGGTCAGCAAAGAACGGCCCACAGTATAAATTTCAGAATCCAGCAGCCTCACTTTAAAATCCTATCCAGTTGTTTAAGCCTCTCCGCTATGCATTACATCCACATCAGATGAGTAAAATGATATGCCTTGGAGGTTTTGAAAGGAATAAAATGTGTTAATGTAGGGGTTGGTGATGGATCTCAGTGGTAGGGTAGCTGCCTTGCATGTACAAGGCCCTGGGTTCGATCTCCACCATGACCAATATGTTAACATAGAAAAGTACTGTCTAAAGTTTCTATCAAGCAAATCTTAATAAATGTTATCAGAGAACACCACTGTAATCTTCAAGGCATTATCTGTGTTGTGGTACTCAATTTTTTCATCTACAAAATTAGATGGTTCAAGGACAGCCTAGCATTTTCCTCAGGCAGCATCCATTAAGTACCTAATACTTGAAAAACAACACTAAAGTAGATGTCTATTATTGAGTTGTTGATGAAGACAAGGGAAGCAGACTACAAACTCGACAGTCAAACAAACAGCAAATCAAAGAGTCTTTCTGGAGTCAGGTCTCTGGCACTTGAAGACCCTCCATGAATGACTCAGGTAATGGACTCTAACAAAACAGAACTTTCTCACCAGAAAGCCGTTCATACTGGGGCTAAAAGTTTTAGAGGAAGTGAAACACGGAGGAACATTGTTTTAATGTCTTACATGGTAAAAGTAATCAGTCATCCTGGTAATCACCAGAAAAAAAAAATCTCAGCATCTCATCAATGAAAGCCTGATCCATAGCATGCTCTTGAGAAAAGTCAACTGACAGTATGAACATGGACTGAAATCTGGGTCTCCTGCTCTTTTCTTGTGTACTATGTGTCCATGCTATCATCCAATTACAACAGTTTCTAAGTGTGTGAAGCGTCTGAGTGTTGTGATAACTGAAGCCTGTTTCTCTTGTGTTTTGCCTCCTCTCAGGCTTTCTTTAATCTGAATCTTTTCAATTCCCATGATTTTAGGATTTATTTTCTATTTCACTAAAATAATGCCACCAAATTCCTGTGTGTGGATACAGAAGATGAAATCCAGATAATTTCTTCTTTCTGCACATAATAATCTACCCCAAATATGGATTAAAAACTGTGAAACTTGAATCTATGAACTTCCTACTAGAAAACATGGTGGATCATTTCACAATGTTGGTGTAGACCACGGTGTTTTCTGCAGTGAAACAACAGAAATCCTTGAAAGGGCTGTATAAAACTAAAAATCTTTCACACAAAAAGTGAAGTTGAGAGCTACACCAGGAAACATTTGCAGGGCATTTATCAAAACTTATTAACATCCAGAATGTATAAGGAACTCAAAAAGTTTAACATGAAAAAAGTATGATTTTAAAATGGGAAAATGGCCTAATCAGACACATCTCAAAAAGACATAGAAATGGCTAAGCAAAGAATCCATTCTCAGTGTCAGGATATTGTAAATCAGAGGCACACCTTGTCATCACAAGCCAGATGAACATTTCTCCTGAGGGACAAATATATAAACAATAAATCGTAGAAATTAAAGTAATATTTAGCAAAATTTACTCTTTCAGTAACATCATATTAAAAAGCTATAACACACTGAACATCTTATGACTTGTGATCTTCATTTCTCTTAATTTATACTCCAAGAATAAATAGCATGCTGGCTAGCTTTCATAGTACTGAAAGGTACTACACAGAATCCTTGGGGAAAAGGTGATAATCAATGGTGTTACCCAGTCATGAATCCTATGAAGAATAATGACCAGCATGGAAAGATAGAACCTTGTGTGGAACAGTGTCAGGAATTGTGGTAATAACCACCCACCTCTAGGTTCTAGACCCAAAGGTAACTTTGCTGCTATTATTATACTAAATGTACATAGTATCAAAATGCCCTCTAAATTTGTGTCTCTGTTTCCATAGTTCAGTGCAGCTTCCACACATCATCAAAAAATTTCTTTATGGAGTGAATGGTAGTTGTCATAGAAATCCACACCTGATCAAAGCACAGAGGATAATTGTCATTGGACTACTCACCTTCAAATGGAACATCTATGTCACCCCACTCTCCAGGGTCAGGGCTACCATGGAAGACTTCAGAATCAGAGATCAGGGAGGACTAGATGAAACGGTGACTTATGGACTCAAATTTTGTTGTATACATTGGAATAAAATGAAGAGCCCATTAACACTGAAACTTTTGTATCTCATACATGCACCTTCAGGCTCTTTCATAGATTAGATATTTCTAGACTGTAAAGTACTCCAAAATGTCAGAAGTGGAAAACAGTCCTTGGGTAGTAAAATAATCACTTCACCAAAGAAGACTTAGACAGCAAGTAAGCACACAGGGAGACAGTGTTCTCTGGGAGGGAGTTCCAATTCAACCTACAGAAAGCCTTTGAACTACCTACTATCATAGCTGAGATTAAAAGTAAAAAGATTGTCTGAACACAAGAAGAATCCTTATACACTGCTTCAAAGAACAGGAACTGAAACATCACTGAAAAGTGCCCAAGTTTCTTCAATCTGCTCATCACAGTACTTAGCATTTTCTCACCAGGAAATGTGAGCCACACGTGAATGGAGGATCAAATTACAGTATCTGTGCACATTAGACAAAAATTCAGCCATGAAAGGAATTCATTATTGACTCTTACAGCAGCATAGATAAATCTCAACTTGGCTGTACTGAGTGAATAAAACTACACAAAAAATGAATGTTTTGACCTGGGGTGTGGCTCATGCATGAGGTCCTGAACACCAATCCCAGTAAAAGACCACACGCACGCATGCACGCATACGCAATACATGATTCTATGTGTTTCAAGAGTAGAAAATGCAAAATAAAGTGGGAGAAAGCAAATAAGCAGGTATCTGGTAAAGGATGGTATAGAAAGGAAAGAAAAGTCACATTGAGAGCACAGGAAGCCTTCAGGGTGATGTATGTATTTATTCTCAAATAGTAATACCATTGGCATGGCCTCCCATCTACAGGTAAGTACTCTCCAGTGTGTGTTAAATGTACAAGCTTTGGTATGCCTTTCATAACTCAATAAAGCTATTGAAACAGCTGACAGTTCTGTGCTGTTTTGAGGAACCAGGTATAATCACACTATTCCAATCTCTGTATGATTTTCTGCCTTATCCACCAGCATCTCGTGCCCTTTATGCTTCCATCTTGGAACTGGCCATTTGGTTCTTCAAGATTTATGGTCATTCTGACCTCAAGACCTTGAAAACTGCCCCTCCTTTGTTCTCCCACACTGAGGTCAAATGAAAAATAATAAGTTACATATATTATTTAGATAACACTTCCAAAGAACCAGTTGGGTTTTATTGCACAAGTCTTACTGTCAAAGAGATTCAGTAACTGATTGAAATCAAGCATGGAAGATAACTATATATGGCAGCAAATTTAGCCCAATGCTTTCTGGTTTGAAAGCTTATACCACTAATACATCACTAAAGCTTCTAAGAAATGATACACTCTCTGTTATAGTATGCAATATACTATAAGTTGGTGGAGACACCAAGGACTTCAAGAAGCTTCTGGAATGTAAGAGCAGTAGCCAGCTAAAAGCTAGCAAGGAAACAGCACCATTGATAGCCATGTATTCTGCTTAAAACAAGAATGAGCTTAGGAAGCAGTTCTCCACAGCATGCAGATATGACCCTACCGTGTCATACCTGGATTTCTCTGAACATTTGGGACATTTTAAACAACAAATCCATGTAGGCCAACCATCCTTCAGCTTCTAAATAAGGAAAGTGGTAATCAAAGGCATTTCTGCTTTCAAGTTTGTTATCATGTGTTATGGAGCAAAAGAAAACTGTCACAAGCACTTTTTTGCTGAACAGCACTTGGGAATTATTGATAGCTTTTTCTTCTTTTAGTAGCTGATGGGCTCAAACACACCAATTTTATTTCTTTGGCTTATAGCTTTTTGATCTGTAAAATGAGGTTTGACAAGCATAGTTACATTCTATTCTAAAATACCGTGTCACAAGATTGCATTTTACCATCTGTGCACACGGCGATATGCTTGCCCATGTGTCCCTCTTTCTCTCTAGATACACTCTTCTCTCGTCTATGCTTTGGCCCAGGAATCTGGCCCCCATGAACCTCACTAGCATGTTTGCTTGTTCCCAGCAATGGGGTGGGAGGAAAGACAGTGGCAGGAGATTAGAGCGATGAAGAGAGATGCATGAGGTATGATGTCCTCACTTCCACAGGGATGTTATGTGCTAAAGAGGGAAAGGGCAGCAAATTATATTGAGGAATGTGAGGGAGCAGAGTCAGGCAGTGCAGAAAAGTACATGCCATGTGTACATATGAGCTATGACTTCTATGGGATAGTTAGGTTAAAGAAGTCTTAAGCATAGTGTCCAAACACACTGCACCTGTGACCTTACAAGAATGGAAAGACTACCCACCCCTCCTCTATCTCTTTCACTTCCTTGCACAAATACAGCTAACAAATTTTCTTCTTCAGTTTGTTTCTGTTTTATCTTATTTGCTTTTTATTCTTTAGAGGCCTATCTGGTTTTTTAATAAGAGAAAGAAATGTTGTAGATTCAGATGGGAGGGGAGCTAAGGAGGATAGTAAGGGAGTTGAGAGAAAGGAAACTGTAATCAGGTTATATTGTATGTAAACATCCATTTCAATAAATGAAAAATAGAAAGAAAAAGACAGCAAGGCCCGAATTTTAAAGAAACACATGATGTTTAAAAGCAGAAGAAGAACAGGAAGGAAGGGGAGTGGGAAGAAATGCTAGGAAATGGGATGGAATGGGAAATGGGCAGGACACACTAAAGGGAAGGCAGGTCAGGCTTTACCAGCCAAAGCCTAATCACTTTCAGGGGTCAGATGTCAAGCAGCCAAGGCTCTAGCATAGCTGCTGACACTGCAGAGAGGTTTTTGCATCATGAAAATGCCAGCACCATTTCTTATTTAAGAGTGGCATTACTACTATTTATTGAGTGTGGGAAAAACTCCGAGGCAGGGCAGAGGTTTGAGGAAGCAGGCCATTCTTGATGTGCTCCACAAGGGCATATCTTGTCTCTAGGCCATTCTCTCCTCTCTGCCTGCTGCATGCCGTGAGGTTATTGGGTTTCCTACTTCATAGATACCTCCATGATCTTCTGCCTTCCCTCAGCCAGCCCAGGCAGTGGAGCCAGCCAAACACAGAGGAAAAGCTCTGGCAGTGAGTCACTTAAGCCTGTCCTCCTTTTAAGTTGACTCCCTCAGGTCCTCTGCCATTACAACGGAAAGTGATTGACACAATCAAAAAAAATGTAGCAGGATCAAAATAGATCATATTCTTAGACAAGCAGTCCATTTGCAAAGGTGTACGCTGAGAATATGCAACACAAGAACCAAGATGAAAGTGAAAGTGGCCACTATGTTTGGAAGTAAACAGACACATCAGTGTTCACAACATGCCCTATGAGTCAGGGACCTTGGTGATAGTCTAGGGCAATGGACAGATTAATAATGACCCAGTCATTAGTTGTAGGTGAGAACAAATAATCCTCATGGAATCTAGAGATCAGAATTTGTAGAGCTTCATATCAAGTAATGTGCTGGTTCACATTTCTCAAATCACTTCACACTCCCTACAAACTTCCTCTTACCCATTCCTTTACTACGCAATTCCAAGTTCAAGAAGCCTTAAATAGAATTAGTCCCCAAGTCTGAGCATCCAAAATTGTAGCAGTGAAATAGCAACAAAAGAGGGGAGAAGATAATGAGGCAGGAAATATTAATTTAGTCTTTAATTATCTAAGTAATTATGTGTGTGGTAGCCAAATATTGTGATGTAAATCTCATTCATTACCTTCTTTGTCTTTTCTGAGATGAAAAAAAAATGGTGAAGATTTACATTTTAAATCAGAAGATTTTAGCTAAATAGCATTTCTATTTAATAGATGAATATCAAAGAATTCAACATCTTCGTCCTCACTAGCAGACTAGTGGTCCAAAGTATAGGAATGTTCATATATTATCTTTTAAAAGAAAGATCTGTTACTTAATATGATGGTTGATATTTATTTTATTTTATTTATTTATTTATTTTTCAGTTTAAATTTAGATAAGAAACAAGGTTGCTTCACAAGTCAGTTCCAGGTGCCTCTCCCTTTCCCTCCCCTCCTCCCGTGCCCTTCTCCCAACCCCCCCATTATCTCCTCATTTCCCCAGGGAGGGTGAGGCCCTCCATGGGGGTGTCCATAGTCTGTCATTTCATATAGGACAGGGCCTAGACCCTTCCCGAAGAGTTCAGGGTGAGAGTGCACCTCACATTGTTGGATGGGAGTCCAAAGTCCGTGTGTATACTCGGGATGGGTACTGATCTGCTGCCCAAGGCTCAATAGATTACCTAGGCCTCCTCACTGACACTCACATTCAGGGGGTCTTGATGAGTCCCATGCTGGATTCACATTTACACAATGGAGTACTATTCAGTAGAAAAAAACAATGGAATCCTGAGATTCGCAGGCAAATGGATGACACTAGAAGAAACCATCATGAGTGAGATAACCCAGTCACAAAAAGAGAAACATGGCATGTACTCTCTCATATATGGATTTTAGACATAGATATGGGGAGTGCCAGCCTACAATCCCATGGCCAAAGAGTCTGGGAAACAGAAACTTCATTTAGTGGCTGATCGAAGAAGAGGCAGACTCCCTCGGTTAAGTACTGAGCTGAACTCAAGAAAGCCAATAACAGAGAGGGAGGAGTAATGATCAAAGGGATTAAGACTGGGCTGGTTTAACCCCCAGAAACAGCTGACCTGACAAAGGTTAACTCTTGATGGTTGATTTTAAATGTCAAGTTGACATAATCTAGCATCACATAGAAAAGCATTTCAATAAACAATTCTCTAGATCATGTTTCCCTGTGAGCATGTCTGTGGGAGATTATTTGATTATGTTAATTTGTGTGAAAGATACAGTCACCTCTGAGTAGCTCTGTGGCTTAGGCCAGGGACCCTGGGCTGCATAAGTATTGGAAACAAGCTGCATACTGAGAAGCTGCCTGCATTCATCCTCTCTTCCCTTGGGTGTGGATAGAAATGCCTGCTTTGAGCTCCTGCCTTCACCTCCCTGCTATAATGGACTGTGACCTAGAATTGTGAGCTAAAATAAACCATTATTTTCTCAAGGTAATTTATCACAATGACAGAAAGATGGGGAGCCGTCCCTGGCAGTGGACAGTTCCAGCAGGGGATGTAAGGAGTAGGCAAGGGAGGGAGTAAGCCAGACAATGTAGTCTGGGGAATCTTGAAGCCTGACTGGCAGCCAGAGTTCTTCCTTTTTTTATTATTAATTTATTTTTACTTTTTGATTTCATTTTACATTCCAACTACAGTTCTCCCTTCCTCCCTCTCCTCTAGCCCCCCTATCACCCCTTACCTCCCCACTAGCCCACCCCAAGTTCACCCCTTCTTAATGATAAGGACATCCATGAGGAGTTAATATAGTCTGACACAATAGGTTGGAGCAGGGCTGGTCCCCTCTCCCATGCTTTAAGGCTGAGCATAGCATTCCACCATGGGGAGAGGGCTCCAACAAGCTGGCTCATGTACCAGGGAAGCATTCCAAATGAGGGTAGTTTATGTTGGAGTGCTTCTTTATTTATACAGAATTCTCCCAAAATGTTCAGCAATAATTTCCACATAAAACCTGACAAAAGATTAAAAAGGATTCTGAACACAAAAGAAGAGTATCAAGCATGGCTTCTTGGTAGCAGCATGTTTTCAGGTGGGCCCTGTTTGCTAGAGGCAACCTTTAAGAGAGGCTTCCTGACTCAGTGTTATCAGCAAAAACCCAACAGCTCTTTTAAAAGGCTGGACTACAAACAAATTGTGTTTGTGATCAGCTGGCATCATGCTTCTTGGTAGTGTCATAGACCTAGAAACTCCTCAGTGTTCAGGTAATAAACATGGCTCCCACCAGTATGTCCCTCATGAAGCTAGACTATCAGAAAGCCAAAGAATATCGTAGGGCCAACCATCTCCTTAATTTTAGCCCTAATGTTTAAGCATATTAAAGAATCATGGTCAGAAAAAAGATAGAGATATACAATACAGGCTGATTCAGATGAAGAAAAACCTTTAAATGTTTTACAGTATGTTTAAAAATATATGTAGACAAACCAGCAGATCCAGGTAAAGAAGGCCCCACATCCTGGCATGCCTTCCAATGACTGGGGACAGCCACAGAGATTCCCATTCTGGTGGGAGCCTAGCACTCCAGATCACAGGTCTTCTCTTTCACCAAGGAGACCAGGGGACCAGCTGGTCCAACAAGACCAGGTAAAACAGGCCATGCATCCGGGCCTGCATTCCAGTGCCTGTCGATTGCCTGGGAACTGCACAGTGCTTCCCATCAGGGTGAAAGCCAAGCACCCCAGATTCTAGGTCTCCTCTTCCACCAAGGAGACCAGGAAAATAGTAGATCTAGGTAAAGAAGTTCCCACATCCCAGGTGTGCCTTCCAGTGACTGGGGTCAGCCACAGAACTTCCCATCCTAGCAGGAGCACCCGAGATCCCAAGTCTTCTCTTCCCCCAAAGGGAGCAGGGGACCAGGTGGGAGGGTAAGCACCCCAGAGTCCTGGTCTTCTTCTCCACCCACGGGACCAGAACGAGGATGAGGAATAGAAGAACTACCAGAGCATTGGACTTGCTAGTACCCACCAAAAGGGAACTCTGGTCCCCTAATCACCAGACAAGTAAGAGGCTCTTTCTGCACCCACTAGAAGAAGAGATGGGAAAAAGATAATACAAAAACACACTCAGCAAAAGAAAATCAAATATGACACTGCTAGATGCTAGAGACTCCACACCAGCAAAACTCCAACATTCCAATGCAAATGAAGCAGAAGAGAATGACCTAAAAACACCTTCATGAAAATGATAGAGGCCCTAAAAGAGGAAGAAATGGATGAAAAAACAAAAAAAAGCAAGAAATGGACAAAAATCAAACCAAAGAAGGCAGGAAATGGAAGAAAGAACAAACCAAAAAAATCATAAAATGCAACACATGGACAAAAGATAAACTGAAAATTGAAATAAACAATTCAAACCGTGAAAGGGTTGAAAACTGAAATAGAGACAATAAAAAAACACAATCTGAAGAAAGGCTGGAAATAGAAAAACTGGACAAACAGTCATGTACTACCGATACAAGCATTACCAACAGAATACAAGAGATGAAGGAAAGAATCTCAGCAGTTGAAGATACACTAGGACAAATAGATTCATCAACCAAAGAAAACCTTAAGTCCAACAAATCCTTAACACAAAATATCCAGGAAACATGGGACACCATGAAAAAAACAAACCTAAGACTAATAGGTATAGAAGAAGGTGAAGAAACCACCTCAAAGGGGCAGAAAATATATTCAACAAAATTACAGAAGAAAACTTTCCCATCCTAAAGAAAGATATGCCAATGAAGGTACAAGAAGCTTACAGAACATCAAACAGAGTGGACCACAAAAAAAGTCCCCTCACCACATAATAATCAAGACCCCAAATATAAGTAAAGAAAGAATGTTAAGAGCAGCTAAGGAAAAAGGCCAAGTAACATATAAAGGCGAACCTATCAGAATTACACCTGACTTCTACATGGAAACTCTGAAAGCCAGAAGAAGGTCCTGGATAGATATTCTACCAACACTAAGAGACCATGGATGCCAACACAGACTACAATACCCGGCAAAGCCCTCAATCACTATAGATGGAGAAAATAAGATATTCCATGACAAAACTAGATTCAAGCAATACATATCAACTAACCCAGACCTACAGAAATTTCTGGAAGGAAAACTCCAACCAAAGGAAGTTAACTACAACCAGAAAAACATAGGCATTAGATAATCCCACTTTACCAACAGCTAAAAGAACAAAGGGGTGGAATTCCACACATAATTCTACCAACAACAACCATCCAAATTGAAGAAGAATGAGCAAATAATGGTTATTAATATCTCTCAATATTAATGGCCTTAACTCATCCATAAAAAGACACAGGCTAACAGAATGGAGTCGAAGACAGAACCCATTCTTCTGCTGCATACAAGACACACCTCACCCTCAAAGACAGACATTACCTGAGAGTTAAAGGTGGGGAAAAGATTTTCCAATCAAATGGACCCAAGACACAAGCAGGGGTAGCAATCCTAATATCTAATAAATTAGACTTTAAAATAAGATCAATCAAAAGAGATGAAGGAGGTCATTACATACTCATCACAGCTGAAATCCACCAAGATGAAGTGTCTATCCTGAACATCTATGCCCCACATACAAAGACATCCACATGCGTAAAAGAAACATTACTAAAACTTAAATCATATATAAAGCCCCACACACTAATAGTGGGAGATTTCAACATGCCACTCCCACCAATAGATAGGAATACCAGACAGAAACTCAACAAAGAAGCAAATGATATAATAGAAGTAATGATCCAACTGGGATTAAAAGACATCAATAGAACATTTCATCCACATTAAAAAGAATATACCTTCTACTCACCACCCCATGGAATGTTCTCAAAAATCGACCACATACTTGGCAACATATCAAACTTCATCAGCTACAAAAAATTGGAATAACTCCATGCATTTTATGAGACTACTACGTGTTAAAATTAGAATTCAATAACAAAACAAATTGCAGAAAACCTATAAAATCATGGAAATTGAATAATGCATAACTGCACCATTCCTGGGTCAAAGAAGAAATAAAAAAGAAACTAAAGACTTCCTAGAATTTAAAAAAAATGAAGACACAACATACCCAAAACTAAGGGACACTTTGAAAGCAGTGCTACGGGGTAATTTCATAGCACTAAGTGCCCACATGAAGAAACTGGAGAACAGTTATACTAGAGAATTAACAACACAGCTGAAAGCTAAAGAACACAAAGAAGAAAACTTCCCCAGGAGGAGTAGACGCTAGGAAATAATCAAATTGAGGGCTGAAATCATTAAAGTAGAAACTAGGAAAACAATACAAAGAATCAATGCAATGAAGAGTTGGTTCTTTGAGAAAACCAACAAGATGGACAAACCTTTGTCTGAATGTAACAAACAGCAGAGCATGAATATGCAAATTAACAAAATCAGAAATGAAAAGGGGGACATAACAGTGGACTCTGAGGAAAATCAGAGAATCATCAGGTCATACTTTGAAAACCTGTACTCCACAAAATTTGAAAACTTAAAGAAAATGGACAACTTCCTGGAGAGCTATCACTTGCCAAAATTAAATCAAGAACAGATAAGCAATTTAAATAGACCTATAACCCCTACAGAAATAGAAGCAGTCATCAAAAGTCTCCCAACTGAAAAAAGCCCAGGTCCAGATGGCCTCAGTGCAGAATTCTGCCAGAAATTCAAAGAAAAACTTATACCAATTCTTCTCAAAGTATTCCACACAATAGAAGAAGAAGGGTCTTTGCCAAACTCTTTCTAAGAGGCTTCAATAACCTTGATCCCCAAGCCACACAAAGATACAACTAAGAAAGAGAACTTCAGACCAATATCCCTCATGAACATTGATGCAAAAATTCTCAATAAAATACTGGCAAATCACATCCAAGATCACATCAAAAGCATCATTCACTATGATCAAGTAGGTTTCCTCTCAGGGATGGAGGGATGGTTCAACATTCATAAATCCATCAATGTAATCCACCATATAAACAAGCTGAGAAACAAAAATCATATGATCATCTCACTAGATGCTGAAAAAGCCTTTGACAAAATCCAAAACCCCTTCATGATAAAGGTCTTGGAGAGATCTGGGATAACAGGGACATACCTAAAAATAATAAAAGCTATATACACTAAACCAACAGCCAACATCAAACTAAATGGGCAGAAACTCAATGCAATTCTGCTAAAATCAAGAACAAGACAAGGCTGTCCACTCTCTCCATATCTTTTCAATATTGTACTTGAAGTTCTAGCCAGAGCCATAGGACAACAAAAGGAGAACAAGGGGGAAAAAATTGGGAAGGAGGTCTAACTTTCACTATTTGCAGATGATATGGTAGTTTACATAAATGACCCAAAGAACTCTACCAGGGCATTCTTACAGCTGATTAACACCTTCAGCAAAGTGGAAGGCTACAAGATCTACCCAAGAAAATCAGTAGCCCTACTATATACAGATGATAAAAGGGCTGAGAAAGAAATCAGAGAAGCATCACCCTTTACAATTACCACAAACAACATAAAATACCTTCAGGTAAAGCTAACCAAACAAGGGAAAGATCTTTATTGCAAGAACATTTAGTCTTTAAAGAAAGAATTAAAAGAAACCCTCAGAAAATGGAAAGATCTCCCATGCTCTTGGATAGGTAGGATCAATGTAATAAAAATGGCAATCCTGCCAAAAGCAATCTACAGATTCAATGCTATCCCCATTAAAATCCTAGCACAATTCTTCACAGACCTTGAAAGAACAATAATCAATATTTTATGGACACACAAAAGACCCAGGATAGCTAAAACAACCCTGTTCAACAAGGCAACGTCAGGAGGCATCACCATCCCTGACTTCAAGCTCTATTATAGAGCTATAGTCCTGAAAACAGCTTGGCATTGGCATAAAAATAGACAGGTAGACCAATGGAATCGAATTGAAAACCCTGATATTAACCCACAAATGTATTAATATCTGATCTTTGACAAAGAAACAAAAATATACAATGGAAAAAAGAAAGCATCTTCAACAAATGGTGCTGACATAACTGGATGTTGGCATGTAGAAGAATGTGGACAGAACCATATCTATCGCCATGAACAAAATTTAAGTCCAAATGGATCAAAGACCTCAACATAAATCCAGCCACACTGAACCTCTTAGAAGAGAAAGTGGGCGGTACCCTTGAACGAATTGGTACAGGAGACAGCTTCCTGAACATAACACCAGTGGCACAGATAGTGAGATCAACAATTAATAAATGGGACCTCCTGAAACTGAGAAGCTTCTATAAGGCAAAGGACACAGTCAGCAAGACAAAAAGGTAGCCCACAGAATGGGAAAAATATTCACTAACCCCACATCTGAGAGAGGGCTGATCTCCAAAATTTACAAAGAACTCAAGAAGCAAATCTCCAAAACACCAAAGGATCCAACTAAAAAGTGGGCTACAGAACTAAATAGAGAATTTTCAATAGATGAGTCTAAAATGGCTGAGAGGCACTTGAGAAAGTGCTCAAAATCCTTAGCTATCCAGGAAATGCAAATCAAAACAACTCTGAGATACCATCTCACTCCTGTCAGAATGGCTAAAATCAAAAACACTGAAGACAATTTATGCTGGAGAGGATGTGGAGAGAGGGGAACACTCCTCCACTGCTGATGGGACTGTGAACTTGTACAGCCACTTTGGAAATCAGTATGGAGATTCCTCAGGAAAATGGGAATGAACCTACGAAAAAACCCAGCAACTCCACTCTTAGGCATATATCCAAAAGATGCCCATTCATACAACAAGGACATCTGCTCCACTATGTTCACAGCAGCATTATTTGTAATAGCCAGAACTTGGAAGCAACCTAGATACCCCTCAACCGAAGAGTTTATACAGAAAATATGGTACATTTACACAATGGAGTACTATTCAGCAGAAAAAAACAATGGAATCCTGAAATTTGCAGGTAACCCAGTCACAAAAATAGAAACATGGCATGTACTCTCTCATATATGGATTTTAGACATAGATCTGGGGAATGTCAGACTACAATCCCCTGGCCAGAGTGTCTGGGAAACAGAACCTTCATTCAGTGGCTGATGGAAGCAGAGGCAGACTCCCACGTCTAAGCACTCACCTAAACTCAAGAAATCCAGTGACAGAGAGAGAGGTTGGATGACCAAAGGGATTAAGACTGCTCTGGCTTAACCCCCAGAAACAGCTGACCTGACAAGGGTAAGCTCTTGAATCCCAGACTGATGCCTGGGAATCCAGCATGGGACTGATCAAGACCCCTTGAATGTGGGTGTCAGTGACGAGGCCAAGGTAATCTACTGAGCCTTGGGTAGTAGATCAGCATTTATCCCGGGTATACAAATGGACTTCGGACTCCCATCCAACAATGAGAGATGCACTCTCACCCTGAACGCTTTGGGGAGGGTCTAGGCCCTGCCCTGGATGAAATGACGGACTATGGACACCCCCATGGAGGGCCTCATCCTCCCTGGGGAAATGAGGGGATATTGGAGGGGTTGGAGGGAGTGCACGGGAGGAGGGGAGGGAAACGGAGAGGGACCTGGAATTGACATGTGAAGCAATCTTGTTTCTAATTTAAATTTAAAAATAAAAATATATAAGAGATATATGTAGACTTGGTGGGGGGCAGGGGGTGGAAGTACACAGAAATCCTTAAAAAAGAAATAGAATAGGGGAGTGTTGTGGCACCTGTCTATAATCCCAGGACTCCATAGCAGAGGCAATCAGATATCTTGATTTCAAGACAGCCAAGTCTACAGAGTGAATTCCAGGACAGCAAAAAATACACAGAAGAATCATGTCTCAGAAAACTAAAAATTAAAGTAAATGAAATAGAGTAATAAAAAAGCCATTTCAAGATGGAAAGTACACAGAGTCTAGATGGTGAATATTATTATGTTGTCTTTGAATTGCTTGACTACTGAGGTAGGAGCATATCTGCTAAAAGACATTTGCCTATAAATGCTGCTAGATTAATCCAACATAAATATTTTGAAAATGCCTCAACTTCAAAATTTAAGTCTAAGGACATGTTACTTTGGAGAAGAGGTTCTGCTTTTGATTCCACAGATGATGAAAAACTGTGGATTTCTTCCAGACTAAAATGGTTTGACCAAGCAAGACTCCCCTGAAGCAGTGCCCAGGTGACCCCACATCCAAAATAGCTGCAGATTACTACAGCTAGGAGTTGGTAATGAATATGGGATCTGAGGATCCCCTTGGGGTTGAAGTGACCCCAAACAGCAGGAAGCAGTTTGGGGAGAACAACACCTCCCACATTCCTAAATACTGTTTATAAATTCTTGTTTTCATTTAAACGTGGTTGGTTTCAAATGATTAATGATCATAGTCAATCTCTTTCTTAAAAAATATGATATAGAAATGAATACTTTGCATTGGTATGGATTCTGGTTTATTGATACAAATTTAAGGTCAATTTTGTTATAAGTATATTTATGCTCTTGCTTAGATATTGTGTTTACACAGGTCTTTAAAATGTAATGTATAATTAAATATAGATTATAGATATTCACCTATAATAGTCAAAACTTACAGTTATATTCGTTAGGTTTTCTAGATATACAGAGACATATTTCAAGTGGATAGGTAATCTTCAAAACCTTTAAAGACCTATACAATATGGCATTTACAATAATTTATTAGGGTTTTTCATGACAAAAGCACAACTTCTCCTGGAAAAACCAGAGAATAAGTTGGGCATCAAAGAAACTCATTATGGAGTTTGCCTTCAGCATGGCAGGAAGAGCCATTTGGACATGAAACTGCTCTTGTCTGAACTGCTTGATGTCCAAACTGAAGCTGTAGGTTACAAAGAAAAGTGACTGTTGAACTTGCCAAGGAACAGTGTGGACCTTGAAAAAGTCTGCCAGATATTCTGGACCTATAGACTGAAGATGGATGCTCCAACATTACAGAGGAACTTTGCATAACTCTCCAAACAGCCAGATGTCTCTGTCAATTCTGAAATTTATATATTATCCCCTTGTGGTCTTTGATAGTGTTGAAAACAGTTATGATTACAGTTTTCCTTAGTTATTATAAAAGATAAGTTACATAAAAAACTTTAGACTCCCAAAGATAGGATACATTGTAGATTATTTTCTTTAAATTTTACTAAATGCTAGTGAACTAAGTATTGTTAACTACAGTTCTTGCTTGATAACTGTTTTGTTATTTATAATTTTACTAAGTTAAGGTTAAAACTTTTTTATTTAGAACGAAAAGAGGAGATGATAGGGAAGTCCTTCTGTATGTTGTGAATATATGTTTCTTTTACTGGTTGATGAATAAAACTGTTTGGCCAATGGATAGGCAGGATGTAGCCAGGCATGAAGTATAGGTGAGGCTACCAGACAAGGAGAATTGTGGGAAGAATAGCACAGAGAGTCACTTGCCATGTAGACGCCACGTAGACAGAAACCTCCATCTACATTCATATTGTTCCAAAACATAGATCATATCATTTTGTTTTTGGGAATGCACTTCACTTCATTTTGTTCATCTTTTAGTCATCATTAATGAACTATGACAGAACAGAATTATCATTTCCAACCATTTTCCCTAAGTTTTGATATCCTTGATAAACAATTATCTTTTCTAATCATTCTTACTCATTAACCCCATGACTGAATTTTTAGGAATCTAGAGGGATATGGCAGCCTGTTCTCAGGATAGCAGTTTTTGTCGGTGCAAGGGCTCTATATCAAAACAATCTTCAAGCCAGACCAGGAATGCAGCTATCTCCTAAGCAGTGTACTATTAACTCTTAATGGTCAGAGTGCCCAAGAAAAGTCCTCAGACCAAAATTCCGCAGTTTTATTCATTCAAATTCTGGTACAATACAATGTTTACATTTTGTACCTAATCCTAGCATTCTGTTGTTCCTTGGTCATAAGACACCACAGTGGCCCTGCATGTGCTAGCTTTTCTAAGAAAGAGCGGTCCTGACATCTTATTCCTTTATCATCTTTCTACATCATTCTTTGCCCATCAATAGGAGTCTCTATGTAGGGAAGAGATAACTTCAACTAATGTGACTTTGTTGCTGGGTATGCCACGTAATTGACCCGGTGTTTAGGGGGAAGAGACTTGCAACTTCTCTAGCCCACCGAATCTTGGCGACCTTTTTTTTTTTTTGAGTTTACTTTGTTTTGAATAACTTGTTTAACAGAGACAGACATTTCAAGTGTGTTTTATAGCCTTATAAAGAAACTTCTGGCTTCTTTTTGTGTGTCACAGCCTCTAATGCATAAGGAAGACTTCAAGTAGATAAGGATATGTCCATAAAAGCAGGAGGGATGGTGTGATCAGTATTGTCCTGAGGAAGCTTAGAAGCAGCACTCCTGGGAGAAGGCCTAAATGATTCATAAGAAAATTTCCAACTATACAATATCCCCAAACTGTTACGATATTAAAAGTCACCCAAGTGTGCAGCAGTTGGAGATGAGAACCAAAGGTGGCAGCCATCATATGCCTGAGCTTTGCTCCATCTTTGCCAAACAGCTCTGCTGGCCTTAAATGCATGCACCATCACAACCTAGTTTATGTAAATTTTAATAAAAGATTTATTTCATTTTTAAGTGTGTGTGTGTGTGTGTGTGTGTGTGTGTGTGTTATGTGAAGCCATGGAGGTCAGAAGAGGGTGTCATTTCTCCTGCAGCTAGAGTTACAAGCAGTTGTGAGCTCCCTGACACAGGTTCTGGGAACTGAACTCAGGTCCTCTGCGTGGCAACAAGTGCTTTTAACTGCTAAGCCATCACTCCAACCACAGACTGCAACACTTTTACAGACTCTGTAATTTCAATGGATCTCAAGTAGCATCTGTCTAGATGAACTAGAGGACAAATTGTTCCATTCTCATTCTGTCTTGTCTTGACTCTGAATTGATCTTCCTTCTTACATTTTGCAAATCAAGACTGAACTATAGTGACAACCATATGATATTTTTAAACTGGTATCTTTATTTATGGCAATGTGTAAGTTCATTATAGACAGTGCCTTTTAAGCAGCCTGGAATCTTTTATCAATTGTCATGTGCTCAAAGCTCTAAATAGTTGTTAACTCTGGGTGATAATCAATACTGAACATACATCCTTAAATAAGATGAAGTAATTTGCTAAACCAAATTTAAGCATTGTTCTTTAATTTTCACAGGTTAATATGATGTTACCAATGAGTAAGCTATTGTCGGAAACATTAGGGTTTAATTCTGGGGTTTTAGATTCAACCTCACCTAAAGCACAAAGCTTGCTTCTGAGTTTCAAGTGGCTCGTGTGGATTGCTGTGCTGGTGGAATAATGGGTTACACTGCACAAACATGGAATGGAGAAAATGACCCAAGTGCTAATTAAATCTGAAGTGCATAAATTCCCGGAATGATAAATACATAGAGGAATGTGGTAATTCCAAATGCCAGTCTCATTTGCACTGAACTTCTAAAATGTTTAATAATGCTATAATTTTTCACCTTTATAGAAAACTGAAAGTCCACTTTACCAAAGGTCATGCAAGAGCCCAGTTGCAGGCTGGAACATCGCATTGCTATGCTTCAGGGTGCAGTGTGAGCAGCCTGGTTAGGAGGCCACATCTCCATGCCTGCTAACCCAGCATGTTTCTGGGAAAGCCACTAATCATCTCTCAGCTGTATACAGTTAATTTCATGTGTGTACTTCTCCTGCTCTGTGTTTTTGTGCTGTTCTTTTTCTATTTGATGTTTGAGGGCACTTTTGGTATAAGGTGAAATACTTTAGCTTGATAGTGAAACATGGCCAGATGATATTACAGTATCAAGCTATATTAGGTACATTCAGGTCACATTTCTCTATTACTCTTTAAATTGGCTGACAAAATCTATCACAGGAAAAGTAACTTGTAAGTTTCTTCATTTTGGGGTAAAAGAAGATAATAAGTGGGTTTATTGCATCTAGTCCTGAAGAGGAGAAGTCATCAACAGGGTTCCTTCATCTTGCTTGTTATTACCTTAGAGGAGGTTTGGACTCCATTGGAAGATCTTGCCATTTATTTTGTAATGAAACAGGAACAAACCTTTTTAATACTTTTCAGAATAGCTATTCTTCCAGACGGAAGCCTGAGGATTCTAAATGCTTCTAAAGCAGATGAGGGAAAGTACATTTGCCAAGGGGAGAATATCTTCGGTTCCGCAGAGATTATAGCCTCTCTGTCTGTCAAAGGTAAGATAACAGGTAACATGCCTGGTATTTCACAGTCACGGCTTCCTAAAGCCTCATCTATACACCTTCCACTATAGCACGTCGTTTCCCTATGAAGCCATGGCTTAGACAACCAAACATGATGTAAACCCAAGAGCATTTTCTCAGAACAGTTCTGAAGGTCATTAGCTGTGAAATGCCCCCATAGACAGCTAGGAGTGGTGTTTTCTTGTGGGATGATATGTTCACAAGTGATAGAGTGTAGAAGAAAATGAAGTCTGTTGCTAAGCCCCAGGCCAGTCTTCCTCCCCTGTCTACACCTAGGACTCTAATGAGGAGGGAGAAAAACAAAAACCTGTCTCTGTCGCCTCCCTACTTTATTCATGACACATCACATCATAGTCATTTAACCTTATTCATTGGGTGCATGTCTGATGTCATTTTATTGGTTCAATGTTCCTCTAAGTACAGAAAATAATATTCAAAATGTCAGTTTTGAAATTCAGTTATTAGCATCTAGAATAGTTTTTGCTGCAATAAAACCATAATCACACAGCTCTATACAGCCTAATAAACCAAAAACTATCAAGAATTAGATTTCATAATTAGACAGTCTCTCTTTTATGCCTCCTTCCAATTCATAGAGGGTTTGGTCCAGCACAAAGCAAGTTAAGTTCTGTGGGATTATGTTTTTAGCTCCATTGAGAGAGTCATCTGGAGGGGATGCAGCTGCCAAAACCTTAGTATTTCAGTTTTTGATGATATAGTTGAAGATAGAAATCAACACCTGTGCATATATCTGAAGCAGCTGTACATGATCCATGTTTAAACTTTCTCTACAGTTTAAGGTGTAGGGAGGTTATTACACTAATGCATGTGTTTTACCCCAATAGAACCAACAAGGATAGAGCTCACTCCTAAAAGGACAGAGTTAACTGTTGGAGAGAGCATTGTCCTCAACTGCAAAGCCATCCACGACTCCAGTTTGGATGTCACTTTCTACTGGACGCTAAAAGGACAACCCATTGACTTTGAGAAAGAAGGTGGACATTTTGAAAGCATCAGGGCTGTAAGTTTTTCTACTTTTTCTTCTTGAGAAGTAATTTTATGTGTTTTTGACTCAAAGGTAAAAACGTTTCATCTATGAAAGGCCAAAAAGAACATAGAGAACTTTGCAATTCATTAGTATGTGAGTCTGGTTTCTTTGTGTTTGCTAAATTAGTTGTATGATAGTATAAATGTTTTCATGTTGTTTCTAGAAGTTGTATTGCCATATAAAGTGACTACTTTAGTATTTAAATAATTGTTAACTATAACTATATTATAACAAATGAGTCTGCCCTACTTCCTACTCTAGAATAGTAAAAATTCTGGAGACTTGCCAGTTTCTCCTAAGCTATGAAGGTTAAATCCACAACCCATAATCATACATGTTCACTAGCTTCCAACAAACATTCATGGACCTGTATGTTTCTTACCTGTCCAATCTTTGTATTTTAGTAATATTGAATATTATGTATCTGATAGCAATCAACCAAATAGAGTGAGAAGTCGTGTGCATTGCATGGCATAGACCACCTCAGTTTCTGAACACAACGAAGAAGTGAGTGAAGGCCACTCACTACTCCAAGAACTCATTGTGACATGAAGGAGAAGCTTAGTGAGAGAGGGAGAAAGGCCATGGAACAAGAGCTGAGGACAGTGATTGGGCCAGAATTTTCTTTCTATATTGACTAACAAGCTTGGTCCAATTACGTTTCTGCCTTAAAACTTAATATAAAGTATTATTGTTAGTATCAGGGTGGCTGTTTGCTAAAAAAATACTTTGAGAAATCAGAATGATGTAAAAACAATGAATCCAAATGGTGAAACTTACTTTGCATTGGACTTAGCTTAAACATTTTGTGATACCATAAAAAGGAGCAGTCTTAGACCTAAATGTAGTAATTCTTTTGGATGGAGTCCAGCTCCATCCCATTTCAGCCCCAGGGCAGGAAGTAAGAATCTGGACCAGATAATTTCTGAGATCCTTCTCAACATATATTCCAATCAAATTCGTTCATTTAGAAGGGAGAACGTGGACTCTATTGCATTTGTCAAAAACACAAAGAGGACACTTCCATCCAAATTATCCATTTACTTTGCAGCTAAAAGGGGAAAAGATGTTAGAAGTCCTTTGTAATTGAATTATTAATCATCTCATTGAGAAACCAGTTATGATTGGCTAAGTTGTGTATAGAATACTTAGATTGCATCAAATTAATTTTTTTACAACTTAAGTGAACTTTTCTTCTAATTTGACATAATTATACATTCAGAAGATTTTATCATATAATTAAACTATTAACCATAAAAATAAACTCATAAAAGCATATCTACTCAAGATTATCTGTAAACAAACATTTGAACATTAAGAGATTATAAAGTAAAATATATCTGAAATGATCAATGGCCTTCTATGTAGAAGTATGCCCTACCATTTAAAACAGCAATAGATAAAATGATGGACTTTGAAAAGTTAAAATATAAAAGAATTTTTGTTGTTGCCTTTTAGGTATGACCATATTTGGATGATACCATTTCTATAAATTAATATCTTTGGTATTTTTCATGAATGCCTGATCTACTCTCTTTTAATGTATGCTATCTTTTCCTTAAGAGAAACATAAATGGCCCAGTGCTCTATGCCAACCTTATGCATAGATACAAGTCATAATACAATTAATCTTTGGAGTGAAAAATCTTTAGCTTTAAGGCAATGTAAGAATTGTGTTCTAACATATTTGAAATGATTCCTACAAATGTGTGTTATTAAGCTATTTTGTAGCATAAAAACTATGAAGAATCAAAGAATTTGCTAGTCACAAATCTCCAAGTATTTCAAACCCTGGATAGTGTCACAGATAAAAGCACATGAGGGTCCGCTTCTACCCTGCTTCCTCGTAGATTCATGTCTAGACAGTAATGGTACTTTAGAGTGAGAAATGGGGCTACTACCAGGAAGGGAGCTTTGAGAGGCCCTGTGAGCTGCTGCAGGCCTGTATCAGAGAGGATGAGGGAAGACCCTGGAAATCAGGGTACAGGAAAGAGGTTATGGTTACTAGGTCTGCTGTGAATGCCAAAGCCTAGGCACAGAGATGATCTGGAGATAGAACATTAAGGATCCTTAGGGAAGTCAAGTGGGACCTGGGAGAGCCCAGAGCAAGTTCCTGTCTGAAGCTCTGGATGTCTCTATCTGCAATAAGATTACTGATCCTGCCAATGGGTGGTGTAAGGGCAGAGTTGAAGGCAGCTAGTTAGAAAAGAAGGGGAACTTGCCTTGCTATATTACCACTCAGTGGGATAAAATGAATCAGCCAAACCTCAAGGCTGAAAGGTGGGAAGATCTCAGTGATAATATTCAATATCTCAACAGATACAGTGGTACATCACAGGAGTGGTCTTAACTCTTGAACTAGTTTATTTATGGGTTCTATATTTTTGTATTGGTGTGTAGATGTAACTAGCTAAATCCCTGTGTAGGACTTTTGAAAAACATCTACACATATTGTACACTGTCATCGCATACACAGACTGGTTTTGGGACCGCATTTCAAAGGAATAAGTTGAAAAAGATGGAACTGTTATTTCTAAGTCCACCACAAGCAACAGAGTTGCTCTGACAACAACAGATTGCTTCTGTTTTGATGGCCCTCTTTCCTGAGGCCTTGTTTTACAAACCTGGAAAACTGGATGATTTGGACTGAATCTATTACCAAAGCCATCACTAGAAGGGACCAAACAATCTATCCATAAATATTTCATCCAATTCTACCCAATACCTGTTGGGTAATGATATGAATATACTGAATGAGGCAAATTAATGAATTTATTCTTTTAAAAAAATGATTCAATGCTGTAAGCTAAATGGTGTTGGAAACTTATAGTTAAGATACAGCCCATCACCCATAAGAGAGAACAATCTAAGTAACGAGAAAACGGTCTGTTATAACATGATTTAAGCATCCAGCTTCCAGAAAGGGTTGCTATCAGAAAAGCTGTTGGGTGGGCAGGGTTTCACTAGGTGTGTACAAAAATCTGCATCACTTCAAAGAGTAAAACGTCAAGCGCCAGCTGAAAGTCAGAATGGGTTACAGCATGTCTTAGGAGCAAAGATCCAGTGGTCTACACAGCAGAGTGAGGGTACCTAGTAAACAAGAAGTCAATACTCAGTGAGTAATTTAAAAAGAAAGTAGCAGAGGCAACATAGTACAAGACATTGATTACCAAACTCTACCAATTGGAGTTATATTCTGAATGTAGCTGAGAGCCATGTGGCTCAGATTTGGTTTTGAGCATGATAAGCCTAAGGTCAGTACAGAGCAGTGACTGAGTAGTTGATGAATTTATACCCCATACAGACTGGCCAAGTAAACCTTATGAGGCAGACACAAGCATCATAGGCTCACCTACAAATAGCCATGCTCCTGTAAAACTAAGGTATTAATGGTTGCTTTTGAGACATTGTTCCCAGTAACAGAGACTCCAATAATCTCTGCTCTCAGGCTGTTGGAACAGAAACTGGCATTGTGCGCCTTATGATCCCAGAGTCTCGGGCTCCATTGAGAGGTGCATGAAAAACACTTTCCTGCACACTTGAAAATCTCAACTTTATTAGGGACCCTAGCAAACATCAGTTCTTTTAAGGTATAAGGAACTACAACACTGACCATCAAAGCAACCTGAACTTGCCGGGCTGTATTGACTCCGTATAGTTTGAAGAAGAAGAGATATTGTTACACATTTGCCAGTGGTATAGTTGACTAAAGAACTCCCATTTCCATTGTTTAGTCTCCAATGTCACTTCCTAAATTGAAACTAAATGTATGGCCAAGGCAGAGTGAACACCCTGCTTGGGTGATGCTCTTTCTGTTTCTTTGGTGACATCAATCACAGATGGTAAAGTATTGGGAGACAGGGTATAGACTTAGTTCTATTTTTATTTTTGAATAAAGAAGTTGAGTCACACTTTTTCTAGGCTACATAAGTGAGTTTTAAATTGGGGTAACAAGTTTAAAAGCTATAGACTTAAAAACTCTAATACATTTACTATACTATACAGAGTTTACCCTCACTGTACTCTTTGGCTGCATAATGTGTTCTCAAACCTTGTCTGAAACCCACAATAAGGAAAAATAGAATCACTGATCCCAGTCTTTAGCAAGGATAACAATTGTACAGGTCATTAAGTAGCTCAAGAAAAACATGGCCAAAAATCAAGAAAGAAAAAAAACCCGTGACAAGGGGTGGGGGCACATGCAATAATCCTAGTACTCAGGAGTTGAGGATGGATGATTGTAAATTACAGGCCTATCTCTACCATTTAATAAGATGCTATTTGAAGAATTGAAAGAAAGTTAATTACTCATTTTTATCATAGTCAAATGTTAGTGGAAAGAAGACAAAAAAAGATCTTTTGTTCTTGTAGAAATAAACAAGAAAATTGACTTTCTGCTATTCACCAATCACTAAGATATAGTGCACTATTCTCACAACCACCATATTAATTCATGTTATTTGATGGATCATGTTGTCCGTTCTATATGATGTAGACTATGCATGTCAGCATTAGGGCAGGCAAAGTAGAGAAAGGAAATCAAGGCTACATAAAGAATACCGCATCTCAGTGCTGAGCAAGGACTAAGAGATGAGTGCATTTGACCCAAGTGGTACCTGGCTTTTGTTTGGGTTTAGTGTGTGCACTAAGGAATTCACACACTTCCAAGGAGCCAATTCAATTACAAGGCAGACCAAACTGTCAGGAAACTTGATAGGATTTTGCTTTTATTTTTTTCTTTCATTTTGACAAGTAGTTCTTTGAGAATTTCACACAGTGTATATAGACCATTTTAATTCCTTCCCCTAATTCCTCCTAGGTCCACCCCTTTCCCTACACACCCAACTGTGCATCCTCTTTTGTTTCTCTTTTTTTTAATCCACTAACTCCAGCCTGTGATACCTTTATATTCCTAAGTGTGTGGGCTTGCTTGGAAGCATACGCGACTCCCTCTCCTGCAGTGACATATTGCCAATAGCTCCTTAGGTAGGAGTGGTACTGGGATGGTGATTTAATAACCCATTTTCCAAGTCTGAGAATCATAAGCATGCCTAATTTATATCCATGGGTTTTGCAGTGTTGTGGGTGAATAAAAAATCAGAATATAAAAACCTTTAATACCTAGAGGATTTTGTCTCAGATGAAAAGTTTTCACCACATCTGTTTCCCTGTTAGAGATGCCTCTGCTCATATTCTGTCTTTGGGGAATGAGTATCTTTATGGAGGAGTGCCAGTTTCAGAACAGAGTGATTTTTTGATTGGACCATTCCATTTCTGAGAATTGTAACTAGAGTAAAAGTCGATGAGCTCCTCAGACACACTGTTCAGGACAGCAGGGTATTAGGAAAGACTCAAGGCTTCTTCTGCGGTCTCGTCATCTATTCAGCATCACTAATCAGTGCACTGGAACAGATAAGTTGAAGGCACACATTTTCTCCTACTCCTTCTGGCCATTAGTATATTCACATTTACAAGTTAATCTGGGCCCATGGACCATCTCCTCTCCTCCAATGGCATGGTTCAGAACTCAGTCTTCCTACCAGTACAGCATCTGCACTTGGCTTTTTGTCTAGATCTGAATCCCGAAAAGCTGGGAGGTTGTGGGAACAACAGACCTTGGCCAGAGCCCCACTTCCCCATCAGCCTGGGAGCAGGCAGCTGTGACCTACTACAGAGAAGGCATGTTTACTAAAAACATGTTTACTAAAAACAATCCGGTGCCCATAAGAAATGTTTACAGGAGCAATAAGTTCCTGATAAGGGCTCACCCACAGGAACACCCTGACCTTGACCTTTTCCAATGACTAACCACCTCTTCCTGACCCCCCACCGCCACCTCTGGTATCAGGGCATATAATAACCAGCCAGGATAAGTATAAAGAGGAGCCTTCTTTTTTTTTTATTTTACGAGACAGGATTTCTCTGTATTGTTTTGGAGGCTGTCAGTCCAACCCGGCCTCGAACTCACAGAGATCCGCCTGCCTCTGCCTCCCGAGTGCTGGGATTAAAGGCGTGCGCCACCACCGCCTAGCTAAGTGGAGCCTTCTTGAGGGGCCTTCTGGGAACCTTCTGGAAGCCTTCTTGAAGCTTTCTGTGCACCACCGACTGGTCTCTGTGTCATCAATCCGACACCCTCCGCACATTCTCGGACACAGACTGCACAGCAGGCGTGGCAGGAGGTTACCAACTTTGTGCTCTCTCAAACAGTCTCTTGAATGCTACATATTTGCTTCATGTCAGCTCTTCCTCAATACCCTGTTTTAACGGGGCAGAACACAAAATAAACACCAACCATATCTCTAGACAGGTGACATGGGAAGAGGCTATTTTCAAAATACTCGAGTTTTCAGATGAGTCCAAGGGGGTCTATTCTTCCTACCTTATCTGTGTTAAGAAAAAGTGCCTCATCAGAGGAGGTATCAGTCCATGGGGAGGTAGTAATGCCCATCTCTTTCAATGTGTATGAATATTTAATGCAGCCATGTATTATCATAGGCCACTTTAATCTATGGTCCTACAATTAAATCATTTTGAACTCTAGATCGCAAAAGTGGAGTCTCACACAATGCTTTATCACTTTTTTTAATCACTGTGCAGAGAAGATGCCCACAGACTAGCCATTCCATCAGTGCTTGTTGAGTAAAGCACAATAAAGTCATAAATCATTTTCTTGGTTTCACTAACCCATTGTTCCAGAGGTTCTAATGTCATTACTACTAAAAATAAATACTTTCCGCTGAAACATGCTTCCACACAGAATAGTTTATTTCCTTTTTCTCTTTTTTCTTCTTAACTAATTTGATCAAAAATCAAGAAACAAAATTTTTCCTTTTAACACAGTTTGGAGTTAAATAAAAGATTCACCTCCAAGATACTCTCTAATTGTAAGACTTTGCACAGTTTTCAGTGTATGATCTGTTGACAGCAATACAGCCAGGAGCAGAGTAGAACCATAGCACCATGCTGATGATGCAAAATATTCAATAATGCAGATAGTCTGTGACTAACCATTTTTAAGTGTTTTCAAATTTGATAAAATTTGATGATAAATTCATCATATAGGACAAGATTGGCTTAGCCATCCAATGTCAAAACAACTAAACAAATTTTGTTCATTTACCTACAGCCCACCTTGGCCAGAGAGATGCTTTGATGGCTAAGAACGCATCTGTGCAAACATGAGCACCTGAGCACAGACACCCAGCACACACATCAAAACAAAAATTAAAAGAAACAACATACGGGCATGGCTGCTCATACCTAAAATCTCAGCAATGGAGGAGTCTCAAAAGAGGATTGTCACCTCCTTAGCTGACAAATGGCCAGCTCCAGTTTCAGGAAAGACCCTGTCTAAAGGCAACAAGACTGGGTGTAGTAGGGGTTAACATGTAGTGTACTCTGGCTTCCATAAGCATGCACACGAGCCAGCACACACACTGTACACACAGACCGTGTACACTCACATCCACTAAAATGCAAACACACATAAAGAAACAAATGTCGTCCACCAAAATAACCCCCCATGCCTGGTATTATAATCAGCATGTTTGTTAATATGGAGGTATTATTTCTGAAGTCTTTGCCATTGTGGTGTGTTGTAACAGCACTGCATAGAATGTGAACAGTTTCTGGTGGATCTGTTTAAGTTTTTAGTTTTGTTTGCTTAGTTCTGGTACAGAGCAGATATCAAACCCCTTTGGGGAAAGAACATTTTACTTGTGGACCTTGCTAGCCTTGGTTCTGTGATCTCTGAGGAAAATAAATGTCCTTATTTAACAGATTTGCTCCATGGATGCTTTTAGGTCATTAGTTGGGGGTTGTAGAGAGTGAGAAATGGAAACTCTCTTTTCTCTATAATATTGGGTTTCTCTCATAGATTGTAAACTCCAGATATTTAGTATCCTCTAACTTCTAAGTCCAGAAATTTATTTACATAGACTAAGATGACCTAGATATAGACAATACAGATAGTAGGTAGGTAGGTAGGTGGGTAGGTAGGTAGGTGGGTAGGTAGGTAGGTGGGTAGGTAGGTAGGTAGGGACAGATACAGATCTGTGCTTCCCAAAGTTTACTCCTTTGCTAATTGTTTTCTTTTTATGAATACAAAGCTCAATCTGAATATCTGCAATTCTGTAGTCTTCTTGGCTTGGTTGCTTTCAGAGAACTTCTCTGGAAGGTCTGTGTCTTTGAAAATGTGACCTGAGGAACCCCAGATGCATGTAAAAGCCATTGCTGGTCTGTCTTCTAGCTTCAACACACATTTATATTCATTTCATCTTTTTCCCATTCTCACCTAGCATGTCATTTTCTCAATGAATTAATTAGACAAATCATTTATTTCAAAATCCATACCTTACTTCTATTTTAACTTTTTATGAATCTCCCTGTGGTTGTACCTTGAAGAGAAATTAACAGATCTTGATTACTGAACACCTTCCCTCCACAAAAATGAAGAATTATCTTCCCAAGAAAGTAAATTCTTTATAAATGATGTATGTGCTATTATTTAGAATGAATAACCAAAGAAATACTCGAGAATGTTAATGAGCTCCTTATAAAATGACCACTCTCTATGGGATTGGTGGAGACTGGTGTGATCACACCACACCTGAGCCTTCTCTCTGTCCAAGTCTTTTCTCCTCATTGCTTTCCAAGTATTAATCCCCATAGAATTGCAAAGTAATCTTGATGGCAGTTCCCCTCCTCCAGTTTCTGTTCTAAGATACACAGAGTTACAAATGCCATCACTAAAAACAAAAATGCAAGCAGTCACCCTGCTCCAACCATGGAAATAGGTAGAAGAGTTACAGACTAAAAATACCCTGGCATACTGAGAATTTACGAGAAACTTCACAATGTGTTAGACTGTTGAAATGTCATCTTACATTCTTACTGTAGATAGTCTATCATGTGATATAGGAAAATTTTGTGGGAAAAATACGGTTCATAAAGATAAATAACTTTCCTAAATATGAATAATTTCTGTGTACTAAACTCTTACTTAAATTAGGAATCAACCCCAACACTATATTTTAGCAAACCTAGAATATAACTAAAACTGCTTAGTAAGATTATATTTTAATTTTATTATTTAATCATCAAGAACAGCATTAAAATATATCTTCTTACAAACAATGTAGGTAAATGTCCTAAGTTTTAGGCTCGGAAGTCAGTTACATTCATTCTGGATAACACTTTAAATGAGTTCATCTAGAATCAGTTATTCTCCTTCAAAATACCTGTAAAGATTTATACTGTGATTATACAGTTATATTTACATCGAGTTTTCCTTTCAATTTTAGACAAGGTATCATGTATTCCTTGTGGGTCTCAAACTAACTGTGTACTGGAGTTTAACTTTGGGCCTCTGATTATCTTGCCTCCACCTACTGAGTGCTGGAATTACAGGAGTGCCCTGCCATGCATGCTTCTCAGTTTCCATTTTCTAATATTGTTATATTTTACTATCAAAAACAGTTTTCTGATCCTCTGTGTGTGCATGAGAGAGAGAAAAGAGACAGACAGAGACATAGACAGAGAGAGAGAGAGAGAGAGAGAGAGAGAGAGTTTGTGTGAAGGGACCAGGACCAATTGTCACTCCCCAGCAGGGGTCAGTTTGCTAAGACCTCTGTCCCATATTATCCCCACCATCCTTATATTGAGTCATGTGTGGCTTAAACAAGACCCTCAGGAAATGCATTCATTTGGGTAGCCAGTCAGGGTCCTACCTGGCACAAGCAGGAGCTGTTTTTGCTATTTTCAGCCAGACAGCCCTGACACAGCAGACAGACCCCTAACACCACAGCCACAGTTGCTGACCAGATGTCACATGCCAATCATTAATTATTTCTTATAACAGAAAGGGTCTGTACCCAATCACTTCACAGTCACTTAACCTCAGCTGGAATTCCCCTAAGCAGGTTTAAAAGGGGCTGCCTTACCCTCCCTTGGGATTGAAGCCATTTGGAATGAGCCCCAACATGCTGGTTTTTCTCAAAAATAAAGATGTTTTCTGTAATTATGTATTGGGTGTCAATGTACAATCTCAGGACCCTACACTTGTACATACCCAAAAAGAAATGTGTGTGTGTGTGTGTGTGTGCGCACACACACACACACACACACACATACATACACACAGATCAGACCCTTACCATTCCGTTTAAGAATAAATTTAAAAGACATCCCTTGTATGGTTCAGACTATTAATATAAAGTTTACACAAACTAAATTTAGCATAGTTTATGTGAGCATGTGGCGGTGTGTCAGTCACACTGTACTCAGAATGAAGATGAGGGTATATGAGCTCCATCTAGCTGAGATAGAAGCAAACTCCTCCTTGAATCCTCCAAGAATCAATCACCTGGTTGGCCAGAGATAGCCGTATGCAATAATGGAATAGTTGCCTGTGATTGTCTGAAAACCATTTGCTCTAACTGTTGTCCAGGATACATTCAGAAAGACTTTAAATGAGACCTGCAGCTAGATACAAACCTGTTAGGGAGCACGTTAGACTCTAGGAAATCAGGATGCAGAGCCTGATTAGCAAGACCTAAGCAGAAACATTTAAGTAGAAGTTTATAGCAGGGATTTTTTAACCCCTCTTTTCTGCTTTATGCCCCTCATTTGATGTCTATAACTCTGAAAGCAAGCAGATTACAGCAGTGACCTGTTTCATCAATTATGTTTCTTTGAGTCTGACATGGTGATTTTGTCATGATACGTATTTGAAATCTGAGTTTTTGTTTCAAAGTTCAAAATGGAAAAAAAAACACACTGTGGCTTCTGAAGACCTAAGGTATAGTGAGATCCCATTTCTGCCATGGCATTTCAGCTCTTTCGCTGACAGAGAAGTCTATCTAGACAAAGCTTACTTAATAGCTCTCAAAATATTAAAATCATGTGCTGTCAAACAGAAGCACCAAACTCTTTAAACATAAATATAGGTTACTGAGAACCCTGGCCAAACATCCTAAATTAATACTGTACTTTCCAGGTGTTCTGAAGAATGCCTTGTGTTAGTGTAAACCCACTCTTTCTTTGGTACATTCTGAACCAAATCAACCATTTTTGTGAATCTCTTTTCAGTCATTGGAAGATTAAAACTGGATGTGGTATGTGATTTGCTGCTGAACTTTCAGAACTAAAGTTTCAGCAAAAGATAATGAAAAGACTTCTGTGCTAAAACTGCATCGTGATGTTCCTAACAGAGCAATGTTATTGCGCCATACCTCTCGAATTCAATTAACTTCAACAATGTATACCCACACAAAAAAACTTACCTTCATATACAAATACAAATAAATTTACATGCTCACATTTGCATGTACGTGAAAGTTTGTGCATGCTGCACAAACACACACGTGCACGAGCACACTCACACACACACACACACCTCTAGATCTAACTCCAGCCTACCTTTTAAATGTCATCCTCTTCTACCATTTCCCTTTGCATTTTTTAAAAACAAAACATACCAATTCTCTTAAAGTACCATGTTTGTAAAGATGCTCTATTACTATTACACTTCCCTGACCCATAAGCTGCGAAATCCCTCTATTGCCCTCATGACTGGCTAGCATCTCTCCCTGGTGCTACTAGTAGACCTTTTTCATCCTTCCACACTACAAGTATTGAACACAACATTGGTTGTTTTGCTTGACTCTTTCTTCTTCTATACTTTATAATTCCAGAGGTACAAGCATGCTTATTTACTAAACTTAACAATTACCAATGCACATTAAACTTTAAATAAATATGAATATCTCTTCAGTTTAAAAGGCAGTGGATAGACTAAAATCTAACTACTTAGGTCACCAGGAAACTAACTTGATTATAACTGCCACAATTTTTATGGTAAGCATACCAAGTAATTAACTTATATTCTACTTATGGAAGATATCAGTGACTTTTATTCACTTCGCTTTCTTACAGAAACGAAGTATGACTAATATTATAATGAAGGTGGTTTCTCTGTAAATCATGATCATGGGCATGCTTAATGAAAGTGATAAATATATCAGGTTCTAGTCAATTATCTTGATGAAATACTGATAGGTTGTGTTGGCTTTCTGTTGCCTTCAGTAGGATCAGAGCATCTATGAATGGAGATAAAACAGTAATGTTAACATTAGTACTTTCACATTGTAGAAGAGTGTACTAGATATCTCTTAGGTGTTTTGAAAGCCTCAATAAGCAAAATTTTGCCCCATTGTTGTATCCTACGGGGGGTTTGAATTTTATAAATGAGAGTGACTTAATTTTACAATTAGGCATGCTATTGCTATGTAAGCACTATATTTTAGAATGACTATTACATTGTTTCGAACAGTAACTTTCAAACTGTTAGACTTTTGAGAAGTTGTTATCCCCAAGATGTCTTTGCAATCTCGCCTTCATATCACAGTGCCACATTCTACATCCATTTATGTTAAATTCTAAAGGATGCCTAAGTGTTATGTTGTATTTAGCTTTTAGCTTTTCAGAATCCCCCAGTTTCTTTCCTGAGCCACTTGTTATCATATTACAATGTAAGTCTCGCTTTAGTAACTCAGCAGGAAACATCTCAAAGATGTTTTCTCCCTCAGAAGGGGGAGAATAGGAAAGTTTAGAAGTAACTATTCTGCTGCAGTTCTTTCCCTGCCTTCGTCTTATATCGTTACATAAAGGAAGCTGAAAAGAACACCTGAGAGAATTCAGTACACATGAAAAAAAGTATTTTCCCATTTATTGAGCCCAGTGGTACACTTGAAAATTGAAGTCACATCCCTACCTTGGTGGACACGAGTTTCCTCCAGTTTCCAGGAGCTTGCCCTCTTCATTTCTTCACAGCTCCTATGTCAGATGTCAGGTACCATCACTATTAATGACTAATTGATAGCTAGAAGAGTATTTATCAGAGTACAGTATAGGACTTGTACATTTATCTGCATTCCACAAAGATTAATTAGAACCTATCCAACAGGCAGTAGTCCTGGAAGGAGACTTCTGTGTTAATTAATAGCAAACATCCCTTTGGAGGCATGTGAATACAGCTAAGAGGATGGGTCCTTTACAGAAGCATAAAATCTTCCAGGGTAGCAAGAAGAGTGGGTGCAATGCTTTCATGGTCTTAAAGTAACACCTTATCCAACCTATTCAAGTAGAGCAGACTGTGAAGCCAAACAATACCTGAGTCCTTTCTGAAAAGGGAATAAATGTGTGTTATATAGCATAGCTACATGAATTTCACAGGAATTTACATGTTTCTTGAACCTTTCTGTGGAATATATGAACTTTCAAGTAGCTGTCACAACACTAAGATTAAATGTTCAAGGCCATGGAGATACCAATTTTCTGAGCTCTGTATGCCCATTTTATATAGGCTGCTTCTCCTGCTAACACAGTTCTGAGGATGAAATGCAGCCATGGAAAAAAAGAGACTAAGGTCAGAATGTCTGCTTCACATAATATACATTGTCAAAATACCAATATTTATCTTGTTCTCTGCTGCCCACACCTAGTACCATGCCTGACCAAAAATGTTTTATAAGTTAAGTGTATATGTAAAACCAATTATTAACTCAAAAGTGGATTTTAGTGCACTCACATAACTGGTAAACTGCCCTCACCAAAATATGAGTATGACAATGTGTGTTCACTTTATAAGCACTTAATGATTAACTGTAATACAGGCAACACTAATCAGAAAAGGGTATGCATTACTGTATTAGGTATGATCAGACCTTTTGAAAACTCTCAGGTGCATAGGTAGATTTAAAAACTACTCACTAAGATAGTCTTCACAGAGCTGAAATAGAGTACCATTGAAATAAATTGTAGGAGAGATATGAAAAAAAGTTAAACAGCCGCATCATGTGCTGAAACATTTACTTTTAAATTTAATGATCAGTTATATTCAACAAAGCCCTTTACTAAAGTTTGCTGAATCAACCAGCAGATGGTAGGAAATACAGTGACTAATAGTTTTTAATTACTTTAAAATAAACTGTTTCTTATTGTGTATCTTAAGTGTTTCACAAAACCCAAAGACTTTCCTAATTTGAAGCCAAACTAGCTGAAGTTATTTAGACTGCATTTACTATGAAGCTACTACATTGTATGTAGAGAGAAGCCTTTTTCTTGCAAGCCACTTTGGTTTTTCCCCACCAGTCGCCTGGGCTCTGCCACGTTGCAGTCCCCAAATGAACACACAGGACGCTATATTAATTATGAAGCTGTTGGCTATTTGCTTGTTTCTTACTGGCTATCTTTGACTTAAGTATTTAACCCATCTAAGTATTTCTCTTACCGGACTGACATCTTACTTCTCTGGCAGGCTACCTGATGACTCTCTCTGTTTCTCCTACTCAGAGTCCTCCTGGATTCCTAGTACCACCTATCTTGCTTCCCTATTGGCCAACAAGGCTTTACTGACATATACACAGGACTTCCCCATCATCTCCTCTTTTCTGTCTAAACAAAAGAATGGTCTTAACTTTAACATAGTCAAATTATATATAACAGAACAGTTATCAAGTAAATACAGTTACAATATTTTGTTTATCAACATTCAGCAAGATTTAAAGAAAATATCATCCATCCCATCCTTGTGTGTCCATAGTTCTATATGTAGCTTATCTTTCATCATAACTACGGAAAACTATAATGATAACTATCTGCCTTCAACTCTATCAAAGACCACAGAAGGATAATATATAAACACTAGAATTAACAGGGACATCTTGCTACCTGGACAGTCACCCCAAGTTCCTCTGTACTGTTGGGGCATCCATCTTCAGCCCATAGGCCACAGTGTGTCTGGAAGACTCCTCAGCAAAGCACGAAGTCTCAAACGTCATTCATTTTTCTGTGTCCTGCAGAAAGTCTCGTAGACTCTTCCATGAAACAGGAAACCTGAAGGACTGTTTGAGTTCACCAGTCACTTTCCTGTGGGTCCTGCATGTCCAGTTCATACAGCAACAGTCAAGCAGTCCAGGCAAGAGCAGTTTCTTGCCCAAATGGCTAACCTTGCCATGTTGAAAGCAAACTCCATAACGAGTTTCTTCAATGCCCATCTTGACCCTAATTGGTGCCGCCAGGAGCAGACATTTCTCATTGTCAAGAAAAACCCTAAATCATTTTAAATGCCATGTTCTGAAGGTCTTTGAAAGGTTTGAAGACTATCTATCTCAACTATATCTCTGCATACCTAGAAAACTAAATTTACCTAACTATAATTTCTGACTATTATAAGTAACTATATATGATCTGTATTTAATTATGCATTATGTTTTAAAAGATCAGTATAAGCACAATACTTAAATGGGCAAATATACATATCACAAAACTGACCTTGAATTTGTATCAATAAATGAAATACCATACCAAAACAAAGTACTCATTTGCATACCATAATCCCATTTTTCCTTTAAAAAGAGATTGGTTGTGATCATTAACCAATTATAAGCAACCACATTCAAATGAAAACAAAGATTTATAAACAATATGGGGATTTGGACGTCGCTTATTCCAAACTGCTTCGTGCTGGGAGGGGGCACTGTTCACACCATAGGGATCATGACAAAACTCAGAAACCTGTATAAGTCCTTATTTTTGGGGTCTGTAAGGCTCTGCCATCTTAGCTGTTTTAGATGTTGAATCACTTGGGCCATTGCTTCTGGGGGTCTTGGCTCATCAAACCACATGATGATTCTCTCTGTTTCTCCTGCCCAGAGTCCTCCTAGACTCCTAGTCCCACATATCTTGCTTCCCTATTGGCCAACAGTGCTTTATTTGCATATACACATGACTTCCTCATCAATTGTGTTTAACAATGTGAGAATGGTGTACCAGAAAGAAACTATCAAATTCTTCATTATTAGTAGTCATCTTTACAAAAATCTGTTGTAGGGTGTTATTAAACATGGTAATAAGATACTCTAAGTATCCCCAGAGCACATATTCTGGTTGATTTTCTAACTTGCCAATCAAGAAATACCCTAGAATTTTGTGAGGTGAAAGACTCTGAGAGAAACTTTGTTTATTGTGTTCCACTCATCGTGCTCATTTTGAATCAACTGCTCTGGTGTTTCTGGTGTTTTCTTTAAAAAGAAAAAGTGGTAGATATGTGTATCTTTCAGTAAGAGTGCACATATATGCTTTTTAAAGAACAGCCACGTGCTGGGAAGATAGCTCAGCCAACAACTTGAGGCATCCCTAACACAGGCATGTGAGTTCCATCCCTAGTGCCCATGTTAAAAGTTGGGAATGCTGTTGTTTATACTCAAGGACTTGAGGGGTGAGGACAGGTGCATACCTATGCTCACTGGCTAGTCAGCCTAACCTACTGTGTAACACAAACTGAGATAGATGGTATCCTGAGCAACAACACCTGAGATCAACCCTTGGCTGTGACAGGCGTGGGCATACTCAGAGAAAAGGTCAGATGGGCTGAAGGAGGTTTTTGGGTTTTTGAGTGCATTGCTGTTGCATCCACATTTAGCTCATGAGAAAACCATGTGGACTAATGCACTGCTCTCTCATTTTGACGTTTAAGGAGTGCAGATTTCAGTGTCTTTGGAAAGGAGAAAACTTAATGTTTAAATACATGTTAATGATTTGTATGTCTCTTATAAGAAGTATGATATAAATATAAATTTTACAGAAGAAGCTAAGGAGTAGTTATGTTAACTATGCTGACATGAGTATTAAGCAGTCAGAATCCAGCTTTCCAAGCAAAACCCTAGTGGCTTAAAAAAAGTGTTTATTTAGTCGATGATTCTGTGGGCTGGACTTACCTGGAACTGATGTTTCTTCTCATCAGAACACAGCAGTCACGTGTCAATCAACTTCAGGTTACTAATTTGGGGAGTCAGCTGGGTATGAGTAGCAGTGATACATGTGCTTGTGACCACAAGCTTCTCATCAACAACCAATCTAACTCAAATTTGTTTGCATGCATCCCTCAGGGATGTGGAACTCAAAAGCAGAAGCGTCAAGTATAGAGTTAGAACTTGGAACCCGTTCTGTGTCATGTCTGTCACAGTCTATTGGTTAAAACAAATCATCAGTAACTCATGTGACAAGCCCTACCTTTACACAGAAGAAAATACTAAGTATTGTGGTTATTTGGGTTACCTGTCACCAGCTGATCAGCTGTCAATTGGCCATAGTTTCTACAGTTTTCCAAATCAACCCCTGTGACAGTATCACCAAAGCCTTACTCAGTCTTAGCTCCAAACCTAGGTTGCAGTTAGCTTCTGTTGTAAATGAAATGCAATTACTGATTGGAGACTCAAAAGTTTTAGCTGGATTCAGTTAGGTGGTTTTGCATCTGGCTTCGTTTGGACTCATTAATGCTAATTGCAGTCAACTCTCCAGTGTCCTAGGAGCTGTTTAAGAAAAGTGGCAACTTGGATAGCTTGTCACTGGCTCTAAATTGTTTATTCCCTGTGCAGAAGTCAAGCTCAAGTCATGCCACAGGGCTGACAAGGGGTTCTAAAATAACAATTCGCAAAGTATACCCACCACAAACATCTGTATGTTCTCGTGAACCATGAAAGCCACTCAGTAAAGCACAGAGCAAGAGTGGGAGGTTACCCAAGGCTTTGAGTCCAAGGAAGGCATGGAAAATTTTGGGATCTGTGCTGTGGCCATCTATCACATAATCTAAATAGTTAATATCACTGTCATTTTTGTTCAGTTGTGGTATGATTCTTAGGACTAAGCTAGTTTATATGTCTGCTGTGGTGTGTGAGGGAAGTGAGTTCCTGGAAAAATTAATACTTCCACAAATCTAAAGACACCAAATTTACAGCAATTACCAGTAAAAAAAAATGAGTCAGTTGCTCAGACTAATTAGTCAGCCACTGTCTCTTTAAGCCAAAGCACTCAATCTAGTTAGAGAACCCTTTTCCCATGTCATGTAGTTTTGATTCTCTTGTAGAGTGTTCAGAAAGTTGTAATCAGCTTACTTGTCAACAGTGAATTAGTAATATTTATAAGAAATTAGCAGGGAAATTTATTCTTAATGTAAAATTAATGGACCAATCAATATCTTATCAAAATATAAAAAGCTTAAATGCAGTATTTGCTACCCTGTCTGGTTAGCTAACTCAGTCATGCCATGCTGATGCAAATGTGTAACACAATCTAAATGTCACTGTCCTGGAAAAGTAAAAACAGAAAAAACTCCACGGTTCATTAATAAGTCAGGTCAAATATTTCTATCAAAAATTTCTAGTGGTTTTCATAATTGCATTGTATTTTACTAGGAAAAATCAGGTATATTTTATTAATGAATAACTATAAAATATGAGCATGTTGAAAGTTGAAAGGTATTGCATAGCCCATGACAAAACAGATGGTTTCTAATTCATAAAACTATGTGTTACTATCTATTTGGCCAACTTTACATAAGCTTGAACCATTGAAGACAAAGAATTTACAAAATTGATCAGACGCTAGAATTAAATTACAAATTTACTATATAAAGTTTTGATAATACAAGCTAATCTAAGGAAAGTAGTGAAGAGAAAAAAAGGCTAACCCTCAACCCCCAAAAGGCCAGGACAGAATCATGTAATTCTCCATTTCCTAAGTCACTCGTTCATTATGGAATGCTTATGACTATAGTTTTAACATGCTATGAAGGTATATAGTGTAAAGAGTCATCAAGTAAATATTAGAAATAAGATTTAAAGGGATTTTTTAAAATACTGAAACACATTTAAAGTTCAAAGCAAAGATGACAATATATTATAATGTCGAAACGTGAGACTTGAAACTTATAGAACATCTTATAGAATAGACACATGTTAAGGGAGTTCCTTATAAAAGCCCAGAGTCAGATACAGAAGAAAATGCTGACAGATCAGAGAGAAGGAGCAAGCCAAAGCCACTTTTATCTCATTAGCTTCCCTATAGGAAAGAGAGCAAGTCCTTGTTTCTTCCCACTTATTTCCTATCTGCCCAGCCATTTCACTTCCTCTCTCCACCCAGCCATCTCACTTCTTGTCTGTACAGATTTCCAAACTTCTATGGTTAGCTAGAAGCAAGGTCCATTCTCTGATAGTCAAGCTTTATTTGTACAACCAAGGTATCACTACATACACAATGATTGAATTGCTTGGACTTGAAGATAAAATATCCTCATGTGATAATTTTCTCTAATGTAGCATTTCAGTAAGTGCACCAAAGAATGTCATGAGAACTGTAACAGCCAGATGACTGTATGACGAGATACATCAAAAAATTTCAAGTTTTGACTGTATATTTCTCTGCATAAAACTCCCATGTAAAGACCTACAACTTAATATTCCTAGACAGTACAGCCACTGGACAATTTGTGATTAAGTCCAAAACAAAGATGAAGTCTTTGAATTCCAGCCACACTCACGTTTTATTATGTTTCCTGGTATCTTTAATGCAATCATAAATGAGAAGACTTTAGAAGGACAAACTATTAGGACATCAAAGATTTCAGAATAAGTTGCTATGAACAACTAAAAATTACAAAACAGAGTATGAACTGGCTACAAAATCTTGGCAGCTATACAGAAAACATCTGCCTGACACTGAACCCCAATCAATAAATTAAAATAATTTTAATAATAAAGCATTCTTGAATAATTAATGCTTCAATTACTTGACTAAAACACAGTTCACTTTTGTTAATAAAACCTAAAGGCTAGTTTCCAAAGACACAAGTTTTAGAACTAAAACGGGGTCTTTTGCAACAGACATAATTAATAACCACAATGTAGTATTTCCCGGCAAAAGTGTGGATATAATACTTAGCAGGCAGTCTTCAGTCAATGAGGCACATACAGAACACGAGACTCCTGTGAAGCCTGAAGGCCCCAGGACTTAGAAATGTTATCTGTGTATCTAGAAGTTCTGCATCAGCCTCAAGTTCTCTTTTAGCATCAGGAACTTTATGTCAATTGTGTCACCAATGCTACAAGCAAGGCAATGTGGTTTTTAAATTCCTGAAATGTAGTTGCACATGACTGAAAAGTACCAATAGAAGATTGCAAAAACAGCATCCCAACACCTTCCCCAAAATAAACCAAAGTTGAAACTTTGCCAAGAAACTTTGAAATAATGTACAAGACAATGTCGATGGAAAATCAACCAAATAAAATTATAGACGGCTGCAAAACATGCATAGTCCTAGATGGGCTGATACTAATCAAAAGAAATATGAACATACTCTAAACAGATGTTTGGGGAAGACGGTGAGTTCTAGAGGCAGAGCCATAAAGACACTGAGGTCTAAATAACCCCTACATGAGCACAAGGGAGTTGACACTTGATCACGTTTACTAACAAACCAATCTGGTGGTCAGCTGTGGACCACTTCTGCCAAGAAGTCTGATTAGTCTATGATAACTGCAGTTATTGGGAACACTTAAATTATTTTATCTACGTACTAAACACTTGAGTAAGCACTAACTACTGGATCAAAATCAGTTTCCCAGTTTTCACCAAGACAAAGGAGGATTGTTCATATAAATACACACACTTTTATGTCAACCTGAGCATAGATTGTTTGAACCTGCTGCAAAATCTAGAAAGAATAAAAATTTTTAAAGGCCGTGTGGAATCACAAAGACATAAGTCAGTCAACACTCATATTTGATTTTCTGATTTCATCCATAATACACAGGCGCACATTTACATGGGAGAGATAACAGCACACTGTACTTCCAGGAAATTGCTTCTTCCCATCCCTACCCTCCCAGAAATGCCATAACAACACCTAACACACCAGCATCAGCTCTTCAATGTTGCAAAATATGCTTTAAGTTTTCCACTCTCCTTATTTTTATCAGGGAGGATTTCTCACCAACAAAGGCATGCTTAAGTGTTGTTTTATAAAAAAATTGCACCACATCTACAATTTTTCCCCAAAGACTCTTACTTTCACTCAGTCATAATCTTCAAAACTCCTCAGGGTCACATGGGAGAAAAACTAATTCATTATTTTCAATAGACCCGAAATATTGCATGTTTTTTCATACCACAATTTATTAAGACATTTTCTCATTAGGATTTTAATTGAGGTCCTGTTTTGAGATACTTAGGAACAGAAAATATTTGTAAATATATGTATTCCTGTACATTTACAATCTTCTTTCAATGGGTTAGAGTCTAAAATGTAGACTTCAATTTCGAAGACAGACTGAAGGAGACCATCTCTCCAAAACCCAAAGTTATCAAAAGGAATGGAAGCCACCATAGCTTTTGTGGAAGCTCTGTAACATAAACCTGCACTGTGGGGTGATAAAACTACACACTAAGAGATCACCAGAGAGATGAGTCTGTGTTCAGTGAGGTCCTGACTTTGCCCCTCCTTAGCTTCAAGCCCATGCATGAGCCTTGCCAGCTGCCTCAGTCTCATCTTTAAAGGGAAGGTTTAATAAAAGTTTCTAAATGTCTCCAGCCTAATTCTAAAGTTCAATGACCTGCTTTGTGTTCAAAATGAAAATCTGACTAACACTTTAAAACCTATTTCAGCCAACACCAATCAGTTCTCACGAGTGACCACAAGTAGCCCCAAGTCATACCTTTTTCCACTTAAGTATTGCAAGAATGCTTACTTCACGGAAGATGCTTAAAAACCTCATGGTGCTGTTAGAATTCTAAAATATTCCATTCAGAAGGAGTTCCAAATTGGAAAAAAAGTATATAAAATCAGATTTCCTCCCTTTGGCTAAAGAAATATTTGAATACATAAGGTCCTGGTAAAAAATGATAAATGGTTTCTCTAAAGTTAAGATGTCTTCTAAAACCAACAGAATATTTATAGAATAAAAAATGTCCTTTTCTCTAAGCAAGAGACTAGCATCCCTTATTTTATGTAACCAGTCTCCTAAAAATTCAAATGCAAGCACTGAGTGCCTGTCACAGTGATTTTTTTAGGTCAAACTGCATGTGTGTGTCACCCTAATTCAGCATTACATGAATGTGAAGACTTGAAGAAAAACCCAGTGGTGGTAACACAGGCCTCTACTCTGAGCGCTTTGATCCTGAGTTGGGCCCTGAATCACTGAGTCACTGCATGAGCCTATGTGCACCAGAGACCATGCAAGTCCTGTGAAGATGCGACTGGGGACTACTTTGCTTATCACCCAGATTGGTGACAAATTGGGAAACTGACTTTCCCAACTGTAGCCCATCTTGGGGCAGCACAGAATGAAGTAGGACTGCATTCTCTTAGTGTTATACAAGGGACTTGGCACAGGACTTGGACATAGAATGTGGTGCTGGACTGGTGAGACTTATCTATGGCCTCTAGGCTGCTTTAGTATCTCAAGAACCACAGTGACAGGTAGATATGTCCCTAATCTATTGAACTTCAGTAGTAACCAACATTAACTATGGCTTGCTCAGGTAATCGTGAACCACAAGTCTACTTTATGAGTAGACTGCTACCAGCAGTGAGACTAGGCATCACCTCAGCGTGATCTCATCATGGCAGGAAGAAGAAGCCATAGACCCGTGGGGAGACTTGGGTGAAATACATTCATTATAGATTGTTCCCCCATTCACCACAAGCAACACACTTGCCACTGATGTAAGGAAGCCTGAGGTTGCATCTCCCTCTAGTGTTGCAAGAGTATCACATGAATGTGGCAAACCTACATCTGGTGTCTCACTTAGGACGGAAATAGCACAGATTACAGATTTAAAGAAACCCTGGGGGGTGGAGAGATTGACTACGTGGTTACAGACATCGGCTCTTCTTGCAAAAGAGCTCAGTTCAATTCCCTGTGCCCACACGGTACCTCATAAACACTCGTAACCACAGTTTCTGACTTGGCACACATATGTACACGCAGACAAACCATTCATACACATGAAAGAAGTAAATCTTTTTAAAAAGAAATACCCAGCTTGTCCAGAATTTCTGGAAAGATAGCCAAAACCATCCAGTCTTAGTAAATGCAATGAATACTATTCCTACAACGCCAAGATATAATGTATGCCAGCATAGCCTAAGTTATCAAGAAAACTAACTTCAAATAAAGGTTAAAATAGCATACTGGAAATTGACCACATCATCATCAGGATGGGTGAAGTCCAGCAAGGAGAATTTAAAACATCTATTCTAAGAAAACTCAGCAAATCTCAAGATAACATGGGGAAATGGTTTGACTCTTCAATGGGTTATTTAACCCAAAGGAAAAACTAATTTAAAATGAAACAGAAATCATTTATACAAGAAATAAACCAAGTGAAATTAAAAATACATCAACAAAATTGGTCAAAAAAGAAAAAAATAGTAAGTTCAAAGACAGTCTCTCTGAAAAGGGACAAAAAATAGAAATGAAACAATTGACCAGATTGGGAGCTTTCAGTAACATTAGGGAACAAAAAGGGCAACTACTTGGGTTGCTAGGGCCCAATAACACTTGAGAAAGACAAAGAGATAGAAAGCTAATTCAAAGAGTTATAACCAAAGATATCTCAAACCGGCCCACAATCAGTACATCAAGATCAAAGGTCATCAGACAAACTTAACCAAGAATACAGCAAGACCTTTTGCAATGAAGTTCTCAAAAATAGGTGATAATGTTAGCTAGAAGACATTAAGACAGAACGAGAAGAAGTAACTCATACACAGGAGTCTCCCAATTCACTGAACAACAGATTCGCAGAAGATAGGAGGTGATACTATGAGGGTTTTACAGTATTGAGGGGTTTCCAATAAAGAATATTACACTTAATAACATCACTTAGAAAATATTATAATGACATCACAAAGCAAATGCTGAAGGACTATCTCTAGAGATCTATCTTTCAGAAATGTTTCAAGGGGCTCTGTGAGCTGAGAGTACTGAGTAAGAAAAAAAGCATTGGAATGAGGGAAAGTCAGCCTTCTTTAATATTGTAAAATCCATAGGTAAACAATATCTTCAGGGCAGGACTTACACAAGCACAATTATCTAAAGACATAATGATTTATTAAAAGATAGGCAATAAAGACAGACAAAATGGGCCACCACAAATGCAACAGACTGTAGAAGTAAAAATTTATTAATTTTTATTTATTAATGTTTACTTTTATTATCTTTATGTCACATTAACTTTCTGTCTTTACAAAACAGCTTGCTATAATCAAAAGACATTTTTTGCAAGCCTCATGAAACCATAGAGTAAAATTCTATAACAAGCCAAAAATGATAGACACAAAATTAATATGCACTACTAGAGTATAGTACTAAACTATAGATGACAACTGAGAAAGAAACTAAAATAGAACCAGACAATAAGCTTTAGAATGGCTGTAATAACAGCCTTACCATCAATCATTACATGAAAATGGATTCGATTCTCTAATTAGAATATACAGAAGGAATAATTGAATTAAATGATAATATAAATATTCAACTAAATGTTGCTCATAAGACATTTATTATAACTCCAGGCATACAAGGCATGGAACTGGAAAGAAAATGTAAGTTATTCACAGAAACTGAATTCAAAGAAAGTATATTCAGCTCTATTAATCTAAGAAAGTAGATTTTAAATTAGGAGCAGGAAATAGAAAAGGAAGGTTGTTGTATAAGGATAAAGAGACTGCTCAGCAAGTATAAGTTTCTATGCACTTAGAATCAAATCACCCTATAAATAAAGCAAATATCAATAAACCTAAAAGAAGACACAGACTCCAAAGAGATAATACCCGGAGAGTTTTACAGCCCATTTCCACCAACGGATGAATACCCAGAAAAGAATAAAACAGTGAGTTAGACTGAATCTGGATTTGGTACACAAGCGACCTACAGACTCTCACAGAAGATGCTATCTTACTGCTGCAGAATGTACATTCTCCTCACTGGCACACAGAACATTCTTGAGATATTCCATATGACATATTACAAAACAAGAAGTGGTGCAGCTAACTTAAAACACGAAACCACACCAGGTATTCTTTCTGAACACAAGGCAATAAAAGTAGAAGTCAACAATAATATTTTGGATAATATGCAAACATGTAGAAATCACACTACTTTTGAGCCACCAATGGGTTATAAAGGAAATTTAAAATGTGTAAAACAAAAGAAAATGGAAACAGCATGCCAAAAACTGTGGATGTTAAGCTCCATTTTCATATATTTTCACATTATTTAGAGAAAAGTTTATGGCAATCTATGCCTTATCTCAGGCAAACTGCCTAATAATACATCCCAAGAAACAAGACTGCAACTTTAATAGGAAAATAGAAAGAACAAATGTCTGGCAGAAAAATAAATGAAATAAAAATGAAATACAAAAGACCAACAAGAAAAAAAGTGCAATGGATACACTCTGCTAGACTAAGCAAGGGGGAGAAGAGGCAGTAAAAACAGAGATGAAGAAAAGACATTCCAGTTAAGAGGGCAGGAATATCAAGCATCTTTAGAATTCATGGGCAAGAGTTTGATTAACAACTGGCTTCATAAAAGAAGCAAACAAGTTCCTGACAGCATATATCTGTCAGTGATGAATTGTGAAGAAATGGAAAACCAGACCATGAGAGTACAGAGATAGAACTGGTAATTAAAAGTACACCATCAAAGAAGACCCCTGTAACTGATGGACTCATTACTGAATTTCATCAAAGAGTCAAAGAACGAACACCAGTTCATCTTACAACATTCTAAGAAACTGACAAGAAAGCAATGCTTGCAAATATATTCTACAGAGTCACTGGTACCCAGATACCAAAAATCAGACAAAGATGCAACCAAGAAAGAAAACCATAGTCAAATGTTCTTGGTGTTTTTCACAAATGTAGAACAAAGGCATTAAATAACTGGCTTGCTAGGGAGATGGCTAAGCAGGGAAAGCACTTGCCAAGAAAGCCTGAGGACCAGTGTGTGCTCTAGAGTGTTTATCAGGCAAAGACACGAAATCTTCTAAGTGAGTGTGGAATTCAGTGAGACAGGATGTCTCAGTATCTAAGGTGGAGAATAACTGAGACAGACTGGCACCATTTTCAGATGACAGGATCTCACATATGAAAAAAAACAAACAAGTTAGATTACTGTTCTCCAATAATGAATTGTCTGAAATAGAAGTAAAAATAAAATAATCCTACTTTCTATGGCTATAAAAAACACTAGGACATAAAATTAACAAAAGAGGTAAGAGATGTCTACAAGGAAAATTATTAGGCATTGAAGAAAGAAGTTGAAGAAACATTACAATAAAGAATTTAAAGATGTCTTGAGTTTACAGATTAGAAAAATCAACATAGCCAAGATGTCCAAGTATTCTACAGCATCAGTGTGATCTTTACTAGAATGTCTTTGAAACTCTTTTTAAAAAACAGAAAACCACTCCTCCACTGCTGGTGGGAGTGCCAACTCATACAGCCACTTTGGAAATCAGTATGGAAATTCCTCAGGAAAACAGGAATCAGCTTACCACAAGACCCAGAAATTCCACTCTTAGGCATATACCCAAAAGATGCATATTCATACAACAAGGACATCTGTTCCACTGTATTCATAGCAGCATTATTTATAATAGGCAGAACCTGGATACAACCTAGATGCCCCTCAACTGGAGTGGATAGAGAAAATGTGGTACATTTACACAATCAAGTATTTCTCAGTGGGAAAAAAACAATGGAATCTTGAAATTTGCAGGCAAATGGATCACACTGGAAGAAACCGTCCTGAGTGAGGTAACCCAGTAACAAAAAGAGAAACATGGTATGTACTCACTCATATATGGATGTTAGATATGAGCAGGGGAGAGCCAGACTACAATTCTACTGCCAGAGAGTCTGAGAAACAGAACCTTCAACCAATGACTGATGGAAGCAGAGCAGACACCTACAGTTAAACACTGAGTTGAACTCAAGGAACCTAGTGACAGAGAGGGAGGACTGATGAGCAAAGTGGTCAAGACTGGGCTTGTTTAACCCACAGATACAGCTGACCTGAATAAGGGGGGAGCTCTTGAACCCCAGACTGATGGCTGGGAATTCAGCATGGGACTGATCCAGACCCCCTGAATGTGGGTATCAGTGAGGAGGTCTAGGCAATCTATGAGGCCTGGGGTAGTAGATCAGTATTTATCCCTGGCGTATAAATGGACTTTGGGAGCCCATCCCACAATGAGGGATGCTCTCTTAGCCTGGACTCTTGTTGGAGGGCCTAGGCTCTGCCCTGGATGAAATGACAGACCATGGTTCCCCCCCATGGAGGACCTCACCTTCCCTGGGAAAAGGAGTGGGGGTTGGGGGAGGGGGAAGGGGATTTGATGGGAGGGTTTGGGAGAGGGGAGGGAGAGGGAGAGGGATTTGGGATTGACATGTAAAGCAACCTTGTTTCTAATTTAAATTTAAAAAGAAAAAATGGAAAACCAGCCCAAACCTTTGTATTCGAACACCAAACAAAAGGCCAAAACATGTGAATAGCCAAAGCTATCAAAAGCAAAAGAAATTTTAAAAAAATGTAGAACAATCAAAGCAGGAGGCATTACCCTATTTAATTTCAAAGTATACTAAAAGATGTAACTGAAGCTGGGTGTGGCAGTTTGACATCTCATCCCAGCAATGGACGACAAGACAGGAAGACAGCAAGCTGGAAGCCATCCTGGAGTACATACATACATAGAAAGTGGAAGCCAGCCTGGAGTACATAGAAAGATACTGTGCTGTGTGTGAAGGTAAAGGGAGAGCAGAGGGAGAAAAGTCACAGAAACAACAGAAAATCTTCGAGGAAACCCATGTATCCACAGCTAACGATGTTTCAGCTGTTTTCTCTTTAAATAAAGGTGCTACAAACAAAGATTTCCTAAGATATGATGCTGAGAAATTTGTATATCCCCATGTAAAACAATGAAAGTAAGATACCGCCACCTCTCCCGACACACACAGAGATCATAGTTACAAAAAAATAATTAAATGGATTAAAGGCTTTTAAGTGTAAAGACTGAAAGCTAAGAAAACAGAAGGAAACTGGGGAAACCTCAGAACATTGGAAGGGGAAAGGGCATTTTTGTATAAAACCCTCAAAACAGAGAAACAGTCAAACAGTGTCAAATGTAATTTTCACAGGTTACATCCAGCTCTTGCGAACACGTCTACAGAATCTCGTTTGACTTTGTTTCTCATAGTTGATTTGATTGACTTGTTCTCCTCACTTCACCTTTCTTTTTACCAATGTCTTCTGCCCTGGACTTCATTGGGTGGAGGCTGTGGTAGCTCACAGTGTGTCCTGGATTAGGAGGGAGAAGTGTGTTTTCTCACATAAAATGTGCTTTGGTTGCATCCCTTCTACATATATTGAAGGTCGTCTAGACTCTTCTTGGTTGTGGACAAGATGGCCAGATTTAATGACTGGAATTTCCTTCCTTTGTAATAAGGGGTGTTTCCCTTCAGAGGTAGTTTCTTCGCATGAGTTGGTTCTGCGTGGGGACAGCAAATGCACTCTCAATACTTTTGATGAGGGAGCAGAGACCTGAAATGATATCACTACTTGCTAAGCTCTGTGCTTGTTAATGTTTTTAAGCAGTGTTTCTTTGAAAAGATTCCAATGCCTCATAAAGCAAGATTTTAACAAACAAACTTGAAAGAGCCAGATACTTAACTGGAACATACTCTGAAGACCAGCTAGTGTAAGTTAAATGATTCCATTAGAGCTTTTGCATTTTGTAAAAAAAAATTAAAAGAAAGAAAGAAAGAAAAAGAAAAGAAAAGGTCTGGGTGTAAAAATGCCTTCACTTATCCTTGTTTGTTTTTTTTATAATTTTTCCCTTTTTTTTTTACTTAAATTAGAAACAAGCTTGTTCTACAAGTCAAAGTGTGAGGCTTTCCATGGGGGATCTTAAAAGTCTGTCATATCATTTGGAGCAGAGCCTACACCCTCCCCTATATGTCTAGAATAAGAGAGTATCCCTTTATGTGGAGTGGGCTCCCAAAGTCCATTTGTGTACTATGGATACACACTGGTCCACTACCAGAGGCCCCATAGATTAGTCAGACCTCCAAACTGACATCCTTGTTCAGGGAGTCTGAAACAGTCCTATATTGGTTTCCCAGCTATCAGTCTGGGGTTCATGAGCTACCCTTTGTTCAGGTCAGCTGTTTCTGTGGGTTTCTCTAGCCTGGTCTTGAACCCTTTGCTCATTCATCCTCTCTGCAACTGGATTCCAGAATTCAGCTCAGTGTTTAGCTGTGGGTGTCTGCTTCTGCTTCTAACAGCTATTGGATGAAGGCTCTAGGATGGTATATGAGGTAGCCATCAATTTTATTGTCAGAGAAGGTCATTTAAAGTAGCCTCTCCATTATTGCTTAGATTGTTAGTTGAGGTGAACCTTGTAGATCTCTTGACACTTCCCTAGTGCCAGATTTCTCTTTAAATCTATAATGGTTCCCCCTATTATGGTGTCTCTTTTCATGCTCTTCTCATATCCTCCTCTCCCTTCTTTTTCTCCCCTTTCCTTTCTTCTAACTCCCTATCCCTTCCCGCCATGTTCCAAATTAGCTCAGGAGATCTTGGCCCTTTACCCTTCTCCAGATGGCCATGTGTGGCTCTCTTAGGGTCTTCCTTGTTTCCTAGCTTCTCTGGCAGTGTGGACTGTAGGCTGGTACTCCTTTGCTCTATGTCTAAAATCCATATATGAGTGAGTACATACCATGTTTTTTTCTTTTAAATATCTACCAATACACTTACTTCATATCATACCACATTTTCATATGTATGAAGAACAAATATGAAGAGGCTTCTGTGTAACTAAAACTAATGAGCATTAGGTACAAATGTGGTTCACTATTCATAAAACAGAAATGCAAAATGATTCACACCCATGAAAGCAAATTATAGGGAAGAATACCTTCAGATAATATTATCCAGTGATAACACAGATGTTCCCTTCTTTTCAGTTGTTTTTATAAAAGATCATGAAAATAATACCATTTTCTGTAGGCAGAAGTTTCTGTACCACCCGGTCCTACAGCCATTCAGTCCCAAATAAGCACACAGAGGCTTATGTTAATTATAAACTGTTTTGTCTACTATTCAGGATTATTACTAGCAAACTGTTATAACTTAAATTAATCCATAGTTCTTATCTGTGCCTAACCATGTGACTTGGTATTTTTTGCCAGTAAGTCATGCTCATCTTGCTTCCTGTGCTTCTGAATGGCAACTTCATCTCTGCCTTTCTTCTTCCCAGAATTCTCCTAGTCTGGTTGTGTCACCTATACTTCCTGCCTAGTTAGTGGTCAGTCAGCGTTTTAGTAAACCATATGAGTGACAAATAATTACAATGAACAAGAGCATTACCCCACATCAATTTTCTTATCTAACCTAGCAAATTCTGGGTTGAAATCTCTCCTCTAACTTCTTTTTGAAAATGATAATCAGTGTTTTATTCCCGTACCACCTTCTGAACCTCACCTTAAAAGATGTCAGTCTGTAGTCAGTGTCATAGTTGGATAGCCCTTAATGGAGCCCACAATTTCATAGGAGTCCTTCTACATCTTTCACAATACTTCAGCAAAGCTTTCTACCAGTTCCTAACCCTCACCTACAATTACAACCTTCTTACCTATTTCCCATCCTCCATTACCAGATTATTTGAGTTTCTCTCGAGAGTAGTTTGGATGCAGTAGGGGAATGCTCTTGAAATTCTGAAATAGACAGAATCTTATGTTCATACTCTTGACACCTTTGCCTCTTTGACTCTAATTATTTGGGAAAATCCCAGGATTATGTTTGATGGTGTTTCCTTTTTCCCTACTCTTCTGTCTCTGAAAGAGACTAGAAATGGAAATCAGTTTTGTTTTTCAGTTGCCAGGATCAGCTTCTTCACATTTTTGCTGTACAGTACATGTGAAATGAACAGTCCCCCCTTGGCTAATTTATCCACATGTACATTTGAACAAAAGCATCTATATTCGCACCCTTCTTCTACTGAAAGCCCATTTAGGCAGATTCACTCCATCTACATGAGCAAAGGATAACCCCTGTTATTTCATGTGACAGTGTTCACAAAATGCTAGGCCATAGTTGCAGCAGGACTCACTGCCTAGCATTAGGAAGCAGGGTGAGGCCTTAGGTGACACATGCCACTACACTATCCTCAGTTCTGAATGATGGCTGAATTACCAAGGTCTTCATGCTGCTTCCACTGGACTTATAAGTGATTTATTTCTTCACTAAACTTGATTCAAATTGTTGCAACAATTTGAAATTTCTGAAGATCTCTCTTTTTCTATACCATTCCCTACCCAGCTGACATGATCTTCATAACATGACTACCTTTTATACATTCTTACAAATGAATATTACAAAGGGTGTAGAATGGGGCTGCAAATCTTCTCAAGAGACCACCATAGAACTCCCAGTATACTAATTCTACTGAATTCTGTTTGTCAAAAAGTCAATGACCAATCCAGAGTTAAGGACCAAAAATTGAGTTTCCACCTCTGAATAAAAGAAGTATCAAAATATGTGAAAATGAGCAAGAAATCACAATATGAAGAAGCATAGTTGGAAGCAGGCTGAATAATTAGAGTACTGAATCCCACCCAGTCATAAAAGAGCTCTCACCACCATGGGCTCTACAGACACAACCTGAGTACCCTACACTGTAATGCTTGGTCAGTGTATTGAGAAGGATAATGAGTGATAATAAGAGGAAAGTGTAAACTTGAGAAAGGCAGAAATGGAGTTCAGGAACACTTAATTTAACTTATTGAAGCTGGGGGCTAATAATTGGCACAAGCCTCTACAGACTTCATGGACCAAAAGTGAGGCCATATCTAATGTTCTGAAAGGAACAGTGGGCAAGATCCTATGCAAATTGAATATGACACCATGAAAGAAGGAGCAAACCAGAAGTAGACATGTGCCCTCTCATTCTACAGTATAAAGCATTATAGCCTCCCTTTCCTACGATGCCAGGATAAAAAATTGCAAAAGGATAATTTATGCCTTTGAGATTCAAATACATGGTGGATTCATTCTAGGCTAATTCTTAAAGTCCTCTACAAAGGTTAGGAACAGGTTTTAGGATGGAGCACAGAGGTATATGGGTGTGTGTACACTCCAACTACTACTGCACATACCCAGTTCCAATCTTTAGCACCAGAAAAAGATCAAAGAAACACAAAAAACTTGCTGCCCGTTGCCAAGACCTGATCTATTTCACAATGCCAGATAAATTCAAATTCTTTTGAATGACATAGAACTACTCTATTCTGCCGGTTTAAGCTCTGCTGGTGTAAAGAAACGAAGACCCTGTGGCCAAGGATCTGTGTACTCATCCACACAGCCAGGAAAGAATTAGAATCTTGTGTAGCCACCATTTGACAATGGAAAAACACGAGTAAATGCCATTGAATCTCGATATACAATATATTATGATATAATAAGGTAGTTGTATTCATCCTGAAAGAAATTGAACTTATGAAAAGATGCATTGAGAGAATGGAAACATGGACATATCAGTCAAATAGATCCATGTTAATTATACAGTTTGGTAATGCATTCAAATCTGAAAATTATTCAGCAAATAGTGGATCGCAATATACTTCATATGGCTGCATGAGGACATGTCAGTTATAGGTCACATGTACAGGATTTTCTTAAGGCCAACCCATAGTCACAGGAAAGGTTAATAAGTACAAGGGGAGATGAAGTAGTGGTATTTATAATGTTAGTTTGGTGTTTCAAAGGGAGATAGTGCATTCTATGTCCAGATGAGGCTCCTCAAAACAAGTCATGATGGAGGCTGAAGAGCAACACTATTTTGTTATGAAAACTGACTTCTACCAACAGTTTCATGGTCCCTATTATTCAAAATTCATTTTGATGCACTTACTAGTATAGTAAATTACCTGTAGGTTGAATCCGAATGATGCATTATTCTATAGGAGGCATAACTGAACTTTAAAAACCCAGCCCAACAGTTGGGTGCTAAGAGCTTTCCCCATGACACTGAACATCCCCTTAGTCAAGTTTCCTGTACTCTGCTCTCCCATTTTTACTCTCTGCTGTAAGAAATTATTAGTTGTGAGTTAGTTTTTATTTCATTACTTATACTAAAAAACTCACCCTTCCTTGTGGCTTTTGTAGTATTAGGTGTTATAACTCATCATGCTATGACTGGTTGCCTATTCAGATTGCATTTAAGTTTCTCAAAGTTATGTGTATCCTACCCAGTAGTATATGTGCCTTCTCTTTGCATTGAAGTACTGTGGCATGGAAAGCATGTAGCTAGGTCATAGCTCATCTCTCTGTACATGTGAAAGAGAAGCAAGCAGTTCCCAGGATGCCAAAAATTTGCCACTTCCTGAATGTATGAGAAGACACCCTAAGAAATACCTGGCAAATGAATGCACAGTTCCCCCATCCTTAGTCACAAAGGGAAATGAGAAGCTACTATAAGGTATTATTCTGGAGCTCTCCTGGAGGCCTTGCCATTACTAGCTGCTAACAAATCACAAGCTCATTCATGAGTGAACCAACATCTTTATATCACGATTATCTTTGAGTAACTTCACAGAGAGAGAGAGAGAGAGAGAGAGAGAGAGAGAGAGAGAGAGAGAGAGAGAGAGAGAGAGAACTCAGGGAGCACAAACCTAAGAGAAGATAGTGTGATTATATCACTACTCTAACAGTGGAAGAATTCAGTCGAAGCCAAATGTTTATTGCCTGCCATGAATGGTAAGATCTTGTTACTCTCAGCACTGCCTCATTGAGCTAACCTATGGGGTGGGTATTAGTTAGGATAGCTTCACTGGAGAAATTTCATGAGAAGGTTGATCCATCAGGCAGAGCATAGAGAGGAACTTCTAGTTTTAATGATGTGAGTTTAAATCTCCTGTGGAGAATCTACTTAAAGAGAAGCAGTGTGTCTCTGCATTTCCAAGAGTTCCAGGTCTAAGTAAGAAAAAATCCCTATGTGACCCTTATAGCTCTAGGGTTGTGAGGTTTAGTTGTACCCACCTTTGTTCTTTCCAGTGTAAGATGGCATTTCTCTGTCACCAACAAGCCTGGTGTTAAGTAAACCTGACAAAGGTGTGTCAGTGTGTGGTTGTGCTGTAGGAACAAGAAAAAGTTATGAAGAATATCTGGAAAAATAATACAGAACACACAAATACAGTCATATTAGAATAGCACATGCCAGACATTCAGAATGAAAGGTAAAATGGTTTCCTATATTATACTAGCATAAAATTTTAGTGTGGTCTGTTTGTTCACATCAGCACACATTAAGAAAGGAGTTCAAATGAAGCACAGAATTGCAAGCACTTAGAGAGGTGTTTCATTGACAAAGAGACTGTACCTCACATAGCACCATGTCCTCCAGTGGACATTAGTGTTACAGGAGGACACAGGTTATATCAAGGTGACCAAGGTGGGTTGGATTCAACAGAACAACTGCTTCCTACCCATGTGACTTGTTCAGTTTCATTGGGTCTCTTGATGACATGGGTCCAGTGTGAAAAGCAATACTTTTATATGTTGACATTTGAAAACTTTTAGTTTTTTGAGGAAAGATCTTGCCTCTTACTTTGTACTAGAGCTCACAAAGTACACAGGTATTCCTGGTTATCAATGGAGCCATTCTCAAACAGCTAAGGTTTGAGCAAATATTAGGCATGAGATACATTGGACACTCTAGGAGGCCAATGGCGAAAATACTTGTAAAAAGAATCCAGTGATCAACTGAAGTAAATCAGCTGGGTCTAATCTTGATACAGACTGGTGTTAGGACATCTTAAACAGCAGCCACTGAAGCAGGCTGACAAGGTCAGAAAAGTCAGTCTGAAGGACCAGTCTCACAGTTGCACACCCATAGGGTAGATGTTGGAAATGAAAAGGAGAGGCTGGGCGGTGGTGGCGCACGCCTTTAATCCCAGCACTGGGGAGGCAGAGGCAGGTGGATCTCTGTGAGTTCGAGGCCGGGCTGGACCTGGACCGATAGCCTCCAAAACAATACAGAGAAACCCTGCCTCGTAAAAACCAAAAAAAAAAAAAAAAAAAAAAGAAATGAAAAGGAGAAAACATACGTGATGTAATGTGTTGGGTACTCAGAAAGCTGGGATGGTGGCGGAGGCCTGTCATACCAACACTCTGGAGGCTAGACCAGGAAGGTTGCAAGTGTGAAGCCAGACTAGGTTACATAGTATGACCTTGTCTACAAAAACCATGAAAGCATAGGTATCAGCACTCCTAATCATTGTTAACAAAGTAATTATTGTTAAATTCCATGAGATATGAAGAAAGAAAATTACTTTCTCTGGACTAAACCTGTAGTGTTTTAGCAGGAGAAACAGATTTATGTCCCTCCACAGCTCTGAAAAACCCACATGCAGGTATGAAAAACCTAGTCCGTGTTTCCTCCCTGCATTTCTTCTCTTGAAGGTAGATTAAAGGGACACTTGTTCAGTGAAGTCTATGTCTCCATGTCACAAGTTTAACATAGCAGAAATGAGTCCATGGTAAATTGGTTAATAGTATACTATATAAACACTGAAAAGGGGGTGATGATGAGTTAATCATGGCCAGCAAACTTCTGTCAGCAGATAGAGGGAGTGAAGAGTAAGTTCAAGAAAAATGAGGTCAGAAAAGTATTCCAGAAGAGCTCAATTAGAAGTGTATGGTACTATATAATCAGAAGTCCATTGCTGTGTCATTTGCATCAATCTAGATAGGCAACCTCACAGATCTCATCACAGGGAAGGAAGACACGCTTACAGAATGAGCATAACACATTGCAACTCTGCATTTATCAGCTACCTGGGTACCTCACTCTCTTGTCCTGTATTTGCACTTGAGACAGAGGATAGGTGGGATATATGGAGAATTTTTTCAACCATTCATTGCATTCTTTGTACCTATGATTGGCATCTAAGCAATAGAAAAGGTTTTTTCTCTTAACTTTAAAATTAATTGTCTTAAAATGGAATTGCAAGTGACCTAGTGTTTGTCTGCTTTGAATGTATTTATAAAGCCATCTTCACTTACCCAGGCTAACAGACTGACACCATCAAACCCTGACTTGGTGCCTACTTGATTGGACCTGTTGTTACCTTAAACTCAACCAATACTTACAGCTTAATTTTCCCATTTAATTTTTCTCACTGTGTAAGACTGCTGCTCTTGGTGCATGAAAATCTTCATGAGAATATTATTTTGGAAGCTAAAAACCAAGAAATCATTTGAATCTTGAATGTATTATTAGAGTAATTTAATATTTCACCCTGATAGAAGTAGTTTTGCCAAGGAGTATTTTACCTATTTTCCTTATTTGTAGCAATTAATATTTCTGTTTCAGAGAATGTACATTTTCACTTAAGCATGAAAATTAATCAGCATAAAGTATTTTTAGAAATGATATTAAAACCTCTATCCGCATTAATCTAGACCTTCTTTATAAGGACCTATGGGAAAATTATTGTAAAGATAATATATGTATAATTTCTATATGATGATAGCATAGTTTAAACAAATTATCACCTGGGAAATGAAACACTACTACTAGGAAAACATGTCAATGTCTAAGACTTAATTTTTATGACGTTAATGATATCTCATAATTCATGCCACAGAGATAATGCCCAGGATTTACACTAGGTAAGAGTTTTACTAAATTATATCTTATAGAAGTTACATCATCTCAATTTGCTTTACAAAGAGCAATTTTTATAGGCATGGGGAAGTCAGAGCTGGGCATGGTAGGCTACATAAAGTTTTCTCAAGAATGTGAAATATACCTTAAACCAAAAATCAACAACAGTGTTGAGACTTATCAAGAATGGAGCTTGCTATGAAGAACCTGGTTTAAATGATCTTAGAGTTCAATGACTTTTCCCCCAAACATCAATGTGGTTGTTACGATAGTGTGTGCACAGATTTCTGCTATACCCCACTCATAGAATGCTACCTAGCACTTCATTCTTGTGAAGCACTGCCCAATCATTTCACTCATCCACAGTGCTTCACTGGATATTCCCTCGATGCTCACAGGAGAGGGTGCTAAGACAGAGACAGATAGATGAGGAGGAGGAGGAGGAGGAGGAGGAGGAAGAAGAAGAAGAAGAAGAAGAAGAAGAAGAAGAAGAAGAAGAAGAAGAAGAAGAAGAAGAATTCTGTGTATTCTGACTTCTCCAGAGACTTGGGGATACTCAGAAGGTAGCTGTACCAAGGACAGAATTCAGTCAACCAGGTCTGCATCCAATGGAGGTTTACTGTAATACAAAAGTGAAAGAAAGGGTACAGGAAATACCTGCGTCTGAAATAAAGTCAAGTACTTATTAGGGAAAAAAGAAAGAAAACCTTTCTATAGCAGTTGAAAACATTGATATCCTTGTTGGAGAGGGAATGAATTCTGAAGACTCTCTTGGCTGAAGGTGCAGTTTAGGCTGTTTGACAATAGTATGTGTCACACTTTAACTTGTCCCCAGCATACTGCTGGGAGCATTCCTGGCATCTTCACAAATCCTGGGAGACACCTTGAGTCCTTGAATCCTCTTCCCATTTTGTCTACTCCATGGGAAGAAGAACTTGGATTCATACACCATCACTCCTAAACCCGTATCTACTCTCAAGTGTCTCACCCCACCTGCCTTCCTCTGCTGTCTTTTCCTATGTACTGTCAGCTGCAAAGAGGGGAGGAGGGGGGAAGCCCTATGTGCATTTCTTCTTTAATTTGCTCACTGACTTTAGTCCACCCCCTGCCCCTTTGCCCTTGCTCAGCTCTGGAAATGCCCACAGTTGACAGTAGCGGGGGCGGGGGATTCCAGGCAGCAATGGCTAAGTTCAGAGATGTGAAGTAAGGGAAGACTAGATCTGAACTCAACTTCTCAGGAAATGAACATCTAACCCACAACAAAACCTTTGCAAATAGGCGGGAGTGGCGGATTCCAAGTATGCACAGTTAGGAGAGTCCAATCTGGATCACAGTATTCAACTGCAACAGAGGCAGGTGGAATGTGTCTCTAAAGAGCCTTCGCTCTGACATGAAATACTTGGACTTTTAACAGAACCCACCGACATTAAGCAGCAGATCCAATGAGTTCCCATTTCTTAGGAGTACAATCGGTAGTGTTATGGGTTCTTAGAGTGAATGAAGTCTAATAAACAATAGATACTTCCAGGTGTAGAGGCTCACATCTGTCATCAACTGCGCAGAAGGAACTGAGGCAGCAGGATATACCTCCCTCCAAGCGAGTCTGAGCTACATACAGAGTTTGATATCAGCCTAGGCTAGAGAGGGAGCCCTTTTCTCACATTTGTTAGTTAGTAGCTTAGGTGGGTGGGTAGGTAGGTAGGTAGGTAGGTAGGTAGGTAGGTAGGTAGAACATTTAAAAAAGTGGATTTAGGTGGAAATATAGATGCTATTTTTCTATTTTATTTTAAAGTTATAGATAGAAGTCCCAAGTGTTCTAACAACATTATGTGACCAGGAAAAGTGAACAGCAAATTCCCACTGTTCTCCCAGGCAGATAGCGAAGGAACTGCCCCTCCTAACAAGGCTTCATTTAGTCCCTGAGTCCCTTGTGCTCCAACATGGGACTTCAGTGCCTGCTTGGCTGTTTACTATGTTGGAGCACCAGGTTAAGAGCTGGTTGTGGGGAAGTTCATTAGAAGCAGTAGGAGCATTTGCTTATAAAACCAAAAACAGCAGCCAAAAACTAAAGAAAGAAAGGAGAGGAAGTAAAATGAGAGTCAGAGAAGAGAGTGCCTCCTGAGAGACAAGATGTGGAAATGAAGTTTGAATTGAAGAAAGCGAAGCTCTCTGTAAGTAACCATTTCATTAAAGTTGCAGGAATTGCAGCGTTTCTCACAGGAGCTGCACATTGTGGGCTCAGATTAAGGATAATGGGTTCCCGTGTGAATTCTCCTCATTACTTCTCTTAAAAGAGCAGTAAATCTATGGAAAGAGTAATTTAGGTTTGCTGTTCACAGTCCATTCACTTTGCTTATAAGCGCTCCTGTTTAGGATTTTAAAAATATGATTCACGTATAATCCAAAAGAAAAGAGATCAGCCCCAAATGAGCCAATTTCCACTCCTCCAATAGGCCTGGCACCCAGGCCTGTGCAACAGGATGCAGATGTTTGAACCAAGAGTTAATGATTGAGTTCAAATCTCAGAAGCGACACACACACAGCAAAGGAGAAATGATTTCGGTGGACCCTGAATTATTTGCATGTTTGTATGACCCTAAATACTCTGTTCATCTTTCCATCAATGTTCACTCTCAATTCAATTCCACAGAAAGCAAAGGGGCTGAAAACTGTAATTCAGGTTCAAAAGAAAATAAATTATTTGGGAGGAAAATGTCTGCAAAATGAAATGTGAATTATTTAATTATAGGAGTATGCTGCTCAAAATTGACTTTCAAATCCATAAGGCTGACCTTTCATGTTTTGAAACTGCTCTAAATTTATGTGGTGTTAAGATGCTTATAGCCCAGAGCAAAGACAAGGCAACTGTCACACCTGGCATTCCAGCAACTGGGTTCCTGGCAAAGGGGGATTTTGAGTTTGAGGCTAGTCTTGACACCATATTGAGAACTTTGTCTCAAATAAATAAATAACAAAAAATTAACAAAATAACAGCAGCCCCCAGAATAAAAATGGTAAAATAAAAGCCACCCTTACAAGTGGAGTTATTTCTAGAAAGAAAAGTCAAATCTGTTATGTCTGTGGCTTCTCCTCTACTTTCTCATCAGATATGTGTCTCATTCTGGCCTAGTAATGTACGCAGTGACTCCTGGCTACTGAGCTAAGTGCCTGAGTGAATGAGCCCCTAGATGCCTGTAGCGTGTGGGCTAGTGCGGACCCAAACTGCTGGAGGCAGCTCTTTCTTCACTCATTAATGATCTTGACTCTAATCTAAACAATTGCTTACAATGTTTAATTGTCTTTTGTCACTAAAATGAAAGATCAGAGTATTTTCAAGTTTTCATTTTGTAATTGAAAGATGTGAGTGCTGGGTGTAGGAGGGCTGAGGATGTGGATCACGTTTCCTCATCCCACCAGAAAGCAGCCACCTTAGGCTTGTGAGTAAAGATGTATCATAAGGAACTCATCTTTATGACATGTGAAGGACATTTATTTCATTCTGAAAATAATTGTTGTGACATTTTAATCCATGTTAGTGCATTCTTGCTGTGAAGCAGGTTCTTGTATATGAATCAGTCAGACTGTGTCCCTACAAATTATTTCATGAGAAAAAAATTCAATACCCTTATATGCTCCAATTGTAAGATCAGCTGGAAGGAAAAATAGCAGCAAGGAAAAAAGTCTAAAACACAGGAGATCACAAAGTAACTCATTGAAAGAAAAGAACTTCCATGTGATGGAAGCCTTCAAAGTTCATAACAACCTACCTTTTCCACAAACACAGATGACAAAAATCAGGGATTCCTAGACATTAGTTTCCTTTTCATGGTATGATAAACCCATTCGTTTATTTCAAAACAAAAGCAAACAACTAAATTACTAAATAATTATTAATATGTTTTACCTTGCAAGGACAAACACTGTTTTTAAAAGCAACTTGCCTCCATCCCATCCAACATCAAAAGCCCTTGGATACGGGGTCCTTCTCTGGGATAGTTTATCAAGCATTCTTTGAAGTGCTCAGTTTATGAATGAATTCCTGGAGGATGTTATTTCAAACAGTGCACATTCAAGCTGACCTCTCTTTTGCAATATGAAAACAAGGAGGTATTTAGGTCTTTCTGTTTTTACCCTGGAGTGGGAAGATAAATCATCATGTGCTCTGGTTCATGCTGTAATCCCATCACTCAGTAGGGTGAAGCAAAAAGATCAGGGTTACTGCAAGTTCAAAGCCAGCATGGGCTGAATATTGAGTTCTAGTCCAGCCCATTAATAATGAAGCCATGATCTTTACATTATCACAGTAAAGCCATCACTTTTGACAAAGTAATTGTAGGACAGTGCTAGGTAAGGAAGGGTTTATATTGGGTGGTCAGTCATTCTGCAGGGTCAACCCTGATCCCATAAGCAATACATCAATAGATTCTCTCCCTGGCACTTATTGATTACCTAACAGCAGTTACTGAACTAGGCTCTCATCATCCTGTTCCCAACAAAAGTCAAGTGTTCTGAGAGTCCTT